>NW_028227260.1:51624460-52916960 GCF_978045245.1 Mus caroli
GCCTTTTGAACCTCAGTTAGGGAGGCACATTACAACTTGTGCCACTGAGTCTCTGCTGCTGAGCAGGAAGAGCTGGGTCCACACAAATGTCCGTGGAGCGGGGCTGAGCTAAATTGGGGGTGGAGCATCACTGCTGGTTATTTTCACCACATGATGTGCCCCTGCTGCCTTGGGACATATGAACTTCAAAACACATGAGCTGTGCCATTCTGATACATCTTACAGGCTGGGCTTCCATGCTCTCATTTGCCAGTTTGCTAAAATTCTCACACAGACACTGGCATATTATATGATAGTGCTGATTGACTGAAGGGCCACTGGTTCCCAGAACAGAGCCTGGCCAGTTCTGCCTAGGGATTTACTTTTACAGCCATGCCTCCAGCTGACATAGGAGTTAAGACAATTAACCATTTGGGTGCTCCCCTAGGGCTCCTGCAGCTGGCTGAAATCCCCAGATCCAGGGTAGAGCACTCAGCTTAACTGGAGACCAGCCTGCAATTCCCCACAGGTGTGGTTGGTAGGGTCATAGAGCAAAAGCCTGCTCTAATCCCTGCAAACCAAGGGGGGCATGCCCCAGGTGCCATCAGGAGGGCCATTGGGCTGTCAATTGCCCTCATGATATGCAGAACAGAGGGACACATCTCCCATATAATCTTCCAACTGATCTCCTAGGCTTGACTATGGCCAACTGTCTAGGCCCAGGCTCCCCTGACCTGATTACTGCCATCAAAAACAGGGAGCTTAGGGTAGATATTCTGGTATGTGAGCAGCCCATCTCTTTCCTCTTGGACACTGGAGCCACTTATTCAGTCCTGACAGAGTTTTGGGGACCCACTTCTCTTTCTTGCTTTCCTATTGTCGGGTTAAGAGGACAGCCTTACCTCCCTTACCAGACTCCACCACTTAGCTGCATTTTTAGGAGTGTACCTCTCACCCACTCCTTTTTGGTTGTGTCAATATGTCCTGTCCCATTATTGGGAAGGGATCTTCTTTTGCTCTCCACATTCGCCTAAACCCAAGCTCACCATCAGTTCCTCTGCTCCTTCTTTTAGCCAGCCAACTTACAATCAATGCCATGCCCTTTACCAGCCTCACAGATAGATCCCTGATTCTGGAATGTCCAGAACCCCTCTGTTCTTAAACACCATTCTCCTGTTGTCATCCAATTATTGGACCCTATGAGGTACATCACCCAAGCTCAATATCTTCTCTCTCTCTCTCTCTCTCTCCCTCTCTCTCTCTCTCTCCCTCTCTCTCTCTCTCTCTCTCTCTCTCTCTCTCTCTCTCTCTCTCTCTCTCTCTCTCTCTCTCTCTCCAGAGTATCAGGGAACTTAAGCAGATCATTTCTGACCTCATGAGGAAAAGAAACTCCTTCGCCCTACTTCTTCTCCCTTTAACACCCCTATACTAGCAGTCAAGAAACCTAATGGTACCTATTACTAGTTCAAGACCTCAGGCATATTCTTCAGTGGTACCTCTCCATCCTGTTGTGGCTAACCCTTATACACTCCTTTCCACTATCCCCTCGGGGACTTTCCATTTCACAGTCCTAGATCTCAAAAATATATTCTTCTTTATCCCTCTAGATGCCCAGTCACAAAACATATCTGCCTTTACTTGGACAGATCCTGATACCCACTTTTCTACCCAACGTAACTGGACTGTTCTACCTCAGGGATTCTGGAATAGCCCACACCAATTTGGTCAAGCCTTGACTTCTGACTCAGTATCTCTAACTCTCCCTAAATCTAAGATCATACTTTATGTAGATGGTGTCTTCCTCTGTAGCCCCTCTTTAGAAATTAGCCAAGCTGACACCTCTGCTCTTCTGAATTTCCTCTCCAGTCAAGGCTACAAGGTCTCACCCTCTAAAGTCAAACTGTCCACTCCTCAGGTCACTTATTTGTGACTAACAATTACGCTGACCCACAAGACTATTACATTAGATAGAAAGAATATGATCCACTCTTTAACTGTCCTTTGTATTAAAGAAGAGATTTTATTCTTAGGAATAACCAGTTTTTTATTTATTTATTTATTTATTTATTTATTTATTTATTTATTTATTTATTGTTACATTTTGAGTTCCTTCCTTTTCTCTCATTTCTCATCCTCTATATGAAGCAGTGTCAGTGTCCACTCATGAACCTCTTCTCAAACCTATTACCAAGCCTTTTCAAAGGCTCCAACATACCCTCCTTAAGGTCTGAGCCTTCCATCTCCCTGACCTGACTTGTACTTTTTACTTCTATGTAACTGAAAAATTGGGATTTTTCCCTTGGAGTCTTAGGTCACCAAATGGGACCTTTTGTGCCTGTAGCATCCTTGTCAAAGAAACTGATCTAACAATCCAGAAATGGGCACCTTGTATTTGTACCCTAGCAGTTGCTGAACTCTTTATTCGACAGTCAAAAACCTATCCTCTGGGTCTTCTATAATTGTCTTCTCTTCTCATAACTTGTCACAGCTCTGAACATATAAAGGTTTACAGACTCTACCTCCCTCCAGAGTACTTTCTCTCCATGTAGCTCTAATAGAAGATCCCACACTCACTTTCTAATCATGTCTGCCTCTCAATATTTCCAATCTTCTTACTTGACCAAATACTAACCACTCCCTATCTCACTCATGCACTGAAACTTTAGAGGAACTATTACCTCATCCTTTACACATACAGGAGGGTACATTGCATCAGGCCATCTATACCTGGTATAGAACGCAGCTCCTTTTTACATGAAGGAGCCAGAAGATCCAGCTATGTCATAGTATCAGACACCGAGGTGGTGGAGGCACAGGCCCTTCTTGTCCATACTACCAATCAATAGGCTGAACTAATAGCCCTTACCCATGCTTTTTGACTGGCACAGGACAATCCCTCAACATTTACACAGATTAAAAATATGCTTTTAGCATCCTTTTATCCAACACTGCTATCTGGAAGAAATGCAGGCTACTTACCATGAAAGTAGGATCAGTAACTATGGCCATGGTAGAAACTTCCCATCTCCCCACAGCAATTGGGATTATCCACTGCAGATCCCACCAGAAAGATGACTCTATTGTCTCCAAGGGAAACAACCAAGCTGATAAGACAGCTAGAGCTGCAGCCCTTAGGGGCATAGACTTGTCTTATTCTCCCCAGCACATTTTCATGCTATAATCTACATCTCCACCTTCATCCCCTGACATCTGTCAAACCCGGTTCTGTCTTCACCAACTCTTTCATACTAACAGCCAAGCATTGTCTTCTTTTGTTAAGACACACCTACAGCCTACTCCTGAAGATGTATGCTTTTTAAAATCTATCACTACTTCTTGTAAAATCTGTCAGATGTCTGACTCCAACTCAAAGTATCATAGCATTCTTTTTCCTACCCATCAGGCTAGAGGTTCCCTTCCTGAAACTGACTGGCAACTTGACTTTACCCATATGCTCACCTTCAGACATGCAAAGTACATCCTGTTCTTGCATTTCCCACAACTAACAAAATGGGCTCAGATAGTCTCTGATCTCCTCCAAGAGATCATGACCCGGTTTGATGTCCCAGTCTCTCTCCAATCAGACAATGGTCCTGAATTTTCTTTCCAAGTTTCTCAAATCCTATCTAAGGCCCTAGACATCCCCTGGCATTTTCAAATTCACTACCACCCTCAATCTTCAGGTAAGGTAGAAAGAAGATACAATTTGTGAAACACATGAAACTCAAGAAGAACGAAGACCAAAGTGTGGACACTTTGGCCCTTCTTAGAATTGGGAACAAAACACCCATGGAAGGATTTACAGAGACAAAATTTACAGCTGAGACGAAAGAATGGACTATCTAGAGACTGCCATATCCGGGGATCTATCCCATAATCAGCCCCCTAACTCTGACATCATTGCATACACAAGCAAGATTTTGCTGAAAGGACTCTGATATAGCTGTCTCTTGTGAGACTATGCCGGGGCCTAGCAAACACAGAAGTGGATGCTCACAGTCAGCTATTGGATAGAACACAGGGCCCCCAATGGAGGAGCTAGAGAAAGTAACCAAGGAGCTAAAGAGGTCTGCAACCCTATAGGTGGAACAACAATATGAACTAACCAGTACCCACTGGAGCTCGTATCTCTAGCTGCATATGTATCAGAAGATGGCCGAGTCGGCCATCAGTGTAAAGAGAAGCCCATTAGTCATGCAAACTTTATATGCCTCAGTATAGGGAAATGCCAGGGCCAAGAATTGGGAGTGGGTGGTTGGGGAAGTGGGAGGGGAGGGTGTGAGGGACTTTTGGGATAGCACTGGAAATGTAAATGAAGAAAATACCTAATAAAAAAGAAAAAACAAACAACAAACAAACAAACCAACAAAAAAACACTTTTGTTAAGCTGTCACAATAACTTTACCTTGATTGGGTAAAACTCCTACCTCTGGCTCTTTTCAGGCTATGAACTCTTCCCAAAAGACCTCTCCTCTCTCTTCAAAGGGTGAGGGCCCTTTGAACTCATGTATAAGTGTCCAGTTCTAACTCCTGGTCTTTCACCTAAGTGCTCTCCACTGCTTTCCCATCTCTGTTCTCTCCTATGGAACATTGCTGACTCCCACCTACCTCGGCCACACTCTGTCTCCTGTCCACTGCCTGTTAACATTGGAGACCAAGTTCTTTTATCTTCTCCAGATCATTCGCCCTTACCCCTTTCTCCCAAATTGCAGGACCTTTTAAAGGTAATCCTTGTGACCCCTATAGTTGCTAAACTCAAGGGACTCTCTCAATTGGGCCCATCTGTCTCACCTTAAATCTTTCATTCCTCCACCTAAAGATGACCCTTTTTCAAACACATTGTCCCATGCTCTATTAAGTTCCGAAAGATGTCAAGACCACCCATCTGGCCCCTATTCCAGTTTAAAAGTGATCTTCAGGAAATAACTAAAACTGTGCTTACTATCCAAAAACAGATTGATTCTTTGTCAGCTGTCGTGCTTCAAAACCAATGGGGGCTGGATGTCCCGACAGCTAAAGAAGGTGGCCTTTCCCTGTTCCTCCAAGAAGAATGCTGTTTCTATGTCAATCAGTCTTTCTGGGATAGTAAAAATAAAATCCAGGAACTACAGGCAGACATCAAAAACTTCAGAGACCATGAGACCTCTAGTTCTGTGATTTTTGAAAATTCTATATGGAAGTGGATACTTCCTTTTGTAACACCTTTCCTAGTCATCTTCCTGGCATTATTATTTGCCCCCTGACTCATTAATCTTTTTTATACATTCATTCAAAACAATACTAACCAAACTATTAATCAGCCTCTGTTACAGGATTACCAGCCACTGCCAACAGAAGAACCGCTATCCATAGAGGAACCTGATTCAGATGATTATCAAGTGGATTCCCATAGTGAAAGCCAGCTATGCCCTGAAATTGACAAAGCCCTTAGACAGCAGAAACCATTTTAAGAGATACAACGCCCTTCTTCGCTTATCACCATCAGCTTCCTCTTCCCTTTTTCTTCCCTTCTTTTTATAATAACAAGAAGGGAGGTATGTTGTCACAAGGACATTCCAGGCCTATGAGTTAATAGGGCAACCTGCAATCTGCAAGCTGGTTGCCAAGCCAATGACCACCATATCTCAGAACCCACTTGGTTCATCTCTCACCCTTATTCATGTGACATCATTTTCCATATAAATAAGGAGAACCCCCTCCTTACTCTCTCTTTCTCTCTTTCTCTTCACTCCCCTTCTATTCACTCTGCCACCCTTTTGCCTCTCCCTCACAATAAATCTTTTTCACAGGGAACCGCCTTGGCTTAGTATGTTGCTTGGTGTTATCCACAATCTTAGTACATCATTCTTGGCTTCATCCTTCTCTCAACCACCCGTTCTTTTTCATTTTCAGCCTCTCTTTCAGGTACCCAGTTCTCTGTTGGACAGCTACATAGGCCTCAAACCAACACAAGCATGGTCTGGTAAGAATAAGTTTTTAAATAGAATAGATACTTGATATATGGCTCTTTTTATAAAGTTATTGCCAGGCAAACATGAGGATCTGAGTTTAGAATCCCAGAAAATGACATTAAAGCTATGCATGGTGCTACAGTACAACCATATATTCCCAGAACTAAGACATGTGGGAATCCACACTGACTCAAAACTTTCTCAGAGGTCCTGGTGAAAGGATAAAGGGAGCTTTAATTATTTGTCCTTGTCCAGGAGCAGACTTAAGGAGCCTGGTTGAAGGTTGGAGCTGGTGCTGCAAAGGAGACAGGATTACAGTTCTTGAGAGCCTGATTCTTCTACCAGTCTGTGGTTATCAGTCATGAGTCCTACTGTCTGTAATATCTTAAGCTCTTTCTGCTGGCATTATCTGACTTACCTTCCTGCTTACCTTAGCTGTCTTATCCCATGCAAACAATATACAAAAGTTTGAATTATTGTAAGGGTCCATGTTTTGCCAAAGAATATCCCAGACTCAAATAGTATGCAAAACCAAAGGTCATTTTATTTTGCAGAAGGCCAGCATTCATTGGGGTCCCTCATTGCAAGATGTAGAGACCCCTAAATGAGCTCACAGTCTCAATTTAAAACAAATTAGAGAAATTCCAGGGTAGGTGATCTCTATTTTAATAGGGTGGATCGATCTCCATGGAAATTCCAGAACCATTACTGGGGTGTGGGGGCTGGGAACCATTGTGGGGAAGTCTGGAAACTATTGCAGAGGAAATCTGGAAACTACTGCTGTCCCATTGTCCTTGCCTCAGGCCAGATATCAGTGCAGCTTCTGACTAGCTGCCTGAAACCTCGGGGTTCTGTTTGTTTGTTTGTTTGTTTGTTTTCAGTAACAGACTTACCTTGGTTTGCCTGGACTTGCTCAGTTCTTGGAAACAGAGATACATGCCTATTTTCCTTTAGTGCCAATTTGAAGTCTGTCATGGAATTAGCCTATCTCATCTGTCTCACTTAATAACCTTGCTTGGCCTAAGAAGTTCTCTAAATCACAGATTTAAAATTCTCTATCTTCTATCTTCTCTATCTTTCTCATCACTTTGGGACTACCTGCTCAGTCTCTCTTGAGTTATTCACTTAAGAATAACCTACTGATCTATATCATGGGAGAGAAAGAAAAGACATAGTGGCCCTACAATCTAGCTAAATCAGTGAGCTCCAGCTCCCATCAAAACATTATCCCAAAAAAGTAAAATGGAGAACAATTGAGGAAGGCACTATGTCTGGCATTTACATGCTCACAAATGCACATATCCACACACACACACACACATATGAGCACACACAAACACACATGAAAATGGCATAGATGGGCATGCCAAGATTTCATTCATTTATTAATTTCCTAAACAAGTATTTTATCAAGTACATGCTAGAATTACATCACTGTGCTGTGTTTTGAATATATACAGAGTAGTGGTGTTCCATCCCTGTTCTTTAAAAATTTAATGAATTACACAGAAGGAAACACACTATAGAGAGACAGAAACACACATATGTGTATACACACACATTTGCACAAGAAAATGGTATACATACTATCATAATTATGGGGATAAGTTGATGAATTATCCTAATGAAAATATTAGGTTGTGGTGAATGTACTAGATAGTTTTAACTGTCTACTTGACACAGTCTAAATTCATCTGAGAGAAAAGCCTTGATTGAGGAATTGCATGTATCAGATTGGCTTATAGGCAAATCTGACTTGATTATGGTAAGTGATATAGGAAGGCCCAACTTTCTCTGGTTACCTTTCTTTACTGAGCAGGTGATCTCTTGTTGTTTAGGAGAGCTACCTAGGACTGTGCCTCCAAGTGAGCAAATAAGCAGCATTTCTGCAAGGGTTCTGCATCAGATTTTTGTGCAACATGAATCTCTTCATTCATTTTGTTCCATAATGAGGAGTGACTTCCCTGATTAAGACTGTAAATTGCTTTTTTTGTCTGGACTGAGGTTGAAGGAATGAATCTCATGGAAGGGCTGCAATACCTGTCTTCCTTTTTAATATAGCCATTATTGACATCACTATTGACATGCTTATTATTTTCTCTAGTTCTGTTTACTTCCCAAAGTCCCCACATTCAAATATAAAATGCTCACATTCCAAACAATAATTTCAACGGAGTACATACTTACATCACAGGTAACTAGAAAGTTTGGAGCCGGGCATGGTGGCATACACCTTTAATCCCAGCACTTGGGAGGCAGAGGCAGGCGGATTTCTGAGTTCGAGGTCAGTCTGGTCTACAAAGTGAGCTTCAGGACAGCCAGAGCTATACAGAGAAACCATGTCTCAAAAAACTAAACTAAACTAAATTAAATTAAACTAAACTAAACTAAACTAAAATAAAATAAAATAAAATAAAATAAAATAAAATAAAATAAAATAATAAAGAAATTTTGGTAAGAATAGATTAAAGAACTAACACACACATACACACACACACACCACACTCAGAACACTAAAAGAAACCAATTAGAAGTAGTTCCTGTTTGAGTTGATCGTTTTGTAAAATGTAGTAAAATAAATGGTCCTACAAAGTGATATGTCTATAGGATGGCTTTCCAATGATATGAAGTGTTAGGGTGGAAGACAGAAAAAATATTAAGTATTCAACATCTTGACTTTAAAGTATATGTGCACTTTTCCAGGGAAGACCAAATGGCTCTTGGGTTACATAAGTTAGTGTTAGAAGAGCAATATATTTGTCTATGGTTTTTAATAATCTGCCACTTATTTTAAATATTCTTTTGTAATTATCTCATTACAATTTAAATTCAAAATTGCATGTTTAGCTCCCTTTATAGATGATATCTATATGTACTTCAGTAAGATAATAGTCTATGCTCCTCTTACTTTGTGCAAGTATGGACAAAACAAATTTTAGTCAGTGTTGCATTATTTTTGATGTGACAAACCATTTCCCCAAACATATTGTGTTCTAACTATTCTTACAAATAGAGTACATTGTCTTTTTCTCTAAGAAACCTGACATTAATTTCTTATACATTCTCAAAATTCACAAATCTAAATAATATATATTCTAAGGGATCCTGAGTTAAGACAGCAATTTATAAAATAACATATTTTATAATTAAGATAAACTTAAGTTTTATATTTGTTTAATGTGTTTATACATCTGATTCTCTCATTTTGTTTAAAATATATTAGAAATGAAAATCTCTTTGTTCTTTTTGCTAAAATAAGTAATCCTTAATGTTTTGATATTATATATTAATTATATGTATTTATTATACAAGTATGTATGCATGATTTTGTGAGATTTTTATTTTTTTTAATTTATGTGTATGCATGAATGTCTGTGTGACCACATGTCACATGTGTGAGGGTGCCTATAGAGTTCAGAAGAGAGCACAAGGTCCTATGGAATTAGAATAACAGGTAGTTTTGAGCCACCCAAAATGGATGCTGGAAACCAAACTCATTTCCTCTGAGAGAACAGCAAGTGTTCTTAACTACAGGAACATTTCTCCAAACATGTTTTGTCCTTTTTAGAAACTAACTTTTCATTTGTAACTTTAGCTAACCTGGAACTCACCATGTAAGATAAATTTATACTTGAACTTATTGCATGAATCTTCTCAGGTTGTAGCTGTGAGACACCATTACCAATTATGAATACTTTTTCAAGTCTATGTTTTCTTTATTTACTGAAAATATGTTCTTCTCAAGTTTATATCAATATGTATATTGGAAAACAATTCATTGATAAAGATTTCAGTATACATTATGTTCATTCACAGTAGTATAGTTACAAAAATGAAAATAAAGATGTATAATAGTATAACTTTAAAAGGTTAGCTATTTAAAAATTATTGCCCCCTTCCATTTTGGAAACTCTGATACCATTTCTTAAAATACTTATCTCAGTTTTTACAAAAGTAAATAATGAATCTTTTTTGTGCAGAAGTCAAAAGTTATTCCAAAGTACATCCTTATGTAATTCACTTGTAAATATACTGACAACTATTCTAGTTTCAACTGTAATGAAGGAAAGATAGTTAATGGTCTATCTGTCTGTATTCCCAACCTGTCTTTCAATAGTTAATATCTGACATTTTAACAATTTACTACCATGTACTAGTAGAAATCCATCTTTTCCCATGTGAATAGATAGCCAGATGTACTTGAGAAATTGGCAACTGCAACCTTGTGAAACAAAAACTTATCTCTTATGAGACAATAACATATAAAAGGCATCGTGAAGTTACTTAGCTTTCAAATGATCAGAATTAATTTTTGTTCTAGTTCAGATGAAAAAGATCAATATTATTTGGAAACTTCAGAGTAGAAACTACCTTGTAACAGGATATTTAAGAAAATGAATTATGACTCCTGGAAACAAGTTCCAAAATTACTGGGGTAAGGATAAAATATTTTAAAAGGCATGCAGTAAAAAGTACTGGCTACCATTGCAGAAGACCTAAGTTCAGTTTCTTACACCCACATGCTAGCTCACAAACATCTATAATTCAAGCTCCAGGGATCTAATACCTGCTTTTCTCTTATATGGGTACTGCCCACACATGGTCCACTAACATACATGTAGGCAAAGCACTCATCCACATAAAATTAAAATAAATTTTATTAGATATTTTCTTTATTTACATTTCAAATGTTATCCCCTTTCCTGGTTTCCATAATATTTATTAGATATTTTCTTTATTTGCATTTCAAATGTTATCCCCTTTCTTTGTTTCCCCTCCGAAAACTCTCTATCCCCTCTCTCCTCCCCCTGCTCACCAACCCACCCATTCACATAAAGAAGAAAATTAGGAGCATGATAAGATCTATGAGATGAGAGCACTGAGTACTTTTTAAAATGTGCATAGTACTCCGAGTGTCATAAGATTTTCTTCAATTTTGAAGTTATTGAAAAACAAAAACAAAACAAAACAAAACAAATTTACCAGCAGTTAGTTTGTCACCAAAAACTTTCAAGAAATACATATGGTGCTCCTGAACAGAAAAAAAAAAAAAAAAAAAAAAAGATAAATGGAATCTCAAATGCAGTGCAAACAAAGCCAAAGGGGGGGGGGTGGAGGTTTTAATGTACATGCAAAGAAATTTTCACTTTTTTTTTCAAAGTCAGGCAACATTTATTGAGTATTGCTATATACCATATATTATGCTACAATATTTTTATTTATATTTGTTTTTTATCAAAGTAATACATGCACATTCTTCAAAGTATTTCTACAGAGCTTCCCATTCTAAAATGTGGCTTTCACCCTCTTGCTTTAGTCTTTAGACTTAAGTCTTACTATGTTTAATGACTTGGAAAGTAATAGAGAGAAGCCTCCTGTCCCCTTTCTTCAGCTATTTAACTGAATGAAAAGATTTTTGTTTCCCTGGTGTGTTATCATGCTACCTTTTATAGCCACATGCTTCAATGAAGTTCCAGTAGCGCAATCATACTAGTATTTCATGCTTTTATTTCATCTCTCTCAACTGTGTTCTGTTTGCATAATATGATTTATCAAAAATCCCAAAATGTTCTTCATTATTTACCTGTATTTTCATTACTATTAATATAAAGAAATAGTAAATAAATATGATATTGATAATTATAGGTTATAGAAACTATCAGACAGTTTTAGGGTAAGACCCTAAAAGTTAGCAGTTTTGACTCATGTTCTTGGATAGAAATGTCAATCAGAAATGTCCTTGCTTCTGTTGACAGTTCTGTCCTTGCCAGAAGGCAGAGAAATCAGGATAGAGTTCTTGTTTTGCTTTCTTATCTTTGTTCCCTTAAAGGAGTACCCTTCCCTAGAAATCTTATGTAACAACCTGACTGAGTCTTTTTCTTCTTCTTCTTCTTCTTCTTCTTCTTCTTCTTCTTCTTCTTCTTCTTCTTCTTCTTCTTCTTCTTCTTCTTCTTCTTCTTCTTCTTCCTCCTCCTCCTCCTCTTCTTCTTCTTCTTCTTCTTTTAAGATTTATTTAATGTATGTGAGTACACTGTCACTGTCTTCAGAAACATCATAAGATGGCATTGGATCCCATTGCAGATGGTTGTTAGTCACCATGCTGATGGTGGGAATTGAACTCAGGACTTCTGGAAGAATAGTCAGTACTTTTGACCACTGAGCCATCTCTCCAGCACCAACAACTTGACTGAAACTAAGACATACAAGGACAATCCATTGATGGAACAGTTGCAGTGAACAGCTCAATTTCTCTTGGCCTCAATCAAGGTAAACCCTATCAGCCAACAAGGTTAGGACCCTAGATGGTAAACTATTGTCTTAGTCAGTGTTCTATGGCTCTGAAAAGACATCTTGAGTATAAAAACTTTTATAAAAGAAAATTGTTTAATTGGCTTCTGGGTTACAGTTTCAGGGGCTTAGTCCATTTTCTTCATGGCAGTGAGCATTGTGATATATGTAGGCAGATATGGTGCTGGGGAAATAGCTGACAGTTCTATACCCAGATCTGGGGGCAGTAGAAAAAGACAAAGAGACAGGGTCTTGCTTGAACTTTTGAAATGCTAATCCCCCACCTCCATCCCAGTAACACATTTGCTTCTTCTAATCTCTCTCAAGTTATACCATTCCTTGATAATAACACATTAAATTATTGTCACCTATGTGAAACATTTTTATTCAAAGCACTGTACCTGCCTCCTGAGATAAAGCCTGCTTGAAAGTAAGAAGCTTGGTGAACTCAAGAACTCTTGCTTCTTTCCATTTTATACATATGCAGTTATCCTGATCTGATGAATATATATTTTAGATGTCATTGAAAATGCCCCAAAATAACCCATGAATGTCTAGAAATATGTGCAAATTAATGTAAATGAAATATGTTTAAAAGTAATACGAAAAAAGTACATTCCTCTGAAATATCTAACTTGTCAGACAGGTGGTATATATATTTTTTAATTGCTGTGATAAACTCCTTGACCGAAAGCAACTTGGGGAAGAAAGTTTACTTCATTCTTTTTGCTTAAAGATGATGAGTGGAAGGTAACATATCAGTACAGTTGATTTCATGCTGCATTATGACTCAAATATGTGGGATCTTCAGCAAAGGGTATGATCATGAAGTTTTAGAAGATAACCAGAAACAAGAGAAATAGACTGCAGTATTTAGGGTTTTGGAGGATCACATTTGACAACAAACTCAAACTATTTAACCGTTTCTAGGCATAGGGCTTTTTATTTATTAGTCTTAAAGTTTTTTTTTTGTTGTTGTTATGAAGTCTAAAATAGCCTGAAACTTTCACTCTTCATTTTTCTGCTACTGAGTGATTAAATTAGAACCTTTACCATGCTGGACTTTGATTGCATATAAGGGACATTTCTTTCAGAATTTCAACTGATTTGCTAGAATACTATGACCAAAATCAACTTGGGAAGTAAACAGTTTATTTCCTCTTTCAGTTTTGTTTTCCTTTACCCAGGAAATTTAGAGAAAAGATTCAAGGGAGAGAATGATAGAGAGTCTGTGTGCTGGCTTGCTCCTCATAGCTTATGAAACTGCTTTCGTATACCATCCAAGACTAATTTTTTTGGAGTGCCACCCTGTAACCTAGTCATACCTACATTAATCATTAATCAACGAAATGTACTATAGGATTACCTACAAGCAAAATTTATGGTATTTTCACAGTTAAGAGCTGCTTTTCCTGAATGACTCTGAATTATGTCAAGTTGACATAAAAGTAGCCAGAATAGAGAATTAACCAGAAATAAAAGACGTAGAACCACAGACAGTTTTCTTCTTTATGTTTTCTGCCTTACTATATATTGCTTTAGTGTACTTTCAGAGATTTTTCATCAAAACTTCTATTGTATATACAGAATATTTTCTTTTATTTTTAAAATTTATTTGTTGAAAGTATTATACATCCATGAAATGAATTTTAGTCATCTTCCCTGTATTTATTCTTTCCTGTCCCTCTTATGCTAAGGTCTTCTTTCCAATAAGTCCTCTTCCCTTCTCTCTCTTTCCCTGTGATTTACTCCATTTAAGGAAGGTTGTTACTTAGCTAATTTTCAGTATCTACACCACTGAAAAAAATGACACTTACCAATCACAGTAGCCATTAATTTGGATTTCTCAAGGATGAGTGGGAACTTATAATGAAACGTTGAAGTGTCTAATCTTGTACAGGCCTAACACAGGTAAAAGTAGCTGCTATGAATTTGTGTATGCAGCAGCACTGTCATGTTCAGAGACACTCTTTTGTAGAAAGTTGTTTTATATTCCACCTTTTACATTCTTTCCATCTCCTCTTCCACAATGCTACCTAAGTCGTGGATGGGATGGCCCAAGGCTAATACTCTTGTTACTTTAGAAATAAATGTTCTATTATCACTTTTGTTTTCATACTTAGGTAATTTGTAACTTAGGAAAGGGGACAGGGAAGGAAAGAAGGGAGTAAGATCAGATATTGGGTGGGGGGTAAAGGACTGAAGCCCTGGGAGCCAGCAAGGAAAAAAAATGAAAATAGGCAACCTTGGGAGGTAGAATGTTAGGGGACTCTCCAGAATGTACCAAAGACCTGAGAAGTAAGAGACTCTCAGGACTCAAACAGAGTGACCTAGGGCCCTACAGTGGGGAGAGGGAACTTGTAGAGTCCACCTCCAGAAAAAAGACAGGTCATTAAGTAGAGGTATGGGGTTGCCATTCTCACAGTCAAAAATTCTGACCCATAATTCTGTCAGAAAGAAGTGTAGGAACAAAAATAGAGAAGACCCTGGGGGAAAGGAGGTCCAGCAGCAGGCTTAAGTTGGGATCCAGCTCAAAGGGAGGCCCCAAGGCCTGACAGTATTATTGAGGCTATGGAGTGCTTACAAAAGGAGCCTATCATGACTGCCCTCCAAAAGACCCATCAAGCAGGTGAAAGAATCAGATACATATATTTTCACCCAAACAATGGACAGAAGCTACTGACCCTGTGATTGAATTAGGGAAAAGATGGAAGAAATTGAGGAGTAAGGGCAACCCTAAAGGTGGACCAGCAGTTTCAATTAATCTGGACCCCTGAGGAATCTCAGACACTGGACCACCAACGAGACAACATACAGCAGCTCTTAATAGGCCCGCAACTCATATACAGCAGACGACTGCCTGGTCTGAGTTCAGTAAAAGAAGATGCACCTAATCCTCAAGTGACTGGAGACCACAGGGAGTTGGGAGGTGGGGACATCCTCCTGTAGATTGGCTAGCAATGAGGAAAGAGATGTGGAACAGACAGAGGGTGTATCGAGAGGAGAATAAAATCTGAAGTGTAAAAAGAAGACCCCAGAAGTGTAAAATCTTGAATAAAAAAGGAAGACCTCAGAAGATGGAAAGATGTTCATGGATTGGCAGGATTAATATATTAAAAATGGCCATCTTGTTAAAAAACAAAAACAAAAACAAAACAAAAACAAAAAAACCCCCACAAAACTACAGAATCAGTGCAATCACTATCAAAATTCCAACTCAATTCTTCACAGAGTTAGTAAAAAAAAAAATTCTCAATTTTTTTTGGAATAACAAAAAATCCAGGATAGTGAAAACTATTCTCAACAATAAAAGAACATCAGGGGGAATCACTATCCCTGACATCACGTTGTACTACAGATCTACAGGCAGGTAGATCAATGGAATAGAATTGAAGACCCGGAAATTAACCCACACAGCTATGGCCACTTGATCTTTTACAAAGAAGTTAAAACCATCCAGTGGAAAAAAAGACAGTATTTTCAACAAATGGTGCTTATTCAACTGGAAGTCAACATGTGGAAGAATGCAAATTGATCCATTCTTATCTCCTTGTACAAAACTCAAATCCAAGTTAATCAAGGACCCTCATATAAAACCAGATACACAGAATGTAATAGAAGGGAAAGTGGGGAAAAGCCTCCCCCAAATGGGCACAGGGGAAAATTTCCTGAACAGAACACCAACAGCTCATGCTCTAAGGTCAAGAATTGAGAAATGTGACTCATAAAAATGCAAAGCTTCTGAAAGGCAAAAACACTAACAAAATGGCAAACAACAGATTGGGAACAGATCTTTACCAACCCTATATTCCATAGACAGCTAATATCCAATATATACAAAGAACTCAAGATGTTAGACTCCAGAGAACCAAATAACTCTTTTAAAAATGGGGTCCACAAATAAACAGAATTCTCAACTGAGGATACCCAAATGGCTGAGAAACACCTAAAAATTGTTCAACATCCTTATTCATCAGGGAAATACAGATCAAAACATCCCTGAGATTCTACCTCACAACAGTCAGAATGGCTAAGAGCAAAAACTCAGGAGAAAGCAGATGTTGGCAAGGATGTGGAGAAAGAGGTACACTCCTCCATTGCTGGTGGGATTGCAAGCTGGTACAACCACTCTGGAAATCAGTTTGGCAGTTCCTCAGAAAATTGGACATAGTATTACCTGAGGACCCAGCTATACCACTCCTGGGCATATACACAGAAGATGTTCCAACATGTAATAAGGACACATGCACCTCTGTGTACATATCAGCCATATTTATAATAGCCAAAAGCTGGAAACAACCCAGATGTCCCTGAACAGAGGAATAGACACAGAAAATGTGGTACATTTACACAATGGAATACAACTTAGCTATTAAAAACAATGTCATCAAGAAATTCGCAGGCAAATGGTTGGATATAGAAAATGTCATACTTGAGTGAGGTAACTCAGTCACAAAAGATCATTCATGGTATGCACTCACTGATAAATGGATTTCAGGCAAAGAGCATAGAATAACCATAATACAACTCACAAACCACATGAAGCTCAAGGGTAAGGAAGACCAAAGAGTGGTTATGTCACTCCAAACAAAATAATCAAGGGAAGTAGAGGGTTGGAGGGATTTTGGAGGAAGCGATGAGGGGGAGGGGGTAAAGAGGGGAAGAATCAGGTATGGGAGGAGATGGAGGAGGTATCAAGTGTCAGGAAATTGAACAGAGGTGTGTAGCGATATAGGATGGGGAATTGAGAGTAGCAACCAGAAAGTCCCAGATGCCAGGAAACCAAGAGCCTCCCAAAAACACAAGGTGATATTAGCTTATATGCCCCACAAAGAGGATGGATAAGCTGTTGAGATAATATCCAGAGGTTAGGTAGGCATTGCCCCCAATTGAGGTATGGAGCCACCCACCCATCTCCAAAATTTTAACCCAGATTTGCTCCTGTCTAAAGGAAATGCAAGGATAAAGAGAGGAGCAGAGACTGAAGGAAAGGTCATCCAGAGACTGCCCCACCTGGAAATCCATCCCACATGCAGATACCAAACCTAGACACTATTGTGGATGCCAAGAAGTGCTTGCTGACAGGAGCATGATATAGCTTTTTCCTGAGAGGCTCTGCAAGATCCTGACCAATACAGATGTGGATGCTCACAGCCAACCATTGGACTGAGTCCAGGGACCCTATGGAGGAATTAGGAAAAGGATGTAAGGAGCTGAAAGCAGCCTTATTTGCCATCAATGGGAGGGGAGGCCCTTGGTTCTGTGAAAGGTGATACCCCAGTATAGAGTAATGCTAGGATGGTGAGGCAGGAGTGGATAGGTGGGTGGGGAAGCACCCTCATAGAAGCATGGTAAGGTATGATGGGATAGGGGGTTTGCAAAGGGGAAACTAGGAAAGGGAATAACATTTGAAATGTAAATAAATAAAATATCAACTTTAAATAAATAAATAAAATAATTAAATGAAATTCAAAAAAAAATAAAAGAAAACAGCTATGAAAAGCTTATCTGGTAATATTTTGGGAAGCACTAATCTATGAGAATGAGCATGCATATTTATAGTACAATTTAACAAAATGTCAGTTTAGAAACAAAACAAAACAAAACAAAACAAAACAAAACAAAACAAAAAAACCTAGGAGATTCTTCTTGGGATCTACCTTAACATTTAACAACCAGGGTCTCTTGACCAGGTTACAGTACCAAACATGTGCTACTTCTTGGTAAATGGGACTCACATCTAGTCAGAAAGTAGTTTGTTACTTCCCTCATAATCATGCCATGATTGTACCAGTAAGCACATATTGCCTAAAAGTTTAGCATTGTAACTTGAAGGGTTCATAACTACACAACAGTAGTTACATTAATTTAAAATTTGTATATACTTGTGGGAAGCAGGTGCAGCTGCATGGGCCAAGATGGTGCCCTGACCCATTGCCAGGCCCCATGAAACACACATGTTTACTGCCTTGCCTGAACATGCACAGTTAAACTGCATGCATAAGCTGCCTGCCAAGCTAGACTACTCCTCGTGATCCGGATCTGTCAACCTATCTGTGACCGACCTGAGCTCATGCCTGGAGCATGTGTGATTCTGATTGGATGAGGTGGTATGAAGTGAGATGAGGTCAGTTGCTGCAAGTATATGAGAATTGCCCTTGCCCTAAGTGGGGAGAGCTGTAAGTGAAAAAGCTGCAAGTAAAAGAAGAAGCTGCTGCGTGAACCCAACTTGGTGTCTGTGTCGTTCTTGTCTCTACGGGTCAGAGACTGTGGCATATACTATGATAAATATGGTGAATTTGAAACTACTTGATTATTCATGTGCAGATTTAGAATATAAACTAATATAAAATATTGTTTGTCATATAAATACATGAAATTAAATGTTTATGTTTATACTAAAATATAATTTATTAAAAGTCTATATTACCATGGAATTTTATTACTTCCTCAAATAAATTTACAATTTTTGTCAAATTTTCTTAGCATCATGAACTTTCTTACTAATGTTGAATAAAGAGAAAATATAGTACATATTTTCATACCAATCTTTATCACTAATAATTTCTTTTCAAAGTTAAAAGGTTATCTTAAAATAGCATTATAAAAGATAATCATATTCCAATACCAGCTTTGCTTTAACTGGTATAGAACAAACGTCCTAATGAGAATATGAAGGGTGAGAGAAATAAAAGTCAATTATTGGCCAGGCAGTGCTAGTGCATGCCTGTAATCCCAGAACTTGACTTGGGAGTCAGAGGCAGGCAGATTTCTGAGTTGGAGGCCAGCCTGCTTTACAGAGTGAGTTCCAGGACAGCTAGGACTGCACAGAGAAATTCTGTCTTGAAAAACCAAACCAAACCAAATCAAAAACCAAACCAAACCAACCAACCAACCAAACAAACAAAAAAACCCAAAAAAGTCAATTATCAGCTTGACTAAGAATAATTCTCTACCCTGTCTGGAATTATTGATCATTTTCTCTCTTACTGCCACAGCTCTCTGTGTTTTTAACAGCATGACATTTGTGCTTTATCAGTTTGTTCAAGTAAGACTACTACTCTGTGCCACATACTATATGTTACCCTAAACTAGAAACATTAATTACATTTAAACTCAATGCTAATTTATTTAAAGGTCATTTAAAGTATCAAAGAGTACAAACATGTGAAACATTTATTGCAAATAACTAATATGTGGGATAAAATAAGTTAACTTAAAAAAATAATGAGCAGTAAACTAATAAAGGTAAGTCAAGAGAAAAAAATAGAAATAAAAGACTATTTTTCTGAAAATGCAACAAAGTCTAGTAAAAACAAGAAAGTCAACTTTTTAAAACTCCAAAATTTATAGAATTTCACAATAACCAGAAAAATAAGTCTCCTCTTTTTACATATGAAAGCAGAATAAAAGAAGAAAATGCCACTTCACTAGTAATTACTAAAATTACCTCCCTCATTGAATTGGTTACAGAATAAGTAGCAATTCTAAGTTAAAAATGAATGGGAACTGTAACACTAAAGTCAAAATGGCCTGCCAATAAATGCTACAGTCCTTTTAATAATTTTTTATCATGTGTATTAATTAACAATTCTGATGTTGTTGTATATCATTAAAATGAAATTTTAAATTTAAGAAAATGAATAGTAGACAGAAGCCTTCATTCTTACTATTTTATTGTGAGTTTACAATCAAATGAAGAACAGTCTAAAATTGATATATCCATCAAGGGGATATTATAGTTCAAAATACATTCATATTGCATACATATACAAACAGTTTTGTTGGACAAATAATGTTAGATAGGAAGACACATTGTAACTTTAATACAACCTTGGGGATCATCTTCCAAAAGAATAAACACTAGAGAATTTAAAAAAAAAATAGACCAAAGATAATAGATATGTCATACAAACAACTTAGAATACACATTATTCTCAGGAGCCTATGGATTTCCTCTAAATGAAAATCATATAGTGCATAGAAAGCAAGTCTCAAAAGAAACACACCATATATTACTTCTTGAATTCTATCTCACCACAATGAAACAAAGATAGGAATCAAGAGGGAAAAATTAGAAACATGTAGAGATTAAACAACAATATAACATAGTCCTGAATTATGACATAATCAGTAAAGAAACAGTAAACTAAGTTATTATATTGCCAGAAATACTAATGCAATGAATATAGGTCCCAAGATGGAAGTTCATCACTTTACTTTTCTACATTTATAAAGAAAACAAAACAAACACCAACAAAGGAAATTAGGCATGTCTCAAAAGATAATGTAAGACATAACCGTGAGGTCTTGATAAAACAAGGAAAAGTCAACTGCAAAATTAATAGACTTGAAATAATTAAGACTAGGGGAGAAATTAATGTAATACATAACAAAAAAAAGGTCAATAACAAGAATGAAGGACATGAAGACTTGTTTCTTAGTAAAACTAAACTACATTTACAGACTCTTTGCCAAAATAATCAATAAAAGAAGTGATGCCCAAATAAATAAAAATAGAAATTAAAACAGAGACATGTACCGATGAAATTCACAAAATCATATGACCATACATCATATCCTGTATTTTTTTTTCTGACTTGACACAAGCTTGAGTCATCAAAAAAAAAAAAAAAAAAAAAAAAAGGAAACTCAACAGAGAATATACATTCATATAATCCAATTGTAGGATATTTTTGTAATTAGTGATAGGTGGCCATGGGTCCAGGTCTTTGTGTATGTTATGGTCCCTGGACTGCTGGCACTGGGTTCTATAAGAAAGAAATTTGAGCTAGTTGTGAGGGACAAGGCAGTAAGCAATACCCTTCCATGGTCTCTGTACCAGCTCCTACCTCCCGTTTCCTGTCCTGTTTTAGTTCTTGCCCTGAATTCATACAGCGATAGACTGCAATATGAAAACGTAAGCTAAATAAACCTTTGTTGGGCTGCATTATTGCTTCGCCTCTGGGGTGCTGGAAAGGATGCTCAGTGAAAGAGGTCCCAGTCAGTGTTCTTCTGGAAAAGAAACTGCAAGATCTGGGACAGATGTTGTAGTTCTGAATCTCTTGTGTATCCAGATACTTCTGGGGACCTAGCAAGTAGAGAATGATGGTCAACAGGTCAACCTTTCAGCTACTTGCCAGGTAAGGGGGCATAATCTAGGACAGTGAGAATCCAATTTGGCATTGAGTGGGTTCCAAGAGTACAGTTGACTAAATGAGAAAAGACGTTCCCAGGAGATTTAGGAACAGCTCTTTATGATAAAGGCAACTACCCACATACCCTGAGCAAGCGCGCGTGCACACACACACACACACACACACACACACATACACACATACACCCATGGTGATCCTAGATGAAGTAGAATGCACTTACTTATGCAAACTGCTTTATTTATGGCAGATGTGAAAAATATTTATTGTACTCAGAGTGAACCACGGATTAAATACCTTTTGTGGAAAGGAATGCCAAGGAAGTGAAGTTTATTGGCTAAATCCCATTACCATGGAAATCTCTAGGTCATTATGTGACTTGAGTGGTTGTCGTGGTCCTCTCAGTTGAGTGTCATGACTCTGTGTTCCAGGACAGGTAGTGTTTGTCAGGAAGCTGGTTCCATGCCTACCATTGTCATTTCTGAGATTCTCTGGGGTTTTGAACCTGCTTCAGCCTTATCAGTTATTCTGTTTGGTAGCACTATCCACTTGCTTCACAAAACTGTTCCTCTCCAAGGTGCTTTTTGATTACGGTATTTGATCTCAATAATGGTAACCTTAACTAAGACAATTCCATAAAAACTTACAGACCACTAAACTTTGAAATCTGCAGGGTTTGGGATTAAAGATGTGTCTACAAGTGTGTCCCTTGCTGAGGTTTGGTCTTGTTGTCTATTGTAATGTTAAATGTGGGACCCCAAAACCTAGATTCTACACATAGACTTGAGTGACCCTGCCTCCAAATTATTTCTGATTACTAAATAAAGATGTCACAGTCAATAGCTGAGCAGAGGAGACATAAGTGGGGTTTAGGTTTTCCACGCTTGGGGTTGGAAGAGAACCACAGAAGAGAAGAAGTTGCAGGAGGCCAAAGAAGAAGCTGCTATGGATTAGGTGAGTCATAAAAATGTTGTCCTGAAGGTTGGCCAATCGAAGGTAAGAGCAGCCCAGATGCAACATAATAAGTACTAAGTAATAACTCTTGGTTATCAATAGGAAAATAGATTCTGGTAACATAGAGGGTAGGTACCTGCCCAGCATTATGCTGTTCAAGGCTTACTATAAATATAAATATTGTGTGTATCTTTTATGCAAGAACAAAATTATCAAGAAACAAAATTAGTAGAAACCTTAAGTCAGTATTAAACCATTAAAACAACAGTCTTTATTCTAGCCAGAGCAGCCAGCCATGTTGTTGAAATATAATTCCTCTAAAAATGAGCTCCTCATAGCCATCAATATAGTTGCAACAGATTCCTTTTATAATTTATTCTCAAAATGAATGTCTTTACTAGTAATATGTGGAATGACTCCCAAACTAGAAGCTAATGTCACTAATCCAAAGCACAAAAATAAGAAGGAAAAAAAATGTTATTGGAATCTGAGTTAGTGCGCACTTTATTGGGAGGAAGAACTGAGAGCTAATGTTTAGTGTTTCAAATGTGTTTCTGCTACTTAGATAAGGACAATCTTTTCAACAAATGGTCCTGAGAAGACTAGACACCTATATACACAAGAATGAAACCACAATCTTACCTCATCTATACACAAATAAATGCTAAATGACTTAAAGACTTTAATATAAGAATGTAAGACCCAGAATTTCCTATCATATATGTGTATGTGTGTGTGTATGTGCGTATGTATGTGTGTGTGTGTGTAGGTGTGTGTGTGTGTGTGTGTGTGTGTTTAAGCATGTTCTTTCTTATTAGACTCAGGCTGCTCAGGTGATGAGGCTGGCAGTCAGTAAACAAGACCTCATGGAAAGAAAAATTGTCTTTTTAATAGAGAAAACTGTCGGATTGAAAAAGTATCCTCCTCATTCTATAGAATGAAAGAAAATCTTTGTCAGCATGAATATGTGTATGGAGTCCACCTGCTGAATTTCTTCAGGTTCTTGTATGTATTAACATTTAATTGTACAGAGATACATGGTTAGTTAAATAGGAGAAAATATAGTTTACTAAAAGAGAAAAATAGAGTTGGGAACTGTCAGGTCTGGACCTTAACAGCAGAAGGGATGAGGATCCCTTTTGACATTTAATGAGTCATTTAGATACCATATATCTTTGTATGATATCAGATTGTTTCCTATATGTATAGAGAAGTTCTGTCATTGTTAAAGGTTTTATATAAGATTCAATAGATATATATTATCACCAGTGCCTGTCTCTGGCTTCCTCTTATCTGCTACATTCTTATTTTCTCTACTGACTGAATTCAACTAAGTCATTGTGGAGAATATAGGTAGAGATTCTTTAAAAATTAGATATTTGTGAGGGATGAGAGAGAAAAAGAGCCAGAGAGATAACTGTGGGAAAAAAAATGTTCTCTTGAGTTGAGAGTGGCCAGTGGTAAAAGAAGTTTTTAAAAGGTAATAATGGTTTACTTCTCTTCTTTGTCAGGAAACCTCAGATATAATCTTATAAACTTCTTGGCAGTTCAGAAAGTCATATTTTCACTTAAAGCATGATGACTCAGGTCTCATTGTTTCAAAAAATATCATGCACTTGAGTAGGTTGAATAAAGAAACAAACAAACAAACAAAAAAAACTGCTTTAAAATTTGCATCTATTTCAAGGAGGAAATAGCCTCTGCTTGACATATGTAAAGTCCTGCTACCTTCATCTTCATTGCTATCATATTGCATTTTAAGTCTTAAGGAAGAGATTTTTAATAAAACTAACAAAAAAAACATTTTCTTTCTCTATGTATATAGTACTTCAAGTTTCAATGATGGCCATTTAGGATATTCACTTCTTTCCTTTACCTATCACTGTTTTTTAGTAGTAAGTATGGTAGTTTGAATGAAAATGACATTCATAGGTTTATATATTTGAATATTTAGTTACTAGGGAGTGGAGTGGTTTGAGAAGCATGAGAAGGATTAGGAGGTGTGGCCTAAATGGAGTAGGTATGGACTTGTTGCAGGAGGGCTTTGAAGTTTTAAAATCCAAGAACAGGACAAGTCTGTTTCCTCTCTCCACTTTTCTGTTTGATGTTGATGAATCTGCAAGTAAAGCTTTCAATCTCATGCATGCCTCCCGCTGCCATGCTTCCTATTGTGATAAAAATGGGCTTACCACTTGAAACTGTAAGCAAGTCACCAATTAAATATTTTCTTTTATAGGAGTTGTTTTGATCATGATCTTTCTTCATAGTAACAGAACACTCACTAAACATAGTTGGTACTAAGGAGCGATGTATTTCTAGGATTTGAACAAGCTTGTTGTAGGAAGAATATGGAATACTTTGGAACTTCAGAGTGAACAAGCTGTTGAATGACTTAAGAGAATTAAACAGGCCACCATAGTAGGGGAATAGAGGAAATTAGTGCTAAAAGTGATATGGAATGGGAAGATAAAGCCCAAAAGTGTTCAGAGGAGAATATTATCGTCTGACCTAGAGGTCATTTATGATGACATTTTCTCAAAGAATATGACTGTATTGTGCCCCTTTCCTAAAAATCTTCCTGAAGCTCAATTGAAGTGTTTGGAATTAATGTTACTAGGCAGAGGAGATGTCAATAAAATCTAGTATTGACTGTGTCACATGGTTAATAGTGATCAATCTTATGGATATGTACACTGAAAAGAAACAATTTGGCATAAATAAAATATAAAATATGCAGTTTGAGATGAAAAGGCAGGCCAAGAAACTGATGAGAAGAAGTCTTATGCTTCTAGATATTAAAAGAACAAAGCAAAACCCTGATGTAAAATGGAGTAAATTTAAAGGTAACTTCAGTACAAGACCCTACACAGGTAATTCTGCAAGCTGTGAAAGAAAAAGTTCTGAGAGTTTTCCTAGTACTAAACAACTATAGAAAGTTCATGTAAATGTAAGAGGGACACAGTTCCAGCCCCAGCAAACAGAACTTGTCACTTTCTCAGCTTCAGCCACATGAGTCTGGCTGTAGAATCAAGAATGGTACAGGAAAGAAGTTATATAACTCTCCTCTATGGTAAGGAAAGCTACAGAGGCCAGGTATATGGCACACGTGTTCCTGTGTAGAAACCCAGAGATGACATTGCTTGTAGCTGTGAAGATGAAACCTGGATTGCATTAGAGACCCCAGGATTTTGAAGATTCTAGAACCATTGGATACCTGCCAAGGAAACATGCTAACAGGTTGTGAAATCAGCCCAAAAGACAGATGTATGTAGTACTAAAAAAAATTACATTGAATAGGGAGGTGGATTTCTGAGTTCAAGACCAGCCTGGTCTACAGAGTTCATTCTAGGACAGCCAGGGCTGAACAGAGAAACCCTTTCTCGAAAAAAACAAACAAACAAACAAACAAAAAAAAAAGTTGTATGGAACTCGAGATTTGAAGAGCATTTTGACATCAGACATAAGGATGCAGAATTTGTTCTTTGCGCTGATTTGGTCCAGTATTTATTTCTAATTGTGTTCTTTTTTTTTTTTAATTAGGTATTTTCCTCATTTACATTTCCAATGCTATCCCAAAAGTCCCCCATACCAACCCCCCCACTCCCCTACTCACCCACTCCCCCTTTTTGGCCCTGGCGTTCCCCTGTACTGGGGCATATAAAGTTTGCAAGTCCAATGGGCTTCTCTTTCCAGTGATGGCCTACTAGGCCATCTTTTGATACATATGCAGCTAGAGACAAGAGCTCTGGCTTGGTACTGGTTAGTTCATCATGTTGTTCCACCTATAGGGTTGCAGATCCCTTTAGCTCCTTGGGTACTTTCTCTAGTTCCTCCATTGGGGGCCCTGTGATCCATCCAATAGCTGACTGTGAGCATCCACTTCTGTGTTTGCTAGGCCCCGGCATAGTCTCACAAGAGACATCTATATCTGGGTCCTTTCAGCAAAATCTTGCTAGTGTATGCAATGGTGTCAGCATTTGGAAGCTGATTATGGGATGGATCCCTGGATATGGCAATCACTAGATGGTCCATACTTTTGTCACAGCTCCAAATTTTGTCTCTGTAACTCCTTCCATGGGTGTTTTGTTCCCATTTCTAAGAAGGGGCTAAGTGTCCACTCTTTGGTCTTTGTTCTACTTGAGTTTCATGCGTTTAGCAAATTGTATCTTATATCTTGAGTATCCTAAGTTTCTGGGCTAATATCCACTTATCAGTGAGTACATATTTTGTGAGTTCCTTTGTGATTGTGTTACCTCACTCAGGATGATGCCCTCCATGTCCATCCATTTGCCTAGGAATTTCATAAATTCATTCTTTTTAATATCTGAGTAGTACTCCATTGTGTAAATGTACCACATTTTCAGTATCCATTCCTTTGTTGAGGGGCATCTGATTTTTTTCCAGCTTCTGGCTATTATAAATGAGGCTGCTATGAACATAGTGGAGCATGTGTCCTTCTTACCGGAGGATCCTGCAATACCTCTCCTATTTTTTTCTTTTGTCCTTTTATATTCATAATATGTATTCTGTGACATTATATATTAGTTGTTAGTAATTTGTGTTTTAATTTTTTATAGAGTTGCATTTAAGAGATTATTTTTTAGTTTCAGAAGAGTGGTGAGATCCATATTGTCACTGCTGGGAAACGTGCATTCATGTTCTGTTAATGACCTCCTGAAGGCAATGCCCTTCTCTCCCACTTGGCAATGACCAGTGGGAATGATATCCAGAAAGACTGTGCCAATTTTCTGAAGATGGGGCCATGATTCGTGATTAATTAAAAAGTTACGTAAATACATGCTTGATCAAGAACTTTAAAAAAGATTCCTTATTGGATGGTCTCAAAAAATGGATAGTAATATATGAGGGAAAATGAAGGGTTTTAGAAATGCCAACTAATTCTTCTCAGGATCTAAGCATGCCAATACATTGAAGAGAGGGAAGTTTCAAACCTTACTAAGAGAAAATAGGACTTAAAGAGTTATGGCCTAAAGGTCAGCAATAAAGAGTTCATTCTCAGGAAAAGTGAGTTCACACTTAGGATAATTTTGTAAGTAAAATTTGCTATGCTCTTTAAAGAAGTATAAGCTGGATAGATTCATCTTTGCCTCAGGATAAAGGAAACAAATAGTATGAGTTGATGGGAAAGTGTTAACTATTAGTTTCTGCTATTTATGGAAAATGTGTATAGAGCAGAACCATACAGTAAAACTAAGACAGTTTCTGGCATAAAGACAATTTAAAATACACTGTGAGAATATTGAATCAGAAAGTAAAAAAAAAAAATGTTATCCTTTGGTTAAATATTTGTTTGGATTCTAATTGTCTTTTACTTTGAAACTGAATGCTTGTTGCTGGCCTGTACACAACTCAAACTGGATGTGCCTGGCTAGATATAATCATTTAACTTGCAATACAATATTTAAATCATTTGGCCTACAGCATTCCGGTGTGCTTAGCTATGACATAATCAATTGGATTGTAATACTATTATACTGTTTAGATATGGAAAAAGCTTAATCACTGACCACAAGGAAATGAGAAATTAATTAATTTTAATAAGTACTTGTTGAGAATCTTGGAAAATGATTACAGGAAAATTTGAAACTTGATATGTTTGAGTGCTCTAAAATTCTGTATAAATAAAGATGGCTTGATCTATTTGGGGCCACTTGATTGAATGTCAACAAGTGGTTAGAGTCCTTCTATTTGATGACTCCTCATCTCCATTATAGGTTATTGAACTCACTAGATAAGGGCTGTGACAGAACAGCCCTTAGACTTTGGAGTTTTAAACAGTGTTGAGACTGAAAGACTATGGGAGGTTTTGAAGATGGACTGAATGTTACTTCAGGAGGGATTTGAGATTTCAAAGGCCCAGCCCTGTTCTACTGTCTCTTTCTCTCTGCCTGCTGCCTATGGATCAGTATGTAAAACTCTTACCTACTTTTCCAGCACCAGAGCTGTCTGCTTATGACCACACTTACTGCTGCAATGATAAATGAGTGACCCTCTGAAATTGTAAGGAAGCATTCGATTAAATGGTTTCTTCCATAAGTTATCTTACTTACGGTGACTCTTCACAGCAATATAACAGTAACTAAAACAAATAGTTTGCTACAAAGGACACAGAATGTAGAGCCTGAAGTTGATTGTAATGAAGCAACTTACCCTCAGTGACATCCAAAGTTGCTAATTTATAACCACTATTTTCTAACAATATTATGTCATCTGTACATAGAAGGCTGAAAATTAACTTATCTATAGACATAATAACATAATAAAGAGAAAATCTGTTCTTTATCTATTATTTCTTTCCATCTCTTATCGCTTTTTTGTGAATAGGTAAATCCTCTATCATTGATCATACTATTGAAAATACAATAAGATTTTGGTGTATTTAAAAGCCACAAATCTCAACACAAATAATAGAAGAGAGAACTCATTTATTAGCCCAATATGATTGACCATAGTCCAAGAACACAGATTCTAGTTACTTCAAATTTCATGTTCCAGTATGATAGTAGTCTAGAGAAATGTTATAATATTAGAAATAAGAAAACCCTAAATCATTCTGCTTTCCAAATACCTTGTTTGAAATATCAGTTACAAGAAAATGTGAAAGTCTTTTCTGATGTTCTGATACCATCTGATAGCATTTATAATGGTTTCATTAGTAAAAGCTAGCAGTCTATGAATACTTCCATAAGTCTCACTACCTTTATTTCTCTTCCACACTAAGAAAGATAAGGGGCATCAGGTGCTTTCTCCATTAGAATGATGATCCTTGGTATTCTATCACATCACTAAAACATAGTAAAAATCACTAAATCTTAATGTTTTTCGGAATGTTCATATGTGAACAATATGCATGTCTAATGTTCTCAGAAGACAGAAGAGGCTTAGATCTCTTAGAATTGTAACTACAAGTGGCTTTGAGCCACTGTCTGATGTGGGTGTTGGGAACTCAATCCAGGTCTTCTGGAAGAGCAATAAGTAGTCTTAATCAGGTATCCATCTCTGTACCAATAGATGTTTTTATTTGGTTGTTTGATTTTTGTTTTGTTTGTGTATTTGTTTGTTTTTATTTACCCCCATTTAACTTTCCATCTATTCATGGTTTTCCTTCCTTGCTAAACAGTTTAAGTTTGTATTCTATAGTCCAACTTAAAATTAAAGAAAGGCACAAAGTTCCAGTTGACTTTAACTTCCCAAAAACAAACAAACAAACAAACAAAAAAAAAAAAAACAACTATCCAAACAAGCAGAACAAACCAAAAAAAATCTCATGCCAAATAATAATGCAGTTTAGGAAAGGACTTTCTGAAGACACTGTAGCTACTTTTCTTCACTAAGAAAAATATTCTGGTGACTAGAGAGCTGTCTCCATGATTTGGAACATGGATTGCTCTTTTAGAAGACCCCAGTTTGATTCTTAATACTGTTATAACAGTTTACAATAATCTGTAAGTCAATTATCAGGGGACATGATGCCCATTTTTCATTCATGCATACTAGATATGCATGTGGTACATATATGCAAACAAAGACTCATCTATATAGAATTTAAAATAATAATAATTTTAAAAAGAAAAATATAGCAAGGCAGTGGTGGTACAAGCCTTTAATCATAGCATTAGGGAAGCAAAGGTAAATGGGCCTTTTTGAGTTTAAAGCCAACATAGTCTTCAGACTGAGTTTATGGACTGCCAAGGCTGCACAGTGAAACCCTTTCTCTAAAAGCCAAGGAAAAAAAGGGTGATTAAAGTGAATGCTACCATTTAAAACATGGGGTAAGGGTCACTAGGAATGAGAATGAAAAATACATGCAATTCTATATAATACAGCTAAGATGACCAAGATAAGAGAAATCACAGAACTATTTAATGTGTAACTCTAATTTAAACTGCTTTGATCTTGGGTAGTGCAGGTTTGATCCTGGAGGTAGAAACAAAAATAGATGCAGGACTTCCCTTTAAATTTCTCTGTTCAGAGACCAAAAGAACAAGATGATCTAATTCTCACTATATAAATATTCATAAAACCTTAAAATCACCTGGAGAAACACGTTATGTCCCTTTCTGCCTTAACGCAAGTTACTTCAGTCTCTCTCTTTTTTTTAACCTTTGGTTGCTTTTAAAATAAATAACCTACTTAAATCTGTTAACTACATTTCTTGCTTCAAGAGGGCATGAACAGAGGGACATTTGTTTCCAGGGTAGGGATTTTAGTGTCAGGGCAGAGGTTATATAGTCTACTAGCTACACTTATATTGTATATCTCTATTATTGTACATAGATGAATGTCAGAAACAAACAAAGGATAATCTTTGTTCTTGCAGGGGTCACTAAAACAAATAAAAGTAGCTCAGCAAGCCATTTTTTTTTCTGCAAAGTGATGTGCCATGTCCCAAACAGTGCTATCATGCTATCAGACACACTTGACCAAGATGTCTTCCTCTTTTATTCCTCCTGACTTTCTTGATTAATTTCATCCCATTTATGGGAAATGCACTTACCTGTTTGATGTATTTGGCTAAAATCAAAGGTTAAGCAGGTTTGGGAATATGGACTATTGTCATGTCTACTACCATTCATAAAAAACAAGCAAACACACAAACACACAAAGCAACAACTGAGTAAAACTTAAGTCTCTTCGGTAGAATTTTTTTTTCTCACAAGAATCCTATATGGTAGCAAAAACATCTCTTTAGAATGTCAGAAGCCTGATGTTTTATATTAAAATCTACCTATATTTTAAATGTGAAAAATACTCCATTTTCTTCCAATTTCAGATCCTAGGGGAGACAATTATTCACTGTGGAAAAACAAATGATCTAGCTTGTTCTTTCTTTGAACAGTGTCTAATATTATCAATTTCAGTTTCATAAAAATTTAATTTTCAGAGAGAATTTACTGTAAAAACTGATGATTAAAGGTATCAGAGCTGTGTCTCCATTTTAAAGAAATGAATGAAACTAGTGATTTTGAACTTTCAGGATTGATTTATTCCTGTACAAAATCATAAAAAAGGCAGAACATCTTCCTCCTTGGGGAAGAGTTTTCTTAGAACAGCATATGCATGCAAAAACATTTGAATTTTTCTCTAGTTCTCACCCTAGACTGTCAGAATGTGTAGTAGAAAACACTGAATAAAACAGATTGTACTTTCTCTAGAAGGGTTATACTGAACTCACAAGGTTGTCATGACTGTCTTACTGATGAAGCAAGATCAGTAAAACCATTTTTTTAAATGTATAATGAGAAAAATCTTATCTGGAATCAAACACCTATTGAGTCAGAGTCAGAATTTCTTATTTGCTGCAAATAACATGAGCCACATTTCACACCTGGTGTGTGTGTGTGTGTGTGTGTGGGGGGGGGGTGATAAGTAAGAAAGAAAATATAAAACTGTGAATATAAATAATGATCAAGCTACAAAATAGTTATTCTGTGAATTTTTGGGTCAACTTCTTCAAAGAAAGACCTGATCCAGTAATTATAAAATCATGTAGCGCTTTCTATTTTGAGAAATACATTATTATTTTTCTGCATTATTCTTTCTCAACACAGGTAATGAAGGTATCTAGTGAACTTAACCTTAAACAATCAATTTTACTTTGTCTGAAAACTTTGAATTGTATGATGATTATAAGGGACAGGTAATATATATTGGTTGTCCAAGAAGTGTCATCAAATACACATATTCCTTATCATTTCATTATGTGTTTATTTACACATTCAAAATAAACTCTTTTCCTTTGATTTAAAGAAATAGTAGCATAAACTGATCCATTTTATTTATAAGTAATTTTGTTTGTTACTTAAAAAGAGTTTGTGTGTGTGTGTGTGTAAACGAACACACATGTATATAAATGTATGCATGTGTACATGAATGCATGTATGAATGTATATATGTATGTATATATACATAAGTGCAGGTATCTGATCAAGTCAAAGACATCATACTAGACCTGAAATTATGGGCAGTTGTGAGTGTCCTCACATGAAGGCCAGTAACCTTGCTTGAATCCTTCACAGGAACAAGCCAAGTTTTAATAGCCAAGCCTTAACAGCCAAGCTTTCTCTCCAACCACCAAGTTTTTAATTTTGTTGTTACATTAAAAAGAGGGACTCAACGTGTAGACCAGATGAGTGATCCATTGAGTGTTGGAATTTAAAATAATCAATTATCTTATGTGTTGGGCAAGATGTTAAACACCTTTAAACAAAGTACTTGGGAGACAAAAGCAGAAGGATCCCTGTAAATTAGAAACCAGTTTTCTCTGCATAGCAAATTCCATGATAGCCACAGCTACATAGTGAGACTTATCCTCCAAGAATAAATCAATAAAAGATTCTTGCAATAGGGAAAAATAAAGATAGGAGGTACAAATAGAAAATAATTGGCTCTGAGTCTTGTCAGTAATCTACAACTTTAAAAATAATATTTATTTATTTACTTATATCCCAAATGCTACACCTCACAGTCCCACAAAGACTCTTCCTCATCCCCCATTCCCTTCTCATCAGAGAGGGTGGACCCCCTCCTTGGTATGCCTCTACTCTGGCATATCAAGTTTTTGCCAGAGTAGGCACATCCATTCCTAGAGGCCAGACAAGATAATCTTGTTGGGGAACTGATACCATACTTCCATTCCCATTGTTTGGAGGCCCACAGGAAGACTGAGCTGCATATCTGCTACATTTGGTCCAGGGTCCTCATTCTAGCAACATGTGGCAAAGATGTTGAGAAAGGGGAGCACGCTTCCACTGCTGGTGGGATTAAAAACAAGTACTCACTACTCTGGCCATCAATCATGGAGTTTCTGAGAAAATTGAAAATAGTTCCACATGAAGCTCCAGCTTTACAGTTCCTGTGCATATTCCCCAAAATGTTCCACTCTACCACAGAATACTTGCTCAACTATGTTTATAGAAGCTTTATTCCTAATAACTAGAGAGTGGAAACCACGCAGATGTCCTTCAACCCAAGAATGGATACAGAAAATATTATTCATTTACACAATGGAATACTATGCAGCTATTAAAAATGAGGATCTCATGAATTTTGCAGGCAAATGAATGGAACTTGAGAATATCATCCTGAGTGAGATAACTCAGGCCCAAAAGGACATACATGATATGTACTCACTGATAAGTGGATATACCATAAAGCACAGAATACCCATGATACACCACACAGACCCAAAAAAAGTTAAACAAGAAGCAAGGCACAAGTGTGAATGCTTGAATCCCACTTAGAAGGGGTAAAAATTGTCACTGAAGGCAGGAGGGCAGGAAGAAGGTGGGAGAGGGAAGGGGAAAGAAGAGGGGAAAGTCTAGGGTCAAGTGTGCAGAGAGAGAAATGGGAGAGACCTAGAGGGCCAAGAGAATCAGTGATCTACTCTTATTCAAATATCTAACATTACAACCTGTTACATTTTTCTTCTAATAGAAAAAAATAGGTCAGTGTTTCAGTACATATGGTGAATGGCACCACAAAAATGTTGGCAAGCAAGTGGTCAGATCACCATAGCTTAAGAACTCAAATTCTTAATCTAGCTCAAGGCTAGAGAGATGGCTTAGTGATTAAGAGCACTGACTGTTCTTCCGAAGGTTCTGAGTTCAAATATCAGCAACCTCATAGTGGCTCACAACCATCTGTAATGTGATCTGATGCCCTCTTCTGGTGTATATGAAGACATCTACAGTGTACTTAGATATAATAATAATAAATAAATCTTTTTTTTAAAAAGTAAATATTTTTGTGTCTTATCTTTGTTTTTCATTTTACTTTCATATTTAAATATAGGATAAGTCCAATTTGAATTATTAATATACTGTACAAATTAAAATAATACACAATCTTTTTAAAATTAGGAAAAAAAACATTTTAAAAGCCTAATTTCATTCAACCAAATTTTTCTGGAAAGAAACGATAAGGTGAATTATTCATAAAAGTATACTTTTAACAATTTCACTTAATTTTAGAGAATTAGTTCTGTAGTGAACTCATATACAACATTTAAAAGGGTCAATTATTATCATTGTGGTCTTTTTGTGTTTGAGAGCATGTGTGTCACAACATGCATGTAGAAGTCAGAAAACATTTCTTTGAAGGTCATTTCTCTCCTTCCATATTTATATTAATCTAAGAAATGATCTCAGTGCTGGGAAGTGGTGGCACACGCCTGTAGTCCCAGCACTTGGGATGAAGAGACAGGCAGATTTTTGAGTTCAAGGCCAGCCTCATCTATTGGGTGAGTTCCAGGACAGCCAGGGCTACGCAGAGAAACCCTGTCTTAAAAAAAAAAAAAAAAAAAAAAAAAAAACTCTCAATTTACTAGGTTTGTACAACAAGCTTTCTATTGAGCTACTTAGACTAAGCAAGTATGCATGTACATATATAATAAATCTAGAAAATATGTGGTGTGTATATGCATACATGTATACACATGCATATTCAGCATGTTTTCATACAATTTCTGTCTTGTAAATTTATTTAGTGTAATTATTCATTGAATCCACTACTTAATGTTAACTAAGGCATGTCTTAAATTTTATCCTCAATATATCTTACATAGTCTTGCAAAAGAGGTTTTTAGTTGAAGCCCTGTGTAACTAGATTCATAATTGTTTCATTCTAAACATTATAGAAAATGACAACACATATTTACAAAAACAAAACAATCATTATTCAAGGTGATCAGCAAGAGAAAATGAAGGAAAAGATGCCAAGGTAAAAGATGACAAGAAGTAGAAACAGAACCTTGAGCACAACACTCACATGCACATAGGCTCAAACACATTATTCAAGGTTCCCTATGCTTTTTCTATATATATTAAATACATTATTATGTTTGTATGTGTAGCAACTCGAATAAAGCAAGCATATATATATACATATATCTGTATATATATGCATATGTATATATTTATATATGTCATTATAATATATAATAAAACTAGCATATATGTGCATATGTATAGATGTACATATGCATACATATGTATACATATATAGCTATGTGTATATATATAGACATATATATGCACATATGTATGATTTATTAGATTGGCATACAAATTGTAGGCTGAGTAATCTAATGATGGCTGTTTAAAGGTGAAAAGACTACAATGACTATTGTTCTGTCCACAAGACTGGATATCTCAGCAGTCCCAGTCTGGTGGTGGATGTATAGAGGATTCCAGGAAAACTGCTAGTCTTTTGTCTCCATTGGACTTCTAATGTATTTGGAAGAAGTTAGCTCTAATAATCTGATGAAGGAATGCCTTAACCACAGAATAAGTAATCTTGCCAGTGAGAGTGAAAGCAAGCAGAAAAAAAACAAAAAACAAAAGTTGTCTTTGTCCTTGTCCTTTATTTGGGCTACTACTAGAAGGTGTGGCATATATTTAGGATGAATTCCTGACCACAAAGGAGTTAGTCAAAAATTATGTTACAGGCATTTTCAGTTGCTTGAGTTTTACTTGATTTCATATGTAACCAAATTTACAGTCAAATTAGGTAGGTAGGTAAGTAGGTAGATAGGTATATAGATGATTAGATGTGAAGAAGAAATCAATAGATAAAAAAGAGAAGTTAAATGTTTTCAACTTGTTGATAAAAATGAGATTCTTATAGAAAATTGGCTTCATTATATACTAACAATAGAAAGTAGATTGGTATGGTCCATAAAACTCCTTTTCTAAAATAGTAAGTGAGGGGAAATGATGTAAGATGAAGTTGGAAGAAGATAGGCATACAGTAACAAGTTCAAGAAAACTGGGTTCCATTTTGGTTTTAATTTAATAATGAATGGAAGGCAACAGAGGCATTAAATAGCCACTCTGTCCAAAAATTGCCTGGGACAGAAATTACATACTATTCCCTGTGAAGGCTTTGGTGTGGAGATTACCATGTGGCAGATGAAGAGCTCCAGAATATGATAATGTAGCATAACAGTAGTACTGAGCATGAGATTTATGAGTTTCTGAAACTTCCTATCTATCTGAAAGCAGATCTTTTAAGAAAATGCAAATGAGCACAATTGCATAAATATTGTTGCCTCATCAAGAAGGGAAGATGGACTCTTATCGACTGAAATGAGAGTTTTCCATATCACACCTAAATAGATTTGTCACAAAAGTATCATATATTATCTATTCTCTTAAAGGTCTATTTATCATTCCTAACAGTCATTTGCTTTCCCATAAGTGCCCTTTGCTTATCCCCTCCCCCCCCCCATTAAGATATCATTGGGTTTCCTGTAAGTGCTCTTTTTCCACATCCACTTCCTCTATGAAGATTGTATAAAAGCTTGATTCTAAATGTGTCCTTGAGTCACATTATTTTCCTATGAACTCTCGTACCTAGTAAGTGACTAAATCTGTCTTTTCTCTTGCACATTCATCTTCTGTAAGGTAATTTGTAGTTCCCAAAGGATAAACCTGAGAGAAGAGAATAAAAGCTTTTTACAACCCATTATATGCATGGTAAACATGGGCATGACATAATAAGATTTATGTTTTGGTTTTCTTTAAATGTCTATCGACATTATGTTCAGAAAGACTTATAGGAAGGAGAAAAACAACACATAAAAGAGAATGGGTTAATGTAGAGAAAGATGAACAGGTCTTATATGAGACTAATGGACATTAAGTAAATAACTTGTAGTGTGGATTTTCCGTATAGAATTGATGGGACTTTGTGTAATATGCATTAGGAATAAATGGAAGATGGAATCAAAGATACTTCTTTGCTATTTGGATTGAGCAATGTATTGAAACCTAATATAGTTTGTGATGAGAAAAACAGAAGTTTATATTAATGATAACTAGTATTAATAGAAATCAAAGAATTGCTACTACAGTCCTTCACTGTGTCTCTATAGAGTCTTAAGGGAGAATCATTCTCACTGAAGGCATTCCATGGTTTGATATTGATTGGATGGTCTATAACAGATAATGGTGGCATGTACAATTTTCAGAATACTCAAATATATAATATTCTGACAACTAGAAGAAATATGATCTGAGAAATATGATTCATTTATTTTTCTCACTTATGCCAAGATACCAAATTTTGTTCTAGACCTATTACCAGTAGATATTCAACTGAAAATGAAAAATAGAAATAGAAATATTAGAATTATTCATCCATGAATTATGTGCATATATAAAGCATTTAAACCCTTGATAACAGATGAGACTACAAAGGTAGAAAATGTAGAAGGGATATGTTTCTCACTTTCTATTTTCTTAACTTTATCTAATTATAGAGTAATAAAATAAGCAGAGAGAAAAACATACAGGACCTCTCCATCTCATTGAAAAATATATGAATCACTACTATGATAACCTTCAGATGTGGTTGTATATTATTTGTGAACATGTCAGGACTAAAACACCTGACAACTGTGCAGAACAGCACATTACTGCCCCTCTGAAATTTTTAAGGTTCTTTTTGTAGGTTCTACATTACTAGTAGCAAATATTGACTAGAATGTCAGATGTAATCAGGAAAGAACATTTGATCATGTTCCTAGAATTTAAATATCCTGTTTCCCCCCCAGCTGCCTAATGTAATATCTTCTTAACTTACTACCAATAGATAATTCAGACTACTTCAGAAAGACACTTGCTTATTGTGTACAGCCAGATTATAAATGCATGCAACTAATATTAATATTTTTCTTATTAAACTTTTATTCATTCTCAAAAAACAAAAAAAAAAACTTTTATTGATAAAAGAGATTCTTTGATATGCCCAATATATTTCTGAACAATGCCTTATAATTAATCATACTTGTCAGCTATAAAACACTCTGAAGAGGTGGCCATTCTCACTTTACTGTATAATGTTCTTTTGCTACCAAGAGAATAGAGGTGCTTTAGAAGTATCTAGGAAACTTTCTCCCTAGGAAATCAGATTGAAGTATGAATAAATTTCACATAACTAAAAAAAAAAATAATCACTCAAGTTTTCATAGCTTACATCAATGCCTACTGCTGTTCAAAAGCAAACATATGAGAAGAAATGACTCATATAGGACGCCTTACTAAAACAGCCTGACTATGTCTACAGGAAGATATTGGGGGCCATCATCATAGACTGTTGCATGACTAATAAGACTGGAGCATTGTGATAGAGCTTCCCTGACCCCATAAAGTTATGCATTTTTGTGAGTTCTAAGCATGGGAGAAAATACTGGCATGGATAATAATAATAATTATTATTATTACTGATACATTGTATTTGACTCATTCTTTAGACATCTTCCTACACATTTAAAACACTTTATTCTCCTGAGTGAGGTAACCCAATCACAAAAGAACTCACATGATATGTACTCACTGATAAGTGGATATTAGCCCAGAAATTTAGAATACCCAAGATATAAGTTACAATTTGCTAAACACATTAAACTCAAGAAGAACAAAGACCAAAGTGTGGATACTTTGCCCCTTCTTAGAATTGGGAGCAAAAAGCCCATGGAAGGAGTTACAGAGACAAAGATTGGAGCTGAGATGAAAGGATGGACCATCTAGAGACGGCCATACCCAGGGATCCATCCCATAATCAACCCCCAAATGCTGACACCATGGCACACACTAGCAAGATGTTGCTGAAAGGACCCTGATATAGCTGTCTCTTGCGAGGCTATGCAGGGGCCTAGCAAACACATAAGTGGATGCTCACAGTCAGCTATTGGATGGAACACAGGGCCCCAATGGAGGAGCTAGAGAAAGTACCCAAGGAGCAAAAGGGGTCTGTAACCCTATAGGTGGAACAACAATATGAACTAACCAGTACCCCCCAGAGCTCATTTCTCTAGCTGCATATGTATCAGAAGATGGCCTAGCCGGCCATAAGTGGAAAGAGAGGTCCATTGGTCATGCAAACTTTTTATGTCTCAGTACAGAGGAAAGCCAGGGCCAAGAAGTGGGAGTAGGGGGGACGGGGGAGCGGAGTGTTGGGGGAGTGGGAACTTATGGGGTAGCACTGGAAATGTAAATGAAGAAAATACCTAATTAATAATTAAAAAAAACCACTTAATTCTTAGTCTGAATCTCTGGCTCAGCAGTTAAGAGCACTTACTGCTTTTGCATAAATTTGATATTTGATTCCCGACATTGACATGGCAGCTTACAACCATCTATCAATCCAAATCCAAGGGATCTAAAGGCCTTTTCTGACCTCGGTCATGCACTAGGAACACATGTGGTGCTCATACATGTCTTCAAGTATATACATATGCACATAAAATAAAATAAATAAACATTAAAATAATATAATTATCACAGACATCTTTGTATTTTTTTCAGTTTAATAGCTAAGGAGAAAAGAAATATGATAACACATTCCTGTTGGTTAGTTGAATGGATATTTCTTTTAACAAAAACATTGCAATGTTTTTTTCTTGCAGGCAAGAATCCTTGAGTCAGCTATAACATTGTGTACCCATTTCTTTCTCCATGCTTACTAGGTGTTTGTTTGTTTGTTTGTTTGTTTGTTTTTCTAATATATATATATATATATATATATATATATATATATATATATGTATGTATAACCAGATAACCAGTTTCTTTCTTCCTTATCTTCATTATTACTGGAAAAGTTCTGGACTTCTTAAATGCCTGGTCAGGCATATTTTTCTTTTTTGAAAATATTATTCTGCTGTGTGAAATATCTAGAGCTAGCCCTTGTGCCAGGTGATCTCACTGGCTATGTCTCTGGCCCACCAACTTGCCAGCCCTGCTAGGCCACATGGATCTCACCAGGCCATCTCTTGTTTGGGGGCCCCGAGTTCCTCTCCCTTCCACACAACTCTCCACACACCCCTGGTTAGCCATTTCAACACCTAATTACCCAGTAGTATCAAGACTCTTAATGATTAATTAGCCAATCAGATTTATGTGTTAATTTACAATTTACAAGATGCCAATACAATAATTTCAGAGCCAAATGATAATCATAAAGCTTTAACACAATTTTTCTAACCTTTTGATAATACCACATTAACCTCCATTCTGGTTCTCCCTCTCCTCCTCAGACTTCTCTGTCTCCTCAATTCCTTGCTTTGCCTCCCTTCTCCTGTCCAATCATAAGCCTCCCAAATGCCCTAATGTGATTGGACAGTGAAAATCCTGAAACATTCTTCTTTCTTTTTTAACAATGTAATTGTTCTTTCTCTACAACCAAGGATAACTGTTAATTATCTTAAAATCATAACAATAATTGTGATGTTAAAAAAGGATCAGAATCTAAGGAAATTATTGTAGATTACATGAGTTTAATTGTCTTCAAATTATTCTGGAACTGGTAGCAGTTCTCACATTGAAATTTTGGAATCTATGAGACCACTACCTTTTTACTTGATATTGCTTTTGAGTTTGTGTGTGTTTATGTGTGTGTGTGTGTGTGTGTGTGTGTGTGTGTGTGTGTGTGTGTGTGTGTGTGTGTAAAAGGGGCAAGAAAATGGTGTCAGAGCTTCAGGAACAGGAGTTATAAGTGACGGTGAGCTACCAGACATGTTGAGCAGTCAACCCAGGGAAGAACGAAAAGTACACTTATAGCTTTCTTCCCAGCCTCCATTTCACAACTACTTTATGCAGCCATTTTCACATACTTGTATTGGTTAAGAACAGCCTAGAAGATGAAAGGCATCAACCCAATGTAGATGGTGAATTATGAGGGATAATAGAAATAGATGCCTTTCATTTATAATCTTCAGAGCAATGATCTTCCATCTGAGCAGAGTTTCTGTGGTCACCACAATGGACTACAAAAAGTACTGGGGAACAGAGAAGAGTACTTTTTAACTCTGCTGTAATGGCTGTCATTAAGTTAGCAGTAGTCAGTGCATCATACACAGCACAGAAAACCTAATGAATTTTAAGCATACGCTATGAAACTTCAGAGTAACTCAAAAGAAACACTTAGAAGAAATTTTAGAATGACATTTCAATGAGTATGTACTTATATCATGCATTTGTTTGGTTTTTGTTTGTTTTACTTTTGCATACAGAGTCAAATGATATAGACCAATTTAGTAAAAAACAAACTATGTAGACCAGGGTAGCCTCAAACCTGTAATGTTCCTTCTGTCTTTGCTTCCAGGGCGCTGCAAGTGCAAATGTGTACCATCAAGCTTAACTTTAAATGATCATCACATATATATATTTCTTTAGCCTCGATATGACACTTTTGAACTTAAAAGTTTTCTCTAATGTCCTACTAATTACTTTTGTCCTATGCTTACAAAAGTAGGAAATCTCTTCCATCTCCATTTCAACTTATTTTCTATTATTGTTGTCTGAACTCCAATCAGTATGAGAAAACCTTCAAAACATATTTTTAAAAGCAAAGTTTTACTGTATAAATATGCAAGTTTAATCCTGAACCTAACCACATAAACACAGTACCTAAAAATCTATGTAGTTCTCTAGTTGACCCTGGGGACTGACTATTTTAAATCCATGACCACCCAGAGTTTTTTGTTTGTTTATTTGTTTGTTTGTTTATTTTGCCTTAGCTTTTCTCCATACCAGTGTGAAGTTCCACTCACTACACATTAAATGCAGTATTTGAAGCCTACCACATTTTCTGGGAGATCAAAGAATGAGAAGTGAATTGACTGCCTAGAAAAATTGTGGAATACATTGTATGGAAGCTTGTAGAAACCTTGTAATAAAGAATCATTCACCAGTCTACTGAATTATTTAATTTAGAATAACCATTTTCTCATTTTGCTTTTCTCTTTGTTTCATTATCTACTAAGTGACAGTTTACATATTCTGTTAAGATCATTCAATTTAAAAACTTTTTGAGCAACAAACGCTCATATTATGTAAACTCAAATACTTCAATTGAATATGAAATTAAATTTTTATTCCCCCAGCAACTGCACAATGATTTCTTCTCTTAGCAATTATATACAGCACCTTGTTATATAATATAAACTGCACTCAGTAATAGAGGTATAATATAGGTAAAATAAATTAAATGGCACTTTTGGAAGAAATCCATGATAGAGAAATATAAGCAGATATTAAAAACCTATAGGCAAATATGCAAATAAATATGGATAAAAGAATATTCTGATGATCTGGTTATATTTTTATGATATTTTTTATTATTTTACTCAATTTATTCAGTGAGTGTTAATAAGTGTGTTTATAAGTTGACATATGCATGCTAGGGAACATGAATGGAAATTAAAGGACAACTCATGGGAGTTTGTTTTCTTATTTCACTGTGTGTGTTTCATAGGGATAAAACTTTTGTTTTGTTTTGTTTTGTTTTGTTTTGTTTTGTTTTGTTTTGTTTTGTTTTGTTTTCAAGCTTGGCAGTAAGTGCTTTAACCCACTGAGCAATCTTTTCAGTCTCCAGTTGTCTTTTTTAGTAAGATCATTGTTATTCAAATTTAATGATGGGCCTATATGGTTACTAGAAACCTAGAAGTGAAGGGACAGAAAGGAAAACAATTATAAATATCATGAGATGGAGAGTGTAGATGAGAGGCAAAGGAATGAAGATACCTGGGTAAAGAAATCCACATGAGTGTGAAGCAGAGCCTAAAGGAATGACCATCCAGAGACTGTCCTATCTGGGGATCCATCTCATAGACAACCACCAAATACAGACACTATTTTGGATGCTAACAAGAGCTTGCTGACAGGAGCCTGATAAAGCTGTCTCCTGAGAGGCTCTTCCAGTGCCTGATGAATACAGAAGTGAATTCTCACAGTCATCCATTGGACTGAGTACAGGGTCCCCAATGAATGAGCTAGAGAAAGGACCCAGGGAGCTGAAGGAGTTTGCAACCCCATAGGAGGAACAGCAGTATGAACTAACCAGTATCTCTAGAGCTCCCAGGGACTAAACCACCAACCAAACAAAATACATGGTGAGACTCATGGCTCTAGCTGCATATGTAGCAGAGGATGGCCTAGTAGGTTATCAATGGAAGTTAAAACCCTTGGTTCTATGAAGATTATAGGAAGTGGGAGTAGCTGGGTTGGTGATCAGGAGGAGGGTGAAATGGATAGGGACTTTTCAGAGGGGAAACTAGGAAAGGGGATAACATTTGAGATATAAATAAAGAAAATATGTAATTCCAAAAAGGAAAATATCCACATGAGGATATAAATTCTGATCCAAATATTAATTACCCTGTCTGTTTCTTACTTGGAATAAATGGTAGGAGACTAATATTGTTTCTAATTTAAAAAATGACACATTTTTTACTTGGAAATGGAAAAGAAACCAGAATTGCCATGCTCAGTAATTAACAATTTATATAGTAAGAGACAATTCAATGAACTTCAAAGGAGATACTCACAGTGGTCATGGGGAAGACAGAACTGATGGCTATGTGGAGGGAATGGGAAAGAGCCTAGACAAGGAGGAAAGATGCAGAGATAGAAGGACTTTTCTATGTTAATTTCAACCTAATAATTTTCAACAATCTAAAGAACTACTATTTTTTTTCCTTTAAGATGATTGCAGATAACATGCAAGAAAACATCCATGTGCTATAATAATCTAAGACAATGTGGGAAATCATAGTAGTTTGAACATTATACAGCTTAAAGTTCCCATTTTTAAAAAAGAAGGAGATGTTTCATTGAAGCTAAATCCATATTTTCATTATGTCTTTGGAGCAGTATTTGAACAAATTGAATCATTAACACACTTATATGCACAAACTCACACATGCATCTTCATATTCAGATTTCTGTACACTCACATCTGTGCATAAGCATGCAGTTAAGCATAAGTTTTAACATTTTGTTTCTTTCCTAACTCCTTGCTGTGGCAAACAATCTTGGTTTACATCAAAAGGTAAACTCCAAAAAAATGTAAAGCACAGATTCCAGTTACTATTTTAGATAATGATAAATATTATTAGGTACCAAGTTACATATTACTTGTCTTGAATCCCATTGGGAATGGATTCCTCCCTCACAATCATTAACTAATAGAAGGAGCAATTAGAACAGAATACTGCTTCCAAAAACATCAGAGGGCTCTGTGTGTGTGTGTGTGTGTGTGTGTGTGTGTGTGTTAATAATAATGAAAGTACAAGAAGCCATGAATTTGACAGGGAGTAAGAGAGATTAGTATATAGAAGATATGGAAGATATTAGTATATTAGATATGGAAGAGATTAGTAGGAGTAAAGAATTAACTTCTAAACAACTTGTGGTGTGACAACGAACCAAAATAAAATGAATAACAGCAAAAACCTGAGTAGAATCTGAGTCAAATCTCTGTCACTGGGTAGAGAATTGATATTTTGGAAGTGCTCCACTTTACCCTGCAGTAAGTCCCATCAACATTCTACATTACACTCTGTTTCATTTGAATTCTTTCAACAGAGAACACATGGAGAGATTACATAGATAAAATTCAGTGACAACTTTTGGTGTATCCCAGAGCTCAAATTGTAGCTTCTGCTGAGGTTTTTGGCACCAATCTTACGTAATACAATAACTGGAGCTTATAAGGAATTTATAGATTCTTTTAAGACCATTAGATTCTGATATCTTCTGGCCAAAACTAAACAGTTGTTTTGTCTATATTGTTCTTTAAGACCATACTTCATTATGGAATCCTGGTTGTCTTCACTGTATATGCCAGGCTAACTTTGAATTCATAGATACATACTTGCCTCTTCTTGTGCTTCTGATGTTGCCTCCACCTTGCTAGTGCTGAGATTAAAAACACGTGCCACCATAGGCATAGGCATATCAGGCACAGTTCTTTTTTTTTTTTTTTTCTGAACTCTTTCTTGATCTCTCCAGATGTTTATAAGAAATTATATGAGAAGAAGTTTCACCTTTAACACACATATACTCATCAAAGAGCGAATGAGAGGGAGAGGGAGAGGGAGATGGAGCAAGAGAGACTCAAGATGGAGAAGGAGAGACAAAATGGAACTTGAATGAGAGGATGATGAAACAGAACCACTTGGTCCTAGAGAGACTGGTTATTCCCTCCACCCTAGCACTTTAAATCTCAGTGAGGCTAAGCATTTCGTCTTCCACTAAGGCCAGATAAGGCAGCCCAGTGAGAAGAACATATCTCACATACAGGCAACTGCTCTTGGGATATCCCCCATTGCAGTTGTTTGGGCCCAATATGAAGACCAAGCTGTACATCTGCTACATATGTGGGGGTTGGCCTAGGTCCAGCCTGTTTATGGTCTTTGGTTGGTGGTGCAAATCCTGAGAGCTCCAAGTGTCCAGGTTAATTAACTCTGTTTGTCTTCCTGTGGAGTCCCTATTCCCTTGTGGGCCTGCTATCTTTCTTGCTATTCTTCTATGAGACCCAAAGCTCCACCTACTGTTTGTGGTTGTCTGCTTTTGTCTGAGTCAGCTGATGAGTAAAGCTACACCCTCCCCAAGCCTGATCTTGAACCCACTCAATTCTCATCACTATTGTGTCTCCTCCCTGTTCCCTCCTTTCATCTACTATTTTATTTCTACATTTAAGTGAGATTCAAGCATTCTTATTTATGCTTTCCTTCTTGATTACCTTCTTTGGGTCTGTGGAGTATAACATGGTAACTGTATATTATGTCTAATATAAGTGAGTAGATACCATGCATGGCCTTTTGAGACCAGATTAACACACTCAGAATTATATTCTCAAGTTACATCCTTTTGCCTACAAAATTCATGATGCCTTTGTCATTAATAGCTGAACAGTATTCTACTGTGTAGACATACCACATTTTCTTTATCCATTTTTTCACTTGAGGGACATCTAGGTTGTTTCCAGTTTCTGCCTATTTCAAATAAAGCAGTTGTGAACATACTTGAGCATGTTTATCTGTGGGATGGTAGAGCATATTTTCGGTGTATGCATAGGAGTGGTATAACTGGGTCTTGAAGTTGAATAATTCACAGATTTGTCAGAAACTGTATCAATGAAAAAGTGTTGGCCTTGCTCCACATCCTTGCAATAATGTTCTGTCAATTCAGTTTTTGATCTTAACCATTCTCGTGGGTGTAAGATTAAACCACAGAATGGTTTTGATTTACATTGGCTTGATGACTAAGGACTGTAAATATTTTGTTATGTTCTTTTATGGCTATTTGAGGTTTCTCTGTTAAGAATTCTCTGTTTAACTCTGTAACCCTATTTTTAATTGGATTATTTGGGTTGTTGTTTTCTAACTTCTTGAGTTATTTGTAAATTTTGGGTATTACCCCTCTGTCATGTGTAAGGTTGGTCAGTCTATAAGCTGACATTTAGTCCTATTGACAATATCCTTTGCCTTGTAATGCCTCCCACTTTCATGAGGTATCATTTATCAATTGTTGATCTTGGAGCCTGAGCCATTAGTTTACTGTTCAGAATATTGAATTCTGTACCAATTCATTCAAGTGTATTTCCCACTTTCTCTTTATGGGTTTAATATATCCTGTTTTATGTTGAGTCCCTTGATCTACCTGGACCTGAGTTTTGTTCAAGGTGATAAATATGGATCTATTTTCTTTCTTCTACATATAAACATTGAGTTAGACAAGTGCCATTTGTTGAAGATGCTTTCTTTTGTTCCATTGTACAGTTTTGGCTTCCTTATCAAATAGAGAAATTTCTAAAAGTGCAAACAAATAAATCCCTTAAAGGTATACAATAAAATACAATTACATAGGTGAAGGAAATAAAAGTGTGCAAGACCTGAGAGTAGCAATAGATTCAATACCAAAGACATGAACTAAGGAAATTCTGGAGATAAAAAACATAAGGAAGTGAACAAGAACAACACAATCAAAGATTAACAGTATAGAAGAGATAGAAGAGATAATCTCAGGTACAGAAGATAAAATTAAAAAATTATATATCAGTCAAAGAGAATATTAAATCTAGAAAGAGTATTCTCTGACAGAAAATGTCTAGAAAATTTGAGTTCCTATGAAAAGACCTAACCCAAGAATAATGGGAATAGAAGGTGAAGAGTCTAAGCTCAAAGGTCCAGACAATCTTCCCAAAGAAATTGTAGAAGAAAACGTTCACAGCATAAAGAAAGGAATACCTATATACATACAAGAAGCTTATCGAACATCAATTGGACTGGACCAGAAAAGAAAAACCTCCTGCCACATAATAATCAAAAAATAAATAAATAAATAAATAAATAAATAAATAAATAAATAAATAAATAAGAAGTATATTAAAAGCAAGAGAAAAGGACAGAAAACATCCAAATGCAGGCTTTTCAGAGTTACCCCTGACTTCTCAACAGACTCTAAAAACTAAGGGAGTGTGGGCAGATATTTTGCACTCCTTGATGAGTAATTGTCTTTAATTTCTAAATATAAGAATTAAATCTTTTAGTATTTTAGAAAATTCATATAATAGAATAAAATGATGTTATTCTTCTCTAATAATGTTACAGACCAGTGTCTTCTGAATGATATTTGAAAGTCCATCATTACTCGAAAGAACTATAATATGTTTTCGGAAGCTTTGTTCTTATACTGCAGTATACCTGTATTATTTTATTTGTTTATATTTATTTGTCCCCTAAATCTTTTTTAAAAAATAATTTATTTGATATTTTCTTAACATTTCATATGTTATCTCCTTTCCCATTTTAAAACTACACAAAGTAAGAACCCATGTATGTATGCCTCTTCATTAAAAAAAAAAATCACAATTTTTATTTTAAGATTACATACTTGAGCCTGGTGAAGTAAATGATACACAGATGACTAGAGAACCACAACAAAAGTTCTTGATCTTTTTTGTAAGATGAAATAGGAACATTCTATTTAAAGATGAAATGGTTATCCATTTTTATGTTTGAATTGCAGAAAGCATGTGCAATCCCTTAGAAATGTGAAAGGATATAGGGTATGATCCAATACCAATAGACTGAGGAAGAAAACCAAGGATTATCTATGTTTAGAATCTTCTTGGCCTCTTAGTACAGCATTCATTCATTCCTTTTCAGTATAGATTTATATTTTTTTTCTGAAGTAGAATTTTATAATCTACAATGAAAGGATTTCTTTGTGATTAACTTTTATGAAGATTATGCTAAAGAATTTGGTTTTGCGACTAGCTTTGGGGAAAAGAAGCTATGGTGTCTATGAACTCTTGGAAAAGAATTCTAGTTCATATGGCTTCTTTCCTGGATGATTGAAAGTGAAAGCTAGGAAAGTAGAGTGAAGTCTAAGAGAAACTGCCTCAGGTACTCTCTTGAAGGGCCTTTACTTTGGGATATCACTTTCTGAATTCCAACAACCTAAATTGAAACATAAATAAATAAATAAATAAATAAATAAATAAATAAATAAATAAAAATAAGTGAAAAGTTAGGCTTTTCCATTTTCAGCTACCTTGTTTTAAGATATTTGAATGTCTTATATGACAAGTATTATTCCAAATTGTGTGAATCTAGTTATTTAACTGCAAAGAAGAAAGTACACTAAATCTACACTCAGAACAAGAAAAATGGTACCCTGTGGTTTGCATGCTTTCTTCATAATGTGTCCATTTACATGCAGATGACCCATGCCAATAAAAAAAAAGTCTTTCCTTTGATGGGTCATATATATGTTAATGATAGAGTGATTAAGACATTGCAATTTGTGCTTCATTGGGTCTTGATGTTGATTTCAAATCTTTTCTTTGTCTTTGGTGCTTCATTTACATTAGAATTGGTACTTTAAAAGGGGATTTTATCTAAGTTACAGTTTAATAGAATGTAAGGAAAAGCACCTGGGCAGCTGGGGCGCAGGGTCTGCTGACACTCGCCAGCTACCCACAACACCCGCCACAGGATCTTAAGACTTCTGGTGAGTGGAGCACAGCTTCTGCTCCAATCCAATTGCGCGGGACCTGAGACTGCATTAGTTAGGGAAGCAGAAACCGGCCTGAGTAGGACCACAGGCCTCACCCGGCCGGATCAGCGCCAGGGTAGCGGGAGCGCAGGGTTGCCTGACACCCGCCAGCTACCCACGACCCCCGCCGCAGGATTTTGGGACTGCTGGTGAGTGGAACACAGCTTCTGCTCCAATCCAATTGCGCGGGACCTGAGACTGCATTAGTTAGGGAAGCAGAAACCGGCCTGAGTAGGGCCACAGGCCTCATCCGGCTGGATCAGCGCCGGGGTAGCGGGAGCGCAGGGTTGCCTGACACCCGCCAGCTACCCACGACCCCCGCCGCAGGATTTTGGGACTGCTGGTGAGTGGAACACAGCTTCTGCTCCAATCCAATTGCGCGGGACCTGAGACTGCATTAGTTAGGGAAGCAGAAACCGGCCTGAGTAGGGCCACAGGCCTCACCCTGCCGGATCATCGCCAGGGTAGCGGGAGCACAGGGTTGCCTGACATCCGCCAGCTACCCAAGACCCCCGCCGCAGGATTTTGGGACTGCTGTTGAGTGGAACATAGCTTCTGCTCCAGTCTAATCACACGGGACCTGAGACTGCTCTGGTTGGGGAGAGAGAAATCCGGCCTACATAGGGCCACAACCCTCTTCCGGTCAGAAAAGCACCGGGCAGCTGGGGCGCAGGGTCAGCTGACACTCACCAGCTACCCACAACACCCACCACAGGATCTTAAGACTTCTGGAGAGTGGAACACAGCTTCTGCTCCAATCCAATTGCACGTGGGACCAGAGACTGCATTAGTTAGGGAAGCAGAAAAACGGCCTGAGTAGGACCACAGGCCTCTTCCGGCTGGACCAGCACCGGGGTACCGTCAGCTACCCACGACCCCCGCCGCAGGATTTAGAGACTGCTGGTGAGTGGAACACAGCTTCTGCTCCAATCTTTAAATAGTGACAACAATAACAACTAACCCCAGAGATTACCAGATGGCGAAAGGTAAACGTAATAATCTTACTAACAGGAACCAAGACCACTCACCATCATCAGAACCCAGCACCCCCACTTCGCCCAGTCCAGGGCACCCCAACACACCGGAAAAGCTAGACACGGATTTAAAAGCATATCTCCTGATGATGATAGAGGAATTCAAGAAGGACTTTAATAACACACTTAAAGAAATGCAGGAGAACACTGATAAAAAGGCAGAAGACAATAAAGAGGAAGCACAAAAATCCCTTAAAGAATTGCAGGAGAACACTGCTAAAGAGTTACAAATCCTTAAAGAAAAACATGATAACATAATCAAACAGGTAGAAGTCCTTACAGAAAAACAGGAAAACACATCCAAACAGATGATGGAAATGAACAAAACCATACTAGACCTAAAAAGGGAAGTAGACACAATAAAGAAAACCCAAAATGAGGCAACACTGGAGATAGAAACCCTAGGAAAGAAATCTGGAACCATAGATACGAGCATCAGCAACAGAATACAAGAGATGGAAGAGAGAATCTCAGGTGCAGAAGATTCCATAGAGAACATCGGCACAACAATCAAGGAAAATGTAAAATGCAAAAAGATCCTAACTCAAAACATCCAAGAAATACAGGACATAATGAGAAGACCAAACCTACGGATAATAGGAGTGGATGAGAATGAAGATTTTCAACTCAAAGGACCAGCAAACATCTTCAACAAAATTATAGAAGAAAACTTCCCAAATCTAAAGAAAGAGATGCCCATGAACATACAAGAAGCCTACAGAACTCCAAATAGACTGGACCAGAAAAGAAATACCTCCCGACACATAATAATCAGAGCAACAAATGCTCTAAATAAAGATAGAATACTAAAAGCAGTAAGAGAAAAAGGCCAAGTAACATATAAAGGCAAGCCTATCAGAATTACACCAGACTTTTCACCAGAGACTATGAAAGCCAGAAGATCCTGGACGGATGTTATACAGACACTAAAAGAACACAAATTCCAGCCCAGGCTACTATACCCAGCCAAACTCTCAATTAACATAGATGGAGAAACCAAAGTATTCCACGACAAAACCAAATTCACACATTATCTCTCCACGAACCCAGCCCTTCAAAGGATAATAACAGAAAAAAACCAATACAAGGACAGGAACCACGCCCTAGAAACAACAAGAAGGTAATCCCTCAACAAACCTAAAAGAAGACAGCCACAAGAACAAAATGCCAACTTTAACATCAAAAATAACAGGAAACAACAATTACTTTTCCTTAATATCTCTTAATATCAATGGACTCAACTCCCCGATAAAAAGACATAGACTAACAAACTGGCTACACAAACAAGACCCAACATTTTGCTGCTTACAGGAAACTCATCTCAGAGAAAAGGATAGACACTACCTCAGAATGAAAGGCTGGAAAACAATTTTCCAAGCAAATGGCATGAAGAAACAAGCTGGAGTAGCCATTCTAATATCTGATAAGATTGACTTCCAATCCAAAGTCATTAAAAAAGACAGGGAGGGACACTTCATACTCATCAAAGGTAAAATCCTCCAAGAGGAACTATCAATCCTGAATATCTATGCTCCAAATACAAAGGCAGCCACATTCATTAAAGAAACTTTAGTAAAGCTCAAAGCACACATTGCACCTCATACAATAATAGTGGGAGACTTCAACACACCACTTTCACCAATGGACAGATCATGGAAACAGAAACTAAACAGGGACACAGTGAAACTAACAGAAATTATGAATCAAATGGATCTGGCAGATATCTACAGAACATTCTATCCTAAAACAAAAGGATATACCTTCTTCTCAGCACCTCATGGTACCTTCTCCAAAATTGACCACATAATTGGTCACAAAACAGGCCTCAACAGATATAAAAATATTGAAATTGTCCCATGCATCCTATCAGATCACCATGGACTAAGGCTGATCTTCAATAACAAAATAAATAATAGAAAGCCAACCTTCACGTGGAAACTGAACAACACTCTTCTCAATGATACCTTGGTCAAGGAAGGAATAAAGAAAGAAATTAAGGACTTTTTAGAGTTCAATGAAAATGAAGCCACAACATACCCAAACTTATGGGATGCAATGAAAGCATTTTTAAGAGGAAAACTCATAGCTCTGAGTGCCTCCAAAAGGAAACTAGAGAGAGCACACATTAGCAGCTTGACAACACACCTAAAAGCACTAGAACAAAAGGAAGCAAATTCACCCAAGAGGAGTAGACGGCAGGAAATAATCAAACTCAGGGGTGAAATCAACCAAGTGGAAACAAGAAAAACTATTCAAAGAATCAACCAATCAAGGAGCTGGTTCTTTGAGAAAATCAACAAGATAGATAAACCCTTAGCCAGACTCACTAGAGGGCACAGGGAAAGCATCCTAATTAACAAAATCAGAAATGAAAAAGGAGACATAACAACAGATCCTGAAGACATCCAAAACACCATCAGATCCTTCTACCAAAGGCTATACTCAACAAAACTGGAGAACCTGGATGAAATGGACAAGTTCGTAGACAGATACCAGGTACCAAAGCTGAATCAAGATCAGGTTAATGATCTAAACAGCCCTATATCCCCCAAAGAAATAGAAGCAGTCATTAATAGTCTCCCAACTAAAAAAAGCCCAGGACCAGATGGGTTTAGTGCAGAGTTCTATCAGACCTTCAAAGAAGATCTAATCCCAGTTCTTCACAAACTATTCCACAAAATAGAAACAGAAGGTACTCTACCCAACTCATTCTATGAAGCCACAATTACTCTGATACCTAAACCACAAAAAGACCCAACAAAGATAGAAAACTTCAGACCAATATCCCTTATGAATATTGATGCAAAAATCCTCAATAAAGTTCTTGCTAACCGAATCCAAGAACACATCAAAACAATCATCCATCCTGACCAAGTAGGTTTCATCCCAGGGATGCAGGGATGGTTCAATATACGGAAATCCATCAACGTAATCCAGTATATAAACAAACTCAAAGACAAAAACCACATGGTCATCTCGTTAGATGCGGAAAAAGCATTTGACAAGATCCAACACCCATTCATGATAAAAGTCTTGGAAAGATCAGGAATTCAAGGCCCATACCTAAACATGATAAAAGCAATCTACAGCAAACCAGTAGCCAACATCAAAGTAAATGGTGAGAAGCTTGAAGCAATCCCTCTAAAATCAGGGACTAGACAAGGCTGTCCACTTTCTCCATACCTATTCAACATTGTACTTGAAGTCCTAGCCAGAGCAATTCGACAACAAAAGGAGATCAAAGGGATACAAATTGGAAAAGATGAAGTCAAAATATCACTCTTTGCAGATGATATGATAGTATATATAAGTGACCCTAAAAATTCCACCAGAGAACTCCTAAGCCTGATAAACAGCTTCGGTGAAGTAGCTGGATATAAAATTAACTCAAACAAATCAATGGCCTTTCTCTACACAAAGAATAAACAGGCTGAGAAAGAAATTAGGGAAACAACACCCTTCTCAATAGTCACAAATAATATAAAATATCTTGGCGTGACTCTAACTAAGGAAGTGAAAGATCTGTATAATAAAAACTTCAAGTCTCTGAAGAAAGAAATTATAGAAGATCTCAGAAGATGGAAAGATCTCCCATGCTCATGGATTGGCAGGATCAACATTGTAAAAATGGCTATCTTGCCAAAAGCAATCTACAGATTCAATGCAATCCCCATCAAAATTCCAAATCAATTCTTCAACGAATTAGAAAGTGCAATCTACAAATTCATCTGGAATAACAAAAAACCTAGGATAGCAAAAACTCTCCTCAAGGATAAAAGAACCTCTGGTGGAATCACCATGCCGGACCTAAAGCTCTACTACAGAGCAATTGTGATAAAAACTGCATGGTACTGGTATAGTGACAGACAAATAGACCAATGGAATAGAATTGAAGACCCAGAAATGAATCCACACACCTATGGTCACTTGATCTTCGACAAGGGAGCTAAAAACATCCAGTGGAAGAAAGACAGCATTTTCAACAAATGGTGCTGGCACAACTGGTTGTTAACATGTAGAAGAATGCGAATCGATCCATTCCTATCTCCTTGTACTAAGGTCAAGTCTAAGTGGATCAAGGAACTTCACATAAAACCAGAGACACTGAAACTTATAGAGGAGAAAGTGGGGAAAAGCCTTGAAGATATGGGCACAGGGGAAAAATTCCTGAATCGAACAGTAATGGCTTGTGCTGTAAGATCGAGAATTGACAAGTGGGACCTCATGAAACTACAAAGCTTCTGCAAGGCTAAAGACACCATCAATAAGACAAAAAAACCACCAACAGATTGGGAAAGGATCTTCACCTATCCTAAATCAGATAAGGGACTAATATCCAATATATATAAAGAACTCAAGAAGGTGGACTCCAGAAAGTCAAATAACCCCATTAAAAAATGGGGCTCAGAACTGAACAAAGAATTCTCACCTGAGGAATACCGAATGGCAGAGAAGCACCTGAAAAAATGTTCAACATCCTTAATCATCAGGGAAATGCAAATCAAAACAACCCTGAGATTCCACCTCACACCAGTCAGAATGGCTAAGATCAAAAATTCAGGTGACAGCAGATGCTGGCGAGGATGTGGAGAAAGTGGAACACTCCTCCATTGTTGGTGGGATTGCAAGCTTGTACAACCACTCTGGAAATCAGTCTGGCGGTTCCTCAGAAAATTGGACATAGTACTACCGGAGGATCCAGCAATACCTCTCCTGGGCATATATCCAGAAGATGTCCCAACCGGTAAAAAGGACACATGCTCCACTATGTTCATAGCAGCCCTATTTATAATAGCCAGAAGCTGGAAAGAACCCAGATGTCCCTCAACAGAGGAATGGATACAGAAATTATGGTACATTTACACAATGGAGTACTACTCAGCTATTAAAAAGAATGAATTTATGAAATTCCTAGCCAAATGGATGGACCTGGAGGGCATCATCTTGAGTGAAGTAACACAATCACAAAAGATCTCACACAATATGTATTCATTGATAAGTGGATATTAGCCCAAAACTTAGGATACCCAAGATATAAGATACAATTTGATAAACGCATGAAACTCAAGAAGAATGAAGACCAAAGTGTGGACATTGTGCACCTTCTTAGAATTGGGAACAAAACACCCAGGGAAGGAGTTACAGAGACAAAGTTCGGAGCTGTGATGAAAGGATGGACCATTTAGAGACTGCTGTATCCAGGGATCCGTCCCATAATCAGCTTCTAAACGCTGACACCATTGCATACACTAGTAAGATCTTGCTGAAAGGACCCAAATATAGCTGTCTCTTGTGAGACAATGCCGGGGCCTAGCAAACACAGAAGTGGATGTTCACAGTCAGCTATTGGATGTATCACAGGGCTCCCAATGGAGAAGCTAGAGAAAGTACCCAAGGAGCTAAAGGGATCTGCAACCCTATTGTTGGAACAACATGATGTACTAACCAGAACCCTGGAGCTCTTGTCTCTAGCTGCATATGTATGGAAAGATGGCCTAGTCGGCCATCAATGGAAAGAGAGGCCCATTGGACTTGCAAACTTTATATGCCCCAATATAGGGGAATGCCAGGGCCAAAAGAATGGGAATGGGTGGGTAGGGAAGTGGGGGGCGCTATGGGGGACCTTTGGGATAGTATTGGAAATGTAATTGAGGAAAATATGTAATAAAAATATTAAAAAAAAAAATAGAATGTAAGAAGAAACTAAATAGCAGCTTGATAGTTGTGGGAGGAACTCTAAGTCAGAATAGATTGTAACTACACATCCTATTTTGCCCCCTAAATATACATAAGGTAACTAAATTGCAAGAGAGGATCACTATACAGTTTGACCTTATAAAAACATAATGAGGATCAGTCACCGTGAATAGCCTTTAATGTAATGTTAAGTGCATTGGTGTCTGAAGGCCAAAGTGCCTATGCTTCTAATTTCAGCACTGTGTAACTTTTCTCAGGAAATGAAGATCTATAGTTTTTTGTTTGTTTGTTTGTTTGTTTGTTTTTTAAGAGAATTTTCCAAAAGTAACAACTATCTTTTAAAAATACTGAGTATGTATTGAAAAGTGAAAGAGTGAGTATTGAGAGCAATCTCTATATAGAAACCCATAAACTTCTCACTCAAATCAAGAATCTCATCATGATGTCAATGAAGGGTTGCTATTACTGAGGTTTATATCATTGAAAAATAAAAGATATGTGTCTACTAAGATCAAAATTACCTTTCAACCATGTTTTATTAGGGAAAATTAGACTTTTCTGTCAGAAGAAAACCTCACTGTCTGATGAATTCTATTGCTTAAATATCACCAAAACAGAAGTATTTTAGTTAAAGATTTGATTTAGCTATCTAATATATATGTTTTGTCCCATACATTTTTTTTCAATATATATTTTCACCATTTTTGTAGTATAAAAACTATTGAAATGAAAAGTTGCTTTCCAAGATATCTTTTAGGAATAGAATAAAGGATGATTTTGAGGTAAAAATTCTGTTCTGGACCTTGTTATGATGGTTAAACAAATTTGATGCATGATTTTAAATTCATGGAAATGCACTGTGTGAATTAGCATTCCATCACTAGGAAAACTACGTGAGACAATCAAATTATAGTATATGTGTATTTCTATATGTACATTCACACAGCATAATAATATTCTCATATCTGAGGCAGTGAGAGAACAGATGTTAGGCCTAATGATATTGGAAATAAGGAGAAAATAATCATATTTTTTCTGAACATAAAAAAATTAAGTAGGGTTTTTTTTAATATTAAAATAGCATACTTAGTTTGCTGATCATATGACAAATGTATAAAACATATAGCTATTCAACATGTTGAAATTATTAGTGAAAATATCAATGGAGGAATGATACATGATCATTACGAACAAATCATGATTAGCTATTATCTTAAACACAAACTCTGAAAAACTAATTGAAGAATATTCAAAACAGTTTTGAGTTTGGATTAGAACATGTCTTAGTCAGGGTTTATATTCCTGAACAAAACATCATGACCAGGAAGCAAGTTGGGGAGGAAAGGGTTTATTCAGCTAACACTTCCATACTGCAGTTCATCACTAAGGAAGTCAGCAATGGAACTCAAGCAGGCCAGGAAGCAGGAGCTGATGTAGAGCCATGGAGGGATGTTCCTTAATGGCTTGCTTCCCTGACTTGCTCAGCCTGCTCTCTTATAGAACCCAAGACTACCAGCCCAGGGGTGGCACCATCCACAATGGGCCTTTCCCCCTTGATCACTAATTGAGAAAATGCCTCACAGCTGGATCTCATGGAGGCATTTCCTCAAGTGAAGCTCCTTTCTCTGTGATAACTCCAGCTTGTGTCAAGTTGACACAAAACTAGTAAGTACAGAACACATCAATATATTTTAGACATTTTAAAAATATTACTGTGTAAAGGCATAATAATTAACAGGTTAATTAAAACTTACCAAAATAACTGTTGAAATAAAAATTTGAGGAACATAGTAAAAAATGGAAAACTATTGCTTTGTATATTCACATTCACAATCATTTGATGCTTGCTTTAGAAATGACAGGACCATCATAATTTCGTGTCTGCTACTGCCAGTTCCCTGCCTGTTGTTGCTAATATTGTTGCTAAGGACATTATATTTACATGTCTTCAATTCAATGGGAGGAAAGAAACTATTTGTAACAACTGCAGTTCATATGATGAGTGGAAATGTGTTTAACAGACTCTACTATATGAACTATCTGAGAGAGAGCATAAACAAATTGGTAAAACACAAACAATGACAACATGAAAATTCCAAATAAATTTAAAAAGATAAGTCAGTAGAAGTGATAGAAATGATTACAAGAATAAAGAAAGAAACTATCCATGATGAGTAGAAAATTTGAATAATCTGGACAAGAAACCCAGTTTCTGATTATTTTGTAAAGAAAATATGTGCAAAATATGTTGAAATCAATACATAAGTATGGATATATAAGTTTAGTTTACTTTCAATTGACTATTTGGTAGTATATGTGTAGAAATCAGGAAATTTTAAAGCATTAGCTTATCATGTATTTGGATAAAAATATTTCAATATAAACTTTTAACCTAAGATCATTATTCTTTAGGTTCTAGGACAAGTTAAAAAGAACTACTATATGATATATGTGCTGCCTGGATGTATGAGTATACTGCCTTTTTATGATAAAATATGACACCATTATCTTAGAGAGGAAATAGAAATAAACATGTGATATGCTGCAGATTCAAATGTAAATTTAATGTAAGAGACATTGAATAAACAATGTGTAAATGTCAAGAAGTATGGAAACTTTGCTAACAAAGGTAAGGAATCAAAACTTACTTAAGGAGATTGTTTCAAAACAAATTGAAAACATCATTTTTCATCTTCTAATATACACTGACCCCTTAGGTATTTCTTCACTTTGGCCCAAAGAGCTTATTTACCTGGGATCATTAATTACCCATGTTTTACAAAGACAGAGTAGGAAAAGTGACATGAAGTCCTTGTATGAAAAATCACATGTTTCTTTAAACCACAATTAACCACTAATCATGTCAAGCAACATTTCAGTAAAGAAGAAGAGTATATGCCAAATATTTTAGTGTTTTGATACAGAACTACTATAGTCTAACTGCTGCTCTGATTATGGTAGCTAAATATCCCCAAACTGAGAGCTATAGGACTAATAGATACAGGACAACTTCAAATTTTTACTGACTTCTCTTTGTACTTGAGTTTGTTTCACTGCAATTTTCTTTCCCTTAGATTTCCAAAAAGCAAATGTTTGGACTGCTTTTTTTTTAAAGAAATAATTGATATAACTGGTTAAACTACAGGAAGCAATTTACTAAAGCAAGAAACAGCTAACAGCTATGTACAATATCTGAGTGTGTAAATATGCATAAACTGCAATAGAAATGTTCCTTGTTGGCCAAGGAACCAATAAAACATGCTGAAATTGTCACAAGACAGGAAATTCAACATTGTTGCTCAAAAAAAAAAAGGATTTAAAAAATTACAATAGGGCTGGGCTCTTCAGAACATGAGCTGAACTGTGCCTGTGAAACATGTTTTATATAGCATTCTCTCACTTCACTAAGTGCACCTTGATTTTACTTTTTTTTAAATTAGAGATTTTCTTTATTTACATTTCAAATATTAACCCCTTTCCTGGTTTCCCCTCAGAAAATCCTCTTTCCCATGCCCCATCCCTCTGCTCTCAAACACACCCACTCTCACTTCCTGGTCCTGACATTCCCCTACACTGGGGCATTGAGCCTTCACAGGAACAAGGGTCTCTCATCCAATTGATGACTGACTAGCCCATCCTCTGCTACATATGTGGCTGGATCCATGGGTACCTCAATGTGTACTCTTTGGTTTGTGGTTTAGTCTCTGGGAGCTCTGGGGGTACTGGTTGGTTCATATTGTTGTTCCTCCTATGGGGCTGCAAACCCCTTCAGCTCATTATGTCCTTCTCCTAACTCCTCTATTGGGGACCCCATGTTCAGTCCAATGGTTGGTTGTGAGCATCCACCTCTGTATTTGTCAGGCACTGGAAAAGCCTCTCAAAAGACAGCTATATCAGGCTCCTGTCAGCAAGCACTTGTTGGTATCCACAATAGTGTCTGGGTTTGGTAACAGTATGTTGGATGAATCCCCAGGTGGAGCACACTCTGTATTAACTTTTCAGTCTGTGTTCCACACTTTGTCTATGTATCTACTCCCATGGATATTTTGTTCCCCTTCTAAAAAGGACATAAGTATCCAAACTTTGTTCTTATTTCTTCTTGAGCTTCATGTGGTCTATGAATTGTATTTTGGTTTTTTTAAAAGTAGACTTCCATAATACTAGATTTGGATTCCAATATAAAATTCTCACAAGGCCAACAATCTACAACTTCATGATGAGGAAATTTGTAAAGTGGGCACTTGTCAGTACATACCTGTTCTTACAGTGCACACTACTTTTCCTTTTCCTCCTAGTAGTCATACTACTAGTTTTCCTCCACCTTCTCTGCTTCCCCCTCCACCTATTCATCCTTCCCCTTCTTCTCCTCTTCCTCTTTTTTCCTCTTTTTTTTTTCATGAATCAGGTTGCATGTTGGCTTTATTTTTTTTAATTTTAAATGTTTTTATTACATATTTTCCTCAATTACATTTCCAATGCTATCCCAAAAGTCCCCCATACCCCCCCCCACTTCCCTACCCACCACCCATTCCCATTCTTTTGGCCCTGGCATTCCCCTATATTGGGGCATATAAAGTTTGCAAGTCCAATGGGCCTCTCTTTCCAGTGATGACCAACTAGGCCATCTTTCGATACATATGCAGCTAGAGACAAGAGCTCTGGGGTTCTGGTTAGTTCATCATGTTGTTCCAACTATAGGGTTGTAGATCCCTTTAGCTCCTTGGGTACTTTCTCTAGCTTCTCCATTGGGAGCCCTGTGATACATCCAATAGCTGACTGTGAGCATCCACTTCTGTGTTTGCTAGGCCCCGGCATAGTCTCACAAGAGACAGCTATATTTGGGTCCTTTCAGCAAAATCTTGCTAGTGTATGCAATGGTGTCAGCGTTTGGAAGCTGATTATGAGATGGATCCCTGGATATGGCAGTCTCTAGATGGTCCATCCTTTCATCACAGCACGAAACTTTGTCTCTGTAACTCCTTCCATGGGTGTTTTGTTCCCAATTCTAAGAAGGGTCATATTGTCCACACTTTGGTCTTCATTCTTCTTGAGTTTCATGCGTTTAGCAAATTGTATCTTATATCTTGGGTATCCTAAGTTTTGGGCTAATATCCACTTATCAGTGAATACATATTGTGTGAGTTCCTTTGTGATTGTGTTACCGCACTCAAGATGATGCCCTCCAGGTCCATCCATTTGGCTAGGAATTTCATAAATTCATTCTTTTTAATAGCTGAGTAGTACTCCATTGTGTAAATGTACAATAATTTCTGTATCCATTCCTCTGTTGAGGGGCATCTGGGTTTTTTCCAGCTTCTGGCAATTATAAATAAGGCTGCTATGAACATAGTGGAGCATGTGTCCTACTTACCGGTTGGGACATCTTCTGGATATATGCCCAGGAGAGGTATTGCTGGATCCTCTGGTAGTACTATGTCCAATTTTCTGAGGAACCACCAGACTGATTTCCAGAGTGGTTGTACAAGCTTACAATCCCACCAACAATGGAGGAGTGTTCCTCTTTCTCCACATCCTTGACAACATCTGCTGTCACCTGAATTTTTCATCTTAGCCATTCTGACTGGTGTGAGGTGGAATCTCAGGGTTGTTTTGATTTGCATTTCCCTGATGATTAAGGATGTTGAACATTTTTTCAGGTGCTTCTCTGCCATTTGGTATTCCTCAGGTGAGAATTCGGTGTTTCAGTTCTGAGCCCCATTTTTTCATGGGGTTATTTGATTTTCTGGAGTCCACCTTCTTGAGTTCTTTATATATATTGGATATTAGTCCCTTATCTGATTTAGAATAGGTAAAGATCCTTTCCCAATCTGTTTTTTTTTTTTTTTTTTTTTTTGTCTTATTGTTGGTTTCTTTGCCTTGCAGAAGCTTTGCAGTTTCATGAGGTCCCACTTGTCAATTCTCGATCTTACAGCACAAACCATTGCTGTTCTATTCAAGAATTTTTCCCCTGTGCCCATATCTTCTAGGCTTTTCCCCACTTTCTCCTCTATAAGTTTCAGTGTCTCTGGTTTTATGTGGAGTTCCGTGATCCACTTAGACTTGACCTTAGTACAAGGAGATAGGAATGGATCGATTCTAATTCTTCTACATGTTAACAACCAGTTGTGCCAGCACCATTTGTTGAAAATGCTGTCTTTCTTCCACTGGATGGTTTTAGCTCCCTTGTCGAAGATAAAGTGACCGTAGGTGTGTGGGTTCATTTTCTGGGTCTTCAATTCTATTCCATGGTCTCCTTGTCTGTCACTATACCAGTTCCACGCAGTTTTTATCACAATTGCTCTGTAGTAAATCTTTAGGTCTGGCATGGTGATTCCACCAGAGGTTCTTTTATCCTTGAGAAGAGTTTTTGCTATCCTAGATTTTTTGTTATTCCAGATGAATTTGCAGATTGCACTTTCAAAATTCGTTGAAGAATTGAGTTGGAATTTTGATGGGGATTGCATTGAATCTGTAGATTGCTTTTGGCAAGATAGCCATTTTTACAATGTTGATCCTGCCAATCCATGAGCATTGGAGATCTTTCCATCTTCTGAGATCTTCTATAATTTCTTTCTTCAGAGACTTGAAGTTTTTATTATACAGATCTTTCACTTCCATAATTAGAGTCACGCCAAGATATTTTATATTATTTGTGACTATTGAGAAGGGTGTTGTTTCCCTAATTTCTTTCTCAGCCTGTTTTTTCTTTGTGTAGAGAAAGGCCATTGATTTGTTCGAGTTAATTTTATATCCAGCTACTTCAACGAAGCTGTTTATCAGGTTTAGGAGTTCTCTGGTGGAATTTTTAGGATCACTTTTATATACTATCATATCATCTGCAAAAAGTGATATTTTGACTTCATCTTTTCCAATTTGTATCCCTTTGATCTCCTTTTTGTTGTCGAATTGCTCTGGCTAGGACTTCAAGTACAATGTTGAATAGGTATGGAGAAAGTGGACAGCCTTGTCTAGTGCCTGATTTTAGAGGGATTGCTTCAAGCTTCTCACCATTTACTTTGATGTTGGCTACTGGTTTGCTGTAGATTGCTTTTATCATGTTTAGGTATGGGCCTTGAATTCCTGATCTTTCCAAGACTTTTATCATGAATGGGTGTTGGATCTTGTCAAATGCTTTTTTCCCATCTAACGAGATGATCATGTGGTTTTTGTCTTTGAGTTTGTTTATATACTGGATTACGTTGATGGATTTCTGTATATTGAACCATTCCTGCATCCCTGGGATGAAACCTACTTGGTCAGGATGGATGATTGTTTTGACGTGTTCTTGGATTCGGTTTGCAAGAACTTTATTGAGGATTTTTGTATCAATATTCATAAGGGATATTGGTCTGAAGTTTTCTATCTTTGTTGCGTCTTTTTGTGGTTTAGGTATCAGAGTAATTGTGGCTTCATAGAATGAGTTGGGTAGAGTACCTTCTGTTTCTATTTTGTGGAATAGTTTGTTAAGAACTGGGATTAGATCTTCCTTGAAGGTCTGATAGAACTCTGCACTAAAACCATCTGGTCCTGGGCTTTTTTTTGGTTGGGAAACTATTAATGACTGCTTCTATTTCTTTGGGGGATATAGGGCGGTTTAGATCATTAACCTGATCTTGATTCAACTTTGGTACCTGGTATCTGTCTAGGAACTTGTCCATTTCATCCAGGTTCTCCAGTTTTGTTGAGTATAGCCTTTGGTAGAAGGATCTGATGGTGTTTTGGATGTCTTCAAGATCTGTTGTTATGTCTCCTTTTTCATTTCTGATTTTGTTAATTAGAATGCTTTCCCTGTGCCCTCTAGTGAGTCTGGTAAGGGTTTATCTATCTTGTTGATTTTCTCAAAGAACCAGCTCCTTGATTGGTTGATTCTTTGAATATTTCTTCTTGTTTCCACTTGGTTGATTTCGCCCCTGAGTTTGATTATTTCCTGCCGTCTACTCCTCTTGGGTGAATTTGCTTCCTTTTGTTCTAGTGCTTTTAGGTGTGTTGTCAAGCTGCTAATGTGTGCTCTCTCTAGTTTCTTTTTGGAGGCACTCAGAGCTATGAGTTTTCCTCTTAGAAATGCTTTCATTGTGTCCCATAAGTTTGGGTATGTTGTGGCTTCATTTTCATTAAACTCTAAAAAGTACTTAATTTCTTTCTTTATTCCTTCCTTGACCAAGGTATCATTGAGAAGAGTGTTGTTCAGTTTCCACGTGAAGGTTGGCTTTCTATTATTTATTTTGTTATTGAAGATCAGCCTTAGTCCATGGTGATCTGATAGGATGCATGTGACAATTTCAATATTTTTGTATCTGTTGAGGCATGTTTTGTGACCAATTATGTGGTCAGTTTTGGAGAAGGTACCATGAGGTGCTGAGAAGAAGGTATATCCTTTTGTTTTAGGATAGAATGTTCTGTAGATATCTGCCAGATCCATTTGATTCATAAGTTCTGTTACTTTCACTGTGTCCCTGTTTAGTTTCTGTTTCCATGATCTGTCCATTGGTGAAAGTGGTGTGATGAAGTCTCCCACTATTATTGTATGAAGTGCAATGTGTGCTTTGAGATTTACTAAAGTTTCTTTAATAAATATGGCTGCCTTTGTATTTGGAGCATAGATATTCAGGATTGATAGTTCCTCTGGGAGGATTTTACCTTTGATGAGTATGAAGTGCCCCTCCCTATCTTTTTTGATGACTTTGGGTTGGAAGTCAATCTTATCAGATATTAGAATGGCTACTCCAGCTTGTTTCTTCATACCATTTGCTTGGAAAATTGTTTTCCATCCTTTCATTCTGAGATAGTGTCTTTTTCTCTGAGATGAGTTTCCTGTAAGCAGCAAAATGTTGGGTCTTGTTTGTGTAGCCAGTTTGTTAGTCTATGTCTTTTTATCGGGGAGTTGAGTCCATTGATATTAAGAGATATTAAGGAAAAGTAATTGTTGTTTCCTGTTATTTTTGTTGTTAAAGTTGGCATTCTGTTCTTGTGGCTGTCTTCTTTTAGGTTTGTTGAGGGATTACCTTCTTGTTGTTTCTAGGGCGTGGTTCCCATCCTTGTATTGGTTTTTTTCTGTTATTATCCTTTGAAGGGCTGGATTCATGGAGAGATAATGTGTGAATTTGTTTTTGTCGTGGAATACTTTGGTTTCTCCATCTATGTTAATTGAGAGTTTGGCTGGGTATTGTAGCCTGGGATGGAATTTGTGTTCCTTTAGTGTCTGTATAACATCTGTCCAGGATCTTCTGGCTTTCAAAGTCTCTGGTGAAAAATCTGGTGTAATTCTGATAGGCTTTCATTTATATGTTACTTGGCCTTTTTCTCTTACTGCTTTTAGTATTCTATCTTTATTTAGTGCATTTGTTGTTCTGATTATTATGTGTCGGGAGGTATTTCTTTTCTGGTCCAGTCTATTTGGAGTTCTGTAGGCTTCTTGTATGTTCATGGGCATCTCTTTCTTAAGATTTGGGAAGTTTTCTTCTATAATTTTGTTGAAGATATTTGCTGGTCCTTTGAGTTGAAAATCTTCATTCTCATCCACTCCTATTATCCGCCGGTTTCGTCTTCTTATTGTGTCCTGTATTTCCTGGATGTTTTGAGTTAGGATCTTTTTGCATTTTCCATTTTCCTTGATTGTTGTGCCGATGTTCTCTAAGGAATCTTTTGCACCTGAGATTCTCTCTTCCATCTCTTGTATTCTGTTGCTGATGCTCGCATCTATGGTTCCAGATTTCTTTCCTAGGGTTTCTATCTCCAGTGTTGCCTCATTTTGGGTTTTCTTTATTGTGTCTACTTCCCTTTTTAGGTCTAGTATGGTTTTGTTCATTTCCATCATCTGTTTGGATGTGTTTTCCTGTTTTTCTTTAAGGACTTCTACCTGTTTGATTGTGTTATCCTCTTTTTCTTTAAGGGCTTGTAACTCTTCAGCAATGTTCTCCTGTAATTCTTTTAGTGAGTTATTAAATTCCTTCTTGATGTCCTCTACCATCATCATGAGATATGCTTTTAAATCCAGGTCTTGCTTTTCAGGTGTGTTGGGGTGCCGTGGACTGGGTGAAGTGGTAGTGCTGGGTTCTGATGATGGTGAGTGGTCTTTGTTTCTGTTAGTAAGATTCTTACGTTTACCTCTAGCCATCTGGTAATCTCTGGAGTTGTTATAGTTGTCTCTGTTTAGAGATTGTTCTTCTGTTGATTCTGATTACCGTCTATCAGCAGACCTGTGAGACAGGCTCTCTCCTCTGAGTTTCAGTGGTTAGAGCACTCTCTGCTGACAAGCTCTCCTCTTAAAGGGCAGGTGTACAGATATCTGGTGTTTGGACCTCCTCCTGGCCGAAGAAGAAGGCCCAAAACAGGACCTTTCCCAGATGCTGTGTTGCTTTGGCAGGTCACAGAAGCTGTCAGCTTCTGTGGTGCACACTCTCACCTGTGCAGACTAAGTTCCTAAGTTCGGTGGAGTCCCGGATCCAAGATGGCGCTCCGGTGCAGGGCAGACCACTGTCCTCCGGCTGGGAGGGTGCTGGATGTCTGTGGCCCCAAAAACTTTTTTCCTCTTTATATCTGCATTACAAGAGAAGAAAGACACAATGACTAACAACATGTGAACAAAAAGGACTTAATTATTTTGAATTTTATATAGTAAGTGAATCAGTCACCACCTTTTGATAACAAAAATAAGGAAAGAGAGATCTACAAAAATTAAAATTTGAAAGCATAAAGTATGTTGCATTAGAATTTTTTGGAAGATAGAAGCATGTTAAGAGAATGCTAGCTATAAGTGATGTGCATTGCATACTTCATTTTAGAAGCACACTTGGCTTTCTCTGGTTATTTTGAAACAGAAGCTCTGATCAAACTACAAGAAAGCTACCAACTGTTAACCAAGTCTTGCCTCTTGAATCCTTATGGATACAAGGTGGTAGTTTTACTTCCTGGGCTACTTGATGTCAATCTTCTACAAGATTCTCTGAGTTCCACCTAGTGATTTGCTGTGGGTTTCTGTATCTCTTTGCATCAGCCACCAGGTGAATCCTTTCAGAGGACTGTTATGCTAGGTCCTGTTGGCAAGTACAAGAGAATATCATTAAGAAGATCATGGGTGGGCTCCCTCTTGTATCATGTGTCTCACATTGGGCCTGTCATTGTTGGGCAATTCCATAAGTCACTGTTCCATCCTTATCCCTGCTCATCTTGTAGGCACCACAAATTGTGGTTCAAATATTTTGTGCATTGGTTGTTTTCTCCATCCCTCCATTGTTTATATAACCTAGGGCAACCCATCCAGGGGTGGAACCACTCACAGAAGCTGAGGCTTCCAAAATCAATTGTGAAAGAAGAAAACACATCCACAGACTTGTCTACAGGATAACTTTATGGAAACTTTTCTCAGTTAAGATTCTCTCTTCTCCATATGTCTAGGTTGGGTCAAATCAGCTAGCCAACTAGCAGAATGATCTTCTCAAGGAAATGGACGATCAGTAGAAAAACAGAATTTAACAATATTTTATTTTAAAAAAATATTGCTTTCTCTTATTTCAGTAAGAATAAAAACACTCTCACAGACCTTGTAAAACTGCATTATTTTAAAGCCAGAGATTCTGATGTAGTATATCCACAGTGAGGCCTGAGAGTTTGCCTTGTTAATAGTTCTCCAGGTGCTCTTGATGCTGTTTGCTTGGGACCACATTTTGAGAAGTGATTGTTCAATAAAACCTGGGTATCAAATCTCCTCCTCTGGACTAAAGACTGAAGACCTGCTGTTCCATATTACACATTCATAAAATATCTCTTTTAAGCATGATTGGGTGACTCACTACTGTAATCCCAGCATTTGAGAAGTAAACATAGGAGGGTTTTCTCAAATTTGAGGCTAGCATGGAATACATACATACATACATACATACATACATACATACATACATACATAAATACATATATAATCTATGAGTTCTAGAAGGTGTTACATTACATAGCAAGGTCTTGTATAAAAATTAACAAGTAAACCACCACAAACATACAAATGCAAAGGCCACATTTCATCCCAGAAATGTTTGCCTTGGTTGTTGCTGCTTTCTTTGTTCTATACTGCTCTCTTTTTTTTTTTTTTTTTTTTTTTTTTTGGTTTTTCGAGACAGGGTTTCTCTGTATAGCCCTGGCTGTCCTGGAACTCACTTTGTAGACCAGGCTGGCCTCGAACTCAGAAATCCGCCTGCCTCTGCCTCCCGAGTGCTGGGATTAAAGGCGTGCGCCACCACGCCCGGCTCTATACTGCTCTCTTAATTTTACAATATTGTATTGTTGGGGTAAGGAGCCAGAAATGTTTGTTAACCTCTGTTAATTAGGGGCAGAAGATATCTTAGAGACCTAGTAGTTTATTTCTATAGTACATAAATGTTTCTTTAAAATTGAAAAGATAAATTTAAATAATTCAATAAGATATAGAGGTATAAATATATTTCCTTCATAAACGTACAAATCACAATGATAAATATCTCCATAAAATTTGCTAAATTTAGTAAGCTAAAGAATTACAACTAATAAGGAGCCACCATATTTCCAGATTCAAATATAGTAACACCATTTGTCATTAGTATAGAAAAAAATCATTAAATTTTAATATCTTGCTGAATAAGTTTGAAGAGCTAAACACTAATTTTTAAGAATATATATGCAAAAATTTTAACTGTTGTACTTTTTAAAGATACAAAAAAGGTTTAAATTAGGTCAATGTCAGCCTACTTTAACACTGTATAAAATAAATTAAGGAGATAAAAACAATCTCAGATATACTGAAACTTGAATAATTTTCATTGCTTGATATTATTAATGAAAATCAATTATTTCTGTATTTCATTTCAACTTCATATATAATATCATATGATTCTTTTTTAGTTTAGCTATTTTTCTCCAAAAATTGACAGATGAGTCTAATTAAATATAATAAATGATGTACCTAGGTTTTGACTCAATATATGTTTGGTAGTCATGAAAAAATCAGAAGAAACATTAAAGCTAAATGCTATTAATTCAATGATTTTATTTTTTATATATCTACATTTACTCTGAACCAAAAGGAAGCAAATATACTAAATATCTGTAGGCTTTATTATTTTATATTTGTCTCAAAGAATTAATTATGAAAGAGGAATTTTTCACTTATTAATCTATCTAATCAAAAAATTTATTTGGTATTTACCATTATGCTCTATTTTAACAGTTGAGAATACAGTTATGAAAAAAATGCAAACCTCTGTTCAAAATATAGTGAGCAAAACCAGATACTGAATGAACACAGACATAATTTATAATTAAAATATAATAACTATCAAGAAAATTAAAAACCTTCCTTTGGCAGACATGTATTCTCTTTTTGGTTTTGTGTTGTTTTTTCTTGGTTTCTTCACTACAGATGCAACCAATCACTTGATCCTTCTCTCAGTTACTCCCTTCCATGATCATTTGTCAAGACTGTTCTTCTTTAAGTCAATTTTGTCAAATATTTTGTCTCAGTAGTGACATATGTAACTAATTACATGAACAACTAAGAGTCTTCATAAAGAAATAGAATACCAAGAGATTTGTTAGAGAGGAACATTTATATATTGAACTTTAAAATGTATACTAAGGTTCCAATTAACAACTGCACCTGGGAGCAGATCATATGCTCCAGGCCCTCCACCAACTCCACCTACACCCAGAGATAACTTGACAGGACTCCACACCCCAGGAGTTGACACGAACAGGCCCCAGACCCTCCACCCTGATACCTGTCCTAACTGGGAGTCCCCCTCACAGTTCTGAAAGGACAAGGACCTCCTGCCCTGCCAGAGAAACATCTTCCTTTCATCTACAACTATACGCCTGGGAACAGATGATATGCTCTTAGCCTGCACCCCAACTGACCCACACCCAGAAACATTTTGACTACCAAGAATTCTGACACAAGCAGGATCATAGGAGGTCCATCACAGTCAGGCTCACAGATCAGGCAATCCAGTACTCCATCTCCTACACAGAGAGACAGGCTGACTAGAACAGATCCATTATGACAATCTCACAAAAGGGACCGACTCCTGCAGAGAGAGCAAGGCCAGTTAACACCAGAGATAACCAGATGGTGAGAGGCAAGCTGAAGATCATAAGCAACAAAACCCAATGTCACAAGGCACCAACAGAAACCAGTTCTCTCAGCAAAGCAAGTCCTGGATACCATAACACACCTGAAAAGCAAGATTCTGAACTAAAATTCCATTTCATGATGATGATAGAGAACTTTAAAGAGGACATAAATAACTCTCTTAAAGAAATACAGGAGAACACAGGTAAACAGGTATATGCCTTAAAGAGGAAATACATAAATCCCTTAAAGAAATACAGGAAAACACAATCAAACACGTGAAGGAATTGAACAAAGCTGTCCAGGATCTAAAAATGGAAATAGATGAAATAATTTATAAAGAAATCACAAAGGGAGACAACCGTAGAGATGGGAAACCTAGGAAAGAGGGCAGGAGTTTCAAATAAAAGCATCACCATTAGACTACAAGAGATAGAATCTCAGGTGTAGAAGATAACCATAGACGTTACTGACATGACAGTGAAAGACAAGGCAAAGTTCAAAGAGCTCCTAATCCAAACCATACAGGAAATTCAGGATACAACGAAGATATCAAACCTAAGAATAATAGATACATCCATTCCTATGTTGAGGGACATCTAGGTTGTTTCCCATTTACAGCTATTGTACTACTTAGCTTTTAAAAAACAATGGCTTTATGAAATTCACAGGCAAATGGGTGGTACTAGAAATATTATGCTAAGTGAGGTAACCCAGTCACAAAAGAACACACATGGTTTGTACTCACCTATAAGTGTATATTGCCCCAAAAGCTCAGAATACCCATGATAAAATTTGCAGACCATATGAAACTCAAGAGGGAAGACCAAAGTTCTGGTGTTTTAGTCCTACTTAGAAGGGAAAACAAATAAGCATAGAAGGTAGACAAAGGGAGGGTCCTGGGAGGGAGGGGGAAAGGAGAGGGTAGGTTTAGTTGTGAGAGGAGACTTGGATGAAGTACAGAGGTGTATAGCAGTGGGGTATGGGGAACTGGGGGTAGCCACAAGAAAGTCCCAGATACCAGGGATGCAAGAGATTCCCAATACACAAAGGGGAAGACACTAACCGAAATGCACAACAAATGGGAGGGAGTACCAATATAGAATATATCCAGTGGATAGGTATAGCCACACATACATGGTTGAGGGATAGAGCCACACACCCATCTGAAAAAAAAAAAAAAAACCAAAATTATTCCGGTCTAATGGAAATGCAGGGACAAAGATTAGAGACTGAAGGAAAGGTCATCCAGAGACTGTCCCACCTAGGGACCCATCCTATCTGCAGAAATCAAACCCAGACACTATTGTTGATGCCAAGAAATGCTTGCTGACAGGAGCCAGGTATAGCTGTCCCTGAAAGGCTCTGCCAGAGCCTGACCAAAACAGAAATCAGAAGCTTGCAGCAAAATATTGGACTAAGCATGGGGACCCTAATTGAAGAGTTAGGGGAAAGACTAAAAGAACTGAAGAAATTTGCAACCCCATAAGAAGAGCAAAAATATCAACTAACCAGAGCCCCAGAACTCCCAGGGACTAACCACCAACCAAAGAGTACACATAGAGGGACCCATGGCTCTAGCTGCATATGTAGCAGAGGATTCCCTTACCAGGCACCAATGGGAGGGGAGGCCCTTGGTCCTGGTGTGGCTTGATGACCCTTTATAGGAAGATGCTAAGTGACTGAGTGGTGAATGTGTGGGTGGGTTGGAGAGCAACCTCAGAAAGGCAGGAAGAGGGGAATCAGATAGGAGTTTTGCAGAAGGAAAACCAGGAATAGGGACAAGATTTGAAATGTAAATAAATAAAATAACCAAATTAAAAAAAAAAGAATCATAGATGTAGAGAGAGTGACAATTCAAAATCAAAAGGCCAGTAACTCTCTTCAACAAAATCATAGATGAAAAATTCCCTAACCTAAAGAAAGACATGACCATATATGTACACCCAATCTACAGAATGCTAAATAGTTTGGACCAGAAAATAAAATCCTCTCATCCTCTCATCACATAATAATCAAAATTCCAAAAGCACAGAAGAAAAAAATAATATTAAAAGCTATAAGGGGGGAAAAAAGTCAAGTAACATAGAAAGGCACACCTAATGCCACACTTCTCAACAGTGATTCTAAAAGCTAAAAGATATTGGACAGATGTCATGCAGACCCTAAGAGGACACAAATGCTAGCCCAGGAAACTATACCCAGCATGACTCTAATCATCATAGATGAAGAAACGGAGATATTCCATAACAAGACCAAATTTAAACAATATCCTTCACTAAACCAGACCTACAGATGTTAATATAAGGAAAACTCCAACAGAAAGAGGGAAACTACACCCAAGGGAAAAAAAAATTCATCTACCCAAAACAAGCCCTGCATCCCTGGGGTGAAGCCTACTTGATCATGGTATATGATCATTTTCATGTGTTCATAGATTTGGTTGGCTAGAATTTTGTTGAGTATTTTGAACAGAAACTCATAAGCAAAATTGATCTGAAGTTCTGGTTTTTGTTGTTGTTGTTTCTTTGTGTGGTTCAGTTATCAGATTAACTGTGGATTCATAGAAGATGTTAGATAGTTTCCTTCTGTTTCTATCTTATAGAATACTTTGAGAAATACTAGTATTAGGTGTTCTTGAAGGATTGATAGAATTCTGCACTAAAACAATCCAGCCTTGGACTTTTGTTGTTGTTGTTGTTGTTGGCGGTGGTGGTGGTGGTGGTGGTAAACTTTTAATGAGTGCCTCTATTTCTCTATTTCCTTAGGGATTATTGGACTGTTTAGAAGGTGTATCTGTTCCTTATTTAACTTTAGTACATGGTATCTGTCTAGAAAAGCATCCATTTCATTTAGATTTTCCAGGTTTTTGTTTGTTTGTTTGTTTGTTTTGTTTGTTTGTTTGGTTGGTTTTTTTTGAGTATAGGCTTTTGTAGTAGAATCTGATGATTTTTATAAATTTCTTCAGTTTCTGTTGTTATGTTTCCCTTTTCATTTTTGATTTGCTAATTTGTATACTCTCTCTGTGCTCTTTAGTTAGTTTGGCTATTGTGTTGATCTACTTTATCTATCTTGTTAATTTTCTCAAAGAACCAGCTCCTAGTTTTGTAGATTCTTTACATAGTTCTCTTAGTTTAAACTTCTTTGACTTCATCACTGAGTTTGATTATTTCCTGCCATCTACTCATCTTGGGTTTGTTTGCTTCTTTTTGTTCTAGAGCTTTCAAATGTACTGTTATGTTGGTAGTGTTGTATATCTCCAATATCTTTACGAATGCACTTAGTGCTATGAGTTTTTTCTATTAGCACTACTTTCATTGTATCCCACAAGTTTGGTTATGAAGTGCCTTCATTGTTGTTAACTTCTAGAAAGTCTTTAATTTCTTTTTTCTTCCATCACCAAGATATCATTGAGTAGAGACGTGTTCAGCATCCATGAGTATGTGGGCTTTCTGTTGGTTTTCTTGTTATTGAAGACCACTCTTAGTCAGGGGTGATCTGATGGAATGCATGTGATTACTTTAATCTTCTTGCATCTGCTGAGGCTTATTTTTGTGAAATTTAAAAAGACTTCAGAAGATGAGAAAATCAAGCTCATGGATTGGTAGGTTGAATGTAGTAAAAATAGCCATCTTACAATCTACAGATTTAATGCAATCCCCATCAAAATTCCAACTCAGTTATTCACACATAAATAAATATCAATTCTTACCTTCATCTGAAATAACAAAAAAAGCCAGGAAACAATCCTCAACAATTAAAGAACTTCTGTGGGAATCAAGATCCATGACCTCAAGCTCTAATACTACAGAGCAAGAGTGATAAAATCCCCATGATATTACTACAGAGACAGACAGGTAGATTAATGGAATAGAATGGAAGACTCCAAAATAAAACAACACATGGTCACTTGAGATTTGACAAAGAACCCTAAACAATCCAGTGTTAAAAAGAAAACATTTTCAACCAATTGTGGTGGTCTAATTTGTGGTCTGCATGTAGAAGAATGCAAATTGATCCATTTTTGTCTCCTTGAACAAACCTAAAGTCCAAGTGGATCAAGGACCTCCACATAATACCAAACACTGAATTTAATAAAAGAGAAAGTAAGAAAGATCCTTGAACATTTGGGCACAAGGAAAAATTTCCTGAACAGAATATCAATGGCTCAGACAAGTGGGACCTCACACAATTGAAACGTTTCTATAAGGTAAAGGACACTTCCAATAGGACAAAATGCCAAGCTAAAGATTGGGAAAAGATCTTTACCAACCCACCATCCAATAGAGAGCTAATATCTAAATATACAAAAAAATTAAGAAGTTACACTCATGATAACCAAATAACTCTATTAAAAATAGAGTACAGAGCTAAATAAAGAATTCTCAACTGAAGAATCTTGAATGGACAAGGAGCATCTAAAGAAATGTTCAACATCCTTAGTCATCAGGGAAACACAAATCAAAACAGCCCTGAAATTCCACCTTATACCAATCAGAATGGCTAAGGTCAAAACCTCAGGTGACAGCAGATACTGGTGAGGATGTGGAGAAAAAGGAACACTCCTCCATTATTGGTAGGATTGCACTCTGGTAGTATCAATCTGGAAATTAATCTGGCAGTTCCTCAGAAAATTGGAAATAGTTCTACCTGAAGACCCAGCTATACCATTACTGACCATATACCCAAAAGAAACTCCAATTTATAAGAAGGACATATGCTCGACTTTTTTCATAGCAGCCATATTTATAATAGCCAGGAGCTCAAAATACCTGAAATGTCCTGCAACAGAAGAATGGATAAAGAAAATGTGGTACATTACACAGTGAAATACTATTCAGCTATTAAAAGGGAAAACTTCATGAATTATGCAGGCAAATGGATGGAGCTAGAAAATATCGTCCTGTATGATATAACCCAGACCCAAATGGACATACATTGTATGTATTCATTGATACATAGATATTAGCCCAAAAGCTCAAAATACCCACCATGCAACTCATAGACCAAATAAAGGTTAAGAAGGAATACAAATATTCGGGTGCTTCAGTCCTCCTAAGAAGGTGGAACAAAATTATCATGGGATGTAAATGGAGGGAGGGACCATGGAATAAGAGGGGAAGGTGAGTGAAAAAGGGGGCACGATCATGTATGGGAAGACCAGAGTCCCAGGAGAATGAAAAGAAATGTGTAGAACTAGCGGGTGGGGAAAGGAGGAACCACTAGAGAGGCTCCCAGGACACAAAGGGGATGACATTAGCCAAAATACTCAACAAGGGGGAGAAAGAACCTGAAGAGACTATCTCTCATAGTTTGATAGGATCCCCAATGGAGAGATGGGCCACCCAGCATATCTAAACATTTTTAACCTAGAATTGTTCCTGTCTAAAGGAAATGCAAGGACAAAAAATGGAGCAATGACTAAGGTAAAGTCCATCTGGAGACCACCCCACCTTGGGCTCCATCCCATCTACAGACACCAACCCCTACACTATGACTGATTCCAAGAAGTGCTTGCAGACAGAAGTCTGGTATGACCACCCTCTGAGAGGCTCTGCCAGCACATGGCTAAGACAGATGCAAGACTGGCTAAGACTCACAGGCAACCATAGGACTGAGCCCATGGATCCCAATGGAAGAGATAGGGGAAGGACTGAAGGAGCTGAAAGGGATTAGACCTGATAGGAAGAACGACAATATCAACTAACTTTACTCCTCAGAGCTCCCAGGGACTAAATCACTAACCAAAGAGTGGTGCATCCATGGCTCCTACTACATATGTAGTAGAGGATGGCCTTAACTTATATCACTGGGAGGGGAGTCCCTTGGTCCTATAGAGGCTTGTTGCTCCAGAGTTTGGGGATGCTGGAGCGATAAGGCAGGAGTGAGTTGGTTGGTGGAGGAGCACCCTCTTAGAGGCAAAGGGAAGAGGGAAGGAACAGGGGTTTAAGGAGGGGAGACAGGTAAAGAGGACAACATTTGAAATGTAAATAAATAAAATAATAAATTACTTAACATTAAAAATAAAATACAAATAAATAGTGAAGTAAAATACAAAAATGATATAAGGTAATAAGTATTGTTGTTAGTTGAATGGAAAAGTAGGCAGGATGATAAGGTTATTTTAACATTGCCATTGTGCATATTCGCCTGAGTTTCAAACCCTTGCTCTTAAAAGATAAGAAGTACAATTTCCTATTTATAAAACGATCATAAAAACCTAGAGCTTTATATATGTTAGGTTAATGGACTTATCACTAAGCTACAGACTCAATTTATATTATTTATTTTTGTGGTTTCTGTGTCATCACATAGCTGTGTTTTAAGGTATATCTATGTCTATACCTACATCTATAATTTATATATATATATATATATATATATATATATATATATATATATTTGATTTGCCTGACTACTGAATTGCATATATGTGCCTGTAAAATCCATAAAAGAACACTGTATCCATTGGATCTGGAGTTATATGGCAATGTGCACTTTGGGTGCTAGCAACCTAACTCAAGACCTTGGGAAGTGCAGCAAATATCATTTGTTGCTTATCCATCTTTTCAGCAGTCATCATATAGGTTTTTAGAACACAACAGAAGAGGGAATTCATTTTAAAAAGTTAAAGAATACAACTTAAATTTATCTTACATGATTGATAGATTAAAGTTCTAACTTTTGTTGCCATAATTTCTTCTTTTTTCTTTTTTTTTTTTTTTTTTTTTTTTGGTTTTTCGAGACAGGGTTTCTCTGTATAGTCCTGGCTGTCCTGGAACTCACTTTGTAGACCAGCCTGGCCTATAGCTCAGAAATCTGCCTGCCTGTGCCTCCCCAGTGCTGGGAATAAAGGCATGCTCCACCACACCCGGCTCCATAATTTCTTAATAAACAATATAAATTATAAGTTTATTAGGTGATAATTGATGATAAATGATGGAAGATAATGTCAAAAATTTCTGTTTTGTTTCATTAGCTGTAAATTTTACAAGATTAACCATTACCTTATGACATGAAACTCATTAAGCTTTTTATGCTTTTTATTGAAAAGAAGGGAAACTCCAATTCTAGACCAATATAATGGCATTCATTAGCTCTGTCACTCAGTTGATCTAGGATGAGAAGAACTGAACTCAACTAATCACACAGATTAAAAGTAATTGTTGTACCATAAATGTAGCTCACCTTACAATTGAGCCAGCTATTACTCATAATGATTCACCTTTAATATATGACAACTTGAAAGAGTTGAAGCTTTTAAGCTAACATCCCAGTTGATTCCCAGTCATCTGTCCAACAGACACATTTAGAAAATTATTCTCAATGGTGAGTTAAGGGTTTGACACTTATTGTAATAAATAGTAATTATAGTTAATTAGACATTTAAGGGGGGAGATAACTCAAATCTGTATAATTTCACACTCATTAACCAGCTTTTATTTCAAGGAGGTATGTTTTGAAAGACATGAGAGTGTTTTTATAGACTCAATTGCAGTTTCTTCATCTCTGTTTCTTAGTGATTACTCTTACTTAATATGTTGATCACATAATGGGTTGAGGAGTATGTATGCTATAACTGCTGGATTGTATTATATGTGGCAGCATAGAATATTAAGTCATTTATGTGATTTATGAATTTTTTCTAGTCTTATACAAGTATATCAGAAAGGTTTATGCTTGAGCCATATTCAAATATTATAGTACCAACCTACTCCATTATTGCTACAAGCTAAAATTATATGGTACACATATACCACAATTACTCTTTTTACCCATTTACCAAAATATATTAATGCCTACAGAGCTCTATTAATCAATATTATGACCTCCAATATTCTGAGCCTAGTAATTCTACAACTGTCTCTCAGGAAGTATAACAAAGAACTATTTCTATAGTGTAGGTAGTAGGGCTGGGGTGATGGCTCAGTGAGAAAAGCACTAGCAACCTAAGAATTATCATCTGAGTTCATATGTCCAGAACATACATGAAGCTATGTGAATCTGTACATGATAGCTATCATCTTTATTGCTCCCATTTCAATATTTGAGCTAGAAAAAAAATCTTTGAAGGTGCACAATCCAGCTATCCATGCGTGTAGTGGTGAATGAGAGATATTATTGCAAAATAGATAGAAGATAAGATAACAGTTCCATGTAAGCTGTGGTGGTTATGTTCCATTAGTCACAACCAGGATGGTCACTCATACACACAGATCACACACACATACACACACACACACACACACACACACACACACAAATATATATACATACCAGAAAGAAATTTGTTTTCGATTTTATGCTTAAATAATCTCAATATGGAAAATGAAGCCATAAAAAGTAACATAGACATGCACACTAATACAATTGGCTTACAATCTTTGGAAAGAGGAAAGCTTAAGCCTGAACAAAGGAAAAAAAGAGAAAACATAAGAGATGAAAATAACAGTAGGTTACACACAGGTACCACATGGAAGCCATGAAACACAGCTTTTAGAACACAGTATTCTACTGTGGTGTTCTAAGATTTGCTTTGGTTTGATTGAGAAGAAGTAGTATGATGAAGTATTGAAGAGAAATTCATATTTATTACTAGTAAAGTATTTTGGTTATTGGTTTCTTATGAAACAAAACAGTTGCTTTCCATCAATAAAGGCATACAGTTTTTGTCTATTTTATATTAATTTACATTTGCACACATGCATATGCAATTTAAAACATGAACTGCTGAAACACTGCATATATTATGACATATTTTAGTAATAAACATTGAACAATAATACAAATTTATATTTACCAATATTTTAAATATCTTATTACATTAATTTATTTTTAAGTGTATTGTTTTCTTTTCTCCACCTGAAATACATTTGACAACATGGTAACTAAAGTTTTGTGTATATGGTTTTACAAAGTTTAAACTATACAGTGAAATATGACATGGCATGTTAATGGGAGGTTGTTTGTTTTTAATTAAATTTTTGTAGTGATTTACTTTAGTGAAGATTTTAATGTGCATCGTGTAATTTATATATTCTTTGTGAGTATCATCTTTGTAAAACAGAACATTGCTTTTTTCACATTTTTGAATAGTATATGAGCACTGAAGTTAATCAGATCGAGGTAAAATCATAGCTGTAACATCTAAATTTCTGAGGTGAGATCGCCTTCTTCTGTCCTGGGTCTCTCAGAGACCATCCCACTCAGGAGAACATGCTGGCCTCAGAAGCAGCAGAGCTTCTTGGACAGGATCCCTTCAGGTCTTCATCCTCAGCCAGAAGGCAGAGCTTAGCCCTAGACCTCTGTGCACCTCTCCCACCAGAGAGAGTATGCTTCCAGAGAGAGCACTGAACCCGGGACTCAGGCAAGATCACAATCTTGTATCCCTGGTCTCTCAGAGACCAGGCCACCCAGGAGAGTGCAGAAGCCACAGAAGCAGCAGAGCTTTTTGGACAGGGTCCCTTCGGGCCTTCATCCTCAACCAGGAGGCAGAGTGGAGCACCAGATTTCTATGCATCTTCACTGCCAGAAGAGAGCTTGTCTGTAGAGAGTGTTCTGACCCCTAGGATGCAGGAGAGAGTTGAATTCCCCGGGTAGCTGACAGAGAGAATCACAGTAGGAAAAAGCTCAGGCCAGATACAGCTAGAACATCTAAGACCAGAGATTACCAGATTGTAAAAGGCAAATGTAAGAATCTTACTAATAGAAACCAAGACCACTCAGCATCATTAGAACCCAGTACTCCTACCACAGCAAGTCCTGGATACCCAACACACCTGAAAAGCAAGATTCAGATTTAAAATCATATCTCATGTTGCTGGTAGAGGATTTTAAGAAGGGCATTAATAACTCCCTTAAAGAAATACAGGAGAACACTGCTACACAGGTAGAAGTCCTTAAAGAGGAAGCACAAAAACTCCTTAAATAATTACAGGAAAACACTGCTAAACAGGTAGAAGTCCTTAAAGAGGAAACAAACAAACAAACAAACAAAAAAAAACCTTAAAGAATTACAGAAAAACATAACCAATAGGTGATGAATTAAACAAAACCATCCAAGATCTAAAAATGGAAGTAGAGATAATAAAGAAAACCCAAAGGGAGACAACTCTGTAGATAGAAATACTAGGAAAGAAATCAGGAACCATAGATGAGAACATCAGCAACAGAATACAAGAGATGGAACAAAGAATCTCAGGTGCAGAAGATTCAATGGAAAACTTGGACATAACAATCAAAGAAAATGCAAAATGCTAAAAGAATTTAACTCAAAATATCCAGGCAGTCCAGAACACAATGAGAAGACCAAACCTATGGATAATAGGTATAAATGAGAATAAAGATTTTCAACATAAAGGGCCAGTAGATACCTTCAACAAAATTATAGAAGAAATCTTTCCATACCTAAAGAAATAGATGCTCATGAACATACAAGAAGTCTAGAGAACTCCAAATAGACTGGACCAGAAAAGAAATTCCTCCTGACACATAATAATCAGAACAGCAAATACACTAAATAAAGATAGAATATTAAAAGCAGTAAGGGGAAAAGGTCAAGTAACATATAAAGGCAGATCTATTAGAATTGCACCAGATTTCTAACCAGAGACTACGAAAGCCAGAAGATCCTGGACAGAGGTTATATAGACCCAAAGAGAACACAAATGACAGCTCAGGCTAGTATACCAAGCAAAACTTTCAGTTAACATAGATGGAGAAACCAAAATATCCCAAGACAAAACCAAATTCATTTAATATCTTTCCACGAATCAAGCCCTTCAAAGGATAATAAAGGGAAAACTCCAACACAAAGAAGGAAACTAAGCTCTAGAAAAAGCAAGAAAATTATCCTTCAACAAACCTAAAAGAAGATAGCTGCAAGAATAGAATCCCAACTCTAACAACAAAATTAACAGAAAGCAACAATTACTTTTCTTTAATTTCTCTTAATATCAATGGACTCAGTTTCCCAATAAAAAGACATAGATTAACAGACTAGCTTGATAAAAAGGACCCAACATTTTGCTGCATACAGGAAATCCACCTCAGGGACAAAGACAGACACTACCTCAGAGTAAAAGGCTAGAAAACAATTTTCCAAGCAAATGGTACAAAGATACTAGCTGGAGTAGCCATCCTAATAGAGAATAAAACCGACTCCCAACCCAAAGTTATCAAAAAATATAAGGAGGGCTGCTTCATACTCATAAAAGGTAAAAACTTCCAAGATGAAATCTCAATTCTGAATATCTATGCTCCAAATGCAAGGGCATCCACATTCATTAAAGAAACCATAGTAAAGTTCAAAGCACACATTGCACTGCACACAATAACATTGGGAGACTTCAACACCCCACTCTCATCAATGGACTGATCCTGGAAACAGAAACTAAACAGAGAAACAATGAGACTAACAGAAGTTATGAAACAAATGGACTTTTCAGATATCTACAGAACATTTTTTTTTCCCTGAAACAAAAGGATACACCTTCTCAGCACCTCATAGTACCTTCTCCAAAGCTGATCATATAATTGGTCACAAAATAGGCCTCAACAGATACAAAAATATTGAAATTACCCCATGCATCCTATCAGATCACCAGAGACAAAGGCTAATATTCGATAACAACATAAATAATAGAAAGCCAACATTCAAGTGGAAGATGAACAACACTCTACTCAATGATAACTGGGTCAAGGAAGAAATAAGGAAGAGATTAAAGACATTTTAGAGTTTAATGAAAATGATGCCACAACATATCCAAACTTATGAGACAAAATGAAAGCAGTCCTAAAAGGAAAACAAATAGCTATGATTGTGTCCAAATAGAAATTAGAGAGAGCATACACTAGCAGCTAGAACACCTAAAAGCTCTAGAAGAAAAGTAAGCAAATTCACCCAAGAGGAGTAGACAACAGGAAATAATCAAACTCAGGCCTGAAATCAACAAAGTGGAAACAAAAAAATTTATACAGAGAAATCAATCAAACGAGGAGCTTGTTCTTTGAGAAAATCAACAAGATAGATAAACCCTGAGGCAGACTAATGAGAGGACACAGGGACAGTATCCTAATTAACAGAATTTGAAATAAAAAGAGAGACAAAACAATGGAACCTGAGAAAATCTAAAACATCATCAGATCCTACTATAAAAAGCTATACCCAACAAAACTGGAAAACATGGATGAAATGGACAATTTTGTAGACAGATACCAGTTACCAAAGAAAATCAAGATCAAATTAATGACATACACAGTCCCATATCCCCTAAAGAAATAAAAGCAGTCATTAATAGTCTGCCAAAAAAAAAAAAAAAAGGACCAGGACCAGATGAGTTTAGTGCAGAGTTCTATTAGACCTTCAAAGAAGACCTAATTCCAATTTTCTTCAATCTATTCCAAAAAATAGAAAACAGAAGGTACTCTACCCAGTTCATTCTATGAAGCCACAATTATTCTGAAACCTAAACCAAACAAAGACCCAATAAGAGAACTTCAGACCAATTTCCCTTATGAAATGCAAAAATAATAAAATTTGCAAACAGAATCCAAGATTCATCACAATGATCATCTATCATGATCAAGTAGGGTTCATCCCAGGGATGCAGGGATGGTTTAATATAAGAAAATCCATCATCATAATCCACTATATAAACAAACTCAAAGTCAAAGACTACATGATCATCTAATTACATGCTGAGAAAGCATTTGACAAAATCCAAAACCTGTTCATGATAAAAGTCTTAGAAAGATTAGGAATTCAAGGCCCAATACCTAAACATAATAAAAGCAATACACAGAAAACCAGTAGCCAACATCAAACTAAATGGAGAGAAACTTGAAGCAATCCCACTAAAATAAGGGAATAGACAAGACTGCCCTTTTTCTCCCTATCTATTAAATATAGTACTTCAACTCCTAGCCAGAGCAATTAGACAACAAAAGGAAATCAAGGGGATACAAATTGAAAAGGAAGAACTCAAAATTTTGCTATTTGTAGATGATATGATAGTATTTATAATTGACCCTAAAAATTCCAACAGAGAACTCCTAAACCTGATAAACAGCTTCAGTGCAGTAGCTGGATATAAAATTAAATCAAACAAATCATTGGCCTTTCTCTATATAAAGGATAAACAGAATGAGAAAGAAATTAGGGAAACAATACTCTTCACAATAGTCACAAGTAATATAAAATATATTGGTTTGACTCTAAGGAAATGAATGTATGATAAGAAATTCAAATCTCTAAAGAAAAAAAATCAAAAATATCTCAGAAGACAGAAAGTTCTCCCATGTTTATGGATTGACAAGATCAATATAGTAAAAATGGCTACCTTGCTGAAAACAATCTACAGATTCAATGCAATCCCCATTAAATTCCAACACAAAATTCTTCACAGAGTTAGAAACGGCAATTTGCAAATTCATATGGAATAACAAAAAACCTAGGATGGCAAAAACTGTTCTCAATAATAAAAGAACCTCTGGTGTAATCACCATGCCTGACTTCAAGCTGTACTAAAGAGTAATTGTGATAAAACCTTCATGGTACTGGTACAGCAACAGACTGGTAGATCAATGGAGTAGAATGAAAGACCCAGAAATGAACCCCCAAACCTATGGTTACTTGATTTTTGATGAAGGAACTCAAACCATCCAGTGGAAAAAAGATAGCATTTTCAATAAATGGTGCTGGGTCAACTGGTGGTTATCATGTAAAAGAATATGAATTGATCCATTCCAATCTCCTTGTATAAAGCTCAAATTTACGTGGATCAAGGAACTCCACATTAAATCAGAGACACTGGGACATATATAGGAGAAAGTGGGGAAAAGCATTGAAGATGAGGGCACAGGGGAAAAATTCCTGAACAAAACATCAATGGCCTGTGTGATTGCCATTTCCATTGTTGATCAAGAATCAACAAATGGCACCTCATAAAATTGCAAAGCTTCTGTAAGGAAAAAGGTACTGTCAATAAATAAATTGGGAAAGGATCTTTACTAATCCTAAATCAGATAGGGAATTAATACCCAATATATACAAAGAACTCAAAAAGCTGGACTCTAGAAAAACAAATAACCCCATTAAAAAATGGGGCCAAGAGCTAAAGAAAGAATTCTCAACTGAGGAATACTGAGTGGCTGAGAAGCACCTGAAATATGTTCAACATCCTTAATCATCAGGGAAATGCAAATCAAAACAATCCTGATACTTCAGTTCACACGTCAGAATGGCTAAGATAAAAAATTCAGGTGACAGCAGATGCTGGGGAGATTGTGGAGAAAGAAGAAGACTCCTCCATTGCTGGTGGGATTGCTAGCTGGTACAACCACTCTGGAAATCAGTGTAGTGGTTCCTCAGAAATTTGGACATAATACTACCAGAAGATCCAGCAATACCTCTCCTGGATATATACCCAGAAGATATTCCAACTTGTAATAAGGACACATGCTCCATTATGTTCATAGCAGCCTTATTTATAATAGCCAGAAGCTAGAAAGAACCCAGATGTCCCTCAACAGAGGAATGGATACAGAAAATATAGTACATTTACACAATGGAGTACTACTCAGCTATTAAAAACAATGATTTCATGAAACTCTTAGGCAAATGGATGGATCTGGAGGATATCATCCTGAGTGAGGTAACCCGATCACAAAAGAACACACATGATATGCACTCACTGATAAGTGGATATTAGCCTAGAAACTTAGAATACCCAAGGTACAATTTGCAAAACACCTGATACTCAAGAAAAAGGAACAACAAAGTGTGGATACTTCGTTCCTCCTTAGAATGTGGAACAAAATACCTATGGAAGGAGTTGCAGAATCAAAATTTTGAGATGAGAAGGAAGGAAGGAACATCCAGAGAGTGCCTCACCCAATGATCCATCACAAACAACCACCAAACCCAGACGCTATTGCATATGCCAGCAAGATTTTTGCTGACATGAACCTGATATATCTATCTCTTATGAGGTTCTGCCAGAGCCTGGCAAATACAGAAGTGGATGCTCACAGTCATCTAATTTGATGGAAATCAGGGCCCCCAATGAAGGAGCTAGAGAAAGTACCTAAGGAGCTAAACGGACCAGCAACCCTATAGGAGGAACAACAATATGAACTAAACCCCCAGAGCTGTGTCTCTAGTTCATATGTAGCAGATGATGGCTTAGTTGGCCATCAATGGAAAGGAGTCCCTTGGTCTTGTGAAGATTTTATGCCCCAGTACAGGGGTATACCAGGGCCAGGAAGCAGGAGTGGGTGGGCTGAGGAGCAGAGCTTGGGGGAGTATGTGCAGACTTTCAGAGAGGAAACCAAGAAAGGGTATAATATTTGAAATGTAAATGAAGAAAATATTTAATAAAAAAATTTAAAAACACACACCTTAATTCCCATTGATTTGGATCAGTAATTAACATTTTTGTACCATCAAATAGGCCTAATAATTATTTTAAGTACAAAGAATGACTGTGATATTTATTTGATTGAATTCAAACTGTTCTATAAAATATTCTATTTCTGCAGAAATTAGGGTATTTTTATGTTACTTATTAATAGAATACTCACATGTGAGAGGCACCAGGTTCAGTGTTTAGCACCAAGAAGAAAAGTTTTTTCAACAGTAATTATTTTTTATATGTATACATTTTTATGGTGTATAGTTTCTAACACAATACCTGCATACCATATTGTATATATTATAAACATATTAATCACTTAATGGTAGTATATATTTACTTCTCTTCAACATTTATTTATTATCTATTTGTGCTGAAATTTATACTCAACTTTCTATTTTTCTGTCACTTTATGTCTCATGTTGCTTAACTCATGTTACCTTTCTGTTTACAAAGATTCAGGAATGATTCTTCTAATTTATCTGTCATTTTGGTCAACATTATTAATTTTCATCTATCATCCCTCCCCATTACATTTCCTTATCATCAATTCATTAATAGTGCTACTAATATTGGAAGGGAACAGAATCTACGAATCTGCCACTGATGATAATAAAACAATTTGATTTTTATCATGACTAAGAAAGCAAATTTCTTTCAAATTTAGCATTAAATTTCAATAGCCATAATAGCCCCAGTGTTTGTACATATTTTTAACGTATATATGTTGTCATCACTATGAATATGAATGTATATCTGTATAAAAAGAGATCTTTATAACTATACTTACATGATTTCTTTATATCTATATACATACATATACACACACATATATATATATATTTGTGTTGATATTAAATAATGAAAACGTTATGAATTATCTATGAATATAACAGATATATACATCAAATAACAGAATATCAAAATACATGAAAATAAATTGATACTTGGAGACACAGCTATGTGAAAATATAATTTGAGATTTCAGTAGTCCATATTCAATAATTCTTATATAAAATAGCAAGAACAGTTATTATGACATATCAGTACAGGAATATATGTAAGTAGAGATAGTTACATTATAATTGTAAATTTAAGTATGCTAACATGATTCTAGATACAACAGTATATAACAAGTAAGTTTATAGATAAAGTATCAGGTCTATTGTCTCTAGAGGTTAACTAGGAGAAGGGGCAGAAAGGAACTGGTAATGCTTGGACATTTTTTATAGATTGATAACTGACATATGCAATAATGTCATATGGTATTGAGTGGCAATGGGATTTTATTAAGAAGATATGTAAAAGTTAGCCTAGTTTGTCATCTCAGTGGGTCATGGGTAACCACAATGTTCAGTTTAAAATAGAAGAAACTGTGAAGACAGAAACAGAGGGATTTTAAAATACTCAATTGTTCTAAAAATTGACAATAAAAATGTAGCAAGGCACCAAGGAGTGCAGAGTGAAGCATGAGAAAGAAAGGAATGTCAAGGAAAGAAATCATCTCCCTCTTGTAATTTGAATGAGACTGTCTCTCAGAGTATTAGGTGCTTTGATACTTGTTTTGAAGTTTTTGTTGCTATTAGACTTGGTTTGTAAGTTGTTGCTTTACTAATGAAAGTGTGTGAGTAGAGATAGACTTATGATTCAAAGCCTTATTCCATTTTGAGTTCACTCTCTCTGCTATGTACTTGTTGCAATTTGCATGAGGCAAATTGTAGAGAGTGGTTATGTATATTCACAAATTAACAGTTTTAAGTTTTGAGAGACTAAAATGCTTGTTATGTGGAACCCATGTAGATCTTTCTGAAGATGGCTCATAATAGTTCTGTTTTACAAAAAAAGTAATACACATGTACATATCCTTGGCAAATCTATATTAATCTTGGGGGAAGAAAAATACGTTCTCACTTCTCTTCTACTTACTATACCATTTTTAACTCGTTGGTTTATAAGGTTTTGTAAGTATCACCCAGTTAGTAGTGGTGGTACATACCTTTAATCCCAGTACTTATGAGGAAGAGGCCAACCTGGGCTATTACAGAGCAAGTTCCAGATCCAGGTTCATAAGAAGAAACCCTGTCTCGTGTGTGTCTGTGTGAGCATGTGTGCTTTTATTAAAAAAAGAAAGGAAAAAAAAAAAGAAAAGAAAAACCTCACAGGAAGTAATCATGACATTACATATTAATAGAAGTTAATTTTAGATATTTTGGGTCCTTTAATATTAACATCTTATTAACTTGGGGAATGAAATAATTATTGTCCCTGGTATTCCTTTGGGTTTTTTGTTCGTTTGTTTTTTGTTTTTTGTCTTTTGTTTTGTTTTGTTTTGTTTTGTTTTTTAAGAAAGGACCTAACTGGGCTGGTGAGATGGCTCAGTGGGTAAGAGCATCCGACTGCTCTTCCGAAGGTCCAGAGTTCAAATCCCAGCAACCACATGGTGGCTCACAACCATCCGTAATGAGATCTGGCGTCCTCTTCTGGAGTGTCTGAAGACAGCTACAGTGTACTTACATATAATAAATAAATAAATCTTTTTTTTTTTTTTTTTAAAAAGGACCTAACTATGTTTCTCTGTTTGTTCTGGTAGACACTATGCAGCCAGACTGGCTTTAAAGTCACAGAAATCCTTCTGTTCCATGGTGCCAACTGTTAAGATTGTAGGTAGGAACCATCAAGCTTTTTACTAGCCCCCTTAGAAGTAGTTTTAACTTATCATATGTGCTATAGAATAAGAAAGTTTTACTACCCATCAGTTACTGTGATTCATTTGTTTTTCAATAAAGCTTGGGAAATGTGTTGATATAGAACACATTAACAAGAAAAAAGAGCATAATATAGTTGTAGGTGATACATTTTAATTACATTGAGAGTAATTAGGAAAAGGAGCCACAAAGGTAAAGTTCAACAATTTTACACATTAAATCAACCAAGTGAAACAAACTGAAAATGAGCTAAGGCAAAAGGCAGCTAAACTGCAGTATGGTAGTTCATTGAATAGAGAAGTTGTGAGGAAGACAAAGTTACTTTCACAGTTTGTTTCTACAGGTGTCTATTAGTATAGTACTTTTTCAGACCTTGATAATGAGAACATTCTCCTTCCTTTTCATTTTTTGTGTGGGAATTTCATCTACTACTTTTAAGTAACAGGACAAATGTCAAAATGTTTTTATTTTATTATGTACCTCTGGTTTCAGTTGTTTTTAACTCAAAATTATCAATATGCCTGATTAATGTATATTATGATGGCATGTTATTAATTTCTTATAAATCTCACTTTGAGTATTACTCAGATACAAACCAGATATAGAGACTGCTTTTCGTTTTTTGCTACTACAGAAATGAATTCTTAATACTGATTAAGTACAATAAAAATAAAGAAACTACAAATTTTATGAAAAGTAATAATTATATTGATAATTTAAAATACATTTCTAGTCTTCATATTTAAATTGTCTGTAGATGTCTGTACATTATATACTTCATATTAATTTATTCTACCCTGGACATTGAATGTTATTTTTATAACTTTAATTTCTTAATGATTCCACATTTCGCATATATTCCACAGTTTAAACATTCTCCTTCACATACATTTTGTAGCCCTAAAAAAAACTTCTTCAATTAATTTCCATGTATAGCTTTGAATCTTTTGAATAATAACTAGCTTTCAAGTCTTAGAACCCAACTTAGTACTTGACATCTGCTGAAAACTCTAGCATTTATTTCTTCAGTCATGCTTTGATTTCATAATTGAAACAGGTCATTTGATATCCACTTTAAACATTCCATAGACATCCTAAATTTAACAAGTTCAAAACCTAAACCTGACACTATAAAAATGAAAGCTAAAAACAAGTTTGCCTATCATGTGAGTTCTTTTGTGATTGGGTTACCTCACTCAGGATGATACCCTCCAGATACATCCATTTGCCTAAGAATTTCATAAGTTCATTATTTTTTAATAGCTGAATAGTACTCCATTGTATAAATGTACCACATTTTCTGTATCTATTTCAGTGTTGAGGGACATCTGGGTTCTTTCCAGCTTCTGGCTATTATTAATAAGGCTGGTATGAATATAGTGAAGTATGTGTTCTTATTACCAGTTGGAACATTTTGTGGATGTATGCCCAGAAGAGATATTGCTGGATCCTCTAGTAGTACTATGTCCAATTTTTTGAGGAACCACCAGACTGATTTCCAGAGTGGTTGTACAAGCTTGCAATCCCACCAGAAATGAAGGAGTATCCCTCTTTCTCCACATCCTTGCCAGCATCTGCTTTCACCTGAATTTCTAATCTTTGCCAATCTGACTTGTGTGACGTAGAACCTCAGGGTAATTTTGATTTGCATTTCCCAGATGATTAAGGATGTTGAACATTTTTTCAGGTGCTTCTCAGCCATTTGGTATTTCTCAGTTAAGAATTCTTTGTTTAGCTCTGTGCCCCATTTTGCACTCACTGATGAGAGGACATTACCAGGGTTCCAGGATTCTACCAAGACTAGTCTGCACAGGTGAGAGTGTGGACTACAGAAGCTAACAGCTTCTGGGACAGACAGGAGCCACAGAACTTCTGAGACAGTGCCTGTTTTGGGGTCCAGACGTCCAGGCATCTTCCCTGACAGAGGAGAGGTGTCTGCCCAGCCCAGGAGGGAGTTGCCTGAGCAGCTGCGCAAGACATCTTGCTTGCTGGATTCTGCTGAGACTAGTCTGCACAGGTGAGAATGTGGACTACAGAAGCTAAGAGCTTCTGGGACAGGCCCAGTTTCTGGCCTTCATCTTCTGCCAGGAGGCAATACTGAAAGCCAGATATCTCTGTACCTTCCCTGAAAGAGGAGAGCTTGCCTGCAGAGAGTGCTCTGACCACTGAAACTAAGGAGAGATCTAGTCTCCCAGGTCTGCTGATAGAGAATAACCGAATCATGAGAGGAAAAAGCTCTAACCAGAGACAATTATAACAACTGATTTCAGAGATTACCAGATGGCGAAAGGCAGACATGAGAATCTTACTAACAGAAACCAAGACCACTCACCATCATCAGAACACAGCACTCCCATCTCAGCCAGTCCTGGGCACCCCAACACACCCGAAAAGCTAGACCCAGATTTAAAGGCATATCTCATGATGATGGTAGAAGACATCAAGAAGGACTTTAATAACTCACTTAAAGAAATACAGGAGAACACTGATAAAGAGTTACAAGTCTTTAAAGAAAAACAGGAAAACACAACCAAACAGGTGATGGAAATGAACAAAACTATACTAGACCTAAAAAGGGAAGTAGACACAATAAAGCAAACCCAAAGTGAGGCAATGCTGGAGATAGAAACCCTAGGAAAGAAATCTGGAACCATAGATTCAAGCATCATCAACAGAATACAAGAGATGGAAGAGAGAATCTCAGGTGCAGAAGATTCCATAGAGAACTTCGGCACAACAATCAAAGAAAATGGAAAATGCAAAAAGATCCTAACTCAAAACATCCAGGAAATTCAGGACACAATGAGAAGACCAAACCTACTGATAATAGGAGTGGATGAGAATGAAGATTTTCAACTTCATGTTTATCTTCATTCAAATATCTTCATGTTTATCTTCATTCAAAAACTTCAAGAAAAAAGGGTAATGGCTAATCTCTCCCTAGGGGTGGAACCAGCAGAGGCAATTCCCCCCTTTTGTTTATTTAAGCATTGTTTTAGGGTACAATGGGCTCATTCAATAATGCCCTGACCCTGAGGGTTATAGGGTAACCCATGGGTCAATTGGACACCCATCATTTTACAAAAGGAAACAAATGAGGCAGAAATATAAGCCGGCCCATTATCAGTCTTTAATTCTTTAGGTTGTCCCCAGGCACCCTAAGCTTCAAAGCAATGTGCAATCACATGACATGCCTTCTCTCATGTATGCAAGGAGGCAAAAATGACATCAAAAGCTGTATCTATGGAGACATGAAGATATTTTAACTTTCCAAAATCAGAGAAATGGGTAACATCCATTTGCCATAGGTGCAAGGGGCACAATCCACGTGGATTGACCCCCACCCCTATCTGAGGCAATAATGGGGCACATGTTTGGCACATTTTCACAATATCTCTTGCCTCCGCTCAAGAAATTTTAAATCAGGAGGATAAGGTTTTGGAATTAACATGAAACTGTGAATGAAAATAATGTGCCAAATCAATAGGTGAGGCAATTAAAGAGGCAATGCATGCCTTAGAAGCTTTATCTACAATATCGTTCCCTTCTGCAAGGGGTCCAGGCAATCCGGTATGAGCACGAATATGTTGCACAAAAAAAGGTGAACGTCTATTCAAGATAAAATCTTGCAATGTAAGAACTAATTTTCCAATGGTAGATTTTAGATTAACTTTGCCTACCACCTCCAAACATTGCAACATATTAACAACATATTGTCTATCAGAAATCAAATTAAAAGGGCCTGGAATTAATTCAAACACCGTAATCACAATTTGCAATTCAATAACTTGTAGTGATAACTTGGGGGGGGGGGAATTGTATGGTAACTGGTGATGATCCTGCTACTAAATATGCTCCATATCCTGTCTTAGAACCATCTGTAAAAATAAATGGAGCATCCGGCAAAGGATTTTTTGAAGTAACGTGAGGAAAAAATCACAGGATGAGCTTTAATCAATTGTAATTTTGGATCTTTGGGAAAATGATTATCAAATTGGCCCTGAAAACTGCACCTCAAAATGGCCAAATCATCTACTGTAGCTGATAACACTTCTAGCTGTTTAACATTATATGGAACTAGCAAATCCTCTGGTGGAATGCCAAAAAAGTGCACACTTTGCTGAATACCAAGCAATGCCAATTGAGCCACTGAGGCGGGATAATAAACAAGTGTTTTGGCTGGGGAAATCTTTGGATATATCCAGAGTAAGGGAGCCCCTTGCCATAAGACCCCCATTGATTGTGATTCTGTTGGCAAAATACACAATGCAATAGGCTTTGACTCATCTTGGCATTTCAAGGCAGCATGTTGAATGCTCTGCTCCACCAAAAGTAAAGCCGCTCTGGCAGCATTAGTAAGATATCTGGGAGAATTCAAATCTATATTGCCTGGTAGAATATCATATAATGGCTGCAATTGTTTATTAGTTAAAGACAAGTAAGGTCGGACCCATTGAATATCTCCCAATATTTTTTAAAAATCATTTAAGGTACATAAAATATCGGTGCAAATTTGGATCTTTTGTGGGGACACGAATTCTGCAGTTATTTTTGTTCCTAAATAATTTACTACTGTATCCTTTTGTACCTTTTCCGGGGCCACTACTAAATTTCTTTCCTTCAACTGTGTTACCACAAAGCTATACACTTCATCAAGTAACTCTTTCATAGGAGCAGCAATAAGAATTTCATCCATGTAATAATAACATTTTACCTTCGGAAATCTCTTTCTAATCCCTTTCAAGGCTGTATCAACATATAGTTGACACATAGTAGGACTGTTTGTCATTCCCTGTGGCAAAACCATCCATTCAAATCTCTTATCAGGTTTAGCATGATTTTGAGAAGGGACAGTAAAAGCAAACCTGACTGTATCTTTATGATATAAAGGAATAGAGAAAAAAATCTTTGATATCTAACACTATAATGGGCCAATTCCTGGGCAACGCAGAAGGCAATGGCAGCCCTCTCTGTACTGGTCCTATTAAAATAATTTTTGTATTTATTTCTCTCAAATCATGTAAAAATCTCAATTTTCCTGATTTTTTTTCTTAATAACAAATATAGGAGTATTCCATGGAGAGGTGGAGGGTCATATATGGCCCAATTCCAGTTGTTCTTGTACTAGTTCCTGTGCAGCCTTCAATTTTTCTGAGGGAAGTGGCCACTGAGGAACCCACACCGAATCCTCTTTTTTTCCATGTGATGGGTAATGCTCCCTCAGTGGCCCCTAGGAAAAACCCAACCCAGCATGATCATTCTTTCTGTGGATCAGCACTGGGGAGGCTCTTCCTTGTAAAGAGCAACCTAGCCCTTTTCCAGGGACATAGCTCATGTCCAACATGATATCCTGGGTCTTGGTGCTGTAGCTTCCTTCATTAGTTAAAATGCAGCCCATCTCCTTCAGCAGATCACGACCCCATAAAGACACTGGAACTGCCAATACATATGGCTGAAACTGGCCAGAATGTCCCTCTCCATCCCTCCAATGTAGGAGGAGAGAGCTCATTTCTGGCATTTGAGTATATCTCAGTCCTCTTAAAGTCTGCTCTGACTGTTGCCTCGGCCAACCAGAAGGCCAATCCTTGGTACTGATGATACTACGATCAGCACCTGTATCTACGAGGCCAGACATGGACTTTCCTTCAATAGAAAGCTTTAATAAAGGTCAGGTATCAAGATCCAAACAGCAAAAAACATTAGAAGTCCCTGTTGAGCCGAAGCCCTTGTCCCCTCGTTCTGAATCTTTTGCAGGAAATTGAGAATGACAGCTAGATAAAGAAGCAATTGAGCTATCCTATCCCCAGGAGAAATGGCAATAATGCCTCTAGGGGAAGATATCATTATCTTAATTTTTCCGGTGAAATCTGGATCTATCACTCCCGGACGAACTATTAATCCTTGCATAGTAACCAAGCTTCTCCCTAAAATCAACCTCACTGTATCGGCTGGTAATGAGCCTTTGAAATCCGTATCCAACAGCTAGATACCCATGTGTGGGATTAATATGAGTCGGGTGGCAGAACTGAGGTCAAGTCCTGCACTCCCTCTCGTTGCTCTCCTGGGTGATTCCATTGCATTGGGGGTCTCAAACTGGGCCATCCCTTGGTTACTGCCCTATATATTTGTGGGCCCTGGGGTCAGGGGCCCCTCCTCAAGCTTTTTTGGCTACGCACCACCATTTCCGGAATCAAGAGGCTGTCCATGAATATCCTTAACTGATCAACAATCACTGGCCCAATGGTTCCCCTTTTTGTATTTTGGGCACAGCCGAGACATCTTAGGCTGCTAATTTCCTAACCCACTCAGCTGTGGGCATTGGTGCTTCATGTGACCTGTCTGCCCACACTTAAAGCAGTTATTGTTTTTCTGGCCACCCCTTCCTTGGGACATCTGCATGATGGCAGCAGCCAGACCAGAATTAGAGAGAGGCCCTCCTAGTTCTCTGCATATTTTCATCCAAACCTCTAACCCTTTGTGTTTATATGGATTAATTGCTTGCCTGCATTCTTTAGTACACTGCTCAAAAATCAGCTGCTTCAACAATGGCATAGCAGTATCAGGATCCCCAAACACCCAGCCTCCTGCCTCTACTAAACGAACCACAAAATCTGCAAATGGCTCCGTGGGGCCTTGGACGATCTTGGTTAAATTCCCACTCACTTCCCCTCTATTAGGAAGGGATTTCCATGCTTTTGTTCCTATCTTATTGATCTGTTCATAAACTTGAATGGGATAATTTATTTGAGCCTCTACAAATCTTCCTTGCCATAACAACATGTCCTGATCCCAGGCGAGTTGGCCCATACCTGCATTTATTGCTGCTTGCTCTGCTGCAAACTCAATGAAAAATGCCTTCCAGTCTAAATATTGACCTGGTGACAAGCAGGCATGAGCTAGATTCTGCCAGTCACTGGGAGTCAGGCAGTAACAATGCAAAGACTCTAATTGCGCTACTACAAAAGTGGCACTAATGCTGTAAGCACGAACCACTTCAGCCAGTCTTTGGATAATTTTCCAATCAAGAGCCTCGTGGTAGTGACTGCCATGTGCATCCTAAAATACAGGGAAGCATTGGGCTCGCAGTTCTCTCCAAGTTTCTGGATGGAGACTGCACCCTGATGCTCCACCTGGGGCATACAGAGGCAGGTGCAGCTGCCCTGGTGCTGATGGCTCTACCTTCAGTTTCACTTTCTCTAAACTGTCACCTATGCTTTCTAGATCGTCTTCCAACATATCTCCCTTGCTAGAATTCCCTTCTGCCTCTGATTTTTGAGAGCGCTCCTCTCTTACTTGATTCAGCACCTCATTACCTATCTGGAGTTCTGCACCACATCTTTCTCTATCTTCTATGCAATTTCTCACTAACTTCCAGACTGGCAAAACCCATTCTGGTAAAACCCCCTGTTCCTCTGCAAACCTCAAGTCTTTCCCTAGTTTTAACCAAGTGGGCACCTTAAGATGTCCTCACATGGGAAACCATGGAGCAACTTGGTCCACGGATTTTAAAAAAAATCCTCCAAGATTTCTTTCTTCAACCCTATTCCTTTCACTTTCAATAAATCCTTAGGGTCTTGGCGAACAGTCTCAACTGAGGTTGAATTCCCCAAGGTGCTTGGTGCAACTTGTCTCAAAACAGGGAAATTTAGAGTCTCAATCTGAGAACTTAACTCATCCCATTTACCTGGGAACTTACCAGCTAGCTTCCCTGACTGAAAAGAGTTCTGAACTAAGAGAAGGGTTTCCGTACAGGCCACCACATGTCACTGCTGTCTCCGACCAGCAAAAAAGAGCAACGACACAGTGTTCTTCTCAAGGCAGTTCAGGAACCTTTCAACATGCAAGCAGGAATCTCCCGTAGCCGCCAATAGCAATCCCTTATATAACCCCTCAACCAGGCCCCATAAGCCCAGACCGCATAATCTCAGTTCATTGGCGTTTATCAAATGGCCTGATCTTGCATCATGGTGCACCTGCACAGCTCTCATGATGGACATGGCTTATTTTCAGGTATTTGAGGAAATCAGGTACAAGTCATAAGACTTGGCTGCAGTCCCTGGCGCCATCTTGGGACTACCTGCACAACTGCTCCCCACAGGAAACCACTTCCTAGAAAAAGAAAGAGAGTAATCCATTAACAAACCTAAAAGAAGACAACCACAAGAACAGAATGCCAACTTTAACAAGAAAAATAATAGGGAGCAACATTTACTTTTCCTTAATATCTCTTAATATCAATGGACTCAACACCCCAATAAAAAGACATAGACTAACAGACTGTCTACACAAACAGGACCCAACATTTTGCTGCTTACAGGAAACACATCTCAGAGAAAAAGACAGACACTACCTCAGAATGAAGGGCTAGAAAACAATTTTCCAAGCAAATGATTTGAAGAAACAAGTTAGAGTAGCCATTCTAATATCTAATAAAATGACTTCCAACCCAAAGTTATCAAAAAAGACAAGGAGGGACATTGCATACACATCAAAGGTAAAATCTTCCAAGAGGAACTCTCAATTCTGAATATCTATGAACCAAATACAAGGGCAGCCCCATTCATTAAAGAAACTTTAGTAAAGCTCAAAGCACACATTGCACCTCACACAATAATAGTGGGAGACTTCAACACACCACTCTCATCAATGGACAGATCATGGAAAAAGAAACTAAACAGGGACACAGTGAAACTAACAGAAGCTATGAAACAAATGGATCTAACAGATATCTACAGAACGTTTTATCCTAGAGAAAAAGGATATACTTTCTTCTCAGCACCTCATGATACCTTCTCCAAAATTGACCACATAATTGGTTACAAAACAAGCCTCAAGAGATACAAAAATATTGAAATTGTCCCATGCATCCTATCAGATCACCATGGACTAAGGCTGATCTTCAATAACAACATAAATAATAGAAAACCAACATTCATGTGGAAACTGAACAACACTCTTCTCAATGATACCTTGGTCAAGGAAGGAATAAAGAAAGAAATTAAGTACTTTTTAGAGTTCAATGAAAATGAAGCCACAACATACCCAAACTTATGGGACACAATGAAAGCATTTCTAAGAGGAAAACTCATAGCTCTGAGTGCCTCCAAAAACAAACTAGAGAGAGCACACATTAGAAGCTTGACAACACACCTAAAAGCTCTAGAACAAAAGGAAGCAAAGTCACCCAAGAGGAGTAGACAGCAAGAAATAATCAACCTCAGGGGCGAAATCACCAAATGTAAACAAGAAGAACTATTCAAAGAATCAACCAAATGAGGAGCTGATTCTTTGAGAAAATAAAAAAGATAGACAAACCGTTAGCTAGTCTCACTAGAGGACACAGGGAAAGAATTCTAATTAATGAAATCAGAATTGAAAAGGGAGACATAACAACAGATCCTGAAGAAATCCAAAACACCATCAGATCCTTCTACAAAAGGCTATACTCAACAAAACTGGAGAACCTGGATGAAATGGACAAGTTTCTAGACAGATGCCAGGTACCAAAGTTGAATCAAGATCAGGTTAATGATCTAAACAGCCCTATATCCCCCAAAGAAATAGAAGCATTCATTAATAGCCTCCCAACCAAAAAAAGCCCAGGACCAGATGGGTTTAGTGCAGAGTTCTATCAGATCTTCAAAGAAGATCAAATCCCAGTTCTTCACAAACTATTCCACAATATAGAAACAGAAGGTAATCTACCCAATTCATTCTATGAAGCCACAATTACTCTGATACCTAAACCACAAAAAGACCCAACAAAGATAGAGAACTTCAGACCAATTTCCCTTATGAATATTGATGCAAAAATCCTCGATAAAGTTCTTGCTAACCGAATCCAAGAACACATCAAAACAATCATCCTTCCTGACCAAGTAGGTTTCATCCCAGAGATGCAGGGATGGTTCAATAGACGGAAATCCATCAAAATAATATAGTATATAAACAAACTCAAAGACAAAAACCACATGATCATCTCGTTAGATGCTGAGAAAGCATTTGACAAAATCCAACACCCATTCATGATAAAAGTCTTGGAAAATTAAGGAATTCAAGGTCCATACCTTAACATGATAAAAACAATCTACAGCAAACCAGTAGCCAACATCAAAGTAAATGGTGAGAAGCTGGAAGCAATCCCACTAAAATCAGGGACTAGACAAGGCTGTCCATTCTCCCCCTACCTATTCAACAATGTACTAGAAGTCCTAGCCAGAGCAATTAGACAACAAAAGTAGATCAAGGGGATACAAATTGGAAAGGAAGCAGTCAAAATATCACTTTTTGCAGATGATATGATAGTATATATAAGTGACCCTAAAAATTGCACCAAAGAGCTCCTAAACCTGATAAACAGCTTTGGTGAAGTAGCTGGATATAAAATTAACTCAAACAAGACAATAGCCTTTCTGTACACAGAGGATAAACAGCCTGAGAAAGAAATTAGGGAAACAACACCCTTTTCAATAGTCACAAATAATATAAAATTCCTTGGGATGACTCTAACTAAGAAAGTGAAAGATCTGTAAGATAAGAACTTCTTGTATCTGAAGAAAGAAATTAAAGAAGATTTCAGGAGATGGAAAGATCTCCCATGCTCATGGATTGGCAGGATCAATATAGTAAAAATGGCTATCTTGCCAAAAGCAATCTACAGATTCAATGCAATCCCCATCAAAATTCTTACTCAATTCTTCAACGAATTAGAAAGAGCAATGGGCAGATTCATCTGGAATAACAAAAAACCTAGGATAGCAAAAACTCTTCTCAAGGATAAAAGAACCTCTGGTGGAATCACCATGCCCGACCTAAAGCTGTACTACAGAGCAATTGTGATAAAAACTGCATGGTACTGGTATAGTGACAGACAAGTAGACCAATGGAACAGAATTGAAGACCCAGAGATGAATCCACACACCTATGCTCACTTGATCTTTGACAAGGCAGCAAAAACCATCCAGTGGAAACATGACAGCATATTCAAAAAATGGTGCTGGCACAACTGGCTGTTATCATGTAGAAGATTGTGAATTGATCCATTTCTATCTCCTTGTATTAAGGTCAAATCTAAGTGGATTAAGGAACTCCATATAAAACCAGAGACACTGAAACTTATAGAGGAGAAAGTAGGGAAAAGCCTTGAAGATATTGGTATAGGGGAAAAATTCATGAATAGAATAGCAATGGCTTGTGCTCTAAGATCTAGAATCGATAAATGAGACCTCATAAGATTGCAAAGCTTTTGCAAGGCAAAAGACACCGTCAATAAGACAAAAAGACCACCAACACATTGGGAAAGGATCCTTACCTATCCCAAATCAGATAGGGGACTAATATCCAATATATATAAAGAACTCAAGAAGGTGAACTCCATAGAGTCAAATAACCCCATTAAAAAATGGGGCTCAGAGCTGAACAAAGAATTCTCATCTGAGGAATACCGAATGGCAGAGAAGCACCTGAAAAAATGTTCAACATCCTTAATCATCAGGGAAATGCAAATCAAAATAACCCTGAGATTCCACCTCACACCAGTCAGAATGGCTAAGATGAAAAATTCAGGTGACAGCAGATGCTGCCGAGGATAGGAAGAAGGAGGAACACTCCTCCATTGTTGGTGGGATTGCAAGCTTGTACAACCACTCTGGAAATCAGTCTGGTGGTTCCTCAGAAAATTGGACATAGTACTACCGGAGGATCCAGCAACACCTCTCCTGAGCATATATTCAGAAGATGTCCCAACTGGTAAGAAGGACACATGCTCCACTATGTTCATAGCAGCCTTCTTTATAATAGCCAGAAGCTGGAAAGAACCCAGATGCCACTCAACAGAGGAGTGGATACAGAAAATGTGGTACATTTACACATTGGAGTACTACTCAGCTATTAAAAAGAATGAATTTATGAAATTCCTAGGCAAATGGATGGACCTGGAAAGCATCATCCTGAGTGAGGTAACCCAGTCACAAAGGAACTCACACAATATGTACTCACTGATAAGTGGATAATAGCCCAGAAACTTAAGATACCCAAGATATAAGATACAATTTGCTAAACGCATGAAACTCAATAAGAACGAAGACCAATGTGTGGACACTTTGCCCTTTCTTAGAATTGGGAACAAAACACCCATGGAAGGAGTTACAGAGACAATGTTTGGAGCTGAGATGAAAGGATGGACCCTCTAGAGACTGCCATATCCGGGGATCCATGCCATAATCAGCTTGCAAATGCTGACACCATTGTATACACTAGTAAGATTTTTCTGAAAGGACCCAAATATTGCTGTCTCTTGTGAGACTATGCCAGGTTCTAGCAAAGACAGAGTGGATGCTCACAGTCAGCTATTAGATGGATCACAGGGCCCCCATTGGAGAAGCTAGAGAAAGTACCCAAGGAGCTGAGGGGATCTACAACCCTATAGATGGTACAACATTATGAACTAACCAGTACCCCCTGAGCTCGTGTCTCTAGCTGCATATGTATCAGAAGGTGGCCTATTCAGCCATCAGTGGAAAGAGAGGCCCATTGGTCATGCAAACTTTATATGCCTCGGTAGAGGGGAATGCCATGGCCAATAAATGGTTGTGCATTTGTGGGGAAGTGGGTGGGGGAGCTTACGAGGGACTTTTGGGATAGCTTTGAAAATGTAAATGAAATAAATACCTAATAAAAAAATTGGGAAAAAAGGAGGATATTAGCCCAGAAACTTAGAATACCTAAGGTACAACTTGCAGAACACATGAAACTCAAGAAGAAGGAAGACCAAAGTGTGTATAGTTTGGCCCTCCTTAATATGGGGAAAAATATACCCATGTAACGACTTACAGAGACAACATTTGGAGCTGAGACTGAAGGTAAGACCATGCAGAGACTTCCCCATTTGGTGATCCATACCATAATCAACCACCGAACTCAGACACTATTGCATATATACCAGCAAGATTTTGTTAACCTGACCCTAATATAGCTCTCTCTTGTGAGGCTATGCCATTGCCTGGCAAATACAGAAGTGGATGTTCACAGTTATCTATTAGATGGAACACAGGGCCCTCAATGTAGGAGCTAGAGAATGTACTCAAAGAGCAGAAGGGGTCTGCAACCCGATAGGAGGAATACCAATAGGAACTAACCAGTATGCCCTGAGCTTGTGTCTCTATCTGCATATGTAGCAGAAGATGGCCTAATCAGCTATCACTGAGAAGAGAGACCCTTGGTCTTTAAAAGATTATATGCCCCAGTACAGTGTAATGCCAGGGCCAGGAAGTGGGAGTGGGTAGGTTGGGGATCAGGGCAGGGGGAGGGTATAAGGGACATTCGGGATAGTATTTGAATTGTAAATGAAGAAAATATCTAATAAAAATTGAATAAGTAAACAAGAATAACACAAAACAAAAACCAATTTTGCCACCCTGTCTGAGACCTTTGCCACAGACAAGAAACTACATAACTTTGCTAGTGATACTTTCAAATGTGACACTTTTACAAACTATGTTAGAAACTTAAGTAACTTCTGAGAGCTATGCGTAGGTCACTGAATTTTTCAAATAACAAATGGACTACACCACAGGAGTATGAATTGACAAAAATATATCTCCAAAAGCAAGAACAGATGATGTACTTTCAGGTTACAGAGTATGTGAAACATGTATTCTGATTCTACATTGTAGCTACTTTTATAACATCAATTTCTAATGTAGTTCTGTAGTATTTTGTTATCTTCTTTTCAAAAAAGATGTTTTGTAACATAGAAAATGCAGAACCAATGTAAAAATTAAATTCTATTCTATTATGTCAGATATTAAATAGTCTGGCAAAATAAAAAATAATGACATAATTTGTTTCAAATATATAATTATTCTTCACAAAATATATTATTTATGTTGAATCCAAGGTGGGGGTTCAGTATTAATTGAACTAATAGATAGGTGTGTACATTCTCATCTTCTTAGCTTTGTTTTCAAAGTAATAGATATATAATTTGTGTAAAATTAAGTCTAAATGATTTTATTTGTGTAATGTAGGTGTTGCTCATTGAAAGACTACTTGTTGGGGTGGATGAGAGTTTGGTTTAAGTGTAGCAATATGATGTCATTATCTCATCACCTAGTAAAAATATTCTTTTCTCCATATTTTCACTTAGTTGCCACTGTTATCATTCGGTAGGAATGTGCACGACAATTTTTATTTCCCCTTTAAGGTGCATCCTGAAGAGATTTTTTCTCTCCTAATTTAATGATGAACCCAAAATTCAAAGAACCTACTATTTAAATATAAAGACTTGATCCTGTGCCTTCAAGAACAGGATTAGTTATTTTCTGCTAAAGAAACAAGATGAGGCAGTATTTAAAGAAAAGGAATAAGCAAGTGTGTGTTGAGGGTATGGCATAGTAACAGACTTGGGATAAATGTTATGTAATTACAGAGGTAAAAGGACATGTTTAGCTCCAAGTCTCAATAAGTAGAGAAGAAATAAATCTAAATATGAACTAGTTTTGAGGATAAAGTTTCTCTGACTCATGCTGTGTTTATTTAAAAAAAAATCAAATTTAAAAATTCATATGTGCCCTGGGAACTAAGATGAAGGGTACCAAATACTGTGTTAGAGGCTCCAACCCAAGAGCAATGTAAATCAAACTGAGTGTTTGGATAATCCTTGAGCAATAGTTATAATAACTCAGTGACTACAGCCAGATTTATTTAATTTATTTCAATAAATTCTGAGACAAGTTTTAGAAATTAATTTCTTTATTACTTACTTCTTAAACAGCAAATATTTGAAAAACCTGAATGAAATACAAATAAATCAGTATAATATTTACTTTTTGGAGGGTCGGGAAAGGTAGACATATTAACTACATAATACCATCACTAAAAAATAAACCCATCTGGTCCTGGGCTTTTTTTGGTTGGGAGACTATTAATGACTGCTTCTATTTCTTTGGGGGATATAGGACTGTTTAGATCATTATCCTGATCCTGATTTAACTTTGGTACCTGGTATCTATCTAGAAACATGTCCATTTCACCCAGGTTCTCCAAGTTTGTTGAGTATAGCCTTTTGTATTCTGTATTCTGTTGCTGATGCTTGCTTCTATGGTTCTAGATTTCTTTCCTAGGGTTTCTATTGCCAGCGTTGTCTCACTTTGGGTTTTCTTTATTGTGTCTACTTCCCTTTTTAGGTCTAGTATGGTTTTGTTCAATTCCATCACCTGTTTGGTTGTGTTTTCCTGTTTTTCTTTAAGGACTTGTAACTCTTTAGCAGTGTTCTCCTGTATTTCTTTAAGTGTGTTATTAAAGTCCTTCTTGATGTCCTCTACCATCATCATGAGATATGCTTTCAAATCTAGGTCTAACTTTTCGGGTCTGTTGGGGTGCCCTGGACTGGGCAAAGTGGGAGTGCTGGGTTCTGATGATGGTAAGTGGTCTCGGTTTCTGTTAGTAAGATTCTTACGTTTACCTTTCGTCATCTGGTAATCTCTGGAGTTGTTGTTACAGTTGATTCTGTTTAGAGATTGTTCCTCTGGTGATTCTGTTACCCTCTATCAGCAGACCTGGGAGACTTGCTTTCTCCTCTGAGTTTCAGTGGTCAGAGCAGTCTCTGCAGGCAAGCTCACCTCTTACAGGGAAGGATCACAGTTATCTGGCGTTTGGACCTCCTCCTGGCCGAAGATGAAGGGCCAAAACAAGACCTTTCCCAAAAGCTGTGTTGCTTTAACCTGTCCTTTCGCAGGGAAGGTGGCTGGATCAAAAAATAGTATTATTTAAAATCTTCTAATGTATATTTGTTTCTGATGTTCACAGTAACTTTTGACATGATAACTAATATTAGAGATTTGTGTATATATTTCTATTATTTTTATTATGCATTTTAAACTTAGACTTTTGTTTGTACTAGTATTATAATAAAATAACATTTTAAGTATATCAAGGACAAAGATTTTCAATAATTTCGTTATAAAGAATTATTTATGTTTGAGGAATTAGATTTAAACTTACTGAATATTACACAATGTATACATGTTTTGGAACATTACATAATACTTGATACACATGCATTTTTGATGAATCAGTTAAATATGAAATGAAAGATGCTTATACAATGCTAACATGTAAAATAACTTTAAATATAATAAATTGTAAAAATGAAAACAATACAAAGTATACTTGTTTTATTATTTATAATGTATATAGAGTTGTTTTGCTTTCTGTATTTTTTTAATTATTGTATTTATGTATGCTTTTTTTGAAAGAGGAGTTTTGTGCAATGTGCTTTCATTTTATATTTATATTTACAAAAATTTCCCTATCTACCTGTCTTCCCTATTCACCCAACATGTATCCTTTTAAAATAAACCTTCAAGGCATGTATTCTTGGATATATGTAGTCTCCTAGTAAAACATGGTTGCCTCACCAAGGGCTAGACTCATGGACAAAACTGACTATTCCATGAAACAAATTTTGTGGGTGTCTTCTTTTCTATAATGTGTGCAGAAGTTATTTTCTAGCAATAATCCACTACCTGGATTTCTTTCCTTTCTTTTTCTTTTTTCTTTCTTTCTTTTTTTTTTTTTTTTAAGATTGGATATTTTCTTTATTTACATTTCAAATATTTTCCCCTTTCCAGGTCTCCTCTTTAGAACCCCTTATCTCATCCCCTGCCTTTATGAGGGTGCTCCACCACCTACCCACCCACTCCTCCTGTCTTCCTGCCCTGGTATTCCCCTACACTGGGGCATCAAACACCCTTAGGCCCAAGGGCCACTCCTCCCACTGATATCAAATAGGTTCTTATACTCTTTGTCCCTCTTCCAAAAAGATCCTTATAGCTAGTGGAAGTGTCTACAGAATATCTAATATCTGTTTAAGACTCAGTACTTTGAAATTCTCTATTATCTATACACTAAACAGGACATAATCTAAGGCAAATAGATGCTTTTCATATGAATTAATAGTTGTATTAGTTAATGAGTATAATAAGTCACTAAGAGTTTATTATTATGAACATATAAAAATTAGTAATAAGAAGACCTCCTCTAGAGCCTATGACCAGTCTAGCCATAGTTTCTTAGCACAATATTAGAGCCTTCTATAGGTTTCATGTTGTGTAGTAGGACTTAAATCCATCCATTTAAGGGATTGTTTACTTACATGATGTTTGTGTCACAGTTGCACCAGTAAACATATCTTATGAAACCAGTGATTACTTTAGCCTTCAACATAGTTAGGTGTAAGTGGTTATTACTTTTTTTCTTCCAGGAGATTAAATAGCACATATTGTGGGTGTCTTCACTAACTAACATAACTAAGAGCAATGGTAATAAATTTTCAGGGGATATGCTGTAACAATTTCTAATGATTTCAAGAGAAATAGCCTATTATTGGCACTGAAGTTTTTCTAGTCACTGAAATATAGGAGGACTCTATTATATGTATATATAGATGTATATATACATATTAAAGCTTCTATAGTAGTAGATTTCTGTATGGTACTTTTATCTATCCATGAACTCTGTTTTTTAAATTTTTTCTTCTGCTCATATATCCCAGCTTAACCTACTCTATGGGATGGTTTTCTTTTTCATCTTTAGAATAGTGTTTTATATCTACGCTCCTTTGAACATCCCACCCTATGTCCCCTTAGTAATCATATGACTTCTATGGGCATTTCAAATTACATACACATGTCTGAATATTCAAAGCTAACTTTGTTAGATGAGAGAAAATAGAAGATTTTGATCTTTCTAGACCTAGGTTACTTCATTTAGAATAATTATTCTAGCTCTATCCACTTACCTGAAATTTTCTTAATTTCATTTCTCTTAATAGCTGAATAACATTCCATTGTATACATATGCCACATATTACTTATCCACTCATCAATTTATGGAAATCCAGGTCCTTTCTGTTTACACACTATTGTCAATAGAGCAGTGCTGATTATTAATAAAGTTAGTTTAAAATTGGGTAAGAGTCCTTTAGGTGCATACCAAAGATTCATGTACGTGAATCTTATAGTAGATGCATTTTCCTTTTATATTTTGTTTTCCACAGTGGCTATATAAGATTGAATTCTTACCAACAGTGAAAAAAAAAAAAAAAAGATGTTCTTTCCCTTCAGTCATGCCAGCAATTTTTTTTCACTTGATACATTCTGATTTGAGTAAGTTGAAATCTCACAGTAGTTTTAATTTTAATTTCCATGATGGATAAAGATGTTACATATTTTAAAGTGTTTTCCAGTTGTTTGCATTTCATCTTTTAAGAGTTCTATATTTACTTGTATGCCAGACTAGTAAATTACACTGTTTAATTGGTGTTTATTATTTTTTAATTCTTTTAAACACTTAACCTCTCTCAAATGTATAATTAAAACATGTTTTACCTTTCTGTAAGCTACCACTTTTCTCAAGCAATTTTTTTTTTTTTACTTTGGTATATTAACTTCTTAGTTTCATGATGTTCCATGTGATGTTATTATAAATGATGGCACTTTAGGGGTCCTGTTCAGTAAGTTCATTTTTAGGCTAACAAATTAAGTATATTCCTAACTTTATCCTCTATCAGATTCATGATCGAATATTGAAGAATTCAATCTACTTAGTGTTGAGTTATATGCCAGGTGAGAGGTAATGATTGAATTTCATTCTTCTACATGTTGTAGTCCAGTTTGAATATTATCACTTGTTGAAGATAATCTTTTTTTCCAATGTACATTACTGGCATCCTTGACAATAATAAAGTATCTGTAAGAGTATGGATTTGTAAGTGTATACTCAATTTTATTTAATCATTTGATGTGACTAATTTTATGCCAAATGCATCATGTTTTCAATAGAAGAGCTTCAAAGCAGATATCAAACGAGGGAAAGATCATCCATGATCATAGATCAGTAGAATTAACATAGTAAAAGTGACCATCTTACCAAAACAATCTACAGCTTTGATGTAATTCCTTTGAAAATTTCTGTTTGCAGAACTTTAGCAACACAGGTCTCAGGGAAGGGAGCAACAATGACAAACTTGGGATCAGGAGACTTCAAAGAAGGAGTCAAGAAGAAAATTCTATTCAAGTATCAGTTTATTCTAGGGAAACAAAGGGCTTAAAAAGCTACAAACCGGGGCTGGTGAGATGGCTCAGTGGGTAAGAGCACCCGACTGCTCTTCCTAAGGTCCAGAGTTCAAATCCCAGCAACCACATGGTGGCTCACAACCATCCGTAACGAGATCTGGCGCCCTCTCCTGGAGTGTCTGAAGACAGCTACAGTGTACTTACGTATAATAAATAAATAAATCTTAAAAAAAAAAAAAAGCTACAAACCACAAAGGTATTTGCCCAGGTGCATGGGTCAAACTAGTATTATCACTTGCTTATACATTAATGTAAATGGAAGGCCCTCATTGTAAAAAGTCTTGAAAGGAATGTCCTCATTGTAAAAGTTCCAGAAAGGAATGTCCCCACTGTACAAGTCCGGGCAGCCCCCTATCGTAAAATGTCCTGAGTCAATTTCAGGAATGGAAGCAAAATAGTGGAAGAAACAAAAGAATGTTAGTTAATAGATGATGGCTTGGGGACAAGATGGAGCCTGAGATGCCAGGGACTTTTGAACCCCAACAAATTTTAGTATAATTCTTTACAGACCTTAAAAGAATAATTTTCAACTTCATATTGAAAAATTAAAAACTCAGGATAGCAAAAATGACATATATATAGTACAAAAGAAAAGAAATTCTGGAGGTATCACCATTCCTAATTTCAAGCAATATTACTGAGCAATACTCGCAAAATCTTTATGGTATTAGTTCTGAAACAGACAGGTTAATCAATGTATTCAAATTGAAGACCCAGAAATAAACCCACACACCCACAAATGCTTGATTTTTGACAAAAAAAAAAAAAGCCAAAATGATGCAATTGGAAAAAAGAAAGCATCTTCAACAAATTATACTGGTCTAACTGGATGTCTGCATATAGAAGAATACAAAACGATTCATATTTATCACCCTAAGTAAAACCCAAGTCCAAGTGGATGAAAGACCTCAACATAAAAGCAAAAACATTAAATCTATTAGAAGGGAAAGTGGGAAGTAGTTTTGAACACATAGGTACAGGAGACAATTTACTGCACAGCATACCAGTGGCTCAGGCTGTAAGAAATGATGAATGGAATCTCATGAAACTGAAAAGGTTGTGTAAGGCAAAGGACACTGTCAATAGGAGAAAACATCAACCTACAGACTTGGAAAAGATATCTATCAACTCTACTTGGGGCTAATACCCAAAATATATGAAGGATTCAACAAGTTAGAGACAAACAAACTAAATAACCCAATATAAAATGGGGTATAGAATTAAACAGAGAATTCACAATGAAGGAATGTCTAATGGGTAAGAAACACCTAAAGAAATGTTGAATATCCTTTCTTGTCAGTGAAATGTAAATCAAACTAAACCTGAGATTCCAGTTTATACCTACGAGAATTGCTAAGATAAAAAACTTGTGAGATAGAACATGCTGGTGAGGATGTAGAGCAAGGGGAACATTTCTTCATTCCTGGTGAAAGTACAGACTTGTACTACAACTCTGGAAATCAATTTGGAAGTTTCTTAGAATATTGGGGTTAATTCTACCTCAAGACCTAGCTACACCACTCCTGTGCATATACGCAAAAGATGTTCCCCGAGACTACAAGAAGTACAAAGAAAAGATGGAGCAGAGATTGGGGAATTGGGGAATGGCCATCCAGTGACTGGTCCAACTTGAGACCCATCATATCGGCAAGAACCACAATCCCTGACACTATTATTATACTTCGTTGTGCTTGTAGATAAAACTGTCCTCTGAGAAGTTCCAGCCAGCAGCTGATTAACATTGATACAGAGAGCCACAGCCAAACATTCAACAGAACTTGGGGGATCTTGTGGAAGAGTTGGGAAAAGGATTGAGGGACCTGAGGAAATAGGGACTCTATAAGAAGACTAACAGTGTCAAGTAACCTAAACACGATGGGGCTCCCAGAGACTGAACCACCAACCAAAGAGCATACATGGATGGACCTAGATTCCACCCTGCACATATGTCACAAACATGCAGATTGGTTTTCACATAGGTCCCCTAACAATTCAAGCAGGCACTTATTCTTACTCTATTGTCTGCCTGTGGATCCAATTCCTCTAACTGGGCTGTCTTGTCTCCTTTCAAGGGGGAGAGGATTCATACAAAAACTTTATGTGCCAGGGTGAGTTAGTACTCAGGGGACAGGGTTTCCCCCTTCTGTGAGAAGAAAGGAATATGGTAGAGGGAGAGGCTATGTGAGGAGGGACTGGGAGGAATGAGAGAGATCTATGATTGGGAAGTAAATAAATAACTAAATAATGAAATAAATAAATAAATAAAACGAAATGAAAAGAAAAAACCTTTGCATTACTTATGGCAATTGTCATAACCAGATTTTACCAAGCTATTGTCTGCCTGTGGATCCAACTCCTCTAACTGGCTGTCTTGTCTCCTTTCAGGGGGAGAGGATTCATACAAAAACTTTATGTGCCAGGGTGAGTTAGTACTCAGGGGACAGGGTTTCCCCCTTCTGTGAGAAGAAAGGAATGTGGTAGAGGGAGAGGCTATGTGAGGAGGGACTGAGAGGAAAGAGAGAGATCTATGATGGGGAAGTAAATAAATAACTAAATAATGGTATTCAATTGCAATCGTGATGTATTTCCTCTTTAAAAAGTGTAAAAATTAGAAATACAAGAAAAATTAGCTACTTCAATGCAAAAGCTTGGAAGACAAAAGACAGATGAAGTCAGAGAACAGGAAGGATTTAATTGTGAACATTTGGTGCATAATAAAATTAAAGATCAAGATAGACAGCCTATTGATCCTGCAATGCCAACGCTTAATGAAATTGAGGAGACTACCATACCCGCTAGCTTTCCCAGTTATCTGGGACAAATGTCAGAAAATGGTGAAAATTCAAAAAATGAACTACTTATCTGGAATCATCATAAAAGACATTTTAACAAATCAATATAACTTTTCAATGCCCGAACTCTAAGTGAGATAAATGTTAAATATCTGGGCTACTCAAAACTGGATTATCTGCAAGATTAGAAAGATTTAGCCGAAGATGTGGAAGATGTGATAAAAAGCTTGTTCTCAATTTACAATGGCTGACATGGTAGTGATTAAGAAGCTGCAAACATGAAAAATCATACTAGGCAAAAAGTTTTTAATATCATAATAGATCAATTTTTGGTTGAAGGCCAATTTGATGATTAAAGACAGAAAAGGCTATTTGATGATTCTCCTATTATACAATGCACTTTAGTAATCTCAAGAGCCTGGAATAAGATAGAAAAAAAAAGGTAAAAGGTCTATGACATTCACAAAGATACCCCAGAGAGACTTTGAATGATTTTTTACATAGATTAAAGTCCTCTATAAACAGGGCAGTATCAGATCAAGATGCAAAACATGTATTAACATATGCTTAGCTTTTGAAAATGCAAATGCAGAATTTAAAGGTGCTCTTATACCTTTAAAAGTTTAATCAGCATCCATAGATAAATTGACCAGAACTATTGCTGATATTGACTTTAATGACTGTGTAATATGTACAAGCAATGACAAATAATCCTAGATATCAAAATGTCCACTGTTTTTACTGTGGGAGATGAAAAGGGATTATAGGCAAGACATTTCTAGAGACTTCTCTAGAAAGTCTCAGCATTTGTTATTTGTAGAAGGTATGGTAAAATCAGGCATTGGACTAATGAATGCAGATAGGCAAGAGAAATTTGAGGTAATCCCTTGTCAATGTGAAACTTCCTACAAGATAATCCTGTAAATATAGGAAACTCCCAAAGAGGTTTAGCTTGTAACCCAGCAATAAAAAACAGGAGCAAGTTATTTCCTATCAGCAAATCACAAAGCAAGTAGGGAAAACTAATCTAAATATGGGAGATCTGATGCTTGCTACACAAGGAAGTGCTACCATATAATTAGCCATAATTGAAAATCTCACACTATCACCAAAAGTTTTAATGCTATAAAGTACCCACAGGATTTGGATTTATACCCTCAAAGACAGTAGGAATGGTTTTGGAAAGAAGTAGCCTAACATTTCAATGATTCATTGTGCCTTTAGTACTTATAGATGAAGACTTAAAGGTAGAAATTGAAATTATAGGTTATATAAAGGAAAAGATCACTTAAAGCAGAAGACAGGGATACTCAGCTTCTACTGCTTCCATATGTCCAAGCCAATACATCTTTTTTTTTAATATGGCAAGTCCATTTTACTGGATATTTTATGCATTTACATTTCAAATGTAAGTTCTTTTCTCTCTTTCCCCTCCAGAAACTCCCTATCCAATCCTCCTTTCCCTGCTTCTATGAGGGTGCTTCCCCACCTACCCACACATTCCTGCCTCCTGGTCTTCACATTTCCCTATACTGGGGCATCTAGCCTTCACAGGACCAAGGACCTCTTCTCCCATCACTGTCCAACAAGGCCATCCTATGCTACATTTGCAGTTGGAGCCATGGGTGTAGTCTTTGGATGGTGGGTTAGTCTCCGGGAGGTATGGTGTGTCTGGTTGCTTGATATTGTTGTTCTTCCTATGGGGTTGCAAACCACATCAGCTCCTTCTGGCCTTTATCTTAACTCCTCCATTGGGGACCAAGTCCTCAGTTCAATGGTAGTCTGCAAACACCTGCCTCTGTATTTGTCAGTCTGTGGAAGAGCCTCTCAGGAGACAGCTATATCAGGATCCTGTCAGCAAGTGCTTCTTGGCCTCCAAAATAGTGTGTAGTTTTGGTGACTGTATATGTAATGGATTCCCAGGTGGGGTATTCTATGGCTCAGCTTTCCTTCAGACATTACTCTACAATTTGTTTCCATATTTTGTCTCTTGAATATTTTGCTCCCCCTTATAAGAAGGACTGAAACATTCACACGTTGGTCTTCCTTGTTCTTGAGCTTCATGGGATCTGTGAACTGTATCTTGGGTGTTCCAAGCTTTTGGGCTAATATAATAGCCCCTTATCAGTGAGTGCATGTCTTATATGTGTGTGTGTGTGTGTGTGTGTGTGTGTGTGTGTGTGTGTGGTTTTTTGTTTGTTTGTTTGTTTGTTTGTTTTGTGATTGGGTTACCTCACTCAGGTTGTTATTTTCCAATTTTATCTATTTACTTAACAATTTCATGAAGTCATTGTTTTTCATAGCTGAGTAGTACTCCTTTGTGTAAATGTACTATATTTTCTGTATCCATTCCTCTGTTGAAGGACATCTGGGTTTTTTTTCCAGTTCCTGGTGATTCTAAATAAGGCTGTTATAAACATAGTGGATCATGTGTCATTGTTATATTCTGGAGCATCTTTCAGGTATATGCCCTGGAGTGGAATAGCTGAATTCTCAGGTATTACTCTGTCCAAATATCTGAGGAAATGACAGAATGATTTCCAGAGTGGTTGTACCAGCTTGTAATCCACCAGCAATTGAGGAGTGTTCCTCTTACTTTACATCCTCGCCAGGATCTTCCATCACTGAGTTTTTTATCTTAGCCATTCTGACTAGTGTGGGGTGGAATCTCAGGGTTCTTTTGATTGCCATATCCCTGATTAATAAAGATGTTGACCATTTCTTTAGGTGCTTATCAGCCATTTGATATTCCTCAGTTGAAAATTCTTTGTTTAGATCGGTACCCCATTTTTAATAGGGTTATTTGGTTCTCTGGATTCTTGTTGAGACAGGCCTGTGGCTCTCATGTCTGGGATCAAGCCTGGGAGGCATCTAGGAAATGAAAGAGAGGGAAACTAGACGACGAGAGAAAGATGGAACTAAGACAGTGTTCTGATCAAGGTTCAAATTTTTAATGGCGGACATGCTTTATAAATGCTTTATAAAGAAGAGGGGAAAGCCCATTCCCACCAAATCATCCTTGGAGCCCAGCTGCAGGTGGCCACATGTAGTCTTCGAATAGCTAGGCCGACTCCCAGCAGGTCGCAGCAGCAGCAGTGGCTGAACAATAGAGTGATCTAGGGAGGCAGGCTCCACCCTAAGTAATCTCCTCAGTGGCAATTAAGTCAATGAAGTCAAGGTCTGGCTCAGCCTGCTTCAGGCTGTGGGGGAGGTTACATCTCCTCCCTGTTATTAATATAAAAAAGAAAGGCTGGACTGAGACATAAAATTTATTTATGCTCTATAGTTCTGCCTGATTTCCTTGGGCCTAGTGAAGAAACCTGTCTCAGTGGGATTCCTTAAATTTCTCATGGTAAACCCTTATTTGGTTAAGACTGTCCTTACTGTTCTAGTAAACAGTCTGCAGACCAGCCCTGAGCTGTTGACTCCCTCTTTTGTAATGCTTAGTTACTGAATAGGCAACTTCCTTACTGAATTCCTACTGAATTTAAAGTTGTCAGCTTCAAGTTCTACTAGGATGTTGGAACACTGGTGAAGGCTTAACTATGCCAGAATTCAATCTTACAAAGCACTTACAGTAAGATAATATTAAAAGAGAGCATGTGGATCCATACACCAGACTAACCCGGGGATAGGGTAAGAATGTATGGGTTAATGAGAAAGCCAAAGCTCCAGGAGGTGAGTTTCTGTGAAACTCTTGGCCTCGTGAGTGCTTCTAGGCCTCTTGGCCTGCCAAGCAAACTTTACTGAAGTTTGCATGTCATTCTCTCTCCTTTTTATATTTCTGCCGAAGTTCCGGAATGTCCCGCCTCATTGTAGCTGTAGATCTTATGAGTGCTCTAAAGATGAGTGGAAACACAATGATTTACTAATAAATTAGTGTCAATAATAATAGCAAGTAGGATAATATATTGAAACCAATCCAGGGGATTCAATGCACTTAGGTTATTTTTAAATCACTGGCCAATTCATCAATGTTCCAAGTGTCCACGTGACTATTGCTAATATCTGAAACTTCTGCCTTTCTAGCCTTAATATATGTTGTTAAGACTACTACTTCTAAGATATTAACCTTTGCCTCTAATTCTTTATATGGCTCTGTGGTGTACTATCAATAAACCACAGCCCCTTGGCATGTACCTCTGTCTAGATTAATATGATTCCAAGATCTGGGTGCCCGTCTAGACCGTCCAGCCCTCATAGCAAATCTTAATCCCAAATTAGACCAAAAGCCACAATATGTATTGGAATGCTGTTTGAATGAAGACAATAACTGCCACCTGCCTTGTTGGAGGTAGGGATACATGCCTGCTGCAGTCAGGCTGAAGGGCTTTGACTGACCTGCTTGAAAAACAAAGTTGAGACAGTGAAAGGCAACAGTACAAAAGCTTATTTTGGGGAAGTCCAGGTACTCCATACAATTGCAAATTAGCAAAGATCAGGCTTAGATTTAGGGCTCCAGGTGTGGGGGAGCTGGTTTTGTTCTAATTTAACTTTGTTAAGTAATAAAGAATATTTTGCTATCTTCACTGGAATACTCTAATACTGGAATTATTAGACCAGTCCAAGAATGCGTTAGAATAACTGGTCACAATGAGGGAAAGAAAAGGATCACCATAAATCGTTTTATATGAGCAATCTTTCTAAGTCAGATTACACAGTCTCTGATGTTCTTTTTGCCATAAGGTTAAAAAGCTTGAAGCAAGGCAGCTTCACTTTTCCAAACTGGAAAAAATGGTAATCAAGGATGGGTCAAAAACATGTACCCAAATTAGCTTTCTTGTCACTAAAGTCTGGGCACTTACCTGTCAGCCTGTCACATGATTTAGCCATCATGCTTCTGCAGCATTCTGTGAAGAAAACCTGTTTTTCCATTTCCTAATTAGGTAGCTGTTCAGGATCAAGCCATATGCCAATAAGTAGATCCTTTTAAGATACTATAAGGCATTTATTAAATTCTTTGACATCCAAATTTCAAAATTCTAAAATAAAAGTATGATTTAAATAATGTACACGGGAATGCACTAAATAATATGCATGGGATATATTTTCCCCCTTCTTTGTCTTTTAAGAAGCTAGTTTTAAAGTTCTACAATACATTGTCCTTTAGAATTAATAATTTGTTGACAAAACATCTCAAATATTTAACTGTTATAGTCAGTATTAACGTAACATGGGCAGTGACTAATTGCTCTTTCAATAGTTTCTCTTAAAGAGCGTTTGTAACTAGAAAGCTTGAAAAGTTATTGATAGTCACATGTGTATAATTTATTTATTTATTTACTTATTAAATCAGAAATAGGAGCATTATTTGCAGCAACTTATAAGTATAAGTCCTCAAGAATTAACACTATTATGTGGAAACAAGTAGCAACTGAGGACACTAAGAGCAAAGAATTTAACATGCATAATTTCCAAGAATACTAAAATATTATCTTAAACCATAACTGTTTTGAATATATAAAGAACGAGATTATATATCCAATCTATCTTATATGTAGGACCTATAGACTGCCTGAGGTATAAATCCAGCATGGCATTGTTTTAAGGTGTCCAGGCAATCCAGAACAATTTATTAAATGTCCAAAAACAGCCTTCTTAAAAGGACAACATTTTTTCTTAAGAGTTGTACATGTATAAGGAATTGCAAATTGGAGAATTAATAGCATCCGAGGGATGAACAATCTTAAGCAATTGTGAGCTCTGAGATATAATATTGACTATTAATATACAAATTAAGGTATGATTTTTCAGCATTTTAAAACACCATCCACAGCACACAACTTGATTATCTGTGCTAAAGCAGGGGGGAGCTCAAAAGAATAAGCATGTCATCCAATTCACATCTACTTTTCTCCCATAAGAGGGCTGTTTTTAAACACAGTAAATGGGATGCATTCATGCATGAATTTATAGAAGATACAAAATCATGCATAAAAACAATTTTTTAACTTATCTTTGGGATATTGATTGTCAATATTATTTAAAATGATGATATGCAATAGATCAAATATTAATATTCTGTAATAACCAATTTAATTGCTGTTTTGAACAAGGAAAAGACACTTAGTCAGGTTTTTAAGACTCAATTTTTGTTATAGTTATCCCAAACTATATGAATTTATCTTATATTCTTTGTTAGCACCACAGGGCCTTAATCGTATGCTGAAACTTTACTTTGAGGAGAAGAAGGATGATTTTACAACAATGTTTTCTCTGGCCAAGGAATTGTTGTGGGCACATTTAATAACCAATAACTAAAATAGGCAGCTAATATTTAATTACCATTGATTATAAATGATAACAACTATAAAAGCTTTCTTTAACTTCTGCAAGGCCTTTTGTTTTTTGCCAGTTAATTTGTGTCTCACTTAATAGTGCCTGAAAAGGCTTAAGTTCTCCTGTGGTGAGTTTAAGGTGAGGTCTTAGCCAATTAATATCTCCTGGAAGCGTTTGAAAATAAAATTTTGAAGCAAATCAATTTTTCTTTCTTAGATTTTCAGGACCGCAATTTTCTAGTATAGCTAAAAACCTAAGTATAAAAGCTATTGCCTCTGAATCTTATGGAATCTTCCCTGAAGGCAAGGAGAGGTGAGGTCCCAGGAACTTCCCCAGTCAGGGTTTGTGAAACAAAAGAAATACCACATAAACCTCACTGAGGCTGCTCTGAACTGAGCTCTGTGTCTACCCAAGTGCAAACATTTCTCAATCTGAGCACTCTGCTAGAGTCCTGGCCCAAAGATTATCCCTATTTTGAAGTATCTTTAAAGACCTGTTTTCCTGGGTTTGCTCCTGCTACATGTTGTTTATGACTCCAACTCTGAGTTACCAATTTTAAGCTAACTTTCTATTACAAGGAAAAGGCCACCTGCTCCTTTAAGAGTTGCATTCAACTCCCAGTAGGGATTTTCCCGTTACACTAGCACTTTTCTAAATTTTCACATAGCTCTAAACACATACACAAAACACAGAAAACAGAAACCAACAGATCCAGACACATGCAACCCTTTCTTGTCTTCCATGAACAGGCAAAAGAATTAGAAGGGTAAGCTTCCATTTCATAAACAAAACTTGGTCCCTCTGACTGATCTCTGGAAACTGCCAGACATCTCTGGCTCTCCCTACTCCCTTGGCGTCCCCTGGGGAGGTAGCAGTCTTCCTAAGACATCTGCTGACCACAGTTCTCAGGTCCTTACAGCCTGAAGGGACAGCTGCAAATACCAAGCGTGTATTTCAGAAAAACCCATCATCTATAAACACCAGAGAAACCAAACTCAGGTGGATCTAAACTCAGACTTCACCATGTTTCAGAGACACAGGACGAAACACAGACAACAAACCAACAGAACAAGCACTTGTTCGTTTCAGAAAACATAAGACAGACACTCAGAACAAAGACACTGTCTGGCACACACACAAGAGGGGATTCCCCGATTTTCTCTCTGTCTCTGGTAGAGTTTCAAAATCCACTTTCCTCCTGCCTGATGCAGTTTCCAACTGTGGCCATCTGCCTGATTATTAAATCCCTTTTATTAAACCCTTTTATTTCTCTCGCCTAAAAAAGCAGCTTCTGGAAGCTGCAGCAGACTTCCTGCCTGTTGAGTTCCTAGCTCCTGATAACTCACTGCTGAACCTAAGTCCATCCAGTGCACGGGTTTAGCACAGTTCCAGCTTAGCCCATACCAACCTTCTCCAGTACGAATTTTCTTTAATTCATTTCTTCTTCCATGGAGCTCCAAACCAGCAGTGCTTCTTCCAAATGCCCTCTGTCTTTCCCAGGACTGGCGTTGGTTCGCCAAATTGTTGAGACGGGCCTGCGGCTCTCATGTCCGGGTTTGAGCCTGGAAGGCATCTTGGAACTGAAAGAGAGGGAAACTAGGCAACAAGAGAAAGATGGAACCAAGACAGTGTTCTGATCAAGGTTCAAATTTTTAATGGCAGACATGCTTTATAAAGGAGAGGGGAAAGCCCATTCCAACCAAATCATCCTTGGAGCCCAGCTGCAGGTGGCCACGTGTAGTCTTCTGCTGAATAGCTAGGCCAACTCCCAGCAAGTCACAGCAGCAGAAGTGGATGAACAATAGAGTGATCCAGGGAGGCAGGCTCCATCCTAAGTAATCTTAGTGGCAATGAAGTCAAGGTCTGACTCAGACTGCTTCAGGCTGTGGGGGGAGGTTACAAAATATAACTTTTTGTGTTTTTTCTACATATTGGATATTAGCCCACTATCAGATTGAGGATTCTTAAAGATCTTTCCCCAGTCTGGTGGTTGATGTTTATCCTATTGACAGTGTCTTTTGCCTTACAGAAGCTTTGTAATTTTATGAGGTCCCATTTGTTAATTCTCGATCCTAGAACATAAGCTATTGGTTTTCTGTTCAGGAAAATTTCCCATATGCCCATGTGTTCAACGGTCTTCCTCATTTTCTCTTCTATTAGATTCAATGTACCTGGTTTTATGTGGAGGTCCTTGATCCACTTGGACTTGAACTTTGTACAAGTAGATAAAAACAGATTGATTTCCATTCTTCTACATGCTAACAGCCAGTTGAATCAGCACAATTTGTTGAAAATGCTGTCTTTTTTCCACTGGATGATTTGAGCTCCTTTGTCAAAGAACAAGTGACCATGTGTGAGTTCATTTCTGGGTTCTCAGATATATTTGATTGATCTTCTTGACTGTCTCTTTGCCAATACCATGCAGGGATTTTTTTTGTTTTTGGTGTTTGTTTGTTTGTTTGTTTGTTTTTTATTTTTCTTTGATGTTTGTTGTTTGTTGTTTTTGTTTTTTCATTTTGTTTGTTTTTATCACTATTTCTCTGTAATACAGCTTGAAGTCTGAGATTTAGAATAGTTTTTGCTATCCTGTTTTTTTGTTTGTTTGTTTTGTTTTGTTATTCCAAAGCAATTTGCAAATTTCTTTTTCTAACCTATGAAGAATTGAGTTGGAATTTTGATGGGGATTGTATTGAATCTATAGATTGCTTTCAGCAACCTGGCCATTTTTACTATATTAATTCTGCCAATCCATGAGCATGGGAGTTCTTTCCATCTTCTAAGATCTTCAATTTCTTTCTTCAGGGGCTTGAAGTTCTTGTCATAAAGATCTTTCACTTGCTTGGTTAAAAATCATACCAGGTATTTTATAATATTTGTGACTAACAAGAAAGGTGGCCTTTCCTTAATTTCTTTTTTGGCTTGTTTATCCCTTGAGAAGAGGAAGGCAACTGATTTTTTTGAGTTAATTTTATATCCAGCCACTTGGCTGAAGTTATTTTTCAGGCTTAGGAGTTCTCTGGTGGAGTTCTTGATGTCACTTAATTACACTATCATATCATCTGCAAATAGTGATATTTTTGTCTTCTTCCTTTCCGATTTGTATCCGTGTGACCTCCTTTTGTTGTCTAATTGCTCTGGCTAAAACTTTGAGTACTAAATAGAATAGGTAAGAAGAAATTGAGAAGCTTTTTCTAGTCACTGATTTTAGTAGCTTTAATTCAAGTTTTTCTCCATTTACTTCGATGTTGGCTACTAGTTTGCTGTATATTGATTTTATTATGTTTAGGTCTATGGCTTGAATTCCTGATCTTTAAAATTCTTTTACCATGAAGTGGTGTTGAATTTTGTCAAATGCTTTCTCAGTATCTAATGAGATGATCATTTGGGTATTTTTTGTTGTTGTTGTTTTTGTTTCTTTGTTTGTTTGTTTCCTTGAGTTTCTTTATATAGTAGATTGCATTGGTGGATTTCTCTATATTGTACCGTCCCTGTATCCCTGGGATGAAGCCTACTTGATTATGATAGATGATCATTTTGATGTGTTCTTTGATTTGGTTTGCAAGTATTTTATTATTTTTGCACAATATTCTTAAGTCAAATTGTTCTGAAGTGGTCTTTCTTTGTTGGATCTTTGTGAGGTTTGGGTATGATCATAATTGTGGCTTCAAAGAATGAATTGGGAAGTGTTCTTCTGTTTATATTTTGTGACATAGTTTGAAGAGTATTGCTATTAGGGCTTCTTTGAAGGTCTAATAAAAGTCTGCATTAAACCCATCTGATCCTGGGTTTTTTGTTTTTTGTTTTTTTCTATTGGAAGACTTTTAATGACTGCTACTATTTCTTTAGCGATTATGGCAGTGTTTAGATGGTTTATTTGATCCTGATTTAACTTTGGTACCTAGTATCGATCTAGAAAATTGTCTACTTAATCCAGATTTTTCAGTTTTGTTTAGTATAGGCTTTTAGAGTAAGATCTGATGATCTTTATTATTTATTTATTTATTTATTTATTTATTTATTTATTTATTTATTGTTTTGCTTTTCCTTTTTCTGTGTTTCATTTCTGATTTTAATATGTATATTGCCGCTGTGCCCCCTGGTTGGTTTAGCTAAGGATTTATCTATCTTGTTGATTTTCTCAAAGAACCAACTTCTGGTTCTGTTGATTCTTTGTATAGTTCTTTTTGTTTCTACTTGGTTGATTTGAGCCCTGAGTTTGATAATTTCCTGCTGTATACTCCCCTTTGGTTTTATTTACTTTTTGTTTTGTTTTGTTTTGTTGTTCTGGAGGTTTCAGGTGAGCTGTCAAGGTGCTAGTGAATGCTCTCTCTAGTTTCTTATTGGAGGTGCTCAGAGCTATGAGTTTTCCTCTTAGCACAACTTTCCTCATGTCTTATAAATTTGAGTATGTTATACCTCCATTTTCATTAAATTCTAAAAGTCATTAATTTCTTTCCTTATTTCTTTCTTGAGCAAGTTATCATTGAGTAGAACATTGTTCAGCTTTCATATATATTTGAGCTTTTTGTTGTTTTTGTTGTTATTGAAGACCAGCCATAGTCAATGTTTGTCTGATAGGATTCTTAGGATTACTTCCATATTCTTGTATCTGTTGAGGCCCGTTTAATGACTGATTATGTAGACTATTGTGGAGAGGGTACCATGAGGTGCTGGGAAGAAGGTATATCCTGTTTTTGTTGTAGGATAAAATGTTCTATAGATATCTGTCAAATACATGTGGTTCATAACTTCTTTTAGTTTCACAGTGTCTCTGTTCAGTTTGTGTTTCCATGTTCTGCCCATTGATGAGAGTGGGGTGTTGAAGTCTCCCTTGACTATTGTGTGAGATGCAACCTTTGCTTTTTGCTTTAGTAGAGTTTATTTTATGAATTTGGATACACTTGCATTTGGAGAATTGAGAGTTCATCTTCGTAGGTATTTTTTTTTTATTTTGATGAAAATGAAGTGTCCTTTCTCATCTCACTTGATACCTTTTGGTTGAAATTCTATTTTATTTGATATTTGAATAGCAACTCCAGCTTGTTTCTTGGGACCATTTTCTTGGAAAAAAATTTCCAGACTTTTATTCTGAGGTAGCAAAATTCTAGGTTCTGTTTACATATCCATTCTATTAGTCTATGTCTTTAAATTGGGGAATTGAGTCCATTGATATTAAGAGATATTAAGGAAATGTGAAAGTTTCTTTCTGTTATTTTTGTTGTTAGTGGTAGAATTATGCTTGTATAGCTATCTTTTTGGAATTTTGTTGAAAGACTACTTTGTCACTTTTTCTAGAATGTAGTTTCCCTCCTTGTGTTGGATTTTCCCATCTATTATCCTCTATAGGGCTAGATTTCTGGAAATATACTGTGAAAATCTCATTTTATCATTGAATATCTTGGTTTCTCCTTCTAGTTAATTGAGATATTTGCTGGGTATAGTAGCCTTGGCTGGCATTTATGTTCTCTGAACGTTTGTATGACATCTGTCCAGGATCTTTTGGCTTTCATAGTCTCTGTTGAGAAGTTTGGTGTATTTCAAGTAGGTTTGCCTTTATATGTTACTTGACCTTTTTCTTCTTACTGCTTTTTATATTCGTTCTTTATTTAATGTATTTGGTGTTTTGATTATTATGTGACAGAAGAAATTTCTTTTCTGGTCCAAACTATTTGGAGATCTGTAGGATTCTTTTATGTTCTTTGGTATCTCTTTCTTTCGATTAGGGAAATTTTCTTCTACAATTTTTTGAAGATATTTACGAGCCTTTAAGTTGGGAATCTTCATTCTCTTCTATATCTATTATCCTTAGGTTTGGTCTTCTCATTGTGTCCTGGATTTCCTGGATGTTTAGGGCTAGGGTTTGTATTCCTTTTGAATCTTCTTTGAGTGTTGTGTCATCATTTCCTATGGTATATCTTCTGCACTTGAATTTCTCTCTTCTGTCTCTTGTATTCTGTTGGTGATGCTTGATTCCATGAATACTAATCTCTTTTCTGGATTTTTGATCAGCAGAGATGTCTCACTTTATAATTTTTTAATAGTTTCTATTTCCATTTTGTAGATCCAGAATGTTTTTGTTCAATTCCTTCACCTGTTTAGTTGTGTTTTCCTGTAATTCTTTAAGAGATTTTTGTGTTTCCTCTTTAAGAAAATTATTTATGTTATTCTTAATGTCCTCTATCATCATGAAGTGTGATTTTAAGTCTGATTCTTGCTTTTACAGTGTGTTGGAATATCTGGAACTTTCAATGATGTGACAACTAGGTTCTGATGATGCCAAGTAGCCTTGGTTTCTGTTGTTATGTTCTTGTGCTTGCCTCTCACTATCTGATTATCTCTGGTGTTATTTAATCTTGCTGTCTCTAACTGGAGCTTATACCTCCTATGAGCCTTTGAGCCTGTGAGCCTGTGATTTTAGTTGTATCATCACTCCTGGGGAGACTAGCTCTCCTCCGGGCAGGAGTTGGGTAAGGATGACTGTGGCACACCCTTAGCTAGATTTATCTACTCCAAATTTATATTACCCTTTGTCATAAAGCTTTTGTTGGACCATCCATTGATATTATAAAAATGTCTTATTATTTGTGCAAATTTCCACACTATTTTTAATATTTTAATTGGTATTGGTTAAGTGTACATGTTTTAATTTAAACAAGGCTATCTATGTTTTCAATATTCTTTTCACCTTTTAAGTGGAAAACTATCTTCTGTTGCTGAGATTTTTCTATGTAATTAATTTATTCATTTACGTATTTGTGTAATTAAACCTCTATGAATTTTCATTCACATGTTTTAGAAGAGATATAATTAACTATTTCAGTGTTCAAATTGCAAGTAATTTTACTGCTTGAGACCAACAAACTATATCTTTTATTCTATTGACATGTTCTGATTATTGCTGTGAATACTTCTTTGCTTTCTTACATATCCAAGTTCCAGTATCTGCTTACATTCAGTGTCCCAATCTTGTAAGCAGACAAGTTTATTTCCAAATAATGGCTCTTATACTGGTTTATTCAGAAGAATAAAATAGCAGCAAAATAACCTGTCCTTCTACTCTTGATGTTTCACTGCGCAAACCCTTGAGCCTATTTAAAATTCTTTGTTGAATTGGTTTTCCTGCTTGATCTCTCTCCATTAACAGATCATTCTTCTTCTGTAGTGATTATTATAATTTTTCTTTAATACCATATCTATATAAAGTAATTATTTTATTAGTGTATTCAAAATTAACCCGTTCTTTACTTTTTTCTCTCTCTCTCTCTCTTTCTCTCTCTCACACACGCACAACAAATCATGTTTCTGAATTTAAAAATGTAAAGCTTTAGTAAATTTATTAACCTGATCAAATTGATATGTCTGCTTTTATAGACTAATTGGTTGTTTTGATAAAAGCTCTCTGTAACGATGACAAAATTAACAATTAAAGAAGAACATACTTAGACATAGTATTTTAATTATTTTATGTGCTTAAATCATTGTGAGGTGCAGAGTTACTAGTGCAATAAACAAGAATGCACTTAATAAAATTACCAATATATCTTAGAAGTCATAAAAGGAACAAATGTTTATTAGTGCAGAATTTCATCTTCCATATAGGTAAAGAAATTATATGCATACATTCCTGACAAGGCTAACAGTATCAATATATCCCCTAGCAAAACAAATAACCTAGTCATCAGATATTCGGACATTATATATATATATATATATATATATATATATATATATATATATATATATATTATGCCAATAGTAATAGCAGCTCAACCTAGTCATCAGATATTCGGACATAATATATATATATATATATATATATATATATATATATATATATATATATATATATTATGCCAATAGTAATAGCAGCTCAAGTTAGTAATATAGAATAGATTAAGGAAGATGTATTAATAAAAACAAAAACAAACAAACAAACATTGTTCTCTTTATATGTCCTGCTCACAATTTTTATAAACTATAGACCTAGATATTCCTATTCTTTTTATACACTGTGTTGGAAATAAATATATTTACCTCCTGCCATCCAATATCTGTCAATCTCTGTAGAGAGATACATTAATTTTGAAATAAAATATGAGAGTTTGAATTTAATGCAGGCATCACTAAGTTAGCTTACTTCTATGAGTCTTGGTTTTCAACAACAACAAAAAAAATGCAACAAGCCAGGATTCCTTCCTCCACAGCATTATTATGAAATTCTATGTTATATTTCACATAAAGTGCTGGGAGTTGGGATATAATTCCTTTTGCTTATAACTTGAGCATAATGTATATTGATAGGCCCTTGAAAAATAAAATGAGGTAGAATCATTCTGACTTGACTCCCACAGAGAATAGTTGTACACTACTATAGAAAATAGATTCCCACTTGGTTCACAATCAAAGAGGAATATGTAGGAAAAAATGGAACATGTAGTAGTAGCAAAGGAATGAGTTTTCTTTGAGAGATTGTCTATCTATACTTTGAAGTTTTGTTTCTCATTTTCTTTCTTTTTTTTTTTTTTTTTTGGTTTTACGAGACAGGGTTTCTCTGTATAGCCCTGGCTGTCCTGGAGCTTACTTTGTAGACCAGGCTGGCCTCGAACTCAGAAATCTGCCTGCCTCTGCCTCCCGAGTGCTGGGATTAAAGGCGTGCGCCACCACGCCCGGCTTTCTCATTTTCAATAGTAAATGTATAATATATATTCAATATGTGATATGAAAACACACACACACACACACACACACACACATATATATATATATTGTCCTCCATACACTTATGAAGGGGAACATATGTTCGTAATATTCTTATATTTGAGCTGTTGTTTGTAAATGTTATGAAAATTTTAGAAGGTAAAATATGATAATATTGCTGAAGGAAGTATGTCACTTCTTGTTATTTCTCTTTATTTTGTACATATAGGTGAAATGTGATCACTGTTTCCTGACTGCAAAGTATATGCCATGCCTTCCTTACCATTATGAACTATATCCTACTTGAGACTGTAAGACAGACAAACCCTTCTTCATAGTCGGTTTTTATTAGGTTATTCTACCATAGCAACAGAAATCTAAAGAACAACCTGTATTTCCAGAAGAATCTTTCATAGATGACATAGAAAAATGATAGTAGGTACTAAGTTAAAAGCTCAATATGCGTATGGAAAAAAAATAGTATTTTGTTCAAGTAGAAAAAGAAACTACAGTAGAAACTCAGTTGCTTAAATGTGAAGAGGCTATAACCTGATTTAAGATTCTCAAGTTCTTCTGAAGATACACCATTTAGCTCTTATTCTTGCTAACTAAAAAATTATGCAGCTGTAAATATGTATATATATATATATATATATATATATATATATATATATATCAGATCAATCTAATTAAGCTATGACTAAAAGAAAAGTTTTATTTTTCCCATTGTCCTGATACATCCAGTGGGACTATGTTGATCTGGATGGCCTGTTCATCCACCAAGGTCTGTGCAGCTACTTAAGAAGATATTTTGGTCTGTGGTCCTGCTGTAGCCAAAGACCATGTTTATCTCCATGGCTTTTAATACCATCAATTAGTATGGAGATTTTGTGGTCTGGGATGCCACTTGATATCCAAGGGATGTGAAGCCACCAAAGGTTATGTCTTGGTTTGCTGTGTAGCCTCCCGCAGCCTTGAGCAGGCTGGCTCATACCTCTTCTGCCATGGTGAGCAAGCCCACCTTGGGTGGAGTCTTTTGACCTAGATAGTTCTATTGTTCTGCCACCTCTGTGGTTTCCTCCAAGATACTACTACCTGCTGAGAGGCTGGACCTGTTCTTCTGACACTATCTTGATGAAATGAGATCCTGGCTTGGTGAGGGATGGGATTCCCCCTCCCTCATATAAGCTCAGACTCATAAGTAAACTTTGGGCTTTCATCAGTATCTTTGTCTTGGTCTCATTATTTCTCTAGCCATTTTCTCCCATGCAACCCCAGCCTCCCTTTCAGGAACCCGGTTCCTGTAGCTGCAGGCAGATAGAGGTGACACCTAGAAAATTCGGCCTGAATACAGAACGACTGACTGAGGGAACAGTATCTTGGTGGAGCTCCATGAGAAAAGTAAGGAGATGGTATCTGGCACAGTAAACAACATTTAGTATTCATGCTAGCACTGGTTTTAAACTTCATCTTTTTGAAATTGTTGCTATAGGTGCAAAAGGATACACCTGAGACTGAGTCAGCGTTGGCCCAGCACTGACATCAGCTAGTGGTTGACAGTGGAAAATGGCAGTGAAAAAATTGTCTACAGTAAAGAACTTCATCAGGCAAAGGAGTAGGATTTTAAATAATATAATAAAATAAAAAGAGTAAAACAAAAAAGGGGGATATGCTTTATACAAATGACATGAGAGAGAGAGAGAGAGAGAGAGAGAGAGAGAGAGAGAGAGAGAGAGAGAAGGAAAATGAATTTCAGACCTCTCCCAGGGAATGAGGGAAATTGGGAAATGTCCTGATTTCTCTCTGGCCCCTACAGGAGACATGCTTAGTTCTGGTTACATCAAGTTCTCTACCCTTTCTGTATTGTCTGTGTTTGGTACACCAATCTGTCCATGTGTCAATTTATGTCTGTTTTTGTTTCATTGTCTGAATGACTGTTGTTCTGTTTCATGGTGAAATTAAAAAAAAAAGAAATTAGTTAAAACGTTATCTGCTGGTTATACATCTCTTGATTCAGTCTCAGTTTACACAGTGGAGGCTGATAAAAAGTTGCCCCACACCTTAACCAGGCATCAAGTATAGCAGGATAGGTCCTGCTGAAAAACTATTTTAAAAAGGAGTCTGCACTTTTTAGTTCTAAGGCAAATAAGGTGATAGTTGTGTTTTCCTAGAACATTCTCTAAAATTCTGATTATTGGGCTCAGCATATGACAAAGTGCTTTCTATCTTGAAATTATAGCTAGAAAAAGTAAAATTCTCTGATTGGTCTAAATGTATAAGATTCCTGTAGCCGCTTCATTTGGTTTCTGACCAGTCTTAAAGGTATAAATATGCTCTGTATGTCTTGTTCATAGAATATTGGCTCTTAAGTTATTGGGTATGATTAAAAAGGTGTAACATTGGTAATAAGAAAGTTAGTTTAAAAGTGGTAATTCAGGATATATTCTAATATTGCAAAAGAGACTTAAAAATTCTGGAATCTGTCCTTAGTAAAAGAGAGCTAATCTTTGGGCTAGAACTCCGTCCGGCAGTATGCCCAGATAAGGATACATTTACATTTGTGTTAATGCAAAGCTCAGATCTTAAATGGAAAGTATTTTATTAGCAAATGCCTCTGAAGAGAAGTTGACTTCAAATCTTTGCTCTCACATAATGAGCTTTAAAGTTCTGAGAAGGAGCTTTTGCTCCAGAAAAGATTCAGAGCTATGATGATATCTATGCTCCATGATATGGCAGAGGGTTGTGCTGATGCCCCTGGTCTTTATTGCCATGGAGGCCATGCTGAGGTCTGTCCAGATGCTGATGCTGGAGACCGTGTGGATGGCTGTGCTCCGTGCTATCACCAAAAATCGTGTGGAAGTACATGATCCATACTCCTGCTGAATCTAAAGGGCAAAGAGTTTGCTTTTATAGTAGTGTCCATGACAAGACATGCATAGTTGAGAAAATGAAACATAGAATGCTTCCTGCGATAATCTTTATAGCACACCAACCTACCCAACTCTCCACACTAACAAAAGTAGGCCTGGACAGAAAAACATTTAGAGAACTCTTAAAAATGTAGCTCCCATTTTCCACTGTCAACTCATAGCTGATGTCAGTGCTGGGCCAATGCTGACTCAGTCTAGCGTGTATCCTTTTGCACCTATAGCAACAATTTCAAAAAGATGAAGTTTAAAACCAGTGCCAGCACCCTTTTCGGGCCCCAGACATCCAGCCACCCTCCCGGCCAGTGGACAAGTGTCTGCCCGGCCCGGGAGCCCTTTGCCTCAGGAGCAGCCAGTGCCATTTTGGTTCCGGGACTCCACCAAACTTAGGAACTTAGTCTGCACAGGCGAGAGTGTGCACCACAGAAACTGACAGTTCTGTGACCTGCCAAAGCAAAACAGCTTCTGGGAAAGGTCCTGTTTTGGGCCTTGTTCTTCGGACAGGAAGAGGTCCAAACGCCAGCTCTCTGTGCACCTTCCCTGTAAGAGGAGAGCTTGCCAGCAGAGAGTGCTCTGACCACTGAAACTCAGAGGAGAGAGCCTGTCTCCCAGGTCTGCTGATAGACGGTAACAGAATCACCAGCAGAACAATTCTAAATAGAGACAACTATAACAACTAACTCCTGAGATTACCAGATGGCGAAAGGTAAACGTAAGAATCTTACTAACAGAAACCAAGACCACTCACCATCATCAGAACCCAGCACTCACACTTCGCCCACTCCAGGGCACCCCAACACACCCGAAAAGCTAGACCTGGATTTAAAAGCATATCTCATGATGATGTTAGAGGACATTAAGAAGGACTTTAATAACTCACTTAAAGAAATATAGGAGAACACTGCTAATGAGTTATAAGTCCTTAAAAACAGGAAAACACAACCAAACAGCTAGAATTCCTTAAAGAAAAACAGGAAAACCCATCCAAACAGGTGATGGAAATGAACAAAACCATACTAGAACTAAAAAGGGAAGTAGACAAAATAAAGAAAACCCAAAGTGAGGCAACGCTAATGATAGAAACCCTAGGAAAGAAATCTGGAACCATAGAAGGGAGCATCAGCAACAGAATACAAGAGATGGAAGAGAGAATCTCAGGTGCAGAAGATTCCATAGAGAACATCAGCACAACAATCAAAGAAAATGGAAAATGCAAAAAGATCCTAACTCAAAACATCCAGGAAATCCAGGACACAATGAGAAGACTAAACTTACAGATAATAGGAGTGGATGAGAATGAAGATTTCAACTCAAAGGACCAGCAAATATCTTCAACAAAATTATAGAAGAAAACTTCCCAAATCTAAAGAAAGAGATGCCCATGAACATACAAGAAGCCTACAGAACTCCAAATAGACTGGACCAAAAAAAGAAATTCCTCCCAACACATAATAATCAGAACAACAAATGCACTAAATAAAGATAGAATACTAAAAGCAGTAAGGAAAAAAGGTCAAGTAACGTATAAAAGCAAGCCTATCAGAATTACACCAGATTTTTCACCAGATACTATAAAGCCAGAAGAGCCTGTACAGAGGTTATACAGACACTAAGAGAACACAAATTCCAGCCCAGGCTACTATACCCAGTGAAACTCTCAATTACCATACATGCAGAAACCAAAGTCTTCCAAGACAAAACCAAATTCACACATTATCTTTCCACGAATCCAGCCCTTCAAAGGATAATAACAGAAAAAAAAAAAAAAAAAAAAAAAAAAAACAATACAAGGACAGGAACTACACCCTAGAAAAAACAAGAAAGTAATCCCTCAACAAACCTAAAAGAAGACAGCCACAAGAACAGAATGCCAACTTTAACAACAAAAATAACAGGAAGCAAAAATTACTTTTCCTTAATATCTCTTAATATCAATGGATGCAACTCACCAATAAAGAGACATAGACTAACAAACTGGCTACACAAACAAGACCCAACATTTTGCTGCTCACAGGAAACTCATCTCAGAGAAAAAGATAGACACTTCCTCAGAATGAAAGGCTGGAAAACAATTTTCCAAGCAAATGGTATGAAGAAACAAGCTGGAGTAGCCATTCTAATATCTGATAAGATTGACTTCCAACCCAAAGACATCAAAAAAGACAAGGAGGGGCACTTCATACCCATCAAAGGTAAAATCTTCCAAGAGGAACTATCAATTCTGAATATCTATGCTCCAAATACAAGGGCAGCCACATTCATTAAAGAAAATTTAGTAAAGCTCAAAGCACACATTGCATCTCTCAAAATGATAGTGGGAGACTTCAACACACCACTTTCACCAATGGACAGATCATGGAAACAGAAAGTAAACAGGGACACGGTGAAACTAACAGAAGTTATGAAACATATGGATCTTACAGATATAGACACAACATTTTATCCTAAAACAAAAGGATATACCTTCTTCTCAGCACCTCACAGTGCCTTCTCCAAAATTGACCACATAACTAGTCACAAAACAGGCCTCAACAGATACAAAAATATTGAAATTGTCCCATGCATCCTATCAGATCACCATGGACTAAGGCTGATCTTCAATAACAACATAAATAATAGAAAGCCAACATTCACGTGGAAACTGAGCAACACTCTTCTCAATGATACCTTGGTCAAGGAAGGAATAAAGAAAGAAATTAAGGACTTTTTAGAGTTCAATGAAAATGAAGCCACAACATACCCAAACTTATGGGACACAATGAAAGCATTTCTAAGAGGATATCTCATAGCTCTGAGTGCCTCCAAAAACAAACTAGAGAGAGCACACATTAGAAGCTTGACAACACACCTAAAAGCTCTAGAACAAAAGGAAGAAAAGTCACCCAAGAGGAGTAGACGGCAAGAAATAATCAACCTCAAGGGCGAAATCAACCAAATGGAAACAAGAAGAACTATTCAAAGAATCAACCAAATGAGGAGCTGATTCTTTGATAAAATCAACAAGATAGACAAACCCTTTGCTAGACTCACTAGAGGGCACAGGGAAAGAATTCTAATTAACGAAATCAGAATTGAATAGGGAGACATAACAAGAGATCCTGAAGAAATCCAAAACACCATCAGATCCTTCTACAAAAGGCTATACTCAATGAAACTGGAGAACCTGGATGAAATGGAGAAGTTTCTAGACAAATACCAGGTACCAAAGTTGAATCAAGATCAGGTTAATGATCTAAACAGCCCTACATCCCTCAAAGCAATAGAAGCAGTCATTAATAGTCTCCCAACCAAAAAAAGCCCAGGACCAGATGGGTTTAGTGCAGAGTTCTATCAGACCTTCAAAGAAGATCTAATCCTAGTTCTTCACAAACTATTCCACAAAATAGAAACAGAAGTTACTCTACGAAACTCATTCTATGAAGCCACAATTACTCTGATACCTAAACCACAAAAAGACCCAAAAAAGATGGAGAACTTCAGACCAATTTTGCTTATGAATATAGATGCAAAAATACTCAATAAAATTCTCGATAACCGAATCCAATAACACATTAAAGCAATCATCCATCCTGACCAAGTAGGTTTTATTCCCTGGAAGCAGGGATGGTTTAATATACGGAAATCCATCAACATAATCCATTATATAAAAAAACTCAAAGACATTAACCACATGATCATCTCCTTAGATGCAGAAATAGCATTCGACCAGATCCAACACCCCTTCATGATAAAAGTCTTGGAAAGATCAAGAATTCAAGGCCCATACTTAACCATGATAAAAGCAATCTACAGCAAACCAGTAGCCAACATCAAAGTAAATGGTGAGAAGCTTGAAGCAATCCCAATAAAATCAGGGACTAGACAAGGCTGTCCACTCTCTCCATTCCTATTAAACATTGTACATGAAGTCCTAGCAAGAGCAATTAGACAACAAAAGAAGATCAAGGGGATACAAATTGAAAAGGAAGCAGTCAAAATATCACTTTTTGCAGATGATATGATAGTATACATATTTGACCCTAAAAATTCCACCAGAGAACTCCTAAGCCTGATAAACAACTCCAGTGAAGTAGCTGAATATAAAGTTATCTCAAACAAGTCAATGGCCTTTCTCTATTCAAAGGACAAACAGGGTGAGAAAGAAATTATTGAAACAACACCCTTCTCAATAGTCACAAATAATATAAAATACCTTGGCATGACTCTAACTAAGGAAATGAAAGATCTGTATGATAAGAACTTCAAGTCTCTGAAGAAAGAAATTAAAGAAGATCTCAGAAGATGGAAAGATCTCCCATGCTCATGGATTGGTAGGATCAATATAGTAAAAATCACTATCTTGCCAAAAGCAATCTACAGACTCAATGCAATCCCCATCAAAATTCTTACTCAATTCTTCAACAAATTAGAAAGGGCAATCGGCAGATTCATCTGGAATAACTTAAAACCTAGGATAGCAAAAACTCTTCTCAAGGATAAAAGAACCTCTGGTGGAATCACCATGCCCAACCTAAAGTGTACTACAGAGCAATTGTGATAAAGACTGCATGGTACTGGTATATTGACAGACAAGTAGACCAATGGAACAGAATTAAAGACCCAGAGATGAACCCACACACCTATGTTCACTTGATCTTTGACAAGGGAGCTAAAACCATCCAGTGGAAAAATGACAGCATTTTCAACAAATGGTGCTGGCACAACTGGCTGATATAATGTAGAAGATTGTGAATTGATCCATTTCTATCTCCTTGTACTAAGGTCAAATCTAAGTGGATTAAGGAACTCCACATAAAACCAGACACACTGAAACTTATAGAGGAGAAAATAGGGAAAAGCCTTGAAGATATGGGTACAGAGGAAATATTCCTGAATAGAACAGCAATGGCTTGTGCTGCAAGATCGAGAATCGATAAATGGGACCTCATAAAATTGCCAAGCTTCTGCAAGGCAAAAGACACCATCAATAAGACAAAAAGACCACCAAGATATTGGGAAAGGATCTTTACCTATCCCTAATTGGATAGGGGACTAATATCCAGTATATATAAAGAACTCAAAAAGGTGGACTCCAGAAAATCAAATACCCCATTAAAAAATTGGGCTCAGAGCTGAACAAAGAATTCTTACCTTACGAAAACAGAATGGCAGAGAAGCACCTGAAAATTGTTCAACATCCTTAATCATCAGGGAAATGCAAATCAAAACAACCCTGAGATTCCACCTCACACCAGTCAGAATGGCTAAGATCAAAAATTCAGGTGACAGCAGATGCTGGCGAGGATGTGGAGAAAGGAACACTCCTCCATTGTTGGTGGGATTTCAAGCTTGTACAACCACTCTGGAAATCAGTTTGGCTGTTCCTCAGAAAATTGGACATCGTTCTACTGGAGGATCCAGCAATACCTCTCCTGGGCATATATCCAGAAGATGTGCCAACCAGTACGAAGGACATATGCTCCACTATGTTCATAGCAGGCTTATTTATAATAGCCAGAAGCTGGAAAGAACCCAGATTCCCCTCAACAGAGGAATGGATACAGAATATGTGGTACATTTACACAATGGAATACTACTCAGCTATTAAAAAGAATGAATTTATGAAATTCCTAGGCAAATGGATGGACCTGGAGGGCATCATCCTAAGTGAGTTAACCCAATCACAAAGCAACTCACACAATATGTACTCACTGATAAGTGGATATTAGCCCAGAAACTTAGGATACCCAAGATATAAGATACAATTTGATAAACACATTAAACTCAAGAAGAATGAAGACCAAAGTGTGGACACTTTGTCCCTTCTCAGAAATAGGAACAAAACACCCCTGGAAGGAGTTACAGAGACAAAATTTGGAGCTGTGCCGAAAGGATGGGCCATCTAGTGATTGCCAAATCCAGAGATCCATCCCATGATGCCACCATTGCATACACTAGCAAGATTTTGCTGAAAGGACCCAGATATAGCTGTCTCTTGTGAGACTATGCCGGGGCCTGGCAAACACAGAAGTGGATGCTCACAGTCAGCTATTGAATGGATCTCAGGCCCCCCAATGGAGGAGCTAGAGAAAGCACCCAAGGAACTAAAGGGAACTGCAACCCTATAGGTGGAACAACAATATGAACTCACCAGTACCCAGGAGTTCTTGTCTCCAGCTGCATACGTATCACAAGATGGCCTAATAGGCCATCACTTGAAAGAGAGGTCCATTGGATTTGCAAACTTTATATACCCCAGTACAGGGGAACGCTAGGGCCAAAAAGGGGGAGCGGGTCGGTAGGGGAGTGGGGGGGTGGGTATGGGGGACTTTTGGGATAGCATTGGAAATGTAAATGAGGAAAATACCTAATAAAAAATGAAAAAAAAAAGATGTAGCTCTCTACACTTAATTGTTCTGGACATGGTGCAGTGGATGAAGGAATGTTTTCTTTAAGGGGCTGGTCATTGGGAGTTTTGCTATATTTCACTATGTATATGGGCAATACAAGTGGGACTCATCCTTCTTCTCCTTCACTTCTTCCTTTCTTCCTCCTCCCCCTCCTCCTCCTCCTCCTCCTTTTTTCCTTCTTTGGGAGCAGGGGCAAGTCAGAAGGCAGTGGATCTAGGAGAACTGAAAAGTGTGAGTGGAGTTCATGATATTGAAAAGGTCAGCTCAGGGCCTTTGAAATATTCCACCAGGATCTGAGACATGAAGTCCCCTCCCTTCCCAGAAGGGAAAGGTCTATGGAAGCATGTAGGTACCACTCCTATCCTGGAAGGGAAAGGCTAATTAAATTCCTCAGGACTGCCACCCCCAGGGTGGACAGACCTTTAGCCCCCTGCAGATATGGAAAGCTCTTAATACCTCATTCCCTAAGGACCAATTAGTTTAAAGGTCACACTGTTCAGCCAATCATATTGTGCCTAGTTGCTATTGTTCTATTATGCCCCTGGAAACTGTATAAAAACTCACTGAACATGCTGCCCAGGGTTGTTGCTTCTCCTTTGGGTGCAGGAACAATAGACTCCTTTAGCTTTTGCATTGATCCCTGACTCCATGTGGTTCACTCAGGGGGTCCCCTGATAGCTAAGTTTTGTCAGAGTCTTACAATTAAAAATTCTCTAAAAATAAAAATAAATTAAAAAATATAAAAAAGGAAGTTTTTTTCAAGGAATTAGATTTAATAGTTGTAGTTCACTTTCAAAGTAAGAAAAAATATGTGTATATATATATATATATATATATATGTATATATATATAATCTGTCTTAGTCAAGGTTTCTATTCCTGCACAAACATCATGACCAAGAAGCAAGTTGGGGAGGAATGGATTTATTTAGCTTTCATTTCCATGCTGCTGTTCATCACCAAAGAAGTCTGGACTGGAAGTAAAGCAGGTCAGGAAGCAGGAGCTGATGCAGAGGTTATGGAGGGATGTTCTTTACTGGCTTGTCTCCTCTGGTTTGCTCAGCCTGCTCTCATATAGAACCAAGACTACGAGCCCAGGGATGGTCCCACCCACAAGGGCCTTTCCCCCTTGATCACTAGTTGAGAAAATGCCTTACAGCTGGATCTCATGGAGGCATTTCCTCAACTGAAGCTCCTTTCTCTGTGATAACTCCAGCTGTGTCAAGTTGACACAAAACTTGCCAGTACAATATATTTGTTTGTTAAATAACGTCAGGTACATCCAAGGATCCCTTACCACACTCTGAATTCATATACCTAAATGTAGTAAAAAAAAAAAAAAAAGTGTCTGGTTTATAGAGATTTCTTAGTGACAATTCAAGTAAAATAGAGTTATTGATCAATATGTAATGAAGTAAACATCTATATAAGCTCATATATACCACTGAAATTTAAGGGATGCTTGTGATAATTAGAAGATATATGTCAGGCTACAGACAAGGAAGTTGACCAGAGACTATATATTAAAGTATATATAATTCAAGTATATATCTTAATGGCTATATGTAAATATGAGTGAATTGCTAAGAACTTCTAATTATTTATGAATAAAAGATTTACTACCTTAAATGGTATGGTAGGATTTTTTTTTCATATTTATATTGTGTTTTTAGCTTTTTTATAATTTTAGTTTTTATTAAAAATATATTATTTTCTTTTTTAACTTTTTAACAGATATTTTCTTTATTTTCTCTATTTCATAAGTTATCCACTTTCCTTGTTTCCTTTCCAAAAACTCCTTATCTCATCCCCCTTCCTGAGATCACTAACCCATCCATACCTGCTTCCCTCTCCTGGCATTACCCTATACTGGGGCATTGAGACTTCACAGGACCAAGGACTTCTCTCTTTGATGTCCAACAAGGCAATCCTCTGCTATATATGCAGTTGGAGCCATGGGTCCCTCCATGTGTACTCTTTGGTTGTGGTTTAGTCCCTGGAAGCTCTGGGGGTGCTGGTTGTTTCATATTGTTGTTCCTCCCATGAGGCTGTATACAGCATATTTTTGATCACTGTTTCAGCTTGACAGACTCCTCCCAAATCTTCCCCCATACAAATCTATAGTTTTTCTTTCTTTCTCATCAGAAAAATAAAGCACATCTAAAAGCTGAAATAAACAAATAGAAATAAAAGCCAAACAAACAGCCCTAGAAACACACACAGATACAGACACACATGCATGATCACATACATAAATCCTATAAAAAAACAAAAATGGAAATATTTATATATAAGAAAAAGCTTTTTAAGGGAAAAAAAGCCCTGACAAAGTAATGGGAAAGAAATCCCTCCCTAAATTACCATCCAGTTTGTTTTGTAATAGACACCTATGACTGAGCATGAAGCCTGTCTTTAAGTGTGGTTGGTATATTCAGTAAGACACTAGTGAAGAAGAGAAATTTGTCCTTTACTACTGATTGCCTTTAGGAGATAGCTTCTCAGTTAAGAATTGGGGCTTGTGTCCAATTCTCCTCTCAGCACTGTGACCCCATCTAAGTTAAACCTGTACAAACCCTATACATGTTGTGATAGTCTCTCTGAGATCATATGTGTGTCACCTCTGTTGTTTCTATAAGGCTTTGTTTCCTTGGTGTAATCGATTAACACTGTCTCTTACAATCTTTTTGTCTTATCTTCTGCAATGTTTCCTTATCCCTGAGGCAAAGGATTTGATGAAGACATCATATTTAGGATAGGGACTTCCAAAGTAACTAACTCTTAGCACATTGTCCAGATATAGTTCTCTGTATTTTATTTTATCTATTGCAGGATGAAACTTTTGTAATAATGGAAGAAGACACTGATCTATAAGACACTGATTCTATAGCAGAATCTTATTTGGAGTCAGAACAGTAGTGTTTCCCTTAAATCTATGGACTTTTTAATGTCAGTTTCTTGGCTACCCAAGCAAGTTAAACATGGTTTTATCTCATGTATTGGTTTTAAATCCAACAAGAACATGGTTAGTTATTCCCACAACTTTTGTGCCAGTATTGTAGCAACTTATCAGGCAGGCAGGTCACCTTTGTAGATCAAATGTTAGCTGATATTTACCTTTACACTCTGGTAGCTTGCAGATTACATTATAGTAAGGGTGAAGCAAGGGTGAAGGCTTTAGGTGTGAACTACCTCTCCTTTTCCATGTTTAAGGAGTTTTATAGGTATCATATTCAGCAATATGACCTTACAAGTAAGTTGTGGATACCAACAAATAACTTTTTTTCTCTTTTCTCTTTCCTTTTATCCCACCAAACCTTCCATGTATAACTTTTTTGTATCTCTCAAATTCATGGCCTTTTTTTTTGATTAATTGTTGACACACGCATATATATGTATTCATGCATTCTTCAATATAACATGCTCAGTCTGAATAATGTTACTGGTATGTGTGTTTTTAGTGCTGACTGTTTGGTATCATAAGATGTTTTTCTACCACTCTCAACATTTTTAGTTGCTTATAGTTCTTTGCATATAACATATTTTTAATGCAGAACATTTTCTTTGTGGTCATAGATCATATAGTTTGACATGACTAACAAAAAAAAATCTCTGGAATTTTAGAAAAGAAAATTCAACTAAGGAAATTGAACTTTTGTTGGGGGAAGAATTGCATTGTCTATAGCAGAAAAAAAAAATGGTTCAAAAACAAAGATCATGCCTGAAAACACTGAACATATTTAAAGGTAATATTGCAATGTAGGCACAATTTAAAGTGATGCTAAATGATTTTCCAAAAGCATTTATCATGTTCACACTTGAAAAGTTAATGTCAAGGGAATGAAATCACAAAATAGAAGGAAAATTAACTATTGAATTGAAAATTGGCCAATGGGCAGAAAACAGAAGGAAACCAATAAGTGAAAACTTTGAACCTTAAATTGCTTTTCATTGGATATTGGATCAAACAAAGAGAGACTGATTGTAAGACAATTTCCTATCTAAGATTTTTTAAAGTATATTTATATAGATAACATATTAAATTAAATCAAAAGAATGTGTAAAAACCGAACTTTAAAAGTGTTCCAATATAATTTATATTTGACATATTTTCTGTCTCCTAATAAATTCTAAACAAATTATTTTCCTATTTCAGTAGGCCCAAGGATATAGATATTGCTTGGTTGGTTTTTTTCTTTGTTTATTTATTTTTGTTATAATGTATGATATATAATCTTGTTGGTTTGACCAGATCTACAGTAAACTAGGACACAATCATAGGAGCATGCCTATGAGGAAATATGTAGGTTAGATTAGCCTCTGGAAAAAGTTTTGAGGAATTTCCTCTATGAGGTTACATTGTGGTTAAAGATATAGACTAAATGTGGATAAAATTATTCTGTGGGTCTCATACCAAAATGTTACTTGAGTCTGAGCAGCACCATTCACTACTTTCTCCCTTTTCATTATGAATTATGAACATACTGTGACACATATTTCTGCTACTATACCTTACTGTTCTCCACCTGAAATGCAAAATGAACCCTTCCTTCCTTAAGTTGATTTTGTCAACTTTATTGAAACAATAAAGAAAATAATTAACACAAAATATATACACAGGAAAATTTATGAAAATATTCCATCATATTTCAGTGAGCCAGTTGACATGTGTGTTTTCATCCTCAAAGTATTTTTAATGCAGCTGAAGTACAAGAGTGTTAGGGACTATATTTAAGTCTAATTGGATTTTTTTGTTGTTGTTGTTTTAAACTCGAGACTTGCACTTAGATACTTATTCTATCTGACAAATATTACAAAATTTTATTTGCAGTAGAAATTTAAAGATAAATACTAATTAATAAGAAAAAATATTTTCAGCAGATAGGAATGGTTATACACACTTTAAAATTTTTTTAATATATTTTATTACGTATTTTCCTCAATTACATTTCCAATGCTATCCCAAAAGTCCCCCTTACACTCCCCCCCACTTCCCTACCCACCCATTCCCATTTTTTTGGCCCTGGCGTTCCCCTGTACTGGGGCATATAAAGTTTGTGTGTCCAATGGTACTCTCTTTCCAGTGAAAAAGTGTGGACACTGTGCCCCTTCTTAGAATTGGGAACAAAACACCCATGGAAGGAGTTACAGAGACAAAGTTTTGAGCTGTGATGAAAGGATGGACCATCTAGAGACTGCCATATCCAGGGGTCCATCCCATAATCAGCTTCCAAACGCTGACACCATTGCATACACTAGCAAGATTTTGCCGAAAGGACCCAGATATAGCTCTCTCTTGTGAAACTATGCCAGGGCCAAACAAGCACAGAAGTGGATGCTCACTGTCAGCTATTGGATGGATCACAGGGCTCCCAATGGAGAAGCTAGAGAAAGTACCCAAGGAGCTAAAGGGATCTGCAACCCTATAGTTGGAACAACATGATGAACTAACCAGTACCCCGGAGCTCTTGTCTCTAGCTGCATATATATTGAAAGATGGCCTAGTCGGCCATCACTAGAAAGACAGGCCCATTGGACTTGCAAACTTTATATGCCCCAATACAGGGGAATGCCAGGGCCAAAAGAATGGGAATGGGTGGGTAGGGAAGTGGGGGGTGGTATGGGGGACTTTTGGGATAGCATTGGAAATGTAATTGAGGAAAATACGTAATAAAAAAATACAATGTGCAGAATATAAAAATTAATGCTTCAAAAACATATGATTCTGAGATTTAACAGATGTTGATAAATTTAGTTCATATATATATATATATATATATATATATTTTTTTTTTTTTTTTAAAGTCTTTACTCCTAAGGACAGACTGCGAAATATTTACTTATTGTCTTAGTAGACATAAAATCAAAATAATTTCTTATTTGAAATTCAGAAAACCAACATTTTTCGTTTATGGTAAATAAGCCCAGATATTAACAATTAAAAAGTAAAGAAAATGCTTAAGCTATACTTTTTAATTTAAAAAAAATATTTTCAACAATTTATATTGTATCCTTCCTAATATAAATCTCTTATTCAGAATCATCTTGAGATATGGTTTAGAAATTTTTTCTGTGTACTTCCTAAATAATTTTTTAAAATGTGGCCAAAAAAGCACTTTCTCACAAGTTTGCAACTGACTTATATCAACAATGTAGTCTCTTTTATATTGCAATGCTTCCTTTCATCAGATGCAATAATAGTGCAGTTGGCTTAGATATCTTTTGGCCTGAAAGTTGAATGAATAAAGCTATTCCTTCAAGTTTCTGAGAGCTTTGTAATTCTATATTATATATACAACTCCTTCTCAATTTCCTTTACCCAAAATCCTTCAGGTACTTCAGATAGACTTAATTCAGCTCAACAAGGTATGTAACCGAATCCAGATTCATTTCCACAGCCTGTGGTATTCTCTGTGTGAGAAGTGGTTGTCTTAATCATTGTTCTCTTGCAGAGAAGAGACACTAAGACAAAAACAATTCTTATAATTGAAAACATTTAGTTGGGAGCTTGCTTATAGTTTCAGAGGAGTAATCTATTATCATTATAACAGGCAGCATGGTGCCAAGGTTACCAATCATGTTGGATGCTAGTGAATTAGTTAAGAGCTATATCCAAATCAGCAGGGAAATTGAGAAGGAAGGAGAAAGGCAAGGGAGGGAGGGGGAGAGAGAGAACACCTGGTTTAGGCTTTTATATATATATATTTTTTTTTTCATTACGTATTTTCCTCAATTACATTTCCAATGCTATCCCAAAAGTCCCCCATACCCTTCCCCTCACTTCCCTACCCACCCATTCTGATTTTTTGGCCCTGGCGTTCCCCTGTACTGGGGCATATAAAGTTAGCATGTCCAATGGACCTCTCTTTCTAGTGATGGCTGACTAGGACATCTTTTGATACATATGCAGCTAGAGTCAAGAGCTCCAGGGGACTGGTTAGTTCATAATGTTGTTGCACCTACAGGGTTACAGATCTCTTTAGCTCCTTGGATACTTAGTCTAGCTCCTCCATTGCGGGCCCTGTGATCCATCCAATAGCTGACTGTGAGCACACACTTCTGTGTTTGTTGGCCCCGCCTAGTCTCACAAGAGACAGCTATATCAGGGTCCTGTCAGCAAACGCTTGCAAGTGTATGCAATGGTTTCATCGTTTGGAGGCTAATTATGGGATGGATCCCTGGATATGGCAGTCTCTAAATGGTCCATCCTTTTGTCTCAGCTCCAAACTTTGTCTCTGTAACTCCTTCCATGGGTGATTCTTTCCTATTCTAAGAAGGGGCAAAGTGTCCACACTTTAGTCTTCGTTCTTCTTCAGTTTCATGTGTTTTACAAATTGTCTCTTATATCTCGGGTATACTAAGTTTCTGGGCGAATATCCACTTATTAGTGAGTACATATCCTTTGAGTTCTTTTGTGATTGTGTTACCTCACTCAGGATGATGCCCACCTAAACAAAGAATTCTCACCTGAGGAATACCGAATGGCTGAGAAACACCTGAAAAAATGTTCAACATCCTTAATCATCAGAGAAATGCAAATCAAAACAACCCTGACCTCACACCAGTCAGAATGGCTAAGATCAAAAATTCAGGTGACAGCAGATGCTGGCGAGGATGTGGAGAAAGAGGAACACTCCTCCATTGTTGGTGGGATTGCAAGCTTGTACAACCACTCTGGAAATCAGTCTGGCGGTTCCTCAGAAAATTGGAGAGAGTACTACCGGAGGATCCCGAAATACCTTTTCTGGGCATATATCCAGAAGATGTCCCAACAGTTAAGAAGGTCACATGCTCCACTATGTTCATAGCAGCCTTATTTATAATAGCCAGAAGCTGGAAAGAACCCACATGCCCCTCAACAGAGGAATGGATACAAAAAATGTTGTACATTTACACAATGGAGTATTACTCAGCTATTAAAAAGAATGAGTTTATGAAAATCCTAGGCAAATGGTTGGTTTAGGCTTTTGAACCTACATGCTTATGTCACAGTGGCACAATTCCTCCAACAAGGCCACACCTTCTTCAAGAAAGCTGTACTTTCTAATCCTTTTCAAATAGTACAATTCCCTGGTGACTATACATTCAAAATGAGACCGTTTATGTTCAAATTTATCCATTCCTATTCAAACCACCAGAGTGGAAAAGATAGGAATAGTAATTCTCTGCCTAGGCTGGAAAAGGTGAAAAAATAAATCTCTTTAGAAAAAGAGAATAGGCGAGAAATAGGGCCTCTTGATTACTTTCCTCACAAGCTTAACTACCTCTTAGTTATCACAGTTAGAAACTCCAGTACAATCCCTTTAATTTTTGAGAAATTCAATGAGTTTGCAATGATCTCATTAAATTCTAAAAGGTATTTACCAGTTTTGCCAGTATTGTTTGGCATTATTTCTGGGGGAACAACAGCAAACATGTACTAATTCCAGATAAGGAAGTGACCACAGACAAGGTAAGGATACCACTGAAGTCTAACTTGGTAAACCCATGAATTTCACTGGGGTTACAGGAATATAGATCAAGGGTTACTTACAGGGTCAGAATTGACTCAAAGACAGCTACATCACCAAGGCCTACTTTGGTATGAGTTACAGCTTGGGAGCTGGAAATAAGGAGACCTACAACACACTGAACAAATTGAAGCAGGTTGGACTGTGTCCTTCTCTGTACCTTCTAGGTAGTTTGGCTGATCTGAGAGTACCTCTCTGCAGTTCTTACTGTTTATATATTGTTGGAATTAGATGGGGCCTAGTAGACATGTTCAATTTAAGGACTTTCTGAATTTATTGAGTTGTTTACTTCCTGAGATTAAGGAATGTCCTTGCAGGAAAGAATGTTTCATGTGCTCTTAGACCATCCTGTTGTTCCACTTCCCTTTTAAACATTCTGTATCTTAATGAGTTCTGCTCTGAAATGGAAGGGTTTACTTAACTAATTGGAAATTGCCACAGGACAGCAAGACAGTACTAGTGAGTTACACTAGCCATGGGAATTTAGTAAATAATGAATGTGTGTGTGTGTATATATATATATATATATATATATATATATATATATATATATATATACATATACATATATACATATACATATATATGTGTATATATATGTGATATGTGTGTGTGCATACTGTGTATACACACATATATATGTATATATATACATACATATATAGAATAGTTCTAATAACATATTTCTTCAATTTACTTAAAGATAAACAGCAAGAAGGGAATAACTATCACAGCTTTGAATTTAAAGTTTCTAATTAAAATGCAAACTAATTATACATTGATTATAATGTAAATAATATAATGTTGAAAAGTACATATGCCTCATTTAAATGGTAATATGTTTGTCTTCTCTAACATTATACATCAGAATAACAAAACGTAAGACACAAAATTATACGGCAAAACAAAGCAGAAGATTATATCTAAGCAATATACTGTTATTGATATAGAAATATCATCCTGGAAAAATGAGTAAGATTTGTAAACTTTCTTTTTTTGTGCTCATGATCAAGAACTGAGTGTTTATAATATTCTGAGAAAGTTATTATATAATTTTTTCTCTTCAAGTATCATATTCTATAATTGCAGGCTTCAAAATTATCTAAAGTGTTAATATTCTCTCTGTATTACCTTGGAGAATATCATCTAGATTTAAAAGGTAATTGGAGTAAGCATACATTCAATCTGCCAGTTGTATTTTGCTTTTTCAGCCTGAATTACAAGATATAGCTGTCTGTATTGATCAGATATTTTTGACTTAATGTCCAATTATTACTTTATATTTGCTGAGTCTCACTGAACCACATGGAATATGTTTCATAGTAGTGATTTATAACAGCATTCTGGATCATTAAAAGTACGTTCTGATGCATTCCTCTTCAGCAAATGATATTTATGCAATTGAACATTTTATTTGACATAAGTTAGTAAAATGTTGTTCTGTTTTCCCACTTGTGTTATGTTCACTTTTCTATTAGGCTTGATATCGTTAATGTATTAATCAGAAAAGGTGATTTTTAAAAAAGCTAACATTTATGAGAAAATATAGTCAGGTTTATGTGTAGGCATTTCTCTTTCAGGGAAATATTTGTTTATTATATTGTTTTTATATTTTTGTTTTATTTTTTACTTTTGTTTTTTTTTTAAGTTTTATTTTATATTTTTAGACAGGGTCTGTAGGCCAGTCTGCCTATAGTCTTCATATGTAACCAAGAACAGATTGCTCTTTTGATCCTCCTATCTCCTAAGTACCAGGATTACAGACATATATGCACTAGTGTGACTGAGATAAGCAGTACTTATAATTGACATCAATGTCTCCTACATGCTAGGCAAGTACTTTACCAACTTAGACATCACATGCCTGATTTGTGGTTCTGAAAGAGAATCAATGTTGGCCTTCTACTGGGATACTCAAATCTTCAAGAAGACTGCTGAACATTTAATGGAACTGCTAACACTTTTCACTGCGTAGCTCAGGCTCTAGAGACCTCATTGCTTCCTCAGTCAAATCCAGGCAACTGATCCTGGTATATTCATTATCAATGAGCATATTACCATCATATTTAATTACATGAAAGCCTTGCATTTTGTTATGCTACTAGTAATTTTAAATACTTTTAGTTTGCCTGTGCATAGCAAGCAAATATTCATGGTTTTCATTTTGTTATACATATAAGTGTGGGATAAAGGATACATGAAAAGGTGAATGTGCATGTAGAGGACAACTTTGTGGAATTAGGTTTATACTTTCATCTTTTTATGAGTTTTGGAAATCAAACTAATGTTGTCAGGCTTTAGAGGCAAGAGACTTTTTTCCAAGATACTCTGTTTGTAAATTTTTCTATTTCAGTGAATTAAATTAGCCAATGAGTTGTATGCAGGTAAAAGTAAACCCAATTATTTGATCATTTTGTTCATTTCAAAACTTCCTTCATGTGATATATTAGTGTCAGAATGAAAATTGAATCAAAGGTAGAGATTCTCTCTTTTTTTAAGTATACTAAGTTACATAAATTCTTCATTATATAAAACTATCCTAGAGAACCTTAATGAAAAATCATTTCTTTAACTAGACCTCTATTAAATTCTACTACTATAAAACAAACAAACAAAAGAATAAACAAAATTACTCCTCCCATTTATAGGCCTAAATATTATCCCTGAACATCTAAAATAATAGAAATCAACACCTGGGCTTTTTCTTATACATTTTTGCTTAATAAACATAGCATAAGCATTTTTTTAAAATTAAACCAAAAGGGAGACTTATCTTTCTCTATAATATAATATTCATTTCACTGATAAATAATGAAGTATAGAAACTAGCATTTAATCTTTCATAATTTAAAACATGAATTTTGTTTTGAGCTTCTAGCTTCAAAAAATTTTCCATACAGCAGGACTAAAATAAGGTGTCCCCCAATTAGTTACTGATAGAAAATTATTACAAATAACATTTGATAAATGAAAGATTTACCATTATATAAGGCCAATTATGTGCTATGCAATTTGTCTGTGAAAGAAATTATGGTAAATATTTTATAAAATAGGGATATAAGTACAATGTTAGAATTTCTGTTAATTAAAAACATTACAAAATATTGCAAAAATAAAAGCAGAAATTATATTTGAAATTAATGATCTTATAAATGACTACACAATGAACTCTAGAAATCAATAATTAATACTGATGAACAATATGATTTCTAAAATGTGGAACATCAAAATTGTGATATTCAATAGAATAATGTTCCAAACTATTTGCAGATTACTGTTTGTTTGTTCTTTTCACACTAGTGTCTGCCTTCAGGTGTGGTCAAGTGAAACCTTAATTGGTCAGTTAAGGCTAGAGCCTGTGATTGGGCAGTGGAAGGAGGGGGGCAGAGCTGAAAGTTTTAGGAGGAGGGGGAAGGGGAGAGGGAGCAAGACAGACATGAGATGGAGAGACAAAATGGCACCTGAATGAGAGGATGATGAAATGGAGCCACTTGGTCCTAGAAGCCATAAGTAACTGGGGATTTCATAGATGGAAAAATGAGTAAAGTAGGGTATTTTTGTCCAATCTAGGTTTGTCACTTGTATTTTCATCAATTGAGCTTTGTGTTCTTCGTGTGGGCATTTTGCAGTTGAAGATATTCTGTTATAAATCTGGTTGGTTATTACACATCTCTGCTGTTACCATTTTACAGGGCAAAGGAGATCAGAGGGAGCAGCAGCTCGTTTCTGCAGGCTAGCCAGAGGGAGTTGATAGCTTGGGAGTGTTGAGCAATTTGGCAGCAGCTAACTACCTGAAATAGAGCAGAGCCATTTGGGGCTCCCCATAGGGGTGGGGAGACCACCACTGACAGTGCATAGCTGGTCATAGCATGGATTGATTTTTATACTACAAGCTACACAAAGTAAGCAACAAACACATAAAAAGATGATTAACCTTATCAGGAAAACTTAGATTAGAATTGAATAATTATCAGAAAGGCAAAAGTGAAAAAGATATCAAGTGCTGATCTGGATGTGAAATTACTGAACCTCTCATCCAAGATTGACTTAAGCTGTAGAATCGTAAAGCTTTTGAAATAATTTGTAGATCTTAGTAAATTGAATAAACGTAAATATATTGATTCAAGAATAGTATTCCTCAGATTAATCCAATAGATATTCATATATGTGTATTAAAATTTAAATACAAGAACTTTTGCATCAGTACTTCTTACACTGGACAAAGTTGAAAACAAATGTACATAAAAATAGTCAACCTTATAAATAACATAGCCACACCCTAGGTTACTATGTAATTATAAAAACAAATTAGTTACTCTTGCTTGCAATAAGATGAACACATCCAACCTATATGAATTTTGAGAAACATAAGAGTATCCAATAGATGTTTCTGTAATTATACTTTGACTTTTGAAAACAAAAAGTGGCTTTAAATAAAATAAAAACTGCGCTTACTTTGGGTGGTTGTGCATGATTGAGAGGGAGTCTAAAGAAAGCTGCCATGAAGAAAGTCTCAACAAGAAATGTTCTTTCATTTTGGAATAATACATAGCACCATTGATTTATGATCTGTGGACTATATGAATATATGTTACAGTTTAATAAAAGATGTATAAACTGTGAAAGTTCACAAGAAAAACAACAGGGAACATTGGGCAATCCACAAAGTTAGGGAAACAGATAACATTATCATAAGAAAACCATAGATATTCATATACAGTATCTATAGACCTCACTTTTGACTGTATTGTAAATGTTATCAAACTATTTATGAAAAAGCCTAAAAGTGTATACAACAAAAGAGTATAACTTAAATGCCATAGGTTGCCAAATATAAAAGTTCATTGTCATATTTGGGTTACATTTTCTGGAGTCACTAATGAAAGACCTCTCAGAGACCCACTTCAATCCATACAGACTATTGCCATTGTTCTTAATTGTCTACCAGAACTTGAAGAACTCTCCTGTTGAAAAGAGCACACACTTTAATAAATAGGAATTGGAGAAATAATTTGGTATTAACAAAGATGTTTTCTTCATTCTGGGTACCTTCCATACTAAAATAAATTCTATACAGTTTAGAGAGGAAAAGAGGAGGGAATCCTAATAGTCTTCTCAAATTGTGAAACATGCCAAATACAAAATGATAAGATATTTTCATGAGTACTATATGGCCACTAATATCATGAGAATAATTACCCACTTCTGGATTGGATTGATAGGCCTGTTCCACATAATGAAGTATATACCTGTTACTGTATATTTGGCTAAGAATAAATGGTAAGGGCATTCACAGGTTCCACAAGTGAATATACTGTTATCATTTTGCTAAATGGACATGGTATCAATCTGCTCCTTAAATCCATAATTCTCTCCACCCATAAATTGGAGCAACTCTCAGACCTCAACAGAGAAGTTTCTTTGTACAGTGAATGGCAGTTAACATAGGAGTTCACATCTAGTCAAATTGTACAACATAAGTACTTGGACTGTTCACCCTTTAGTGTGGCACCTTTATCAACACTCCCTAATGGCACAGAGATCATCTCAGAAGCGGGAGCAAGTTTATTGTAATAGACAGAGGTCAAGGAGGATCAGTTAAAGAATATTTCTAGACAAGAGAAAATTGTTGTACTCATGAATCCTAAAAGCTGGGTGGGGTTGCCTATATAAGAGGTGCGTAAAATTCAAGCAGTTAGCATGTCATAAAGGAAATAGGGAAGACTCAAGAATGCCCACTTCAAAGAAACTAATAACAATTGATGGCTTCTAGGGAGTGACAGTTTTCTTTAAGAATGTAGACCTTGGTAAGTTGATCCTTTGCCAATGAATAACCCTAAATTCTTGAATATTTATGGAACATAAATTGGACTTCGTGTGTTATTTTTAAAAAGAAGAAAAAAGAGAAATAATATAAAAAAAGAAAAAGGCATGGATTTAGAATAGTAGAAAGGTGTGAATTGTATCTGAGCAAAGATAAGGAACAGCATGAGTAGGGGGCAGTGTGACTGATCAAAACACAATGAATGCATGTACAATTCCCAAATAATTAAAAGTGCATTGAACTTAAAATATATTAAAGCTGTATCTTTGAAATTCAAGTTTTACACTAAGGCATCTTTTCATTAAGTTGTGGGGTAGAAATGCTCTGATAAACCCTATATTCTATGTTATAGGCCAAATGTGTGAACTCCAGTATACTCTGTAGAAATGTGACCTACATTTATTCATACTTCCATTTCTTGTTCTTAATATATGTGGAAATTTTCTAAGACTGAGGTGCTCTGATATATGGCTATGCTCCAGGCTAGTAATCTTACAAATTACATCTGATAACCATTTATAGTCCATCTGCTGGTACTGTGTTAGGGAAATGATAAGATTTCTATGTTCTGCCAACATGTATTCTTTTATAAATTGCTATTGTGGAACTGTAGATGAGCCATGTTTTTGTACACATTTCATATTGAAAATAGTTTGCAGAGACCAAGAGATATTACCTTATCTTTCTAACATAATAACTATTATATGGCTTTGAGAAAGAGTTCATTGTCAAATAGTTGAGAGCAGATGGCATTAAGATTTCTAGCCAAGAAGTAACTTCCAGTTATATAATTGTCTTCCGCTTGATACATAATTGGTAGTTTTATATCTCCTTTTACTTTATTTTGACAATTGAGAAATTTAATGAGAGACTATTATTGAGAAAACCCCAGGCACTCAGGATCTCTTCACCCTTAAGAGTATAGAGTGGAAATTAATTGGTGTGTAGTACCTGCTTTCACTTCATGTATTTAAACTGATTTTTTGTCAACTGACAGGAAAATCACTTATATGAATAGTATAATCTATAATCATTTCAGAAGCAACTAAATTAATTCTATTTAAGGGATATATGATATTGTGATTATGCATCAAAATCAGATAACTTTGTTGAATGTCAAGATATGATGCATAGTGCTCTAAACTTGCATATCTCTCAGTTCAACACAATTAATTGTGATTTTATGAGAAGTACAAGTTTATTTGTTCACATGTAAAAATTTGACAAAGGTATCTTTGTTACAAATATTTTTGGAATTACTCTCTCTATATATATATATATAAACTCATTATATATATATATATAAACTCATTATATATACATATATATATAACTCATAGATAATATAAAAAATTATAACATCTAATTTTAACATTTATGAGATAAGCTATGGCAAATTTATTAGACTATTAAATCTTAGTGTGGCGGCTTGAGAAAATTGCTTCTATAGGCTCATATATATTAATTCTAGTCCCCAATTGGTGGAACTATTTGAGAACAATTAAGAGTTGTGGCCTCATTGGAGGAGCTATATCATTGAGGTGAATTTTCAAGATTTAAAAGTCTGGATACATGCCAGGTGTGGTGGTGCACACCTTTAATCCCAGAACTTGGGAGGCAGTGGCAGGTGGATTTCTGAGTTCAAGGCCCCCTGGTCTACAGAGTGATTTCCACGACAGCCAGGGGTACACAAATGAACACTGTCTCAAAAAACCAAAAAAAAAAAAAAAAAAAAAAAAAAGTCTGGATACATTCCCAGTGTGTTCTCTTTTTCTTTGTCTCTTAGTTTTGAATCAAGATGTGAGCACTCAAGTACTGCTGTGGCAATATCCGTTATCATCTGTTGCCCTGCTCCCAGCTATGATGGTCATTGATTCTACTACTCTGAAACCTCAAACCTAAAGTAAACTCTTTTTTTTCTATAATTTGCCTTTACCATTCTGTCTTATTAGAGTGATATAAAAGAAACTAAGATGTTTACATATCTTTTCAGAATCACTACAACTCAAGAATATTAGAGGTCCATAATTATAAATATCTACTAATGCTTACCATATAGGTGTAACAAATATAGGATCCCCATATTTTTTGTTTGAACACTACTAGTAACAGCGAACTAGTTATTGTTCCCCGAGGAATCTCAATTGTTTTGAGACAGCTATAAATTTTAGAGTGGTATATTTCCTGTTGTAGAAGATATTACATTATATAGTAGTGATTTTGTAATATATATATATATATATATATATTCTTACCCATCATAACAGTACCAGTAATATAAGCAAAATATGAAGTCCTCATGAGAATATTGTTAATATTTAATTTTCATAGGCCTATTATTCCAACTTTTGTAAGATGAACTCACAAGACATTGCTTAGAACCTGGGCTAAGGCTTAAACTTGACTGTTATTGTATTTATCTACTCAATTAAGACTGAAAAACATTGCTAAAATTTCAACAATATATAGGAATAACTATATGTGATTCAAATATTGTCAAATAAATATTGTCTAATAACAATACTGCTATAAAGCAAATATTTTATTAGTATAAAATTAAAAAATAAAATACTGAGTCATATTTGAATCATACAATTTGAGAGAAGCATCCCTGAATCTTCAACTATTTACAAATTCTCAGGACTAAATTTAGTATCTTCATCTGTGGACTTTCTTTGTTTGCCAGCAACTTTTCCTGGGTAAGTTACTTCTCTTTCCCCACTTTTACAGCCTGCTGCATTCTGCAAATTCAAAAGCCTAGTTCATGGCCATGAACTCTCTTCATTTATAAACCAAATCTGCCTAATAAGTCTCTTCTTCTCTTTGCCATCATTTTACCCCAACTACTAGTATTTGAAAATTTTCAAGTCTAATTCCAGACCATAGCTCAGTAACCCTCTGTATTTCTGAGTCATCTTTGCCCTGTAAATTGCTTCATTCCACTCTTCTTCCTCATTCCTTTTCATTCACTGTCCTTCTGCCTAGAACTGTCTCTACACCTATACATAGGCTTCTCCCCTGAGAAGATACTGACACAAGTACAATGACCATAATGAACTTTGACCCAGTACTTTGAATAGACCAGTTTAAAAACCTTGCAACTTCCGGAGCAGTGAAAGCTACATTTCTTATTCATAAAGAACATGTTCTACTATAGCTGATTTTATAGCATAACATGGTTTCAGAAAGTTGTGTGATTGCCAAAGAAACTAAATGTGAGACCTGAAGCTTGGAATGCTTGGAAATATTAACAATTTTGACAGTATAAAGCTGGGTGATTGTTCAATCATTGTGGCCAATTATTTAATCAATCATATATATATCACATATATGGAAACTTAATCAGATTGAATCTTTGAACACTTACTTCCAAAAAATTGCCAAATAGTTCAATTCTGTATGCTGCTGTTGCTGAGGACTGATTTGAACACAAACTCAGGCAATGACAATTATATTATTACTAGAATCTGGAAAAAAAATAATTATAGTTAACCACATAAATTTATATTGGGAAACGTGAAAAATATATTATAATTTACAAAATTCAAAGAGTATAGAAAAATAGAAAAATGTCCAGGGCAATAATAAATAGATCAGAAAAAAAGTAATTATATGTAGTCAACTGTTTTCTGTGGTGAAGTTTCCAAAAGCCCTATATGTCCCTTAAATTTCTATTAAAATACTTCTATCCCTGTTTCCGAAACCCTTTTCTCTAATTCTTCTCTGAAATACTTCAACAGCTTTCTTGGAGAAAAATATTAAATATTTACATATTCATCTGTAAATCCTCTGTAAATTAGAAACTTTAAACCTTAAGTTATCTCATCCTACACAAAGCTAAAAAGGGCTTTCGGTTCTATTTATTTCTTGATCTGCTGTGTACCAGGGGAACTTACAAGGCCTTGTAAATCAGGTCTTACTAAAAAGTATGGTACAGGTTTTCAGCACAGATATATTATTCTTTTTCAATCCTACTCTACTCCATTTTCACCAGGAAAGTGAAAGTATATAGCCTTTTTTCAAAGAAACTTAATAACAACATAGTGGAAATTCTTCCCTTTTGTACATCTTTTTCCAGTCTAGAAAAATATTATCTTTCTTGAAGCAAGAAAACCAAATTAATTACATTACCAAAAGTTTTCTTAAATCGGTGATTTAACAAAAACATCTACAGCAATTTGACATAGACTGGATTTCTATGTGATAAATCACATGACTAAAAACAACTTGGGGAAGAAAAGGTTTATTTTATCCTACAGCTGTAGTCTAGCATTAAGAAAACTCAGGACAAGAACTCAAATATTACAGGAATCTGGAGGCAAGAACTGAAGCAGAAAGACTTCACTTCAGAGCAGAGCAACACTGCCTGCTGAATTACTGTTTATGGTCTGCTCAGCCTGTTTTCTTATAGCACCCAGGGTCATTGGCCAAGAAGTGGCATTATATACAATTTACTAAGCACTCCCATACAATAATCAACCTGGAAAATGCCTTACAGGTTTTCTCTAGTCCAATCTGGTGGGAACATTTTCTCAATTGAGGTTCCCACTTCCAATAGGTCTCTAATTTCATGTAAAACTAGCCAGCAAAATTGATCCTTTGTCTTTGGGTAACATAAAATCACATAGATATTTAAAATAGTAAGTTATTTTTAATTATCTGCATGTTTGAGAGGTAGGAGATAGAGATAGATAGATCGAGAGAGAGAGAGAGAGAGAGAGAGAGAGAGAGAGAGAGAGAGAGAGAGAGAGAGAGAGATTTAGAGGCTAGAAAACATAGTTGGAACCCCTGAAGTTGGAGTTACCATTGAGCTGCTTATAGGAAGGGTACAAATGAAACTTAGGTCCTCTGTACAGCAGTACACACTACTATCCACTGAGTCATCCCTCTAGTCCTCTAATATGAACTCTACAATGTAATGATGCTATTTTTGCAGGTTAAAAGTAGGTATTTTAGCTATTTTATATGGTTCTAATTATTATTGTAGTTTATCCTTTAGTACTATGATTTAGTACTATGGTTGACTTTTTGACAATTTCCTGGAAAAAAAATACAACTATTTTATTAGTAGTTGGAATGTAAATTCAGAGTGTAAAAAGAGAAAAAAATTCAGGAGTCATTGGGATTTGTAGTATCCCTCAAATTCTGTTTATATTATGTAGGTATGGGTTACCAAGTCCATTGTCAATTTTTCTTGTGTCTGTATATAGTATACTTATGCATTTAAAGTGTTAAGTATTATTTTTGAAAACAATTTTTCTTCTGCACTTTAGTCCCTTCTGCTGCAACAAGATCACTGATATTTTGTCTTCATAATACTAAATTTCAGTCAAGATTATATTTGAGAAAAATGTTCATTTAAAATAATTTTAAGATAAAATAGAAAATAAATAGAACTGAAACCTGAGAAGAGTCTGTCTGGATTCTGTGCTCAAATGAGACCAAAATTGTTAATCTTTTAAACATGGTAAATTTATTCAATTAATTAGTTGGGGAAGAGTGATGGAATTGCTTTTCTGTCTATTAGTTAATAAGTTTTACCAATATCCATGACTGAGAAAAATCCTTTACCATAAACAAATACTTTTGACTGATTCAGGACATTTGTGTATCCATAGAAAAAGCAGTATGGTCACTGCCTGAATATATTTTTACTGCATATTATATTTCAGTGCCACCAGCTAGGCTTCTTTTATTACTGCATAACAAACCAATAACAAACTCAGCATTTATTCTCTTAATCAAAGCTCTGCTTTTTCGTTGATCCATGATAGAATCATTATCAGTCATGCCTGGCTTTTCGTCATAATAAATTCCTTGTTGAAGGTACTAAGACAGCTTGATAGAGACACCATGTTGTAGAATAATTACAAGTATATAAGATACATCACTTCTATTCATTAGTTCATTAATTATGAAGAAGTTTTTCTTCTTTTTCTGTGATGAGAAACAATGCAGGAAACTGTGGTAAAAAGAGCAAGCATACTTGAAAATTGTACTTAAATTTCAGTTTTTTATTATAATTTTATTAGATATTTTCTTTATTTTCATTTCAAAGGTTATCCTCTGTCCCGAGCTATCGTTCTCGCCGGCAAGAACACACTCGGACAACCGGATTCTTCTGCAGCAAAAGCTTTATTGATTCTTCAAGAGGGAAGACCCCGACCCCGGAAAATGGCGTTGCTTATATAGCCCTCAGCCATGGCGTTTCAGCACCTGATATGGCGTGTCAGCTCCTGATTTGTTGCTTGCCCATCACCCCATTACTATGCCCCGAGATGGGCAGTGACTAGGCATGAATTCACTCTCCCACTTCCGCACAAGGCTTGTTTACTAGTTAGGCACAGCGGAGACCAGCGCCATCTTATAATGGTGATTGCTCGCAGCACGGCTCTCCACAATCCTCTATTCTAGTTTCCACTCTGAAACTTCCCGGTACTCTCCCCTCTCCCCCTGCTCCCCAAACCACCCACACTTGATTCCTGTCCATAGCAAGCATTCCCCTATACTGGGGCATAGAACCTTCACAGGACCAACTGCCTCTCTTCCCATTGATGACAAACTATGCCACCCTCTGCTACATATGCAGCTAGAGCCATGAGTCCTACCTTGTGTTTTCTTTGATTGGTGGTTTAGTCCAAAGGAGATGTGGGGAACTAGTTAGTTCATATTGCTGTTTCCCCTATGGGTCTGCAAACCGCTTCAGCTCATTGAGTACTTTTTCTAGCTCCTTCATTAGGGACACTGTGTTCAATAAAATGGGTGGCTGTGAGAATCCACTTCTGTATTTGTCAGGCACTGGCAGAGCCTCTCAGGGGACAGCTTTATCAGGCTCCTATCAGCAAGCTCTTGTTGGCATCTGCAATAGTGTCTAGATTTAGTTGTTTTTTTACAGGATGGATCCCCAGATGGTGCAGTCTCTGGATGATCACTCCTTCAGTCTCAGCTCTGATCTTTGCCTCTGTAATTCCTTCCATGGGTAGTTTGTTCCACCTTCTAAGAAGGATCAAAGTATTCACACAGATTCTTCCTTCTTCTTGAGTTTCATGTGTTTTGCAAATTGTATCATGGGTATTCTGAGCTTCTGGGCTAATATCTACTTATCAGTGGGTACATATCATGTGTGTCCTTTTGGGATTGGGTTATCTCACTTAAGATGATATCCTCCAGATCCATCCACTTGTCTAAGAATTTCATAAATTCATTCTTTTTAATAGCTGCAAAGTACTCCATTATGTAAATTATTACATTTTCTGTATCCATTCCTCTGTTGAGGGACATCTGGGTTCTTTCCAGGTTCTGGCTATTATAAATAGGGCTGCTATAAAAATAGTGGAGCATGTGTCTTTATTACAAGATGGAGCAATAAATACCAAGGGCCTCTGCTCCCATTGATGGATGACTAGGCCATCCTCTGTTAGAGATGCAACTAGAGATACAGCTCTGGAGATAGTACTGGTTAGTTCATATTGTTGTTCCTACTATAGGGTTGCAGACTCCTTTAGCTCTTGGGTACTTTCTCTAGCTCCTTCATTAGGGGTCCCTTTGTACCATCCAATAGATGACTATGAGCACACACTTCTGTATTTGCCAGGCATTGGCATAGCCTCACAAGAGAGATTTATGCACTTGGTATTGTAAAGATCATATGCACCAATACAGGGAAATGCCAGGGCCAGAAAGCAGAATGTATGGGTTGGGAACAGGACAGGAGGAGGGCATAGGGGGCTTTGTGTATATATTTTGAAATATAAATGAAGAAAATACATAATAAAAATGATGTAAAATTAAAAAAAAATGATGGAGCATCTTCTGGGTATATGCCCAAGAGTAGTATTCCTGGGTAGTACAAGGTCGAATTTTCTGAGGATTCACCAAATTGATTTCCAGAATGGTTGTAACAGCTTGTAATCCCCCACAAATGGAGACATGTTCCTCTTATTCCACATTCTTGTCAGCATCTGCTGTTACCTGATTTTTTAATCTTAGCCATTTAGACTGGTGTGAAGTGGAATCTCTTCATCTCTTCATTGTTTTGATTTGCATTTCGCTGATGATTAAAGACGTTGAACACTTGATTCTTCTTCTTATTATTTTTATTAGATATTTTCTTCATTTACATTTCCAATACTATCCCAAAAGTTCTCAATACCCTCAACCCCACCCCCCACTCCCCTACCCCTCCCACTCCCACTTCTTGGCCGTGGCTTTCCCCTGTACAGAGGCAGATAAAGTTTGCACAACCAATGGGCCTCTCTTTCCACTGATGGCCACCTAGGCCATCTTCTGATACATATGCAGCTAGAGACACGAGTTCCAGTGGGTACTGGTTAGTTCATAATGTTGTTCCACCTATAGGGTTGCAGACCCCTTTAGCTCCTTGGGTACATTTTTTCTAGCTCCTCCATTGGGGGCCCTGTGATCCATCCAATAGCTGACTGTGAGCATCCAATTCTGTGTGTGCTAGGCCCCAGCATAGCCTCACAAGAGACAGCTATATCAGGGTCCTTTCAGCAAAATCTTGCTTGTGGATGCAATGGTATCAAACTTTGGAGCCTGATTATGGGATGGATCCCTGGTATGGCAGTCTCTAGATGGTCCATCCTTTCGTCTCAGCTCCAAACTTTGTCTCTGTAACTCCTTCCATGGGTGTTTTGTTCCCAATTCTAAGAAGGGGCAAAGTGTCCACACTTTGGTCTTTGTTCTTCTTGAATTTCATGTGTTTTGCAAATTGTATCTTATATCTTGGGTATACTAAGTTTCTAGGCTAATATCCACTTATCAGTGAGTACATATCATGTGAGTTCTTTTGATATTGAGTTACCTCACTCAGGATGATGCACTCCAAGTCCATCCATTTGCCTAGGAATTTCCTAAATTCGTTCTTTTTAATTCATTCTTTTTAATAGCTCAGTCGTACTCCATTGTGTAAATGTACCACATTTTCTGAATCCATTACTCAGTTAAGGGGCATCTGGGTTCTTTCCAGCTTCAGGCTATTATAAATAAGGCTTTTATGAACATAATGGAGCATGTGTCCTTCTTACTGGTTGGACCATCTTCTGGATATATGCCCAGGAGAGGTATTGCGGGATACTCCAGTAGTACTGTGTCCAATTTTCTGAGGAACCACCAGGAGGAGTGCTCCTCTTTCTCCTCAAACTCGCCAGCATCTGCTGTCACCTGAAATTTTGATCTTAACTATTCTGAATAGTTTGAGGTGGAATCTTAGGGTTGTTTTGATTAGCATTTCCCTGACAGTTAAGGATGCTGAAGATTTTTTTCAGGTGCTTCTCAGCCATTCGATATTTCTCTTTGTTTAGCTCTGAGCTCCATTTTTAATGGGGTTATTTGATTTTCTGGAGTGTCCACCTTCTTGAATTCTTTATATATATTGGATATTAGCCCCCTATCTGATTTAGGAGAGGTAAGGATCCTTTCCCAATCTGTTGGTGGCCTTTTTGTCTTATTGACAGTGTCTTTTGCCTTACAGAAGCTTTGCAATTTTATGAAGTCCCATTTGTAGATTCTCGATCTAACAGCACAAGCCATTGCTGTTCTATTCAGGAATTTTTCCCCTGTGCCCATATCTTCTAGACTTTTCCCCACTTTCTCCTCTATAAGTTTCACTGTCTCTGGTTTTATGTGGAATTCCTTGGTCCACTTAGATTTGACCTTAGTAAAAGGAGATAGGAATGAATCAATTTGCAGTCTTCTACATAATAACTGCCAGTTGTACCAGGACCATTTATTGAAAATGCTGTCTTTATTCCAGTGGATGGTTTTAGCTCCCTTGTCAAAGGTCAAGTGACCATAGTTATGTGGTTTCATTTCTTCAATTCTATTCCATTGATCTACATGTCTGTTGCTATACCAGTACCATGCAGTTTTTATCACTATTGCTCTGTAGTAAAGCTTTAGGTCAGGCATGGTGATTCCAACAGATGTGCAGGTCAGGCATGGTGATTCTACCAGAGGTGCTTTTATCCTTGAAAAGAGTTTTTGCTATCCTGGGTTTTTTTTGTTATTACGGATGAATTTGTAGATTACCCTTTCTAATTCATTGAAGAATTGAGTTTGAATTTTGAGGGGGATTGCATTGAATCTGTAGATTGATTTTGGCAAGATAGCCATTTTTTCTCTATTGATCATGCCAATCCATGAGCATGGAAGATCTTTCCATCGTCTGAGATCGTCTTTAATTTCTTTCTTCAGAGACTTGAAATTCTTTTTTTTTCTTTTTTTTCTTTTTTTTCTCCTTTTTTCTCTTTTTTTTAAAATTTTTTTTATTACATATTTTCCTCAATTACATTACCAATACTATCGCAAAAGTCCCCCATACCCCCCCACTTCCCTACCCACCCATTCCTATTTTGTTGGCCCTAGCATTCCCCTGTATTTGGGCATATAAAGTTTGCAAGTCCAATGGGCCTGTCTTTCCAGTGATGGCAGACTAGGCCATCTTTCAATACATATGCAGCTAGAGACAAGAGCTCCGGGGTACTGGTTAGTTCATCATGTTGTTCCAACTATAGGGTTGCAGATCCCTTTAGCTCCTTGGGTACTTTCTCTAGCTTCTACATTGGGAGCCCTGTGATCCATCCAATAGCTGACAGTGAGCATCCACTTCTATGTTTGTTTGGCGCCAGCATAGTTTCACAAGAGAGAGCTATATCTGGGTCCTTTCAGCAAAATCTTGCTAGTGTATGTAATGGTGTCAGTGTTTGGAAGCTGATTATGGGATGGATCCCTGGATATGGCAGTCTCTAGATGGTCCATCCTTTCTTCAGAGCTCCAAACTTTATCTCTGAAACTCCTTCCGTGGGTGTTTTGTTCCCAATTCTAAGAAGGAGCACAGTGTACACACTTTGGTCTTCATTCTTCTTGAGTTTCATGCGTTTAGAAAATTGTATTTTATATCTTGGGTATCCTAAGTTTTGGGCTAATATCCACTTATCAGTGAATACATATTATGTGAGTTCCTTTGTGATTGTGTTACCTCACTCAGGATGATGCCTTCCAGGTCCATCCATTTGGCTAGGAATTTCATAAATTCATTCTTTTTAATAGATGAGTAGTACTCCATTGTGTATATGTACCATATTTTCTGTATCCATTCCCCCGTTGAGGGGCATGTGGGTTCTTTCCAGCTTCTGGCTATAATAAATAAGGCTGTTATGAACAAAGTGGAGCATGTGTCATCTGCTGGATATATGCCCAGGAGAGGTATTGCTATGTCCTCCGGTAGTACTATGTCCAAATTTCTGAGGAACCGCCAGACTGATTTCCAGAGTGGTTGTACAAGCTTGCAATCCCACCAACAATGGAGGAGTGTTCCTCTTTCTCCACATCCTCACCAGCATGTGCTGTCACCTGAATTTTTGATCTTAGCCATTCTGACTGGTGTGAGGTGGAATCTCAGGGTTGTTTTGATTTGCATTTCCCTGATGATTAAGGATGTTGTACATTTTTTCAGGTGCTTCACTGCCATTCGTTTTCCTCAGGTGAGAATTCTTTGTTCAGTTCTGAGCCCCATTTTTTAATGGGGTTATTTGATTTTCTGGAGTCCACCTTCTTGAGTTCTTTATATATATTGTATATTAGTACCTTATCTGATTTAGGATAGGTAAAGATCCTTTCCCAATCTGTTGGTGGTCTTTTTGTCTTATTGATGGTGTCTTTTGCCTTGCAGAAGCTTTGCAGTTTCATGAGGTCCTACTTGTCAATTCTCGATCTTACAGCACAAGCCATTGCTGTTCTATTCACAAATTTTTCCCTGTGCCCATATCTTCAAGGCTTTCCCCCACTTTCTCCTCTATAAGTTTCAGTGTCTCTGGTTTTATGTGAAGTTCCTTGATCCACTTAGACTTGACCTTAGTACAAGGAGATAGGAATGGATCGATTCGCATTCTTCTACATGTTAACAACCAGTTGTGCCAGCACCAATTGTTGAAAATGCTGTCTTTCTTCCACTGGATGGTTTTAGATCCCTTGTCGAAGATCAAGTGACCATAAGTATGTGGCTTCATTACTGGATCTTCAATTCTATTCCATTGGTCTACTTGTCTGTCACTATACCAGTACCATGCAGTTTTTATCACAATTGCTCTGTAGTAAAGCTTTAGGTCAGGCATTGTGATTCCACCAGAGGTTCTTTTATCCTTGAGAAGAGTTTTTGCTATCCTAGGTTTTTTGTTATTACAGATGAATTTGCAGATTGCACTTTCTAATTCGTTGGAGAATTGAGTTGGAATTTTGATGGGGATTGCATTGAATCTGTAGATTGCTTTTGGCAAGATAGCCATTTTTATAATGTTGATCCTGCCAATCCATGAGCATGGGAGATCTTTCCATCTTCTGAGATCTTCTATAATTTCTTTCTTCAGAGACTTGAAGTTTTTATTATACAGATCTTTCACTTCTTTAGTTAGAGTCACGCCAAGATATTTTATATTATTTGTGACTATTGAGAAGGGTGTTGTTTCCCTAATTTCTTTCTAAGCCTGTTTATTCTTTGTGTAGAGAAAGGCCATTGACTTGTTTGAGTTCATTTTATATCCAGCTACTTCACAGAAGCTGTTTATCAGGTTTAGGAGTTCTCTGGTGGAATTTTTAGGGTCACTTATATATACTATCATATCATCTGCAAAAAGTGATATTTTGACTTCATCCTTTCCAATTTGTATCCCTTTGATGTCCTTTTGTTGTCAAATTGCTCTGGCTAGGACTTCAAGTACAGTGTTGAATAGGTATGGAGAAAGTGGACAGCCTTGTCTAGTCCCTGGTTTTAGATGGATTTCTTCAAGCTTTTCACCATTTACTTTGATGTTGGCTACTGGTTTGCTGTAGATTGTTTTTATCATGTTTAGGTATGGGCCTTGAATTCCCGATCTATCCAAGACTTTTATCATGAATGGGTGTTTGATCTTGTCAAATGCTTTTTCCGAATCTAATGAGATGAACATGTGGTTTTTGTCTTTGAGTTTTTTTATATACTGGATTACGTTGATGGATTTCCATATATTGAACCATCCCTGCATCCCTGGGATGAAACCTACTTGGTCAGGATGGATGATTGTTTTGATGTGTTCTTTGATTCGGTTAGTAAGAACGTTATTGAGGATTTTTGCATCAATATTCATAAGGGATATTGGTCTGAAGTTTTCTATCTTTGTTGCGTCTTTTTGTGGTTTAGGTGTCAGAGTAATTGTGGCTTCATAGAATGAGTTGAGTAGAGTAGCTTCTGTTTCTATTTTGTGGAATAGTTTGTGAAGAACTGGGATTAGATCTTCTTTGAAGGTCTGATAGAACTCTGCACTAAACCCATCTGGTCCTGGGCTTTTTTTGGTTGGGAAACTATTAATGACTGCTTCTATTTCTTTGGGGGATATAGGGCTGTTTAGATCATTAACCTGATCTTGATTCAACTTTGGTACCTGATATCTGTCTAGAAACATCTCCATTTCATCCAGTTTCTCCAGTTTGTTGAGTATAGCTTTTTGTAGAAGGATCTGATGGTGTTTTGGATGTCTTCAAGATCTGTTGTTATGTCTCCTTTTTCATTTCTGATTTTGTTCATTAGAATGCATTCCCTGTGCCCTCTAGTGAGTCTGGATAAGGGTTTACCTATCTTGTTGATTTTCTCAAAGAACCAGCTCCTTGATTGGTTGATACTTTGAATAGTTCTTCTTGTTTCCTCTTGGTTGATTTCGCCCCTGAGTTTGATTATTTCCGGCCATCTACTCCTCTTGTGTGAATTTGCTTCCTTTTGTTCTAGTGCTTTTAGGTGTGTTGTCAAGCTGCTAATGTGTTCTCTCTTTAGTTTCTTTTTGGAGGCACTCAAAGCTATGAGTTTTCCTCTTAGAAATGCTTTCATTGCATCCCATAAGATTGGGTATGTTGTGGCTTCATTTTCCTTCAACTTTAAAAAGTCATTAATTTCTTTCTTTATTTTTTCCTTTAACAAGGTATCATTGAGAAGAGTGTTGTTCAGTTTCCACATGAATGTTGGCTTTCTATTATTTATTTTATTATTGAAGATCAGCCTTAGTCCATGGTGATCTGATAGGATGCATGGGACAATTTCAATATTTTTGTATCTGTTGAGGCCTGTTTTGTGACCAATTATGTGCTCAGTTTTGGAGAAGGTACCATGAGGTGCCGAGAAGAAGGTATATTCTTTTGTTTTAGGATAGAATATTCTGTAGATATCTGCAAGATCCATTTGCTGCATAACTTCTGTTAGTTTCACTGTGTCCCTGTTTAGTTTCTGTTTCCAAGTTCTGTCCATTGCTGAAAGTGGTGTGTTGAAGTCTCCCACTATTATTGTGTGAGTTGCAATGTGTGCTTTGAGCTTTACTAAAGTTTCTGTTTATGAATGTGGCTGCCTTTGTATTTGGAGCATAGATATTCAGAATTGATAGTTCCTCTTGGAGGATTTTACCTTTGATGGGTATGAAGTGCCCCTCCCTGTCTTTTTTGATGACTTTGGGTTGAAGTCAATCTTATCAGATATTAGAATGGCTACTCCAGCTTGTTTCTTCATACCATTTGCTTGGAAAATTGTTTTCCAGCCTTTCATTCTGAGGTAGTATCTATCTTTTTCTCTGAGATGAGTTTCCTGCAAGCAGCAAAATGTTGGGTCTTTTTTTGTGTAGCCAGTTTGTTAGTCTATGTCTTTTTATTGGGGATTGAGTCCATTGATATTAAGTGATATTAAGGAAAATTAATTGTTCCTTCCTGTTATTTTTGTTGTTAAAGTTAAAATTCATTAAACAATTTCAATATTTTTGTATCTCTTGATGCCTGTTTTGTGACCAATTATAATGTCAATTTTGGAGAAGGTACCATGAGGTGCTGAGTAGAAGGTTTATCCTTTTGTTTTAAGATAAAATATTCTGTAGTTATCTGTTAAATCCATTTGTTACATGACTTCTGTTAGTTTCACTCTGTCCCTGTTTAGTTCCTGTTTCCTCAATCTGTCCATTGATGAAAGTGGTGTGTTGAAGTCTCCCACTCTTATTGTGTGAGGTGCAATGTGTGCTTTGATCTTTACTAAAGTTTCTTTTATGAATGTGACTGCCCTTGAATTTAAAGCATAGATATTCATAATTGAGAGTTCCTGTTGGAAGATTTTATCTTTGATGTTATTAAGTACCCCTCCTTGTTTTTTTGATAACTTTGGGATGGAAGTCGATTTTATTAGATATTAGAATGGCTATTCCAGCTTGTTTCTTCACACCAGTTGCTTGGAAAATTGTTTTACAGCCTTTCATTCTGAGGTAGTGTGTGTTTTTTTCCCCTGAGATGGGTTTCCTGTAAGTAGAAAAATGTTGCTTCCTGTTTATGTAGCCTGTCTGTTTGTCTATGTCTTTTTATTGGGGGATTGAGTCCATTGATATTAAGAGATATTAAGGAAAAGTAATTGTTGATTCCTATTATTTTTGTTGTTACAGTTCACATTCTGTTCTTGTGGCTGTCTTCATTTAGGTTTGTTGAAGGATTACTTTCTTTCTTTTTCTAGGGCATGGTTTCCGTCCTCGTTTTTTTTGTTTTTTTGTTTTTTGTTTTTTTCTGTTATTATCCTTTGAGGGGCTGGATTTGTGAAAAAATAATGTGTGAATTTGGTTTTCTCATGGGATAATTTGGTTTCTCCATCTATGGTAATTGAATGTTTGGCTGGGTATAGTAGCCTGGGCTGGCATTTGTGTTCTCTTAATGTCTATATAACATCTGTCCAGGATCTTTTGGCTTTCATTGTGTCATGTGAATAATCTGGTGTAATTCTGATGGCCCTGCCTTTAAATGTTACTTGATCTTTTTCCCTTACTGTTTTTAATATTCTATCTTTATTTAGTGCATTTGTTGTTCTGATTATTATGTGTTAGGAGGAATTTCTTTTCCGGTCCAGTCAATTTGGAGTTCTATAGGCTTCTTGTATGTTCATGGGCATCTCTTTCTTTAGGTTGGGAAGTTTTCTTCTATAATTTTGTTGAAGATATTTACTGGACCTTTAAGTTGACAAACTTCATTCTCATCTACTCCTATTATCCTTAGGTTTGGTGTTTTCATTTTGTCCTGTATTTCCGGGCTGTTTTGAATTAGGATCTTCTTGGATTTTGCATTTTCTTTGATTGTTGTGTCGATGTTCTCTATGGAATCTTCTGCACCTGAGATTCCCTCTTCCATCTCTTGTATTCTGTTGCTAATGCTCGAATCTATGGTTCCAGATTTCTTTCCTAGGATTTCTATCTCCAGCATTGCCTCCCTTTGGGTTTTCTTTATTGTGTCTATCTCCCTTTTTAGGTCTAGTATGGTTTTGTTCATTTTCCTCACCTGTTTGGATGTGTTTTCCTGTTTTTCTTTAAGGACTTCTCCCTGTTTGGTTGTATTTTCTTATTTTTCATTAAGGACTTGTAACTCTTTAGCAGTGTTCTCCTGTATTTTTTTAAGTGAGTTATTAAAGTCCTTCTTGATTTCCTCTACCATCATCATGAGATATGCTTTTAAATCAGGGTCTAGCTCTTCAGATGTGTTGGGGTGCCTAGGACTGGCTGAGGTGGGAGTGCTGGGTTCTGATGATGGTGAGTGGTCTTGGTTTCTGTTAGTAAGGTTTTTACATTTGCCTTTCACCATCTGGTAATCTCTGGAGTTAGTTGTTATAGTTGTCTGTGTTTAGAGCTTGTTACTCTTGTGATTCTGTTAGCCTCTATCAGCAGACCAGGGAGACTAGTTCTCTCCTGTGTTTCAGTGTTTAGAGCACTGTCTGAAGGCAAGCTCTCCTCTTGCAGGGAAGGTGCACAGATATCTGGCGTTCGGACCTGCTTCCTGGCAGAAGATGAAGGCCCGAAACGGGGCCTGTCACAGAAGCTGTTAGCTTGTGTAGTCCATACTCACCTGCACAGACTAGTCTCAGAGGGATCTGAGAATCAAGATGGCTCCCTCGAGTGCTCCAGCAAAGCCCTCCTGGGCAGAGCAGACACCTCTCCTCTGGCAGGGAAGGTGCCCAGATGTCTGGAGCCTGTAAAGGGGTCTGCTTCAGAAGCTCTGTGGCTTCAGCCTATCCCAGAAGCTGTTTGCTTCTGTAGTCCACACTCTCACCTGCTCAGATTAATCTTGGCAGGATCTGGGAACCATGATGGCTCTCCCTGTTAAACACTTTTTCAGTTGATTTTCAGCCATTCAGTATTTGTCAGTTAAAAATTATTTGCTTAGCTCTGTACCCCTTTTTTAATAGGGCTATTTGTTTTTCTAGAGTCTACCTTCTTTAATTCTATGTATATTTTGAATATTAGACTTCTATCCGATTTAGGATTGGTAAAGATCTTTTCCCAATATGCTGTTTGAGTTTTTGTCTAAGTGAAAGTGTCCTTTGTCTTACAAAAGCTTTGCAATTGTGTTTTTGTCTAAGTGACAGTGTCCTTTGTCTTACAGAAGCTTTGCAATTTTAAGAGGTCCCATTTGTTGATTCTTGATCTTAGAGCACAAGCCGTTGCTGTTCTGTTCAGGGATTTTCCCCCTGTGCCCATATCTTCGTAGCTCTTTTGCACTTTCTCCACTATAAGTTTCAGTGTCTCTGGTTTCATGGGGAGCTTCTTGATCCACTTGGATTTGAGCTTTGTATAAAGAGATAACAATGGATCAATTCACATTCTTCTACATGCTAACTGCCAGTTGAGCCAGAACCATCTGTTGAAAATGCTGTCTTTTTTCCACTGGATGGTTTTAGCTCATTTGCCAAAGATCAAGTGACCATAGGCATGTTGGTTTATTTCTGAGTCTTCAGTTCTATTCCATTGATCTAGTTGTCTTTCACTCTACCAGTACTATGCAGATTTAATCACAATTGCTCTGTAGTACAGCTTGAGGTCAGGGATGGTGATTTCACCAGAGGTAAAATTTCATATTCTTATATCTTATCTGAAAATTGAATTTACTTAGATAATACCATCATACCGGGAAATTATTTTTCACCGACCAGTGGTAAAATTTTATATGTTTTGTCAAATTATATGAATATATTATGTCATTACAGAGATATAAAGACTTAGGGTCAATGAGGCATATTAATATGAATTCCCTTTTTCTTATATACCTTGCATTCCTTTTTTTGTTTTAGTTATATGTTGCTTAATATCTTAGTTATGAAAAATTTCAAGGAACTTCTATACATATCTAATTCTAGTACTACAATGCTTGAGACAGAATTCTGTGTTTGAGGCTTACCTGGTTACATAGTAAAATCCTTTCTCAAAAACTAATGAAGCTGAAGAGTAACAAGTAATGGCTTAATATATAGCAGACATGAAGATTAATAAAAATATTTGCTTACAAAGTTGGTATCAACATCAAACCAAGAGAGAGAGAGAGAAAGAGAGAGAGGAGAAGAAGAAGAAGAAGAAGAAGAAGAAGAAGAAGAAGAAGAAGAAGAAGAAGAAGAAGAAGGAGGAGGAGGAGGAGGAGGAGGAGGAGGAGGAGGAGGAGGAGGAGGAGGAGGAGGAGGAGGAGGAGGAGAAGGAGGAGGAGGAGGAGAAAGCCCTGAGATGAAAGAAAGCAGAAAGAAGATTAGAAAAGAATGTAAGTTAAGATTGTGAATTTGATAACACAAATCTTTTTTCTAAAAGAACAACCTCAAAATTTTTACTGAAAATTATAAATCTTATTTTTATGTGACTAGCCACTACAGGCTGTATACTAAAGTAAAGCCTATATGTAGTTGAAAATCTAATGATTGATACATATTACAAAAATATTTTTGTAGAGAAAAATAGGATAAAAATAATTATTGCTCAGGTATTTAAAAGTGTAGAAGTAAAAGGGCATTGTATATCACAATGATATCTACTAAGAGAATCTTTGACTCTCAGACTCAGGAAACAAAATTGTTTGGAAGTGCTAAAAAACTACAGGGTTTGCAAAGTGCCACAAATATGAGATGTGATGATCAAGCATGGGTTGATCTCCAACTGATGCTATTATTTCTGAAAAATCTCAATAATCCTAGTAATGTAAATTCATATGACAATGCTTGAAATTTCACTTTACTTACAATATTTTCTCATCTTCTTTTTGCTTCCTTTCATCTCAGGGATTTCTTCTTCTTCTTCTTCTTTTCTTCTTCTTCTTCTTCTTCTTCTTCTTCTTCTTCTTCTTCTTCTTCTTCTTCTTCTTCTTCTTCTTCTTCTTCTTCTTCTTCTTCTCCTCCTCCTCCTCCTCCTCCTCCTCCTCCTCCTCCTCCTCCTCCTCCTCCTCCCCCTCCTCCTCCTCCTCCTCCTTGTCCTTCTCTCTCTCACTTTCTCTCTCTCTCTCTTTCTCTCTCACATGCATGTGTGCACACACATACACACCAATACTCATGATGGCTATTGATGAACCATTCAAGAAGGAAAATTACAGATTAGAAAATTCCAGCCAGAGATAATAACTGACCTACATTTTCACATGATTAAATATATAATATACTGATTTCAATTGTAATAATAAAAAGCTGCTTCAGAAGATTTGCATACAAATAAATATAAAGACTAGCATATTTTTCTCAATAAATACTAGTTCTAAATATTTAAAAGGGATCTTCTTTCTTGTTTTCTTGTAAAAATAAAATTTAAATCCACAGCAATGTTCAAATAAACCATATATTCTAAAACAGAACTATATACAATTTCCTAATTTTGTATAATTCTTCTTATGTTGTTCAGACCAAATATCCCTTGCTTTAGTATCTTGTGTTGCAAGGATTAAAGTTATGGGAAAACAATGCCAGAATATCTTCTTATGAGAGTTAAATATTAAAATTGTGTAAAAAGCCAATTTTTTTGTTCTCTCATGTATTTCATTAAGATATTGAATTGACTACCAAATCCTTTTAGGAGTCTTTACCAGACCTTTAAAATGAGGTGAATATCTTAAAAGCTATAAGTATCAATGTGCAGTACTGTGCTCTGGCTATTCTAAACAGGAAAAATAATATTTTAAACACAGAGGCCTTATTTCTATCTTCCAAGATGACACTGGGCATGTATTTTCTGAAAGAAATCATTCTCTACTCAATTATGTAGATTGTAAACTTAGTGTTGTAAATAGAATCCTATAAATATAAAACAAAAAGAAGAAATGTGTATCTTTCATTTTTTTTGTTTTGGTCTGACAACTACTTACAAAAGACCAAAGACAGAACAGGTCTGTCTCATCTATATTTTGGAGATATTCTCTGGTAATTTATGACTGTATTCAAATAGCTACAGAACAGATGCTAATCAGCGAATTCAATAAAACATCAAGCAGATCTCCAGAAAAGGCAGTACATATCTAAATTACATTTAACAGCTATACAATTTAAGAGATTTAGATATCTAAAGCTGTCATATTACTGTGCAAAAGAAAGGAGACAGAACTGTGGCCATGCTGTAATTTCTTGACAGGTTTTACAGATAATTGAAGTAGCCTATTCTGTCATTTTGTGAAATATGTCTTTCTTTCCAAGTAAGCTCAGAATTTAAATGATTCAGAAAAGTCTATTACAAAATGAATGAAATATCATACCTCTTCTCTATGTGTACTCTCTAGTAAGGAAGTGTGTTTGTGTGTATGCCCATTCTTTGACCTAAAGCTAATTAACATATTTTTTCCTGAAAAAAAAAATTGCCACAGAATGAAAATACATGAAAGTACGATTTTTTTAAAGTAGAAAGCTGTTCTAATAAATGAAAATGAAAAGAATTTTTACGGCCCAAATGTTGAAAAGTCACATGAAGTCAAATTTACTGACAGATGTACAGGATATTTCCTGAGCTAGGTTTCCTGCAATGTTTCCAAATTTAGTCACCAAATTATCCATACTATGACATAACAATTTTCAGATTATTTTGAATTGATTGCATAGGAAATAAGCAATGACTATTCCTCATTTCTTTCAATTTTATGGATCACATTTTGTACTTTAATAATTCATACACTGCTATCTCTGAGTGATTCCATTTATTCATCCTTCCTTTGACATGATGAATAAACCTGCGGTCACAATCATAATTATATTAAACACAATTTCCTGGGAATAATTATAATGTCTTTGCAGTGCTTCTCAAACTTTAATGAGCATACACAGCACCTGGAGCTATTGATAAAATACAGATTCTGATTCATGAGTTTGGTCTTTGACCTGAGATTTTGTATTTCTAATGAGATCCCACACTGTGCTAATACTGTTGGCTGGACAACCAATGTTTGCTGAGCAAAAGCTTTGACAGCCTGATGCTAGATTCTGCCCTTTCATTTTTCAATTTCTCTTTGGCTTAGGCATAAAGGTTCTCTTGAATTTTACTTTTGTTTTTTTCCTTCCATGTAAATATTCTGTTTTATATACAGATTCCCAATCTGTTGTCATAATTAAGATGTTTTCTGTTTCTACATAGTAACATCTTCCTTGAACCTCAGCAATCTTCATGTGGACAGGGCTAGAGTAATTGCAGTAAACCAGATTGCAGTGGCTCTTCACCCCACCTATTCACTCCTGACTGAAGTAAACAAATTGCTGAACAAATGGTTGTGCAGTCTGCCAAATTTGACTGTGGATATGAGAAGACTCATTATTTTGGGGTGTTATTCTTGATGATTGTCTTATGTTCTGGTCCTAATGTGCTGAATTAGAATGAAATAGAAATCTTGCACTATCCCACAAACTGTCTGGGAGAATACTTGTTACTTTCTTTTTGTATGCATTACTTAGGTAGGATAAAAAACAGAAAATTAAAGGAATATTGACAGAGAAGGGAATCTCTCCCTTAAGTCACCTAGGATGGAGTTTACATTTATTACAGGACAAATGTCAAATATTTTGACAGGGATGAAAGAAATCAAAACCACTGTGCAGGCTGTCTGCATAGAGACAGTGATCCCTTATCTAAAAGAAATCTCTAACAAGAGTGCTAAAACAGCAAATGAACCACTCTAAAGGCCAAAATGTCTGTGACCTTTGAGATGTTCAACCTTTTCAGCAACTTTCTCTTGTCCAGAAACCTAAATACTGCACAACATGAATCGCCTTACAATTTGATTTATAAAGGGAAACCTTTTAAAATAAGAAAAGAGTAAGCAAACCTGTTCAGTTTTAAACATATGTTAATGTTTGTTTTTATGTGTATATTTTTGGGAGGATATTCCTAGAAGGAAGAAGAGGGCATGCTATTCTCTATATTTGCAGTTACAGACAAACTTGTGAATAGCTTGCTTGACTTAGGTGCTAGGAACTGAACTCAAAAAAAAAAATGCTCTTAAACAGAAGCCTGTCTCTTCATCCTCTTAAACCTAGTATTTAAATTTAGCTTAATACTTAAATTTGGTTACCAATTACATCTTTGAGTGATGTAACTTTAAAAACCACAAAATCTCATGTGAATTGGTAAGATGCTGAAGTATGGCTATCCCTTTAGAATTTGGAGCTCTCCTCTCATTGATGTCCCACAAGGCCCTCTTCTGCTACATATTCAGCTGATGACTTGAGTCCCTCCATGTGTGCTCTTTATTTGGTGGTTTAGTCCCTGGGAGCTCTGGGGATACTGGTGGGTTCATATTGTTGTTCCTCATATGAGGCTGCAAATCCCTTCAGCTCCTAGGGTACATTTTCTAGCTCCTCCTTTGGGGACCCCTATGCTCAGTTCAATGGATAGCTGTGAGCAGACACTTCTATATTTGTCAGGCTGTGGCAAAGACTCTCAGGAGACAGCTATATCAGGCTCCTGTCAGCAAGCAATTGTTGGCATCCACAATAGTGTCTGAGTTTGATAACTGTATATGGGATAGATACCCAGGTAAGACAGTCACTGGATGGCCTTTTCCTCAGTTTCTGCTACAAACTTGGTCTCTGTATCTCCTCCCATGGGTATTTTCATCCCCCTTCTCTGAAGGACTGAAGTATTCACACTGTGTTCTTCCATCTTCTTGAGCTTCATGAGGTCTGTGAATTGTATCTTGGGTATTGGTGGGGAATTACAGGCTGGTATCCAGTTGAGCTGAGGTCTGAAACCTGATGGTCATAATTCACCTACATGGCACAGTAGGAATTCCCTCATGCTTCTGGAAATCTGGCCCCTGCTTAAGTTACTACCTCCCACATCCCCCACAAGAGAAGCATGGTCAGTAGTCATGTAGACAATGACCCAAGCTTCTGACCTTCAGGCTAAACTCCTCCCCAGTTACCTAGCAACAGTAAAGACCATAAAAAGGGCTGTTCAGCATCCAGATCACTCTTACTCTCTTTTTTAAAATTAGATATTTATTTCATTTACATTTCCAATGCTATCCCAAAAGTCCCCCACACCCTTCCACACCCACTCCTCCACCCACCCACTCCCACTTCTTGGCCCTGGTATTCCCCTGTACTGGCAAGATTCTGCTGAAAGGACCCTGATATAGCTGTTTCTTGTGAGACTATGCAGGGGCCTAGCAAACACAGAAGTGGATTCTCAGTCAGCTATTGGATGGATCACAGGGCCCACAATGGAGAAGCTAGAGAAAGTACCCAAGGAGCTGGGGGGATCTGCAACCCTATAGGTGGAACAACAATATGAACTAACCAGTACCCACTGAAGCTCGTGTCTCTAGCTGCATATGTATCACAATATGGCCTAGTTGGCCATCAGTGGAAAGAGAGGCCCATTGGCCTTGCAACTTTATATGCTCTCTTACTCTTATGCTCACCTCACTCCTCACTCTCACCCTCTCTCTCTCCTCTTTGTCTTCTCTTCTCTTCTCTTCTCTTCTCTTCTCTTCTCTTCTCTTCTCTTCTCTTCTCTTCTCTTCTCTTCCCTTTCTCTTTGTCTTCTCCTCTCCTCTCTCCCTCTTACTCTTTTCTCTAGCCTTCCACCCCTCTCTCTTTCTTTTCTACCTTCCTTCTTTCCCCCTGCATCTCTATAGTAAAGCTTTTAAACCATAGAGTCTGCTCCATCAAGATCTGCTGCGTACTCTGGTCAGTGTTGGGAACCTCTTCCTTTATCCCTCTCTTTAATAACCCCAGGGTGACAGGGTGTAGCCTCTGGGTCCCTGTTCAGGGCTGCCCCTTGTCCACCCCTCCCGCCCCCCCCCCCCCCCGTGGGATCAGAGGCTTAGAGGCCCACCTGGGGCCGAGTGGAATGCAAGTGGAATGTGTCCCAGCAGCTCTGCTTGCATTCTGCCTGCCCAGAGCACAGGAACACTGGCCAGATGTTGGCCCCTTTTCCTCCCCCACTTCTCCCCAGGGCCTCCCTGCACCCCCTCCCCCAGTTTTTGTTCCCAACAGGTATTTCCATCAATGAGAGGAGAGGTCCTTGTGAAGGCTTGATGTTCCAGTGTAGGGGAATGCCATGACAGGGAAGCAGGAGTAGGTGGATGAGTGAGCAGGGGGAGGGGAGATGGGATAGCAGAGATTTTTGGAGAAGAAATGAGGAAAGGGGATAAAATTTGAAAGGTAAATAAAGAAAATATCTAATAAAAAAGTTGGGAATCTCTCCACCCTTCTCTTGAGAGTTGAGTAGGAGTTTGCCAGCTCAGCAGCAGTACAGAACACTGTAGGCTTGGGGTTAAGGTACAAAGAGGAAGGCAGAGGTGAGGTTGGAGAGGGGAAGGGTTAATGTTGGGCTTACTATCCAAGACTCAATGCCCACTGCTTACAATACTATTAAAGAAGAATAAAAGAAGTGTTCATATGGAAAAAAAGAGAAGAATTTGAAACTCATTTTCTGGTTTATAAAATTAAGTTGAACAACCTCAACTTGACTTCACACTGTTTTATCTTGGTATTCCTTTCTGTGGTCTACGGATTCTTGTAGCTATATCACAGTTATGTATAAAATGTGAATGTGCACAAAATATCCAAGAAGAGATTATACAGACCTTAGAAGTTATTTTTTATATATACAATAACACCATTCTTTATAGTAATAAATTTCAATTTAAAGATGCCTTTCATCCACTCTCCTTTCTTCTTGAGTGGTGAGAGTTAAGGGCTAACTTTCTTTTCTTTTAAATCTACCAATAAAGAGAATGGAAATGGAATTTTCTCATCACCACACAAGGCATTCATGCAACCTATACTCTTAGGAATCCTGTGCATCATCATTCCTTGTGTTCTAAAAATATTCAAAATGTGTCTCAGTTAAAAATGACTAATGTTTTTTTTTTCATGTAAGAATGTGATGTGCATTAATTCAGAAGTATGGTGTTGCTTAGTTGAGAGTTTCAAAAATAATATAAAAAATTGTTTGCCATAATCTGTGTGATATATTGTCTTGTCAAATTTTACTTTTCTATTTTAAAATAGGCTTTAAAAAAGCAAAATTTAAGACTGAGTCATTTTACAAAGCATAGAAATTTATTTTCCTAAATTCTGGAAACAAATACAAAACCAAAAATATCCAAGAGCATGGACTGGCACCTGACAGTAGACAATGCCATGATCTCAGAAAATCAGAATTCATCATGTAGCAGACAGACATGAGAATTTAAGTACATAATAGAAGAGTCCACTTACTCCTCTATTATGAACTTATTGGTAAGATAATGGTGGTTAGTCCATTAAGGAAGGTAGAGTCTCTATAGCCTAATTGCTGATGAAAAGTCCTATATCATTATACTTTTACAAAGATAGATAAACATTAGGTTATGTTAGAGGTGAAAAAATATCTCTATATATTCTGCTCATAACTTAAAAAGCATGGTACTCTTTTTACAAATAACAACAATAAATGATGATGATGAACACTGGCAACAAAATAGTGATGCTATTCAAATAATAAATAAAGTCTTAACTTTTTCTAGAATTTCTTCAAAAATCAACTTCTCATCTAAACATAATATGTTTGAATGATGAAAATGATGTTGAATGATGAAAATCATTCAAGGTGTTGTTTATTCTGAGGCAAAATCATTTTTGACTCATTGGCCTATAAAATTAAGCAAGTAGTAAATGTGTAAAATACAGTATTCAGATTAGTTTGAAATAAGCATATCACATACAACGTACTTTTCTCAAATAAATATTATTTTGTCTCTGGTATTACTTATATCTATAAGAAAGTTTGCCTCTTTTATTATATATTCCTTTCAGTTTTAGTGTGACAAAAACTTTAACTGGTAAAAATGTTCTCTTTTGTTACACCGTAATAGTTGAGCTATTAATTTAAGTACAAATATTAGTCATTGACATTTTAGCATTTTAGTACACTTTTCTCTGGTAAAGAAGTATCTAAACTATCAAAAAAGATAATAGGAATTTTGAATATAATATACTCAACATTATTTAAATACAGATGCTAGAAAACATTTAGGTTCAATCATTGCTAAGATGCTCATTTCAATAAAATTACCTGACAATTCAAATATATGGTATAAAAAATCATTTAAAATATTCTGTACTATTTGACACTGTGCATTTTGTTAACTGAAAATCTTAAGACACATGCTGAGCTGTACTGCTTCAACTTGATTAAGGTTAGAAACTGTTTCTTCCTACCTTCACAAAATAAAGGTTAAGGTTATCCCAAAGGAGACAGAGTAAGTAGTTGAAAATCAGAAAAAAAGCCAATATTTTTTAAAATAATGGATATAATACATGATGAAAGGCAGAAAGCAGAGTCTAATGGGCTCTGTATTCTGTCTTACTTTCTTGAGTTTGTGATCCTACATCTATCAGTGATCTATAGCCAATCATCAAGGACCACAATCTAGCCAATATTTCTAATTTCTAGTGTATTTTTCTATGAAGCTTCTCCCCACAGATCTAATTCAGTAGATATCTCCCTCTCTTTCTCTCCCTTTCCCTCTTCCTTTCCTTATCCCTTCGCTTCTGTATCTCTCTCTCTCTCTCTCTCTTTCTTTTTCTTTCTCTGTATTTGTGTGTGTAACCAATATGCTATTCCTACAAACATATAAACCATGATCTTACTAATTCTGATTTCTACTTTAAATTGTTATGGCTTATACTTTGATCCCTCCATGACTTTATTTTGTAGGAATATATATATATATATATATATATATATATATATATATATATATATACACAAGCAGTGGCTTCTTGTGTCGACTTCTATCATGATTTTGGTATCTCCTCAGTCATGACTAATCCTTGACTCACATAGGCTTTTAATAAATATTTCTTAATAAAACAAGAGCGACTAGTATTTTATAAAAAAAGGAAAGGAAAGAAAATGACTAGGCATTTGATTGTCAATAATTTAATAGTTTTATAAGATTAATATTACCTACCAGTAAAGTGTCAACAATGATAGTATAAAAATGAATAGGATATTACAAATATTAGATATAGTATATGATGAGTACTTAGAATAGAAAAGCCACATGTGCTAATCTTCGGGTATATAAAATTGACTAGCATTATTATGAGACATACCAGAGATTTTAATATGTGTGAGTATATATAAATGAATGAAATAGAGCCCGGCGGTGGTGGCGCAAGCCTTTAATCCCAGCACTCGGGAGCCAGATGCAGGCGGATTTCTAAGTTCGAGGCCAGCCTGGTGTACAGAGTGAGTTCCAGGACAGCTGAGACTATACAGAGAAACCCGGTCTCGAAAAAACAAAACCAACAACAAAAAAAGATTGAAATAGGAAAACAGAATCCTGCAAAACATAGAAAGGTAAAGAAAAAGAGAACAGAATAGAATATATTTTTTCTATATACACTAAAACTTACAACTATATATGCATAAAATAATTCAGTAGCAAGGCTAATGGAAGCATTTGACTTAAGGGATGCCAATTGAAATATCTATTATAGATAATGTATAAAATAGTAACAAATAAATTAAAACTTAAACATTTTTAAATCAACAACTTGTGAAAAAGTTCCAAACAATGTTCTTTGTAAAGTAGATCATAGTGCAAAACAGTTGAAATTCTCGTATTTTCTGATTCTTATTTTTATGTAAAAACTACTACTTTTATTATTTTAAATTATAGACTTATGTATAAATGGATATTTGTATATGAATGTATAGTGGTGGCCAGAGGCATTGGATCCCCCAGAGTTTTAGTTACACATAGTTATGTGTTACCCTATATGGGTGTTGAGAGCAAAGCTCTTGTCCTTTACAAGGACAGTGTTCTCCGCGCAATCTAATCTGCCAAAGACTTTCTGATTCTTAAATCTTATTACAAAAGGTATAATAATTAAAGTACTGTGATGAATGATGATAGTATAAAGGTGAACTAGAGACTAGTGAAATGGAATAGAGATCATGAAATCTGGTATTTATGATTAAATTATTTTCAAGTTGTGTACCAAAAATTAAAGGGCAAAATTGTTGTTTGGTAATTTATATAACTACATGAAAAAAATCAAATATAAACACTTATAAATATTAACTCAAAATTAATCAAATATTTAAATATACAAAATAAAAAAGAGTGTAACTGTTAAATGAAGATATAAATAAAAAGCTTCATGAGTTTGAATTTGCAAGTTATCCTTGACAAGAAAGAGACAAGAGGAGAACCCTCATAAGAGTGAACCATCTTTAGAAGAAGAATAAAGATTGTACTAGGTAATCATCAGAGAGGATGAGACTTAGTGTGAGGATGCAAAATTCTCATTTCATTCCATTTCATCTGTGTCTGGATACTGTTGTCAGCTGGAACATGAAGTGACTAAACTTTACCATGATTAAGGTTCATTAAGCATCTGTAAGGCAAAGGACACTGTCAATAGGAGAAAATGACAACCAACTGATTGGGAAAAACTCTTTACCAATCTTACAACTAATAGAAAGCTAATATCCAATATATATAAAGAACTCAAGAAGCTAGACTCCAAAGAATCAAATAACCCTATTAAAAATGAGGTACAGTGTTAAACAAAGAATTCTCAAGTTAGGAATCTCACATTGCTGAGATGTACTTAAGGAAATGTTCAACATCCTTAGTAATCAGGAAAATGTTAATCAAAACTACCCTGAGATTCTACCTCACACTGGTCAGAATAGCTAAGATCAAAAACTCAGGTGACAGTAGATGTTGACAAAGATGTAGAGAAAGAGGAACACTCCTCTACTGCTGGTGGGAGTGTAATCTGGCACAACTGCTGTCTAAGTCAGTCTAACAATTCCTTAGAAAATTGGACATAATATTATCTGAAGACCTAGCTATACCACTCCTGAGCATGAACTTAAAAGATGCTCCAACATATAGCAAGGACACATGTCCATTATGTTCATAGCAGCTTTATATTAGTCAGAAGCTGGAAAGAACCCAGAGGTCCTTCAACAGAGAAATGGACACAGAAAATGTGGTACATTTATACAATCAGCTATTAAAAACAATGCATTTATGAAGTTTTTAGGCAAGTGAATGGAACTAGTAACTCATCCAGAGTGAGGTAACCCAATCACAAATGAACACACATGGTATGCACTCATTGATAAATGGATATTAGCCTAAAAGCTCAGAATACTTAAAATACAATTCACAGACATGAAGCTCAAGAAGAAGGAAGATCAAAGTGTGGATACTTCTGTCATTCTTTGAAGGGGTAACAAAATATTCACAGGTTGAAATATGGAGACAAAGTGTGGTGCAGAGACTGAAGGAAAGGCCATCCAAAGACTGCCCCACCTGAGGATCCATCCCACATACAGTCACCAAATCCAGACACTATTGTGGATTCCTAGAAGTGCTTGCTGACAGGAGCCTGATATAGATGTCTCCTGAGATGCCCTGCAAGAGCCTTACAATTTGAAAAGTAAATAAAGAAAATATCCAATAAAAACTAAAAATAAATAAATAAATAAAAAATAAAAAGATGAACGTTTTTCACATGCTGGAGACTGGAGTCACATCATCCAATATTGAGCCCAAGAAGGCCTCAGGACAATTAGAAGTAATGGCTCATCTCCATAAAAATTGCAATTGCAGGACAGAGGAGCCTTAATTTTTTTTTAAGTAGCCCTGCATTGTGAAAGAAATATGAATAGAAACAAAAACCAGAGAATAAGCTGTGCCACTTAGTTTATGTGTTTCTATGAATGTTGCAAGCTGATATCAATGAGGGAGTGATACATATCTAAGACCAAAAGAAGTTCTGGAGTATTTGAAATGTATCAGGAAAAAAGTGTTTCATATATTGTACAGAGCACAATGGCTACAACCCTCTCAGGAAGAGACTTTTAAACAAGTCTATCACATTGCACCTTAACATCATGTATGTCACACTGAACATTTAGCAATGTGTGTGACTTCAAAAAGTGGGCTATTCCTGAGTATAAAATCATCTGCAGATACTCAGAGTTCTAAAGCATATCACATTCATTTATCAGATACCAAACACCAGGCCTCTACAGAGAGACCCCTTAGATGGCCTCAGTCATCACCTTCAGGCTTTCTTAAATTGGAACTTTGATGTACCTACAGACATGTTCAATAAGAACTTCCATGCATCACTGTACACTGGTACAGGTGCCCCAAGAACAGTACCCAAGGGAGAAGCCAAACTAAAGCAGGACACAGTTCTAATGTTGATACCTCTGGCTTACTCTTTCTTCTTCAAATCCAGTATCAAGCCATCTAAAAGGGTTTGTAAAACTAAGAATGAAGGTTGGTTTATTTTAAAATATAAATATATATTAATATGTGGATGTTAATATATATTAAAAGAAGTTATAGATTAATTACTTAGTACCCATAGAAAGCACCTAAACTACTTACCCTCTCCCCAGCACCCGGAGACTGACTTTTGTCTTTTGACAATAAAAAGAAATAGGGAGTGGTTAGAGCAAAGAATCCAGGGACTAGATCTAGGCCATACAGTATATTCCTGAGGTGAGGAAATCACTTTTCCTGTAAATTCTGTTTGCCTTTGTCCTATCATTTGCTGTTAGAGTACAGCATACTCATCCTACCCCATTATTTAAATAGGACATAAGGGTGATTATTCATCCTCATTATTTCTCCTTTCACCTTTCCTCATTTTTCCCTTACTTGCTCACCTTCTCCCCTACTAATCTCTTTTTCATACTCAGGATGTTTTGTTTTATGTCCCAGAGTGTAATCAGGGTCATCTGTGTGATCATGTGTCCACAAATATCCATTTGAGCTAAGTAGGCTCACTCGTGGGTATACAACTTCCATAATTCCTCCCTCTCTTCCAGAATATCTTAGTTACCAATAGTTCAGATTTAAGGGATAAAGCCAGATGAGCCTCTGCCTCAATAATTTCTGCTTATATAGTGAACTCTTATAATTGTTTGCTTGTTTGTTTTGTATAAGCACAGTTCCTATAGGCATTGCTACTAGGAGCTCATAATCGTCATTTCTGAATTGTGTTTAGAACATTGCTTTTCACAGCCCTTCTTCATCTTTTAGCTCTTACACTCTTTTGACCTCATCTCCTATAATGTTCTGTAAGTCTTAAGGAGGATAATATAAAAGTCTTGTTTGGAAATTAATCTTCAACCATTGTTTTTTTAATTTTTAACCATCTTGTACAGCAATGAGTCTCTCTATTCACTGCAAAGAGAGGCTTCTCTGATTAAGGTCAAGATTAGCCTTTAATCTGTCAATGTAAGAATACTTATGTAGAAGACAGCTTCATCTAGGCAGCTAGAATCACTTTTTTTTCCTTAAGAGAGTTTTTTAGTACTTTGTATTGTTTCCCACTTGTAGAACAGTTTGCCTTCCAAGTCTCTTTTATGTTTTTTGTTCGTTTGTTTGCTTTTCGATTTTAATGGGTTATCAGATAATAGTTTCCATGTAGTTGTTTTTTTTTTTAATACTTCCTTCATTTTGGTTGTTTCCCCTTCCCTTGTTCTCTTCTCTTTTACAGTATTCCCACTCTCAATTTTAATTTTAACAGTGTTATTTTCTTCCTCACATCATGTCCCCATATCCTTTTTTTTTTTTCTAACTTCCAAACGAATTCCAAATTAGACACACAAATACAAGTATCAGGTTAGGATCTGCATGTAAAAACAAGCTTATGATTTTATTTCTAGACCTGGATTACCTCATTAGTGCAATTTTCTCCAGTTACTAATGAATTTGTTTATAATTAAATAAACTGGCATTGTGTACATGTACTACATTTTTATTATCCATTCATCAGGTGATTGACATCTGGGTGGATTCCATTTCTCAACTTTTATAAATGGAGCTACAATAAACATGGATGTGCAAGTGTCTCTGGAGTAGGAAATAACTTATTTCGAGTATATGATCAGCAGTATGCACTACTTTTTACACTAAGCATATCTTATTTCATTTCGCATTTCATGCAGCTCTTCTATATTCTGATAAATTTGCTAAAAGAATGAGGAAGCATCAGCCTCCATGTTTGGAGGTCCAGTTCATAGTGGAAACTGAATTTTTTTTTTCTCTAACTCTTCTCTAATGGGAAGAATCACCTAATTCATGATTTTAAGAAAATTCAAACTTTTAAACTGTTTAAAGAGAAGACTCATATTCTCTGTCCTTTGTGAGGGGAAGTCTACATATCTCTTAGAAACTCTCTTGTGACCCCAAAGTTTATAATTTTTCTAGGTTTTTCCATATTATTATGTATATATTTAAATGCAAAAATTTTCTTTCTATAAAGATATCTTTCAATAAATTAAAGTTAAAAATAAAACCTACAGGGAATACTCCACAATTCAAAAGAAAAAAAGAAAGAGAAAAAGAAAGAAAAGAAAGAAAGAAAACAAAAGAAAATATAGTTTTACCTCAAAAGGCATACACAACTGAATGAGAAGCAGACAATATTAGCAAATTATGTGTGCTAAAAATATAATATGCCTGATTTCTATGGTTCCACAACAAAAGCCACTCACAAAAGAGCAAGGAAATTGAATAGACCTTGCCCAAAAGAAAGTCTGGAAACTTTTAATATACACATGGAGATATACTCAATATCTAGAGAAATTCAAATAAAAATAAAAATGAAAGTCCTCAAGCAAATTCCCAAACTACCTCCACAAAAACTCAATTACATGTCCTGTTCAGATACTTTGTCTTTAATATACTCAGGATAGAAATCCTCTTGTTTCATTCATAAAGTATATACATGTATTTTTTTAATTTTTTAAGAGAAAATGCAGTAACGATTTGAATATAACCTAAAGTCACATAAAACTTGCAATTCCTTTGAAATGACAAACTTTGATTCTCTGAGGAATATTTTTCTTTTTCAATTTACCTTCAAAAATCTTTAACAGTTTAATATTTGTATATAAAGTACTTAGTTTGCAGTCACTTTCCATTGCCCCTTTTCATCTCTGTACACTGCTGCAGAACCTCTTCTTCCTCCCAACAAGCCTTCCTCTTATTGTCATGTATAGTTTCTATATTTTTGTAACTTACTGAATATAATTAGGGTTGCTTGAACTAATATGATTGGTGATCATGATTTTTCTTAATTGTATTGTCTTTCTTAATGGAGTGGATGACTCCAGAAGAGTTACAGCAGTGCCAAATCCCAATTACAAGCCTCCATGGTTCTGCTAGCTATCCATACTACAAGTACCACAAAATATGCTATGTACACTGGAGTACTTTCATTTGAAAGAATGTGATCCATTTCATCCTTCAAATATTTCCTGGGTATTTTTCTAAACAGTATGTGTGCTCATTAATTAATGCCACTTGGGTGCTTTTCTTGTAGACCCTCCCTAAATAGAAGACAACTCCCTAGGTATCCTTCATACCTATTATCAGGCAAGATAAAGGTAGATTGAAAATATCTACTTCCATCAACCTCATTGCCTTCATAAAACAATCTACTCTTACATATCTGTCTATAAAATACTAGGGTTAATTTTGAGGATTTTTGTAGCCATTTGTTACAGTCACCTTTGAACTTACAGGTCACCTCTGAGTACCTAAAAATATATATATAATAGGTATTCAGAAATTTTTGTCCATTCATTGTGAGGAAGAGATGATTTACATCTGGACCCTTCAGCATGGATAATAAATGAACCTTATTACATGAATTGTGTTTCATTAAAAATGAAAATAAAATTGACAAACACACACAAATCACTCTTGATCGACAAGACATAAGAGCTAGTTAGAAATGTAGAATTTGATTCAGAATTCATGAACTAAAAATTTTAATGCAATGCTAATCACCATATGATTCAAAGGCATACTGAAGTTTGAGGAACACGTAGTTGAGACAAAACGTTATGGATTTTGTTAAAAACAAATAAACGAATGTTCTAATGAGTATATTATATATCAATAAAAATATGTGTGAAAGAAAGTAACTCTAAGGCTAAATCAAGATATATTGGATAAAGTATGATGTATAAGAGCTGTAAATGTTTATGATCAGCTGAAAAAGAAATAACATAATTTTTCTTTCAAAGCTGAGCTCCATAAAATTTGATGAATTTGTCTCAAACATGCTGTTAATTTATATAAGTTGTTAAATGAAGTTTCTGCTATAAAACATGTCCTTTTTAATTCATTGAATGGTATGCTTAAAGATGATCAAATATGTTATTCACTAGGTTAGGGGAAGTTAAAAATTCTCTTCAATAGTGTAATTCATGAGCCAGAAGAATAACTCTGTTAGCCAACTGGAGACTTAGAGAAAGTTATTTTTAAAATAAAATATACATTGCCCCTTCCCATTCAGACATATCCAAAGATTTGAATAATCCAATATGCCGTGGCTTGGAAATCAAATTGAACAGTACAGCATTCCATGGGACCTTATTAAAATTGGCAATTATTATAATTGTAACACAGATTTCAGAACTAAGGGGGCAATATTTTGACTTTTAAGAAATTTCCCTTTGGATTGTAGAATATCTGGGTGTGTTATGTGTATGTATTTGAAGCAACATAAGGGTGAAATATGAAAGGGGTGGTATCAGAGCCCAAAGTCAAGAAGCCTCAATCTTTTAATCAATAAACTGTTTGAGGTATGCCATTGTAAATACTATTGAAATAGCTAGTCATAGAGTAAGATAGATAGCCAAGTTGATAAAGTTGTTTCCTTTCAAACAAAAAGACCCATATTTGCTCACACAATCCACATTAAAAAAAACAACAACAAATAAACAAACCACAGCAGCAACAACAAAACCAGAATGAAAACGAAAACAAAACTCCTATCTCTAGGGCAGTAGACAAGAGTGGCTCTGAGTTTTGATGAACATCAAGTCCCAAGAGCATTTCTGTGGCTTCCAAATTTACAAACATAGTATATGTGCACATGAACCAACATGCATATAATTTAAACATGATAAACATCCTAAAATTACATTACTTCAGTTATGCATTTGCATCATTTTTGAAGTACAACTTATAGATAATGATCCATTTTGAGAAGCATATTTTCTGTTATTATATGAACACCACAGTGTGTTTCTACAAAAATTTAGATAACATACTCTACTGTTCAGCTAAGAAATCTGGTACAGTGTACTGTTTCTAGATCACAAACCTGTTAAATATGCAAATACACTTAACATTGTAGGAAGATATAACACAGGATAGTTATTTCTGTATCTAAATCCATCTAAACAAAAATAGCAAAATATGATATAAAATTTCTTAAAGTATTATTGCTGTATAAGTTACTTATTAAAATGGAGCTTATAAGACTGTAAATTGTATTTTGTTAACTTGTGAATGAATATAATAACCTTCAAAATTCCAATATACGAGTTTACACAAAGTATTACCTAAGGCTATGCTGCATGAGGCACTATTAGAAACTCCAATAACTATTACAAACAACAACATTAATAATAATACATTTAATTTAAAATCTTCTCTTTTTGTTCATTACAGGTTTATTCTTCTTCTTCAATATTTTATCAACTTTTATTTTATTATTTTTTAATATATTTTTATGAGATATTTTCTTCATTTACATTTAAAATGATATCCCCTTTCCTAGTTTCCTCTCCAAAATTCCCCTATTCTCTCCCACTTCCCCCTGCTATTCAACCTCCCCTCCTGCTTCTTGGCCCTGGAATTCTCCTGTACTTGAGCATAGAATCTTTGCAAGACCATGGACCTCTCCTCCCATTGATGGCCAAAAAGGTCATCCTCTGTTACATATGCAGCTAGAGACACAATCCCACCATGTGTTTTCTTTGATTGGAGGTTTAGACTCATGGAGCTCTGGGTACTGGTTAGTTCATATTGTTGCTCCCCCTATAGGGCTACAGACCACTTCAGCTCCTTGGGTACTTTCTCTAGCTACTTCATTAAGAATCCTGTGCTCCATCCAATAGATGACTGAGAATCCAGTTATGAATTTGCCAGGCACTGGCATAGCCTCACAGGAAACAGCTATATCAGGTTCCTGTGTAGCAAAATATGGTTGGCATCTGCAATAGTGTCTGGGTTTGGTGGTTTTTTATGGGATGGATCCCCAGGGAGAGGATGGGTGTAGTCTCTGGATGGTCCTTCCTTTAGTCTCAGCTCTGAATTTGTCTCTGTAAATCCTTTCATGAGTATTTTGTTCCCCCTTCTAACAAGGATCAAACTAACCACACTTTGGTCTTTCTTCTTGAGTTTCGTGTGTTTTGCAAATTGTATCCTGGGTATTCTGAGCTTCTGGACTAATATCCACTTATCAGCAAGTGCATATCATGTGTATTATTTTGTTATTGGGTTACTTAAATCAGAATGATATCCTCCAGATCCATCCATTTGCCTAAGAATTTCATAAACTCATTATTTTTATTTTATCTCATTATTTTTAATAGCTTTTTAGTACTCCATTGTGTAAATGTACCATATTTTCTGTATCCATTCCTCTGTTGAGAGACATCTGGATTCTTTCCAACTTCTGGCTATTATAAATAAGGCTGCTATAAACATAGGGAAGCATGTGTCGTTATGACAAGTAGGAACATCTTCTGGGTATATGCCCAAGAGTGGTATTCCTGGACCTTCTGGTAGGACTATGTCCAATTTATTGAGGATCTTCCAAACTGATTTTCAAGTGGTTGTACCAGCTTGCAATCCCAACAGCAAGGGAGGAGTGTTCTTCTTTCTCTACATACTCGCCAGCATCTGCTGTCACCTGAGTTTTTGGTCTTAGCCATTCTGACAGGTGAGTGGTGGAATCTCAGTGTTGTTTTGATTTGTATTTTACTGATGATTAAGAATGTTGAACATTTTTTTCAAGTGCTTCTCAGAGATTTTATGTTCCTCAGTTGAGAGTTCTTTGTTTAGCTCTGTACTCCATTTTAAAATAGGGATATTTGTTTTTCTTGAATCCAATGTCTTGAGTGCTTCATATATATCGGGCACTAATCCCCTATTGGATTTAGGATTGGTAAAGATATTTTCCAAATCTTTTGTTTGCCATTTTGTCTTATTGACAGTGCCCTTTGCTTTACAGAAGCTTTGCAATTTTATTAGGTCCCATTTGTTGGTTCTTGATCATACAACAAAAGCCATTGCTGTTCTTTTCAGGGATTTTTTCCCCTGTGACGATATCTTCAAGGCTCTTCCCTACTTTCTCCTCTATATGTTTCAGTGTCTTTGGTTTATGTGGAGTTCCTTGATCCACTTAGACTTGAGCTTTGTACAAGTAGATAAGGATGGAACAATTCACATTCTTCTACATGATTACTCCCGGTTTTCTAGCTGTTTTGAGTACAGTCTTTTGTAGTACGATCTGATGATGTTTTGGATTTCTTCAGGATCTGTTGTTATGTCTCTCTTTTCATTTCTGATTTCGTCAATTAGGATAATGTCCCTGTGCCCTGTAGTTAGGTGTCTAAGGGTTTTTCTATCCTGTTGATTTTTTCAAATAACCAGTTCCTGGTTTGGTTGATTATTTGTATTGTTCTTTTTGTTTCTGTTTGGTTGATTTCAGCCCTGAGTTTGATTATTTTCTGCCATCTATTCCACATGGATGAATTTGTTTCCTTTTATTTTAGAGCTTTTAGGTGTGCTGTCAAGCTGCTTGTGTATGCTCTCTCCAGATTCTTTTGGAGTACTCAGAGCTATGAGTTTTCCTCTTAGGACTGTGTTCTTTGTGTCACATAAGTTTGGATATGTTGTGGCTTCATTTTCATTAAACTCTCAAAATTCTTTCATTTCTTTCTTTCTTTCTTGACCAAGTTATCATTGAGTAGAGTATTGTTTAGCTTCCACCTGTATGTGGGCTTTCTATTATTTATGTTGTTATTGATGATCAGCCTTAGTTCATGGTAATCTGATAGGCTGCATAGGATTATTTCAATATTTTTGTATCTGTTGCAGCTCATTTTGTGACCGATTATACAGAAAATTTTAAAGAAAGTACCATGAGGAGCTGAGAAGAAGATATATATATATATATATATATATATATATATATATATATATTTGTTTTAGGATAAAATGTTCTGTAGATTTCTGTTAAATCCATTTGGTTCATAACTTTTGTTAGGTTTACACGTCTCTGTTTATTTTCTGTTTCCAGGATATATCCATTGATGAGTGTGGGGTGTTGAAGTCTTCCACTATTATATTGTGCAGTCCAATGTGTACTTTGAGCTTTAATAAAGTTCTTTAATGAATGTGGATGCCCTTGCATTTGGAGCATAGTTGTTCAGAATTGAGAGTTCATCTTGGTAGATTTTAATTTTGATGAGTATGAAGTGCCTCTCCTTTTCTATTTTGATAAATTTGGGTATAAAGTTGATTTTACTTGATATTAGGATGGCTACTCAGCTTTTTTTCTTGAGACCATTTTCTTGGAAAATTGTTTTGAGCCTTTTACTCTAAGGCAGTGTCTGTATTTGTTCCTCAGGTGGGTTCCCTGTATGCAGCAAAATGTTGGGTACTGTTTATATAGCCAGTCTGCTATTCTATGTCTTTTTATTGGGGAAATGAGTCCATTGATACTAAGAGATATTAAGAAAAATTAATTGTTGTTTCCTGTTTGTTTGTTTTTTGTTTTTGTTTTTTGGTTTTTTTAGAGTTGAGATTCTGTTCTTGTGGCTATATTTCTTTAGGTTTGTTGAAAGATTACTTTCTTGCTTTTTCTAGGGCATATTTTACCTCCTTGCATTGGATGGAGTTTTCCCTTTGTTATCCTTTGAAGGGCTGGGTTCAGGGAAAGATATTGTGTGAATCTTTGGTTTCTTCATCTATGGTAAATGAGAGTTTTGCTGGGTATAGTGTCCTTGACTGGTATTTGGAGATAAAGATCACTAATACAGGAGAATGTGCAAGAGCCTAAGAAAATATTTGAAAATACACAGTATATACAAATTCCTAAAATATACTTTATTCTACAAAGAGCACGTTTCCATTCTCTGTGGCATATAGTTCAGGAGGATGCATTAGGAAGGGGGATAGACATAGGATATTTGTGACCTCTTGTTTCTCCTATACATCCAGGTTATTTCTATTTTTATTTAAAGACTCACATCCTTCCCCACCTTCTGTCCAGTGTATCTTCCTTATGTACTCCTCCACATTTTTCTCCAAACTATCAAGTCTAGCTTAGATAGAATTAATATATCCAGTGTCCAGCCTAATATGGCTTACACTGCTTATGCTGTATCTCTTGGCTTTTACCTGGGAGAAATTATGACATCTGTATTGACACAGATGAAAAGTATTTTCAATCTTACATCTTAAAAGGCTTTGGTGATTTCTGTAGCCTCAAAAATCTCAAAATCTCAAAATTTAACAATCTCAAAATGAAAACATATAACATTTAAAACATTCTTGTGCTCACTGTAACAAAAGATTTTGGCTTGTGAACTGTAACATTGACTCATATTATCTCAAACAAACAAACAAACAAACAAACAAACAAAAACAGTTATCTTGTCTTTAAGAGTAATGAGGAGTTTTCTCTGGCAAGTTATTTTAGTCTACCACCATTTGATCTAGAGCTTCTAGAGCCAAAATTCTTCAGCTTCATTCATGTTGTCACTCACTTATCCATTATGTATTATATATTGCTTCATCACTTAAGCAATCTAAAAACGACAATAACCCAATACTGTAGTCAATTCCACTTTGTCTTCTCAGCATCACAAACTGTTGCCTTCAACCATGACCATGATAATTAGGGTGCTGAAAAGGACATAATACTGTACCTGGTCCTCAATCAAAGTTACTTGAAGTTCCTTCATAATTGATAGACTCATTTTCATACGTTTTTATTCTCCTTATCTGTATAAAATATAATCTAACAGCTTCTGTCACATTTTTTTGCCTTCCCAGATATAAATCCTGGTTTAATTTGATATAATTTTTGAAAACAACCAGCTGTGATTTTCTTCCTTAATACTCATTAAACATATGTAATTTTGTCTGGGGGTGAGAGATAGGAACATCCTTTTGGAGACTGTGAGGGGGAGGAGGTATGAAATGGAGAGCTGTCAGGGACAGACCAGGAATGGGATAAAGTCTGGACTGTAAAAAAGTGATTAAAGAATAAAAATAAGTAAATAAATAAATAAATAAAAACTTTCGTTCCTCAAAACATAGAAAAAAGATAGACACTCACCATGACTTCTTATTGGAAATATTTGCAGTATAGTATGCTTAGGGATCACCATAAACAGTATATGAATATGAACCAAGAGAGCATATGATAATAAACCTTATACATATGATAGATAAGGTTGATGATGGCATATAGAGCATACTGTTTAACAATATTTTTTTATTATAAGGAGTATTGTTGTGTTCTAAAATGAGGATAAAATATAAAGGTATTTTCTTGCCAACCTTTACAGACTGGTATACTTAGTATCAATTCCATACTGGTAAATATTAACAAGCAGTTTTAAGAGACAGGGATTAAGGGTTCTAGGAAGCCATGTATTGTATATCTTGCTGAGTTGGATAATAAACTTGACAACTACATAAAGAAAATGTGGTACATATATAAGACAGGATACTAGTCAGCTATTAAAAATAATGACACCATAAGTTTTGCAGGCAAATGGATAGATCTGGAGAATATCATCCTGACTGAGACAACCAGCCCCAAAAGTACATGCATGGTATGTACTCACTTATAAGTGGATATTAGACATAACATACAGTATACCCATGTTACACTCCACAGATGTGAAGAAGCTAAATAAGAAGAAAAACATGAGCTAGGATGCTTGAATATCACATAGAACAGGAAATAAAATAGTGATAAGAAACAGATGGAAAGAGGGGAACTGGGTAGAAAGGGGTGGGTTAGAATCAGATATGGGGAGGGAAAGAGTGGATGGCAAGATGCCCATGAACATGAATGGAAATATGCAGCTGACAGATGTGGGGTAGTATGGGGCATCACCAGGAAGAGACTGAAACCTGTGATAAGGGAAGTCCTTAAGTATCAATGGGGGTAACCTTAGCTGTGACTCTCAGCATTGGATATATGAAAACCTAAGAGACCACCTCCTGTAGCCAGGCAGGAACCTGTGTGGAAAAATAAAACACTAACTCACCCTCAAAGCTGTCAACCCAAAATTTATCCTGTCTACAAGCAATGCAGGGACAGGGAATGGTGCAGAGACTGAGGGAATAGCCAACCAATAAACAGCCCAACTTGAGACCTATCCCATTGGCAAGCATCACTCCCTAACACCATTAACGATAGATACTCTGTTATGTTATCATCTAGCTTGGCTGTCTTCTGAGGGGTTCCACCAAGCAGATGATTCAGACAGTTGTAGACACACATAGCCAAACAGTGGATGGGAACTCTCATGGAAGAACAGGAAGAAGAATTGTGGCTCCCAAGGGGATAGAAACTCCACAGGAAGACCAACTGAGTCAACTCACCTGGACCATTGGGGCTCTTGGAAATTGAATCACCAACCAAAGAATATACAGGGGCTGGATCAATCCCTCCCACTTGTATGTAGCAGAAATGCAGCTTGGTCTTCATGTGGATCCCAAACAAATTGAGCAAGGGCTATCCCAAAAGTTGTTGGCACTATGGGCAATATGTTCTTCCAGCTTGACTGCCTTGTCTGGCCTCAGTGGGAGAGGATAAACCTATTTTCACAGAGACTTGATGTGCTAAAGTAGGGGGATACACATGGGACACCCACCCACTCAAAGGAGAATAGGGAGGTTGGGGGAAGGATTTGGGGGAAAGGGGTGACCAGGAAGGGGACAGTGAGCAGGATATAAACTGAATAAGTTATATATATATATAAACACTTTGGGTTGGAAGTTGATTTTATTCGATATTAGAATGGCTACTCCAGCTTGTTTCTTCAGACTGTTTGCTTGGAAAATTAAAATATAATAATATACATATATTATTAAGATCAGTTTGTTATTTGAGAAATATTATAAATTATTTTATATGAAATTTCCCTCTCAGATTAAATTTTGAACATTAGAACAGTGGAATAATATAAAATAAATACCACAAGAAACAATTCTATCACCTTCCATCTGAAATGGTACGGGCCCTATGAATTAAATGATGACAGGGCAATATGTTAAAAGACATGACTTATTTCTCTGTACAAAAGCATACTTGCAAGGATTTTCAATGATTAAATATTTCCTAAATAGTCACAGATAAATTATCACATATTAAATTTAAGCAAAGCAAGGTAGAAGTTTCAGAGTTTCAATATGGGAAGAGCAGCTCTGGAAGGCTCCCTTAAGACATTTACTCTGCCTTCATTTGGTCGTCTATTTTATTTTAAATCATTTTATTCCACTTAATTCAAAATAAAAACATCACACAACTGGTTTAAGGTAACCACTCAAACAGGAGATTTATACATCTCAATGACTTCATACACTCAGAATGGCCATTCGGAAAGAATGGAGCTATGATTAGGGTTTTACATTTTCCCTATAGATTATATTTTAACTAATTTTCTTTTTAATTTTTATATTGATTTAATAATTTTATTTTGTTAATAATATTTCATTAAATGTGCTTTTAAAAGATACATAATTAAATTTCTCTTATTTTATACATTTTATTTAATTTTTTTCACTCAAGATTTTATCCCCCTCTTACTGTTCCACATACTTCCTCTCTACCACTTGTCTCCATGAGGATGTCCTATCCCCTCACTCCCCACCCAATCAGACCTCTCCATTCCATTTTTTTAGTATAAGAAAATAAAAGGAAAATTATGAGAAAATTAAAGTAGAAAAAATGTATTTATATACTCTTTCATAATTTGTATGTTCTTTAGTCTGGCTTTGTAACAGCTGAATTCAACCTTTAGCATAACGATTCCCTTCAAATGAATCCTTATACAAATTATAGGAAGCAATGTTATTCCCATAAATATGGAAATAGTTCATGTAATATTATCCAAAAACATCTATTATAGAATTTGAAGTAAAATTACAAGTTATTTCTACTGATATAAAATGGTAAAATCAAGATTTTTCTCCCGAGTAAAAATTATCTCAGAAACTTTATGCAGAGCATTCCAAATCCATGTATCTCTTCCTACTAAAATATATGGAAGTAGCCTTTCCTGATCATATAGATAGCAAGTACCTTGTGATAAAGAAAAAGTAAATCAATTTCCTTCCATAATAACTTCCCCTTATTCTGATATTTAAAACTTAGTCATTTAAAAATTGAGCCACTGTCTGGCTCAATGGTCCTAACAAAAGGTTCTAATTGTATCCTGGAAGCATAACAAAAACTATAAGGCAGTCAGCCTGGCATTTCTGCTAAACGCATCACCAGTTTATGATAAAAAAAAAAATATATATATATATATATATATATATATATATATATATATAGAGAGAGAGAGAGAGAGAGAGAGAGAGAGAGGGAGGGAGGGAGGGAGGGAGGGAGGGAGGGAGGGAGGAAGGAAGGAAGGGAGGAAGGAAGGAAGGAAAGAAGGAAGGAAGGAAGGAAGGAAGGAAGGAAGGAAGGAAGGAAGGAAGGAAGGAAGGAAGGAAGGAGAACAACAACAAATAATATTCACATTGTCATTTGGTGCAGTTTGATATCTGTTCTCAAAACTTGGCATCACCCCAAAGGAAAAAGTAATCATAACTTGCTCATATGTTATTTATTCTTCTCTCTTCCACTCTCTTCCATTTTCCTATTTCCACAAGTGAAAAAACATAAAATACTCAAATGGGTTTTATGTGATCCTTGTGCTCAAATGGAAACCATTCACCTCTATACTACAGTTCCAGAAACCAGACACTTTCAGAGCTCTGTGGATTATCCTGATATTAATTTGACAGGATCTGGGGGGACATTACTAATTTTCCCAATTCTCCAAGGGCATGATACATTTTAAAATAATTATGAGACAGGAGTGTGAGGGAAAGGACTCAGTTCTGTTTATGGGGCAGTGCAATAATAATTTGACTACACATTGAGTATATAGGTAACAAAAAGTGGAATTTTCTTTTTTTTAACTTCTTTTGGGATGTATCGCAATGGGAGGGTGACATGGAATAGGTGGAAAGGGATTATTATCAGAGTGCATAATGTGAAACTCCCAAAGAATCAGTGCAAATGTTATGTAGAATGTGTGTGTGTCTATGTGTGTGTGTGTATATAATGTGTGTTAAACAGAACTCTCCAATACTTTTCAATTTCTCCAAGATCTCCTTCCACACATTTCTCTCTGTCTCTCTGTCTCTGTCTCTCCATCCCCCCACTGACTGAAATTGCGACACAAACATAGGTGTGTGGTCATCCAGTCTTGTATGTGCAATCTACTATTGTCCATATCCTCAATGCAAAATAGTTCTCAGTCCCCTAGATGTCATCACTTGCCCAAAGCTTCTTAGCTCCTCTGGAACCATTCCCCCATCTATACCGAAACTCTAGTTGGCTTAATTGTCTGTAGGCAACTATGGTTTCTTTGAGTTTATATGCACAACACTCATGTCATATCTAGAAGATAACACTTCACAGCATTCCTTTACATCCTCCAGACCATACTTTCTGCCACATCTTCTATGTTATTTATTGAGATTTGTAGGTAGGGGGTTTGATAAAGATATCATATCTGTAACTGAACATTCACAAACATGTATTCTCAACAATTTATGCAGTCATATATCTCTGAAAAATAAATTTTCTGGCCAAGGTTTGGAGCACTAAACATTCATGAGTATAAGCCTAAGTGTATAGAGGGCATTTTGGCAATGAAGCCGTTTTGCAAAATAGCAGTATATTATATTCTCCAAAAAAACCTTTCTATGACTTCCACAGTCATGAAATTTGGACCCTGTTTAGAATATCAGACATAAATTCCCTCCTGTAGAGCAGGTCACAGGTCCAACAAGAAACTGGTTGGTTACTCCATATCAGTCATGCCAGTACTACACTATTAGGCAGTCCGCATATTTTCTGTAAAGTAGATATTATAGCACATACAGTTCACAAGTAGGTAAGACACACACACACATATACCTATGCATGCACATATATGAATACAATAAATGTTTACACATATACATACACATATTTATCTACCTATACTGTTTATTCATATGTATATATAAAACACACCCATACACAACACACACACACACACACACACACACACACACACACACTGTATTCAAAGTGTATGATCTCTTCACATATAGGTTTTTACCATTTGTTATGGCTGACAACCAAAGACAATGATAATAGTTGTATTTTGGGTAATTCAGAGGCATAACTGACCAATAACTTATATAGAGCTAAATCATGAATGAAACTGATATTTTTCTGTAATAATTCTTGTCTTCTCAGGCAGATTTATGAACTCATATAGAATTGTGGCAAAGTCCTGCCACATTCTATCATGTCCAGATAGTTCCTCTGAACTCAAAACAAAATGGAGGGCTCCCTATTTTTCAGCTATTCTTCCCCTTTTCTGACCTTGTTTGGGGTTCCCATACCCTTCACCTGATGGTCAAATACCCCTATCAAACCTACAAGCTTTATATCCTTTTCCCATTAAGAACCTTCCCCAGCAAGTACCTGGAGTTCCTGGAACATTCCTCTGTATAAATGAAGTTTCATAATACTTTAAACTCTACCCAGTGTTTTTTTCATTTACCGTGAAAACACCTTGCCACTTTACAAAGTTCATATATATTGCCCTTAGTCACCCTGAATAAAGTGTATGCACACAAGCTAAGGTTATCTAAGAGAATTTGTTTCATTAAAATCCTCAGAGAAGGGCTGCCTGCCAGCCAAGTACTCACTCTCCACTGTATTTGGATGCTATATAACTCATCCTTCCAGCCTGGTGTGCAACAGCATTACGATCCCCTGAGTGACTAAAGACAGGATGTGGAACCACAGCTAGATCTCAGTTTGCATGCCAGATAGAATACCTCTGTTCAGTATTTACATAATTATGGTTTTAAGTACCTTGCAAATCAGTGAGTTTCCATAAGTCTTCTTCACATGCCTTTCATTTGATTACTGCACTAACTTTTCTTTCTCCTATTCCTGTCCCTAACTCTACTTTGACTAATTATCCCTAATATTGCTGCCTTTCTCTTTCATATCGAATGTGTTCTATAGCTTCTTGTAATTTTCCATATATTTTTCATAAAGCCCTCATCTTGGTTAAAGGATCATCTGCCCTCTTGTTTGCCTACCCCTGAACCCACTCACTGCTTGCAGCTTGGAACATTATGCCATCAACAGTCTTCCTCTTTAATTTTAACAATATTGTATCATCTCATTTCCTTAAGGCTTCCCCTGGGGTGATTCCAAACTATGTGCTTGAAATAAACTGTGTTCTCTAAATTTCAAATCTTGAAATTGTAACTCCCAACATAATTATATTTGGGGGTAGTGCTTTTAATAAGTAATTTGGGTTATATGAATCCACAAGGCAGAAGTTCTAATCTAATAGATTTGATGCCTTATAACAAAAGGAAAAGAGAAAAAAAGTTCTCACACTGAAGGAAAGCCATGTGAGTTGACAACAAGAATATAGATGTTTGCATGCCAAGATTTAGACCACAATCTTACAATTTTATAATTCTTATTTTAACATTCTAGTATGTAGGGCACTGAAGAAACATTTTTTTTTGGTAAGTCCACTTGTCTATGATATTATGTGATTGTAAGATAAGCTAACCAATGCAACTTCATTTTCTACTATAAGAAAGATTTGCTGGAAACAGGAAGAGGAAAGGTATTAAATATCTTTGTATTTTGTGTCAAAAATTTCTGGCTTTGTCAATACCCATTTCCTTCTCACTAGCAAAGTATAGCTATTAAACTATTAGAAAATAATTTGTAACATTGAAGCAGACCTATTTTGTGCTTTTGAAGTAATTTTGTGCTATTCATCTATCTGTTTTTGGAATACAAAATATTGTTTTTTTAATACTCTTGTGACTCACAGTTCTGTCTTCTGTGTCCTTAGAAGGCAAATGTTGTCAAATTTTATTAATATTCAGCATTCATCAGGAAAATTATTATTGTCTGTTTTCAGAGCTTGATCAGAGGAGAAATATATTGAAGATTTCCACATGAACAGCTTTTTTAAAGAGTCTAAGCTTTTGAGGTATTAGAGAAAGATATAGAGCATAACTATTATTCAGTAAAAATATTTTAAGGGTGGTTTTTAGTAATATAATTGCATAACATACTTAAAGAACAGGAAATTTTTGATATTTACACATCTATTCCTAAATAATGAAACCAAATTTATAAAAATTATTAAATCAATTTAATAATCATAAAAGAACCAGTAAAATTTATGTTAGTAAATTAATATAATGCATAGACAGCAGAGATGAACAAATAATATAAATTTTATATGGTAAAAATGAAACTGCCAAGACCCTTCACAGTAGCCATAAGTTCTATAAAATATCTTCAGGTAACTCTAACCAAACAAGTTAAAGGACTGTATGACAAAAAAATGTAATTCTCTCAAGAAAAAAATGGAAGAAGACATCTGAAAATGGAGAGATATTACATGCTTAAGGATGGGTAGGATTAACATAGTAAAAATGACCATCCTACCAAAAGTTATCTACAGATTCAAAGCAATCCCCATCAAAATCCCAACACAATTATTCACAGACATAGAAGGAGCAATGCTCATTTTCAAATGGGAAAACAAAACCCCAGGATAGTGAAAACAATTCTTAACAATAAAAGAACATTTAGGGCAATCTCTATCCCCAACCTGAAGCTGCACTACAGAGCAATAGTGATAAAAATTCCATGGTATTGGTACAGAGACAGTTTAGTAGCCTTGGCTGCCATTTATGCTCTCTAAGGGTCTGGATGACATGTGCCCAGGATCTTCTGGTTTTCATAGTCTCTGGTGAGAATTCTGGTATAATTCTGATAGGTCTGCCCTTATATGTTGCTTGACATTTTTCTCTTACTGCTTTTAACATTCTTTGTTTTGTGCATTTGGTGTTTTGATTATTATGTGATAGAAGGTATTTCTTTTCTGGTACAAACTATTTGGATTTCTGTAGGCTTCTTGTATGTTCATGTGTGTCTCTTTCTTTATGTTGGGGAAGATTTCTTCTATAATTTTCTTGAAGATATTTACTGGCCCTTTAAGTTGGAAGTCTTCCTTCTCTTCTATACCTATTTTCCATAGGTTTGGTCTTCTCATTGTGTCCTGGATTTCCTTGATGTTTTGGGTTAGTATCATTTTGCACTTCACATTTTCTTTGATTGTTGTGTCAATGTTTTCTATGATATCTTCTGCACCTGAGATTCTCTTTTCTATATTCTGTTTGTTATGCTTTCATTTATGGCTCCTGACTTCTATCCTAGGCTTTCTATTTCCAGAGTTGCCTCCCTCTGTGATTTATTTATTGTTTCTACTTACATTTTTAGATCCTGGATGGTTTTGTTCAATTCTTTCACCTGTTTGGGTGTTTCCTCCTGTATTTCTTTAAGGGAGTTATTTATGTCCTTAAGTCCTCCATCATCTTCATGAGAAATGACTTTAATACATACCTTGCTTTTCAGGTGTCATGGTGTATCCCAGACTTGCTATGGTGGGAGAGTTGGGTTCTGATTATGCCAAGTAACCTTAGTTTCTGTTGCTTCTGTTTTTATGCTTGGCTCCTGCCATCTGATAATCTCAAGTGCTCTCTACCCTCGATAAATCTGATTGGAGCCTGTCCTTCCTTTAATCCTAGTTGAGTCAGAACTTCTCAGAGTCCAGCTTTCTTTGTGATCCTGTGATTCTGGGATCCTGTGATGCTGAGATTCTGAGTTTGTCAGAGTTCTTGGCAGTCAAGCTTCTTTTGAGACGCGGAGATCCTCATGTGCTCAAGTTCCTAGGTTCTTGGGATCCTGGGATCGTATGATCCTGGGTCTGTTAGATTGCCTGGAATTGGTACATCCTCTGGGGACTGTGGGGCTATTTCCTGAGTTCTAAACCAAGATAGAGTAGTGCTGACAGGAACAAACCTGAGCCACTGATTAGGTGGGGTTCCTGTGTCTGTGCTCCAGCTGGCACCAGGCACCCTCATTTTCTGTTTGAACAGATGTTGCATTCCATTCACTAGTGAGCTTAAGATCCTCAGCATGATAAGGTGCCTGTGGGTTTGAGAGTCCTCTGGATACTGTGGGACTGTCCACTGAGTTTGGGCCCAAGGTCTCTAAATAAAGTTCTTAAATATCTTTCTTCTCTCATAGTTCATACCTAGAAGCTTAATAAAGTTAGTAACATCGTACAATAAGGAGTCTTCCTTTTTTATTATTGGATATTTTCTTTATTTACATTTCAAATGTTATCCGCTTTCATGGTTTCCCACACAGAAATCCCCTATTCCATCCCCCTCCCCTCCCCCTCCCTCTCCCCCTGTTTCTATAAGGGTGTTTTCCTACCCACCCACCCACTCCAGACTCTCTGCCCTCTCATTCCCCTTTACTGGGACATTGAGCCTTCACCAGACTAAGGGCCTCTATTCCCATGATGGCTGCTTGTATAAAATTCCTCAACAAAAAAATAATTTGGAGAATTAAGAGTTTATTTTATCTTGTATTTCCAGGTCAAAATTCATTAATGAGAGAAGTCAGAGAAGGACCTGAAGCCATAATCTTAAAGCAGAAATGAATGAAAAACATTATCTACTGGGACACTCCCAGGTTCATGTTCAGTTTATAAAAAATTATGCATCACTGGCACTAAAGTCCAGGGATGTTACTTACTATAATGATTCGACTAGGCCCTCCCACGTTAATTATAATTTAAGAAAATATTCCACAGACATGCTCACAGCAAATTTGTTGCAGCAGTTCTTCAATGGAGGTTATTTTTAACCACAGCATGTCAGGTTGACAACCAAGAAAGACAAATTTGACCATTATGTTTTAATCCTATTTTCTGTTTATTGTTTTACTTATTCACTTTGTGTCCCACTCAGAGCTTCCCTTATGATCAGTCCCTCCTAATTCTTCTCCCATTCCTCCTTGTTTCTTCCTCTGAGCAGGTGGGAAACCTCCTCTGGATATCCCCCTACCCTGGAACTTCAATTCTCTTCTGGGCTAGGCATTTTTTCTCCCACTGAGGTCAGACAAAGGAGCTCAGCTAGAACATATCCTATATATCCTTAGGAAAAAGCTTTTGAGATAGCCCCCACTCCAGTTGTTTTTCACCCACATGAAAGCCAAACTGCACATCTGCTACATATTTGTAGGAAGGCCTAAGTTCAGTTTGTGTATGTTCTTTGGTTGGTGGTTCAGACTCTGAGAACCCCAAGGGTCCAGGTTAGTTGACTCTGTTGGTCTTTCTGTGGAGTTCTTATCCCCTTTCAGACCCACAATATTTCCTCCTATTCCTCCATAAGAATCCCCAAGCTCCACCGACTGTTTGGTTGAGGGTGTCTGTATCTGTCTGAGTCAGCTGCTGAGTAGAGCATCTCACAGGATGACATGACCCTGTCTGCAATCACAGAGTATCATTAATAATGTCAGATATTGGTGCTTGCAAGTGGATGGGTCACAATTTGAGGTAGTTATTGGTTGGTCATTCCCTCAGTCTCTGCACCATACCCTGTAGTTACATTTCTTGTAGACAGGATAATTTTGAGGTTGGAAATTTTGTGGGTGGGTTGGTGTCCCTATTGCTCCATTGAGTCCCTGCCTAGCTACAGGAGATGGACTTTTCATGTTCCATATCCCCAATGTTTTGTATCACAACTAAGATCACTCCCCATTGATTCCTGGTGCCTCCTTTATCCCAGGTCTCTGTCATCCTGGAAATACTTTCCACCTCTTCATCCCTGTCAGAAATATTTCAATATTTTAGTTTAGTATTTTCGATTATATAGGCTTCCATTTAACTCTTCACTTAGTAGATACTTTTTTAAATACCCTTTGGTATGGTATCACATAGTACCAAAATATCTTTTAATTTTATGTATCTAGGCAAAGATAATATACAAAAGCAACACAAAGAATATTTAGTGGTTAGTATTCATATTGAGAGATTTTCTTTTTTTATTTTATTTTAATTAGGTATTTTCTTCATTTACATTTCCAATGCTACCCGAAAAGTCCCCCATACCCTCCACCCCCAACACTCCACTACCCACCCACTCCCACTTCTTGGCCCTGGTGTTCACCTGTACTGAGGCATATAAAGTTTGCAAGACCAATGGGCCTCTCTTTCCACTGATGGCCAACTAGGCCATCTTCTGATACATATGCAGCTAGAGACATGAACTTCAGGGGGTACTGGTTAGTTCATATTGTTGTCCCATCTATAGGGTTGGAGACCCCTTTAGCTCCTTGGGTATTTTCTCTAGCTCCTCCATTGGGGGCTCTGTGATCCATCCAATAGCTGACTGTGAGCATCCACTTCTGTGTTTGCTAGGCCCCGGCATAGCCTCACAAGAGACAGCTATATCAGCGTCCTTTCAGCAAAATCTTGCTAGTGTGTGCAATGGTGTCAGCATTTGGAGGCTGATTATGGGATCCCCGAGCAATGCAGTCTCTAGATGGTCCATCCTTTTGTCTCAGCTCCAAATTTTGTCTCTGCAACTCCTTACATGGGTGTTTTGCTACTCTGATACCTAAAACCACAGAAAGACGCAACAAAGATAGAGAACTTCAGACCAATTTCCCTTATGAATATCGATGCAAAAATTCTCAATAAAATTCTAGCTAACAGAATCTAAGAACACATCAAAACAATCATCCATCCTGACCAAGTAGGTTTCATTCCAGGGATGCAGGGATGGTTTAATATATGGAAATCCATCAACATAATCCAGTATATAAACAAACTCAAAGACAAAAACCACATGATCATCTCCTTAGATGTGAGGAAAGCATTTGACAAAATCCAACACCCATTCATGATAAAAGTCCTGGAAAGATCAGATTCAAGGCCCATACCTAAACATGATAAAATCAATCTACAGCGATTTTCAATACATGACTTAGGAAGATGTAAGGGAAAGGGAGGGTTTTTTAGCTTTCATTTATTATTCATTCAATTTCTCCTTTTCCATATGAAAATATTTTGTTATGGAAACACAGTGAGCACATATAACACCAAGCACACAAATAAAACTTTTCTGTAAGATACCTTTGAATCATTTGCCAAAAATTATATGACATAGAATCTGTGAGACTCTGTTACTTTAATTATATATATTATGTTAAGATAAAGTGAGATTCTCTTGTTCTCTTGTAAATAGCATTGTGAAATAATGGGACCCATAAATCAGAATTATCTGACAATTACAAACACATACACACATATACACACACACGCAGTGGAGAGTTAATTATTGTTATTTAGCGCAAAAGAGAAATACATTTTTCAAAGAAATACATTCTCAATTAATCTAACATTGCATACTAATTTTCAAGAAGCTGCAACTTATTCATAAATTTAAAATGGAGGTTATTGTAAATTCTGAGAAAGTAATGAGTTATATATTCAATATAGTACTATGGAGTGATAACCTACCTGTTTATTAGAAAAGACTATTTTACTTCATAATTGCATTAGAACTCAGAATTGTAATCATTTAAAAGCTTTTTCTCAATGTTGCAAAAATATTTTAACAACCCAAATTGAAAGGAGGAATTATTTTTTCTTTCCTATTATAATATCAGAGGTTTCTAGTCCAAAGTGCTTTGCTACTATTGTCTAGGTAGGGCGTTTGTTAAGTCAGAACAAAATGGTGATCAGTGTGTGGTAGAGGAAAACTATTAATTTCCGGGAAATTGGTTAATATAAGTGAGGGGGAGGGGAGCGGAATAGAGGATGTAATGGTATAAGGAGGGAGGAAGAGGGAGAAAGAAAGCCAAGAAAACTCAGCCAATCAATGACCTAACTACTGTTCTGATAAACCAAATGAAAATATCAAAACTAAGAAAAGTGAAAGTCCTGATACAAATTATCAAACTTTGTAACATCAAGTTTCTACATGAAAAAAAAATGGCATAGGAACACTGTTTTACACCATATCCCCAAATTAATTAAAAATGGATTAATATCCTAAGTATGTGTAATTAATATGTAATTATTTAAAATCCTCATAAGAAAATAGCAGAGAGGGATTGGGGCAAATGTTCGGTGGGTAAAGTACTTTTTATACAACCATTAAGCCCCAAAATGAGTCCCCACAAACCCATATAAAAGCTAGATTCAGTAGATTTGTATATAACCCCAGATATGATGATCCTATATGAGTCACCACATCAGCCAGTCTAGCCAAAATTGGAGTGAGATCTGGGTTAGATGAGACATTATGTCTCAGAAAAAGTAAGGTGAAGAACATTTGAGCAAGGTACCAAGTATGTACCACATTCACACACATGTGAAAATATGTGCATGTGTACACTAACCTAAACCAAAAGAAAAAAGAAAAGTAAATTGCAGAGCATTAACTTTGAGATTAGTCTTGGCAATAATATTTTGAACATGCCAAGAAAAATGCTCATGTAACAAAAGCAAATGGAACTACACAAAGTTCCAAGGACAAAACAGAGAAATGTAAAGGAATCTTAGAGGTTTAAAGTATAATATTTATAATACATGTTACCAAAGAGTTTACTATAGCCATATATTTTAAATAGACATAACTCCAATATTGTATTGTTCTTTAAATTTTTATATATGGACAAGTGAATTTTAAGCACTTTTTCCCAAATGGAAATATGGGGAAGAAAGACCAATGATGAAAATGTGCTTAAAAGGATACAAAAATACAACCCTAAATGAGATCAAAGTTTTCGTGTGTTTATGATGGCTAGTCATAAAAAGACATGAGGAGGTAGTGAGGATGTCACAAAAAGGGAGACCTAGTTAAAAAAGAAACTTAGATTTTTGTGGCCATTTACAAAACATAATAGAAGGTTGTTAACACGAAATATCATCTAATCTACAATCACTAGTCTAGTTACATACTCAAAGGAACCTTAACCATCTTCTTTTAAAAGTACTTATTCTCAATACTGGAGGTATGGGACATCAGTTAAGAGCACTGGTGTTCTTCATAGGATCTGATTTTAGTAACTAGCACCTACATTTGGGAATCCACAAATACTGGTAACTACAAATTCAGGGCATTTGATACCCTCTCCTTGAATCCACAGAAACCTATATTTACAAGTGTGCACATACAAAGATATAAATATACTACACACAAACACAATTACAGTTAAAAATAATAACATAAATATTTAAATCAATACTTATTTTTCCATAATAATTAAAGCATTATTCACTATGACCAAAATACATGTATAACCATGGAGCCCATTGATGGATAAATTATGCAATGAAATATGATTCTTCAGTACAATAAAAATATTTTAAGAACTTAACTATATATAGATAAATATATAGTATAGTTTAAAGATAGAAGTTTGATTAAAATTATTGTGTATTAAATAATAGAACACTATCCTGTCTCCAGATTATGAATTGTACAGTATGAAAATCATCCAGTGTTAAAAATAAATCTGTGAAAATCAAGTTTTTCAAAACTCTAAGAATAAGCTAAAAAATCAGCAATGTGAGAAATGTCTATTTAAGAAAGATGGTTGAATCTCTGAAGAAATAAGTACCGTGGCATTTTCATTCACTGCAGCCTCAACCACTTTTTCTGTACCTTTATCATAGCTTTGAAAATGAGCAGCCTTACTTCTATGGTTTCAGTATCAAAACAGAGCACCATCAGTCAATGTAAAGGGCAGAAGAGGCTTGGAACTCATCAACGAGCATCATCCTAAAAAATTGTCACTATTTTATATGTTTGACAGCTCTTCAGAAATGTCTGTTCTACTGGGACAGTGGTTATTTAACTTAACTCAGAACTCACTCAGCTTGAAAAATATTCTCTCCTGGACATTTGTCTCATACACACACACACACACACACACACACACACACACACACACGCGCACCAGAAAGCAAACAAAAGTTACCAGCAAAACAAAAAAAAATAATTTCCATTATTTACAACCATAGTTGTCTAAAATAATGATAACATTAGATAATGTTAAAAGCTAAATATTGAAAGGCAAGATAATAAAAGATCTGAGGTGTAAATGCACTAGGCTATGCACCTACCCAGGAAGCTTTAGAGTAGGCACTTATCTCTCAAATTTAGATTACCTTAAGACTCAGTTCAAGGATGAAGTGATTGATGACAGAACTTTAAACTATCTGAGCATTGGAGGCATGCATTAAGATATCAATAGGGGCCCTTGGCAAAAAGCAAAAGAGGCATCATTTCATGTCATCTCAGAATATCCACAAGCAGAAACCAATGACAACTTAAAGAATTATATACTGTATGAAAATAAGTCAGGGAAGTCACAAAGTGAGCAATAAAAGAAAAACTGTATGAGGAGTACAAAGTGATTGCTATGTTCACTAAATTTTCTTTTATAGATTATTCAATTTTAAACAGAAAGAACATAAAAAAGGAAATGGTAATTTTTATTGGATATTTTATTTACTTACATTTCATATGTTTATCCCCATTTCCAGTTTCCTCTTCACAAGCCTCCTATAATCTCCTCCCTAACCCTGCCCCTATGAGGGTGCTTCCACACCCAGTGACCCACTTCTGCCTCAGTGGCCTATCATTTCCATATACTGGGGCATTGAGCCTCCACAGAAAGAACCAAGGGGTTCCCATCACAGTGATGACAAATAAGGCAGTTCTTTGCTACATATCCAGCTGGAGCCATGGGTACCCCCCCCCCTGTATACACTTTGGTTGGTGGTTTTGTCCCTGGGAACTTGGGGGTCTTGTTATTTGATATTGTTGCAGCAGTGGGGTAGGGGCAACTGAGGGTAGCCATAAGATAGTCCTGGATACCAAGTATCCAAGATGTTCCCAGGACCCAAAAGGGAGAACTTTAGTGGAATTGTCCAACAAAGGGCAGAGAGAACCTGAAGAGACTATATCCAGTGGATAAGCACAGCCCAAATTTAAGTGATGATGCCACCCAACCACTTAAAATTTTTAATCCAGAATTCCTCCAGTCAAAGAGAAATTCAATGCCAAAGAATGGAGCAGAAACTGAAGGAAAGGCCATCCAGAGATGGACCCACCTGGGGATCCATCCCATCTGCTTACACCAAAATCAGACACTATTGCTGATGCCAGGTATACCTTTCCCCTGAGAACTTCTGCTAGAGCTAGACCAATACAGATGTGGATGCACAGAGCCAAACATTGGACTGAGTGGAGGGACACAATGGGGAAGTTAAGGCAAGGATTGTAGGAGCTGAAGGGGTTTGCAACCTCAAAGGAAAAGAATAATACATCTGGTCACTTGATTTTTCACAAAGAAGCTGAAAACATACACTGGAAAAAAAAAACCCAGCATTTTCAACAATGTTGCTGGTTCAACTGGAAGTCAGCATGTAGAAGAATGCAAATTGATCCATTCTTATCTCCTTGTACAAATCACAAGTCCAAGTGTATCAAGGATACACTGAAACTGATAGAAGAGAAAGCAGGGAAGAGTGGGTTGGGGAGTAGGGCAGGGGGAGGGTATAGGGGAGTTTCAGGATAGCATTTGAAATGTAAATGAACAATCCAAAAAATTGTTTTAAAAAAGAATATACATAAAATAAAGATTCATAAATTAAGAAAGAAAGAAAGAAAGAAAGAAAGAAAGAAAGAAAGAAAGAAAGAAAGAAAGCAGCGAAGAACCTCAAACACATGGGAAGAAGGGAAAATTTCCTGAACAGAACACCAATGGCTTATGCTCTAAGATCAAGAATCAACAAATGGGACCTCATAAAATTGCAAAGCCTTTTCATTGTCAATAGGACAAAATGGCAACCAACAGATTGGGAAAAGATCTTTACTAACCCTACATTTGATAGAGGCCTAATATCCAATAGATAAAAAGAACTCAAGATGTTAGACTCCAGAAAACCAAATAACCCTTTTAAAAATGAGGTACAGAGATAGACATAGAATTCTCAACTGGGGATACTCGAATGGCCAAGAAGCAGCTAAAGAAATATTCAGCATCCTTAGTCATCAGGGAAATGCTAATCAAAACTACCCTGAGATTCCACCACACAACAATCAGAATGGCTAAGATCAAAAACTTAAATGACAGCAGATGCTGGTAAGGATATGAAAAAAGAGAAACATTCCTCCCTTGTTGGTGGGATGGCAAGCTGGTATAACCACTATGGAAATCAGTCTCACAGTTCCCCAGAAAACTGGACATAGTACTAACTGAGGACCCAGCTATACTACCTCTAGGGTTATACCCAAAAGATGCTCTATCCTATAACAAGGACACATGCTCCACTCTGTTCATAGAATACTTCTTTATAATAGCTAGAAGCTGGAAGGAACCCAGATTCCTTCAACAGAGGAATGGATACAGAAAATGTGATACATTTACACAATGGAGTATTACTCAGCTATTAAAACAATGAATTTATGAAATTCTTAGGCAAATGGATGGAAGGAGAAAATTTCATCCTGAGTGAGTTAACCCAATCATAAAAGAACACTCATGTTATACACTCACTGATAAGTAGATATTAGCCCCATAGCTTGGGAAAATTCAAGATGCAATTCACAGACCACATGAAGCTCAAGAAGAATGAAGAGAAAAGTGTGGATACTTCAGTCCTTATTAGAAGGGGGAACAAAATATCCATGGGAGAAGATACAGAGACAAAGTGTGGAGCAGAAACTGAAGGAAAGGCCCTCCAGAGACTGTCCTACCTGTGAATCCAGCCCATATACAATCACCAAACCCAGACACTACTATGGATGCCAAGAAGTGCATGCTGACAGTAGCCTGATATAGTTGCCTTCTGAGAGGCTCTGCCAAAGCTTGACAGAGGCAGATGCTCACAGCCAATCATTGGACTGAGCATGGGGTCCCCAGTGGAGGAGTTAGAGAAAGGCCTGAAGGATCTGAAGTGGTTTGCCAACCCATAGGAAGAACAACTATATCAACCAACCAGACAGCCCCAGAGCATCCATGGTCTAACCACCGACCAAAGAGTACACATGGAATGACCCATGGCTCCAGCTGCATATGTAGCAGAGCTTGTTGGGCTTTAATGGGAGCAGAGGCCATTGGTCCTATGAAGGCTGGATGCCCTATTGTAGGGGAATGCCAAGGAGGGGAATGAGAGTTGGTGGTTGGCAGCATCCTCATAGAAGGAGGGGGAAGAGGGATGGGATAGGGTGTTTATGGAGGGGAATCCAAGAAAGGGCATAACAGTTTAAATTTAAATAAGTTACATATCCAAAAATGTAAATCTAAAGAAAAATTAAATATGACTAATCCATGCCAAAACATAAATGAAGCATGTATTATGTAGGAGCTCCTTACTCTATTAGGCAGTACTCTATTACAGGTTGGTTTGTCATGTGATAGGAAAGAGGACAAGCAAGTGTACATCAAAAGGGAAGTATGCACATGAACTTGTTAGGGTCTGTGAATTGCTGAAGAATGATACCACAGACTTAAATAGTATGCAAAAGTAAAGTGTTTGTTGAACAAATTTCTGCTCACAGCCGCTCAATTCCATCTGTATATAAGGACCTGGAAAAAATCTGCAGATTCAGTTTTAAAGCAGAAAAGGATAATCTTTAGGGAGGGGTTGATGGTCTATATCTTGTTTTGTGGGTTCTATCTCTGGTGGTCTGGGTGATGCTATGATGGTTAGGATCTTGCTTCAAGTATATTTGACTAACTATTCTTGCTTCATACCAAAGAGCTGTAGCTCTTGACCTCTTGGTCATAAGGTTGGCTGTCTTTTTTCATGATAGGAAGGGGTTCCTTTTATATAAGCCTGCTGTTGTTCCGATAACTTACTTGCTGTGATCTGGGAAGTAGGCCTGGTCTCCTGTACTGCTAGTTTTCAGCCTGTCATGGAGTCATTGTGGCTTAGACAAATCCATTCCTTTCAGAGTCAAAATAGTTGTGAAATATTTTACCAGATGTGTGAAATTCTAGACCAGACCAAATCCCAGTGTAGAGAAGGGAGTTCAGTAGGAAGTTCTTTTCCTGGATGAGTAGTTATTGGCAATTCTTAGTTACTGGTAAAGGAATGTCAAATTTCTCTAAAAATATATAATTTCTAGTAAATTGATCATTAACCAGTAGAAATCCATACATACACGAATATTTTGGAGCATAAATTGATCTTGATAGAAAAATGTAAGTATTAGTTAATGAGGAAGAGAGAGTAAATATGGGAAGATCTGGGGAAGTTAGAGTCTGAATATGATTAAATCATGGTGACCAAATTTTCCAAAGAATTAAAAAGAAACAATTAAGAATAGATATTTATCACAATTGCAGTTGCTATCACATATTCTGAACAGAAATGATATATTTTACTTTTAAAAAATCTACACATTTCTAATATTTACCTTCAAATTTTGACTTTTCTATAATTTTGTCAGTATGGCCTTAATATGAAATTTGTGATACAAAATGTAGGAGGCTGTGACCTTCCCCCCCCCCCCCTTGGGCTGCCCGAGCTGCACCTGAGAGGTGGCACCTGCTGGATTCAGAGCTGGGGGTGTAAACAAGTCCATATTTGGTGGAAATGCGCCCCTGCTGCCCTGATTGGCTGAAGCCAGGTGCCTGGTGAGGTGACATGGCCTGCAGTGAGTGGATGGGGGATGAGAGTATATAAGCCCGAGTGGCCCGGGGTTCGGGGAGATGAAGAAGGAGAGGGATGAAGACTGAAGCTTGCTGAATAAACTACTATTAGAAGAACTGGTGGTCATGTCATTCTTGCTGGTCGAGAGCAGATGTGACAAGTGGTGGCCCATACAGGGACAGAATCTGAGGCGACAAGTGGTGGCCCGTACGGAGAACCGACTCCCCCAATGAGTTCAGAACTTTCAGCAGTCAGTGTTTGCTGGCAGGGTAAGTTCATGGTAAGTGAAACTTAAGACCCCAGGAGTTTTGGGAAGGACCTCTGATAAAACAGAGGTGAATATAAAGTTGCCAGGAAGCAGGCACAAAGTAATGATAAGGTTCCTGGTTTTGGGACAAGTTAAAGTTCTGGGTTTTGGGGAAAGTTGCACCAAGCACCATGGGGAATTGAGATTTGCAGAGGAACAGGGGGTTTTACTCGTCTCGAAGTTAGTGAGAAATTGCATAGAAGATAGAGAAAGATGTGGTGCAGAACTCCAGAGAGGTAATAAGGTGCTGAATCAGGTGAGAGAGGAGCACTCTCAGTTGGTTTGATTGGCTGAAGCCGCGCGCCTGGTGAGGTGATGTGGCCTGCCATGAGTGGATGGGGGCTGAGAGTATATAAGAGTGAGAGGCCTGGGGTTTGGGGGAGAGAGATGAAGACTAAAGCTTGCTGAATAAACTGCTGTTAGAAAACTGGTGGTCGTGTCATTCTTGCTGGTTGAGAGCAGATGCAATGCAAAATATTAGAATAATTACTTAAATTCCTTAGTAAAATAGATTAACTTGGAAACATGTTACTTTTAATGTTGGCATAATTTCATAATTACTTATCATTACTATTTAGTTAACAAAATGGTCATAATATTTTCCTTGGACATTTTAGGCATATATGTGTGTGTATATATATTATATATATATTAATATATATTATATATAATATATATTATATATTATATATATGGGTAGGTGGCTAATAATCAATGTAAGTGATCAACATGACTCTTATTAGACACTGAGTACTCTACCTTATTCAAAGCTTACTTTTACTACATAACCAAATAGGTCTAAAGTGTTTTAAGTTTGGAAAATGGCTTATTATCATGGTTGATTTACTAATGGGACTGTATACAGTTCAAATGATCTAAGCTAGTTGGTGTGAGACACTACACTTAATAGCTCTTTCACCTTTACCTTCCTTCCTTTCTTTATTCTTTAACTTTTTAATATACATATAACCAATTTTGTCAATATTTGCAAAAATTATAAATGCAGTTTTTATATAAATTTATTACCTCAGTGACTGTCTATATTGGAAATATTTGCTTTGACTGTTTCTGAAATATCATCTTAATGAAACCCAGGTATATTTTTAATTTTTTATACTCTATCTATCTATGCATCTATGCATCTATGTATCTATGTATCTATGTATCTATGTATCTATGTATCTATCTATCTATCTATCTATCTATCTATCTATCTATCTATCTTGTATTAGTTTGTGAATTTGGAGGTCAGAAGATAACATTAATTAGTTAGTTTTTCTTTCCTGGGGCTGATCTCAGGTTGTCAGGTTTGGCAGCAGGTGCCTTTAACTTCTAATCCTCTCATCAGTCAAAGGTAAATGTTTATGATTAGTAACTGGAGCTCCTATCGTGCTATTGCTTCTGGTGACATAACCATAATGAAATGTTCCTCAAAGACTGTTATTTCATCTCTTGTTTTACTTTTCTAGGTTATCTTGATACTGATTATCAGCTTCTAGTTTAAAAACTCAAGGTTGTTTTGAAAGTTTTTTTTTTTTTTTTTTGCCTTACATTAATTTCTGCCCCAAATACTTATCTGGAAATTTGACAATTAACTTTTCAAATATGTAATACTGTAGGAATATTTTTTTCATTAGGGAAAAATTCCATAGAGGCATAAGTCAAACACTTGGTTCTGATAAACAGACTGCTATACAGCAAAAAGCGATCCATCCATAGTAATTATGGATCTGACAAGCACTTGTGAGAAGCTAATGAAAAACAGCTGCTTTAGGTGACCTCTCATTCTCTTCAAAAATGTTCCTCTCTCTTCTCTAGTATGGGGCTCAATCCAGGAGTCATCCTCTAAGGAGCTTAACAAGAGTGACAGAATAAAAGGCATTGAGGTATTATATAAGGTTACACAGTTAAAATGTGAGGATGGGGTTTCAGGAATAACTAACTAAACTTCTTGTGTTATTTTATTTGTTGCAGGTGTAAATTCATGTTGGAAAAATTTTCCACTCTAGTTATATCATTCCTATAACATACACAATCCAAAGCATTGACTCTCTTGTAAGAATTTCTCTAATTTTTTTGTGATTCCAAATCTTAATGCAAAGCAAGGAATAGTAGATAATAAACTGTATAAAGAAGTGAGTTAAGGAAAGAGATTATCTTACCTAGTTGTCTGAGAATACTACATGCCAGCAGACATCCTTGAAGTTCTACCTTAGATTCTAAGGAGGGGTAGGAGAAGTAAAAGTGAAAATAGAAGTTGTAACACTTAAAAAAAATAAAAGTCTGGAGAGATAGAGTAAGATCACTTGGTGCATAAGCATGAGGATCTGGGTTCAAATCCCCATCATCCACTTAAGAATACAATCCAAGTGTGGCTGAACAACTGTAAATATTTAGTGGATGGAGACAGCAGGATTGATAGTGCTTTCTGGCTCCAAGTCTAGGTTCAGGCTCAGTGACCCAGTGATTGAATTAAGGTGGTAGAATACACCTTACTTTTTCCTCTAGCCTATGGCTACACTGATGCTATGAAGAGAGATCTAGGATACATACAACCCCTCAACACACAAGCACACACACACACAATCTCTCAAAACAAAATTATGTGCTAAGACAGTGAGATAGGTTTTCTGGCACTTTTCCCCTTTAGGACCATTAATTCGAACAAATATTCACTGATAAAATATGAACACCTTCACAAGAACTAAAGAATCCAGATTATAGTTAATGACAATCATGAAGTATACAACATCAATAAAAGATGTACAAAGGTAGCAGGAACAGTTTTTTATATAAACCACTTCAATTTCCCCCGTGACACAGTCTTGAAAACAGTACTGTCTATGAGGAAGAAGAAAGAAGTATCTGATTTCATCACAAACCACAATTACCTTTCCCAATAAACCTCTTCATTAGAAAAACTCTGACGGCTTAGTATAATCTACCTCAGTGTTGACTTAGTCACAGGAGCATTCAGTCAAGGCCAGTCCAAGTAAGTTCAGATAACAATATGAAAAAGAATATCTAATGTATATAACAAACTCAAACAGCTCAACAGTGAAACATTTAACAATTGTTAAATAAGTAGGGTATAAGTGGTATAATGAGCTGTATTTTTGTAATGGAGTTGTACAAATGGCTAGCAAATTTATTAAAAAAAGATGCACTCTCATCAATAATCAGGAAATTAAAGAGAAAATCACAAGAATATACCACTCATTAATAAGATCACTTTTGGAAAGAAAAATTGGCAAAATTTTAGCATGTGTAAAAAAAGTAATCACAGTTAATAGAGAATAATCTTGATTTGGAAACCAAACAGAAGTACCTTATATTTTAAAATAGAAATTGCATGATTTTAAATTTTCAATACTAAGTATAAGTACAAATTAAACACAATCAGTACCTCAAAGAGATAGGGCATTCATAAATCATTATGGAATTATGCATAATAGTCAAGATTGAGATTTAACTTGTGTTCACCAAAACATGCATGACTTCAAAAAGCTGTGCCTCTTTTCCATAATAGTATATTATCCAGTCATAAATACATGGCAATACTTTTATGTACAAATTGATTAAGTTGAAATGTATTATGCTACCTACAACAAAACACAAGATGACAAATACTGCATTGTCTCTGTTGTTTGTGGGTTATAAATGTGTCTGGTAAGTCGAATTAGACTGGAGAATAATGTAGCTAGCTGAGATGAGAAGAAAAAGGAGAGGATGGTCAAAGAATAAAAATTTCCAATCATACATGATAAATTCTGTTATAAAGCAATAGGAACAAGTGTAATCCTCTATCTTATCTTTGAAGTTTGCTAGAAGAAATTTGACCTGAATTTAAAAGAAAAAAAAGGAATGAGCATATGAATATGTTGAAACTTTATCATAGGTAGGAATCATTTTATAATATGTTTTATGTACAATTTCACATTCTACTATTTAAATGCATAGAGTTTTTGTCACATAAATCCCAGTAATATTGAAAAGCAAGTAAACACAGAAACAAAACAAAAGTAGTCAGAGCTTCTTAAAAGCAATGGTCTAATTTGCTGTGATCAATGAAACACACTGTTTGCTTACATTGTTTATGAAAATCATTTTTGTTACATGATGGAATTAAGGCAGTTTAAAAGGAATCAAATAAAATACAAATGTGTCTAAAACTACATAATATACAACTGTTACAACTCTACTCATAAATGCTCAGATTATGGGACGAAGAAAGAACATTCAAAGAGGCAATGGTTTACTATCCTTTAATGAAAACCAGAAGTGCTCATCAAGGGTTTTAGAAAAAAAATGCAATGCTCTAAGCTACAATTATATATGGGAAATATAAAATGTTCTTTATACATACACATATATCAACCTTTCCCCTCTTAATATTCTTAATAAAATAGTAATTATTCTAGGGAAAATAGATAATAATTGCTTAATATGTAAATATAATTTACATTTATGTATCTGTTATATATTTCTCAAGTTCCTATTCTAGCTTTTTAATATTGTTTTAATTTTATTATCATAAGACCACAATATGTAATCTGTCTAAACGTTTTTTGTTAAAAAAGAAAAATGTAAGTTCGCCTATGCAGTGTCACAATGCAACCTTACAACTATAAACTATAGTTATAACCTTAAACTATAAAATATGACACTTTGTAAGGCATTGCCAAATTGGTAGGTCATTACTCATTGTTATAATTAGTCTCTCTCCCACATTGTCCTTCTCCATCTCCTCAGCCCAAAACTTGCTTATTTCCTCTCTCATCCTTAAATATTCTCTCCTTGTCCTTTTATTTCATGCCATGTGTTTAACATTATTCTTATTTTCATATTCCCCAATCTGTTATGTTTCCTTCTTCCTACTTATAGTATTTTTTATACTTTAATAACTTTACACGCACACACACACAAACATCCACATTTAAAAGTAGATTCAATAATATATGAGAGAAAACATGTTGTATCTTGTATTTTTCCATTGTTTATAAATAAACGAATGGAACTAGAAATAGTCATTCTGAGTGAGATAATCCTGCCACGGAAAAATTTCTTTTCTTTTCACATTTGTTGATACTAGCTTTGATTCTTTAGTATGTGTGTTGCATTTTTAATACCTATACACACCAGAAATGTAGTAAGGCACCAGGAGGAAAAACGATTCAAGGGAGTAGAGATATAACACAGTGGTATAAAATATTAAATATGGAAGTTGGGCCTGCGAGCACAAGTCATAGGATGGAATACAGTTTAAAGGCATCTTGAGAAGTCATATGGAAATACACTACTATAGAAGCCTTCTAAAACATGTGTACATGGATTTATTAAAAGGTTTAATGTAGTTATACTATGAAAAGGACAATATTCCAACTACATATCTCATGCTAGCAAATATATGTCTCTTATTATGCCAGGTCAGTGCAATTCTTTGTTACCATGTCTCTGTAGTATCTGTAGACATCAGTTGTGATATTGCTAGGAATCCCCTTTCTTCTTAAGTTTTCTGGGGCCATTTGCGGTTATTTGTGCTTTCATATACATTTCATAATTTGTTTTTTTTAAGATTACTTAAGATTGGAATTGGGAATTTGTGTGAATTGTCTTAAATATGAATATAATTTTTGATAACATGGTCATTTTTATAATATTGTTTCTTCCAGTCTATGAATATGGAAGATTTTTCTTCTTCTAATATTTTCTCCAAATTACTTATTTCTTCACATTATTAAAGTTTTTATTGGAGATATCTCTTACCCTCTTAGTAGGTTTAATCCTGGGGATTATAATCTTGTCTCGTTTTGTAGCAGTTGGGAATTGATTATTTTTCAAAATTCTTTCTTGACAAGTTCATTCTCCGTGTTGATTTCCTAGCCTCCTATTTTTTCTGAAAGTGTTTATCACATCTAAAAAAAAAAAAAGGACAGACATGTTAATGTCTTTCAATGTAGGGTAATGTAATTTATAAATAAATATATATATATTTACTTGTTCCCTGCTCATATCATCCATTTTTTTTTCTTTTGTTTTAGTGAGATACTTCAGAGTTCTAATACTCTATTGTATAGGAGGTGAATGTAGTCATTATCCTTGGTTCATGATCAACTTGAATTTATAAAATTAATTTATCCTTTTTTTCTCTATATCTTTTTCTCTTTCTTTGCCTGTGTGTATGCGTGCGTGTGTGTGCATTTGTGTGTATATGTAAGTGTGTGCATGTTGAGGAATTGTGTATGTGTGTGTCACAGATGCCAGTTTATAGGTCAAAACTTTCCGAAATTAGGTCTCTGTATACCATGTGGGGTCTTTGGAATTGAACTTAGGTTTACAGATTTAGGGGGAAGTGCCTTTACCACTAAGCAATCTTGCAAAGCTTCATTCTTAATTTTAAGGAAAATATTTTCCAATTTTCTAGATTTAGGTTTGCTAAGGATAGCCTTTACAGTGCTGAAATATGTTCATTCTATTCTTAGTTTCTTTAAGGCTTTTGTGAGAAAAGATGATGGACTTCATCAGTCCTTTTATTATTTTTATTGAGATGTTTGTATCTTTTCTGTATTTAACTCTATGGTATGTTATATTTCTATAATTTTATATGTTGAATAAAATTTGTAGTACAACCATACACAGAATTCATTTAAAAATAAACAAAATAAATTAGTAAAATTATATAGGGTTTATGCATTATTCCTTCAATCAGGAGCAACAGCACTCACAAACAATGGCAACTGCCTTTCTAATGTAAACAAACAAAAAAACAAGTTAATAAAATAAAATGTGGTAAGTATAGCAATACATGGAAATAGACATTGGCTTTTCCAATCAAGGGATTATGTTTTCTTCATGTTAAAAAAAAAAAAGACTATCTTCTTCATTCCTGTTTGTAGTTTCATGTATAAAAGTATAGCTTCCTGGCTGTCCAGAACTGCTTTTTATCTCTGTTCTCTTTCTGTGCAGCATCTTTTGGATATAATAATTATGGCTTAAGAAGGCCACACTGTGGGCCACATCACCACTCTGGGTTTTAGAAATTATAATCCTTGAGAACTTAATTATTCAGTGCCAATGATTTTAGAATCTGAAGAAATGTGACTTGTATACCTTGATTGCCAAGAATGCCTCAGAAATTATTTTGTTAAGGTTTGTGTGTAGGAGGAAAGTCATCACAAATGTCTCCAATTAAGGAATGTTGACCAGAGTTATGGGAAAAGCCTACTTCCAAGGTTTCAAACAGAGATAAGCAGTAAGCCAATTCTATTAACCTGACAGAACTTCAGTCCATTGACTTCAACATATCAGGGCTCAGTATGTGTTGAGTTCAGTAAATCCAGTGAGTTAGAGTCTCATATGAGCTCCTGAGAATTTAACTACTCCCCCTGAAGTTTTTGTATTTAGGACACTGAAGGGGTGGATTATTGTCAAGCTTCCTGGATTAACATAGTTCAACCCCTTTGGTTGTAGACTTACTTGGAGCCTTCACCTCTTCCACCCTTGAATCTTGGTTTCTTAATGAAATACCTCTCCTGTGCTTGTTTTTCCATTTGACTTTAGAAGTATATAATTTGATTAAATATATTCTCATCTAAATGATAGATTATACCTTGAATTTTACTCTTGTCATGTTTAAAAAGGACTGTGCTTCTGTTTGATGGCATATGGTAAAATGAATCAAGTCTTTTTTAGCTTGGGGTGAGAGTAAAATTAGTGTATTTTACTGTAAAAGTTAGATTAATATTGTAATGCTAGTTGTAGATTGCTTTGATTTGTAAAAGTACCCCCTACAATTCAACAATTTAGTACCTTATAAAAGAGAGCCCATGCAGTATTTGCCCTCTATATTTGAAAACAAAGAGAGTACTCACTATGTAAGTTAACCTATTACCATGTTACTATTGGACCTCTTAGTTCCTATAACTGTGAGAAAATAATTGTTCTCATCTTCAAAATTTTCTTAGTCTTCACTATTCTGTTAGGGAAACACAAATGGACTGACAAAGATGAATCTGGGCATTTTTGCTCAGTTAAATATTGAGCTCAGTGTTATTTCCAGAAGATAGATCTGCTTTGATCATATTTGATATTTAAATGAAAGTCAAATTTTATATTCAGACATCTAAGCAAGGGCATTTGAGATATTATTTCTGTATTCATTACACATTCATTTGATTCATGACCATGACCACTGATATATTCTCCATTAATATAGGTTTTCTTCCAGAAACACTTGTAAGCTTGACATTTTAACATCTGTGCCTGTTGTTATGACAATTCCAGCAAGACATATTTTACATGCATGGGGAAAAAGAAATTGTCAGTCAAACCACTGAATTTATCTAGAAGAAATGTGGAATAGCTTTGAGGAAAATTCATATATTCTTCAATGGTCAACATCCATTGTAAACTTTAAGGTTTCTTTATTACATGAACTCCCCCTGTCCCGCAAAATCCTCACTAAAAAAATACAAAAGTAATCTCCCTTCTTGGGATCATAGAAGACAAATGACAATGCTTCTCCAGAGATTTTTTTTTTAATTCACACCTTTTTCTCACATGAGTTCTAGAGATCCATATTAAGATTTCCATACTTTTTAAAAAAGATTTATTTATTTATTATGTAAGTACACTGTCTTCACACACACCAGAGAAGGACATCAGATTCCATTCCAGATGGTTGTGAGCCACCATGTAGCTGATGGGAATTGAACCCAGGACTTCTGGAAGAGCAGTCAGTGCTCTCAACCACTGAGCCATCCTTTAAGTCCCTTAACTCACTCTTTAACTTCTCATTTACACACATGAACTATTTCAGTGGGTTGTAGTAGGAGATAAATCATGTAAATGGCATAGTTAAGGTTACAGAGTACTATAAATTCAGAATAAGTATTAGCAGTTAGTGAGATGATCTAAATGAGAGCAATGACAACATAGTAACAATGATGATTATTATGATTGAAATAGTAATTACATCATTGATAATCAAAGTCTCAGGGCCTTAAAACCTCTTGCTGTTCTCTTGAGTGCTAACTACAGAGCAGAACTGCTGGAGTAGGGTCATCTACTTTCCCAGAAACTGATAGTGGGTATGTTGTGAAATCTCTCAACTAATAACTATACCTTTCCTTTTAGTTCAGGTGTCCCTCCTGATGGTCATATAGCCACCTTATGGCTGATGCTCATTGACTGTTTTACTTTTCTATTGATACATTTTTTGATTATGATTTCTATTTGCCTATTATTTCTTAGTATTTTCAATATGTTTTATTTATCATAAAATAACTCTAAATATCATATTGTTTTACAAATAAAATTATACACTGATAACTACAAAGAAAAATTGGGAATCTCCATGAATACACTGAAGGAATGTTGGCATCAGGGAGTACTTTCATATGCTACATAGTAAACATAAATATTAGAGAATTTATTTTGCATTTGTGTTTTTTTTCTTTTTTTTCTTTTCTTAATACACTTTATTAGGTATTTTCCTCATTTACATTTCCAATGATATCCCAAAAGTCCCCCATACCCTCCCACCCACTCCCCTACACACCCACTCCCACTTTTTGGCGTTCCCCTGTACTGGGGCATATAAAGTTTGCAAGTCCAATGGGCCTCTCTTTCCAATGATGGCCTACTAGGCCATCCTTTGATACATATGTAGCTAGAGTCAAGAGCTCTGGGGTACTGGTTAGTTCATAATGTTGTTCTACCTATACGGTTGCAGATCCCTTTAGCACCTTGGGTACTTTGTCTAGCTCCTCCATTGGGGACCCTGTGATCAATCCAATTGTGAGCATCCAATTGTGTGTTTGCTAGGCCCTGGCATAGTCTCACAAGAGACAGCTATATCTGGGTCCTTTCAGCAAAATCTTGCTAGTATATGCATTGGTGTCAGCATTTGGAAGCTGATTATGGGATGGATCCCTGGATATGGCAGGCTCTAGATGGTCGATCCTTTTGACACAGCTCCAAACTTTGTCTCTGTAACTCCTTCCATGGGTGATTTGTTCCCAGTTCTAAGAAGCAGCAAAGAGTCCACACTTTGGTCTTCGTTCTTCTTGAGTTTCATGTGTTTAGCAAATTGTATCTTATATCTTGGGTATTCTAAGTTTCTGGGCTAATATCCACTTATCAGTGAGTACATATTGTGTGAGTTCCTTTGGGATTGGGTTACCTCACGCTGGATGATGCCCTCCAGGTCCATCCATTTCCCTAGGAATTTCATAAGTTCATTTTTTTTAATAGCTGAGTACTACTCCATTGTGTAAATGTACCACATTTTCTGTATCCATTCCTCTGTTGAGGGGCATCTGGGTTCTTTCCAGCTTCTGGCTATTATAAATAAGGCTGCTATGAACATAGTGGAGCATGTGTCCTTCTTACCGGTTGGAACATCTTCTGGATGTATGCCCAGGAGAGGTATTGCAGGATCCTCTGGTAGTACTATATCCAGTTTTCTGAGAAACCAATAGACTGATTTCCAGAGTGGTTGTACAAGTTTGCAATCCCACCAACAATGGAGGAGTGTTCCTCTTTCTCCACATCCTCACCAGCATCTGCTGTCACCTGAATTTTTCATCTTAGCCATTCTGACTGGTGTGAGGTGGAATCTCAGGGTTGTTTTGATTTGCATTTCCCTGATGATTAAGGATGTTGAACATTTTTTCAGGTGCTTCTCTGCCATTCGGTATTCCTCAGGTGAGAATTCTTTGTTTAGCTCTGAGCTCCATTTTTTAATGGGGTTATTTGATTTTCTGGAGTCCACCTTCTTGCTTTCTTTATATATGTACTGGATATTAGTCCCCTATCTGATTTAGGATAGTTAAAGACCCTTTCCTAATCTGTTGGTGGTCTTTTTGTCTTATTGACGGTGTCTTTTGCCTTGCAGAAGCTTTGCAATTTTATTAGGTCCCATTTGTAGATTCTCGATCTTACAGCACAAGCCATTGCTGTTCTATTCGGGAATTTTTCCCCTGTACCCATATTTTTGAGGTTTTCCCTACTTTCTCCTCAATAAGTTTCAGTGTCTCTGGTTTTATGTGGAGTTCCTTAATCCACTTAGATTTGACCTTAGTACAAGGAGATAGGAATGGATCAATTCTCATTCTTCTACATGATAACCACCAGTTGTGTCAGCACCATTTGTTGAAGATGCTATCTTTTCCACTGGATGGATTTTGCTCCCTTGTCAAAGATCAAGTGACAATATGTGTGTGGGTTCATTTCTGGGTCTTCAATTCTAATCCACTGGTCTACTTGTCTGTCGCTATACCAGTATCATGCAGTTTTTATCACAATTGCTCTGTAGTACAGCTTTAGGTCAGGCATGGTGATTCCACCAGAGGTTCTTTTATCCTTGAGAAGAGTTTTTGCTATCTTAGGTTTTTGTTATTCCAGATGAATTTGCTGATTGCCCTTTCTAATTCGTTGAAGAATTGAATTGGAATTTTGATGGGGATTGCATTGAATCTGTAGATTGCTTTTGGCAAGATAGCCATTTTTACTATATTGATCCTACCAATCCATGAGCATGGGAGATCTTTCCATCTTCTGAGATCTTCTATAATTTCTTTCTTCAGAGATTTGAAGTTCTTATCATACAGATATTTCACTTCCTTAATTAGAGTCATGTGAAGGTATTTTATATGATTTGTGACTGTTGAGAAGGGTGTTGTTTCCCTAATTTCTTTCTCAGCCTGTTTATTCTTTGTGTAGAGAAAGGCCATTGACTTGTTTGAGTTAATTTTCTATCCAGCTACTTCACCGAAGCTGGTTATCAGCATTTGTGTTTTTGTATAATACAATAATGGAGAATTAAAGAAAGCAATGTAGTCTGTTAGACAGCAATAAATGTCTGGCTTTTGTAGTTCTTGGTCAATTGATACTTCAGACATTTCGTTATCTATGAGATTTACAAATGGTCCCTATCTGAAGATGAAGAAACTATGTGAAAAGATAATATAAACTTCTACTTTGGATTATCACTCCATATCATTATATCATTATATCCAGTGTATGCTAAATATAACTGTAGAATATTCTGGAATTTATATTTATTTGTGTAGCTAATTGATCTTCCAACTTCCTTGTCTATCTCTTTTAGTATTATATTACTTTATGTATTTTGAAGTATTGATATACAGGTTTACCTGTGGTTGGTTGGTTTTTCTTTGTTTTGTCCTCTTTCTTTTTTACTCAGTGCTTTAGAACATTTACTCCATTATTCTCTGGTCCTTAGGGGTGTGGTGTGGAAACAGTTTAGAATCACTTACTAACAATGAAAACCTGAAGCTCACATAGGTCAGTCCCATATTTAATTGTCTGTTTATTTGTTGTAGAAACAGACTCTTTATTTCTAGACCCCTGTGGACTGTAGCTCACAGATATTTGCCTTCTCTTGCCTCTAGAGTGGTGGGACTAAATATCTACCACAAACAGCAATATTGCAATACCGAGAATTATTTTTAAGTTGCTAAGCAATAAAAATATATGATTCAATACTGGTAATCATGACATATCTTTTTGCCCCATAGGCATATATAAATAATTTTATTGCCCCCTAGATTCTTATAAATAATAATCACAATAATCAATAGCCTTTCTCTTTCAAAAATCATTACTAGATTGAGGGCATTTAGTCAGACATTAGTTTTAAACATTGAATTAAAATATGTTTAGTGTTGAACATTGTCAGTTTTCTACATTCCACTCCTAAAAATGTTTTTACCAGCTTTCATTCACTTCCCTACATCCAATTGGAGGCTGTGTAGTTACTACATATTTTATATTTTTTTAGAATATAATTCAGTGAAGAATTTAAATAGTATATCAATGTTGTTAGAGCTTTAAAATTTCCCCCTATTAATAAATTATCTACCTATAATCTATTTTTGGAGATAATTGGTGCTTTGAGTAACCTCTAAGACATCTTATCTTGATATTTTATTATTCTTTAATTTTAGTCATCTACATAATAAGTGTGGGCAGGCTATCATTTTAAACAAATATTTCTTTGTTCTCAATGTCTAATCTAAGTACTACTTAAGTCATCATCTTTGAGACTATAATTTCAATTCTGTTCAGAAACTTGAAGTAGCTCAGATTATTTCTTTTGTATGTTGCTCTTCCTTGTGGTAATCCTTATTATTCTAGATTAATTTCTTTAACTAACTGTTTTAGTAGTGAGTTTCATAGGCTAGTGCATCATCATTTTTTTGAGAATAAGAGTCAGAAATATCATGGGTGTAGAAAACAGTTTTTTTTTTTTTTTAACTTCTTGTTATGTGGAAGTTGACAAAGGTTCTGGCAGATAGGAATGGACTTAGTAAACAGTATTAGTTGATTAACTGCTGTTATTCTTAGCAAGTGTTTTCTTTCCAAATTCATTGGGAGATCTCATTTGACTCCATTTTAATAGATCCTGAGACCTGGTGTCTTAGTTACAGTTTACATTGCTGTGAAGAGACACCATGAACAAGGTAAAAGACAAAATTTAATTGGGGCTGGATTACAAGCTCAGAGGTTCAGTCCATTATCATCCATGGCAAGAAGCATAGTAGCATTTAGGTATGGAAGGTGCTGGAAGAGCTGAAAGTTCTGCATCTTGTTCCAAATACAAACAGAGGCAGCTAGGAAGAAGCTCTCTAATCTCATTTCTTCAGTGACACACTTCCTCCAACAAGGTCACAAGTACTCTAACAAGGCCATATAGCCTAGCTTCATAGTGCAAAAACCGTGAGCCAAGCATATTTAAATCAACACACCAGACTTGTAAAACTGACAAACAAAATTCGTAGAACAAACAATAGAAGTTAAAAACAGATTGTTCTCACCGAACCCTACATAATAAACCAAAGAAAATATAAAAATATTTATAACAATTCTCTTTATTCTTCTATATTTCTTTAGAGTTTAAAATGAACATATGATGTTCTAATTAACTCACAAATATGAATACAACATATATTTAAGGAATTCACTCAAACACCAATTCTATTTTAATAATTTGTTTTTAGTTTGAACTATTTTATTGAAAAATATTTATGCAATATATTTGATTAAAGTTTTTATTCTCTAGTTCCTCCCAGATCTTCACAAATCTCCCTAGCCACCCAAAATTATGTATAGGTTCTCTTCAAATAAAGAGCCAATCAAGAAGCACACATAAAACTGTAAGAATTGTAATACTCCCAAAATTGTAAAACAAAACAAATAATTAAAAGACTAGTAAAACAAAATGCCAACAAATCGTCTATATAAATAACTTCGAGGTTTTTTTGTGTTAATTTGAAAATGGGTCCTTCCATGAAGTATAGCTAATATACCCAGTGTGAAATCTATCAGAGAAAACTAACTTTTCTTTTTCCAATTAATATCAGTTGTATGTAGATTCTTGGCAAGGGTTAGGAGTACATTTCCATTTCCCAAAATCATTTCCCTCTTCCTTCTGATCACACCTATGTACCTTACTTTCTTCTTTTTCCTAATTCATGGCCACTTTTCCTTTGAAAAATTAATATATGCTAACATGTCTATTGTGCTATACTGTATGTTATATATTATATATTATATATCATTATATATATATATTCCTAAATACATAAATACAACCCATTCAGTTTCTATAATTTTACATATCTATGTACATAATTTACATATGGATGAGTAAAATTTAGGAGTCATGAAAAATATCTAAAAATATTTTTTATATTTCAAACTCCTTCAATACTTTTCTTTTCTGTGGTAGATAGTGAATAAAATTTAATTGATAGTGAAAATAAGAAATCCTGGGCAAAACTCTATTACTTCTGAATGACAATATGAAAAATTAATTATATATAATTTACATATAGTTTAATATATGTTAATATATACTTACATATGTACACACACTGGACATATGTATATGTGTATATATGTGTATATATGTACGTGTGTGTATATATGTATATATATATACACACATACACACACACACATATATATACATACATATATATATATATATATATATATATATATATATATATGTATAAAAACACATACACACACACACACACACACACACACATACACACAGAGGATTGGCCACTTAGTAATGGCTCACCAGTTGGGAGATTTTTTTTCCTTTGGGAACTTTTAGCATCTCTTACTTGCCTTTAGTTATTTTGTCTATGGTTGAATACCCATGACATTTCCTCATTCCATGATATCATGTCTATTGGTGTTATTCTTATTCAGGTCTTGATTAAGTAGCCATGTTCTTGAAACTCATGTATGTATGGCAATTCAAATTACCTCTTCTCTTCTCTATTGCTCCTTTATCCTGCCCACACTCCTACCCTGCCATGATTTTTTTTTAAATTTTCCTATTGTTTCCTGATATTCCAGGTAAAACACAAATTCTATATATCTTCATGAATTGTTTTACATATAGAATTGCCATTCAGAAGCAATGGCGTTTTTCCCACGTTTTTACATTGTAACTATCAATTTCATTTTTTATTCACTATCTACCACAAGAAAAGGAAATATTATGAAGGAGTTTGACCTATAAAAATAATTTTAGATCCTTTTCTTGACTCACATGCCCTTTGTCTGCAAGCCATCTGTCTTAGTTACCTAATAGTATGATTCTTCCTTCATCTCCTTTTTGAATTTCATGATATGCCCAAACATGTACCTGCAATTTTTCTATCCTTGTCATCTGGAACAAGTCATATTCTACAAATAATCAAAGGAATTGTGGTAAAATCATAGTTGTACAGCAAAAGCTGATATGAAAACACTATTGGTGACTATCATATATGCAATGCACTGATAAAATTGCAGTATAAAGATTTAAATGTGCATATACATAAGCTCATTTAAAATTGAGAATGTATATTAATAAAGATTTCAGATAAAGCTAAACTGTTTCCCAACAGTGAACGTTCATTAAGCTACCTTAACAGTGTGTTTTAGATACAAAGAAACTCTGATTAAATCAAATGCTTGAAAAGCAAAAATAGATATTAATGTATTTTGCAGGATATTTGACCACATTATAAACCATGAGATTTTGTTATTTACTGAAAACCAGACAAGACAAAAGAAAACAGACAAAAATACCCAAACTATTTCTAGTTGAGGTATGGCTCAGCCCTTAGTACATACGATTAATCCCTCCAGCTAGGATACAGACATGCCCTTACAACACACCTTTAACTCCCAAACAAAGGAGGTAACATTAGTTTGTATGAAGAAACATTCATGCTTAAAAGTGATATCTAATTGTGTGGCAGTCAAAGTGAAAAATCACAGAAAGACTTTACAGAATATGATATGCTCAACTCTCACAAGAAGAGAGAAGAAAGGGAAGAGAGAAATAGGAAAGAAAAAAGAAGAGACCAGGCAGATTTACCAGGACTTTCCCAGAGAGTTCAAAATGTGAATAAGCTGGTCACAGATAAACAAAATGATCCAGAAAATGAGAGTCAGGAGATTAGAACAGATTGGTAGACTTAGTTTGAGGTCAAACAGAGCAAAAAGTCAGAGGCTAAGAGAGAAGCCAGATTGAATCATTTACCTTGGGGAAGAGTTTGAGACAGAACATCTAAATTGACTAGTGAGCCAGAGTTCCAAAAGCACAAGGAAGTGTGAGTTTATTCAACAGTAAGTCTAAGAGGTAGAAAACATTCTAGGCCTAGATTAGATTGTATAGAGGCTAGAAGATTCAAGAAATAGTCCTAGCTAGAAGATTCCAGGATGAGGCCTAGGTTAGCATGCTGAGGAAGTAAGCCTCTGAGATGACAAAGCAGAATAAAATATATTTTTACAAATATACACACAAACATAAGTAAACATTGGTTGCATTGTATATAATCAAATCAGTATATAAAGATCAAATAAAAATGGCTTTGGTCATTAAGAAAAAAGTTAACAGAAATCAAGCATTCTAAAATATAAAAAAATGCTTATTTTAATAATTGTATATTTCTTTGAGTTAATGCTTTCAATAAGCAGAACAATTAAAATTCCCAGAGAAAATCCAAATCTTCCATCAATGTGGATTTATTATCACACCTAATAAAGGTGTATAAACAAGAATTAAGATTATAAAATTACCTATATTCAAATACAGCCATATTCATGAAACAGAAAGAATCCACTGCAGTGAGAATTATGTGCCTCCAGAGTGGAACTAAAAGCCACAGATGATTTTTTTTTTGCCAGGGCTTTATACCTAAAGAATTGTTAAGCTCAATTTAAAATTACATTTTCAAAATTATTGTGTATTTTTTCTTTCAATTATTTTTCTTTAATTTTTTTATATTTGTTCTTGGAAAATTGCATTATAATATTTTAAGACTGGTTAACTGATCCTTAAGTTTCTCACTGTACGAATAAAAATCTATGTCTTAACATATTTTATATTCAAATTTTTATTTATTTTGAATTTAAATTACTTTAATGATGTGACATGGGACTTTTGATCTGATGAGATTTTAGACATTTATTTGATGCTCTTTAGGATTGTCTTAGTTTATTTATATACATATGCCCATATACATATAAACACACACAGAAATACACACATTGATGCCATGACAATACCAATAACTAGGAACAATATAAACAATATAAATTTATTGCTGTCATGGTTCTGGAAGGTGATCAATCCAATATCAATGTGTCAGTTCATAGAGAAGTCCATTGTTCTACATCATCTCTCATGGAATGTGGATATAAATATCCATGAAACAGAAAGAGGAAAGCTTGGCAGCATTAACTGGACATAGCCCTCAACCAAAGATTGAACTAGGAAAATGTGGTACATTTATACAATGGGCTATTACATTAAAAATAATGACATCATGAAAGTTGTAGGCAAATGGATGTAACTATAAAAGATAATCCTGAGTGAGGTAACCCAGAAGGACAAACATGGTATGTATTCACTTATAAGGATATTAGCCATAAAGTAAAGGGTAACCATACTACAATCCTCATATCCAAAGAAGCTAAATAACAAAGAGAGCTCAATGGATGAATCTCAATGTTAAGGGGAAATGGAATAGATATTATGGATGAACATGTGGAGGGAACTGGATGAGTGGAGGGGTGGGGTATGGAAGCAGAAGGGATCAGGTAGGGGAAGACAGAGTAAAGGAATACTAGAAGAGACAACTGGAATGGGGAGACCATCTCTGGAATAAGTTAGAAACCAATGGCAATGGAAACTCCCATGAATCTTTGAGGATGACCAAAGCCAAGACTCCTAGCAATGAGGCATATGGATCCTGACCTGGCTATCTCCTGTAACCAGGCAAGATTTCCAATGGTGGGATTGGGACACCAACCCAGCCACAAAACTGTTAGATCTACAATTTGTTCTGTATCCTGCTTACAAGATGTGCAGGGACATGAACCTACCATAATAGTCATCTGAGAGACTTCACCCAACAACTGCTAGAAACAGATACAGAAACACACAATGAAACATTAAGCAGAGCTTGGGTGAATTGGAAGGATTGTAGGAGCCAGCAGGTCAAGGACATCACAAGAAAACCTACAGAGTAAACTAACCTGTGCCCACAGGGGTTCCTAGAGACTGAACCAATCAGGCAACCTTCATGGGACTGACTTAGGCACTCTGCACATATGTGCAGTTATATGGCTTGATCTTCAAATCGGATTCCTAACAGCAGGAGGAGTGGCTGCCTTTCATTCTGTTGCCTGTCTTTTAAACCCTTTCCTCCTACTGGGCTGCCTCCTCTAGCCTCACAAGGAGAGGATATGCCTAGTCTTAGTGCAACTTGATATACCAGAACTGTTCAAAGTCTATAGGAGTCCTCACTTTTTCTGAAGAGAAACAAGGAATGGATCAGGCTGGGCTGAGAAGGAGAGTAGGGGAGGCAAGCTGTGGTCTACATAAAGAAAATAAACAAATTAGTTAATTTAAAATAATAATAATGATGATACATTACATTTTTTAAAGAAAAGTAGAATGAGAAGAAAACTGAAATAGGTTTTATGAAATTAACAGGAAAATCTAACAGGAAATCAAAATTAAGCAATTATGTTATAATATAAGAGAATGATGCCTTTTGGTTCCATACTGCAGCAAAATTCTGGTATGCAATACAGGACTATATGGACTCAAATGGGCCTAATCCTATTTCTTTGTGTACTCAGAAGTTCTCACATCTTGGAGTCTCCTTCTAAGATTCTCTCACCTAGTGTTGTGCACCAATAGATCCACAGCTTGGGGCTATCAAGAATGGGCTTGCTCCTAGTTTCTAGTATAGGCTGGATATGTCAGAAGCACAAATCTTATACTGAAGGCCTGGAGGATTTCTGGAGAATGACTGTTTTTTCAGTTGGCTTCAGAAATAATTGCTCTTTGTCAGTGAAGGTATGTTGCATCAACAGGATAGATTGTCCTGCCAGCAGAAGTGAGAGCAAACAGGAACAAGGCAAAGGTTCTTTCTCCCATGTCCTTGTATATTTTCTGACACCAGAAAGTACGGCCCATATTTAAGGTATCGTTTTCTACTTCAAACAATATCATCAAGAAACGTCTTTACAAGAATGTCCAACAGCTTTTGACTGTTTTAATTGATTCCATATGGAGTCGAGTTGGAAACAAAGATTAGCCATCATGGAGATCTACTCCAAATTACAATTTTGCTTATTAGCTAAATAACACTCAAATAGTCACACCTAGAATATGTTTGCTTATGGCCTGAAAGTATAATTACCAAACTGCCGTAAAGATTAAATCAACAGAATATGATTAATAGCTCTGACATGCAGAAGGCACACAGGACATTTTTAATGAGCTAAAATCCAGCTCATTAAATACATGATTAATAAAAATGTAATTTTTTTACATTTCTAATGGAAAGTCAAAAATCAAACATGTAATCATTCTGAAGTTAAATTTCCATATGTGTTGTCTACATCATTCACATCAATTACAGCTTTGGGTTTTATTGCTTAGATGAAGGTTACTTATTTGCTTTTGTTTGTTTCTATTTTGCTTTGATAATTTGAAACAGTCTCTTATAGTGTGTCCTTGAAGTGACTATGAAGTTCACATTGGCCTAAAGACCATTATCCTCCTGTTTTGCCCTGCCAAGCACTATAGTGAGGAACACATATCACCATGGTCAGAAGTTTAAAATACTACAACTTATGATATTAATTTTATCATGGTATAATTATTCTCAGCTACTGACCCGTAAATGTTGATAGTCTGAGAACTACTAAAATCTAGGTCCTGTTTCAATATCTGGCAGAAAACAAAACTGAGGTGTTCAAATGAACTTTTCATGGGGGTCATCTAAGACCATTGAAAACTGCAGATATTTACATTATGATTGATAACAGCAACAAAATTAAAGTAATGAAGTCACAGTGAAAATAATTTTATGGTTAAGATTCATCACAATGTGGAACTGTATTAAAGGGTCATAGCCTTAGGAAGGATAAGAATCACTGATCCAGAATTTTGCTGGGATTTAACTCTTTCCAGACACTCTATTACCTACATATACATGTATATAGAGATAACACTACTGAGTGACATGGATTCAGATGATTAATTTTAGTAACTGTAAAAGATAAGAGAATTTGTATTTGTTTTCTCCAGGGTTCCGAGCTGAAACATCTCATAACTAGTAGCCATTGAAACAGCCTAACCTTGTAAATTTATTATTCTTTAATATTCAAATTGTTGAAATACCCAAAAAGTTTCACATATATTTCTAACATAGCACTAAGGAGAGACATATCAATTATGTTGTATTTTCTAATTCACAACACACACATACATAAATTGTTCTATCTTAAATATTTTCTGAAAAAAACCTTAGATTTATTGTTTAGAAACTGTTCAATTGATAAAATACCCTTTTAAAACCAGTCTTATTAAAAAGCAGACATATCTTGATGAAACATCAAATTATTTTATAAAAAAATATCATATGGAAATTCAAATAGGTCCAAATATGCTACCATTTCATTATTTTATAATTTCATATTTTGTTGGGAAGCAGGGAATGATGGTTGAAATTCTAGGTAGGATTTTCTAATCCAACTCCTTTTGCTAATGGGTGTCATCAGCACCATTAGGATTAACTTAGACTCCGCTTTCATTGTATCACATTTGCTTACTTTGTTGATAGGACTACAGGGCCAAGGTTACTCCAAAGTTCATCACAGAAATCAGTGTTTCCTGATAGCCTATAGTTATTTCAAGCTTACAAGAAATCAGTCATTTTCAACATTGGTTATATAGTTAAATGAACAATTTGCATGCAATATAAGTCATGAATTGATTTTTATGCAGCAGCAGCTTGCTTTAAAACATTTCCTCTCATTCTTTCAGTCTCAAACACTCTGAGCTATTTCTTTTGATGTCTATATTCCTGCCATTATTGGATGAATAATAATACACTAAGGAATTTTGAAAATTGGTTTGCATGTGCTGAAAGGGAAAAAGAAAAAGAGCAAAAAAAGTGTATGTACACATATTGTCAAACCCTTTGCACTAAATATAGAATTCTCTTCCAAAAGTGGGCAAAAGAAAGCTTATTCTAGAGCCAAATAGAAGTCAGCATGGTCTAGGGATACAGATTCAGGTTCCCTTAAATTTAATCTTCCAATGTTTTTCACTTTTCAAATACATTGGTAGAAACATAAGGTAAGAAGTGGGTTAAAGTATATTTGATGTTTCTCTTGTCTAGGCTTTAAATACTATCTATTGACATTTCTAAACAACACCATCTGTCCACCTGTTGCACAGACTGGTGAATGACTTAATCCTGGAAATAGAAAGTATACTATTAGGAATATTTTCTAGGTAAATGGAAATTAGAGTGGCACATGGAGATTAAAATCACATCAGAAAAATCACGTGTCAGAACTTACTATATACAGCTGATCAAGGAAAGTATATATAACTCTCTTAGTACTTACAAAGAGTCAGACACTTAAAAGTAAGACAGCAATGATCACCTTTCATCTGATACCCAGAATATTATTGATATAATTTGTTCATCTGCCATCTTTCTGTTCTCTTGTTGCCATCTGGAGATATCATCTACCTATCTACTCTTTATTAGGACCTGATCTGGCCCTTTCACCTCACATCTGGACTCTTCTCTGCATTTCCTTTCTCAATTCCCTCTCAACAGTGATCTGATTCCACAGAAGCAGCCTTTTCTGAGCACCTTTGTGTTTGGATACCTTATCTTATTCCATTTACATTTCAGTAAGCCCACTTGTGAAGCATCTTTAACCCTGCTACCTTCCCTTTGTCACTTTACATCCATTTCTGTAATCTACATTCATTTATGTAGAAAGACACATTTCTATTTGATGTATCATATGAATTTTAATATTAGTAATTAAGGTAACAATAATGTACCTTGACCAGCTTACAAGAAAAAGCAAGAATATCAGGCAAATTGCTGCCTTTGAAACTGCCATATTTTTTGAATTTCTGCTGGTCAATACATTCTGACATTATGGAAAAAAATCAAGCGTGTTCTTCTATGTTTCTGAAATTGCAAACACAAGAAAACTCTATTTGGTTATCAGTCTCATAAAAGGTCCAGCAAAGGATTCTGCCCTGTATCCAGGAATTTTGTTCACAACATACATACATATATATCTATGTCTGCTATGTATATACAAAATAAAAGAGTGAGAAAGCCATAAATATATTGTTGCATAACAACTAAAAGTGACAATAGATACACGAATAAGTCATTTCATGAATGACATGGTTTCATGAAATCAGAATGCTCTTTCAGCTACAGAAGTCACAAGAATAAAATGGACCTTTTCTAAGTCCTAAGTGATATTTCTTCAGGGAACAAGGAAACAAAAAGAGCAGTTTCTGTTCTCACAGAAACCATGACCGTGATTTCCAGATACACCTGCGTCTCTTTGCCTCATAATGTCTCTACAAATCAGCCTCAAGAGTACAAATAAAGCACAGAGAATGTGAGTTTCTATGTCAAACAAATGGCAGAAGAATTCCAAATTTTGATTCAAAGGGAACCCCAGATGGCTCACAAGTTTGCTAAATCCACAAACTATATATAAAAAGAAAAAGAACAAAGCAATGTCATATGTATACTACTGACAAGGTTTACCATGGAAACAATGTTTGGCTTTATGGATTCCAATTACACACACACACACACACACACACACACACACACACAATCATTGACATTTGACAAAAGGAAATGAAGTGAAGACGGCACAAGCAAAACTAGGGTTCTAAAGCTGCAGAAACTATGTCCACCCTTCTTAATGAAAGGACAATATAAACCCCATTTGTGTCCATTTATGAACCCTATTTGTCTCTATTTTAAAGACCAGGCCCAATTTCAAAAAAGGCCATAAGGCACCAGCTTCAGGAATAGACCAGGAGTCCCAGAAACTAAGTCATAAGACACCAGCTCTAAGGAACAGACCATAAAATCCAGAACAAGATCATAAAACCCCTTCCTAAAGAACAACCTGGGGATAATCACAAAAATGGGGACATATTTTATCTCAGAATGGGCCATCTGTGCTGGGCAACCCTATTTCATCATATGGTTGAACATTAATGATAAAGGAATGCAGACCACTGACCTCCTGTGACACCCCCAGCAACCCCCAGTGAAATTTTAGATTACCTAATCCTTCTAGTGAGTTCCCCTTATAAGAAGGCCTGCATGCCTTTTTCTGGGGTTGCCAATTCAGAGAATGGTTGACTTTAGCATGCTGGTTTTTTCTGCAGAATAAATACTCTTTGTTTTTGCATGCTATTTGAGTTTTGGGTCTTCCTTTAGCAATTTGTGGAAACTTACACTACTTTTACAAGATTATTGAGCTCAAGCAAAAATTCTGAGAGTTGTGAACAAAAGTTCCCAGTTCTCCTGTGTTGAACTTTTTACATAAGCTGATTAAAATTTTCATGATTGTGGAGAGATTGGAATGCTGTAAGTTCAAAGCCTAAATAAAAATTATCTTGGTCAATCTTGGCCTCTTGAATGACCTTTCCATCCTTTGTATGTCACTTAGCAGTATTGTCAACATTACATAAAATCCTTTGGAATGTGTTTTACTTTGCTTTCTATAGTTGTGACAAAACACCATGGCCAAAAGTAACTTGAAGAGGAAAGGGATTATTACAGTTTACAACTCTCAGGTCATAGTCCATCATTAAGGCATACAAGTCACAGTCATAAAGTAGGAACTGAAGCAGTGAACAAATGCTGGTTGTTGGCTTTTTCAAGGCACACAGGTGTGGAACTGTTTCCAGTGTTTGAGCACTCCTACATCAATCATCTCTTAAGATCCCTGCCCAGACTTGCCTACATTTCTCATTTGGGATATTTTCCCATGTGGAAACTAACTACCCAGGACAAAAATCTATGAACAGTTCCCTAGCTTCTATCACCTAAAAATTTAGGGGGTCATTTTACACTACAGAAGGGTTATACTAGATATTTCTTCCTTTGATTTCCATCAATGTATTTTCTTCATTTTTTATTTATTGAAGTAAGAATATGTCCCAATTCTAAGAAGGGGCAAAGTATACACACTTTTGTATTCATTCTTTTTGAGATTCATGTGTTTTGCAAATTGTATCTTGTATCTTGGGTATTCTAAATTTCTGGGCCAATATCCACTTATCAGTGAGTAGATAGCATGTGAATTCTTTTGCGATTGGGTTACCTCACTCAGGATGATGACCTCCAGGTCCATCCACTTGCCTAGGAATTTCATAAATTCATTTTTTAATAGCTAAGTAGTACTCAATTATGTAAATGTTCCACATTTTCTGTATCCATTACTCTGTTGAGGGACATCTGGGTTCTTTCCAGCTTCTGACTGTTATAAATAAGGCTGTTTTGAACATAATGGAGCATGTGTCCTTCTTACTGGTTGGAACATCTTCCAAATATATGCCCAGGAGAGGTATTGCTGGATCCTCCGGTAGTACTATGTCCAATTCTCTGAGGAACCACCAGACTAATTTCCAGAGTTGTTGTATAAGCTTGCAATCCCACCAACAATAGAAGAGTGTTTCTCTTTCTCCACATCCTCAACAGCATCTGCTGTTCCCTGAAGTTTTGATCTTAGCCATTCTGACTGGTTTGAGGCGGTATCTCTGGGTTGTTTTGATTTGCATTTCCCTGATGATTAAGGATGTTGAACATTTTTTCAGATGCTTCTCAGCCATTCGGTATTCCTAAGGTGAGAATTCTTTGTTTAGCTCTGAGCCCCATTTTTTTAATGGGGTTATTTGATTTTCTGGAGTCCACCTTCTTGAGTTCTTTATATATATTGGATATTAGTCCCCTATCTGATTTAGGATAGGTAAGGATACTTTCCCAATCTGTTGGTGGCCTTTTTTGTGTTATTGATGGTGTCTTTTGCCTTCCAGAAGCTTTGCAATTTTATGAGGTCCCCTCTGTCCATTCTCGAATTTACAGCACAAGCCATTGCTCTTTTATTCAGGAATTTTTCCCCTGTGCCCATATCTTCGAGGCTTTGCCCTACTTTCTCCTCTAAAAGTTTCAGTGTCTCTGGTTTTATGTGGAGTTCCTTAATCCACTTAGATTTGACTTTAGTACAAGGAGATAGGAATGGATCAATTCGCATTCTTCTATATGATAACTGTCAGTTGTGCCAGCACCATTTCTTGAAAATGCTGTCTTTTTTTCCACTGGATGGTTTTATCTCCCTTGTCAAAGATCAAGTGATCTTAGGTGTGTGGGTTCATTTCTGAGTTTTCAATTCTATTACATTGGTCTACTTGTCTGTTGCTATACCAGTCCCAAGCAGTTTTTATCACAATTTCTCTGTAGTACAGCTTTAGGTCAGGCATGGTGATTCCACCAGAGGTTCTTTTATCCTTGACAAGAGCTTTTGCTATCCTAGGTTTTTTGTTATTCCAGATGAATTCGGAGATTGCCCTTTCTAATTCGTTGATGAATTGAGTTGGAATTTTGATGGGGATTGCATTGAATCTGTAGATTGCTTTTGGCATGATAGCCATTTTTACTATATTGATCCTGCCAATCCATGAGCATGGGAGATCTTTGAAGGTCTGATAAAATTCTGCACTAAACCCATCTGTTCCTGGGCTTTTTTTTTTTTTTTTTTTTTTTTGGTTGGGAGACTATTAATGATTGCTTCTATTTCTTTAGGGGATATAGGAATGTTTAGATAATTAACCTGATCCTGATTTAACTTTGGTACCTACTATCTGTCTAAAAACTTGTTCATTTCATCCAAGTTCTCCTGTTTTGTTGAGTATAGCCTTTTGTAGAAGGATCTGAAGGTGTTTTGGATTTCTTCAGGATCCATTGTTATGTCTCCCTTTTCATTTCTGATTTTGTTAATTAGGATGCTGTCCCTGTGCCCTTTGGTGAGTCTGGCTAAGGGTTTATCTACCTTATTGATTTTCTCAAAGAACCAGCTCCTCCTTTGGTTGATTATTTGAATAGTTCTTTTTATTTCCACTTGGTTGATTTGGCCCCTGAGTTTGATTATTTCCTGCTGTCTACTCCTCTTCGTTGAATTTGCTTCCTTTTATTTGGCAAAACACATGAAACTCAAGAAGAACGAAGACCAAAGTGTGGATACTTTGCCCCTTCTTAGAATTAGGAACAAAACACCCGTGGAAGGAGTTACAGAGACAATGTTTAGAGCTGAGACGAAAGGATGGATCATCCAGAGACTGCCACACCCGGAGATCCATCCCATAATCAGCCTCTAAATGCTGACACTATTGCATACACTAGCAAGATTTTGCTGAAAGGACCCTGATATCACTGTTTCTTCTGAGACTATGCCAGGGCCTAGTAAAGACAGAAGTGGATGCTCACAGTCAACTATTGGACTGATCACAGGGCCCCCAATGGAGAAGCTAGAGAAAATACCCAGGGAGCTGGGGGGATCTGCAAAGCTATAGGTGGAACAACAATATAAACTAACCAGTACCCCCTGGAGCTTGTGTCTCTAGCTGCATATGAATCAGAAGATAGCCTAGTCGACCATCAGTGGAAAGAGAGGCCCATTGGTTGTGCAAACTTTATATGCCTCAGTACAGGGGAATGCCAGGGCCAAGAAGTGGAAGTGGGTGGGTAAGTAGTGGGTGGGGGAGGGTGTGGGGGGCTTTTGGGATAGCATTGGAAATGTAAATGAAATAAATACCTAATTAAAAAATAAAAGATGGGTGAAAACAAGAAAAAAAATGTATAAAAATTACGGTGCTTGAGAGAACTGGAAGGCAATATTGGACCTCCACATTTTAAAAGTTATTGTAATTGGTCTTGTATAATTTGAGCAAAACTGTTGTTTGTAGAAGATAATAGTGAAAGATAGATGAAATTTCAAGACCTGTAAGTCGTATAAAGTACTCAGAAATTGCTGGTTGTGAGCCTAGAGGCTGCCTGGGGCTGAGAAAAAAGAAAAACAAACCTGGGTATGCCCCGTAGTTAAAACATTCCTGGGAACAGCTTAACCTTAAAGATAAAGAGGAATGTGAAGACATAACAGGGCTATCTGAACTGAGTCAACACCTCACAGAACTCTGACACCCTGCACGTACATGTAATTATTCTGCTGATATTTGAATAAGCCAATAGTGTGTTGCTATGGTGAATTCCACACCCCTAAGACCCTTACCCTATAAAAACCTCTAGCTTTCGAGCCTCGTGGCCGACATCCGTTATCTCCTGTGTGGGATGCATGTTGGTCCGGAGCTCTGTCATTAAACAACCTCATGTAATTACATCAAGATGGTCCTTCGTGATTTTTTTGGGTGCAGGCCGAATTGGGAATTAATTGGGGGTTTCCCCACTAGGTTCTATCAATAGGTCACAAGGTTAATTGCTGTTATTGCTTCTTTAAACAAACGCTTGTTTTACTAGAAATAATTAGGACCTTCAAGACATCTGTGTACAAAAAGAATACAGCCTTCTGGTTGCAGGATGTGTGTTTGCAACTTAACAGGTTTTAATGCTGTCCCTTGCTTATATAAACTCCTGATGGATGTGACTTGGCATTACATTTGGGAATCTGGAGCTTGGGGTGTAGCCCTAGTGCCAATACTTGAATAACAGCCTCTTCTTTGTTGAAATACATTCATGATCAGACTGGTGAATCTCTGAATGACCCAAGACCCTTTACAAGATAAATCCAGCCCTTGAGTTATAACAGCTTAATTAAAAAACAAACAACCCACAAATGTTTTTGGCCAGGTGGTGGTGGCACATGCCTTTAATCCTAGCACTTGGGAGGCAGAGGAAGGTTGACCTATGACCTTGAGGCCAGCCTAGTCTACAGACCAAGTTCTAGGACATCCAAGGCTACACAGGAAAACTTGGTCTCCAAAACCAAAGCCCAAACCAAAACCAAAACTAAAAAACAAACAAAACTTTGTAACCAGACGATTACATTGTTGTGACTATAATGTTGAATAAGTCACATTTTCCTGTTGCTGTGATAAAGTACCTGGCAAGAAGCAACTTAAAAAAGGAAGGAAGGGTTCTTTTGGATCACAAGTCAAGGGTACGGCCTATCATGGTGAGAAAGTCATGACCACAGGAGCTACTGGGAAGCAGCTGGTTACAGTGCATCTGCAATCAGGAAGCAAAAAGTAATGAACTGGTACTCAACTTGCTTTCTCCTTTTCTCCTTCTCCTTTTGCAGATTGGTTGCAAAATCTGTGTGTCCAGATGCTGAAGGTCCTTGTACCAGTTGGTTTTTCATCAATTAATAAAATGCCAATGTCCAATGTCTGGGCATGGGGTGGGACACTTAAGAGTTACAAGTAGGTGAGAATGCAGAGAGAAACCAGACAGAATCACAATGACTCAGGGATGTAGCAGCAGGACTTAAAACCAACCAGCCATGTGAGATTTCAGGAAGTGGCCACTCACCACTTTCCTGATTGGGTTTGGCAACAGGGGAAGGTTTAGGAGTGACCAGCCTTTGAGGTAGTCAAGAGAAAAAAAAAGAATTATGTCAAGGTCAGAGGATACTTTTTTGTATTTAGTTCACTCCTGTTACTACCTTGAATAAGGGGAATAAACTGAAGTCACTGGGTTTAGTGGTTGTATTAGTTAGGGTTTTACCTCTGTGAACAGAAATCATGACCAAGGCAAGTCTTATAGAAAACAACATTTAATTGGGGCTGGCTTACAGATTCAGAGGCTCAGTCCATTACCATCAAAGTGTATCCCGAGCTACAGTTCTCGCCGGCAAGAACACACTTGGGACCACCGGAATCTTCTGCAGCAAAAAGCTTTATTGCTTCTTCAAGAGGGAAGACCCAGACTCCGGAAAATGGGGTCACTTATATAGCCCTCAGCGATGGTGTTTCAGCACCTGATGTGGCATGTCAGCTCCTGATTCGTTGCTCGCCCATCACCCCACTACTACGTCCCGAGATGGGCAGTAACTAAGCGTGAGTTCACTCTCCCACCTGCATACAAGGCTTGTCTACTAGTTAGGCACAGTGGAGGAGGCCAGCGCCATTTTATAATGGTGATTGCTCGCGGCACGGCTCTCCACAAAGGTGGGAACATGGCAGCATCCAGGCATGCATGGTGCAGGAGGAGCTGAGAGTTATATGTCTTCATCCAAAGGCTGCTAGTAGAAGACTGACTTCCAGGCAACTAGGGTGAGGATCTTATGCCCACACTCACAGTGACACACCTACTCTAACCAGGTCACACCTGTTCCAAAGACCACACCTCCAAATATTGCCACTCCCTGGTCCAAGAATATACAAACCATCACAGTGGTAATCACCATTATCTGTGGAGCCATTTTACCAGCTGCTAGTATCTTCATTAATAAATTTGCTATAGTTGCTGTGTTAGTATTAAATGAAAATCTCTGAATCTATTACCACATTGAAACATGGAACTTGGGGAAATGTGAATCTATGTTCTATGCCCATGGTTACTCAGGTTTGAAAACAGAAATAAATCCTCTCTCTTATCCCCTCTGCAATGGAAACTTCTTGCAATGACAGTGTTGCCCCCAAATTGCAACATCAAATGCTGTTCCTTTTTGCTCAATAAGTTCAATAATCAGAACTTTTCACATGCAAATTAGTCTGCAGTGATAGAAAATACATATTTATACATACACACACACAAGATCAATTTATTTGCAGTTTAGTTTAATAATGGGAGAAAATTCTTTATCAAGTCAATTGCTTCCTTGCATTTCAGTGAGGCAACTTACAGGAAAAAACAGACAAATGTGACAATATACATTTGGCTATTGGCCACAGTTTTTGGAACTAGTAAATAAATTATTCTATGTCCAGTGTCCAGGAATTTGGGGAGTGGACTATTTTCACTATGACATTTTCTTTTGGGAAAGGGAGATGAAAAAGATCGCTTGGTTTTTTGAAAAGGTTCTATTCTTACTATCCTGATATAATTTGAAGTTGCCCTGATACAATTTCAAGTTGAAAATAGGTCTTAAATATATTCCTTTAAAAATAAAATGGGTAGTTACATTCTGTAATTCTTATCTAACAAAAGAGACTAGGGGTCATATAATTAAAGTTTTTAAAAAAGTTTTGATCTTATCATTTACAATTGAACTTTTGTGACTTTCTGTTAAAATTTTGAGGGTGATAGTCTAATTTGTTTTTTCAGAGTGAGAGAGAAAAGCTCTTGCTATGGAAAGATATTATGTTTGGTTTATATCCTAGCTCACTCAAACATTTTGCTATGATTTTTATCCACATGATAAAAATCAGACATTTTGAAATATTGTGTATATTAGCCAATGAACTCTGAAATGTCTCTCTCCTAAATGATACAAACACAAATTTAAGGTGATTTTTTTCCCCTATAGGGCTTTGCAAAAAGGAATTGTTTTAGGTCTCTCAATTTTCCTTATAGATGTACATTTTCTCCTTATATCTCTCCACAGACATGCACTTCTCTTTATTCAAAATTAACCTTTGTATATGTCCACGAGTTGTATTTGGTTGGGTATAATCATCATGAATTCATCTTAATCATATTACCCAAGAAAAGATACTGCATCCAAATAAGGTAGATGGTAACATATCGGGGGTTGTTTTTCATAGAGGAACTTTATTCCAGCAAATGGTTGTTCTTGCAAAGCATTACATCCGAAGAACTTGAGGTCTTTATGACCTAGTTAGAATGTAAACCTCTCCTGGATTTAAGTAGGTTCTGCCTGCAATACATACATACCCCTTAGTACATAATTTAATCCCTAAAATTTACTTTGTTGAAGGAAGCAGTCATGTTTGAAATTGTCATCTAATTCAAGAGCATACAAAGTGATGACTTAGATAAAGTTTTTGTAGAATGAGTCAGAGATCAGCTCGTACAACTTTCAAAATAACAAACAGGAAAGAGCTTCCAGAGCACTGCAGGGAGAAAAGACAGCCAATGGTGAGTCAGGACACAGAAAGCAATACAGTTAAGTTTGTTCAAGAGTTCATAAAGTTTACTGCTGGTCAGCAGAGGCAATTGAAGCCAGAGAAAGATAAGGAGCCAGAAGATTAGAATAAATTGTCAGAGTTAGTTTAAGGCTAAGCAAATTAAGGAGAAGCCAAGAGAAGCCAGTTGTCATCAGTCAGCTATTGGAGAGGAATTTGAGTCAAAACAGCTTAATTGAACTAGCCTGCCAGAGTTCAGAAAGAACTAGAAAGGGTGAGCTTATTCAGCAATAAGCCTCTGAGATGACAACTATGGTTAGTAAATAAAATTATGTTTACAGGTTTCTACACATTTGTCTTCCATATTATCAAGGGAACTATATTTAAATCTATAAAAGGCTCAAATATAGTAACTTATAATTAATAAAAATGAAAAGAAGGATGCTTATTTTTATGTTTCCCTATACCTTCAAAAATAGTGTTTCAAAACCTTGAATGTAAAAAAAAAATTAAAGTAATATTTTGTTCTTTGCATTTGAGTGTGTATACTCTTAGTATCACTTTTTTTTCTCTTTATGTCTTTATGTGGGTTGTGCTTGTACATTTGTTTTTGTATGTATCTATGTATGTACACCTCTATGTGTCTTTCGCTCTATATATCTCTCTTTCTATATTTTTACATCTGTTTTTATTTCATGTGTATTTCTCTCTCACTAGTTTGTATCGCTTTCGTTTGTGTGTGTGTGTGTGTGTGTGCACTTTATATAAGGAAGTCCAAAAATAGAACTCTCTAGGTCTAACTACTGAGTAGATTGAATAAGTTCATTGGTATTTTTGCTGATAATAAGGCCACTCCTGGTTGTCATCTTAGCTTCTTGAATCAGAATTCTCTGGTGTCACACAATAGGCGATATAGCTTTGAAATTTTTTCTGTTCCTTTTGAGGCACTTATCCCTGACACGGGGTAATTTCTCTTGATGTTGTCATTTAATTCTCTATTATTATTATTATTATTGTTATTATTTATATTGTAGGGATTTAAAACTATGGAACAAATAGTCTCAATATATTCTGTATAACAGTACTGAAGTAGGCAGAACCTTTCAATACCACTTACTGCTTTTGTCTGAATATTATCTAGGTTTTATTGGTTGCAAGAGTGATTTTTTTCAGAAGCTCTGCTCTTCTAAAGAGATATTAGTAGAACAGACAGTTCATTATTTGAACAGTTCTATTTAATACAGCAGGTGGCATTGTTACTGAAAATAAAACAAGTACAAAAATAGCATAGAGTATCACAGCTACAGATTTGTTTCTTATAATTGATTTGTAGAAATAAATTAAAGATAAATTTCCTTGAATATACTGTATATCTGTCATTACACCCTTCTGTTCAGAGAATGAATAGATGCCTGCATCAATAGCTAAAATTAATTAGAAGTATGTGATAAAAACTGTTTTGTCAAAATTTGGAGATGATATATGTACAGATATATGTATTATTTCAGACTTGGATAAAATGTGCCACTTTAAGTGGGAGTTCAATTTTTGTAGAATTCTATCCATATTCAACTTAGCTTTGATAATCAATTTAGACTGCAAGTTATCCCTTAAAATTTCAAGAACTCAACCCTTGTTGAAAATTACTCATTTATATACCTTTTAAGAAAGTTTTGATGATGAAATATTACATGGTACCCTCGAAAACAGAAAGCTTGCTACTCATTGATAGGTTTTCTGTAGAGATTACTATACATTAATCTATGGAATTAGATTATAATTCACTACAGCTTCTTTGAAATTTGAATTGATGATTGGTTGTTATAATACATTTTTATAACTATTTATGGTAATGCATCTATATAGACACATATAGGCTATATATGTGTAAATATTTATTGCACTTACACCCATATATGTGTTTGTGTGAGTTTATAATTTTGTGTACTAAGGTTAAGGCATATGTTATATAAATGGGTCTCAGACCTAGTAGGTGGGGAAGAAAAATGAAATTTGGTATTAATAATAAGCAAATATAAGAGACCTAGGGCAGTGAAAAAACAAATAAGAGTAGTATCTCAAAATGTAAAGCATCTGAAGCCTTCAGAATATTTGGATTGAGGTTAGCTTCTGGAACTGGATATTCCCTTTGTAATTACTGCAAAATCAAATCCTAAATCTGTATTCTGAGTAGTCAGTCACAGGTAATGGTCATTTCTTCATGTTAGCTGCCATAAATGTATTATTTCCTTGAATGTGAATCTTCGACTCATTCTTGTGGTGTACCATCCACTTGTATACACACAGATAGTAATTACCAGTTTGATTGATTGCTTTTTAAGTAATAGGTCAGGATATCTAAGAAGTTATTGGAAAACAAGATTCAAATGTACATATTACTATATATTATCTGAGATTCAAGTTCAGATACTTCAACAGAAAGCAAAGTAAGTACAAGATATAATGAGGTGTAATCTTATATAAATTATATGCTGGGCAGAGACAATTTGCTTGTTCAGTTTTTATGGTGCTATTACTATCATAATGCTGTATCATTGAGTTCAGCTCAAGCACCATGATTTATATCTTATGATCCAGTTTCTTCTTCCCTGTCTGCAGTTGCCCTGTGGGACAGAGCAAGAGGATTTAGGAAAAATTCCCTTCTCTTTAATGACACTTTGACATATCAGCTGCAATATAGAACAACAAACATTCCATTTGCTGATAATCATAAATTAAATTACTACTTGAGGATTCTGGAATTAATCAAAAAGAGGAAGAATAAAGAGAAAAAAAGGAAAATGTGTATATGTACTGAAAGTTTACTGAGAGACACCAGAGACTGTGGTTATCCTCCTACTTTCTCCACTCAAATCAATTCTCTTCTTATGAAATAAAATTCTTTCTACACATTTTTGCACCATCAGGAAACTTAATATAATTTCTCCTCTACTCTGTATCACAACTGCATGAATATATATATATATATATATATATATATATATATATTCATGAATATATATATATATATATATATATTCATGAATATATGAATATATATAACAATATATGTATATATGTATGTGTATGTGTATGTGTTTGTATATGTATATATCACAACTCACACACACACACACACACACACACACACACACATACACACACACACACACACACACACACACAAACACACATCAGCCAAAGAAATGGCTCAACAGGTAAGAACACTTGCTATTGCTTTTTCAAAGTATCCAGTTTGAACTCCCAACACCTTTATGGTAGTTCATTGGCTGACAACTCCCTATAACTCAAGTTATAGTGGTTCTGATATCTTCTTCTGGCCTGTGCAGCCACTAGGCAGACACATAAAACATACACATACATACATAAAAAAACATTATATACATATTTAAAAATCCATGCATCTATAGAGACTTGTTGAGAAATAATTGCTTTAGGATTCAGTCTTGCATCCTTTGAAAATGTGTGTGGTAGAGAAAATTAAACATCTTACTCCATTCACATCTATTTCTCCCCACTTGCTCATATAAGGAGTTTTAGTTATTAGTGAATTTGTTCTGGAAGAAAGACATTGTAAAGATGTATCTTATGTTGCCTGTACTAACTGGATATGGGAACTCATAAGTACCTTGATTTTAGACAAATGTAGAAGCTCATCTGTTTTGAGCTGGTATTAAATATAGTTATAATTCAAAATGAAGTTAATTCATGGAATGCTTATGAGACATAGACACCAAAATTCAACTTCCCATAAAAAAGATCTATCAAAAGATAAATAATGTTTGTAAATGGTGGCACATGCCTATAATATCAGCATTCTAGTTAAAAAGGCAAGAGGTTTAGAAGTTCAAGACTAATCCTGTCTAGTTATCTTTTTTTTTCAGACAATTGTTTGCTCCTTGCAATTCAGCCAGAAATATTGTTATAGAAATATCATTTAAAATAAGAAACTCGATATTGTGGATAAACTTAACACTCAGAAAATTGAAACAGGAGGATGGTCATAGAAGGCACATAAGATATAGGAGTGAAGTCCTGTTCCAAAATAAACAGACAAGCGAATAGAGAGAAAGTTAAACTATTTCACAGATCCATTGATTGGTATGTGATTCAAAAAGTACATATACATGTAGAATAAATTGCTACTTATGCTTAAAAAGAAATAGACCTCAGTAGTGCAGTTTTGATGTACTTTGAAGACATTTCTGTAAATGAAGCAAAACATTTATTAAAGGAAAAGTTGTATAGGATCTTGTTTACTTTAGAAATGTTGAATAGTCACGTTCATAGCAGTCATCACTGGGAATCACCAGAAATTGAGCAAGAGAAGAGATAATGAATTACTGTTTAATGGATGTATAATTTGGAAAAATAAAAATGACTTTTTGATTGATAGTCAATAATCAAATCCACATTGTGAGACCTTGTCTCAAACCAGCAAAGGAAAAATCCCAGGCAGGTAAAAGAAGTAAAAGCCAAGCATGTCAGTAAACACCCTTAATATCAACTTTTGGAGGCAAAGGCAAGAGAATCTCTATGATTCTGAGGTCCTTCCAATTTATAAATGAGTTTCAAGAGAGCAGGTGCTGCACATTGAGACCATGCCTCAAAGAAGAAAAAAAAAGACATAATGGTAATAATATCACAACAATGTAAATATAGTTAATGCCACATAATTGTACATTTAATATGCTGTTAAGGACCCTTGAGATGGCCCAGTGAGTTAAATACATTGTACAGAAGCCAGCCAATTTGAGTTAAATCCATGAATCCCACAAGGAGGCAGGATGAAATGGGTTCTAAAGAATTATTCTTTGCCCTCTCTAGGTGTTCTGTAGCATATAGATATCTGCACACACACACACACACACACACACACACACACACACACACACATGCACGAACACACACACACACACTTTAAAATATTTCAGGAAGAAATACTTTATTAACCTTTTGAAGTGTAGATTTGGGGAATGTTCCTTAGTATACTTTTGTTTTACTATGAGATGATACTTTATTATATTTATATTAGGTGTACTGAGTTTCAATATTTACCTGTAATACTGGCATTATCTTATTAGTTCCCAAAACTGTTCATTTCCTTCAAAGAGAAAGGCAGAAAAGCCAAGATTCATATCATTCCAATCCTAGTGGGAAAAATGTGATTGATGACACAATCCCCATCTGCTGTGTCAATCTGCCAAATGTGATACAAATAACAACAGCTATTTAGAGGAACTAAGAAGCCCAGTGATTGAGTGCAAGCACAGCTTACTTCACGGACCCCTCTCCCCATCACAAAAATGAGAAATGTGTTAGCACAAAATGAATGTGAAAGCAAACAGTGCAACAACATATGCATACAAAGCTCACATTGGCATATTCCTAATTTATACAATTTTGAAGCTAAAATACAAACAATACTTGATATGTAACTGAACATTTAGAAGCTAAGTGTGGAGTTTTAATAAATTAACTTGGTAAGCAATTGGGGGATGGTTTTAGATGAGTTTCTTTATATGTTTTGAATATTAATCCCTTGCCATATGTATTACCAGATTCATATAATTTATAAAATTCATTATTTATGTATTTAGGACTATACCTGCATAACTTGAATACACTCACTCACAGTGAATTATCTCTTTTATATTTTCTTGAATTGCTTTTGTCGAGAATTTTTGTGTCTATATTTGCTGGGGAAAATAATCAGTAATATTTTAAAATTTTTCCATTGCATTTTTATTTGTCTTTACAAATATAAAGCTAACTTAATCAAAAGAATTTGATAGTGTTTTCTAATATTCTGCTTTGGGGAATAATTGGATGAACATGTATTAATTATCTGAAGATCTGATAGAATTCATCAGTGAATCCATCATGGTTTGATTTTTTTCTTTAATTTTGCAGGTTTTTAGTTACTGCTTCATTCTTATTTCAACTGCCTACATCAATATATTTTAAGTTTAGTAATTAAATTAATAAATTGCCATCTGACAATTCACACATTTCTTTAGTTGTTACTAACTCATGGACATAATATGTTTTTTATATAAGGCCAAATATTTTTTTTTTTAATTTTATCCCTATCTATGAAGGAACTGTATTTCAACCCTGATTTAATTTACTTGTGTCTTGTCCACCTTTCTGTTGTTTAGTTCAATTAATGCATTGTCTGTCTTGCTTATCTTTTCAAAGAACCAACAATGTCTGTATGTATTCTTTGTGGTTTTTCTTGTTTCCATTTTATTTTCTTCTACCATATGATAATTACTTCTTTTTCCATCTAGTGAGTTGGGTTTTGTCTATTCTTACTGAAGAGCTTTAAGGTAACTCATTAAGTTGCTAATTCAAAATTCACTGATTTCCTCATGTAGGTGCTTAGAGCTACAACTTTGTCTCTTAGTAATGCTTCAATTTAATTCAATACGTTTGATACATTGTATTCTAGGTTTCTTTTTATTTATACTTTTGATTGAAAACTTTTTTCATACAGTCTATTCTGAACATGCTTTACCCCTCCCACTACTTCTATTTCATTGTATCTGTTTATTGTTTAGACTTCAAGAGTGTAGTATACTAGAAGGGTTCTCTTGGTGTTGATATGTAGCTATATTCCCTTGAGATCAGAAAGTGTTTCTGAAGGAATAATTTCAATGCCATAGATTTGTTAAAACTCATTCTACATTCCTTATAAGATCTACTTTAGAGAAAATTCCATGGTCTGCAGGTAATACTTCATAGTCTGCATTATTTGGGTGGCATAATCTATACATATTTTTAATTCTATTTGCTCTATGATGTTATTTAATTCAAATATTTCTGCCTACATTTTACTGGTTGGCATGTAAGATAGTTAAGGTGGGCATTGAAGTTACCCAACAGTTCTGAGCTTCACCTATAACTTTACATTTAGTTGTATTTATTTTATGAATTTGAGTGCACCAGTGCTTAGAAACTGCATACCAAGAGTCATTAAGTCATCTTAACAGATTCTTCTCTCAATCAATTTGAACTGACCTTGTTTTAAAGGAGCGTTTAAAATACTGGTGTGATGTCTATCATCAGATATTACAATAGCACCATTTGATTATTTTCTTAGTTCATTTTTTGGGGATACTTTTTTCATACTTTCTACTTAAAGTGCTAGCTATCTTTTATAGTAAAGTTCATTTCAGACAGTCAACAAACAGAAGGTTTGTGTTTGACCTTGGGCATGAACTCAGGAGCCAGTCCCACAGCCCCCAAAGGAGGCTCCACTACCAGTTTCTCTAGCACCCACACAATCTTAGGTTTGGGGTGAGGAGAACATCTGTTCCAACACCATGAATAACCGGGACCAGGAGGATCCAGGGATGCAGGAACCCTGCCTGACCAGTGGCACTGGTTCCTTCTGAGCTGTGCCTGTCTACCTTGAACAAGAACTCAGAGGCAAGTCCCACAATCTCCAGAGGAGGTTACATTCCTAGGTGCTCTAGAATAACCAAGATCTTAAGATCCCAGGATACCAGGATCCTAGGAGCTTGGTCACACCATATCACAGTATCTCAGAGGTAGCTTGACTCCCAGGAACTCTGACACACCCAGAATTTCAGGATCACAAGATTCTAGAATCACGGGATCACAGAGACAGTTGGACTCTGAGGAGTTCCACCTCAACGAAGATTATAGAACGTGCAGGTTCCAGTCAGATAGTGAGGACAGGGAACACTACAAATAATCAGATGGCAGGAGACAAACATAAGAACATAAGCAACAGAAACAAAGTTTACTTGTCATCATCAGAACCCAATTCTCCCACCATAGCAAGTCCTGGATACACTATCACACCAGAAAGGAAGATTTGAATTTAAAGTCACTCCTCATGATGATTTTAGAAGACTTTAAGAAGGACATATATAACTCCCTTAAAGAAATAAAGGAGAACACAGGCAAATAGGCAAAGGAAATGAAGAAAACCATCCAGGATCTAATAATGGAAATAGAAACAGAGCTGTCTCCCTTTGTGATTCCTTTATTGTTTCTACTTCTACTTTCAGATCTTGGGTGGTTTTGTTCAATTCCTTCACCTGTTTGGTTGTGTTTTCCTATAATTCTTTAAGGAATTTTTGTATTTCCTCTTTAAGGCCTTTTACCTGTTTACCTATGTTCTCCTGTAACTCTTTAAGCGTTTTTTGTGTTTACTCTTTAAGGGCTTATACCTCTTTATCTGTGTTCTCCTGAATTTCTTTAAGGGAGTTATTTATGTTGTTCTTATATCCTCTATCACCATCATGAGATATGATTTTAAATCTGTATCATGCTTTTCTGGTTTGTTAGGGAATCTAGGACTTGCTGTGATGGGAGAACAGGGTTCTGCTGGTGCCATGTAGTCTTGGTTTCTCTTGGTAAGATTCTTGAGTTTGCTTTTGCCATCTGGTTATCTCTGGTTTTTAGATGTTCTTGCTGTCTCTGGCTGGAGCTTATTTCTCCTGTGGCTCTGTATCCCTGTGTCAGCAATACTGGGAGGCCAGCTTTCTCCTGGCAGAACTTGTATAGATAGGTCTCTCTCTGGAACAGCCCAAGCTCTGGGCGCACATGGCAACTGGAAGGATCCTGTCCCAGCTGCTCCACTGTTCTTGTGCCCCTTGTGCTCCTTGATGCCCAGATTGAGTCAGTTATTGGAGAGTAAGTGGCTGTCTCACCTCAGATCCTGGGATTGAAAACACTCCTGGGAGAATAGGGCTATCATGACAGGATCCTTGCACAGTGGCCTGTGGAACAGCTTCTGCTTGTGGATGCAGATGGTGGACCTGCCTTTGTTATTTCATTCAGCTGTTTGTATCCTTGAACATACATATAACTCTTACTGTTTTACAGTACATTTTACATCATTCCTTATAGTTTTTAATTCATTGAAATTTTGTACAGTTTACTGTGATCATATTCACCTGCTTCCTCAATTCTCTCCATACAAAAACCTCTTTCTTACTCAGTCACATTTCTGTCCTCTTTTTATAAACCCCACCAAACACGTTTTTTTGATGTCCATATATTCATGAAAATGTGCCTTCTACTAGAGCTTCATCAACCTATCAGAGTACATTGTCTTAAAGAAAACTGTCCTTCCTTATTTCAGCAGCTATCAATTTCTGATATCTTTATCTAAGGATGGCATTTTGTTCTCACTATGTCTTTTCATAGTAAGATTTTATCTGATTGGTGCTTTCACCAGTCTAGTGTGTAGTGCAGAGTAGTATCATCATCTACTATCTATTAAAGCTCTTTCACTTTTTCCACCCCATTAGTCCATAATGATTTCTGAACTGTTGAAGATGAGGGTAATATATATATATATATATATATATATATATATATATATATATATATATTCCATTTAGTTGTGTACATTCTGGTCTCTTATTTTCTGCACCTGAACCAGTTGTAGTTATGTGTTTCTTTCAAAATCTGAGCAAATGAAAGCTTCTCTGATGATGGCTGAGAAGTTGACTAGTGTATGTATATACTATAAATCATTGGGAATCAGTTTAGTACTCTGTATAGTTAGAAGTTCTTTCTTACAATTTATAGCATGAATAGCTACAGATTCTTGGACATGCTAGTTGTGTAAGTTATGGGTTTAAACCAGTAGAGTGGGCCTCACATCTAATCAGAAAGTATTTGCTTACACCAGTGCCATTCATGCCAATATTGTACCATTGGGCATAATTAACTGGTCATTGGTGCAGCTCACAAAATTCAAACCCAATCAAAACTGATGTTTGCTTTTTCTCCTCTAGTAGAATGTGTAGCACCTTACAGCATTGTGGCATCTAGTCAATATAGATGAATCTTAGATGTTATTATTACCTTGGTATCTCCTTGGGCTATAACTCAGGTATGCATTATCATCAAAAGTTGGATCTTATCATCAAGTTATAGAGTAATTTAAATAAGAGCTATGTTCAGGGATGTTGAACATTTGCTTCTGCTTGCTCCTTGTCAACTGTGATTTGGTTTGTAGAATAAGGGCAGCAATACATCTTTACTGATAATTCTTTAGTACTCTTGCACATCTATGAAACTTCTTATGGTCATGCAGGTCCAGCATATGTGAGGTGTATCACTTCCCTTTAAGTTTTGAGAACTATTTTCTAAACAGCTTTATTCTGAAGGCAAACTACTCTCAGATTTTAAGAATATTTTTACTAAGTAGAAAGTTATTAGTTTATAATTTTATAGTAATTATTTTATCTCTTCATTGAACTTCTAGCCTTGAAGATTAATGAGAATTCTTCTGATAAACTTTGTATTATTAACAGTAAAACATTATAGTAGCATATTATTTTGGGACTGCAAACTAAATTTTTCAAAAAATATTCTACATTATCTGTGCTTATGGGAAACCTCTCTTTAAATATTCTTATTAACGTTATTAACTTTCAGATACAGAGTTCTTTGCATAGCAGAAGCTAGTACTGACAATCAAATTAGCAAGAACATAAAAATAAAAGTAGCCAGTTCAAGACTTTGCATCCTAAACCTATAGCAAGAAATTCCATCTATGATCAGCTAGTGTTTGACTGAGTATAATGGATATACCAGAATTAAAAACTGATATGTTTTCTTGTCTTTTCTGAATGTGACACTATAAACTAATATGGCATTATCAAGTTCTCTGTACCCATAGCTCATCTTGAACTTTCTAACTTTTAAAAACTTCTTCAAATCTATGATCTATGGAACTCTTTCAACAAGTTCCATATTCCTCTAGGTTTTTCCTACATCCCACCTTTCTCTCTCTTTCTAGTGTATGAATGTACATATGTTCTTGTGTTTGCATGTATATGCATAAAACAGGACAATAGGAGACATTTGTCTACTATTTATTCCATCCTTATTTTTGAGTCTACCTCTAATTGAATGTAAAGCTTTCAAATTTGGCTAAACTATAAGGCCATTGATTTCTTAAAATTTTCCTGTCACTATCCCTTGCTCTCAAGTTACATATATGTGCTGACTATCCCAGCTTGCATAAAAGGCAGTTTATTAACTAAACCATCCACTCCAGGTCTTTTTATATCTTTCATTGATAATATTCACATGTATTTCAAATTTCTAACAACTTATTTCAGACAGAATAAGTAACTCCTTTAGTAATCCAAAAAAATAGATTTGAACAAATTCAAAAAATAATGGGCAGGCAATATGTATGTATTCTTCTGCATCTTGCTGAAAGAATGTGGGAACCAATAGCAACAATTTAAAACCAAAACTCTTGACACAGTAGGAACTGAAAGGAGAGTTTGAAATGTTAAAATGATTCACTACTATCTTTTTAAAATAGCTGTTTCTTGTTTTAATATTTTTTTACGTATGGAAAATATTGAATTTTTTTTTCTGAACTTCTAAAAGTTTAAGTTGAATGATGACTTTTAATTTTATTTTTACCATTTTGTTTGGTTTGATTTCTTTAGGAACCACTTGGATTTTATTAGTCCACACTTCTCTTAGTAGTATTCTTCCAGATACTGCTATTATATTAAAAACTCTGAAATTATGCAAAATGCAACACATTTAAGAGTTGATTACATTTCTAACTATTCTGAGATTCAAGAATAATTAGTGTTTAAGGTGATAACAGATCTTGACTTTCTTTTATCAAGGTACATTTTACATTTGTAACTTATACAGCCATTATAAATATACATTTATGGAAATACTGTTATTAAGGTTGATCGTATTACATTTATCCTTAAAGATAATTCATGATTTTTTTTAGGAAATAAAATGAAATACTTTTATGTAATAATGATGAATTGTGATTTGAGAGTTAGAGGGTTCATATTAGTGTTTTAACATATATTCATTGTAGAGGAACTTTAATCCAGCAACATGGATTAAGGTTATTCATGTTACATCTATCTATAAAGATGCTCTTGTTTCTAGGAAATAAAATGAAATACTTTTATGTAATAAAGATTAATTGTGATTTGGATATGAGTGTTAGAGGATTCACATTAGTGCTTAAACATAATTTCTTTGTAGAGCAAATTTAATCCAGCAACATGGCTGTTCTGAAAATGAATCATATCCAAAGAACTAGGTCTATGTGACCTGGTTTAAATGACACAATCGTTCTGCCAAGAATACAGACACACCCTTAATCATATCTTTAATCCTCCCAAAAATGAAGGTAAGTTTAGCTTCTATAAGGAAGCAGCCATACTGAAAAGACATCTACTTTAAGGGAAGACAAGGTACCAAATCAGAGAATGATTTGATGGAATTAGTCAGAGATATGAGATGGTTGACTTTCACAATAACAGATAGGAAAGAGATGTGACTTGAGAGAGCAGTAAAAAGAGAGGGAGGGAGGGAGGGAGGGAGGAAGAGAGAGAGAGAGAGAGAGAGAGGGGGAGAGAGAGAGAGAGAGAGAGAGAGAGAGAGAGAGAGAGAGAGAGAGAGAGAGAGAGAGAGGGAGAGAGAGAGAGAGAGGAGAGAGAGAGAGAGAGAGAGAGAGAGAGGGAGAGGGAGAGGGAGAGGGAGAGGGAGAGGGAGAGGGAGAGGGAGAGGGAGAGGGAGAGGGAGAGAGAGAGAGAGAGAGAGAGAGAGAGAGAGAGAGAGAGAGAGAGAGAGAGAGAGAGAGAGAGAAGTTGTATTAGAACAGTTTTACAAGAAGAGTTGCAGAGATAACAACCTAGAAGCAAGAAAAGACAGAATAAACCAGAGAATAAGAATGAGCCAAAAGATTAGAACAGATTGTCAAAGTTAACTTGAGGCCAAGGAGAACAATTAATTCAGATGACAAGAGGAGCCAGTTTCAATCAGACAGCATAGAGAGGAGTTTGAGCTAGAACTGCTAAGTAGAAACCAGCCAGCTAGAGTTCAGAAAGAGCTAGGAAGTGTGAGCTTATTCATCAGTAAGTCATATAATGAGGTGCATAAAAAAACTTAGTAGAGGTTGAATTAGTAAGTGCCTTCAATGTTGGTAAAGAACAAAAATCTCAGTAAGTTTAGGTTAAGGTTACTTTTCACCTAGTCATAGTTGTAGAAAATCATGCCGAATATTCTTTACATGAGAGAGCTAGTTTCCCAACTACTAGGAAAGCCAACAGTACTCAATCATGGTGGTTCAATTGTAGATTATAGGCAAGAAGGAGGACTGAGTCTCTCCATAGAGACATAAAATTTTGAAAGCTATGTTAAGAAAAGCAGTCTTACCATATACAGTTTTCAAAAACAACTGGATGTGAAAGGTACGATGATTGAAATCCTAGGTGTTGATAACTGATTTATCTTTGTTGGGGATGTGCCACATCCTTTCTTTTCCCTATTTGATTATTAGGAGAATGTGATGGCCGTTTGTTGTCTTGTAGGAAATTCCTCTGAATTCATAGTAGTTGTAGTTATTGCTCTTTATTTGTTGACTGACCTACTTGTTTCTCTGCCAGGACTGGTATTGGGTTCCCTGAGAGTGTCTGGTGGATTTGGTGGCTGAAATAAAAGGATAGTTCAAAAGAAAGTTGGAGGAAATGTTCTCCATGATCCAAAGGAAATAGGGGCAAATAGCAGGTTGCAGCAACTGGTCTGCTACGGAGATTTGGGTGAGACAGGGTGATTGGATTTAGAGGAGAGACAAGATTTATGAGTATGCCCAGTTAGGCTACATATTTCCCTGGCTGGAGTGGCCCATCAGTTAGTTGGGAATGCATGCTGAGGTTGGTTACTGGTATAAAGCAATGAGTTGGCAGGGAGGTGAGGGTGAGGCATTGAAGGGGAAGGTCTGTATGTTCCACAAGTGCTGGGAGCAAAAGGGAAAACAGGGATACTACAGAGCTAGAGGTGCAAAAGTGTGGTTGAATCTGGAGGAGAGCAAGGGAAAATGAAGATCTACAGTTTTCTTATTTGTTTCCTTGGCCTGTGTTTCTAGCATGTTACCATGAAGTATCTGCTAGTGTGGAGGCTAAGATAGTGGTATGAGGTAGGGGGAAAGAAAGTTGGGGGAAAGGTGTAAATTACTCATTAGAGATGGAGATCAGAGAAGTAGGGACACTTCATTAGGTCGTCTATAGCATAGAGGAAGTTTGGGGAGGGAACTTGGAGGAGCAAAACAAGAGATAAAAGTCTGACCAATTTACCTGCTTTCCTGGCCCAAGTACTGTCTGGGTTCCCAGAGAATCCTAGCATCAGTTAGTGGCTGGGATAAATCAATGAGTAACAGGAAGATTTGAAGATGATCTGTGTGAAACACTGGAGATAGAGACTTCTGGAAAAGAAGTCAAAGCAGGTGGTCTCCTACAGAGCTGATGATGAGACTGATGGCACTAGTTTTGGATAAGTAGAGGGAAACTTGAAAATCTGCAGTCAGCCTACCTGCTTCCCTGTCTTGAGGGCAATGAATGTTTTTAAAGTGTTAAAGTGGATAAAAAATATGTATAGCAACTGAAATATTCACTGTTGCCAAATTTTTAGGACAATATCTCAATGTCAGTTGGAGGATTTATTAGTGACTATGCACAAAAGATATTAAGATAGAACAGGACATTTTTAAGTCTCTGGGGCATGATGGTGAAGAACTATGGGTATCCTCAGGAGATGTGTCTTTTAATATATGAATACGTTTTCCTTCCTTGTCACTCCCAAAAGAATCAGAAACTGTTATCTTTTCTAAACACCTTCAGTTCATGAAGGTACATAAAATAAAGCTCCTTTTCAACATAAAAGTCATCAGTTACTGCTTTTTATGTAGAAACTTTATGCCAAGCCTATAGGACAGCCTGTGAAAACAGCATGTCTTGAAGATCATATACCAGGCCAGCCAAAATGAAATGAGTAGGCTAGCATTGCACTTAAACATTACCTCAAATAGTATTTCCTTGGGTTTGCTTTTCCAACGAGTCCTTGGTGTGTGCTAGACTAGAGAATGACCCACATTTAATCCTTACAAAATTCTTATCTAAACTCTTGGCAGAACATTTTAAAAAAGTGATTTTCAGAGTATTATTCTTGGCTTATAAACATGAGATTTTTTTTTATAGAAACGTGTTTATATACAGGACACACACAAACATGCAAATGCATGAATATTACATTAAACATGAGATTTATTTTTGTAATGTTTCCAGTAACTTAAACATTTCAAAACAATTTCTTATGACATTGCTTTACAAGGTACCGGGATTTCTTATAGTCAATGTGGAAAATTGCCATCACACACAAACTGTGAGAATGCCATGTGAATCCAGATCATTTTTTACAGTTTTCTACAAACCTTAATGCTGTAGTCTGTCCTGAAACTTGTAAAACTACTGTTTTATTATAATGCATCATGTATTTAACTGTGTAGCAAAATATCTAAAAGTTGGGAGCTACTACTCTTACTGAATACAAATATTCACAACCCAACTATTAACCCCCTGATAAAACAGTATTATTTTATGTAATCTTATTAGTTGAATAATCAGTTCTTCTATTTCCTGAAGTTCCATGAGAGGCAGTGGCAAGGATGAAATTGAATCTGTAAAAAAGTTTGGCACTCATGTATCAGATCTATTAACCAATGGTTCTTTTCCAGGTGGATTTTCTATATAATCACTAGGGTCTTCTCAGATAGTTGTACTTGATTTATTTCCAAGATTTTTTTCAGAGGCAAGGATAGAAACTAAGAAATTTTGAAATTTTATTTTAGGTTTGATATAGTCCATAGATGAACATTTCTATCACTTAAAACATGGAATTTGGGCAATTTTACGTATGCTTTTGGGCCATGATTGTATCCAGTCTTTTTTTTTTTTTTTCATTTCCATATTACTATAAATTGCATCTATGTTCCTTTCATTCATTAAATTGTAGACTCCATAGAACCAAGTCTATGATGGTCAGTTTTAGACCTGTATTTACTTGATTTACTATTGGAGACCTGTAGTCTTCAGAATGGTTTTTAATCTATAAACACTTCTAGTTTTCAGATGGTATGGCTTTCCTTTAAAAGGAAGAGTTACCAATGACATGTTTTTTTTCTTTTTTTGAAAATAGGCAAAATTTTTAGAAATCATCTTTGTCCACCATAACACACCTAGTTGTGCCAAATAGTATATTTGGAAAAAGTGGGCTGTTTGTTCTGCAACATGAGCCTTCTGCAGAGAAAATTCTTCCCTGAGAAATAGTGCATTGTCTTTGTATATATTATTGAGATATACTTTTCAAATAACTAATGTGATTTTCTGTTGCTGTCTCTCCTCATATCAGTATATTACCCATTTCCAATTAGTGAAATTTGTAGCAAGCTTTGGACTACTTTACTCAGTAACTACTGTCTACTAGTTAATGATTTATTTTACAGTTATTTTTATTTCATATACTAGTATAGTATGGTATGTGGGTTTGTGGTCTGTTTAGATTTTTTTTTAATTAGAAAGGACACTGACAGTTATTTATGCATCATCTGTGACTGCCTTTATTCTATACTGGCAGAACTTAGTGCTGACTCCAGTGACTATATATAGCCTGAAAAACCCATATTTCAGTTTGTGTCTGAAGAACCAAATTGCAGTCTGTGCCTTTGAGGGAAATCTGTCCATTTCTGATCTCATTGGTGGACTATCTATCACAGGGACAAAATAATGTGTTTGCTTTCTTAATCCAATTGTGGTTGCATATCCTGGTAGTCATGTTTCTTAGATGTATTGTCTGATACAGTTAATGAAAATAGATGTGTCAATATTTCTATATTTGGCACTCAATAGGAAAAGAAAAAGAAAATAAATCTATAAGAGGGTTGTGGGAATATGATGGAACAGCAACCAAGTATCATAGGGATCTATGAAGTTCTGATGGTATACAGGTATTTTTCCAAGTAAGATATGAGAATCAGTGTTTAATAACCCCACAAGGATCACTTAATACAGGCTTTCTTGGAAATCATATGAACTCTTAGAATGTTCTGTAAACCAAGAACAATTTCTGGAGAAGGTTATCAATTAGCAATACTGATAGCACTTGACAGGACAGTATCTGCAGATGCACCAAAAAATCCATAATATTTCATTGTATTATTTTTATTTCTTTGTTATAAATATAAAATATTATAATCTATCAAAGAATTCAAATAAAAGTATCTATAAGAAGTTATACATTATTTCTTTAAAAGACTTAGCAGACTTTTGTTAGGAATTAGTTATAATGCTTTATCTTAATTTGGCCCTCAAATTTGGTACTTGTCCCCAATTCATTTTTGAGTGATCAATACAGAGCCAATAGTCAATGGCTGGGCAAGATGAAAGAGTCAGGACTTCTAGGTTCCCAGAGGAAGAATGAAGGGAGAGTAGAGAGGGCCAACAATGAGAAGGGGTAGTACGGACCATGTTGTGAAGGAACAGGAAGGAGTAATGGCTGAAATGTAGGTACACGAAGGAAAGTGGCCTTAAAAGGGCTTCCCAGAAGCATCTTGGGCAGTAATATATAGTGCTGCCCAGAAAGAGCAAGGTCACCAAAGAGAAAGTGTAGAATTAGGAGGTGTTAAAGTCAGGAATGCTGGAGGGAAGTATTTTCTGGCTTCAGGGAGTTTTAGAAGTATCCAACCATTGAGTTAGTCATGGTATATCAAAATTAATTTGGGGTGTGTGTGTGTGTGTGTGTGTGTGTGTGTGTGTGTGTTTCATTCGTGACTCTAGAGGGCTCTGGCAGGTCCCTGGAAGCTCAACCTACTGGGAGCATAGAGCAAATTAACTAATTCACTCCACTACAACTTTTCATAATGAATCCATTATGTTCAGAGTGAAACTATAATATATCATTACTGAACATTCTTATTGAAGAAAGGAGTGGGGTTTCAGATGAGAAGTGGAGAAGATGTTGAAAAATTTGAGGGAGATGAAAGCATTATCAAAATATATTGTGTAAAAAATTCAATTTCCAATAAAAGAAAATTGTAATCAGAAAATGGGGTAAGAAATTATACATATTATTATACATTACTGCTTTAGATGTTCAAGTTCAGTCTATATCAATTTAAGTTATATAACAAAGATTGTAACTGTATGAAATATTTCTTTTATCTTATTTTAATACAGGGAATAAATCTATTGTTTTATTATTCTCTTTGGAGTTGTTATTTCAGACTAAACTTCTGAAAAAAACAGTATATCTAACTGGAATCAAATTTAGCTTTTTTTGTTACTTTATTGAGCATCTTGCAATCTTGTTTTCCACATACAGACTGTACATGGGCAGAGTTTGAAATAAGATTGAATATTTTCTTTTATATGTTATAATTAATAGATTTTTCTCATATACTAAACATTTAAGAGTAGCTTTGAAAAAAATTCCTAACATGCTGGCATTCTTGATATCACTGTGTTTGTGCATTTTTTTTTTTTTTTAGTCGTTTGAGCTGGTTGCTTCTAAAAATGGTGTTCAGACAACATTCAAATGTATGCTTTATCTTCACCTCATGAATGCCTTCAGCAGCTTGGCAGATTTAAAGATACTCTATCAAGTTCTCCAGTTGTTCTCCCTACATGTTTAGTTCAAAGCATCTGGGACTAAATTGTTTCCTTTCAGTTCATTATGATACCTTCAGCACTTAAACAAATAGAGACAATATTATCCACTCTAATCTTCTATACCAGATTTTTCTGCAGGCTGTTTGCAGCCATCATAGGAGAAACATTTAGTGAATTCCTGCTGAGCAATTAGGAAGAAAGGGAAAAAGTAAGAGAATTTGTTGCTACATTAAAACACATAGGCAGACAGCTATGCAGTGAGAACATAGCTGCATGTAAACAAGAAATGTTTATCAAAAACCTGTTATAACTCCATAAATTCTATTTTCTTCAACCTAGTAAAACCTCAGATTTTCTTGTCTTTCTCTTCCTTCCTTCCTTCCTTCCTTCCTCTCTCTCTCTCTCTCTCTCTCTTCCTCCCTCCCTCCCTCCCTCCCTCCCTCCCTCCCTCCCTCCCTCTCTCTCTCTTTCTTTCTTCCTTCCTTTCTTTCCTTCTTTCTTTCCTTCTTTCTCTCAATACCAAAGCTTTCATATACATTTTTTTATATTTTAAGGCATTTATGAATATCAATTTTATAAAATCAGTCACCTAACTTTATATAGCATAAATTATTGATATAAAATTTATTAAAATCTGCTAGAAAAAAATGACTACTATGACAACATAATTAGTCTGACAGTATTTTCTGACTTTTACTCCATGCTAATAATAGAACCTTTCTATTACCACTTTCTTATACTGTGTTCTAAAAGGACCCACTACAGAAAGTGCTTGTATCAAGATCTTTTATAAGAAACAGTAAGAACGCAGTAACTATGAAAGACTGGTGGTATGTGTGCAGTTAACTGTAAAGTTTATTTCCATGCCAAGAGCTTAGTACTTATTTCTGGTCTGTTCTCAGTTGCTGTTATTGAATTGTTATTAACAGAGAATTGAATTTGCTCCTCAGAATCTCTCCTGCTATTATTTCCCAAAATGCCCGACTCATTGTCCTTGCCCTCCCTCTAGTGTACTCTCATGCTTTTCAGGCATTCTAGGCAAGCAATGTCCCACTGAATTATATAACCAGCCTGTGTTTGTTGAAACAAGGTGAAGCTATGTAACTCCTGTTTAATTAGAATATATAGAAGATTTGACAAATATCAGACTAGATGAGATAAAAATAGAGCAAAAAAAATAGGGAAATGCTCTCTGATATAGAAAAGGACTTGGATTGAAATGTTATAAATACTATCATAAGAATTTATGAAAAAATATTTCATACTTATTATTGCACTACTTTGGAGTATCCAAAATGGGGATTCTAATTCCCCTATAATTCTCTACCTACTAAGAACTTTTCTATAAAATTGTGATCTCCTTTATTCATAAAAAGGCCTTTCTGATAATTTGTAAGATTTATTTAGTGAGTACTTTTGGTTCCAGAAACTATGAATAGTAAAAGTAACATTTAACTAATTAGAATGAATAGAAGGATATCCATTTTACTAAATACAATATCTAAAGTTCATATGAAGGTCTTGAACCAATATTAATGAAACTCTCTGTGATATGGCAGTTGTTCAAAGAAAAAAATTACCTTAACTTTAATGTTTTCAAATATATTTATTATTGATGGTTGATTCTTCTGTCTATCAAGATAGATAGATAGATAGATAGATAGATAGATAGATAGATAGATAGATAGATAGATAAACAGTCTTTGTCCCAATGGTAGTAATTTATAATAAAGAAAACTCAATATGCATATGATATAACAAGAAAAGATTAATCCTATAAAGACAAATAATAAAAGTTTATCCTTTTCTGACCATTATATATTGTTTTTTTTTCCCTTAGGATTTTGGAGTTGGATATAGTCCTGAGCTTACTTTGAAATAGAATAAGAATTTGATTTCTATTTTTAAAGTGTAAATGGAATTAGTTCATATTCCATCAAGATCAAGTGGTACAATTCTGTATTGACTTCTGTCCATCCCCCATCAAATATGGAAACAACTCAGTAAAGTTATTGGCAGTCATATATAAAAGAATTAACAGGAACTAAAAATGAGCAAAGATAATATAAAAAGTTTGAGCAAGCATATAAAATTACCTTATGTGCATAAGTGTACCTATTGTCAAAATTTAAAAGAGGATCTGGTAAGACAGCTGAGCAAGTAGGGATGTTTCCCTCCAAAAATGAAGAGTGAATTTCATCCACAAAGGTGGATGATGAGAATTGAGCCCTGGAAGTTGTCCTCTGGCCTCCTTCTACATGTACACTGTGGCATGCAAATTACATCTTCTTCCATATGCACATACATGTGCAGAAGCATTCCCTCAAATAATTCTTCTAATTCATTCAATTCTTTTAATGAAAAAGATTTTAAGTAGAAAGGACATAGGAAAGAGGAGACCAATTGTTTCTGAAAAGAAAAAAAACAATTAGAATATATGCATATTTGTTAATTGTAATATAAATGTTGTAGCTACTATAGAAAAGATGTCAGTTCCTCAGAAAATTAAAAATACCAGGATATATAATTCCTAATTCTTATCATATAATCAAATCCAAAGTACATCAACGCATCATGAATACCATTTTAATTATAATACAAAAACTGTATTTCAAAAGATAATTTAAATAATAGCTACAATAAAGATAACCCTGTGAATTCAACTATAATGTGACAGAATGTTTTATTTTTTGGCATTATAGCCCAGAAAGCTGATGAAATTTACTCACAATGAAATAATATACAGTGCACAGTACATATAGAAGTTCCAATACAGTTTATCTCTAGGGAAGAGCCCATTGACTTTCAGTGATTAAATGTTTTAGCAAACTCTGTGCATGTTCTTTACAGAATACTATTTAACAATAAAAATCAATAAACTATTAAATATATAAATGATATATAAACTAACTCTGAACTACTCCTAGAACATTGTGGTTGAGTATCCAAAGAATTATATGCTTGTAAATAGCCAATCGAAAAATGGTCCATACTTTCTGGTTCTACTTGGATAATAATCTTCTTACTGAAAAATTAGTCAGAACTAATCAGTTAGTGCTTTCCAGACATTGGTGTTAAAATAAGGATATAGTTGTGGATATAACATGCCAAAACAAGTAATCCTTAAATCCTGGTTTTCATAAACCATTCCATTTCATAACTGCACCAAGGTTAATATTTTAATTACAATATTACATTAGAGTTTTGAAAGATAAAAACTGGGATATGGGAAACTGAGTAAGGAGTAGAGAAGTTCTCTTCACTTTGTTAAAATTTTGAGGTCCATGTTAGAATTCAAGGTGCTGCTGGGAGGGGGGGCGGTATTTTGATGTCTGTGGACCTTGTTACTACCAAAGGCCATGCTAATGTCTGTGATGTGTCCTGCAGCATGAAGCCATGTTGATGTCTATGGGGTATAGTGCCAGTTTGGTCTGTGTTACAATATATAGCGTATACAGCTACAGTAGGCCAAATTAGGGGTACATAAGGTCTGCTGAAGCCTGCACCCATATTGATACAAGTAGCCTGCACTGCCACCTGAGTCTACATTGATGTTCATGAAAGATGGTGCCACAAAGGGCCATGCTCAGATCTGTGGTCCTGCTGCAACTGGGGGCCATGTTGATGTCTGTGATCAGTACTCCCACGAAAGATCATGATGAGGCCCATAGAATATGCTATCATCCGAAGTTCAGGAGCCATGCTCCCATTGGTTGCAAAGGACAATGAAACTATGTTTTGTAAAAGCATTGAAGAATGCAGATCCACAGTTAAGAAAGGAAGTCATAGGCTTCGGTAACTATCTCTCTTCCCTTTCTTCTAAAAGTAGCAACCTAGTCAAGAAGACATCTAAAGAACTCCTTTTATTTTTCAAATCTTTATTAAATTATTTTATTTACTTACATTCTAAAAATTACCCCTCCTCACTGGTCCCCACTCTGCGAGTTCTTTTCACCATCCTCCTTCCACTCTACCTATGAGAGGGTGCTTCTCTACCTGCCCACCTACCCCCACCTCTCTCCCACCAGCATCCATCTTCCCTGGGACATCAAGTTTCCACAGGACTAATATCATCACCTCCTACTGAAATTATACAAGGCATTCTTCTACTTCACATATGCCCAAGGCCACAAAGTACCCCATGTATGCTCCTTGGTTGGTGGCTTGGTCCCTGGAAGCTCTGAGGGGTCCATTTATTTGTTACTATTGTTCTTCCTATGGAATGGCAGTTTCCTTCAGCTCCTTCAGTCCTTTCCCTAATTTTTTCATAGGGGCTTCCCAACCTCAATTCAATGGTTGGCTGTAAGTGTCTGCATTTGTCTCACTCAGTTGCTGGTAGAGGCTCTCAGAGGACAAGCTATGCTCCAGTCTGTAAGCACAACATGACATCAGTAATAGCATTAGGGTTTGGTGCCTGCTCATGGGATGGATCCCAAGTTGTGTTGGTCTCTGGATCATATTTCCTTCAGTCTCTGTTTCCTTTTTAATCCCTGCATTTCCTTTATACAGGAACAATTCTAGGCCAAGAATTTTTGAAGATGGCTGGGTGGCACCCTTTTTCAAATGAGGGCCATGCTTATCTCTTGGAGGTGGCCTCTTCCAGCTCCAGCTCCCAACTATTGGACATTTCAGCTAATGTAATCCCCATTGATTCCTGGTAGTTTCTAACATCCTTGATCTCTGGGACTTCCTAGAGGTTTTCCCTGCCCCCTACCCCCACTGCTGCATATTTCAATTCATTCTCATGGCCCTCTTGGTGTCCCTCCTCTCTCTTCCAATGACTAATCTTGTCCCTCCTTTTTTCTTCTCTCCTCCCACCAAGTTTCCTCCATCCCTCTGCCTTCTGTGATTATTTTGTTCCCTTTCTAAGTGAATTCCGGGTATCCACACTTAGGCATTCCTTTTTGTTAAGCTTCCTATGGTCTGTGAGTTGTATCATGGATATTCTGAACTTTTTGGATAATATCGAGTTGTCAATGAAAACTCTTTAAAAATTGTGATAAATATGTTGAAGTGTAGTGCTCCACACGATGTGTTCTGGCAGCAGGTGAGGAAGGATTCCATTTTCTTTAAGGGGTTAGCCACTGGAAGTTCTACCATGCTACATCGAATATGCAAATAACACAAATTATATTTATGTCTTTTTAAAATTTTTGTTTGTTTGGTTGTTTTTTTTTTTTTCTCTCTCTCTCCTTTCCTTTTTGTAGGGTAGGGCATAAGGGTCAGGGGTCAGGCCTTGGAGGACTGAGAAGTGTGATCAGTGTGCATTATGTGAAATTCCTAAATAATCAATAAAATATTGACTTGGAAAAAGATTTATATACAAGTATAGATACCCAATGAATGTCTTGATAATCATTTTACTTACAACTATGTGATCATATTGTACAGTGTGCTGAAATGGAAACATATAGGATAGTTAGCAATTGATTGTAAGTGTGACTTAGCCTATAGTCTCACCAAGAAAAGTTTGAGACATGGTGTCTTAGTCAGGGTTTCTATTCCTGCACAATCATGATCAAGAAACAAGTTGGGAAGGAAAGGGTTTATTCGACTTACACTTCCATATTGCTGTTCATCACCAAGGAAGTCAGGACTGGAACTTGAGCAGGTCAGAAAGCAGGAGCTGATGCAGAGGCCATGGAGGGATGTTCTTTACTGGCTTGCTTCCCCTGGCTTGCTCAGCCTGCTCTCTTATAGAACTGAGCTTACCAGCCCAGAGATGGTCCCATCCACAAGGGGCCTTTCCCCTTGATCACTAATTGAGAAAATGCTTTACAGTTGGATCTCATGGAGGCATTTCCTCAACTAAAGCTCCTTTTTCTGTGATAACTCCACCTGTGTCAAGTTGACACAGAACTAGCCAGTACACATGGTAATACCATAGATAGATATGGAGAGAAAGAGCGAGAGAGAGAGAGAGAGAGAGAGAGAGAGAGAGAGAGAGAGAGAGAGAGAGAGAGAGAGAGAGAGAGCAGTATATATAGTATTTATTGCTAAGGTTTCGAGGTCAGCAAGGGAAAGAGTACAAACAAAAACTAAAGAGCATAAATTTTGAAAACAGTAAGACACTACTAAGGAGAAACAGCTTATAAAGAAGCAATTTTTAGAAGTGGCAATAATTTCTACTTTAGTATAGAAATGCCCATTACATATCCTAACAATGGTGAGAAGGAATTAGATAAATAATTAGATAAAGCAGCCTTATACAGAATCAAAAACGGAAACTTATTTTTTCAAAATAAAGCTTTATTTAATAAGAACACAATTGGGAGAGGGTTAGAATGGAGCTGATCAGCCATTCAGGGCTGTCTGTAGGAAAGGCTGGCCAGGACTAACTGATTTATAACAGACTAGCAGATGAGCAGGTCAGCCAAGCAGAGCCAAGAAGCAGCAGAAGCTAGTAGCTAGCGATGAGCTGGGTCCACCTAGGAGATGGTGATGAATTGGAACACATCACTTAGCTCCATATTGCTGTAGACCACCAAGTCCAGCAGTTCAGGAGTGATGCGCCTCTGGGTACCTCTTCGTTGGGCCTCATTGCCCGAAAGCTCCAGCCACCTGCGGGTGAGGAACTCCAGGATTGCTGCCAGAAAGATGGGCACCATATCACTGAGCCTCTGGGCATAGCTAACCTCCCTCAGACGCTGTTCCACCAGGCTCACGGCAAAGATTAGCTCAGCTCTGGAGGTGCAGGAGCAAAGGTGGCGGCGACCTGTAGACTCTCTAAGACTGTTCTCTGTGGTCCTTGGCATGGTGGCCTCAGAGTACGATGTCACAGGATGAATTGGCTCCACTTGGCTGCTTTCTGCTGACCTGATTGCTCTCTGCTGACCTGCTGCTGGGCTGTGGGCCTCAAGTCCAAGTCCAATGACCAACCTCTCCCTTTGTACCAGACTATGTATCTTAGCAACCCTTCATTGGTTGCAGCCCATTCACACCGGCTCCCACTGATGACATAGCTGGTCCAGGCCAGAGCTCTTGGGTGGGGAGGGGATTTGTCATCACTTTATCACCTTGGGATACACAAGGAGACTTCCAGTGTCAGCCATGTTGTGCTGTCTCATAATTCTCTATCATGTCTACTGTTAGCCATGTTTTAACTTACTCAAATAACTACTTCAGCTCTATGTTGTATGTATAGAAACTTGTCCTTAAGGACATGTATTTCTTATACATGCTCAAGAAAAGTTTGGCTTGAGAAACAGGAAGAATGTTCTAATCTGATTTCTTTTAGTGTTCAAGGTGGGCGAAGGGGATGCTCTTTTTCTTTTTGTTTCAGTTTGTTTGTTTTCTTTTCCATGTTTTATTGAAAATAGACTCTTGTCTTATACAATATGTTCTGATTACAGTTACCTCTCTTTCTATACCTCCCAGTTTCTGCCACCTCCCTTCCAATCCGGATCCACTTCTTTTCTGTCTCTCAGAAAACAGTGGTTTCTGAAGAAAACATTAAAACATAACAAAACAATATAAAATAAGATAAAACAAAACCCATCATATTGAATTTGAATAAGGCAAACCAACAGAAGAAAAAGAATCAAGCATAGGCACAAGAATTAGAGACTCACTTGATCATACACTCAGGAGTCCCATAGAGATACTTAACTGAAAGGTATAATATATATATAGGTATATATATATATATATATTATATATAAGGTATAATATAATATATATGTGTACCTATAATATATTATAGGTACATATACCTATAATATATATACATATATATATATATGTATATGTATATGTATATGTATATATATATATATATATATATATATATACATATATATATACAGAGAACCTTCTGAACACCATGTTGTTGGCCTTGGGCTTTCTGCTTCAGTCTCTAAGAGTTCATATGAGCTTTACTCAGTTAATTTTTTGGATCTTTGTCCTCCTGGTAGTCTCCACCCCTTCTACCTTTTCTTCTCTCTCTTCTTCCTTTTCTGTGGGGTTCTATGATATCTTAAGGGTGTGAACTTAATGGAGACATCCTATTCAGACCTGCATGTTCTAAGGTCTCCGTTTCTTTGAGTAATATCTGCTTGTGAGTCTGAATTTGCTCCCATCTGCTGCAAGAAGAAGCTTCTTTAATAATGGCTGAATGAAGCACTGATCTATGTGTATAAGAGAACAACAGCCAAAAAATTACAGATAAACAGTGGTGGTACGTGATGTTAATCCCAGCACTTGGGAGGCAGAGGCAGGATTTCTGAGTTTGAGGCCAGCCTGGTCTAGAGTGAGTTCTAGGACAGACAGGGCTTTACAGAGAAACCTTGTCTTGAAAAACAATAAATAAATAAATAAATAAATTAATTAATTAATTAATTAAAAAATATAGTTAAGAGATATTTTTTAAAGATAATTGTTTTTAAAGAATCAATAATAGTATTTAGTTTTACCTTAGGTCTCTTCCTATCTTGTCTCTAGATTTTGGTCATCCAATCAGTAGCAGGTTCTATGGTGGTTTGAATCAATATGACCCCCTTAGACTCATAGGGAATACCACTATTAGGATGTGTGGCAGTTTTGGAATAGTTATGGCCTTGTTGAAGGAAATGTGTCATTGGGGCTGAGCTTTTAGGTTTCAAATGTTTAAGCTAAGACATGTGGCTCTCTCTTCCTCCTGCCTGCTGATCTAGATATATAACTATCAACTACCTTTCCAGCACCATGCCTCTCTGCCTGCTGCCAAGCTTAACTGTAAGCCACCCTCAATTAAATGCTTTACATTATATGATATGCAGTGTGCATAATGCCTCTTCACAAGAGTAAAACACTAAAACAGAAGTAGGTACCAGGAACTAGAGTATTGCTGTAATAGGTCTGACTATGCTTCTGTTTGAAGGAGTTGGGAACATTTGGGGAACTTTGGATAGGAAAGCAGTTGAATGCTTTAAGCATGGCTTAATTGGCCATACTAGTAGGATTATGAAAGACAGTGGTGCTGAGAGTTATTTGAACTGTGAGGGCCACAGTTCAAATTGAACTGTGATCAAGCAGTTTCATAAGAGAAAAATATTAGTATGTGGGCCAGAGATTGTTATTCTAATATCTTTGCAAAGAATTTGGCTTCTTTCTGTCCTTTTTAAAAAATTTTTGAGGCTAAATTGAAGAATTATGAATTGACAGCTTTAACAGGAGAGATTTCCAGACAGCCTAGCATTGTTATTAGTGGCTACATTTATGCAGATATGTAATGAAAAGGAGCAAGCTGGTCAAGGAAAAATGCAAAATGTAAAGTTTGAGAAAAAAGGGGGCACCAGGAAGTATAAACAGATTAAAGTAATGAGTTATGCTAAGTGTATGAAGACTCTAACCAGCTAAGCTTCTAACTGTGAAGATTTTTTAAGTAAAATATTATTTTAAAATATTAAGGCCTGGTGTGGTTGTACACACCTTTAATGCCAACACTCAGAAGGCAGAGACAGGTAGATCTTTGTGTTCATGGCCAGCCTGGTCTACAGTGTGACTTGCAGGATATCTAAAGTTAGACAGCAAATGAAATCATAGAAATCAGAAGTAGTGGGAAAATATAATTGAAGGAAGGGGTCATGTTTCTTCCCCAGCAAGCAGAAAACTTGGGAGCTTCAGACATGTGATTCTAGGTTTCAAGTTCAGGATGAAAGAAAGAGGTTATAGAATCTCCTTCCAAGACCAAGAAAAGCCACTGAGGCTAGGCATATGCAAAAGACATCCCTTTATGGTGGCCAAGAGAAACCATTGTTTGAAGTGGTGAGGGTGAAGCCCGAGTTGCCTTGAAGACATCAAGATGTTGGAAAAACCAGATTTGTAGGAAACCTTCCAAGGAAAGATGCTATCAGTGGCACCAGTGCAAGAGAAATAAGTCTGCTTCAGTCAGTGAAGCTAAAAGGGATTGAAGATATGAAGAGTACTTTGACATCAGACATGGAGATGCAGAGTCTGGAGTTTGCTCAGCTGGTTTTAGTTCTCTGCTATAGTATTTTCCCACAATACTTTTTTCCTCCGTTTTGGAATGTTAATGTATATCCTAATCTAAGTTGGAAGTATGTGATCTGCATTTTTATTTTGATTTTTACTGGGATTTAGAGTTAAGAGGCTGACATAAGTCTCAGAAGAGACTTTGAACTTTGGAATTTTAAACTGAGTTGAGACTATGATAGATTATAGATGGGGACTTTAGTAGTTGTGCTGAATTCAGTTTTACATTCTGATATGGCTATACTTCTATGGGAACTGTCGAGTGGAATGTGGTGGCTTGAATAAAAATGTCCCTCATAGGCTCTCATAGGGAGTAGCACAATTAGGATGAGCTGTGTTGGAGTAAGTATGACCAGAGGAATTGTTTCACTGGGTATGGGCTTTAAGGCTTCAAATGTTTCAGGCTCAATGCCTCTCTCATCTTGCTGCATGCTGATCTGGATGTAGAACTCACAGCACAGTGATAACTCTCTGTACCTTTCTAGAACAATGTCTACCTGTATGCCACTGTGCTTCCCTCTACGACAATAATGGACTAAGACTCTGAACTATATGATAACCCCAATTTAATGTTTTCTTTGTTAGGAGTTTCAATGGTCATGGTTTCTCTTCAGAGCAATAGAAACTATAAGACATTTTTCATCTCAAGTCAGACATAGATTGATTGCTCCCAAAACGCTTTGTGCCATTATTTTGCAGGCAGCAGACCATTGTATATCAAATATTTTGTAGTTGGTTTGGTTTTTATGTTTCTCTTTTGGTAGTCTGCAGAGTACCCTCTCACACCAAAAATACTAGAATGTAGGAGTTCTATGTAGGCACCAGCTCAACTTTTTTTAATGTTTAATATGTTCTGTTGGTTTTATGTTCAGCAACTGGGGCCTTGTTGTCAGTTTTTTTGACAAAAACATATTATCTTGGCAACAGCCTGGGCTGTTTGGGGTTTGGGCGAAAAATTTTCCCAACAACTCAATTGGATGTAACCCAGTCCTGATAATGGAAACTTCATTTTTATGACAAATGATAACCAGTTGGGACTCTATCTCGCCCATTATTAGAGACAGCTTTAGGATCACCTTCATATACGTTAGGATGTTTTCACTCTACTAGGCTTCCCATACGATCCCTCAAATGCTGGCTGTCTCTCGCTTCATACCCTCCCTCAACTGCATCTCTCTTCCTCCTCCCTAGTTCACTCATAACATCTATTCTTTTTTATTAGATATTTTCTTTATTTATATTTCAAATGTTATACCCTTTCCTAGTTTCCCCTCTGAAAATCCCCTATCCCCTCCCCCTGCCCTCCAATTCACCCACTCCCATCTCAGGGAGAGCTATGGGTCTCCCCTGGTTCCTTTCTCTATCCCTAACTTCTATGGGTCTATGGATAGAGTTTCATTTTTTTCATTCAACAGAAAATATCCACACATAAGCAAATACATGTCATATTTATATTTCTGGACATGGGTTATCTCACTAGGGATGAATTTTTTTCTAGTTCTGTCAAATTCCATGTAGTTCCTAAAATTTTCATGACATTTTCTAAACAGCTGAATATTACTACATTGCATAAATACACCAAATTTGTTATCCATTCTTCTGCTGATAGATGTTAAGCCATCCCATGGCTTACAAGGATCAGGTACACCTGGGAGGCAGGCTGGGGCTGAAAGAGACTTAGACATCGAGAAAGATAATGGAGCCAAGACAAAAATTTCTCTGATCAAGGCCCGTCAGTTTACTAAGAGAGTGTGCTTATAAAAGGGGAAGGCACATCCCCTGCCAGTCCATTCTTGGTGTCAGGAGCTTGCCAGGCGACTTGCAGGATAGGATGTTCCTCCAGAATATCTCAGGGGCTTCTCATCAGGTAGCAGTGTCTTGGAGAGTGCAGTGGCAGGTGACGGAAGAAAAGAGCCATCTAGGTTGGAAGGCTCCACCCTAGGTAATCTCCTCCTTAGTGGCAGCAAGGTCAAAGTCTGAATCTGCCTGCTTCTGGGCTGAGGGAGGCTACAATTCCTCCCTGATTATATAATAAAAATAGCCAGACCAAGGCATAAAACTTATTTATGCTCCATATTCCTGCCTGGGAGTTATGGTGGCTGGCGGCCGTGCCTGTCTTAGGATCTCAGATATTCCCAAGCCATTCTTATCTGTCAAGGAGCATAAATGAGGCTTGTTTGTGTTTATTTTGCACAAACATGGCTCTGTGGTGTATTATTAATAAGCCACGGCCTCTTGGCATATACCTCTGTCTTAGATTGATATGGCTCCGAAAATGGTTGCCCGTCATTGACTAACTGGCCTTCATAGCACAACTTATTCCCAATTCAGACCAAAGCCACAATATGTACTTAGAATGCTTCTTAATGAAGATTAATAACTGCCACCTGCGCTGTTGGAGGTGAGTCTGTACGCCTGATGAAGTCAGGCTGAATGGTGTGGCTGACCTTCTTGAGAAACAAAGGTGGGACTATGAAAAGCAACAGTATAAAAGCTTCTTTGTGGAACCCCAGGTACTTTATTCAGTTGCAAATTAGCAATGATCAAGCTCAGGCTCTGGCCTCCAGGTGTGGGGGAGCTGACTTTTAGAATTAGCTAAAAGGCCAGAGATTCTGTGGAAGTGGAGGCTGTGCTCCAAATTAACTTTTTCGGCTAAAAAGAATTTTCAGCCATCAAGGAGGTTAAAATCATACTTACTAGAATATTCAAGATCTGTGTCCACTTGACTAACCAGTCTTTCAGGCAGCCATCGTGCTCTGTCTTCTTTTTGTGAAAAAATGCATACAGAACCTCTTTCCCAGACTAAAACGGGATCTGGACCATTCCACATATTAGCTAATGGGTCCCGCCATTTAACCATGGCATAAGAAGTGGAAGTAACCTGAAGCCAGTGGTAATCTGCTGCAGACTGACCTTTAATATCAGTTTGCAAGAAATTTAAAATGATCAAGACAAAAGCAAGGTTGTAAAGTTCCCATAGATTTCATGGTTGCATTAACCTTTCTTAGCTCTTTTAACAATCTCCATTTACCAGATTTTTTTCTTAATAACAAAAATAGGAGTATTCCAAGGAAACTGAGATTCTACTAAATGTCCTGCCTCTAATTGCTCCTGCACTAGCAAAGAGGCAGCTTCTATTTTCTCTTTAGGTAAAGACCACTGATCAACTCACACCAGAATATCATTAAGCCATTAAATTTTATCTGCATGGGATGCAGACCAGATAGTGACCATTACTGAAAATACCCCAAATCTCTTGTGTTAGAGTGATGTTTAGGACCTTCAAAAGTCTTAATACCTCGTCCTTTCTTTCCTAGCCCATGACCAGGCAAAAATTCTTGTCCGAGCATCTGCTTGGTTACCACTTCATTAGGACTGCACATTATAACGCCCATCTGTGACAAGAGATCTCTTCCCCATAGGGTAACAGGCAAATTTGACAACATACAGCTGAATTTGTCCTGAATTGCCTTCCTCCTCTTTCCAGGTTAGCAATTAGGAGCTTCGTTTTGGGTTGTTGGCATAACCATTTCCTTGAAGGTAGGTAAGCATATCAGTCAAAAGCCAAGCTGAAGGCCAACCTTGTCCTCTAATAATTGTTACATCAGCTCCAGTATCTATTAATCCTTCAAAGCTTTTTCCATCAAATGTCAATTTAAGGTTAGGTCTCTGATTAGTAATAGATTGAACCCAATGCACACCAGAGGAGTCAAAGCCACCTTGTCGTCTCTCATTTTTAATAAATCTGGACGGTAGCGGATGTAAAGGATTTAAGACAAGTTGAGCAATTCTCTAGTGGGCAGGTACAATTATAACACCATGAGGGGAAGCAGCCATGATTTTAATTTCTCCCTCATAGTTATTATCTATAACACCTGGATAAATCTGCATACCTTTTACAATAGAATCGCTTCATCCTAAAAGAAATCCACAAGTTTCTGCAGGTAGACATCTAAAAACTCCTGTAGACAGAGTTTGAACTCCCATTTCTGGGGTTAATACTGTGTGCATGGTAGAACAAAGGTCCAATCCTGCACTTCCTGGGGTTCCCCTGACAAGTTCAAAAACGGATTTCTTTGGTAGGACAAATACCCATGGCCCCATAAACTGTTTGTTGTGGGTATTTCGGGGCCTGGGACTGGCCTCTCCTCTCCTTTCCCGGCAACAGACAGCCCATAAGGTTGGACTTGGTCTTACACACTCTAGCCCAATGGTTGCCCTTCCTGCACCGAGGATGGCACTTTTATTCTTAGGACAACCACTTTTAAAATGACCCAAACTTCCACCCTTAAAACATGCATTATTCCCTCATTTCTGTGAAAGCATTGCTTGTACGGTGGTTCCTTTCAAAGTGGCAGTAAAAGCCAAACCCTGATTGCCTGATGGCCCAATCTCTGCACAAAGACAGACATACCCTGCTAGATCTGTCTGTCCTTTGTGCGGTCAGATAATGGTGCAACACATTGTGTTAGCATTCTCATAAGTCAATTGCAGAATGAAAGGACTTCCCGTGTCAGAATTTCCAAGAATCCTACTAGCCTCTGTTAATAACCTATCCACAAAGTTCTGATAAAGCTCATCAGGACCCTGCCGAATGCTGGCTAAACTTCCATCAGGATTCCCTTGAGCTGGCAACGGTTTTGGAAAAACCAATCTGATTAGCATTGCCTTCATATCGACCTTTTCCCAAAAGCCTGTTGGCATCCCAGTCAGGATTACCTGTCTGGGCATTTAAAGAGGCAATTTTCTTACTGGTTTCTCGCCATTCGGATTCCCAGAGTAAGAAATATCCTCCTGATAGAGAGGCCTTACATAGAGTCTTTCAATCTTGGAGGGGGTTAAGTTTGACTCCATGACAGTATCCAATAATGCTTGTGTAAAGGGAGCTGTAGGGCCATATTGTACAACAGCTGTTTGTAACTCCTTAATCGCCTTGAAATCCAAAGTCTGGTATTGTCTGATTCTATTATTTTGCTGGTCCATTATCTCAACTACAGGAAAGGCTAGCACATCAGACGCATCCTGTCCCCTCCCACGAACCTGACTCACAGCCCTTTCTAGTGGCACTTGGTACATTTCAGAAGAGTTGTTCTTTTCTGTATCTGATATCCTTTTTAGCGCCCGAAGCTCATTAGTCAATTTCTGCAACCTAACTTCAAACTCTAATTTACTTAGTTGTGTGTCCATTTGAGTAGCATCTCCTATAGTGGAGGCCATAGATGGAAAGAGAGACTTTCAAGGAGGCCAATTCTCATCAAAATATTTGGCGGCTCCTCTTTCTGAGTGATCTTCCTTATCTGAAGTTAGCTCATTATCAGAGTCTCTATATCTTTCTAATTTAGGGTTGAGAGGGCCCCTTTCTGAGAAAATCTGACAGGTGCTCTTCCTGAGATTCTTAAAGCTCTGTCTGGGTATTATCTGACCCCTTCAAAATCTCCTTTTCAGTAGCATCTTTTACAAGCGCCCAGAGGCAAAAGGTGAAATTATTTGCCTGGGTGTTTTCAAAGCTTCTCCAACTCTCTCCCAGGTTCTGTTATTTAAAGTTTTTTCTTCCCTGAACCATTAGCAACAAGAGTCTATCTTATCTAAAAAATTTTCTAACAATTGTTCTTGAAACCCTACCCCTCTCAGCTGAAGCAGCCCTTGGAAACTGCGGACAACCGCCTGTCTGGAATTTTCTAGTCTCATATTTCTCTGCTAAACCTAAATGGACTCAGCGACAGGCCAGCACTGTTCCAATCTTAGCCCGTACGTATCCTTCTGCACCTCCAGCAACACTTTTAAAAAATGAAGTTTAAAACCAGCACTGGTGTAATTACCAGTTGCTTACTGTGCCCAATATGATCCTCTGATTCTTTCCTTCTAGTGGAGCTCCAAACCAAGCAGTGTTCCCTCAGATTCTCCAGCCATTCCTCAATGTCCATGGCCTGGGTAATCTGTTGCAAGCTGGTCTGAGGCTTACAAGAACCAGGTACACCTGGGAAGCAGGTGGTAGGCTGGGGCTGAAAGAGACTTAGACAGCGAGAAAGATAATGGAGTCAAGACAAAAATTTCTCTGATCAAGGCCCGTCAGTTTACTAAGAGAGTGTCTTATAAAAGGGGAAGACCCATCCCCCGCCAGTCCATTATTGGTGTCAGGAGCATGCAGGCGACTTGCAGTATAGGATGTTCCTCCAGAATATCTCAGGGGCTTCTCAGCAGGTAGCAGTGTCTTGAAGAGAGCAGTGGCAGGTGACAGAACAAAAGAGCTATCTAGGTTGGAAGGCTCCACCCTAGGTAATCTCCTTAGTGGCAGTAAGGTCAAAGTCTGGATCAGCCTGATTCAGGGCTGAGGGAGGCTACAGAAAGACAACTTGGTGTTTTCCATTTCTGGCTATTATGAATAAAGAAACATTGAACGTTTTTGAACAAATGTTCTTATCATATGATGAAGCTTCCTTTAGATAAATGTGCACTATCAGATTTATATACCTGGATCGCCAGGTAGGTAAATTCCCAACTTTCTAAGGAAGTGCTGCATTTATTTCTATACTGTATATACATAAATTAGTATTCCATCTAGCAATGGATTACTGTTTCATATGCTACACAACACTCCCTACCATGAGTAGGTGTTATTGATTTTAGTCATTTTGACAGGTATAAACAAAACCGCAAATTAATTTTTATTTCCCTGATCATTAAGGATGGTAAATATTTCTTTAAGTATTTTTAAGCCATTTAAATTTCATCTATTAATAATTCTCTTTTTAGACCTGCCTGCTATTTTAAAAAGAGATTATTTTCATTTTTTTATTTATTTTTTTTCATCATTTTCATCTTTTTTTATTAGATATTTTCTTCATTTACATTTCAAATGCTACCCCAAAAGTCCACTATACCCTGCTCCTTCCCTGCTTCCCTTCCCACTCACTCCCATTTCTTGGCCTGGTGTTCCCATGTGCTGAGGCATATAAAGTTTGCTAGACCACGGGGCCTCTCTTCCCAATGATGGCCAACTAGGTCATCTTCTGCTACATATGTAGCTAGAGACAGAATCTCTGGGGGTACTGAGTAGTTCATATTGTTGTTCCAACTATAGAGTTGCAGACCCCTTCACCTCTTGGGTACTTTCTCTAGCTCCTCCATTGGGGGCCCTGTGTTCCATCCTAGAGATTACTGTGAGCATCCATTTCTGTATTTGCCAGGCACTGGCAAAGCCTCACAGGAGACAGCTATATCAGGGTCATTTCAGCAAAATCTTGCTGGCGTATACAATAGTGTCTGCATTTGGTGGCTGATTATGAGAGAGACCCCTGGGTGGCGCAGTCTCTGGATGGTCCATCCTTTCATCTTAGGTCCAAAATTTGTCTCTGCAACTCCTTCCATGGATATTTTATTCCCTATTCTAGGAAGGAATGAAGTATCCACACATTGGTCTTCCTTCTTGATTTTCTTGTGTTTTGGAAGTTGTATCTTGGGTATTCTAGCTTTCTGGGCTAATATCCACTTATTAGTGAGTAACTTCTTTTGTGGTTGGGTTACTTCACTCAGGATGATGTACAACAGATACATCCATTTGCCCAAGAATTTCATAAATTCATTGTTTTTAATAGCTGAGTAGTACTCCATTGTATAAATGTGCCACATTTTCTGTATCCATTCCTCTGTTGAGGGACATCTGGGTTCTTTCCAGCTTCTGGCTATTATAAATAGGGCTGGTATGAACATGGTGGAGCATGTGTCCTTATTACCAGTTGGAACATCTTCTGGGTATATGCCCAGAAGTATTGCTGGATCTAGAGGTACTATGCTCAGTTTTCTGAGGAACCACCAGACTAATTTCCAGAGTGGTTGTACAAGCTTGCAATCCCACCAGCAATGGAGGAGTGTTCCTCTTTCTCCACATCCTTGCTAGCATCTGTTGTCACCTGGATTTTTGATCCTAGCCATTCTGACTGGTGGGAGGTGGAATCTCAGGGTTGTTTTGACTTGCATTTCCCTGATGATTAAGGATGTTGAACATTTATTTCAAGTGCATCTCAGCCCTTTGGTATTCCTCAATAGATAATTCTTTGTTTAGCTCTGTACCTCATTTTTAATGGGGTTATTTGAATTTCTGGAGTTCAGCTTCTTGAGCTATTTGTATATATTTTATATTAGTCCCCTATCAAATTTAGGACTGGTAAAAATTCTTTCCAAATTTGTTGGTGGACTTTTGTCTTATTGACAGTATCTTTGGCCCTAAAGAAGATTTGCAATTTTATGAGGTCCCATTTATCAACTCTTGATCTTACAGCACAGACCATTGCTGTTCTGTTTAGGAATTTTTCCCCTGTGCCCATATCTTCGAGGCTTTTCCCCATTTTCTCCTCTATTATTCTAAGTGTTTCTCATTGTATGTGGAGTTCTTTGATCCACTTAGACTTGAGCTTTGAACAAGGAGATAAGAATGGATCAATTCAGATTCTTCTACATGATAACTTCCAGTTGTACAAGCACCATTTGTTGAAAATGCTGTCCATTCCCACTGGATGGGTTTAGCTCCCTTGTGAAAGATCAAGTTCATTTCTTGGTCTTCAATTCTATTCCAATTATCTACCTGTCTTTCGCTGTACCAGTACCATTCAGTTTTTTTTCACAATTGCTTTGTAGTACAGGTTGGGTTGAGGTCAGGCATGGTGATTCCCCCAGAGTTTCTTTTATTGTGGAGAATAGTTTTTGCTATCTTAGGATTTTTGTTATTCCAGATGAATTTGCCAATTGCCCTTTCAAACTCAGTGAAGAATTGAGTTGCAATTTTGATGGAGATTGCATTGAATCTGTACATTGCTTTCAGCAGATAGCCATTTTTACTACATTAATCCTGCCTATCAAAGAGCAAGGGAGATCTTTCCATTTTCTGAGATATTCAATTACTTTCTTTGGAGACTTGAAGTTTTTGTCATACAGATCTTTAACTGCCTTAGTTAGAGTAACACCAAGGTATTTTATATTTTTTTGTGACTATTGTGAATGGTTTTGTTTCCCTAATTTCTTTCTCAGCCTATTTATCCTTTGTGTAGAGAAAAACAACTGATTTGTTTGAGTTAATTTTATATCCAGCTACTTCGCTGAAGCTGTTTATCAGGTTTAGGAGTTCTCTGGTGGAATTTTTAGGGTCACACATATATATACTAACTTATCATCTGCAAACAGTGATATTTTGACTTCTTCCTTTCCAATTTGTATCCCCTTGATCTCTTTTTGTTGTCAAATTGCTCTAGCAAGAACTTCAAGTACTATATTAAATGTAGGGAGAAAGTGGGCAGCCTTGTCTAGACCCTGATTTTAGTGGTATTGCTTCCAGATTCTATTCCATTGACTTTGATGTTGGCTACTGGTTTGCTATATATTGCTTTTATGTTTAGGTATGAGCCTTGAATTCCTGATCTTTCCATGACTTTTATCATGAAGGAATGTTTGATTTTGCCAAATGATTTTTCATCATCTAATGAGATGATCATGTGATTTCTGTCTTTGAGTTTGTTAATAGAGTGGATTCCGTTGATGGATTTCCATATATTATACCATCCCTGCATCCCTGGGATGAAGCCTACTTGTTCATGATGATGATAATTTTGATGTGTTCTTAGATTCAGTTTGCGAGGATTTTATTGAGTATTTTTGCATCCATATTCATTATGGAAATTGGTCTGAAGTTCTCTTTCTCTGTTGGTTCTTTATGTGGTTTAGGTATCAAGTAATTGTGGAGTCATAGAATGAATTGGGTAGAGTACCTTCTGTTTCTATTTTGTGGAATAGAGTGAGGAGAGTTGGAATTAGGCCTCCTTTGCAGGTCTGATAGAACTCTGCACTAAACCCACCAGGTCATTGGATATTTTTTGTTGGGAGACTATTAATGACTGCTTCTATTTCTTTAGGGGAAATGGGACTGTTAAGGTTGTTAATCTTATCCTGATTTACTGTTGCTACCTGGTATCTGTCTAGAAATTTTTCCATTTCATCCAGGTTTTCCAGTTTTGTTGAGTATAGCCTTTTTGTAGATTGATCTGATGATATTTTGGATTTCCTCAGGATCTGTTGTTATGTCTCCTTTTTCATTTCAGATTTTGTTAATTAGGATACTATCCCTGTTCCTTCTAGTTAGTCTGGCTAAGGGTTTATCTCTCTGGTTGATTCTCTCAAAGAACCAGATCCTGGTTTAGTTGATTCTTTGAATAGTTCTTTTTGCTTCCACTTGGTTGATTTCAGCCCTAATTTTGATTATTTCCTGCTGTCTACTATTCTTGGGTGAATTTGCTTCCTTTCACTGTAGAGCTTCTAGGTGTGCTGTCAGACTGTTAGTATATGCTCTCTCTAGATGCTTTTTGGAAGCACACAGCCTTTCCTCTCAGGATTGCTTTCATTGTGTCCCATAAGTTTGCTTATGTTGTGGCTTCAGTTTCATTAAACTCTAAAAAGTCTTTAATTTCTTTCTTTATTTCTTCCTTGAACAAGGTATCATTGAGTAGAGTGTTGTTCAGTTTCCACGTGAATGTTGGCTTTCTATTATTTATGCTGTTATTGAAGATTAGTCTTAGTCCATGGTGATCTGAAAGGATGCATGGGATAATTTCAATATTTTTGTATATGTTGAGGCCTGTTTTGTGACCAATTTTGTGGTCACTTTTGGAGGAGGCACCATGAGGTCCTGAGAAGAATGTATATCCTTTTATTTTAGGATAAAATGTTCTGAATATATCTGTTAAATCCACTTGTCCCATAACTTCTGTTAGTGGCCCTGTGTCTCTGTTTAGTTTCTGATTCCAGGATCTGTCCACTAGTGAGAGTGGGGTGTTGAAGTCTCCCATTATTATTGTGTGAGGTATAATGTGTTCTTTGAGCTTTTAAAGTTTCTGTAATGAATGTGGCTGTCCTTGTATTTGAAACATAGATATTTAGAATTGTGAGTTCATCTGGATAGATTTTACCTTTGATGAGTATGAAGTGCCCCATCCTTGTCTTTTTTGATAACTTTGGGTCGGAAGTTGATTTTATTCAATATTAGAGTGGCTACTCCAGCTTGTTTCTTTAGACCATTTGCTTGGAAAATTGTTTTCAGCCTTTTACTCTGAGGTAGTGTCTGTCTTTGTTCCTGAAGTGGCTTTCCTGTCAGCAGCAAAATATTAGGTCTTGTTTGTGTGGCCAGTCTATTAGTCTATGTCTTTTTATTGTGGAATTGAATCCACTTATGTTAAGAGAAATCAAAGAAAAGTGATTATTTCTTCCTGTCATTATTGTTGTTAAAGTTGGGAATCTGTTCTTCTGGCGGTCTTTTAGTTTTGTTAAAGGATTACTTCCTTGCTTTTTCTAGGGTGTAATTTCCATCTTTGTGTTGGTGTTTTCCCTTTATTATCCTTTGAAGGTCTGGATTTGGGAAAGATATTGTGTGAATTTCGGTTTTGTCATGGGATACTTTGGTTTCTCTGTCTATGGTAATTGAGAGTTTTGCTGGGTATATTATCGTGGGCTGGCATTTGTTTTCTTTTAGTGTCTCTATAACATCTGTCCAGGATCTTCTGGCTTTCATAGTCTCTGGTGAGAAGTCTGAAGTAATTCCAATTTATATGTTACTTGACCTTTTTCCCTTACTGCTTTTAATATTCTATCTTTATTTAGTGTATTTGTTGTTCTGATTATTATGTGTCGGGAGGAATTTCCTTTCTGGTCCAGTCTATTTGGAGTTCTGTAGGCTTCTTGTATGTTTATGGGCATCTCTTTCTTTAGGTATGGCAAGTTTTCTTCTATAATTTTGTTGAAGATATTTTCTGGCCCTTTAAGTTGAAAATCTTCATTCTCATCTACTCCTATTATCCGTAGGTTTGGTGTTCTCATTGTGTCCTGGATTTCCTGGATGCTTTGATTTATGATCTTTTTGTATTTTGCATTTTCTTTGATGGTTGTGTCCATGTTTCCTATGAAATCTTCTGCACCTGAGATTCTCTCTTCCATCTCTTGTATTCTGTTGCTGATGCTCATATCTATGGTTCCTGGTTTCTTTCCTAGGGTTTCTATCTCCAGAGTTGTCTCCCTTTGGGTTTTGTTCATTGTTTCTACTTCTATTTTTATTTAGATCTTGGATGGTTTTGTTCAATTCCATCCCCTGTTTGGTTGTGTTTTCCTGTAATTCTTTTAGGGATTTTTGTGTTTCTTCTATCTGTTTAGCAGTGTTTTCCTGTAGTTCTTTAAGGACTTCTACCTGTTTAGCAGTGTTCACCTGTAATTCCTTTAGGGATTTTTGTGTTTCCTCTTTAAGGGATTCTACCTGTTTAGCAGTATTCTCCTGTAATTCCTTGAGGGAATTTTGTGCTTTCTCTTTAAGGGCAGTGTTCTCCTATATTTCTTTAAGTGAGTTATAAATGCCCTTCTTAAGATCTTCTACCACCATCATCAGATATGATTTTAAATCCGCATCTTGCTTTTCAGGTATGTTGGGGTATCCAGGACTCATTGTGTTGGGCATACTGGGTTCTGATGATAGCAAGTGTTCTTGGTTTCTGTTATTAGATTCTTGTTTGCTTTTCACCATCTGGATATCTCTGGCGTTAATGTTCAAGCTTTCTCTGGCTGGAGGTTGATCCTCCTGTGCCTCTGTCAGCACTCCTGGGAGTCCAACTCTCACCTGAGTTCCAGTGGTCAGAGCAATCTGCAGGCAAGCTCTCTTCTTGCAGGACAGGTGTCCAGCAAATCTGGAGCTCTGATCCTCCTCCTGAGTCCTGGGGTCAGAGCCCTCCCTCTAGTCTGACTCTCCTCTAGCAAGGAAGATACTCAATGGTCTGGGTCTCAGTTTCGCCTCCTGTCTGAGGATGAAGGCCAGATGGGACCCTGACCAAAAAGCTCTGTTGCTTCTATCTCCCACGTGCTCTCAGGTGATCAGGAGGTCCTGGGTGTGCTAGGGGTCCTGTGGTGTGGAGTGTCCTCTGGTGCCCTAGATGCCCTTGGCCAGGTTCATCCAGAAGATGGAGGGGCTGGCCCCAAACTGAATGGATCATAGCCTCTGGTCAGGTGGGGTTCCTTTGTCCCGGTTCCTGCCAGCACAATACCCTCAGCAATTCTTTGGAGCTGATGTTGCATTCCACTCACCCGTGATCCCAAGGTGATCCTGAGGTCCTGCAGTGTGAAGAGCACTCTGGAGCCCTTAGCAGCTTCTGCTGGGCTCAGAAGGAAGATCTCGTTTTTTTTTTTTTTGTTTTTTTTTTTTGTTTGTTTTGTTTTTTTTTTTTTTATTTCTCATCTCTTGTGTTCTTTATATATTTTGTATATGAATCCCTTTTCAGATGTGTAATTGGTAAAAACAAAACAAAACAAAACAAAACAAAACAAAACAAAATTCTATAGAATGCTGCTTTGTCTGAATGATATTAACCTTTGCCTTATACAAGATTTTCAGATCTATTAGGTCTCATTATTAACTGATACTTTTAGTGCCTGTCCTAATGGTATTCTCTTCAGAATGTATGCTACTGCGCAAGTGAATTACAGGCTACTCCCCAATTTCACATCTATCATGTTCAGCATACCTTGTTTTATGTAGAGGTTTTTGAACTATTTGAAGTTGAATTTTGAAGTGTAGGAGATAAGTATGGAACTATGGACATTTTTGACATGCCAACATCTAGTAGATTTATGTGTTGAAATAAGTCTTTCACATTTGGAAATAAAAAGAGGTAAAATAATGGGGGAAATATGGAAAGAGAAAAAGAGAAAACATGAATTAAAATAATACAGCTTTCTGGATTCATTATCAGCCACTAGAGTTTCCTCTGTTGGGAGTTCTTTGTTTAGTTCTGTACCCCATTTTTAATAGGGTTATTTGGATTTCTAGAATCTAAGTTCTTGTGTTCTCTCTATATATTAGCCTACTATCAGATTTAGGGTTGGTAAAGATCTTTTCCCAATCTGTTGGTTGCTGTTTTTACTGACAGTGTCCTTTGCCTTACAGAAGTTTGCAATTTTATGAGGTCCCTTTTGTCAATTCTTGATCTTACAACATAAGCCATTGGTGTTCTGTTCAGGAATTTCTCCCATGTGCCCATAAGTTCAAGGCTTTCTCCCACTTTCTCCTCTATATGTTTCAGTGTATCTGGTTTTATGTGTATGTGAGCTTTGTACAAGGGAATAAGAATGGATAAACTTCCATTTTTCTTCATGCCAGTTGAAACAGCACCATTTATTTAAAAAGCTGTCTTTTTTTTTTTTTTTTTTTTTTGCTGGATGGTTTTAGCTCCTTTTTTCAAAGATAAAGTAACCATATGTGTGTGGGTTCATTTATGGTTCTTCAATTCTATTCCAATGATCTTCCTGCCTGTCTATCAATACCATGCAATGTTTATCACTATTTCTCTGTAACACAGCTTGAGGTCAGAGAAGATGATTCTTCCAGAAGTTCTTTTATTGTTGAGAATAGTTTCTTCTATCGTGAGTTTTCTGTTATTCCAAATGGATTTACAATTTGCTTTTTCTAACTCTATGAAGAATCGAAGGAATTCTGATGGGAATTGCATTGAATCTGTAGATGGCTTTCGGTAAGATTTCCATTTTTACTATATTAATCCTGTCAATCCATGAGCATGGGAGATCTTTCCATCTTCTGAGATCTTCTTTGATTTCTTTTTTCAGAGACTTGAAATTCTTGTCATATAGACCTTTTACTTGCTTGAGTCAGACCAAGATATTTTATATTAATTGTGACTATTGTGAAGGGTGTCATTTCCCTAATTTCTTTTGCAGCCTGTTTATTCTTCGAGTAGAAGAAGGCTACTGATATTTTTGAGTTATTTTTATATCCAGCCAATTTGCTTAAGGTGTTTATCAGCTTTAGGAGTTCTCTGGTGGAATTATTGAGATATATGATCATATCTTCTGCAAATAATGATATTTTGATTTCTTCCTTTCCAATTTGTATCCCTTTGACCTCTGTTTGTTGTCTGATTGCCCTATCTAGAACTTCAAGTACTATGTTGCACAGATAGGGAGAGAGTGGGCAGCCTTCTCTAGTTCCTGATTTTGTGGAATTCCTTCAAGTTTCTCTCCATTCAGTTTGATGTTGGCTACTTTTTTGCTGTATATTGCTTTTACTATGTTTAGTTTTGGGCCTTGAATTCCTGATCTTTCCAAGACCATTGGACTGAGCATGGGTTCCCCAACAGAGGAGTTAGAGAAAGGACTGAAGGAGTAGAAGGGGTTTCCAACCCTATAGGAAGAGCAGCAATATCAACCAACCAGACCCCCAGAACTCTCAGGGACTAAACCACCAGCAAATGAATACACATGGCTCCAACTGTATGTATAGCAGAGGATCGACTTGTCATGCATCAATGAGAGGAGAGGTCCTTGGTCCTATGAAGGCTCAATAGATGCCCTTGTGTAGGGGAATTGAGGGCAGGGTGGTGGGAGTAGGTGAGAGGTCAGATGGAGGAACACTCTCATATAAGCAGGGGATGAAGGGAGGATGTGTCAGGGTATTTCCAGGAGGGAGGGAAACTGTAAAAGGATAAGATTTGAAATGTAAATGAAGAAAATATCCAATAACAAATAAATAAATAAATAAATAAATAAATAAATAAATAGCAATTAAATGAATCTAAACTGGATTTAGGAAATAGTTGGAAGTCTCAAGACAGATACAAGAGATTATGAGTGGCTATTTCAGATAAAAAGAAAATAAATTAACTACCCTGAATTAATTACCTTATAGTAAGGGTTAGGCCTCAGTGTGACTACTACATGGATACAGACAATGTAAGTTTGGTATGTAGGATGTTATTTTTTTTTCAAGTTTTTTTCATTGCTTGGGTAGAAGTATGGATATAAGTATTACTGAACCTATTACTATTGTTAGTGTTATTAACCCAACTATTACTAAGCGTAATACTGTTTTTTGTTTTTTGTTTTTTATAAAAAATTTTAAGAGAGAGTTATTGTGCATTAAAAGTCACAAAATATTAATGTATTTAGTTGTGGGCCAGTGTTGTTTAAAGAGAGATATGCATTCATAATGATAAGTTCAAAAGTGTATAGGTACTAGAAAGGCTGAGCAATAGTAGGATAATCTCAAAGGTACTAATTTTGATGTAACAAACCATTTAAACGACAAAGACAAAGAAGTGTTGAAGTTGAATTTTTAGAGGTGAAACAATTATTGATAAATAGCATTTTGCTGAAGAGAGTATAGAAGATTGCAAATTAAGTTAAGAATTGTTGAGGAGCTATACCTATCACAAATCATACTCTTCTATGGGGGAAAGCACATATTTCCCAATTAGCAAACAAATTTAGTGACCCATCATAATGGTTTTCTCTGTTTTTTCAAAATTTTACATTATCTATTCTCTCTCTGTCTCTCTGTCTCTCTCTCTGTCTCTCTGTTTCTCTCTCTGTGTCTCTGTCTCTGTCTCTGTCTCTGTCTCTTTCTCTCTCTCTCTCTCTCTCTCTCTGTGTGTCTGTGTGTCCCAGACTTCATCTTAGTTTGTACACCAGGATAGCCTTCAATTTGAATCTAATTCTAGGAATCCGAGTGTTCAGATTATTTGCCACCATATCGAAATGTATACTTTCCATTTACAAAGATTGAAATTGCATAGAGTTTTTGAATAACGATTCTTGTTATGTAGCCAAAGCTGGATTCCAACTTTCGAACCTCTGATTTGGGTCTTCTGAGTGCTAGGATTATAAGTACATGACATAATTCTGGATGATAACAAATTTTCCTATCCACTCAGTCCTATCCACTCAGGTAATCAGATGTAAACATTCCTGCTAATGACTGGCTTTGGCATCCATTTGGTGGGTACACTGAGGCAGGCAGCCATTGGTGGTCAGTGCTTAGAGCCACTGACAGTGGTGAATCAAGTTCCTTACAGGAGCTGACTTCATTGAGGGATGGAAGGAACAGTAGTGTATATATCACAGCAAAGTCTTTCAAGCAGTATAAAATTACAATGTGGTTATGTTTTAGTTTTCTTCTAGTGACTGATTATGGAAAAACAATGCATTCTCCAAAACCTTTACTGAAATAACATTGCATAATACAGGTAAAAAAATAAGTTATTTCCCCAAACCCATGTACATCCATAATTAAGGACCTTGATATGGATTAACAAATTGTTAGCAAGCAATATAGATTTCGCAGCTAGTTTCTCTTATTGACAGGAGGCATTTTGTGGTCATAAAGAAAGGAGTAATTATTTTAATATATATCTTTAAATGTAATTTTATAAAAAAAAACTTAAAACAGTTACAAATCTAATTTTTTATATAAAAACCAGCCATATTTACCTTACATCCTTGGAAAGCATATGAACTCATCAGCAATTCTTAATAAATCATATCAGGATGTTGAGGACATAATTTGGTATAAAAATTTAATCATCACCAGTATAGCCACAATGAGAGTCATGTCAGCCAATGCTGTCAATGAACTTGTTGTTCCCTGACCATAAAAGAACCCTCTCTTAACTAATAAAATTGTGCCTTTCTGAACATCATATTGTTTAAGATTATATATTTATTTAAGATTATATATATATATTCTTTAACCTTTTTAACAGTTCAGACTTTATCCCCATCTTGGTCTACCTTTGGACTGTTCCACATCCCACACCTCCTATCTCACACCTCCCAGTCTCCAAGAGAGGGACCCAACCCCAGCCCCTACCTAACCAGAACTCCACACTTTCTGAGGCCCCAAGTTTTGCTATGGTTAGGTGCATATTCTCTAACTGAGTCTAGACCCAGCAATCCTCTGCTGTATGTAAGTTGGGGCTTCATATCAGCTAGTTTATGCTTCCTGTGTGGTGACCAAATGTCTGAGAAATCTCAGGGACCAGGTTAGTTGGGACTGACCATCTTACCATAGGGTTGCCTTCCTCCTCAGCTTCTTCCAGCTTTTCCCTAATTCAACCACAGAGATGAACAACTTCTGTCCATTGGTTGGGTATAAATATCTGCATCCTACTCTTTCAGCTGCTTGTTGGCCAGTTATGAGAGGCCCCTCCCTAGGTTGCCTGTTTTGATTCTTTCTCCTGACTCTCAGGGCTTCAGTTTTGTCCATCACCACCACCCCCAATACCTGATCATTATCCCCTTCCCATTAGTGCAACCTTTCCCACAAAGGCCCCTGCCCTCTACCATTCTGTGATTGTTTTCTTCTCCCTCACAAGTGGGACTGAGACATCCTTACTTGGGCACATATGCTTGCTAGCCTTCTTGAATTTTGTCGACTGTAACCTGTGAATTCTGTAGTTTTGTGGCTAATATCCACTTATTAGTGAGTACATATCATGCATGTCCTTTTGGGTCTTAGTTACCTCACTCAGCATGGTATTTTCTAGTTCCATCCATTTGCCTACAAAACTCAGGATGTCCTCGTTCTTAATAGCTGAGTGTAATATTCCATTGTGTAAACAAACTACATTTTCTGTATCTATTCTTCTGTTGTGGAACATATGGGTTTACCAGCTTCTGGCTATTTTAAATAAGGCTGCTATGAATATAGTGGAGCATGTACCCCTGTGGCGTGATGGGGCAACTTTGGGTATTTGCCCAAGAGTGGTATAGCTGGTTCTTGAGGTAGATCTATTTCTATATGTTCTGAGGAATCTCCAAATTGATTTCCAGTGTGGTTTTTACCAGTTTGCAATCCCACTAGCAATGGAGAAGTGTTCGTCTTTCTCCATATCTTTGACAATATGTGCTGTCACATGAGTTTTTGATCTTAGCCATTCTTATTGGTGTAGGGTGGAATATCAGGGACATTTTGATTTGCATTTCCATGATGACTATGGACTTTGGACATCTCTTTAAGTGATTCTCAGGTATTTGTGATTCCTCTGTTGTGAATTCTTTGTTTAGTTCTATACCCCATTTTTTAAATTGTGTTGTTTGGTTTCTTGGTAGTTAGCTTCTGGAGTTCTTTATATATTTTGGATATTAGCCCTCTACTGGATGTGGGGTTAGTGAAGAATTTTTCCCACTCTGTAGGTTGCTGATTTGACCTATTGGCTATGTTCTTTGCCTTATAGAAGCTTTCCAGTTTCATGAGGTTCCATTTATCAATTCTTAACCATATACTAGAGTTCTGTTTAGGAAATTTCCCCCTCTGCCAATGAGGTTGAGGCTCTCTCCCACTTTCTCTTTTATTAAATTCACTTTATCTGGCTTTATGTTGAACTCAATGATTCACTTGGATGTGAGCTTTGTGCAAGGTGACAAAAATAGATCTATTTTCACTCTCTTTTATTTATTAATTAGGTATTTTCTTCCTTTACATTTCCAATGCTACCCCATAATACCTCAAACCCTCCACAAAACTCCCCTCTCCCTCCCACTCCCACTTTTTGGCCCTGGCGTTCCCCTGTATTGAGGCATATAAAGTTTGCAAGACCAATGGGCCTCTCTTTCTACTGATGGCAGACGAGGCCATCTTCTGATACATAAGCAGCTAGAGACATGAGCTCCAGGTGGTACTGGTTAGTTCATTTGCTGTTCCACCTATACGGTTGTAGACCCCTTTAGCTCCTTGGGTACTTTCTCTAGCTCCTCCATTGGGGGGCCCTGTGTTTCATCGAATAGCTGACTGTGAGCCTCCACTTACGTGTTTGCTAGGCCCTGGCATAGCCTCACAAGAGACATCTATATCAGTGTTCCTTCAGCAACATCTTGCAAGTGTGTGCAATGGTGTCAAGTGTTTCAGGGCTGATTATGGGATGGATACCCGGGTATGGCAGTCTCTAGATGGTCTATCCTTTCATCTCAGCTCCAATGTTTGTCTCTGTAACTCCTTCCATGAGTGTTTTGTTCCCAATTCTAAGAAGGAGCAAAGTGTCCACACTTTTGTCTTCGTTCTTCTTGAGTTTCATGTGTTTTGCAAATTGTATCTTGTATCTTGGGTATTCTAAGTTTCTGGGTTAATATCCACTAATCCGTGAGTACATATCATGTGAGTTCTTTAGTGATTGGGTTACCTCACTCAGGATGATAACCTCCAGGTCCATCCATTTGCCTAGGAATTTCATAAATTCATTCTTTTTTATAGCTGAGTAGTACTCCATTGTGTAAATGTACCCCATTTTCTGTATCCATTCCTCGGTGAAGGGGCATCTGGGTTATTTTCAGCTTCTGGGTATTACAAATAAGGCTGCTATGAACATAGTTAAGCATGTGTCCTTCTTACTGGTTGGAACATTTTCTGGATATATGCCCAGGAGAAGTATTGCGGGATCCTCTGGTAGAACTATGTCCAATTTTCTGAGGAACCACCAGACTGATTTCCAGAGTGGTTGTACAAGCTTACAATTCCACCAAAAATGGAGGAGTATCCCTCTGTCTCCATATCCTCACCAGCATCTGCTGTCAACTGAATTTTTGATCTTAGCCATTCTGTTTGGCGTGAGGTGGAATCTCAGGGTTGTTTTGATTTGCATTTCCCTGATGATTAAGGATGCTGAACATTTTTTCAGGTGCTCCTCTGCCATTCGGTATTCCTAAGGTGAGAATTCTTTGTTTAGCTCTGAGCTCCATTTTTTAATGGGGTTATTTAATTTTCTGGAGTCCACCTTCTTGAGTTTTTTATATATATTGGATATTAGTCCCCTATCTGATTTATTATAGGTAAAGATCCTTTCCTAATCTGTTGGTGGCCTTTTTGTCTTATTGACGGTGTCTTTTGCAGAAGCTTTGCAATTTTATGAGGTCCCATTTGTTGATAGACTAACAGACTGGCTACTCAAACAGGACCCATCATTTTGCTGCTTACAGAAAACTATTTCACTTTTCTACATACATATCAACAGCTAGACCAGCTGCATTTATTGAAGATGCTTTCTCTTTCTTTCTTTCTTTCTTTCTTTCTTTCTTTCTTTCTTTCTTTCTTTCTTTCTTTCTTTCTTTCTTTCTTTCTTTCTTTCTTTCTTTTTTCCATTGTATATTTTTGGCTTCTTTACCACAGATCAAGTGTCCATAATTGTGTGATTTTATTTTCTACATCACAGCCAGTAGTAAAACATCTCAACCTAAATGTATTCTGATTGTGATGGTTATTGCTGACAATCTACATCTTTAAGTTCTTTCTTAGGGTGGTGTTTGAATCTTTGATCTGTTCCAGCAGCAATGCCTCTAAGATATCAAGCCTTATTATTGTGAATGCCAGAGATACTGTCCAGTGTAGATGTGGCAGAAGCCCCTTTAGAGTTTTCAGATAATTCTTCATTGAAGAGGGCTCGAGGGTAGCAAACAGAGAGAACCCCTAACATCATGAATTCTTCAGGACACATGGTCCTTGAGGCCATGATGCACTAAGACTCAACCAGTTGGCAGGGTTAACCAGTTGGTCACATTCCATGAATTCTTAAGACATTTATCTTGTACTTCCTCCTGCATGGCCCTCAACACATTCCTACAATTTAAGTCAGCTTCTGTCTTCTAAAATAATAACTACTAGTGTTTTTGAAATTTTGCTGTATATATGATATAGTGTCAAATGTTATCTAATTTGTTTATCCTTAATCCTGTGAATTGTAAAATATTCTTACTCTAGAGATGACAAAACTTAACCCCTGTTAAGAATGAACAACTTGCTGTATTTATCTGATATATAAGCAACTATCTCAAGATTTAAGCATAGGTTTAAGGACTTCAAATCTCATATTTTTAACTACTATCATTTTTATATGCCCTGATTTGTATTATGCTGTTTTGATAAGAGTAATGACCCAAAGCAACTTGGGGAGGAAATTGAATATTTCATGTTAGAACTTCCAGATCCCAATCTAGAATGAGTATAGTCAGAACCAGAAATTAAGACAGAAACTTAGAGGTAGGGAATGACCTAGATGGAATGAAAAAATGCTTCTGTCCATTACTTCTTTAGCTTGCTTTTTTTCTTAACCTAGGCCTTAGTGGTGGAACCTCTCACAGTGGACTGATAACTCCCACATCAGTCATTGATTAAGAAAAGGACCCACAGTATCATCTGATGCATCAGTTCCTAAACTGAGGTTCCACCATCCCCAAGTGACTCATTTCTTGTCAAGTTGACAGAAAACTAACAAGAACGCTATCACATTGTATGTCAAATGACATGGATTTCCTAAGTCCCATGAGTAAATATACTGGTGTGATGAAAGTGACTATGTTTTATATATTTTTACTTATTTATGTATTTATTTATTTAGTGAGTCAGTTAAGAATATCTCAGCATTGTTACCACAAGAAATAGAATATATTTTCATCATTTTGTCCTCAAAGTAGCAAACTCATTAGGTCAAAAAACTTTATCTGTTGAACATCAATTCAGCATGACAGGACTGCAAATTTGCACAAACACATTGGAAATCAATTTGGCAGTTTCTCAGAAAACTAGGAATAGTTCTATCTCAAGATCCAGCTATACCATTCTCAGGCATATACTGAAAAGGCACCTCATTATACCACAGCAACACTTGCTCAACTCTGTATATACCAGCTTTATTCGGTAATAGGCAGAAACTGGAAGCAACCCAGATGTCTTTCAACTGAAGAATGGATAAAGAAAATGTGGTACCTCTACACAATTGAATACTATTTAATTGTTAAAAGCAATGATATTCTGTATTTTGTAGGCAAATGGATGGAACTTGAGAATACCATGCTGTGGAACTTGAAAATATCTCAAAAGGACATGCATGATATGTACTCACTTGTAAATAGATGTTAGCTATAAAGCACAGGATGCCCACTCTACATTCTATAAACTCAAAGAATCCAAAAAAAAAAAAAAAAAAAAAAAAGGAAAAACAAGTGAGAATGCCTGAATCTCATTTAGACTGGGGAATAAAATAGTTGCAGGAGGCAGATGGAGGGAGGGAACTAACTGGGTGGGAAGAAAGTTGGGGAAGGGATGGGGAGGTAATTCTTGCTCAGGTGTGGGGGAAAAACAGGAAAGATGACCAGATGGCCATGAGAATGAATGGAATTCTACAAATCTATATGGGGATGGATATCTTGAGGACGTGCCTGAGAACTGGAATAGGGAATCCTTCCATGAATCAATAGGGGTGACATTAGCTGAGATTCACAGCAGTGAGAATGGTCCCCTAGTAGAGCAAGAGAGACACCAATGCACCAACAAAACTTCTGATCCAATATTTATCCTGTCTACAAAAAATGCAGGGATATGGCTTGGAAGAGAGATATAGGTAATGGCCAAGTGATAACCAGCCAATTGAGATGCATTTCACAGGCATACACCAACTCAGACACTATTAATCACCAACTCTGACACTATTCATGATACATTGTTTTGCTTGTACACAGGTGCCTAGCATTGCTGTCCTCTGAGAGTTTCCACTCATTAGCTCACTCATATGGTTGCAGAACCATGGCAATCATGAGATGAAGCTTGGGGATTATTCTGGAAGGGTTGGAGGAAGTATTGAGGGACCTGAAGGGGACAGAAATTTCAAAGGAAGACCAACAGAGTCAACTAGCCTGGACCCTTGGGGGCTCTCAGAGACTTAACTACCAACCAAAGAGCATACTTGGGCTTGTCCTAGTCTTCCTGCACATATGTAGGAAATGTCCAGCTTTGTCTTCATGTGGGTCATAAACAATTGGAGCAGGAGCTACCTCTAAATCTGTTAACTATCTTTTGAATATGTCCTAGCTGGGATGTCTTGTCTGGCCTCAGTGGGAGAGGATGCATCTAACCCTATAAAGTCTTGATTTAGCCGGGTGGTGGTGGCTCATGCCTTTGATCTCAGCACTTGGGAGACAGAGGCAGGCCGATTTCTGAGTTATAGGCCAGCCTGGTGTACAAAGTGAGTTCTAGGACAGCCAGGACTATACAGAGAAACCCTGTCTCGAAACAACAACAAAAACAAAAACAAAAAAAAACATAAAAAATAAAGAACAAAAGACAAAACAAACAAACAAAAAAGACTTGATTTCTCAGGATATAGGGATACCTGAGGTGGAGTGCTGCTATCACAGAAGAGAAGGGAATGAAGGGATATTGCAGGACTGTGAAAGGGGTAGACTCAGAGCAGGGGCTGGGATGAAAAGTGAATAAAAATTTAAAATCTAATATTAACTGATCCTGCCTGCCACTGAGAGTAGAAATCATGAAAAAGAATTACATAGCACTTTGCTAAGTTGGCAATGTCCTTACTTCCCTATAGCAAGGATAGAAGAACTGTAATAGTGATTCACACTCTGATGCTATACTGCTATTTGAATAGACTGTGGTTTATTACTGTCTACCGATCTGTTAACATGAAGACACTGTGCAATTTCTATCTCTAACTTAGTGCTTGACTATACAACACAGAACAATGTTAACACTGAAAATATTGACCAGTATACACCATTAGGTACTGTGAGAAGCATTTAAATTTTTTTAGCTCATTTTCACAAACTTATTTCATTGAAGAGGACATTAAATTTACTTTAATTACTTTCCTGAGTCATACAGATATTACTGTTGACTTGATGATCATAAAGATATTATCCAATCAGTGGTCTTAAGAGTTAAGATCGACAGATAAGTATGTTGTAAAACAAAACAAAACCAAACCAAACCAAACAAAAAACAAGTGGCATTGAAAGACCCCCATTGCTCTTCCGGCCAGACCAGCACCAGGATAGCCAGAGTGCAGGGTCGGCTGACACCCGCCAGCTACCCACGACCCCTGCCACAGGATTTTGAGACTGCTGGTGAGTGGAACACAGCTTCTGCTCCAGTCCAACCACGCGGGACCTGAGACTGCTTTGGTTGGGGAGGCAGAAATCCGGCCTGAGTAGGGCCACAAGCCTCTTCCAGTCAGAACAGCACCGGTGTAGCTAGGGCGCAGGGTCTGCTGACACTCGCCAGCTACCCACAACACCCGCCACAGGATCTTAAGACTTCTGGTAAGTGGAACACAGCTTCTGCTCCAATCCAATTGTGCGCGGGACCTGAGACTGCATTAATTAGGGAAACAGAAAACCGGCCTGAGTAGGGCCACAGGCCTCTTCCGGCCTAACAGCACCTGGGTAGCTAGAGCACAGGGTCAGCTGACACCTGCCAGCTACCCTCGACCCCCGCCACAGGATTTTGAGACTTCTGGTGAGTGGAACTTCTGCTCCAATCTTTAAACTGTGACAACTACAACAACTAACCCCAGAGATTACCAGATGGCGAAAGGTAAACGTATTAATCTTACTAACAGAAACCAAGACCACTCACCATCATCAGAACCCAGTACTCCCACTTCGCCCAGTCCAGGGCACCTCAACACACCGGAAAAGCTAGACACGGATCTAAAAGCATATCTCATGATGATGGTAGAGGACTTTAAGAAGGACTTTAATAACACACTTAAAGAAATACAAAGGAACACTGGTAAACAGGTAGAAGACATTAAAGAGGAAGCACAAAAATCCCTTAAAGAATTGCAGGAGAACACAGCTAAAGAGTTACAAATCCTTAAAGAAAAACAGGATAACATAATCAAACAGGTAGAAGTCCTTAAAGAAAAACAGGAAAACACATCCAAACAGATGATGGAAATGAACAAAACCATACTAGACCTAAAAAGGGAAGTAGACACAATAAAGAAAACCCAAAATGAGGCAACACTGGAGATAGAAACCCTAGGAAAGAAATCTGGAACCATAGATACGAGCATCAGCAACAGAATACAAGAGATGGAAGAGAGAATCTCAGGTGCAGAAGATTCCATAGAGAACATCAGCACAACAATCAAGGAAAATGTAAAACGCAAAAAAGATCCTAACTCAAAACATCCAAGAAATACAGGACACAATGAGAAGACCAAACCTATGGATAATAGGAGTGGATGAGAATGAAGATTTTCAACTCAAAGGACCAGCAAACATCTTCAATAAAATTATAGAAGAAAACTTCCCAAATCTAAAGAAAGAGATGCCCATGAACATACAAGAAGCCTACAGAACTCCAAATAGACTGGACCAGAAAAGAAATACCTCCCGACACATAATAATCAGAACAACAAATGCTCTAAATAAAGATAGAATACTAAAAGCAGTAAGAGAAAAAGGCCAAGTAACATATAAAGGCAAGCCTATCAGAATTACACCAGATTTTTCACCAGATACTATGAAAGCCAGAAGATCCTGGACGGATGTTATACAGACACTAAAAGAACACAAATTCCAGCCCAGGCTACTATACCCAGCCAAACTCTCAATTAACATAGATGGAGAAACCAAAGTATTCCAGGACAAAACCAAATTCACACATTATCTCTCCACGAATCCAGCCCTTCAAAGGATAATAACAGAAAAAAACCAATACAAGGACAGGAACCACTCCCTAAAAACAACAAGAAGGTAATCCCTCAACAAACCTAAAAGAAGACAGCCACAAGAACAGAATGCCAACTTTAACAACAAAAATAACAGGAAACAACAATTACTTTTCCTTAATATCTCTTAATATCAATGGACTCAACTCCCCGATAAAAAGACATAGACTAACAAACTGGCTACACAAACAAGACCCAACATTTTGCTGCTTACAGGAAACTCATCTCAGAGAAAAAGATAGACACTACCTCAGAATGAAAGGCTGGAAAACAATTTTCCAAGCAAATGGTATGAAGAAACAAACTGAAGTAGCCATTCTAATATCTGATAAGATTGACTTACAGCCCAACGTCATTAAAAAAGACAGGGAGGGACACTTCATACTCATCAAAGGTAAAATCCTCCAAGAGGAACTATCAATCCTGAATATCTATGCTCCAAATACAAAGGCAGCCACATTCATTAAAGAAACTTTAGTAAATCTCAAAGGACACATTGCACCTCATACAATAATATTGGGAGACTTCAACACACCACTTTCACCAATGGACAGATCATGGAAACAGAAACTAAACAGGGACACAGTGAAACTAACAGAACTTATGAATCAAATGGATCTGGCAGATATCTACAGAACATTCTATCCTAAAACAAAAGGATATACCTTCTTCTCAGCACCTCATGGTACCTTCTCCAAAATTGACCACATAATTGGTCACAAAACAGGCCTCAACAGATACAAAAATATTGAAATTGTCCCATGCATCCTGTCAGATCACCATGGACTAAGGCTGATCTTCAATGACAAAATAAATAATAGAAAGCCAACATTCACGTGGAAACTGAACAACACTCTTCTCAATGATACCTTGGTCAAGGAACGAATAAAGAAAGAAATTAAGGACTTTTTAGAGTTCAATGAAAATGAAGCCACAACATACCCAAACTTATGGGACGCAATGAAATCATTTCTAAGAGGAAAACTCATAGTTTTGAGTGCCTCCAAAATGAAACTAGAGAGAACACACATTAGCAGCTTGACAACATACCTAAAAGCACTAGAACAAAAGGAAGCACATTCACCCAAGAGGAGTAGACAGCAGGAAATAATCAAACTCAGGGGTGAAATCAACCAAGTGGAAACAAGAAAAACTATTCAAAGAATCAACCAATCAAGGAGCTGGTTCTTTGCGAAAATCAACAAGATAGATAAACCCTTAGCCAGACTCACTAGAGGGCACAGGGAAAGCATCCTAATTAACAAAATCAGAAATGAAAAAGGAGACATAACAACAGATCTTGAAGACATCCAAAACACCATCAGATCCTTCTAACAAAGGCTATACTCAACAAAACTGGAGAACCTGGATGAAATGGAGAAGTTCCTAGACAGATACCAGGTACCAAAGTTGAATCAAGATCAGGTTAATGATCTAAACAGCCCTATATCCCTCAAAGAAATAGAAGCAGTCATTAATAGTCTCCCAACTAAAAAAAGTCCAGGACCAGATGTGTTTAGTGCAGAGTTCTATCAGACCTTCAAAGATCTAATCCCAGTTCTTCAAAACTATTTCACAAAATAGAAACAGAAGTTACTCTACCCAACTCATTCTATGAAGCCACAATTACTCTGATACCTAAACCACAAAAAGACCCAACAAAGATAGAAAACTTCAGACCAATATCCCTTATGAATATTGATGCAAAAATCCTCAATGAAGTTCTTGCTAACCGAATCCAAGAACACATCAAAATAATCATCCATCCTGACCAAGTAGGTTTCATCCCAGGGATGCAGGGATTGTTCAATATATGGAAATCCATCAACGTAATCCAGAAAATAAACAAACTCAAAGACAAAAACCACATGGTCATCTCGTTAGATGCGGAAAAAGCATTTGACAAGATCCAACACCCATTCATGATAAAAGTCTTGGAAAGATCAGGAATTCAAGGCCCATACCTAAACATGATAAAAGGAATCTACAGCAAACCAGTAGCCAACATCAAAGTAAATGGTGAGAAGCTTGAAGCAATCCCTCTAAAATCAGAGACTAGACAAGGCTGTCCACTTTCTCCATACCTATTCAACATTGTACTTGAAGTCCTAGCCAGAGCAATTCGACAACAAAAGGAGATCAAAGGGATACAAATTGGAAAAGATGAAGTCAAAATATCACTTTTTGCAGATGATATGATAGTATATATAAGTGACCCTAAAAATTCCACCAGAGAACTCCTAAACCTGATAAACAGCTTCGGTGAAGTAGCTGGATATAAAATTAACTCAAACAAGTCAATGGCCTTTCTCTACACAAAGAATAAACAGGCTGAGAAAGAAATTAGGGAAACAACACCCTTCTTAATAGTCACAAATAATATAAAATATCTTGGCGTGACTCTAAGGAAGTGAAAGATCTGTATAATAAAAACTTCAAGTCTCTGAAGAAAGAAATTATAGTAGATCTCAGAAGATGGAAAGATCTCCCATGCTCATGGATTGGCAGGATCAATATTGTAAAAATGGCTATCTTGCCAAAAGCAATCTACAGATTCAATGCAATCCCCATCAAAATTCCAAATCAATTCTTCAACGAATTAGAAAGTGCAATCTGCAAATTCATCTGGAATAACAAAAAACCTAGGATAGCAAAAACTCTTCTCAAGGATAAAAGAACCTCTGGTGGAATCACCATGCCGGACCTAAAGCTTTACTACAGAGCAATTGTGATAAAAACTGCATGGTACTGGTATAGTGACAGACAAATAGACCAATGGAATAGAATTAAAGACCCAGAAATGAACCCACACACCTACGGTCACTTGATCTTCGACAAGGGAGCTAAAAACATCCAGTGGAAGAAAGACAGCATTTTCAACAAATGATGCTGGCACAACTGGTTGTTAACATGTAGAAGAATGCCAATCGATCCATTCCTATCTCCTTGTACTAAGGTCAAGTCTAAGTGGATCAAGGAACTTCACATAAAACCAGAGACACTGAAACTTATAGAGGAGAAAGTGGGGAAAAGCCTTGAAGATATGGGCACAGGGGAAAAATTCTTGAATAGAACAGCAATGGCTTGTGCTGTAAAGATCGAGAATTGACAAGTGGGACCTCATGAAACTGCAAAGCTTCTGCAAGGCAAAAGACACCATCAATAAGAAAAAAAAAAAACCACCAACAGATTGGGAAAGGATCTTCACCTATCCTAAATCAGATAAGGGACTAATATCCAATATATATAAAGAACTCATGAAGGTGGACTACAGAAAGTAAAATAACCCCATTAAAAAATGGGGCTCAGAACTGAAAAAAGAATTCTCACCTGAGGAATACCGAATGGCAGAGAAGCACCTGAAAAAATGTTCAACATCCTTAATCATCAGGGAAATGCAAATCAAAACAACCCTGAGATTCCACCTCACACCAGTCAGAATGGCTAAGATCAAAAATTCAGGTGACAGCAGATGCTGGCGAGGATGTGGAGAAAGAGGAACACTCCTCCATTGTTGGTGGGATTGCAAGCTTGTACAAACACTCTGGAAATCAGTCTGGCGGTTCCTCAGAAAATTGGTCATAGTACTACCAGAGGATCCAGCAATACCTCTCCTAGGCATATATCCAGAAGATGTCCCAACTGGTAAAAAGGACACATGCTCCACTATGTTCATAGCAGCCTTATTTATAATAGCCAGAAGCTGGAAAGAACCCAGATGTCCCTCAACAGAGGAATGGATACAGAAATTATGGTACATTTACACAATGGAGTACTACTCAGCTATTAAAAGAATGAATTTATGAAATTCCTAGCCAAATGGATGGACCTGGAGGGCATCATCTTGAGTGAGGTAACACAATCACAAAAGAACTCACACAATATATATTCACTGATAAGTGGATATTAGCCCAAAACTTAGGATACCCAAGATATAAGATACAATTTCCTAAACGCATGAAACTCAAGAAGAATGAAGGCCAAAGTGTGGACACTGTGCCCCTTCTTAGAATTGGGAACAAAACACCCAGGGAAGGAGTTACAGAGACAAAGTTCGTAGCTGTGATGAAAGGATGGACCATTTAGAGACTGCTGTATCCAGGAATCCATCCCATAATCAGCTTCTAAACGCTAACACCATTTCATACACTAGCAAGATTTTGCTGAAAGGACCCAAATATTGCTGTCTCTTGTGAGACGATGCCGGGGCCTAGCAAACACAGGAGTGGATGCTCACTGTCAGCTATTGGATGTATCACAGGGCTCCCAGTGGAGAAGCTAGAGAAAGTACCCAAGGAGCTAAAGGGATCTGCAACCCTATTGTTGGAACAACATGATGTACTAACCAGTACCCCGGAGCTCTTGTCTCTAACTTCATATGTATGTAAAGATGGCCTAGTCGGCCATCACTGGAAAGAGAGGCCCATTGGACTTGCAAACTTTATATGCCCCAATATAGGGGAATGCCAGGGCCAAAAGAATGGGAATGGGTGGGTAGGGAAGTGGGGGGCGCTATGGGGACTTTTGGGATAGCATTGGAAATGTAATTGAGGAAAATATGTAATAAAAATAATAAAAATTAAAAAAAAAGAAAGACCCCCATTTCAGGGAGACCCTCACTCCAGTCCTATAATGAACTGACATTCCAATATCTCGGGAGAGACCGTTCTTTATGCAATATCTCATGAGGTTTATTCGGGGATCACCATGCTGAGGCCAAGCTCATAACCCGCACAGGGGCAGAGGAGATCGACCCTCAGCAGTTGTAGTTGAGGGTTTCTAAAGGAAAAAAAAAAACATAAAGAAAAGGAAAGCTGAGTAAACATCATAAGAATGGAGATGATGAATTACAGCTCATCTCTTATGGAAAGGTTACAGGCTATCTTTGGCAAACATTCTTGGTCCCTTACACAATGAGTCAGGTGCCTGTGTGGGTCAAGATTGTGGTGAGCCAGTACCTGGAATTAGGTGGGTCACCCAGTGGTCATCAGTTTTTCAGTCTGAAGGCAAAAGAACAAAGAACTCCATGTTGGGCTTTGTTTTTAAGGGTCTAAGAAACACATTGAGTTGGGGTATTACATTGCCACTCCTTCTAGCAGATAGTTCTAATCATAGAACTAGACACTATCTTGTCCCTGATGCACTTGATCCTTTAGGGCATGGTAATATTGTCTCAAAACTAAAAGCTGCACTGTACTAAGTCATGTTCTAATAAAGGCGATTAGTCTATCTAACACACATGGACCTATAATTAAAAGCAGTAGCAAAATCAAAAGGGGCCCCATAAGGGTAGAAAGTAGGGTGGTCAAGAGTACAAGATAAGGGCCTTTCCACTAAGTCTAAAAGTTTTCTGCACAGTGGCATCTAATGTAGACTGAATCTCTAACTTGGAAGCAATGTGGTACTTGCAAGTCTCCTTTTCTTGAGAAGGCCTTCTGGAACTGCTTCCAAAATCGCTGTCTCACTCACTTGAGCGCCTTGAGTCCAGAGAACAAAGGCTGGGAAAGCAGCATATCAGCACTATGTACAGAGGCTATGTTTTATCAGTGGAGAGGATCAATCCAAACTGTCCAGGGGTGTTCTTAACCCTGAAGAGCACAAAGGGTAGGAGAGCTATCTAATCATTAGTTCCAGTCTCCACTGTGAGCTTGGTAAGGGTCTCTTTAATGTTTTTATTCATCCTCTCTCTCTACCTGTCCTGAGCTTTGGGGCCTGTATGCACAATGTAACTTCTAATCAATCCCCAATATCTTGGCCAGACCCTGAGTTACCTGGGCAACAAAGGCAGGTCCATTATCAGACCCAATTACCTTGGGTATCCCAAACCTCCGGAAGATTCTTCTAGGATCTTCTTGGCCATCACATTGGCCATCTCAGTCCTCGTAGGAAAAGCTTCTACCCAGCTTGAAAAGGTGTCTATAAAAACTAATAAGTACTTGTTGCCATATCTAGCTGGCTTAGATTGTGTAAAATATACCTCCCAATAGGCTCCAGGCAGGTAACCCCTGAGCCTCTTCCCAGGAGTATACATGGAGTGTCCTGCATTAGTCATAGCACAGGCCTTGCTGCTTTTGACTATTTCTTCTGTCAAGTCAAAGAGTCCCATAACATAGTAGTAGGAGGACCTATATACACCTTTTAATTTCTTGGCCCCCAGGTGGGTCCAGTAATGTAAGTTGGTAACATATTTGTGTCCTTCTTCCCATGGGAGGACTAGGTTTCCTTCTTCTGTTTCTACTACCCCATACGAGGTTTCCTTTACCAGTCCTAATTTGTCCATAACTTGATAGTCCTCAGGGGTGTATCTAAAGCTGGTCTCTCTGATATCATAATAATCTTTAGGCTCCTTTACTGCCAGGATCATTGCTCCTTGGGCTGTCTGTTTGGTGGTTAGTTCTGCCATCTGATTCTCTTTACCCACCGCATCTTATGTCTTTCTCTGCAGATGTCAACAGCCCTCTTTGTCTGTATATTGCTCCATGCATGGCAAAAACATACCTGCTGTCAGTGTAAATGTTGATAGACTCCCCCTTTGCCATTCAAAGAGCTTGTATCAAAGCCACAAGTTTGGCTTTCTGGGCCGATGTCCATTCAGGGAGGCTGCTGGCCTAGATCACTAGATTTCTGTCCACCACTGCTGTCCCTGCCTTCCACTTACCTTCAACCTAGAAGCTAGCACCATTTGTGTACCAGATCAGACTCCCAGGCCAAGGCTGATCCTTCAGATCATTTCGAGTACCAGCTTCTTCTGCCAGAATGTTAGTGCAGTGATGAGTAGGTGAACAGTCGTCAGTCTCAGGCAGTAGGGTAGCGGGATTGAAGACAGCAGGAAGAGAGAAGGTCACTCATTCAGTCAACAAAAGGCTCTGATAATGTGCAATATGAGTGTTGGTCATCCATCGGTCAGGGGGCTGTCAGATAATGCTTTCAAGAGCATGGGGTGCCACTACAATTATTTGCTGTCCTAGAGTGTGCTTATCAGCATCCTTGACAAGTAGAGCTATGACAGCAATCAATACCTTTCAAGCAAAAAGGCCACCCACTGGCAACAGGGTCTATCGTCTTGGATAGGTAAGCCACTTGCCTTTTCCAAGGTTCCAAAGTCTAAGTACTCCTCTGGCGACCCCTGCTCTCTCTTCCACATAAAGAGTGAAATGCTTGGTTAGGTCTGCCAAGGCCAAGGATGGCCATCAGTAGGGCCTTTTTAATTACTTCAAAGGCTTTGTGGTGATGTGGGGTCGACACAAACACCTCTCCTTCCTTGGTTAGGGGATACAATGGGGCAGATAAAGTCGCAAACCCAGGTATCCAGAGTCTGCAGAAGCCAGCAGTGTCCAAGAATTCTCTTACTTGCCTTGGTGTAGTTTGGGTGGGGATCTGAGTTACAGTCCTTTTTTTTTTTTTTTTCTGGCTTCCTTTAGCCACCGCTTCCCATCTCGAATGGTGTATCCCAAATAAATAACTTCAGTCTGACACAGCTGAGCCTTTTTAGCTGACTCTCGGTACCCCAACTCACTTAATTCTGTTAAGCACATTGGTCTTCTGTTGCCCAGGTTCCCTATCTGTCTATGTCCTGTCTTTTTTATTTATTTTTTTTCTCTTACCAACGTGGCCAAGATTCTAGTCAAATTTCTCTCTTGTCTATGATCCCTCCTGTTCTCTTTCTCCTGCCTCCTGTATCTCTCTCTCTCTCTCTCTCTCTCTCTCTCTCTCTCTCTCTCTCTCTCAATACACCTTCTCTTACCTTAGCCAAATTAGTGGGCCATTTTGAGGCACCTCAGAGACCAGAGCCTGGCAATAGATTTCAAGCTCTCCCTACCTTTAGTCATGTTATAGTCCCAACCGGGGAAAGTCAAAGTGAATCCCATATTGATCTCATTTTGTAGCTGTGTAGGCCACCCGTAGACTCCTGGTATATTTTTTCTAGCCTCTAACAGAATTTTCTCTTGCTCTTCGGTTGTGAAGAGCATCTGTAGCATCTGCTGGCAATCATCTCAAGTAGGCTGATGAGAGAACATGAGGGACTCCACCAACACTGTGAGGCATTGGGGATCCTCTGAGAAAAGGGAGCAGTTAGTTTTCCAGTTATAAAAATCAGCAGGGGGAAATGGCCAATATGAAGGGGTTGAAGTTTGGGTGGATCCATCAGAGTCCATCTGGACTCTGAGCTCTCTGACTCTGTGTACCCCCAGTGGATCTGCCTCCTGCCACCCCGAGGGGTTCAGGGTTCCTGAGCAGCTGGGGTTGAGGCTGTGGATAGGTAGGAGGTAGTGGACTAGGCCACTCAGGAGGCTTTTTCAATCTCGGGATAGATGGCTCCTATTCGGGAAAAGCTTCAATTTCTCTTGTAACATAAAAGTACAAACACAATTTTGGGAAGCAAAACCCAATTTTAACAGTGTAAGCAATCCATTCTTTTTAAAAATCAACACCAAAAACATTACTTGCTACAAAGTTTGACTGCCTGCTTCTGCACACAAACTCAAGAAGGTGCAGCCCCCAATACTTCAAAAAGACACTGCCATAAATCCTATCTTTTATAAGTCTTGTTTCTAGGATAAGAATTACATTGAATATTACCCAATTCAGGCATGTCTTTAGAGATCTGTTTCCTTGGGTTGTCTCATGCTGCATGTTTTAGTTCTAAATTACTCCACCCAAGAATTACCAGTTTTAAGCCAATGTTTTGTTACCAATGTTACAAACTTGTAATCATAACCAATAACTTATGAGCCAACAATCTATAACCAAGACATATTAAACATATTTATACCTTTAAAACCATTCAGAAACAAAAATGAAAGGCTGCATATATTTGCTTATTTAAACCAAACAAAATTCTTAATTTGTCTAGCTGTATTTTCAAGAGAGGAGTTCCTTGTTACCTGAAGAATCCAATAATCACAAGCACAGAGATTTTTGTAGGAAAAACAACCATCAGTTCCTTTACCATTGAACTTGAGAAGCTGCTGCTCCCTTTAAGAGCAGTGTTTACAATCAGCTCCTAGCAGGGCTTCTTCTGCCACACTAGACTCCTAACTACAGGTGCAGGACTCCAAAGACCAATTGATACTGTCTATTATTTTTTTTTCTTTTTCTCTTTCATGGGTTTTCAGAAGGCCAGGACTGGGGAGCTTGGCTTCTGCTGGTGCACCCAAGGCTTGACCCAAGGTGGAGGATTCTGGACCAGGTCTTGCCATTACTATAACGTATGGCTGTTGGTCAGGGAGCAATTCTGGTCCTTCCTGAAAGATCAAGTCAAAAGTTCCCTCAGGTGGCCAGTCAATGCCAAAAGTTGGCCAGAGGCACAAGAATGTCCACCAAGGTTCTTTTTTGATCTCCTCAGACAGGTTATGGGCTCTAGTCCTAACTTCAGTCCAATGGTAAAGAGTCAGTCCAAGGGGAGTGCTAATGGTCTGCCCATCATCGGAGTCACGTACAGGGAGACAAACAAAACCCACAAAAAATCTATGAAGAGACCAGGACCCAATTCCTGTGGGACTTCCAACACAAAGAAACAGAATCAGACCGCCGAGTAGGCACAAAATCTCTCCTCTCCAGAAGGGATTCAGTTTCCAACTCGGCACCCAGATGAGAAATCTCCAGGTGTCCCTGGAGCTCCCTCAGACCTCCTGGGATGTCTCCCAGTATGGCAGTTGGTTATCCACTGACATGGCTGTCAATAAACCTCCCTTCTATCCCAGACAGGAGTTCGTTGCTCTCACTAGCATGGATGACTGCAGTCATCCAAGTCTCTGAGAAATGGGGTGGCCACAAAATCCCAGACAAGCCCGCAACTGAAAGATCCCTGTTTTGGGGAAACCCTCGCTCAAGTCCTGGGATGAACTAACACCCCAATAACTCAAGAGAGACCATTTTTTAATTGTCAGCTATTTATTTATTTATTTATTTATTTATTTATTTATTTATTTATTTAAATATTTTTATTAGGTATTTTCCTCATTTATATTTCCATTGCTATCCCAAAAGTTCTCCATAACCTACCCCCACTCTCCTACCCACCCACTCCCACTTTTTGGCCCTGGCATTCCCCTGTACTGGGGCATATAAAGTTTGAAAGTCCAATGGGCCTCTCTTTCCAGTGATGGCCGACTAGGCCATCTTTTGATACATATGCAGCTAGGGTCAAGAGCTCCGGGGTACTGGTTAATTCATAATGTTTTTCCACCTATAGGGTTGCAGATCCCTTTAGCTCCTTGTGTACTCTCCCTAGCTCCTCCATTGGGGACCCTGTGATCCATACAATAGCTGACTGTGAGCATCCATTTCTGTGTTTGCTAGGCCCCCGGCATAGTCTCACAAGAGAGAGCTATATCTGGGTCCTTTCAGCAAAATCTTGCTAGTGTGTGCAAAGATGTCAGCATTTAGAAGCTGATTATGGGATGGTTCCCCGGATATGGAAGTCTCTAGATGGTCCATCCTTTCGTCACAGCTCTAAACTTTGTCTCTGTAATTCCTTCCATGGGTGTTTTGTTCCCAATTATAAGAAGGGGCGAAGTGTCCAAACTTTGGTCTTCTTTCTTCTTGAGTTTCATGCGTTTAGCAAATTGTATCTTATATCTTGGGTATCCTAAGATTCTGGGCTAATATCCACTTATCAGTAAGTACAAAGTGTGTGAGTTACTTTGTGATTGGGTTACCTCACTCAGGATGATGCCCTCCAGGTCCATCCATTTGCCTAGGAATTTCATAAATTCATTTTTTTTAATAGCTGAGTAGTACTCCATTGTGTAAATGTACCACATTTTCTGTATGCATTCCTCTGACTCCAGAAAATCAAATAATCCCATTAAAAAATGTGGCTCAGAGATGAACAAAGAATTCTCACATAAGGAATGCTGAATGGCTGAGAAGCACCTGAAAAAATGTTCAACATCCTTAATCATCAGGGAAATGCAAATGAAAACAACCCTGAGATTCCAACTCACACCAGTCAAAATGGCTAAGATCAAAAATTCAGGTGACAGCAGATGCTGGCGAGGATGTGGACAAAGAGGAACACTCCTCCATTGTTGGTGGGATTGCAAGCTTGTACAAACATTCTGGAAATCAGTCTGGTGGTTCCTCAGAAAATTGTACATAGTACTACTGGAGGATCCTGCAATACCTCTCCTGCGAATATATCCAGAAGATGTCCCAACCAGTAAGAAGGACACATGCTCCACTATGTTCATAGCAGCCTTATTTATAATAGCCAGAAGCTGGAAAGAACCCAGATGCCCCTCAAGAGAGACACTTTTTGATGCAATATCTCATGAGGTTGTTCAGGAATCAGCATGCTGAGGCTGAGCACATAATCTGCACAGGGGCAGAGGAGATCTATCCTCAGCAGTTGCAGTTGAGGGTTTTTAAAGGAAAAAAGAAAAAAGAAAGGGGAAGCTGAGTAAACATCATAAGAATGGGGATGATGAATTACAGGTCATCTCTTATGGAAAGGTTACAGGCTATCTTTGGCAAACATTCTTGGTCCCTTACACAATGAGTCAGGTGCCTGGTTGGGTCAAGATTGTGGTGAGCCAGTTCCTGGAATTAAGTGGGTCACTAAGTGGTCATTGGTTTTTCAGGCTGAAGGCAAAAAAAAAAAAAAAAAGAACTCCATGCTGGGCTTTGTTTCTAGGGGTCTAAGAAACACATTGAGTTGGGGTCTTACAGCATAATATCAGGGAGCTAAAGAATAAGGTGTTGGGCATTGGGCTATTCACAGACAGTCTGGTCTCCAGTCAAGCTGATATGTTGAGTCCCGGGACCTGTTGGTGACAATTCATCTACATGGGACAGAGTTCTCACATGTCTCCTGGAACTCTGACTCCTGTAGATGTTATCGCCTCCTCAGCCCCCACAAGAGAAGCATGGTTAGTAGTCATGTAGGCAATGTCCCAAGCTTCTGACCTTCAGGCTGAACTCCTCCCCAGTTACTTAGCAACAGTAAGATAAAGCAACCCACTATAAAGAGGGGCTGTTTGGCACCTTCTCATTATCTCTCCTCTCTTACTCTTGCTCCTCTCTTGCTCTTACTCCCTCTCACTCTCTCTTTCTTACTCTCTAGCCTTCTTCTCTCTCTCCTTTTCTCCTTTCTCTCCTCTTGACCATGGCTGTTTTTTCTCTCTTTTTACCTTCTCTCTTTCCCGCTGCTTTTCTATAATAAAGCTCTAAAACCATAAACATTCTCTGCTCATCAAGGCCTGCAGCTCAGACTCTCACCTGTGTGGGAAACTCTCTTCCTCATCCCTCTCTCCCATAACCCCGGGGCTAGAGGGTGTTGCCCCAGGGCCCCTTGGTTTCAGGAGCTGCCCCTTGCCCACCCCACATTGACTGGGGTCAGTGGCTTAGATGCCCACCTGGGGCCCAGTCGAAAGCGTCTGGCAGCCCTCCCATGTCCACCTGCCCAGGTGGAAATCTGGCTGGACATGGGCTATCCTCCCTCCCCCTCTTTCTCCTGATCCCTTTTAGTTCCCACAATAAGGTATATGACAGAATCTTGATTTAACACCTTCAAGGCACATAGTAAAATAGATCATATGGATCAAGGTGACACAAAATATTCAGGTGACATGAATTAATAATAGATACAAAGTTAAAGAAAGAAGGCTATCTTACTATTAATGTGAAAACATGGTACCCTATTATCTTAAGATTTCTATTGGTGCAATAAAAACATTATGACCGAAAAATCAACTTGTGAAGGATGGGATTTAGTTGGTTTATATTACAAGATTCTTGTTCATCATTCAAGGAATTCAGGACAGGAAAACAAATAGGATAATAACCTAGATGCAGAAGCAGATGCAGAGAACATGGAAGGCTACTGTTTACTAGTTTGCTCCCTATGATTTGACAAGTCTCCTTTCTTATAAAACTGAGATTACTGGAGCAAGGAGGTCATTGCCCAGAAAGTGCTGAGAACTCCCCCATCAATCACTAATTAAGAAAATGCCTTACAGATTGATCTTATGGAGGCATTTATTTTTCAATTGAGGTTCCCTTCTTTCAGAACTCTAGTTGATGTGTCAAGTTAACATAAGGCTAACCAGCACACCAATAAAAGGTAGCCCTGACCCTGGTCAGTGAACAGCAGACACAGACTTGCTTACTACTATGCATAAATACAGTGGGAAAAGATAATAGGTTTGCCTACAGGATAAAGGAAGTGAGCAAACTAGAGCAGAGAAAGAAATGTTTCTAAAATAAATAAACTTTCCGAGAGAAAATTAATTTTATAAGTCTAAAAACCTGAAAATAGTGAATATTGATCTACACATAGATACTATCTTCTACAATAAACTTAAGAGAACAAGAAGCAACGAAAATGAGAAGAAACAACAGCTATGCCCAGAAGTGAAACATTACAAGCTTTCTGTTCAAGAGTAAGTGATTCTTTCTTTGAGAATTACACAATTTCCCTTCTGCTCCCTGTTTTTGCTTCAGGTACTCTGTTAAATACTCTGCAAATCAAATATAATCCACTGCAAAGGTCTGGTAAAGAAAAATGGTTCACACAACACAGAGTCACACTGTATTTGTTAAAGCTACTGTTCTTTTTGCTGATACCAAAAATATAAAGTAAGATTTGGCTTTAGCTTATAGTTTCAGAAGACTTGGTCTATTGTCACTTGGTTTTATGTGCTCGGGAAAGGCATCATAGTAGAATAAACATGTTGAGGACAAAGTGTTTCATCTTAACTCATAAAAAGTATGGTGCAGAAAAAAGAAGGCAGCAGAAACCAGAGACTTTTAATTAACTAGTTTCTCCATCTAGGCCACACCTTCCTATACAGAACCTTTCAAAAGAGGTCCTAGGCTTTAATATGTGAAAAGACATTTACTCTTTAAAACATACTATAAAAATCTTGTATTACCATATGGATATATATTTATAATTGTTAAAAGGATAAAAAAATTAGAAAATCATAGTCTTTGTAAAATAGAAACCATATATAGTCCAGGCATCCTTTTAGTTTGTCATGCACAGAAATAACAATCATAAAAATCCCAGCAAATACAGTTAGCCTGGAACTCACTATGTAGTCTAAGCTGACCATAATCTCATAGATGACTTTTGCATCAATAGTGCACAGATTAAAGTCATGTATGTTGTAAGCCTCAGTAAATGTTCTGGATGACAATTTTAAAAAATTGAGAAAGTTATGACATTAGAGAACAGAACTGTAAATGTAAAAAAATTAAGCTAAGCACAAAACACAAACCACATTTTTTCTCCCATAGAATATAAATAGATGAATAAAAAACTATAATTCAAAGCAAATTATAACAAATTTCAAAATAACAAGACTTGACTGAAATCTCATTATCACATAAAAATGTTAAGTAACTTAAGAAATGTTAATTATTGTGGTTTAATGATTATGTATCATATATATTAAATTATTACACTATTAATCTTGAATATATTAAAATATTATATGGCAATTAAACTTCAAATTTTAAATATAAATAATAAAATCTATAGGGATACATTACAATTAATGGTTAAAAGGGAAAATAATTTCAACTGACAAGTCTTATCTCAAAATTATAAGACAGACTACCTGATACAGCTTAGTGGCAGAGCACTTTCCTGGAATGTATAATGCCCTTGGATTGATCCCCAGGAATACTATAAATAAACATACAAGTAAACACAAGAAACCACACTCTTAGATCTCTGCATCATTTGCAAAAGGAAGTTCCTAATCATACAAATGAGGTGCTATTTCCCAAGCTTGAACTTGAATTTGATTGAATCATATAATGAATTTAATAGTTTCTATGTATCTGATTATGAAGCAACACATTAAATGACAATAAGCAGATATAGTACTGAAATCTATAAGTGTTGGGAGGCCATTAGGACAATGTAGTTTCACCACAAAAGAAGTTACAAAAGAGAGCAAACCCATTTTAGAATATATCAACCAATTATAATGTGTGACTATTGGATCATAGTTCAAATAATGTATCCATATAGAAGAAGAAAATGAGTGAGGCAAGTAGAGAAATCAAAAATGGTTGCAGGTCAAACTCTTTCCTAAAAAAAAAAAAAAAAAAAAAAAAAAAAAAAAAAAAAAAAATTGTTAAAACCCTGCAAACATGGACTAACTTGGAACCATCTTTTAAGGTAAATTAACATGAGAACATTTACTTGTCTTAATCTTAACTTGTCCTAATAAATTATTATTTATTCCTTACTTAAAGAAATATGGAGAACATAGAGGAATGATGTTGAACTTCAACCTGAAAATTCTTCCCTATTGTCTAACTTTCAGAGCATGGTAAGTGGGCAGCTGGGAAAGGTAAGCAGTGGCCTTTCCCAGATTTGGACCATACATGTTACAGTACCTACAGGGAATCAGGAAGTTGGTCTGGTCTAGCTTCATTGAGAGGCAAATATCATGAGTTTCAGGGGTTTGACTCCATGGCTTCTGGGGCACTGAGACTCTTTCAGTTCCTTGGATGCTAAGGTAATACCTCAAACATTGAAACATTTAGGTTACCCCTGGTTTTTGTGTGCCTTAGAAGACAGTGAAGTAAGTAGAAGTTTGGGAGGGTAATTCGTCTTGGGCATTAATTAATTTGTGTATCCTGTCTAGCTTGAAACTGCCATTATATTGTGAACACTGCCATGATATTTTCTGTTTTAGTAAGAGTATAACCGCTTGAAATAAACTTATCTTTGCCTTAGTCTTGCTGAGACACCTCAGCAAAATTGGTGTGATGGTTTGTTTATGCTCAGCCCAGGGAGCAGCAATATTAGAAGGTGTGGCCCTGTTGGAGTAGGTGTGGCCTTGTTGGAGTAAGCATGTCACTGTGGGTATGAGCTTTAACACTGTCCTCCTAGCTGCCTGTAAGGGAGTATTTTACTGGAAGCCTTCAGATGAGGATGTAGTACTCTCAGTTCTCCCTGTACCATGCCTGCCTGGATGCTGCCATTTTCCCACTTTGATAATACTGGACTGAACCTCTGAACCTATAAGCCAGTCCCAATTAAATGTTGTCTTTTATAAGATTTGTCTTTGACATGGTGTCTGTTCACAACACTAAAAACCTAACTAAGACAACTGGTTTTAGTTCCCATTCACCATATTAGACCTTTGTTCTGTAAGGTCAGTGCTGATGCTTACAAATCCTCGCTTGCCAGGAAATTCGTTGTATAACATGAAATAGTGACATAACTGATGTGGGGAATGACTAATTCCAGTAACATCTGAGGTACATTCTGTAGAAGGAATGATGAGTACTGTGGAACTGGTCAAAGACCCATTACTGGTGAGGTCATAGGTACTGTGTGTAATTCAACTACTTTTGTTTTGCTAAATGGACATGTTGTCAAACTGTCTCTCAAATGCTTATGTTTATATCAATACATAAGTTCTGCTCCAAATCTTGAACAAAGATGTTTCTCTTTGCAGTAATTGGTGATTAATAGAGATTGATGGTTGGTCAAGATGCCCAAAACAAGTGGCTCATGAAGGCTCAGCCAAAAAGAGAACACTCACATAATTCCATTTATGGCTTGAAAAACATAGTGGAAAAATGAACAAAGAGAATGCAAAAGTCAGATAAATAAATGAGGATACTGAAATCATGTCAAAGAGACATGACATGTTCATGGCACACATGACCACAAGCATCTGTAATTCCTTGCATATAGCATGTGCACTAGACTGATTCAGAAAGGGTTATGTCAGTGGTTAAGTGTACTTGTTGTTCTTACCAAGACCTGGGTTGATAACCAGTACCTTCATAGTGGCTCAATACTGTCAGAACTCCATTTCTAGGGAATCCAATGTTCTTTTCTAAAGTCTGGGGGCATCAAGAACCCATGTTATAAACATACATACATACATGCAGTTAAAATAAATGCTTTTTTTTTTTAATTCTGAAAAAAATAAATAAAACCAAAATGAGACAGCATACAGTCACAGATGGGAAATGTGCCCATAGGACCCCACTGTAATCTACCTCAACCCACCACAGGGAGTTAATTAAGTTGTTCTAGATAGAGGGACTTGTTTCTTTGTTTTGTTAACTTGTCACAAGCTTGTCTAAAGCAAGAAATGGGAACTACAATTGAGAAAACACCTCCATATGATTGGTCTGAAGCCAAATCCGTGGTACATTTTATTAACCCATAATTGATGTGGAATGATCCAGCCTATTGTGGGTGGTGCCATTCTTGGGTAGGTAGTCCTAGGGTATATAAATAAGTGTGAAGCTAAAGCTTTAAGGTTTCAAGCCCATTAGCAGGATTCTCTCTTCCTAAATTATGGAGTGTGACCTGAGAGTTGTAAGAAGAAACAAACTCTTTCCTCCTCAAACTGCTTTTGTTTATGATGCTTTGTAACAGCAATAAAAACAGCGACTAAGACAATAGTCAAAAACAGCTTATGGAGAAGCAAGGCTGCTGCCTTCATTGAAATGGCCATTGATGAATTCGCAGACTCCACTAGAGAGCTTTATACCCATTCCAATATGGGTGGTCATAGATTAACACAGTGGGTCGTAACAAACAAACAAAAAAAGTGATACAAAAAGTCATGAAAGTGTGATGGGAACTTGAGGAGAAGATGTGGCTTGGGGTATGAGGTGGAAGATAAGTGTAACCAGAATATATCGTACATACATATGAAATTTTCAAAGAAAATTTAATTTAAATAAACAAATAAGTTAAGATAAAAATAAATAAAATAAAATTCCAGAACATCAGAAACTCAGAAAATCATTGTCAGTGAATTGTTTCTTCAGAGAATAATTTTAGGTGTGATAAGGTTGGAATGTGTTTTATTTCTCATAATGTTTTCTAATAAATTGCTTAAGATTTTACTATTCTCAATATCTCATATAATTCAGTAAACCTTCATTTATTATATGTATCATATAATTATATAAGCAGAAGTGGAAATTTATCAACCTCACAGTGAATGGGAAAGATACCTAAACAATGATGAAATTTTTGAGCTACTGAAATGACTTTGTGAACAAAGACTCAAAGATTTGCTATCTTAAACTGCTCTCTAAATACCTATGTTTATTGCTATGTCAAATAATACAGCCTTAATCAGACAAGTTTTTATATGCAATGAATAACACTAAATGTATAGATCCATGATCATTCAGATAGCTTAGAAAAAGTGAGAGTTGAGTGTTCAACCCTAAACCGAACATTTATAACATTTCCTCTAAGTATCAGATAACAGGGTTGAAGGGAGGAGAGAGAACATAAGAGTTAGAAGATAGGTCAAAAATAGGTTATGAAATATCTTATGGTCATAACACAACCAGTGAAAACATGATCTTTTTTGTATCTACAACGTGTCTGTACAAGGCTGAAGCTGTCAACAATCCATTAAGGATGTGCAAAGCTTATTGAGTTCTACCTATCTCTGTTGAAGTATTGGCTACTGATGTATTCTGGAGGAAAAACAGCTACTGTCTTCAGTTGAATACCAAATGAGTTGTCTTCAGTTTAATAATCATGTATAAACCTTCCAGATGCCAACTGATTGTTCTGGACCCACAATCAAACAGATGAGCCTAGTTAAATTCAGTGGGTCACAAAAGAACCCCAAAAGACATGTGAGAAGTGATTTATTGGAATGATAGGAAACACACTAAGAATGGGAGGAAGGTAGGAGAGTATGAGAACACAAAGAATATGTTACATCTATATATTAAATTGTCAAAGGACATATTCAATGAAGGTATGTATTTTTTTAAATATACTGGAAAAGGTAATAATATTATACCAATTTTATTTACCTTTGTGCAAATATACATACATTAATATTGAAATATACAAATGGGTTCTGTCTGATTGCCTTCCTATTTGTTTTTCCAAATTAAAAATAAAAATAAACATATAAAAATAGGTGTTACTGTCTATTTATTGTGTGCCAGGGGTGGAAGTTAGTGCCATGCATATGCTAGGTAATTGCACTATAACTCAGATTTACTACATGAATAATTGATATTTATATGCCTCCTCTATAATCTTTTTTTGGAAAAATTATTTAACATGTAAAAATGCATAAAACAATGTACCCTAGCTTTGTCTATTATGCAATAACTATGAAAGGATATTAATACATGTGTGTTTAAAGGAAAATACTCAATATGTGTCACTGTGCCAATTATTTATGTTGTTTTAAGAAAACTAAAATTTGTTATGAACGTAGTTCATCTTCTATATCTTCTTATTTCTGGTTCCTTCTTCTATCCTCGTCCTTGCCTAGTTTTAGTGATATGATCAGTATAATTTCATTTGTGATTGTCATCTTAGTCGAAGAGTTCTTACACTCCAAAGTTCAGTTATTTGAGGAAGGACATTTTCGTTACCAACCAAAATGTATGGCAACACCAAGAGCAACTTTTGTTTTATTATTGTTTTTGTTCTTTTTTTATTTTTTGCTTTTAAATAGGCAAACAATATTCATCCTCATTTCTTGGTTTTCACCATTGCATTATATTTGTCCCAAGCTCCAAATCATCTTCAGGTATCAACCAGTTATACCACTCAGTGACTATTAGAACAGTAAGTATTCTTCAGAGAAACTGATGAGGAGAGAAAGTTGTGGGTGGAGTTGGGATTGACTTATTCAAATGCTTTCCCAGGCTGCTTCACAACTATGTCAGAGATCTAGCACCTAATATTTTAAATGAAATAAAAATATACAATACTTTGGTCTGGTAGTTAGGGACATTATAAAACATTCTTATGAGTGGTTCCAACATTCATCTGCTTTCAGAAATAAAATTGGCAGGCATCTAGTCCAAGTGGCACAGCAGGATCAGCAGTGTCTTCAACAAGGTGAACAACCATAGGAAATAAAGTTGGTTTGTGCTTAACCTTATGAACTTCCAATTGTACTTTTAAGTATATTCAGAGGATCATTTTCAGTATCTTACTGATGTTAAACTACCAATTTTTTTTGTATTGTGATTCTAAAAAATGCTTCATTTTATATTATGTGAAACCCAAATAATCTGATATGAAATTTATAAAATTATAGACTATACACTAAGAGTCTAGATTATGATTTGGAATTATGTTAGATTTTTATTTTCACTAACAGTAATATATGATAATTATATATGGCATTTTGATGGTACCATAAAAAACTGATACAGATTTCAAGCATCATTTAATTAACTCTAGTCTGTGAATCTTATATTCTCTGCCCACTCCTTCTGTAGATGTGTTATTCAGAATATCATATCATTTGGAGTAGCATTTCACTAAGAAACATTGACTGGGTATTATCTACTGCAAAATAGAAAAATTCAGCATCAACAGACTGTAAAATTGACCATAAATAAAGTCTATACATACACAAGTAACAGCTCATTGTCACAAACCTTGTTCATTTGTCTCACACACCTAAAGAACTTAAGCTTCAGAGAATTCAAAGATAATGTATTTGAAAAATATCAAAAAATGACAAAGCCAAATGTTGGTTACTTGGGTTTATAGGGGAGTGAATTTGAAAGCCTATTTATCTATGAATTGCTTAAGAATAACAGCTGTACACATTCATTGTTTCTAGCACTTATTCAGGATGTAGTAGTACTTGCTACTTTCGAGGTTCTGGAGAAAAATGTTATTATTTATATTGTTTCTTGAATATCATTCTGATTATTTTTCTGAAGTTCAAGGAAGGCTTCAGAATATTCTACTTCTACTGTTTTTGTCAAGGTGTTGATCTGCATATTGTCAAGATCCCCTTTTATCAAAGATCCTTTTTTTTTCTACAAGGAATGGTAATACAATTAGATAAAAGAAAGAGAGAGTATTCTGGTTTCTTCTTGCTTGTACAATGATTTTGAAGGAAAATAAGAACAACAGAAATTGAATTCCTATGATGACATCTATTCCTAAAACTCTCTAAATATAAAGTAGCATGAAAAACACATATGGAAAATAAATAGTAAAAACGTAAAATAATAAACTTGATTGAATTATGCTTTAAATGGGCAATACAATGATCTCCATAAGGAATTAAGATACAGCAAAAACACAAACAAAGCAAAACAAACAAACAAAAAAAACACAAAAAACTTGAATCAATTCACAAGGTAATAGCTAGTACAAAACTTCCAGGGTTAAGATATTATTTTTGTATTCTATGTTGAGGCAAAACCAATCTCAGGGCTTTCTAATCAGACTACAAACAATAAGACCCTGATCATCCTGCCCACAAACATATTCCAACTAAGCTACTCTCTATGAATTTTTATATTATGTGAATGAATTATGAACAAAATTTCCAAATGTCACCAAGAAGATTATCATTATGTATCAACATCCTCAAGCTACTTTTTGGCAATAAATGTCAGAAGATTTTTTTATGGGTTTTAAAACTTATTTGCAATTTGTAATGAGTTTTTTGAAAGTACCATTATTTTATGAGTGAGAACAACTGTCAAATGAATGTATTTGTAATGTCAGGAGTTTCATTACTACATGTCTGCAGGGTAAAGTTTAGGTGCTAAACTGCTTCTTCATTTATGGCCCTCTGATAGATTTAAAATATGGGGTAGAGCCCCCTTTTTAAATTAATAATTTAACTTACATTTTTTATTATCTCATTGTTACTCATCCACTCCATTAAGGAGTCATTACACCATTGAAGTTTATAACTTTATAGGAAAGGGAAATAGGAGTATTAACCAATATCATTGGGTTACTCAGCAATGGCTATGCTTTTCATCTGAGCTAGGAGCAATGTGGATTTTGTGCCATTAGAAATCTTTTCATCTACTTTTAATTTAAAACAGGAGAAAAGATTTTAATTCTTCAGCAGAACAATTCATATCCTGTGGATTTTTTCCTATTAGGCAAAGAAGCTATAATATTATGATTGAATATATAAGTAATTCTCATAATCTAAAGGAAAGAAATAGAGCTCAATCAGAACATTTCATTATGAATTGGGTTTTTATAGTATTAAAAAGCATATTAATGCTAATGAATGTCTTAGAAATTCATTCTTTAAATACTCAACTTGGTATTTTATATTAATCAAACTACATCAGTATTTGTGATTACTGACATATATTGTTCCATTGGAAGAGTTGTAAACCAAAGACCAGGATTCCCTCTAGCAAACTTTTTTGAAATTTGTAAAGTAAGCCTTTACAAATCATTCTGTTTATGTTTCAGAGTTTGCAGTTCTATGGTATAAAGTAAAGGAATTTAAAAAAAATAGAGTATTATTGTCTACCTAAAATGTTTATAAATTCACTACTATATTATGCATTTGGAGATTTAAAACTTAACTGTTCTATATGGTCATCTGTATCAATGTATCCAAAATATATTTCTTATAAAACAAAACATGTTTTAATTTCATGTATTTACAGTATCGAAGTACAGAGTATCATTAATACTGTCAGGTATTGGTGCTTGCCCATGGAATCAATCTCAAGTTGGGCTGGATATTGGTTGGCCATTCCCTCAGTTTCTGCCCCATATTTATTTCATCAATTTCTTGTAGTCAGGGTAAATTTAGGGTCAAAATTTTGTGGGTGGGTTGTTGTCTCTATAGCTCCACTGAGATTCCTGCCTGGCTACAGGAGGTGGCCTCTTTAGGTTTCATATCCGTAATGCTTTGAGTCGCAACTAAGAACACTCATATTCATTCTAGCGAGCATCCCTTTTCCCATGCCTCTATAAGTAAATATTTTAAATATTCAAGAAAATCTTGTAAATGAAATCCATGTCTTAGTACATTGCTTTTCACAAATTAGAAATAATTTTTGTTGAGCTGAGATTTTTCTGCCTATTAACTTCTTCCCTTTCTAATCCTCTTGGTTTTCCCTTACATTGAGATGGCTATTTGTAGAATTACCTTAAAGCATATACAGAATGGGTAAGTTTTGGGTAAAAGACTGTCAATCTCAGCAATAATTAACTATAGGAGCCTGAATCAGACCATCACCTGAGGGTTTTATGAAATCCTTTTGCAGTTTGTGGTTCCTGATGTTAAGGAAGATGGATTGTGAATTCAGCAACTAGGCAGTATTCATTATCTGCTTTTCAGACTGAAGTGTCTTGAGGAGTCTGCAAGTTTTAGAGAAAGAAAGCAAATCAGCTGTCCAAGATCTTGTTCAAAATATTAGGGACTCACATTGTAGAGAATGATTTTGATTAAATATTGCCTCCATCTAAAAGCATGCAATTTAGAAGTTATGACACTAAGAAACATTTTATTTTTTTGTACCTATAGCAATATATCTTTTAATGGTACCCAAAATTTCTATTTTCAAATTTGAATCACATCAGTTATTTTAAATACTCTTCCCCAATACAGGTTAAACAAAAGATCAAAATTGTGTGTAAGTGTTTATATATATATATATATATATATATATATATATATGTATGTGATTTACCACTGTAACTGTAAAACCTCTTATATTTGAAGATGTTCAATACGAAACTTTGACTGATCGAACACTGTATTTCTTAATTCTATGGTATAGAAAAAACAAGTTTATTGCTATTTCTATTAGAAGAACACAAGTGGGGTGAAAGAAACAAAAGTAAAACAGCTATTCAATTCTGCTGAGTATTGTACCTGAGAAAGAGGGACTATGTACTCAATTATAGGCATATCCAGATTTCCATTATTTGGACAAATATCCAAAGACCCTGTCAAACAAAGAAATACAAAACACAAAGAGAACGTATATCTACATGAAGAGGTATAAATTTGCAAACTAGATAAAGATGTATATTGTACCAGATAAGTAAAAGATTATAGATTTTATTGCAATAAACATATCTTATATGTAAAGGTCATAGCTTTCTTTATCATGGCAAATATTATATATATATATATATAATGTATAGTATATATTGCATATATACATGTATATATGTGTGTATGTATATCATATAGAACCTACAATATGTAGAAATAAAATAGATTTAATAATAAAAGTCAGGGAAGGAGAGTAGAAAGAAAGCTCTAGTAGAGTAAGAGAATGGCTGCTGCTGATAACCCAAATATGCAAAGAAATGGCAATATAATGATAGTATAAAAAATGTGCCAACATATATATATCTTCTCTTTCTTTCCTTTAGTTTTTTTAAACACAGAAACTTACATAAATAATGTATAGCAGTATTAAATCAAGATAATATATATATATATATATATATATATATATATATATATAATGTCACATCAATGATTCCTTTATGAGAGGTGAAATGACCTGTGAAAATTATTCGCTACACTTTTATTCCACAAAAATACTAGAAAATGTTCTCTGTCAAAAGGTTAAAATATTCATTTTTACAGTAAGGACATGTATGTAACTACCCAAGACATAAAGTGTATATACATTCAATAGTCCACCGAGGATCTAAAAGGTGTCATTTCCTGTGTTCCATTCAGTGTCATAAGGGAGCAAATGCTAAATATGCTCAGACAGAGTACTAAAAAAGAGATGAATTTATGCTGCACATGCTTAAAATTACAGAAAATACTGCTAATCGAGTGTTTTGATATATATTCTATAGCCCACATCTGGATGTGTATATATAGAGATAATATTTCAAATGTATTCTTATATTGAAATTCAGAAAACCTGGAAATAGAATGCAAAATTTATGTTTATATCAAAATATGGGAGGCATCCACTAAAAAAAAAAAAGAAAGAAAAACAGTAAAACACTTTGAAAATTTTAAATTTATAAAGTTAAAGTTATAAAGTTATAAATTTGAAAGATAATTATTTATAGTATAAAAATATATAGTAATTTTCAAGATGATATGTGCAACTCACATATACCAAACATATAGGATAATGTCAAAAATAAATCCTTTTATGTATAGTAATATTAAAAGTACTGACTGGTCAATATTATGCACTGAAGATACAAAGTTATTATTTGAAAATAAGAGAATGATAAAACCTAATTAAAAACAAAATCAAGCTGAGTGTCTATACTAATAAAATGATTAGACTTGAATATTACACAAAATGTCTATAAATATGACAAGAAACTATAATGGTAAAATTAAAAATAATAGTTAGGTATATATTATTGTGTATAATTAATATGACTATTTATAATATATATTATGTATAAATATATACAACTATAAATCAATTAGATGATATTGCACAAACTGAAAGAAGTTAAATAGTAGAATGTTTGACAATAACAGTTTCAAACTTCAACATTCTATTTTCAATAACCAGAAAGAAATTAGCCTCATTACAGGAAAACTAAAAATATCAGTGGATGTAACACAATGCTCCATCTAACAAGAGTAGGCATTGCTATTCTCCATGTTACATTTTGTGTTTACTATTAAGTAAGTATCTTATTTTATGTGAAGTGAACTAACTATAAGTATTCTCTTTGATACTAATGGAATAAAATTTTCAAATCCATAATAGTAAACACAAAATAAATCCCCTCAATGGAAATATAATAATAACAGTGCTAATTTATCAGTGGACTGAAGGATAGCTCCCTAGGGGGAAAAAAAGAAAGTTTTTGATGTAAAGAAACTTAAAAAACACCAACATCCACTCTGCCCTGCCAGAGAAGCATCTTCTTTCTGGCCCACAACCCAGCCCTGGTCACGGTTTATACTCCAGATGCCCTTCCACACTCACAGATAGCTTGATTCCCACGAGGTTGTCACAACCTGGTTCAAAGGTGAGATTCCCCCACCCCAATACCTGGCCTAACTGGGACTACCATGGGGCACAGCAAATACAGCACATATCCACCCTGCTTGAGACACATCATCAATATGCTCCACAACTGTTCCCAGGAGTAGATCAGGTGCTCCAGCTTGTCCCCAGCCCCTGCCCCCAAGACAGCTCAACTCTCAGGAGGTCTAACATAACTATGTTCACAGAGACAGTCTAAGTCAAGAAGGTCTATCATAACCAGGGTCAAAGGAGAGAGAGGATCCAGTCAGAGACAGCAAGGCCAGTTAACACATGAGATAACCACATGGCAAGAGGCAAGCACAAGAAAATAAGCAATAGAACCCAACACCACTTAGGAGCATCAGAACCCAGTTTTCTCACCACAGAAAGCCCTGGGAATACTAACACATATGAAGATGATAGAGGACCTTAAGGAGGACATAAATACCTCCCTTAAAGAAATACAGGAGAACATAGGTAAACAGCTAGAAGTTCTTAAATAAGAAACACATAAATCCCTTAAATACAGGAAAATACAGCCAAACAGGTAAAGGAAATAGACAAACCATTCCAGGATCAAAGGACGAAAACAGAAACAATGAATGAATCACAAAGGGAGGCAACTCTGGAAATGGAAAACCTAGAATGAGATCAGGAGTTATAGTCACAAGCAGCACCATCAGAATATAAGACATAGAAGAGAGAATCTCAGGCATAGAAGATACCATAGAAGATATTGACACAACAGTTAAAGAAAATAAAAAGAGCAAAATATTAATAAGTGGAAATATCCAGGGAATTCAGGACATAATAAAAAGACTAAACCTAAGAATAATAGGAATAGAAGAAAATAAACATTCTAAATTCATAGAGTCAGGAAACATCTTCAAAAAAATCATAAAAGAAAACTTCGCTAAACTAAGAAAATGATGGCTATAAATGAAAAAGAATTCTTCGGAACACCAAATAGATTGGACCAGAAAAGAAATTCCTCCTGTCATATAATATTCAAAACATTAAATAAACAGAACACAGAAAGAATATTAAAAGCCATAAGGGAAAATAGCCAAATAAGATAAAAAAGTCAGACCTATCAGAATTATACAAGACTTCTCAACAGACTTTAAAAGCCAGAAGATATTTGAGAGATGTCAGACAAACACTACGAGAACACAAATGTCAGCCCAGGATACTATACCCAGCAAAAGTGAATCACCATAGATTGTAGTGAAAGGAAGATATCTGTGACAAAACTAAATTTAAAATTATCTTCCTAAAAGTCTAGACTTACAGCAGATGATATAAGAAGAGCTCCAACAGAAGGAGAGAAATGACACTTAAGAACAACCAAAAGATTAATCATCTCACAACCAACCCAAATGAAGAGAACTACACAAACATACTACTATAACTAACAACAAAAATAACAGGAATCAACAATTGTTGGTATTTAATATCTCTCAACATCAATGGACTCAATTCCCAATAAAAACACATTGGCTACAGAGTGGATACTTAAATAAGTTGCAGCGTTCTGTTGCAAACAGGAAACAAATTTCAGTGACATAGACAGACTCTGCCTTAGAGTAAAAGGCTGGAAAAAAGTTTCAAGCAAATGGTCCCAAGGAGCAAGCTGGAATAACCATTCTAACATCCAATAAAATAGACCTTGAACCAAAACTTATCCAAAGAGATGGGGAAGGATACTTCGTTCTCATCAAAGGGAAAACAAATCTATCATGATGTTCTCTCAATTATGAGTATCTATTCCCCAAATGCAAAAGTACCCACCCTTATAAAAAAAATGTTACTAAAGCTCAAAACACATTGATCCTCACAGAATAATAGTAGGATACTTCAGTGTTGTACTCTCACAAATTGAATGATTATGGAAACAGAAACTAGGCAGAAACAAAGTGAAACTAAGAGAATTTATGAACCAAATGGATTTAACATATATCTACAAAACATTTCATCCTAAAACAAAACAAAATATGTTATTCTCAACACCTCATGGTACATTCTCCAAAATTGACTTCATGATTGGACACAAAACAAGCCTCAAGAAATACGAGAATATTGAAATCATCCCATCCAATCTATCCAGGCACCAAGTATTAAGGCTATTTGTAAACGACAACAAAAAGAAGAGAAAGCCAACATACTTATGGGATTTGAATGACTTTCTTCTCAATGATGACTTGGTCAGGGAAGGAATAAAGTAATAAAGACTTTCTAGAATTTAGCAAAAATGTAGATACAGCATATCTAAACTTGTATAACACAACAAAGCAGTGCTAAGAGGAAAAATCATAGCATTAAATACCTTCATAAAAAATTGGTGAGATCCTACACTGGCAATTTAACAGCACTTCTGAAAGATGTAGAACAAAAGTACTAAACACACGGAAGAGAAGTAGAGTGCAGGAAGTAATACAATTCCGGGCTGAAATCAACTAATTAGATACAAAGAGGACTATAAAAAAAAATTAACAAAATTTAGAGCTAGTTCTTTGAGAAAATCAATAAGATACATAAATTCTTAGCCAAACTAACTAAATGGCACAAAGAAGTACCTAAATTAACAAAATCAGAAATGAAAAAGTAGACATAACAACAAAAAGTGAAGAAATTCAAAAAAATAATCAGATCCTACTATAAAAGACTATATTCAACAAAACCATAAACTCTGTGAAATTGATGATATTCTAGACATACATCTGGAATTAAAATCAAATCAGGATCAGATACACTATGTAAAGGGTCCCATAATCTCTAAGAAAATAGAAGCATTCATTAAAAGTGTGCCAAACAAAAAAGCCCAGGGTCAGACAATTTTAACACAGAATTCTATCAGTCCTTCAAGGAAAACATAGTAGCAATACTTCTCAAAATATTCCACAAAGTAGAAACAGAAGGAATACTACCTAACTCATTCCATGAGGCTACAGTTTCACTGATGCCTAAGGCACACAAAGGCCCAACAAAGAATGGGAACATCAGAATAATTTTGCTTATATGAATATCCATACAAAAATGTTCAATATAATTTTTACAAACAAAATCCAAGAAAACCTCAAAATGATTATTCATCAAGATCAAGTAGTCTTCATCTGAGTGATTCAGGGATGGTTCAATATATGGAAATCCATCAATGTAACCCACTATACAAACAAAATCAAAGAAAAAAACATCACATGATTATCTCATTAATTGCTGAAAAATTCTTCAATAAAATACAACACCTCTCCATGTTAAAAATCTTCGAAAGACCAGGAATTCAAGGCACATACCCAAACATAATAAAAGCAATATACAGGTAACCAATAGTCAACATCAAATTAAATGGAGAGAGGATTGAAACAGTCTCACTAAAATCAGGAACAAAAGAAAGCTACCCACTGTCTCCCTATTTATTCAATATAGTATTCAAATTTCTAGCTAGAGCAATTAGACAACAACAACAAAATTCAATGGGGAGCACATTGGAAAGAAAGAATTTAAGGCATCACTATTTCCAGATGATGTGATAGTATACATAAACGACCCAAAAATTCTATCAGAGGAATTCTACAGCTGATAAACAACTTCAGCAAAGTAACTGGATATAAAACTAACTCAAACAAACCAGTAGTCTTCCTCTACACAGAGGATAAACAGGCTGAGAAACAAAATAAGGAGGAAACAGCCTTTTCAATAGTCACAAATAATAAATTATATCTTCGCATAACTCTAACCAAACAAATGAAAGACCTATATGACAAGAACTTATAATCCCTGGGGGGAAAAAAAAAAACTGAAGAAGACCTCAGAAGATGGAAAGTTCTCCCATGCTCAAGTATAGGCAGGATTAACATAGTAAATCTTACCAAAAGTAATCTACTGATTCAATGCAATACCCATCAAAATTCCAGCGAAATTCTTCACAGAAATGGAAAGAGCAATTCTCAACGTCATCTGGAAAAACAAAACCCCAGAATAGAAAAACAATTCTCTACAATAAAAGAACTCCTGGGGAATCACCACCCCTGACCTCAAACTGTATTATAGAGCAAAAATGATAAAAACAACATGGTTTTGATACAGAGACAGACAGGTAGATCAATGAAATAGAATTAACGACCCAGAAATAAATAAACCCACATACCTATGGTCACGTTTTCTTTGACAAAGAAGCCAAAATAGAAATGCACTTTTAATAAAAGATGCTCATCTAACCAACATATAGAAGACTGTAAATTGAACCATATTTAACTCCTTGTACAAAGTTCAAGTCAAAGTGGATCATGAACCTCTGGATAAAACCAGATTCACTGAATCTAACAGAAGAGAAAGTGGGAACAAGCCTCAAACACATTTGTACAGGAGGACATTCCCTAACAGAACAGCAATGGCTCAGGCTCTAAGATCAAAACTGGTAAGTGGGACCTCAGGAATCTTGACTTAGCTCCATTTTTTCCATTTTTTCTCTCTGCCTAGTTTCCCTCTCTTTCAGCCCCAGTCTGCCACTCAGGTGTACCTTGTCCATGTGAGCCACGGGCCAGCTCGCAACAAGGGCAAAATTGGAGCAGAAACTGAAGGAAAGGCTATCCAGAGAATGCCCCACCTTGGGATCCTTACCATCTGCAGATACCGAATCCCTGCACTTCTGCTGATGCCAAGATGTTCTTTCAGACTGGAGCCTGGTATGGCTGTCCTCTCAGATTTTCTGCCAGCACAGGGCTAAGACATATGCAGATACTCATAGACAACCATTACTGAGCCTGGGGACCCTAATGGAAAAGTTAAGGGAAGGGCTGGAGGAGATAAAGGGGGTTGCAGTGCCAAAGGAAGAACAACGATATCAACAACTGAACACCTCAGAACTCCCAGGGACTATACAACCAACCAAAGAGTATGCATGAACTGAAGGAAAAACAAGTGCAAGAATCAGGTGCAGACGGTCGGGAAATTGAACAGAGGTGTGTAGCAATGGGTGAAGGAGAACTGGGGCTAGCAACCAGAAAGTACAAGATGCCAGGAAAGCAAGAGCCTCCCAGGACCCCACAGGGATGACATTAGCTGAAATACACAAAAAAGGGGAGGGAAAATTTGTTGAGACCATATCCGGTGGATAGGCATCCATCCATCCCCCAGTTGAGGGATGGGGCCAGCCACCCATCTTGAACATTTTAACCCAGAATTGTTCCTATCTAAAAGAAATACAAGAACGAAGAGTGGAGCAGAGACTGAAGGAAAGGCCATCCAGAGACTGCCCCACCTGGGGATCCATCCCACATGCAGAGACCAAACCCAGACACTATTGCAGATGCTAAGTACTTGCTGACAGTAGCCTGATACAGCTCTCTCCTGTGAGGCTCTGCCAGATGGTGACCAATGCAGATATTAATGCTTGCAGGCAACAATCATACTGAGCACACGGACCCCAATGGAGGAGTAAGGGGAAGAACTGAAGGATCTGAAGGGGCCTTATCTGGCACCAATGGGAGGAGAAGCCCTTGGTCCTATGAAGACTTGATGCCCCAGTGTAGAGGAATGCTAGGGTGGGGAGGCTGGAGTGAGTAGATGGTTGGGGGAACACCCTCATAGAAGCAAGGTAAGGAGAAATAGGATATGAGGTTTGCTGAGGGGAAAACGGGATAGCATTTGAAATGTACATAAATAAAATATCCAATTTTTAAAAAAGAATATGCATGGGCTGGTACATGGCTCCTGCTTTCTATGAAGTAGTGGATTCCCTTATCTAGCATCAGTGGGAGAGGAGGTTCTTGGTCTTGTGGAGGCTTGATGTCCCAGAAAATGAGGATGCTAGAGGGTTGAGGCAAGAGTGGGTGGTTTGGTAGGGGATCACCCTCTTAGAGGTAAAGTAGAGGGGGATGGGGTGGGGGTTTGAGGAGAGGAAATGAGAAGGGGAGTAACATTTAAAATATAAACCAATAAAATGATTTAAAAAAAACCACCACCAACAACAAAGCCCAAATATTTAATCTCAATGGAATACAACTAAAACAGAGATTCAAGGGTTGATTATATGTATAAACAGCTGCCCTTTAATATTTTTGAAATTATTTATATTCATATAATTTGGGGAAAAATTTAGGGAAAAAAAACCTTATAAAAGCAAAAATAAATTGACTAGTAAAACCTGGAAAAAATTATAAAAATTTCAATGATGAAAGTCAAAAGTATGGAAAAAAAACTTATAACACAGGGAAACATATAATAGAATATTAATAATAAAAAAACACAACAACAACAAAAGGAAATGTCAAAGTTTAGCTAACCACAAAACAAAATATTCAATTTATCAAAGTAATAAATGTGATATAAAATATTATTACAAAAATGTTTGAAAATCATATTACAACTAATTTAATAACTTAAGTCTATGAATAATTTCATAGAATAATGATGAATGCTGAAAATGACATAGATGGGCTAGAGAGTATGAAGAAACTGATAGTAAATAAGCTGAACTGGAATTGAAAATTTCAGAATCCCCTACAAAGTTATTGTAAAGGCCAAGAGGCCTTCCTTGTGGAGAACTACCAAACATGTAAAAAGAATCAAGAAAACTCTGTTATGATAATTTTTGAAAGCCATAAAACAAGTCCGAATGATTCAATGAGGCTATTTATTACATCAACATTAAAAGCAAACATATATTTAAATTAAATGCCAAAATTACTGATGAATAAATTTTGTGATGTGAAATTCCACAAAACCAATAATAACTCAGACTCAGCAACATATTAAAAAAATATAGTTTGGAATCAAGTGAAATTTATCCTGGAATGCAAAATTAATTTGCTTCATTTAAAAAAATAATAAAAATTGGTACAACACAGGGCTTCATACCCAAAATCGCACCAGGAGGGAGCAAGCATCCCAGGAGTGCAGACAGACCTGAGTGAAGATAGGACTACCACTTCTGTTCAGAGGAACCAACCTGGAACACTAAGGACACAGAAACTAAGGGGCTGCCTGCGACATAAGTCTTCCACTCTTCGTCTATGCCCAGAGCTGATCCTGTGCCACCGAGCTACATACACAATTACCAACAGAAGAGATCTGGTCTTTCAGGAGTGTCTACAAACCTGCAAACACAAGTAAGACCACCACTTCTCTTCAAATTCCTGGCCCATGTGTGACCCTCACAGAGCCATCAGGACACAGAAACCAAGGATCAGCTGGGGATAGGATCCTTCTGATCTCAGTCTGCACCCCAGAACTGACCCTGTACCACAGTTTTCCATATCCAAATTCCCCCCAGAGAGGACTGGACTTCCAGGAGTACTGACAAACAAGCTTGTATTAGGGACAAGCCAAAACCAGAGAGAGCATGACTAGTTAACATAAGAGATAACCAGATGGCAAAACCCAAGCACAAGAACATAAACAACAGAAACCATGACTACTTGGCAACATCAGAACCCAGTTATCCCACACAGAGTGCCCTGGTTACACCATAAAAGCAAGACACTGATTAAAAATTACATCTCATGATGATGATAGAGGACTTTGAGAAGGACATAAATAACTCCCTTAAAGAAATACAGGAAAGCACAAGCAAACATGTAGAAGACATTAAAGAGGAAACACAAAAATCCCTTAAAGAATTAAAATAATATACAACCAAACAGGAAAAGGAACTTAATAAAACCATCTAGGATCTAAAAATGGTAAAAGAAACAATAAAGAAATCAAAAAGGGAGAAAACACTGGAGATAGAAAACCTAGGAAAGAGACCAGCAGTCAGAGATGCAATCATAAATTACAGAATACAAGTGTCAAAAGAGAGAATCTCAGGGGCAGATGATACCATAGAAAACAATGACACAACAGTCAAGAAAAATACAAAATGCAAAAAGCTTCTAACCTAAAACATGCAAGAAATCCAGGACACAATGAGAAGACCAAACCTAAGGATAATAGGTATAGAAGAGAATGAAGATTTCCAACATAAAGGGCCAGTAAATGTCTTCCACAAAATTATAGAAGAAAATGTCCCTAACATAAAGAAATACATGCTCACGAACATACAAGAAGCCTAAAGAACTCCAAATAGTTTGGACCAGAAAAGCATTTCCTCTCGTCACATAATAATCAAAATACCAAATGTACTAAACAAAGAAAGAATATTTAATGCATTAAGGGAAAAAGATCAAGTAACATATAAAGGCAACCCTATCAGAATTATACCTGACTTCTCACCAGAGACTCTGAAAGCTAGAAGATACTATGGAGATTTCAAACAGACCCTAAGAGAACACAAATGCCAACTCAGACTATTATACCCAGCAAAACTCACAGTTCCCATAGATGGAGAAGCCAAGATATTCCATAACAAAACCAAATTTACACAATATCTTTCCACAAGTCCAGCACTACAAAGGATAATAGGTGGAAAATGTCAACACAAGGAGGGAAAATACAACTTAGAAAAAGCAAGAAAGTAATCTTCTTTTAACAAAACCAATAGATCCAAATCAAAACAACCCCGAAATTCCACCTTTCACCAGTCAGAATGGCTAAAATCAAATACTCAGGTGACAGCAGATGCTGGTTAGGATGTGGAGAAAGAGGAACACTCCTCCATTGCTGGTGGGATTGCAAGCTGCTACTAACACTCTGGAAATAAGTTTGGTGGTTCCACAGAAAATTGGACATAGTACGACCTGAGGACATAGCAATATCACTCATGGGCATATATCCAGAAGATGCTCCAACATGTAATAAGGACACATGACCCACTATGTTCATAGCAGCCTCATTTATAATAGCCAGAGGCTGGAAAGAACACAGATGTCCAACAGAGAAATGGATACAGGAAATGTGGTGTATATACACAATGGAGTACTACTTAGCTATTTAAAACAATGAATTTATGAAAAATTTAAGCAAATGGATGTAACTAGAAAATATTATCTTGAGTAAGGTAACCTAATCACAAAAGAACACACATGGTATGCACTCACTGATAAGAATCTTGGAATACCCAAGATTCAATTTACTGACCATGTGAAGCTCAGGAAGAAGATAAATCAAAGTGTTGCTACTTTGGTCTTTCTTAGAAGGAGGAACAAAATATGTATGGGAGGAGTTATAGAGACAAAGTGTGGAGCAGAGACAGAAGCACATCCAGAGACTGCCCCACCTGAAAATCAACCCCATATACTGTCACCAAACCCAGACACTATTATGGATGCCAACAAGTGATTGCTAACAGGAGCCTGATAGAGCTGTCTCCTGAGGGGCTCTTACACTGCCTGAAAAATAAAATGGTGGATGTTTTCAGCTAACCATTGCACTGAGCACAGGGTCCCCAATGGAGAAACTAGAGAAAGGACACAAAGAGCTGAAGGGGTTTGCAGCCCCATAGGATGAAAAACAGTATGAACCAACCAGTACCCCTAGAGCTTCCAGGGACTAAACCACCAAACAAAGGGTAAACATGGAGGAACCCATTGGTCCAGCTGCGTATGTAGGAGAAGGTGGTCTAGTCTGTCATCAATTGGAGGAGAGGCCCTTGGTCCTGTGAAGGTTCTATGCGCCAGTGTAGGCGAATGCCAGATCCAGGAAGTAGGAATGGGTGGGTTGGTGAGCAGGGGTAGGCGGGAGGGGATGGGGGATTTCAGAGGGGAAACCAGGAAAGGGGATAACATTTGAAATGTAAATAAAGAAAATATCTAATAAAAATCTATAAATAAAAAAATGTAAAATTGCTACACCAAGAAAATAAAGGAAGATAAAACCATTACTCTCAATAGATGTGAAATAAATACTATAATCCTTTTTATGCTTAAAACATTATCATTGTTTCACTAACAGGAGACATCGTGAAGAATACCTATGAAAAATTTATAGCTGGTACCATAATTGATAGTGAAAGACTAAATGCTTTCTTACTAGTATGTTGGAAAATATCTAGAATAGCACCTGTCTTAGTTTCTGAACAAACTAGAAGAGATCTACTTTAAAAATATAGAAGAAGAGAAATTAATGTCACAGCACACATGTGGAGGTACATGCATATCTTATTGGTTTTCTTATACCATGTGGGTAATCAAAATTGCCATTAAGAAAATGACTCTTTTGAGTAGAAGAAAATTGTATACGTGACAAGTGATTAAAATCAAATAACCCCATTAAAAAATGGAGCTCAGAGCTAAACAAAGAATTCTCACCTGAGGAATACCGAATGGCTGAGAAGCACCTGAAAAAATGTTCAACATCCTTAATCATCAGGGAAATGCAAATCAAAACAACCCTGAGATTCCACTTCACTCCAGTCAGAAAGGCTAAGATCAAAAATTCAGGTGACAGCAGATGCTGGCAAGGATGTGGAGAAAGATGAACACTCCTCTATTGTTGGTGGGATTGCAAGCTTGTACAACCACTCTGGAAATCAGTCTGGCAGTTCCTCAGAAAATTGGACATAGTACTACTGGAGGATCCCACAATACCTCTCCTGGGCATATATCCAGAAGATATCCCAAACGGTAAGAAAGACATATGCTCCACTATGTTCATAGCATACTTATTTATAATAGCCAGAAGCTGGAAAGAACCCAGATGCCCCTCAACAGAGGAAGGGATACAGAAAATGTGGTACATTTACACAATGGAGTAGTACTCAGCTATTAAAAAAAATTAACTTATGAAATTCCTAGGCAAATGGATGGACCTGGAGGGCATCATCCTGAGTGAGGTAACCCAATCACAAAGGAACTCATACAATATGTACTCACTGATAAGTGGATATTAGCCCAGAAACTTAAGATACCCAAGATATAAGATACAATTTGCTAAATGCATGAAGTTCAAGAAGAACGAAGACCAAAGTATGAACACTTTGCCCCTTCTTAGAAATGGGAACAAAACACCCATGAAAGGAGCTACAGAGACAAAATTTGGAGCTGTGACGAAAAGATGGATCATCTAGTAATTGCCTTATGCAGGAATCCATCCAATAATCAGCTTCTAAACGCTGACACCATTGCATACACTAGCAAGATTTTGCTGACGTGAGACTATGCCAGGGCCTAGCAAACACAGAAGTGGATGATCACAGTCAGCTATTGGATGGATCACACAGCACCCAATGGATGAGCTAGAGAAAATACCCAAGGAGCTAAAGAGAAATGCAACCCTATAGGTGGAACAATAATATGAACTAACTAGTACCCCAGAGCTCTTGTCTCTAGCTGCATATGTATCAAAAGATGGCCTAGTCGGCCATCACTGCAAAGAGAGGCCTATTGGTCTTGCAAACTTTATATGTCCCAGTACAGGGGAACCCCAGGGCCAAAAAGGGGGAGTGGGTGTATAGGGGATTGGGAGGGTGGGTATGGAGGACTTTTGGGATGGCATTGAAAATGTAAACGAGGAAAATACCTAACAAAAAATAAATTAAAAAAATAAAAAATAAAAGGAAGCAACAATTACTTTTCTTTAATATCTCTTAATATCAATGGACTCAACTCCCCAATAAAAAGACATAGACTAAAAGATTGGTTACACAAACAGGACCCAACATTTTGCTGCTTACAGGAAACTCATCTCAGAGAAAAAGATAGACACTACCTCAGAATGAAAGGCTAGAAAAAAATTTTCCAAGCAAATGGTAGGAAGAAACAAGCTGGAGTAGCCATCATAATATCTAATAAAATCGACTTCCAACCCAAAGTCACCAAAAGAGACGAGGAAGGGCACTTCATACTCATCAAAGGTAAAATCCTCCAAGAGGATACCTATGCTCCAAATACAAGGGCAGCCACATTCATTAAAGATACTTTATTAAAGCTCAAAGCACACATTGCAACTCACACAATAATAGTGGGAGACTTCAACACACCTCTTTCACCAATGGACAGATCATGGAAGCAAAAATTAAACAGGGACACAGTGAAACTAACAGAGGGTATGAAACAAATAGATCTGACAGATATCTACAGAACATTTTATCCTAAAACAAAAGGATATACCTTCTTCTCAGCACCTCACGGTACCTTCTCCAAAATTGACCACATATTTGGTCACAAAACAAGCTTCAACATACACGAAAATATTGAAATTGTCGCATGCATCCTATCAGATCACCATGGAGTAAGGCTGTTCTTCAATACCAAAATAAATAATAGAACTCCAACACACATGTGGAAACTAAACAGCACTCTTCTCAATGATACCTTGGTCAAGGAAGGAAAAAAGAAAGACATTAAAGACTTTTTGGAGTTTAATGAAAATGAAGCCACAACATGCCCAGACTTATGGGACACAATGAAAGCATTTCTAACAGGAAAACTCATAGCTCTGAGTGCCTCCAAAAAGAAACTAGAGAGAACACACATTAGCAGCTTGACAACACACCTAAAAGCTGTAGAATAAAAGGAAGCAAATTCACCCAAGAGGAGTAGACAGCAGGAAATATTCAAACTCAGGGGTGAAATCAACCAAGTGGAAGCAAGAAGAATTATTCAAAGAATCAACCAATAGAGGAGATGGTTCTTTGAGAAAATCAACAAGATAGATAAACCCTTAGCCAGACTCACTAGAGGGCACAGGGAAAGTATTCTAATTAACAATATCAGAAATGAAATGGGAGACATAACAACAGATCCTGAAGAAATCCAAAACACCATCAGATCCTTCTACCAAAGGCTATACTCAACAAAACTGGAGAACCTGGATGAAATGGACAAGTTTCTAGACAGATACCAGGTACCAAAGTTAAATCAGGATCAAGTTAACGATCTAAACAGTCCCATATCCCCTAAAGAAATAGAAGCAGTCATTAATAGTCTCCCAGCCAAAAAAAGCCCAGGACCAGATGGGCTTAGTGCAGAGTTCTACTAGACCTTCAAATAAGATAATTCCAGTTCTTCACAAACTATTCCACAAAATAGAAGTAGAAGGAACTCTACCCAACCCATTCTATGAAGCCACAATTTCTCTAATACCTAAACCACAGAAAGATCCAACAAATATAGAGAACTTCAGTCTAATTTCCCTTATGAATATAGATGCAAAAATCCTCAATAAAATTCTCGCTAACTGAATCAAAGAACATATTAAAGCAATCATCCATCCTGACCAAGTAGGTTTTGTTCCAGGGATGCAGGGATGGTTTAATATATGGAAATTCATCAACGTAATCCATTATATAAACAAACTCAAAGAAAAAAACCACATGATCATCTTGTTAGATGCAGAAAAAGCATTCGACAAGATCGAACACCCATTAATGATAAAAGTTTTGGAAAGATCAGGAATTCAAGTCCCATACCTAAACGTGATAAAAGAAATCTACAGCAAACCAGTAGCCAACATCAAAGTAAATGGTGAGAAGCTTGAAGCAATCCCACTAAAATCAGGACTAGACAAGGCTTTCCACTCTCTCCATACATATTCAACATTGTATTTGAAGTCCTTGCCAGAGCAATTCGACAACAAAAGGAGATCAAGGGGATACAAATTGGAAAAGATGAAGTCAAAATATCACTTTTTGCAGATGATATGATAGTATATATAAGTGACCCGAAAAATTCCACCAGAGAACTCCTAAACCTGATAAACAGCTTCAGTGAAGTAACTGGATAGAAAATTGACTCAAACAAGTCAATGGCCTTTCTCTACACAAAGAATAAACAGGCTGAGAAAGAAATTAGGGAAACAACACCCTTCTCAATAGTCACAAAACAATATATAATACCTTGCCGTGACTCTAAAAAAGGAAGTGAAAGATCTGTATGATAAAAACTTCAAGTCTCTCAGGAAAGAAATTAAAGAAGATCTCAGAAGATGGAAAGATCTCCCATGCTCATGGATTGGCAGGATCAACATTGTAAAAATGGCTATCTTGCCAAAAGCTATCTACAGATTCAATGCAATCCCCATCAAAATTCCAAATCAATTCTTCAACAAATTAGAAAGAGCAATCTGCAAACTCATCTGGAATATCAAAAAACCTAGGATAGCAAAAACTCTTCTCAAGGATAAAAGAACCTCTGGTGAAATCACCATGCCTGACCTAAAGCTTTACCACAGAGCAATTGTGATAAAAACTGCATGGTACTGGTATAGTGATAGACAAGTAGACCAATGGAATAGAATTGAAGACCCAGAAATGAACCAACACACACCTATGGTCACTTGATCTTCGACAAGGTGGCTAAAACTTTCCAATGGAACAAAGACAGCTTTTTCAACAAATTGTGCTGGCACAACTGGTTGTTATCATGTAGTAGAATGGGAATCTATCCATTCTTATCTCCTTGTACCAAGGTCAAATCTAAGTGGATCAAGGAACTTCACATAAAACCAGAGACGCTGAAAATTATAGAGGAGAAAGTGGGGAAAAGCCTTGAAGATATGGGCACAGGGGAAAAATTCCTGAATAGAACAGCAATGGCTTGCACGGTATGATCAAGAATTGACAAATGGAACCTCATGAAACTGCAAAGCTTCTGCAAGGCAAAAGACACCGTCAATAAGACAAAAAGACCACCAACAGACTGGGAAAGTATCTTTACCTATCATAAATCAGATAGGTGACTAATATCCAATATATATAAAGAACTCAAGAAGGTGGCTCCAGAAAATGAAATAACCCCATTAAAAAATGGGGCTCAGAACTGAACAAAGAATTCTCACCTGAGGAATACCGAATGGCAGAGAAGCACCTGAAAAAATGTTCAACATCCTTAATCATCAGAGAAATGCAACTCAAAACATTTCTGAGATTCCACCTCACACCAGTCAGAATGACTAAGATCAAAAATTCAGGTGACAGCAGATGCTGGCGAGGATATGGAGAAAGAGGAACACTCCTCCATTGTTGGTGGGATTGCAAGCTTGTACAAACATTCTGGAAATCAGTCTGGCGGTTCCTTAGAAAATTGAACATAGTACTACCGGAGGATCCAGCAATACCACTCCTGGGCATATATCCAGAAGATGTACCAACGGGTAAGAAGGACACACGCTCCACTATGTTCATAGCAGCCTTATTCATAATAGCCAGAAGCTGGAAAGAACCCAGATGCCCCTCAACAGAGGAAGGGATACAGAAAATGTGGTACATTTACACAATGGAGTAGTACTCAGCTATTAAAAAGAATAAATTTATGAAATTACTCGGCAAATGGATGGACCTGGAGGGCATCATCCTGAATGAGGTAACACAATCAGAAAGGAACTCACACAATATGTACTCACTGATAAGTGAATATTAGCCCAAAACTTAGGATACCCAAGATAGAAGATACAATTTGCTAAACACATGAAACTCAAGAAGTATGAAGACCAATGTGTGGATACTTTGCCGCTTCTTAGAATTGTGAACAAAACACCCATGGAAGGAGTTACAGAGACAAAGTTTGGAGCTGTGACGAAAGAATGGACCATCTAGAGACTGCCATATCCAGGGATCCACCCCATAATCAGCTTCCAAATGCTGACACCATTGCATACACTAGCAAGATTTTGCTGAAAGGACCAGTATATAGCTGTCTCAAGTGAGACTATGCCTGGGCCTAGCAAACACAGAAGTGGATGCTCACAGTCAGCTATTGGATGGATCACAGGGCTCCCAATGGAGGAGCTAGAGAAAGTACCCAAGGAGCTAAAGGAATCTGCAACCCTATAGGTGGAACAACATTATGAACTAACCAGTACCCCGGAGCTCTTGACTCTAGCTGCATGTTTATCAAAAGATGGCCTAGTCGGCCATCACTGGAAAGAGAGGCCCATTGGACTTGCAAACTTTATATGCCCCCGTACAGGGGAACACCAGGGCCAAAAGGTGGGAGTGTGTGGGTAGGAGAGTATGGGGGGAGTGTATTGGGGACGTTTTGGATAGCATTCGAAATGTAAATGAGGAAAATACCTAATAAAAATGAATTCTAATAAATAAATAAATAAATAAAATGCACAAAATGACAGAAAAAAATCCAGTTTGATTTACTTATTCTGGAGTTGTAGGGAGGAGACATTACATGGATAGAGGAGTAGCTTATCAGGACATGTATGTTTAGTACCTGGCTCTAAGGAAACTTCTAGGCATATTAAATGCAAGGAACTATCAAAAAACACTGGGAATGAACTGTATTGCTTATATTTTAACACTTATGGATTGATAAAATTCTTGCCATTTTAAAAGTTCTTATGAAAATATTTAAATTAGTTATGGAGAAGCAAAAATGGGTATATAATTGTGTGCATATTCAGAGAGAAAATTCTCATTGTTTTCTTTCCTCTGACAATTATCTAATAACTGAGTCTCATAAATTAGTAATCCATTTAAAAAAAATAGTGGCTGATGCTAAGCTATAGGATCCTGGCCAGCCTCTACCTACTTTCTCTAGAATCTTGTTCTATGTTTTCTCATCTCAACTATTTTTCCTGAATCATACAGGAAAATATTAATTTTAATGTGTTCGGAATGAAACACAGTCCTCTGTATAAACAAATACTTTTATTCACTGAGCCAGGTTTCTAGGCCTACAAAGAAGAAATCTTAAAGATAGACATAATAAAAGTCACATTGTATACAAAATAATGAAGTTAGTGATATTTTAACAGAACTGAACTGATAATAAGTGAGCGTGGTAATATATTTAAGGTCATTAAAATAAACCCAGAAGTCTATAGTTGTGACAATATTCAATGGACTATGGAATTGTCAGACCTACAGGCACTGAAAGAATTAGTTGCAGATTCACACTGAAAGAAAATGATGCTATAGAAATCTTTCCAGTGGGGGAAAAATGATATCAAATTAATATGCAGAACTGTATAGAACAGTGAAGAACAAGAGAAATACCAATTATATAGATAAGAATAACATGTTTTCTGTCTCACTTAATTTTTAATAGAATGTGTAGTAATTAAATAAAAAGAATGATTATGGAATGAAGTATGTATATGAAAATTATATGGTTCATTATTATAGGGATATAAATGGCTGTATTTATATTTCTGGTTTATTATATTACATGGAAACTGACATATTTGAAGATATGTGATAGATAAAGTATATGCTAAAACTATTAACCACAAAGCAACTGAAAATAATCAGTAATATTTAATATACAAAATGGAGGTCAAATAAAAATTGTTTAAATGTTGTTTTAAGCAAACCAGTAAAAAGAAAAATAATTAAATGGAAAAACTTCACAAGCAAAATGAGAGTAAACATAATGATCATAAATTTTAGCAGAATATATTCTGGGGGTGCTATATATCAAACTCTTTTTTTTTTTCAAAATGGGAAAATATGGCAAAAGGCATTCTCTATAGAAATATATAGCATTTTTTATAGGAACCTTTTATAGGGACTCTTGCCAACCCTGTACCACATTTTTAGGACTTGTGGCTTCCAAACTTGCTAGTTGAACAAAACTGTTTCCTTTTATTCTGCAATGCTTTAAAGAAGCTCATGAATTTTTTAGTAGGCAAAATGGACCTCAGGAGTTTGAAGAGTATCAAATCATGGAGATAATGAGGGTTTGCAATTATGTATCATTGCCAATACAAGGTTAAGTCTACATCACTTCCTTTGGTTACATTTAATTCTTATGCCTTATGGGGTGGTGGATTAATAGGAATTATAGCTTCATGACAAACAGTTTGCCTTCCACAAAAGTTAAATCGTAATATTTTTCTGGAAGTTTTATGAGGACAGAGAAAATGGATGATTAATTTCTTACTTATCCATAGATTCTAACATAGAACAAATCTTCTATAATAATTTGTCGGTCTTTTTATTTTTATTTATCTGAAAACTACCTGCGTGTTTTCAATGGTGACCAAATCTATACACTGTTGCATCTCTCCAGTTCTCCTCAGGGCTCTCCATTACATGTCTCTCTAAACCATATAAAATATTTTTAACTTCATAAAATAAAAGAAGGAACATCACATTAATGATATACATGTTACAGGACAAGTAGTTATGAATTCTAAATCATATGAAAAATCATCAGAATTAGCAGAATATGGTGGCACAGGCCAGTGATTTCCATACCAGGGAGTGTATGCAGGATTACCAGTGAGTTTCTGGCTAAATGTACTATATAGTAATTTTGAGAGTAACTTAAGATATATAAGGAGACCTAAAAAGAAGAAAAGAAAGAAGCAAAGAAAAAAGAAAGAAAGAAAGAAGGAAAGAAAGGAAGGAAGGAAGGAAGGAAGGAAGGAAGGAAGGAAGGAAGGAAGGAAGGAAGAAAGAAAGAAAGAAAGAAAGAAAGAAAGAAAGAAAGAAAGAAAGAAAGAAAGAAAGACTGTGAAAAATATTAGCACACCCAAGAACTGAAAGAAAAACCTAAAAAGGAATTTCATGGTTCAGGTTCCATGAGATCTTTCATGATGGGCTAGGATTTGGGGAGAAACCATATGTTTTAAAGTCACTCACACTCCTGTAAGTGATCTCTTGTGGTGCCCTGTATGTAAGCACAATAAACAAATCTGTTTACCATAAAGAAGCAAAGAAACAAAGAAAAAAGAGAGGAAAGAAGTATGGAAGGACAGAATATTAAAACATAAAAATAGTTGAATTTTTGAGTAATGTCTAAATCTGCAAAGTATGTGAGAATTATATGCTTTACAAAACAAGAACCAAGATCAGGCCGTAGCTAAATTTGAAAAAGGCTCACTTTGCTGTGTTTTACATTAGTCTGGATTACTCAGATAAAGAAAATTGAAGAAACAATTATGCGGCAAACAGAAACAAGAAAAACCATAGACACAAAGAAAGTCATTTATTTTTAAGGCATCTATTCACATGATTATGGAGAACTGACAAGCCTGAAATTCTAAAGACAGAATGGATATTTCAAATTTCTGATAACAGTTGGTCTTTTGGCTTGAGTCTTAGTTCCCACAAAAGGCTTATATGCTGAAAGCTCATTTCTCAGCTGATAGATCGAATTAATGAGAGGTGACTGGATCAATAGAGCTCTGACCTAATTGATGGGTTAATCCACTGAAGGATTCATAAAATCATTGGCATGATTTAGAGATGTTGGAATTTTTGGACGCTTGACCTAGCTGGAGGAAATGTGTCACTGGGAGTGTGTCTTTGTCTTGCTTTCTGCCTTTTATACTCCATGAGGGGGACTCCTTTGCTTTACTGCATGATCCCCATAATTATCTCTAGCTTCCAACTCATACAGAAGTCCCAGTGGCCACAAACTGAAACCATAAAACAAACAACATGTGTGCTGTATAGGTTGATTTCTCTAAGCTATTTGTTGCAGCAATAGAAAAAAAAAGTGACTAACACAATTGATATTACAGAGTTAACTCTAAATTTAACAGAGTAGCAAACACAAACACTGCAGGGTCTATGTGTTGCCAGTCATGAGGAGAATTTCTTCTTGCATGAAAAGTCTTAATTAATGCCCTCAAGACTTCAAGTCCTTGGGTAAGGCACACTCATTTATTCAAAGTCCACTGATTTAAATGTTAATATCTAGCAAATACATTCACAGGAACCCTTATATTGATTGACTAAGCAGCTAGTAATCACAACTTAAACATACTGATAGAAATTGGCAAGTTTTTCCTATGTTCATTCTTGCTTATGTGTCTCCGATTTAACGGAGTTTATGTTTGTTTCTCACTATTTTCCATTAAGATATGAAGATACCTTTATGGTTCTTGATTTAAGATCATATTTTCCTTTTTATTCTATTCATCAGTCCTATGAATAGGGTATGAAATTAAAATAAAGATGTTATTAAATTATTAGTTTAAGTATTTCTTTATTTTCTGGTACTATAATATACATATAAAATTTCACCCTTTCTTATCATCTCTCCAAATTCTCTCATATAACCCTCCTTTGTCTCTTTAAAATTTAGGTCCTACTTTTTCATTAGTTGGTGATAATGGTGGTAATTTTGGTGGTAGTGCTGGTGGTAATATATGCATTCCCAAATATATAAATGTAATATGCTCTGTCTATATAATGTTACTTGTATGTATATGTTTTATGGGCTGACTATTTGGGAATTGGATAAAAACTTTTCTGCTCTTATCTGGGGAAAATTATTTTTCCCACATATTTCCTTTCAACATTCATAAACTGTCTATAGTTCTTTTTTATCATTTTTTTTACTTTTTTTTAATTAGGTATTTTCCTCAATTACATTTCCAATGCTATCCAAAAAGTCCCCAATACACTCCCCCCCCCAGTCCCCCACCCACCCACCCCCACCCCTTGGCCCTGGCATTCCCCTGTACTGGGGCATATAAAGTTGGCAAGTCCAATGGGCCTCTCTTTCCAGTGAGACCTCCTGGTCTTTTCCCTATTCATTTAAACATATTCACTGCTGTTGTCCTTGTTCAGCTCATTTTTGGATAGGCATGGTTTTTCTCTCATTCAGTAGGTCTTAAATCCAATTAGAGAAAACTATTGGTTACTTACAAGGTCTACAAACCACTATTATGCCCTTAGTGTTATTTGGCCATGATACTTATTATTCTGGTTCATGGACATCATAGATATGTAGGGCTACTGACTGCTTTCCTGCTTTGGAAGATTATATGGGGACTTCTGATATCATGAAAGCTAATCCACAAAGAATAGGCTTTAAGGTCAGTTCTAGCCCAGAGACCACTAGGCCATACATCTGAAATGCATAATAACTTTATCAATAGGGACTTGTAATTTACCACCAGGAGGCTACCAATGACAATAGCAATAGGATGTAATATTTTAGGAGTGTCTGAGACAACCTTGACCAGACAATCAAAGGAGAGCTATTCATGCTTAGACTTCATTTCTTGTTAGATGATCTTTGACTCTTAGATGTAGTGTTATCATTAAAAAAAACTTGCATATGTAAAATTTAAACACAGAGTTATGTGCATTATAGTTTTTATTTTTAGCTATATCATTAATAATATTATTCCTTATATCTTTTTCAGATATCCTTACTATTATTTTACCCTCTTGTCCTTGTTCTTTATTTATTAACTTTAAGGAATTCCAGATATGCTTCAAAGTGGCTTTAAAGTTAAATTTTTCTGTTCTTTCATAATACAGAGTATTCTGAGTTGAGATAGATCAAGATCACAAATTAGACTGAATTAAAATATCAGTGCCAGATCTGTCAAGTCATGTTCATTGTAACTACAATTCAACAATTTAGTTGTTAGTTCTACTTTAAGACAGCTAATGGCTAATTTTTATTTGATACATTTCACAAAACAGTAAAAAGAAATAAAGCACTCTCCTTATGATACAAGGATATGTACTTAATCTACAATATGAGGATAAGGAATTCAAGGTCACCTTCAGCATTATGTGTGTGTGTGTGTGTGTGTGTGTGTGAAGACTAACTGACCTAATTTGATCTAATGATATAACTAGATTTCCTTTAAAATGCAAATATACATGAAAAGGGAGCAAAATACTAGTTAAGAATTTAAAAGGTAATAAATCCTAGGATTGCAACTAACATAATACCAGCAATACTTTTATCAAGATAAAAAAAAAAGATTTTCAGTCTACATTTGTATATGAACATGGCTATTTGAATGATAATGGCTCCTACAGGCTCATTATATTTGAGTGCTTACTGTGAGTTGGTAGGCAATTTGATGAAAAGTAAGAGGTGTGTCCTTTTTAGAAGAGATATTTCTTGGAGGGTAGACTGTAAGGTTTCAAAAGCTCACACCAGGCAGTCTTGTTCTCTCTGTGTTTTCTGCCTGCTGAAAAAGATATAAGCTCTTAGTTACTTCTCTAGGTCCATGCCTCCCTACCATTATGCTCCCTGCCATGATGGCCATGGCCTGACCCTCTGAAACTGTAAGTAAGCTCCTAATTAAATGCCTTCCTTTATAAATTGCCATGGCCATTACATTTCTTCACAGCAATAGAACAGTAACTAAGAAAATGATTCAGTTGATAATGATTAAGAAGAAATACATAAGAAATGCTTGAGAAGTCAAGGAATCAAAAATAAACTTAACAACCAAATATTCTACTCTAAAGTGTCAAAACTGTGTCTTGAAATAGAAAACTTTTATTTGTACAAGGCTATGCTTTGCTATAGTTCCAATTAGTTTTCTAATTTACTTCATGTACTATTCAAACTAGGTCCAGAAAAATGTAAATAACCTCATAATAAGCAAGATGAGAAAAATCAACTTACTTGTTCAAAGTCAGAAACTAAAAAGTGAAAAAGGATGACAACTGTTAGTGTTTTCTGAATGGCTATTTTTATTCTTCTATATCAGATGGTCCAATATTCTTGTGCCATTTAACTTTTTATGTTGGCTCTTGTGTTTCTAATAAACACTGTTTGAATATACTTTTGTCATGCTATGATACCACCCACTAATCTTATTCTATGTGAGTTTTCATCCAATCATTGTAACAGTTAATGTTGAAAATTGCTTGAGTGAATTAAAGATACACAGAAAGTCATTTGTCCATCATTTGTTGGTATGTTTCTGGGGATTTTTCCATAGAATACTGGTCAAAGATTTGGACTGAGAGTGAACATTCTGCAATAAATGTGAGAGTAAGCCTACAAAAAGGAAAAAGACAGAGAAGGTTAGAATCATCATAGTCTCTCTTTTTGTTTTTCCTTCTTTCAGCTATCCTTTTCATCTATCTTACTCCTATTTCTCTTCCTGACAGTTATTACAACAGGGATATCCTTATGTCCCATGTTTCAACACCAGAATTCTAGTTTCTCTGGACTTTGATTTCCAAACTTCAAGAATTATTCCAGAGCATCACCATTTTCTCAACAAAGGGACATAAACTGTATAGATGATAAGGCCTTTGAATTTAGACATAGCCAGGCTATCAGTTTCCCTCTAATCATTGGCCTTCTTTTTATTTATAAATAAGACCTAAATTCTCAAATAAATCCACACACACACACACACACACACACCTAATTAACTGTGTTCTGTTGTGTGTTTTTCTACTGATTCTTAATAAAATATCTATTCAGAACCAATTAGGTTCTCTGTTTAAATTCTTTCGATATAATGTATTTTATTACTTGTTTGTAATTTGACCTTGAGTTACATATTTTTCCCTGGTCTAAACAGTCATATTTGGAGGTTAAGTTCCCAGTTTTATGTAGTCCTACTCTTCTTATGAGCTCTTGTTTGTGCATATAATAATATCTTACTAGGTCATAGGCAAATGTTAGTATCATTTCAGTAACACTAGGTTTCCAATAGAAGATGTTGCCCAATTTGAGGAAAGGTCTTTCCCAAGAGAGTTCATCTTTGTGGGAAATACCTACACACATCTATCCAGAGGGATATCTCTTATTTGATCCCAAATGCATTAAAATTCACTACCAAGAATAAACCTCACACTGCATCCTATTGAAAAGTTAAAAGTTTAGGAAAACGAATGTAGATTCAAAGTAAGGAAAAGAAGTGAACTATTAGCTTCAATGATTTAAAATGAGGTTGAGTATTAAAGCTCTATTTCACTTTGAATAAATGAGAGGACTGGGGGAGAAGACCAAATGTAACAAAAAGAAAAATGTCTCTTTCACTAAAGAGGCTTATGAAGGTTCAGTACTCAATAATTGACCCAATAATCAAGTCTCTTTTTCTGAAACTGTTACTATTTGGAAATATCTAAATTTAATGAAATGAAGGACAGTGAGCACCTGTTGCTCCCCTATCATCATGCTTTCATTATATTTAAAAGTCATTGGTACTTAATGATTTTTCTTGTTGCATTATCTTTTATGGAACAAATTTTGCATATATACATATATATTTCTAATAAAATGTTTATGATAAGTTATTATTCTACTTTTTATAGATGATAAATGTCCCTTATATTGAGGAGAGTAAGTAAAAAAAAAAAAACAGATGTAAATACGTTGCAGTTTTCAGTCTTTGTGCACAACTACATCAGAGGAATAGTGCATACAAAATGCAGTTAGGTAATTTTCCATTTTAAAATAATTAAACTGTATCAATGATACATGATAATTTTTCACAGTGTAATGTTTTTCTTTAAGGAGATAATGAGGCTACTAGGACATTGATAATTTTATAGGATTTTGTTTTAATGAGGGATGTAAAGCATGAAAGAATGAAGAATATCAATTGAACTCTTTGCACTTAGGAACTGGTTTTATGCATTTGGTAAGTGGCATTTCACGATGTAAAAAAGCAGTTATTATATAAAAGTTATTTTTCATTGAAATCTCAGTCTCAGTGTTTCTCCTTCAATTACAAACATGACACTAGTACATATTCTAAGAAGGGTAATACAATAAAACTTTTTTCTTACAGAAATATCTTTACAACCACTACTTATTTTAACCTGTGAAGAAAAAAGTAAACATTTGTTTCACAATTTGTTGCATTCTGGTCACACAAAGGATTCTTTAGAAAAGGAAGTTGAGCCATGACTTGTCAACTTCCCAAGTGTATCTGAAAAAATCTAGTATTCTCTGGTAATTAAAAAAGTAAAACAAAGAATCTGGGCAATGTATTCATAAGTATCTGATAGGTGATCAACTGTGGTTATGTTTCACAGTCTAGAAAGAAAAAGAGAAGAGAAATTCTGATAACAACAATAATATCAGTAAACAAACAAAAACACACACACAAAAAACACAAAACCAAGTCACTCCAGTTCTCCAACAGCAGGGTTAAGTCATTTTTATTTCCGAATTAAGACACCTATAAGGCTTATCTATACTTATCATTACTGGTCCCTTCTAATATCATCAGCACACACACACACAAACACACACACACACACACACACACACACATATATATATATATATATATATATATATATATATATATAAACATCTATTTTCATGAATTTCATTTATTATTAGTTTTCTTATTGTACCCATTTGTGGTCATTATTCAGCATCAAATATAACTGCTGGAAGATTAAGGTGGACAATAAGGCCAGAATATATGGTGCATATATTATAAATATCATAGTTTATAAATCTACTTGAGTAGCCCTAGACAATTTTGCAACCAGGTCTTCTTGGCTATAATTTGAAAAATATTAGCCAATTAGATGACACCAAATACAAAGGTTATTTTTAAAGAGAGAAGGTCTAATCTTTTTTTTTCTTTTTTAAAATAGAAAATAGAGATTATACAGGGTATGGGGAGAGATGGGGAGTTCAAGAAGGAGAAACCCTTTAAGGCAGACACGGGTGAAGAAGAAGAAGAAGAAGAAGAAGAAGAAGAAGAAGAAGAAGAAGAAGAAGAAGAAGAAGAAGAAGAAGAAGAAGAAGAAGAAGAAGAAGGGGAAGGGGAAGGGGAAGGGGAAGGGGAAGGGGAAGGGGAAGGGGAGGCGGAGAAGGGGGAGGGGAAAAGGGGGAGGGGGAGAAGGGGGAGGAGAATAGAGGCTGGCCATTAGCACAAGGATAGAGAGAGAGTGGAGAAAGGGCAAGAGGAGAAAAAGAGGAAAAAAGCAAGCATAAAAGAGCAAGAGAAGGGGTAATTTTTTTTTTTATTTTATTTTATTTTTTTTTAATATTTTTATTACATATTTTCCTCAATTACATTTCCAATGCTATCCCAAAAGTCCCCCATAGCGCCCCCCACTTCCCTACCCACCCATTCCCATTCTTTTGGCCCTGGCATTACCCTATATTGGGGCATATAAAGTTTGCAAGTCCAATGGGCCTCTCTTTCCATTGATGGAACAGTAATGGCTTGTGCTGTAAGATCGAGAATTGACAAGTGGGACCTCATGAAACTACAAAGCTTCTGCAAGGCTAAAGACACCATCAATAAGACAAAAAAACCACCAACAGATTGGGAAAGGATCTTCACCTATCCTAAATCAGATAAGGGACTAATATCCAATATATATAAAGAACTCAAGAAGGTGGACTCCAGAAAGTCAAATAACCCCATTAAAAAATGGGGCTCAGAACTGAACAAAGAATTCTCGCCTGAGGAATACCGAATGGCAGAGAAACACCTGAAAAAATGTTCAACATCCTTAATCATCAGGGAAATGCAAATCAAAACAACCCTGAGATTCCACCTCACACCAGTCAGAATGGCTAAGATCAAAAATTCAGGTGACAGCAGTTGCTGGCGAGGATGTGGAGAAAGAGGAACACTCCTCCATTGTTGGTGGGATTGCAAGCTTGTACAACCACTCTGGAAATCAGTCTGGCGGTTCCTCAGAAAATTGGACATAGTACTACCGGAGGATCCAGCAATACCTCTCCTGGGCATATATCCAGAAGATGTCCCAACCGGTAAAAAGGACACATGTTCCACTATGTTCATAGCAGCCCTATTTATAATAGCCAGAAGCTGGAAAGAACCCAGATGTCCCTCAACAGAGGAATGGATACAGAAATTATGGGGTAATATTTTTAAGTGAATGCCTATAGCCCATTAAGCTTTTTTTAAAAGTTTTAGAACAAGGTTAATGAAACCAGAGTCAATGACAATTTAAGATTAATTGAAATGAATTAGAAAGAAATTCATTGGGAAGCAGAAAACTTGCCTTACCAGGGGCACAAGTCTCTTCTGGACAGCGCCAGCACTAGGTCACCAATGGTGTGGAGTCAGCGGACACCCCCACAGTCCCTCGAGGACTCTCCACATGATCATAGCATCACTAGTGAGTGGAACACAACTACTGTTTCAATCCAACCATGCGGAACCTCAGACAGCAGAAGAGAAGCAGAAAACTGGCCTGATCAGGGGCACAAGTCCCTTCTGGTTGGCGTCAGCACCTGGTCACCTAGGGTTCAGACACTCCCATGGTCCCTAGAGGACTCTCTAAGCAATCTTAGGATCACTGGTGAGTGGAACACAACATCTGTTCCAATCCAATTGTGACGGGCCTGTGACAGCAGGAACAAGGAAACCAGAGCCCTTTCCTAACCAGAGGCTTGGGAAACACCAATACATGGAAGGAAAACAAACCCTAGAAAAAGCAAGAAAGTACTCTTTCAACAAACCTAAAATAAGACAGCCATAAGAACAAAATCTCAACTCTAACAACAAAAATAAAAGGAAGCAATAACGACTTTTCACTGGATTCAATTCCCCAATAAAGAGACATGAACTAACAGACTGGCTACACAAACAGGACCCAACATTTTGTTGCTTACAGGAAACCCATCTCAGGGAAAAAAACAGACACTACCTCAGAGTAAATGGCTGGAAAACATTTTTCCAAGCAAACAGTCTGAAGAAACAAGCTGGAGTAGCCATTCAAATATTGAATAAAATCGACTTCCAAACCTAAGTTATCAAAAAAGACAAGTAGGGGCCCTTCATACTCATCAAAGATAAAATCTTCCAAGTAAACTCTGAATTCTGAATATCTATACTCCAAATACAAGGGCAGCTACATTCATTAAAGAAACTTTAATAAAGCTTAAACCACACATTGCACCTCACAGAATAATAGTGAGAGACTTCAACACCTCACTCTCATCAATGGACAGATCCTAGAAACAGGAACTAAACACAGACACAGTGAAACTAACAGAAGTTATGAAGCAAATGGATTTAAAAGTTATCTACAGAACATTTTATCCAAAAAACAAAAGGATATACCTTCTTCTCAGCACCTCACAGGACATTATCCAAAATTAACCATATAATTGGTCACAAAACAGGCCTCAAAAGATACAAAAATATTGAAATTGTCCCATGCATCCTGTCAGATCACCATGGACTAAGGCTGATCTTCAATAATAGAATAAATAATAGAAAGCAAACATTCATGAGGAAACTGAACAATACTCTCCGCAATGACACCTTGGTCATGGAAGAAATAAAGCAAGAAATTATAGACTTTTAAGAGTTTAATGAAAATGAAGCCACAACATACCCAAACCTATGGGACACAATGAAAGCATTTCTAAGAGGGAAACTCATAGCTCTGAGTGGATCCATAAAGAAACTGGAGAGAGCACACACTAGCAGCTTGACAACTCATCTAAAAGCTCTAGAAAAAAAGGAAGAAAATTCACCCAAAAGGATTAGACGGCAGGAAATAATCAAAATCAGGGGTGAAATCAACCTAGTGGAAACAAGAAGAACTATTCAAAGAATTAATCAAATGAGGAGTTGGTTCTTTGAGAAAATCAACAAGATAGATAAACCATTAACTAGACTCATTAGAGGGCACAGGGACAACATCCTAATTAAAAAAATCAGAACTGGAAAGGGAGAAATAACAACAGATCCTGAAGAAATCCAAAACACCATCAGATCCTTCTACAAAAGGCTGTACTCAACAAAACTGGAAAACCTGGACGAAATGGACAAATTTCTAGACAGATACCAGGTACCAAAGTTAAATCAGGATCAAGTTAACAATCTAAACATCCCATATCCCCTAAAGAAATAGAAGCAGTCATTAATAGTCTCCCAGCCAAAAAAAGCCCAGGACCAAATGGGTTTATTACAGAGATCTACCAGACCTTCAAAGAAGATCTAATTCCTGTTTTGCACAAACTATTCCACAAAATAGAAGTAGAGGGAACTCTACCCAACTTATTCTATGAAGCCACAATTACTCTGATACCTAAACCACAGAAAGAGCCAACAAAGATAGAGAACTTCAGACCAATTTCCCTTATGAATATAGATGCAAAAAATCCTCAATAAAATTCTCGCTAACTGAATCCAAGAACACATTAAAGCAATCATCCATCCTGACCAAGTAGGTTTTATTCCAGGGATGCATGGATGGTTTCATATACAGAAATCCATCAACGGAATCTGCTATATAAACAAATTCAAAAAAAAAAAACACACATGATCATCTCATTAGATGCAGAAAAAGCATTTAACAAAATCCAACACCCATTCATGATAAAAGTCTTGGAAAGATCAGGAATTCAAGCCCCATACGTAAAAATAATAAGAGCAATCTTCTGCAAACCAGTAGTACAAACCATCAAAGTACATGGAGAGAAGCTGGAAGCAATCCCACTAAATTCAGAGATTGACAAGGTTGCCTACTTTCTCCCTACCAATTCAATATAGTACTTGAAGTCCTTTCCTGAGAAATTTGACAACAAAAGTAGTTCAAGGGGATACAAATTGGAAAGGAAGAAGTCAATGTATCACTATGCACATGATATGATAGTATATATAAGTGACCCTAAAAATTCCACCACAGAACTCCTAATCCTGATAAACAGCATCATTGCAGTAGCTGCATATAATATTAACTCAAACAAATCAATGGCCTTTCTCTACACAAAGGATAAACAGGCTGAGAACGAAATTAAGGAAACAACACTTCACAATAGTCACAAATAATATAACATACCTTGGTGTGACTCTAAATAATGAAGTGAAAGATCTGTATTAGAAGAACTTCAAGTCTCTGAAGAAAGTAATCAAAGATCTCACAAGGTTGAAATATCTCAGGGTTGTTTTGATTTGCATTTTTCTGATGATTAAGGATGTTGAACATTTTTTCAGGTGCTTCTCTGCCATTCAGTATTCCTCAGGTGAGAATTCTTTGTTCAGTTTTGAGCCCTTTTTTAATGGGGTTATTTGATTTTCTGGAGTCAACCCTCTCGAGTTCTTTATATATATAGGATATTAGTCCCCTATCTGATTTAGGATAGGTAAAGATACTTTCCCAATCTGTTGGTGGTCTTTTTGTCTTATTGACAGTGTCTTTTGCCTTGCAGAAGCTTTGCAGTTTCATGAGGTCCCATTTGTCAATTCTCAATCTTACAGAGCAAGCCATTGCTGTTCTATTCAGGAATTTTTCCCCTGTGCCCATATCTTCAAGGCTTTCCCCCAATTTCTCCTCTATAAGTTTCAGTGTCTCTGGTTTTATGTGAAGTTCCTTGATCCACTTATTTTTGACCTTAGTACAAGGAAATAGGAATGGATCGATTCACATTCTTCTACATGACAACAACCAGTTGTGCCAGCACCATTTGTTGAAAAAACTTCTTTCTTCCACTGGATGGTTTAGCTCCCTTGTCGAAGTTCAAGTGACCATAGGTGTGTGGGCTCATTTCTGGGTCTTCAATTCTATTCCATTGGTCTTCTTCTTTGTCACTATACCAGTACCAGGCAGTTTTTATAACAATTGCTCTCTAATAAAGCTTTAGGTCAGGCATGGTGATTCCACCAGAGCTTCTTTTATCCTTGAGAAGAGTTTTTGCTATCTTAGGTTTTTTTGTTATTACAGATGTATTTGCAGATTGCTCTTTCTAATTCCTTGAAGAATTGAGTTGGAATTTTGATGGGGATTGCATTGAATCTGTAGATTGCTTTTGGCAAGATAGCCATTTTTACAATGTTGATCCTGCCAATCCATGAGCATGGGAGATCTTTCCATCTTCTGAGATCTTCTATAATTCCTTTCTTCAGAGACTTGAAGTTTTTATTATAGAGATCTTTCCCTTCCTTAGTTAGAGTTACGCCAAGATATTTTATATTATTTGTGACTATTGAGAAGGGTGTTGTTTCTCTAATTTCTTTCTCAGCCTGTTTATTCTTTGTGTAGAGAAAGGCCATTGACTTGTTTGAGTTAATTTTATATCCAGCTACTTCACAGAAGCTGTTTATCAGGATTAGGAGTTCTCTGGTGGAATTTTTAGGGTCACTTATATATACTATCATATCATCTGCAAAAAGTGATATTTTGACTTCATCTTTTCCAATTTGTATCCCCTTGGTCTCCTTTTGTTGTCGAATTCGTCTGGCTAGGACTTCAAGTACAATGTTGAATAGGTATGGAGAGAATGGATGGCCTTGTCTAGTCCCTGATTTTAGTGGGATTGCTTCAAGCTTCTCACCATTTACTTTGATGTTGGCTACTGGTTTGCTGTAGATTGCTTTTATCATGTTTAGTTATGGGCCTTGAATTCCTGATCTTTCCAAGACTTTTATAATGAATGGGTGTTGGATCTTGTCGAATGCTTTTTCCACATCTAAGGAGATGATCATGTGGTTTTTGTCTTTGAGTTTGTTTATATAATGGATTAAGTTGATGGATTTCCATATATTAAACCATTCCTGCATCCTGGGAATAAAACCTACTTGGTCAGGATGGATGATTGCTTTAATGTGGTCTTGGATTCGGTTAGCGAGAATTTTATTGAGGATTTTTGCATCTATATTCATAAGGGAAATTGGACTGAAGTTCTCTATCTTTGTTGGATCTTTCTGTGGTTTAGGCATCAGAGTAATTGTGGCTTCATAGAATGAGTTGGGTAGAGTTCCTTCTACTTCTATTTTGTGGAATAGTTTGTGCAGAACTGGAATTAGATCTTCTTTGATGGTCTGGTAGAACTCTGCACTAAGCCCATCTGGTCCTGGCCTTTTTTTGGCTGGGAGACTATTAATGACTGCTTCTATTTCTTTAGGGGATATGGGACTGTTTAGATCATTAACTTGATCCTGATTTAACTTTGGTACCTGGTATCTGTCTAGAAATTTGTCCATTTCATCCAGGTTTTCCAGTTTAGTTGAATATAGCCTTTTGTAGAAGGATTTGATGGTGTTTTGGATTTCTTCAGTATCTGTTGTTATGTCTCACTTTTCAGTTCTGATTTTGTTAATTAGGATGTTGTCCCTGTGCCCTCTAGTGGGTGTAGCTAAGTGTTTATCTATCTTGTTGATTTTCTCAAAGAACCAACTCCTCATTTGGTTAATTCTTTGAATAGTTCTTCTTGTTCCCACTTGGTTGTTTTCACCCTTGAGTTTGATTATGTCCTGCTGTCTACACTTCTTGGGTGAATTTTCTTTCTTTTTTTCTAGAGCTTTTAGATGTGTTGTCAAGCTGCTAGTGTGTGCTCTCTCAAATTCCTTTTGGGAGGCACTAAAGAGCTATGAGTTTCCCTCTTAGAAATGCTTTCCTTGTGTCCCATAGGTTTGGGTATATGGTGGCTTCATTTTCATTAAACTCTAAAAAGTCTTTAATTTCTTTCTTTATTCCTTCCTTGACCATGTTATCATTGAGAAGAGTGTTGTTCAGTTTCCACGTGAATGTTGGCTTTCCATTATTTATGTTGTTATTGAAGATCAGCCTTAGGCCATGGTGGTCTGATATGATGCATGGGACAACTTCAATATTTTTGTATCTGTTGAGGCCTGTTTTATGACCAATTATATGGTCAATTTTGGATAAGGTCCCCTGAGGTGCTGAGAAGAAGGTATATCCTTTTGTTTTAGGAAAAAATGTTCTGTAGATATCTGTTAAGCCCATTTGCTGCATAACTTCTGTTAGTTTCACTGTGTCCCTGTTTAGTTTCTGTTTCCACGATCTTTCCATTGATGAAAGTGGTCTCTTGAAGTCTCCCACTATTATTGTGTGAGGTGCAATATGTGCTTTGAGCTTTACTAAAGTGTCTTTAATGAATGTGGCTGCCCTTGCATTTGGAGCATAGATATTCAGAATTGAGAGTTCTTCTTGGAGGCTTTTTCCTTTGATGAGTATGAAGTGTCCCTCCTTGTCTTTTTTGATGACTTTGGCTTGGAAGTCTATTTTATTTGATATTAGAATGGCTACTCTAGCTTGTTTCTTCAGACCATTTGCTTGGAAAATTATTTTCCAACCTTTCACTCTGAGGTAGTGTCTGTCTTTTTCCCTGAGAATGGTTTCCTGTAAGCAGCAGAATGTTCGGTCCTATTTGTGTAGCCAGTCTGTTAGTCTATGTCTTTTTATTGGGCAATTGAGTCCATTGATATTAAGAGATATTAAGGAAAAGTAATTGTTGCTTCCTTTTATTTTTGTTGTTAGAGTTGTCATTCTGTTCTTGTGGCTGTCTTCTTTTTGGTTTGTTGAGGGATTACTTTCTTGCTTTTTCTAGGGCGTGATTTCCGTCCTTGTATTGGTTTTTTTCTGTTATTATGTTTTGAAGGGCTGGATTCGTGGAAAGATAATGTGTGAATTTGTTTTTGTCGTGGAATACTTTGGTTTCTCCATCTATGTTAATTGAGAGTTTGGCTGGGTATAGTAGCCTGGGCTGGCATTTGTGTTCTCTTAGTGTCTGTATAACATCTGTCCAGGTTCTTCTGGCTTTCATAGTCTCTGGTGAAAAGTCGGGTGTAATTTTGATAGGCCTGCCTTTATATGTTACTTGACCATTCTCCCTTACTGCTTTTGATATTCTATCTTTATTTAGTGCATTTGTTGTTCTGATTATTATGTGTTGGGAGGAATTTCTTTTCTGGTCCAGTCTATTTGGAGTTCTGTAGGCTTCTTGTATGTTCATGGGCATGTCTTTCTTTAGGTTTGGGAAGTTTTCTTCTATAATTTTGTTGAAGATGTTTGCTGGTCCTTTGAGTTGAAATTCTTCATTCTCTTCTACTCCTATTATCCCTAGGTTTGGTCTTCTCATTGTGTCCTGTATTTCCTGGATGTTTTAAGTTAGGATCCTTTTGCGTTTTGTGTTTTCTTTGATTGTTGTGCTGATGTTCTCTATGGAATCTTCTGTACCTGAGATTCTCTCTTCCATCTCTTGTATTCTTTTGCTGATGCTCGCTTCTGTGGTTCCAGATTTCTTTCCTAGGGTTTCTATATCCAGCGTTGCCTCACTTTGGGTTTTCTTTATTGTGCCTACTTCCCTTTTTAGGTCTAGTATGGTTTTGTTCATTTCCATCACCTGTATGGATGTGTTTTCCTGTTTTTCTTTAAGGATTTCTACCTGTTTGGTTGTTTTTTCATGTTTTTCATTAAGGGTTTGTAACTCTTTAGCAGTGTTCTCCTGTATTTCTTTAAGTGAGTTATTAAAGTCCTTCTTGATGTCCTTTACCATCATCATGAGATATGCTTTTAAATCCGGGTCTAGCTTTTCGGTTGTGTTGGGGTGCCCAGAAGTAGGTGGGGTTGGAGTGCTGCTTTCTGATGATGGTGAGTGGTCTTGATTTCTGTTAGTAGGATTCTTACGTTTGCCTTTCACCATCTGGTGTTTTCTGGAGCTTGTTGTTATAGTTGTATCTGGTTAGAGCTTGTTCCTCAGGTGATTATGTTAGCCTCTATCAGTAGACCTGGGAGACTAGCTCTATCTGTAGCTTCAGTGGTCAGAGTACTCTTTGCAGGCAAGCTCTCCTTTTGCAGGGAAGGTGCCCAGCTATCTGGTGTTCGAACCTGCCTCCTGGCAGAAGTTGTGTTCCACTCACCAGAGGTCTTAAGATCCCGTGGAAGGTCCTGTGAGGACCTGGGTGTTGTCCAGAAACTCTTCACACAAGGCGTGAACTGGAAAGGACTTGTGCCCCTGATCAGGTTGGGTTATCTGCTTCCCTAGTTAATGCAGTCTCAGGTCCTATGCGATTGGATTGGATGAGGCAGGTGCTGTGTTCCACTCACCAGAGATCTTAAGATCCTGTGGGGGATTCTGTGTGAATCCTTGCGGGTGTCCGGAGACTCCCTGGGCCAGGAAACCTGGTGTTGCAGTGGACCGGAAGTGACTTGTGCCCTCTCCAATTTTCAAAGTCCATAATTCTTCTACATTTCTCCAACCAGCTGCATTTTCAGGCCTGACATACAAATGCCACCAAACTGGTACCAAATTCCATATTAGTTCCTGTTCTATTGCTTTGAAGAGACACCATGATCAAGGTAACTCTTATGAAATAAAGCATTTACTTGGTGGTGTGCTTACAGTTTCAGGGGTTTAGTCAGCCTTCTTTATGATGGCATGCAGGCAGGCACTACAAGCTATATCCTGATGTGTATGCAGAGAGAGAAAGAGAGAGAGAGAGAGAGAGAGAGAGAGAGAGAGAGAGAGAGAGAGAGAGAGAGAGAGAGAGAATGAGAGAATGAGTGAGGAGCCTGGCATATGCTTTTTCAAACTTAAAACCAACCCTCAGTGACTGACTTCTTCCAAATAGTCCAAGCCTACTCCAACAAGATCACTTCTCTGAACCTTTCTAAACATTTTAAACACAACCTAGTGATTAACATTCAAACATATGAACATATCAAGCCATTATTATTCAAATCTCCACACTAGGTGACTCTATTTTGTGTCCAACTGGCAAAAACTAACCAGTATATGAGCATAGGGGCAGTAATTATTAGACTCATTGGAGCATATAAAAAAAGAAACTACTAAAATTAAAAAGTAATAAAATAACTTGTAATATATTCCTATTTTTCCCACAAGGGAAACAGGAATACTCTGTGGAAAAGTTATTTTCCTTACTTTATTATGAGATTAAGGTTCCTCCTATCTGCATAGATATCATAAACAAATCATCCAAGAGATGCTTACTGAGTTGTCATTAAAACAAAACAAAAGGCAGTATTCTAAAAATAGCAGCTCTTGTGTAAGTCTTCAATTGTTAAGGTCTTGAGAGTTTTCTGGTAGATGCCCTATGTTCATAACTGATGTTGTTATATAATTGAATTCTTTACATCTGCAGAACAGAAAATTGAACTTATTTTATTTATGTTAGCATAGTAAGTACCTCTTCTTATTCTATGCATCACAGAATGAAATAAAAAGCCAATATGTTTATTGTCAATTATCCTGGTGAGTGGATCATACTTGCTACATATTTCCTTAGAACGAGAAAAAAAAAACATTCAATACAAGTAGACAAGTATTCATAGAATACAAGTATTCTTAGACTTATGATTTGATTCTTTTTTTTTTTTCTTAATTTTGCTTCTATTCTTTGCTGTGATCCATGGGGAAAATAAGTGACTTTTAGTGGAAAGAAACAAAAGCCTGAAGTGTGTAAACCCCTCTCCTTATTTATTTATTTATTCACTCATTCATTCATTCATTCATTCATTCACTTTACATCACAATTACAGCCCACACTCTCTCCTCTCCTCCAAATCCCACCCTTACAAACCTTTTACCCCATTACCTCCTTCCCTGCACTTCAGAGATGGGGAAGCCCTCCTTGGACACCATCCTGTCCTGGAACATCAAGTCACAGCAGGACTAAATGCATATTTTGTGACTGAGGCCCAACCAGGCAGTATAGCTAGAAGAAGGGGTATTTAATAGCAGACAAAAGAGGCAGATAGCCCCCACTCTAATTGTTAAGGCGCCCACATGAAAACCAAGCTGCACATGTGTTAAAAATATATAGGGAGCTTAAAAACAGCCCCAGTGTGCTCTTTCTTTGGTGGTTCAGTCTCTGTGAGCATCCGTAGGCACAGGTTAATTGTATCTGTTGGTCTTCCTGTGGTGTTCTTGATCTCTTCTGCTTTTTCCATCCTATCCATCACTTTTCCACAAGACTCCCCAAGCTCTATCTGATATTTGGTTGTAAATTTCTACATCTGTTTCCATTGTCTGCTAGATGAAGCCTCTTAGGAGAGAGTTATGTTAGGCTCCTGTCTGCAAGCCAAGCAGAATATCATTACTTAGTGTAAGAGGTTGGCTCTCTTCTACATAGCGGGACTCAATTAGTGAAAGTCATGAATTGGTCATTCCCTTCATCTCTGCTTTATCTTTATCCCTATACATCTTACAGGCATGAAAAATTCTGGGTAAAAAGTTTTGTGGGTGGGTTGCTGTCACCCTCCCTCCACTGGAAGTGTTGGCTAGCTATAGGAGGTAGCCATGTCAGTCTCCATATGCTCAACTGTTAGGGGTCTCAGCTATAGTCAACCCCATAGACATCTGAGAGCTTCCCCTATCCCAGGTCCCCAGCTAGTCTCAGAGACAAGTCCAACTAACTGATCACATTTCTAACTCCAAGCACTTTCTTGGCTCTCCTCCCCACATCTGATTCCCATCCACTTTTCCCACTTACCCATCTGTCCCACCCACTATCCTCCCTCCATCTACCTCCAGTGGCTATTTTCTTTACCCTTCTGAGTGAGATTCAAACATCCTTCCTTGGGCCCTCCTAATTATACATTTTGTTTGGGTCTGGGGACTATAGCAAGATTATCCTGTAGTTTATGGCTATCTGCTTATAAATGAGTCCATATCATGTGTATCTTTCAGGGTCTGGGTTACCTCACTGAGAATGATTTTTTCTAGTTTCATCCAGGTGACTGTAAATTTCATGATGTCTTTGATGTTTAATTTTTTTTTCTGAGTATGATTACATTGTGCAGATGCAAATTATATTTTTTATATCCATTCTTCAATTGAGGGACATCTAGATTGTTTCCAATTTCTGGCTATTACAAATAAAGCCACTGTGAATATAATTGTGTAAGTATCCTTGTGGTACTGTAGAAAGTCTGTTGGGTATATGATCAGGAGTGCTAAAGCTGGTTCTTCATGTATATCTATTCCAATTTTTGTGAGAAACTCCCAATTGATTTCCAAAGTACCTGTAAAAGTTTGCAATGAAGAAGGATTCCTCTTGTTCCACATTTTCACTGGCATGAGTTGTCACTGGAGTCTTAGATATTAGCCACTCTGAGAGGTCTAAGATCTCAGAGTTATTTTGGTTTACATTTCCCTGATGACTAACTAGGGGCATTGAACCTTTTCTTATTTCTTGGCCATTAGAGATTCCTCTGTTGAGAATTTTCTGTATCTAATTTTTAATATTTTATTTGTTTCATTTATGTCAACTTTCTTGAATTCTTTATATACTTTTTTTTTTAATTATATCCATCTGTCAGATATAATAGGGCTGGTAAAGATCTTTTTCTGTAGGCTGCCATTTTGTATTATTGATGGTGTCTCCCCCCCCCCCCATTGGACATTTTACTTGTTTACATTTCAAATTGTATCCCCTTTCCAGGTCTCCAGTGAAAACCCCTATCACATTCCCCCTCTCCCTGCCTCTATGAAGGTGTCCACCTACCCACCCACTCCTGCCTTTCCACTCTGCCATTCTTCTACTCTGGTGCAGGGAACCTGCTCAGGCCTAAGGGTTTCTCTGCTCACTGATGGCCAACAAGACCATCCTCTCACATACAATGTTGGAGCCATGGGTCCCTCCATGGGTACTCTTTGTTTGGTGGTTCAGTCACCAGGAGTTCTGGGGAGTCTAGCCTATTGTCTCTGTTTCTCCCCCACAGGGCTGCAAACACCCTCAGCTCCTTCAGATCCTTCTCCAAGTCTTCCATTGGCTCTGCCAGAGCATGACAAATATTGATGGTGTTTTTAGCCTTGCAAACATTTTAGTCTCATGAGGTCCCATTTATTAATTGTTGATCTTAGGGCATGAGCTATTGGTTGGGCCACAAAGTTGTCTCCTTTGCCAATGTGTTTGCAGCAGTTCCCCACTTTCTCTTCTAATAGATTTAATGTGTCAGGTTTTATGCTGAGATCTTGATCCACTTGGACTAGAGTTTTGTTCACAATGACAGATATGGGTATATTTGTAGGAATCCAGTTAGACCAGCACCATTTGTTGAAGATGCTCTTTTTTCCATTGTATGGTTTGGGCTTCTTTTTCAAAAATCAAGTGTACATAAGTGTGTGGGTTTATTTCTGAATCTTTGATTCTATTTCATTAATCGACCTGTTTGTTTTTTATGCAAATAAAATATGTTTTTATTACTAGTTCTCTATAGAATAGCATGAAATCATGGATGGTGATTCCTCGAGGGTGTTGTTTTTGTTGTTGTTGTTTTCTCATGTGAAGTTGAAAATTGATCTTTCAAGGTCTGTAAATAATTGCATTGGGATTTTCAGGGAAATTGCATCGAATCTGCACATAGTTTTCTGAAAAATTAACTTTTTATTATGTTAATAATACTGAACCATGAGCATGGAAAATGGTTTCATCTTCTGATATCTTCATCAATTTCTTTCTTCAGAGACTTCAAGTTCTCGTCATACAGGTCATTCGCTTGCTAGGTCAGAGTGACACCAAGACATTTTATATTACCTGTATCTACTATAAAGGGTGTTGTTTCCATAATTTCTTTCTCAGACAGTTTACTATTTGTGTAAAGAAGGTTTTTTGTCTTAATTTTATATTCATCCACTTTGCTGAGGGTGTTTATCAGCAGTAGAAGTTCTTTGGTAGAAATTTGGGGGTTATTTATATATGCTATCGTATCATCTGCAAATAGTGATACTTTGACTTCTTTTCCAATTTGTATTCCCTTGATCTCTTTTAGCTGTCTTATTGCTCTAGTTAGAATTTCAAGCACTATGTTGAACAGAGACAGAAAGAGTAGGCAGCCTTTCCATGTCCCTGATTTTAGGAATTGCTTTAAATTTCTCTCAATTTAATTTGATGTTGGTTACTGGATTGCTGTATATTGCACCTTGTATCTCTGAGCTCACTAAGGTTGTTAGCATGAAGGGCTGTTGGAGTTTGACACAGGTATTTTTAGCATCTAGTGAGATAATCAAGTGATCTTTATTCTTTCAATTTTTATGGGGTGAATTGTGCTGATGAATTTTCATATATTGAACATCCCTTCAACCCTGGAATTAAGCCTACATGAACATGGTAGATGATGGTTTTGATGTGTTCTTGAATTTGGTTTCTGAGTATTTTATTTGTGTATTTTTACATCAATATTCATAAGGAAAGTTGGTCTGAAATTCTCTTTCCTTGTTTTATCTTTGTGTGGTGTGACTTTGACTTCATAGAATGAGGTTATCAATGTTCCTCCTGTTTCTATTTTATGAAATAGATTGAGGAGTATTGTTATTAAATCTTCTCTGAAAATCTTCACTAATCTGTCCTTGTCTTTTTTGGGGGGTGGGAGGAGAACTTTTTTTATTTCCTTAATTTTTTTTTTATAATAGCATCTTTGCTTAGTTTATAGCAAGGAAAAAATAAGCTGGGTCTTGCTTTGACCCAAACATAGATGTTTTAATGTTTGTACACAATATTTTTAAAAAGAACATATAAAAATACCTCAGGAGAAGTCTCTCTAAGAAAGAAAATACAAAGTTTAAACCCACAACATTCCTCTTTGCTAGAACTGCAAACTACTGCTCCAGTTTTTAATAGACATTGTTGTTTAAACTATACATACATGAAAATCTAAAAAAAATTAAGAAAATGTGCATATAAATGATTGCATAGCAGAACAAGAACATTTACTGCAAACCATAAAGAAACAAAAGTTAATATCCACTTATCAGTGATTGCATACCATGTGCGTTCTTTTGTGATTGGGTTACCTCACTCAGGATATTTTCTAGTTCCATCCATTTGCCTAACAATTTCATAAAGCAATTGTTTTAATAGCTAAGTAGTACTCCACTGTGTAAATGTACCATAATTTCTGTATCTATTCCTCTGTTGAAGGAAATCTGGGTCATTTCCAGCTTCTGGCTATTATAAATAAGACTGCTAAGAACATAGTGGAGCATGTGTCCTTGATCTATGTTGGGGCATCTTCTGGGTATATGCCCAGGAGTGGTATAGCTGGGTCCTCAGGTCCAATTTTCTGAAGAACTGCCAAACTGATTTCCAGAGTAGTTGTACCAGCTGGCATTCCCATGAGCAATGGAGGAGTGTTCTTCTTTCTCTACATCCTCACCAACATCTGCTGTCACCTGAGTTTTTGATCTTAGCCATTGTGACTGGCATGAGGTGAAATCTCAGGATTGTTTTGATACGCAATTCCCTGATGACTAAGGATATTGTACATTTCTTTAGGTGCTTCTCAGCCATTCGGTATTCCTCAGTTGAGAATTCTTTGTTTAGCTCTGTACCACATTTTAATAGGGTTATTTCATTCTCTGGAGTCTAACTTCTTAAGTCTTTCTATATATTTGCTATTAACCCTATATCAGGTGTAGGTTTGGTAAAGAAATTTTCCCAATCTGTTGTTTGCCATTTTGTTGAATACCTAAGATATAATTAGTAGACCACATGAAACTCAAGAAAAAGGAAGACTGAAGTGTAGATATTTTGGTGCTTCTTAACCATGGGAAGAGACAAAGAGACAAAGTGTGGAGCACAGACTGAAAAGTTAATACAGAGAATGCCTGACCTGGGAATCCATCTCTTATACAGTTACCAAACCCAGAGAGTATTGTGGATGCCAACAAGTGCTTGCTGACAGGAGCCTGATATAGCTGTCTCATGAGAGGCTCTTTCAGTGCCTCACAAATACAAAAGTGGATGCTCACAACAAACCATTGGACTGAGCACAGGGTCCCCAATGGAGGAGCTAGAGAAAGGGCTGAAGGAGCTGAAAGGGTTGGCAATTCCATAGAAGGAACAATAATATGAAGCAACCAGATCCCCACAAGACTCCCAGGGACTAAACCACCAACCAAAGAGTACACATGGAGTGACCCATGGCTACAGCCATGTATGTATTAGAGGATGGCCTTGTTGGACATCAATGGGAAGAGAGGCCCTTGATCCTGTGATGGCTCAATGCCCCTGTCTAAGGGACTGCAAGAACAGGAAAAGGAGAATGGGTGGGTTTGTGGGCAGGGAGAGGGGGTTGGGGTAGGTTTTTTTTTGGGGGGGGCAGTGGAAATCAGAAAAAGGGGATAATATTTGAAATGTAAATAAATAAATGTCTAATACAAAAAATTCAAAAAATAAAAAAGACACAAAAGTAGGAATACTATTAAGTATACAAAGGTTCTAGAATTAATCCTCCAAACACATTCCACAAACAGTTCTCAAATCTGTAATTTGTTGTCTACAAGCAAGAACTAGATTTCTAAAAACCAAATTGAAAGAAAAATAAGGTAATCCTCTAAAATACAGTCCCCCACTGTATCTTCACTCACATCTGCAAGCAAGGAGTCTAAGTTCTTAGAGACAAGAGCTGTGTATCCTGAAATGACACCAGACATTTCCAGTCACTTTTTTATTGCCTCCAAAACAATTTTAAAGAGCATTACTAGAAAGTATAAATATTTAAGGGTGTCATTTCATTATTTTTTTAGTCATATCCTACATTACCAAAAGCTAACTGATGTGGCTCATACTTGAAACTTAACTTTTCCCATAAATTCTCAGCTCCACAGAATCACCTAGGAGTATTATCTTCTCAACTTTTCTCACATTAATAAACTGAGGTGGAAAGAGAAAGCCTCTCCTATGAAGAACAGGCAGATTTTGATACAAATGCACATGGCAGGTGCTTTGAGAATCAAAGTTCATTTTATTTACACCATGCATATAAACAACCAAAATGTACTTTCAAACAGTTTGTTTCTTTTTATTTATTTATTTATTTTTAAAAAAATATTTTTTATTACATATTTTCTTCAATTACATTTCCAATGCTATCCCAAAAGTCCCCCATACCCTCCCCCACAACTCCCCTACCCACTCATTCCCACTTTTTGGCCCTGGCTTTCCCCTGTACTGGGGCATATAAAGTTTGTGTGTCCAATGGGCCTCTCTTTCCAGTGATGGCGGACTAGGCCATCTTTTGATACATATATTTCTAACAGAAAAACAAACAACAAAACAAACCCCCTAAATAACAATATTCAATAATAGTTACATTTTAAAGATACTATGCTAAGAACAGTCGTTGCCCCTTAAAAAGATTTCTGTGATCATTGACACACTCACAACTTAAGGCGAGTTTTTTTTTCTTTATGCTTTAATATTCCAAATCTTTGAAACCAGCAGGGTTTGAGGTTGGGGGAAAGCAGTGAAGGCTCCATATTTCAGTGAAAAGATCAATCTCACTGAAAACGTTATTTAACACAGTTGGCATCAATCCCTAGATGGTGGAGTTGAGAAAAGAACTATTCCACATTGCATCATAAATAATCATCATGAGCTTAAATATCTTGACAAGACATAAAGGTATACCTGAACCTAAATGTGTCTGAGTAGTCAGTGTTGTAATGTGGTTACAATATCACTTTTGTATCATTGTATGTTTTTAGCAAGTAACATTTCTAGGATAATAGTTTTATCAAATATGGATATGAAATTTTATTTTTATTAAGAAAATTGCAAATTATGGTCAACCAACATCTTTTCACCAAATATAAGCATAAAAAATGAGAATCTTTAAAAAATATACAGAGACACCACAAATTGGTAGCTGCCCATAACATGAAACAAACTGGACTCATAAGGGTGGCTTCTCAACAGCATATCTTTTAATTATAACCATTGCCCAGTACAGGGAAAACTAACAAATTAAATTTGTTTGTAAGTGTGGACACTGTGCCCCTTCTTAGAATTGGGAACAAAACACCCATGGAAGGAGTTACAGAGACAAAGTTTGGAGCTGTGACGAAAGGATGGACCATCTAGAGACTGCCATATCCAGGGATCCACCCCATAATCAGCTTCCAACGCTGACACCATTGCATATACTAGCAAGATTTTGCTGAAAGGACCCAGATATAGCTGTCTCTTGTGAGACTATGCCTGGGCCTAGCAAACACAGGAGTGGATGCTCACAGTCAGCTATTGGATGGATCACAGGGCTCCCAATGGAGGAGCTAGAGAAAGTACCCAAGGAGCTAAAGGGATCTGCAACCCTATAGGTGGAACAACATTATGAACTAACCAGTACCCCGGAGCTCTTGACTCTAGCTTTTTATGTATCAAAAGATGGCCTAGTTGGCCATCACTGGAAAGAGAGGCACATTGGACACACAAACTTTATATGCCCCTGTACAGGGGAACGCCTGGGCCAAAAAAAAAAAAAAAAAAATGGGAATGGGTGGGTAGGGAAGTGGGGGTGGGTGTGTATGGGGAGTTTTGGGATAGCATTGGAAATGTAATTGAGGAAAAGACGTAATAAAAAATATTAAAAATTAAAAAAAAAAGAAAAAAAATTGTTCGTTTTTAATGGCATCACTGCAACATTGTATTCCTGATAATTTAAGTATACCAAACTATGAGTAAATTAATGATAAGTGCCTAGAAGTATCATGATTTATGCTATTAGTGGCCACTGGTCTTGGGACTTGTCCAAGACCTTGATGTAGATTTTGACCTAGACCTAGACCTCGACTGTGATCTTGACTGAGTTTTGGATCTAGGTGGTTCTCTTTTCCTTGATTCCTTTTCATATCTTGAGCCAGACTTATAATGTATTTTGGAATCTGTTTTTGAGGTGCCTCTAGTTTTGGTGTGAGATGCATACCTAGAACGTGATTAGCCTTCATTTTTTTTCCCCCCTTGGGTTGTGATTTGGACCATGACTTTGAATTGAATTTTGATCTTAAAAAGAATGATTTCAGTGTTTGAATCTATTATTGTCAGAATGGCTTCAGCTATGCCATGGTCTTCCAATTGGTCTATTTCTAGGACTGTAGTATCTCCTATAGTTATAACAAAAGGAGCCACTCCTTGATCTCCTCCTTTCATAATTTCAGCTTCAAGAACATCTATATAGGTCATAATTGTCCTATCAGAAAGAATTGTATACATTCCTCCCTTCCTTGGCTTTCATTTGATTTGGTGTGTTCTGTTTCCCTTGTGTGAACTGTATTTCAGTTTGACGCCCGCAACACCATTTTCTGTTCAAATTATATAAAGCATTTTAAGCATTACAAACATCCTCAAATCTACTATTGGACCATAACAACCAAATTCCTCATGTAAATTTTCAGACCCGGTGTCGCCTGCCACGTTTTTGAAGAACGGAGACCTGGAAGCAGGGGTGTGTGTGTGTGTGTGTGTGTGTGTGTGTGTGTGTGTGTGTGCACGCGCAGGTATCAGGATATGATGGCAGTAGGACTCTGGGCCAGTCGCACTAATGGGCTAGGCGAACGATCCGCAACTAAGGGGGCTCAATTTCAACTCACACACTTGCACAGAACCTGAGGGCTCTGCCTTGGGTAGGAGGTGCTTTTAATGACTACTTCTAGTACCTTGTGGGTTATAGGATTGTTTAAATAGTTTATCTGATCTAGAGTTAACTTTGTTAAGTGGTATCTATCTAGAAAATTTTATATTTATTATTTAATTTTTCATGTTTTAAGTGAGTCCTAATGATGCTTTGAATATCCTATGTTTTTGTTTTTATGTCTCCCTTTTCTTTTCTGAAATTGTCAATTTGAGTACTGTCTTTCTGTCTTTTACATAGTTTGGCTAAGACTTTGCCTACATTGTTGACTTTCTCAAAGAAACAGCACTTTGTTTTATCGATTCTTTGTAGTGTTGTAGTTTTTTTTTTTTTCTAATTTCTTGATTTCCACTCTAAATTTTATTATTTTCCTCAGTCTATTCCTCTTTGTTGTGTTGGCCTCTTTTTGTTCTAGGGGTTCCAGGTATATTTTTAAATTGATTATATGAAAACTCCCCAAATTCCTTAGGAAGGCACTAAGTGCTCTCAGCTTTCCTCTTAGCATTATTTTTATTGTGTCACATTGAAATCTAGAAAGACTTTAATTTCTTTATTTTTACCCTGACCCAAGGATTATATAGTAAAGAGTTTATCAGTTTCCATGAGTTTGTAGGCTTTATTTATTTATGTTGTTTTTAAAATCTCCCTTTATTCCATGGTGGTCTGTTAAGATATATGGGGTTATTTCAATCTTCTTGTATATGTTAAGAATTGCTTTGTCAACATGTTCAGTTTTTTAGATTACTATGTGAGGTGCTGAGAAAAAAGTATATTCTTTTGTACCCAGGTGAAATGTTCTTGAAACATCTGTTAAGTCCATTTGATTCATAACAACTGCTTATTTCATCTTTATTTTTTTTTTCTGATTCGCTTCTGTTTGGATGAGTTGTCCATTGGTGAGCAAGAAAGGTTGAATTTCCATTATTGATGAAATGGGGTTCAATGTGCTATTTAAGCTTTAATAATGTTTGTTTTATGAATGTGAGTGTCCTTTCTTTTGGGCAAATGATAGTCAGAATTGAGATGTCATCTTGCTGGATTCTTTATTTGATGAATATGAAGTGTACTTAATTTCTAGTTAAAAGTCTATTTTATTAGATACTGTGATGGCCATTCCAGCTGACTTCTTGGGTCTGTTTGCTTTTTCCAATCCTTTGCTCTGAAGAAATAGCTACCTTTATTGCTTATGAGTGTTGCTTGTATGTAGCAGAATGACAGATCTTGTTTTCATAACCATTCTCTTAGCCCCTGTCTTTTCTTTTTTTATCAAGGGACTGAATCCATTGATGTTGAGAGATAATAATGACCAATAATGGCTAATCCGTCTTATTTTGAAGTTGATTTTGTTAGTGTGTGTGTGTGTGTGTGTATGTGTGTGTGTGTGTGTGTGTGTGCCCCTTCATTTTTTTTCTTTTGCTTTTCTTTTCATTCTTTTTTTTTCTTTCTTTTCTTTTTCTTTTAGTGGAATTATTTTGTATCTTGGGTGCATTTAACCTATTATGTTGGAGTTTTCTTACTAGAATTTTCTATAGGCCTGTATTTGTGGATAGATATTGCTTAAATTTGATTTTGTCTTGTAATATATTCATTTTTTTCATTTATGGTGAATGAGTGTTTTCCTGAGTATCATAGTCTGAGTTGGCATGTGTGGTCTCTTAGAGGCTGGAAGATATCTATCCAGGTCTTTCTAGCATTTAGAGTCTCTGTTGAGAAGTTTGGAGTAATTCTGATAGGTCTACATTTATATGTTGCTTGGCCTTTTTCCCATGAATCTTTTAATATCCTTTCTTTGTTCTGCAGATTTAGTGTTTTGATTATTATGGGGCAGGAGTATTTTCTTATCTATCTTCAATTTATTTGGTATTCTGTAAGCTTTTTGTATGTGTGTATGTTTATTATTTTCTTTAGGTTGGAAAATTTATCTTCCATGATTGTTGAAAATATTATCTATTCCTTGGACCTGAGACTCTTCGCCATCTTTTATTTCTATTATTCTTAGGTTAGATTTCTTTTTGTTAGTATCACAATTTTCATGAATGTCTTGTGTCAAAAATTTTCTTTGATTGATGTATAATTTCTTCAACTGTATCTTCTATACCTAAGATTCTCTCGTCTATTTCTTGTATTCTGCAGGTGATGCTTGCTTCTGTAGTTTTTTGTTCTTTTCCATAGGTTTTTTGTCTTCGTATTGCTACAGTTTGTGTTTTCTTTAGTGCTTCTATTTCCATTTTGAAGTCTTGAGACGTTTTATTCATTTCCTTAACATGTTTAATTTTATTTTCTTTGCTTCTTAAGAGATTTATTCAATTTCTCTTTAAAGACTACTGTCATAATTATAAAACTGGATTTTAAGTCATTTTCTTGTTCTTCTGTTATATTAGAATATTCAAAGCTTGCTGTAAAAGGATTGCTGTGCTCTGGAGGTACCGTTGCCATGGTTCTTGTTAATCTTGTTCTTATAGTGGACTTTAGTCATCTGGTTGTCTGTGGATGTTCCTGGAGTAGGAAATGGGCCTGAACAGGATATTTCCAGTGTTGTAGGCTTTGGGTGGATAGCCTTGGTATGCATAATTCTACTCAGGGGACAATGCAATACTCAGGGAAGCTGGGTGTGCCCCAAAGGACTCAGAGGCCAGGAGATGGGGGGAGGACTAGAAATAGAAGTGATCTAACATGGATGTTCCTGGTGCAGCAGGCTTGTTGAAGGTAGGTGGACCAGGGGTGGTGGGGCATGATAAGATATTACATGCAGCTCAGGGTAGCTGGCATGTATCAGGGGACCCAGTTGTGGCCTCAAAGTGGTATGTGCCTAAGAGGAAGAAGTGGTCAGTAGATGGAGGACAGTATAAACTGTATGGTCTGTATATTCCTGGTATAGAAATCCTGGTGAGCAGAGTAGAGTCTTGACAAAGAAGCTTGGGGGTTGGGAGGCAGCAGTCCTCTGAAATTGCCTAATTTTTACTTCTTTAATTCTTTTAATTCTTCTTTTAATTCTTTATTGTAGGAAAATATAGTTCTTGACTTATTCTTCTTTTTGTTTGTAACAGATTATAAAAAAAAAACCAAACAATCACACACACACACACACACTCATTCTCTCTCTCTCTCTCTCTCTCTCTCACACACACACACACACACACACACACACACACACAAGAAAGAATGAAAAAAGAAAGGCCAGGAATGGGAACAGACAATTTTAGTCCATGTACACAGGAGGCAGAAGCAGGTCTATCTCTGTGAGTCTGAGGATATCCTCGTGCACATAGTTGGTTCCAGGACACCAAGGGTCCCAAGGATTACATAACTTCTCTCACAACAGAGAAACAACAATAACAAGATGTATATTTTTGATAGACTTATATTTTAACCTTGATTATATATTATTTAAAATTATTTACTTGATTTTCTTTGTTTTCTCTTCTTTGATATTCTAGAGTTTTCTTTTCATTGAATTATATGATGTTATCAGTCACTGAAATAATACTTCTCTACTGTAGCTTAGGTACATAATGAAGATGGAAACTCTTAGAAACTACACATATATTTCAGCTAATACTTCTAGAAATCTAAGTCAAAAAAGCCATTTTCAATTGAGCTAATAAAAGAAAGAAATTGACTCTGGTGAACAGCTCATTGAAGTCTTGATAGAAATTAATTGGCTGCCAGACTTCTCTGCACACTAAATGTAGTGTCATCAATATACTGCAACTACACACAGTGACAGATACTGTGGCCATTCTTAAGTACAATCTGAAGGCTCTGTGAATACTTCTATTGGAATGACTTTTTTTCTGTCTTCAGAAATGCTACTTTACTATGTGGATTTTATCTAAGTATTAAGGTCCTTTATGTAGGGGAGTTTTTCTGAGCACTTGTACTGATTTTGATGCTTCCCTTCTGAACCCATGTAGCTTCCATGAAGTTAAAGATCAAAATATGTCCATTTCTTACACCATAGTAACTGTGTAAAAGTTGCATGGGAGATTATTAATAAATACTGGGGAATAAAAATTGGATATATAACTAGAGATAATTATATTAAGAAGATTAAACCAGCCTCAGAAACAAAATTATTTTACTATTTTTTTTTCTAATTTGTGGTTCATAGAGTATATATAGCCACCCAAAATCATGTATTCATAGATAAAATGAAAATATTAATTTACGGTGTTTGGATATGACTATATACTTAAAAGCATATATAAATATTTGAATTGGTTATTGTTTTGAAACTGTAATATAATCTATTTTCAAATGTTTTGTTGTTATTGTTGTTGTTGTTGTTGTTGATAATGATGGTTATGATGATTTGAAAATTATGCTGTAGAAAATTCAACCACTCGTTGAAAATGGATACACTTAGTTAATAAGGCAGAACATGGATTCAAATTTAATTCTAATGGGACATGAAAATATGAAGATACAAGGCTTATAAATTCATTAATCTTTCTTAGTCTTAGGTAACTCATCTATAAATAGGGCTATGGGTAGGTAACTCATCTATAAATAGCAATATGGGCAAAACATTCTTTCCTACTTAGATGCTCAAATAATGTAATATAAAATCAGTTAGAAAACAGGCAAAAGTAATTTAAATCTAAATATTTACTCAAAAAAATACCATTATTGAACTCATTATTTTGGATCATGTGTTAACTTTATATAAATATTACACAGAAATAGAACTCTTATATAAAAAAGGACAATAGTACACTCTGTAGTGAAATATAAGTGATCATGGCTTAGGGGAAAAAAATCATGTAATCTTAAATTTCATGTTCCAATGTAGTAACAGCTTGAAGAAGTTTTATATCAACACAGTGAAGAAAAGCACAAAGCAAGACAGTTTTTTAATGAATTTGTGGAGACATCAGGTAAGAGATTTACATAGAAGTTGGAAAATCTCACCTATACTAACTGACAAAATTGTTACCCTTTTTGTTGGTGGAAGCTAGTCATCTTTTGACACATTTCAGAGAGTTTTACCTGACAGTCAGAGCTGTGTTACATCAGTCACAGGTGTGGGCAAGAAATGACCATTAAGGGAGCCAGAGATAGCATAAAAAACTTATAATTTGGGGGCAGCAACAACCTTCCTCTCTACAATCACTTAAATTCTAATTAGTTATTCAGCTTTGCAGAAGGTTCAACTTAAGAAGCCATTCTTCCCAGGAAACTTTGTTCACATGGCTATAGCATGTTGTAATTGCAATGTTAATATAAACAACAGTAATTTATAGATATTATATGAAGAAAAATATATATGATATACAAAATTGGTAAGCAAACAGAATATATGTCTGTGATTTTTACTGAAATTCATAAAGGTTAATGACATCAATATTTGAAGAATTGGTAAGAATTTTTATATATGAAAATCCCCCATGGGTACTTACAGTTTAATGAAAGTAATGGCAAATCAACAAGAAAAAGAAAATAGACCCATGAGTTCTTCAGAATCATCTCCTAACTCTAATCCTAGACCTAAAAAAAAAAAAAAAAACCTAATAATGAGAAGTTATATGTTTTTCATTGCTCATTGGACTGAGTTTGCAATAAACAAAATAAAGAAGGATCTGTATTTAGTCATTTTAATCTTTAAGACAGGAAATAAAATCGAAAGCATCTCAAAAGCTATGTCTGTATTTGTGAAATATTTAGAATTATTTATTGGTGACATATATTCCTGTCAATAAGTGATAATTGTGATATGTTACTCAGAATTAGCGAAATGGATCATAAATCAGACAACAAAACAGTATATTCTAGTTAAAAACATTCATAGACATATAGTAAAAGTAATAAAGTCTTTAAAAATAACAAATATGACATTTCTGATTCTAAGAATGAAATTAAATAGTGTACAATGTTTTGAAAAACAGTAAACATTTTCTCTTGTTAAAAAATTTCTTAAAGTTAATATTGAAATTTAAGCAAATTTCATATTTAGACACTTACAAATTTGATGAATATTCTTTCACTTCATTCGTCCTACCCTCCAAAATATGGGTATATTTTTCTTTAAACAAAAGCTTGCTTTTTTCCTTTTGAAGATACCAGAGTTAAATTTTTAAAATTCGTCACATACTACTTACTGATTCTCCTCACCAACATACTACTTATAAAAACTGATTAATTAAACCATATCGCTGAAAAGCATTTCAGTGAGTTTCATATAGATATGGAAATTAGAATCCCAGACTATCAGAACTTACATTCTATTACAGTCTTTAAAAAACCTTGCATTTAAAAATGGGATCAAATTTGAGTCTGGGACGGGTCAGGAAGATCTTTGGAATGCAAGTTCTGTTCTAGTTCCAGTCTCAACTATGACATAATCATAGAGTGCAGATAAGAACACTAAAGGAATATCAAAAGTACTCATAAACATTCTGACGAACATTTGTTATAGTAAGCTTGAGAACCACAAATAATCTCTATGTGACTCTAGTTTAAGAGCTCAAAGATGAATGTGATATGATACAAACCTAGTGAGATTGAGGAAGCGAAAATCATGAAGTCTTTTGTGTGTCAAACTGGGATTTGTCTTTCATTCATAAATCAATAAGAATTTAATGAAAAGCATAATTTTAAACTATTCAAATACTTCTTATTGCTTAAATTTGAATGTTTCTAGAAGTCCCTGAATTAAAGGCTGGTCATCTCAAGTGCTACAATGGGAAGAATGTAAAAAAAACATCAAGGCCGAGAGCTATTGTGGAGTTTGTGGTACTGTTCTTCCAAATTCTCTGTAATGTGCCACCTTTGTTCCAAGTCAATAAGATTTCTTATACACTCAAATACCTAAGATTATCAGCCAAAATAAATCATGTTTCTTTAGAAGTTGGTTGTAACTTATTTACTACAATATCAGAAAAGTAGTACAATATTTGCATCTAAAAATTGGTTATTTCCCTTTACTATATATACCTGAAGGTGTGAAAGAGCTATTGAAATTATTCTATAGCAGGATTTGGAGAAAGGGTGGGGAACCATGCTTGAGAAAGTGAAGGTTTATAGATTCATAGATGATTCTGGTGAATAGTAAAACGGTAAGAAAAATAAGGTATAGTCAGCAAGGTGAAGTACTTTAGGCTTCAGATGGAAATGAGGATAGTATTAGGAAAAGCACTACTGAAATAAGAGTTATCTTAGGGATCCTTGCAGATGAAAGAAGCCTTCTCACATTAGGTAGTCTTAAAATTAGGGGGCTACTAGGCCAGCAGTTTTACACAGGGTCAGTAGGTATCAGATTTGTGAACTGAAAGAAGGAATCTCATCCACAATAGAAAAGAGAGCTGCAGAAATAAATTTTATTTTATTATAGATGAGCGCTTAAGAGAAAGCATGCAAGCAGAGCTCCCATAGAGTAGCAGCAACTGATGCTGCCATTCTATGGGTAAATCTGTCTTCAGTGAATTCAGAAGTGGGAGGTGGGGCAAAATGATCATTCCAATTGTCCCATCCAAAAGCAAATATATGCCTTTCATTGCACTGTCTTGAAACACTAGAGTTTCAAGGACACCATCAACTAAAAGAAAAAAGAATGAAAGAGAAAAAAGAAAGAAAGAGAGAGAGAGAGAGAGAGAAAAGGAGCTAAGAGCTAAGTAAAGGATATATAGAGGAAAGAGTGTATGCTTCTACATCTTTCAAAACATAAAGATTAAAAAATTCAAGTATTCAGTTACAGACAAAACATTTCCAAATATATTCAGAGATAACTCATATATTCTTAATCAAATGAATGCAAGTCTAGAAATTCTAAAATCCTGCATTCATCTGAACAGAAGCTAAGAACAGTTAGGAATTATGTGAAAAAGTTAGTCCACTGGTGTGGAACACAGTGTTATTCAGCTTGAGCCCACAAGTTTCTGCAGTGAATTCATAAATACTACATGACGAGATAAGCAGGAAACAATAAATAGGCCGTGAGATGGTTAAAAATAAAAAGAAGTTTTGCAAAATGGGAAGCTTGCAATGTAGCCTCTGATATGAGCATATGAAATATGAATGGTGGATGAAGAATTACTAAGGACAGACTGGCATACTTGAGAAAGAAGAATTGAGATTTTGGAGAGGAAGCAGGTATTTTATATCATATTGGAAATATATACATTTCCTTTTCATTTCCTCAATGCTGTATTTTCAAAGTATATTTTACATTTGATACTATCAATAAAAAATGAGAAAATATTTTAAAGTCAAGTCAGAAGGAAAGAGCATGAAGAACAAAAATGACAAAAAAGCTGTGAGGTTGAATATTTTACTGGCAGGAAGAAGGTTCATAAAACCACTCAGATATAAAAATGTGTTCCATTTCATCAAAAAAGAGGGCTGACTCAGGAGGAAATCAAGAACTGAGAGAAACTAATGAACACACCAGTGACTCCAAGACCCCAGGGAGTTAAATAAAGAGACGTAGAGAATGCAGTCAAGACTATGGATTATAGTCTGAAAAATATCCAACATTTTCTTGTTTCCAAAGTGCTTGAGCCTGTGATTTCTCATCTTCTGTTTCCTCCATGCTTGCATTCTATCATTCAAATATCTGCTATACTCATTTGCTAATACATATTATAACACTGTGTATTGAAGGTAGCAGGGAAAACTTACTAACCTCTCTCATTTTATATGTTCTTAGATGGAGAAATTCTAGTCCTGTGTACTTTTTTTCCTCCCATGAATTAGGGGCTGAAACTTTGACATTTGTAACAAAACAAAATCAGGAAGATTTTAGCTTATGTTAATTTAGATAACAGCATTTATACTTCAAATGTGATATTTTGGACATAAATGAAATGATGGTTTATGTTGCCTGTTAAATTGAGAAAAATCTAAAGATAACTTAGGAAACAAGCTTCAGCTATGCTTCTAAGAAACTACCATGATTAGGTAATAAATTGGAATGAAGATGTCCCCTTTTAACTGTGTGCAGCACCATTCCATAGGATGGAATTCTAGACTGAGTAAAAAGGAGAAAGCAAGCTGTGTGCCAGCATTCATCACTCTATGTTGTGAAGGCCAGGAGACCTGCACCCTCAAGTTCCTGTCACCATGATTCCTCACCATGACAGGCTATACTCACAATTTGTGTACCAAAGTGAACCATCTTTCTTTTCTTTTAATTCCAAAATTAAAAAAAAAAAGAAACTTATTCATGAGATATTTATTAAAATAATACATTTAAGGAAAAAATCAATACAATGTATACATTACTGAAAACTGTATACCATCATATAAAAAAGGATTTTATTTTGGGAAATCAATTTCTAACTATGGCAAGTTTTACTTTCAGAAATGAATCCACAGATCAACACATTCTAATTCACCCTTAAAGACTGGCATGCTGAGCAAGGAATGTTCTTATTCTTTGTAGGAGTTCCTTCTTTACACTGTCTGGTACCAGGGCTCTGCCTTTTGAAGTGATTTCAGCCACCAAGTCATCAACAGTAACATGTTCTAGTCCTTTTTTTTTTAATTACCTCTTTACCATGTTCCCTTAGCTGATCGTTCCAGCTGCACTCAATTAATTTAGCTCTCAGCAACTCTTTGAGGTGTTCTCTTTTTCCAATTTCTATTAACTTTTGGTTAATTGCTGCTCTCATCTGTGCATCTTTGTTCATCTTGCTAACCACACTCTTCGGCTGCTTGGACTTTGAACCATCCTTCTTTAAGCTGCTTTTGTTGCATATTTTGGCCTAGATACGAGACACATAACTAACAAGTAAATAGCGTGATGAGATCAAAAGATGAGGAACTTAGAAGACAGTAAATTTATTTCTGAAAGAAGAGTAGGAAGAAATCATGTGAACGCGATCTCTGACACCTGATAACAGTCTTGCTGTTATGCTATATGAATAAAATAATAGATATAATGAAATTATTAAGTCAACTGAACTTAAAAACAGTAAATGATAGTGATGGGCCTACATAAATTCATATCAGAAGAGTGACTTATTGCCAATTTCAAGATTGTTTTGAACTATGGAACCAACCTGAGAAATACTTGCACTGGAATAGATCATCTCTACTAACAGGCAAACACTATTAAGTTCCCATAATTTAATACAATAAAACAAATGAGAATCACATGATTTTGACTCTAAATCTGTAGGTTGTCATATTTCTAATCATTCTGCTTACAGAAAACAGTGAAAAAAATGTTATCTGACCTCCTATTTATTCCATTTCCTTCAACACATTTCAATTAATTTTTTTCTCCAATAGAATTTCTAAGACCTCCAATGACTTTGATATTAATTATAATAATGATGCTTCATGTTCATCTTTTCTGAATAGCAGTGATGTTAACTCAGATGCTAATCACTGCTTAGGCTCATCGCTACTTTAGTTACTCTGGTTTTTGTTGTTGTTTGTTTGTTTGTTTGTTTTTAATTTTAAACTCCAGACTTTATTCCCCTCCAGCTCCACCCCCCGACTGTTCCACATCCCATACCTCCTTCTGCCCTGTCTCCTTGAGGATGTACCCACCCATCCCAACCACCACACCACCAGACCTCTAAACTCCCTGGGGCCTCCAAGCTCTTGAAGTTAGGTGCATCTTCTTGGACTAAACCCAGACCCCGCAGTCCCCTGCTGTATATGTGTTGGGGGCCTCATATCAGCTGGTGTATGCTGCCTGGATGGTGTTCTGTAATATCCAAAATGGATTCAAGACCACCCAGTGCCACACGCTCTGGTCGAATCAGCTTGACAAGCCGAGGGGCTTGGAAGCTACTCATGAGGCAGAAGAGTTTCACAGAAACTCACTCCTGGAGTTTGGCATTCTCTCTAATCCATACATTAATTTTCCATTCCCACGTTAGTCTGGTGTATGAATCCACATGCTCTCTTTTAGTATTATCCTATTATATGTGCCTTTTAAGACTGAATTCTGACATAGCTAAAGCCAGTGTTCCAACAGTCCTAGAACGTCCTTGAGCAAGACCATGGGCTTGAAATTCAGTAAGAATGTTGCTATTCACTGACATTCAGAATAGCCTCTGGAACTACACTATCACTTTGAATAAAAGCTAAGTCACTCCCTTACACAGGAATTTACCATCACTAAGGAAGAAGGAAGTTTCAGACCGAAGGAGAAACCAGAATAGATACTTTGAACTTTAGCAGAGTTACACCCATACACACATATTTACAATGGCTTAAGGGGAAGGTGGACTATACAGTAGACTAGAATAGGAACTATGGCAAGGGCACGAAGCCCTTGACCCTGGCTTCTAAGATTAAGTGAATCTTAGGTGGAGCCCTTGTTGATCCCAGTTGTTAACAATGAATTCTATCCCAGGTGGTTCCCATTAGACCTTCTGTGTTTGCATTCCTTTGTTTTATGTAAGATTCCAGTAACCTCTTTGTACCTTGCAGGTTTGTCACCCAACCTCCTTATTGTCTTCTGTATAAAAAGTTTGATGCTCGATTTGACAAATTACATTCAGATTCTACACAACCTCTCCTATGTGCATCTGTCTGTCATTCATCTGACGCTTTGCCCACCCATGACTAGAGACCTGTTCCACGCAGACAAAGGGGCCCAGAGGGTCTGCGGCAACCCAGTACCTTCCCCCTTTGAAAAGGACTTTCCAAACTGTACTAGCAGGCAAAGTACAGAGCCAGATAAAGATGCTGGCTGACTAAACAAATGTAAAAACATAGTTTTAGTGGTCAAAATGACTGAGCCTACAGGCTGCCAAAACAATATTAGCTGTTCTCTGAGAAATAACCATAACAAGATTAGCAATTCTCCTGCCCCACACTGAATTCTGACAAAGACCACAAACCACCCAAACCGTGTTGTGAGAATTCCCCTGAAGATAATACCTGTAATGTTAATAACTGACCCATAAGTTCAAAATGTATTATTACTTTGCTGACCAAATCATAATAACCCACCATGGGGGCAAGCAAAGTGAGGGACTAGGTCAAAAGGTTACTTAGTCACTATACAAACCAATGCCTGAAAGAGTTACTTGCTACACCAATGAGAACCCTGTTGCTCAAATCTGCCTCTTAAAAAGGTATAAAAAATGTGTTCTTTCTTTGTTCTGGGTCTATCATCTGGCCTGTGTGCTGAGAGGAGAGTCCCCAACATGTTGGATCAATAAAAATCCTCATGTGTTTTACAGTGATGGTGGCTGTCCCTGTGGTCTTTGTGAGTCAGGGTCTATTTCAAACTACAACAGTTCCAGTATCTGAGAGATCTTGCAGGAACAGGTTAATTGAGACTGTTGGCCTCTTACAGGATCACCCTCTTTCTCAGCTTCTTCCAGCTTTCTCCTAATCAACATCAGGGGTCAACAGCTTCTGTTCATTGGTTGGGAACAAATATTTGCATCTGACTCTTTCAGCTGCTTGTTGGGTCTTTCTGAGGGACCTTTTTGTGAGCTCTCCATAGCCAGCATAATACTCTCAGGTTTTGGGGCTTCCCTTTGAGCTGAATCCCAATTTGGGACTGTTGTTGGACCTTCTTTTCCTCAGACGCCTCTCCATTTCCATCCCTGCAGTTCTTTCAGACAAGAACAATTATGGGTCAGCATTTTGACTGTGGGATGGTAAAACCATCCTTCACTTGATGCCTGGTCTTTCTGCTTGAGTTGGGCTCTACAAGTTCCTTTTACCCAATTTAGCGCATTTCATCTATGGTCCCTATATTTGAGCCCCGAGAGACTCTCACCTACTAGGTCTCTGGTACATTCTGGAGGGCTTCCCATGCAGCTTCCTACCTCCGGAGGTTGCATGATTCCATTCATTCTCCTGTCCTTCAGGGATCTCAGTCCTTTTCTCCCACCCAATACCCAATCATATTCCCCTTTCCTTGGCCTCCATCTGCTTTCCCTCACAGGACTATACCTACCCCCCTTGTGGTTGCTTCCTTCTCCTTCCCAAGTGGGACTGGGATATTCTTACTTGGGCCCTTCAACTTGTTGATCTTTTTTATTTCTGTGGGCTGCATCTTGGGCACTTTTTTTTTTTCTTGGCTAAAATCCATGTAATAGTGACTATATACCATGCATGTCATTTTGGGCCTGAGTTACCTCACTCAGGATGATATTTCTAGTTCCACCCATTTGTCTGCAAACCTTAGGATGAGAATGTCCTCATTCTTAATAGCTGAGTAGTATTCTATTGTATAGATGAACCACATTTTCTGTATCTATTCTTCTGTCATGGGACATGTGGGTTGTTTACAGCTTTTGTCTATCACATAAAAGGCTGCTATGAAAATAGAGGAACTTGGGTCCCCGTGGCATGATGGGGCATCTTTGCAGTGTGTTCCCAAGACTTGTATTGCTGGTTCTTCAGGTATTTATTTCCAACTTTCTGAGGAACCCCCAGAATGATTTCCAGAGTAGTTCTACCAGTTTGCAATCCAACCAGCAATGAAGGAATGTTCCTCTTTCTCCATATCCTTGCCAATATGTGCTGTCACCTGAGGTTTTGATCTTACCCTTTCTGACTGGTGTAAGGTGGAATCTCAAGGTTGTTTTGATTTGCATTTATCTGAACTCTAAGAAATTTGAACATTTCTTTAGGTGTTTCTCAGCCATTCGAGACTTCTCTGTTGTGAATTCTCTGTTTAGTTCTATACCTCATTTTTTCGATTGGGTTGTTTTTGCTTGTTTGTTTGTTTGGTTGGTTGGTTGGTTGGTTTGGGTCTTTGTGCATGTGTGCGTGTGTGTGCGTGTGTGTGTGTGTGTGTGGTTAGCTTCTAGAGTGATTATATATTTTTGATTTTAATTAATGAAGATTTTTCCCCCAATCTATAGTTTACCGATTTGTCTTATTGGCTATATATTTCCCCTCACAGAAGCATTCCAGTTTCATGAGTTCCCATTTATCAATTCTTGGTCTTTGAGCATGTTGCATTGGCGTTCTGTTTAGGAAATTCCCCCCTGTGTCAATGATTTCAATGATCTTTCCCACTTTCTCTTCTCATAGATTCAGTGTATCAAGTTTTATGTTGATGTCTTTGACCCACTTGGACTTGAGCTTTGTGCCAGGTGACAAATATGGGTCTATTTTTATTTTTCTACACATCAACAGCCAGTTAGACCAACACCATTTGTTGACGATGCTTTTTTCCCCCATTTTATATGGTTGGCTTCTTTATCAAAGATCAAGTGACCGGAAATAAGTGGTTTTATTTCTGGGTCTTCAATTCTATTCCACTGATTAACCTTTCTGTCTCTGTACCAATACCATGCAATTTTTATCACTATTGCTCTGTAGTAAAGCTTGAGATCAGGGATGGTGATTTCCCCCAGCCATTCTTTTATTGTTAAGTATTGTTTTCACTATTCTGGGTTATTCTTCTATTTGGTCTTATCATTGTGTCCTGAATTTCCTGGATGCTTTGGGTTAGGAGGGTTTTTTTTTTTTAATGTTTTGAATTTTCTTTGACAGTTGTGTCAATTTGTTCTACCATATCTTCTACACCTGAGATTCTCTCTTCTATCTCTTGCATTTTGTTGATAATACTTACATCTGTAATTCCTGACCTCTTTCTTAGATTTTTCTTTCCAGGTTTGCCTCCATTTTTCTTTTCTTTATTGTTTCTACATCTATTTTTAGGTCTTGGACTGCTTTATTCAATACCTTCAGCTATTTGATTGTATTATCCTGTTGGTTTTTCAGTGCGTTATTTTTATCATCTGTAAAGGACTCTATTATCTTCATGAGATAGGATTTTAGGACAGATTCCTGATTTTCAGGGGTGTTGGTGTATTCAGGACTTGCTGTGGTGGGAGAACTGGGTTCTGATGATGAGGTGCATGTATATTGGCTTCTATTTCTTACATTCTTGTACTTGCCATTTGGATATCCCTGGTATTTGTTGTTCTGGGTGACTGTATGGAGTCTGCCTCTTTTGTCACTGTGTTGCTTCAGGTCTCCTGGTAGGCCGTTGGCCCTGATTGTGGCAGACCATCTGTGGGGTCTTCAAACTGGGGGCTCATCAGAAGTGCAAAAAGCTGCTGATCTGCTACTCTTGCTGCAATAGATATCCTGGGAGACCTTCTGACTGTTGTGTCTTCAGAGGAACAGTCAGGCTGTTGTCCTATGTGAAGATGTTCTCCGGGTAGTGGTGGGGTCTAGTGACTGTGGTTTCTGTTTGCCTGTTTGCAGCAGAATTCTAGGGAGGCTTTCAGTCTGTTGGGTCAGTTGCTCTGCATGCCACAGAGCCCCCAAGAGGTCTTCAGACTTTCGTGTCTGTTGCCCAGATGCCCTGTGTACAGAGGAGCTCCTGGGATGCCTTCAAGCTGTGGTGTCTTCAGGGGAGCAGACAAGCTGGAGATCAGTTGTTCAGTTGCTTTGTGTGTTGCAAATCTCCTGGGATGTCAGTTGTCCTGTGTGCAGAAGATCTCCTTGGATGTCTCAGTCTGTAGTGTCAGTTGGCCTATGGGCAGCAGATTTCCTGGGGAGCCTCAGGCTATGGTGTCAGATACCCAACTGCTCTGAGTGCAGTGGGTCTTCTGGGGTGTTTCAGGACATTGTGTATCCAGGGGAACAGATTAGATAGCCCTCTCCCCCAGCATAAAGGACCAGGCAGAAGGGGAGGGATATCTGGCAGGGGTCGGGGAGTTTGGGGGGGTGGTTGTTGGGTGGTCATGGGTACTGAGGACACTGGGCTCTGAGTGGCAGCTGTGGGACTTGTGGAGTGTTCTTACCAACTGCTCTGAGTGCAGCGGATCTTCTGAGCTGGCTCAGGATATGGTGTCTCCAGGGGAGTATACTAGCTAGTAGTCTGCCCCAGAAGAAAGGATCAGGACTAGTTACTCTTTTGTTGCTGTGATAAAATGCTCTGGAAAGAAAAAGCAATATAAGGACAGTTTATTTTGGCTCACAATTCAAGATTCAGTTGGTCATGATGAAAAGTCAAGGCAGGTGAATCTTGAAGAAGCTGGCATGTGCCATTCTTAATCAGAAAGTACAGAATGACTCATGCATGCTGCTATTTATCTCATTTTCTTTACGTATGACATAGGCCAAGATAAGAGCATAGAAATGGTCAATACTCAGTGAGCAACAATTCCCTCCTCAATTAATGTAATAAAGGTGATCTTCTTACTACTAGGAATGTGTGAGATACTTAATCCTATATAGAACACTATGAGAACACTATGGAATTCTTACCTTATTTTGTTCCACAGAAGAAGTTGAACAAAGTTCAGATATTCATCTATCAACATTTATGACAGTTTGACAATTGCTCTTGTGACAGTGACATTAAATTCTTAGAATTTTCTGCTTTCTTTGTGTAAGAACAGATTGCAATTTAGTGTCCAAAAACAATGCTAAAAATAAAATAAAGATACATTGCTGCTGAACTTTGAAATTGGGCCAGCATGTGCACAAATGATAAATGACATGGAGAAGTAGGCAAGACAGCAAATAGCATTGCATGGTTTTTTTGTTTGTTTTTGTGTGTGTGTGTGTGTGTGTGTGTATAGACATCTGATGTCCCCTACCCCTTTTAAAAAACATTGCTAAAGAATTTTGTTATTGCAACCAATAGCATGGATACAAATTTCTTCTTGTTCACATCTATAACTAGTACATCATCAAATTTGGTTGTCCCATAAAATAGCCAAAATTGCCTATTTCAGTAGCTGGAATAGTCTTACAGATATAAAAGTTAAGCAGACTGTGGTAGTTTACACCTGAAATCTAAGCATTGAAAGTTGAGACAGGAAGATTAAATTTGGGATAACATCAAATAGTCCACATATTCAAAATCATGTTATGACTATGCTCAAAATATTTAAATAGTTTCTTAGTTGGAAAATGAACCAAGAGGATGTTATAACATATAATTTTATCCCCTTTCCGAGTTTCCTCTCCAACACCTCCCTATCCCAACCCCCTTTGCCCTGCTCACTAACCTACCCACACCCCCTTTCCTGTCCTGGCATTCCCCTATACTGGGGCATAGAGCCTTTAAAAAAGTTATTAGTGATTTAAATTTTCAAATGAGGACATAGACATTCAAGAGATATTATTGATTGACATACATGTGTATGGTTTATATTTTTTGTTTTCACTACCTACCATTTATTTGTTATAAATTAAGATATGTGTTAGTCCACCACCTGCACATTAAATCTTTATGTACATCCTATTACCTCAAAGGTTTGCTTTCTTTACTCTATATTCCTGTATTCTACATTTTACTGTTTTCCACAAATATGGAAAATAGTTTTTCATGTTAATTTTGGTATAAGCTGTGACTGCATTATATTTATGCTCTTATATATCAACAAATTAAAATTCTTCACATTTAGGAACTGTTTTTAGAAAATTTATTTTTATTAGATATTTTATTTACATTTCAAATTTTATTCCCTTTCCTAGTTTCCTCTCCAACACCTCCCTATCCCAACTCCTTTCCCCCTGTTCACTAACCTACCCACTCCCCCTTCCCTGTCCTGGCATTCCCCTACATTGGGGCATAGAGCCTTAAAAAAAAAAAAAACAGTTATTAATGATTTAAAGCTTTCAAATGAGGGCACATACATTCAATAGATATTATTGATTGACATAGAGACAAAGTATCAAAAATATAATATTCAGAGAAAATTTTATTAAGGAGCAACTCACTTAAGGCTCAAGGAACATCAAAGACGAAGAAAGATTGTAAAAGCTAGAAAACCAAGTTGGGACATGGGCTATGTCTTCTACATATGACAGGAATCAGAACCCATGAAATATCAAAAAATAATCACCTAAACAATTCCTGCAAAAGGATAACACCTATTACCATGTCAGCACAGATGAAGGAAATCTCACAAGGTTTCATCCCTAGATGAAGAGCTCCAAGAAGTAAATGGTTGCTAAAAATGAGAATCAATCTTCCCTAGGGACAGATCTCCTAGTAGGTTATTTAACCCTAAGATCTCAGCCCTAAACACATATGATCAACATTAAACATACTTATAAGATTGCATTTATAAATGTGTGTGCATGATTGTGTGCATGGTTTTGTGTGTGTATGTGTGTGTGTGTGTAACAATAATGATTAAAGCAGAGAGGTAAAAAATATTTTGGCACAAAAATGAAAAAAATACAAAATTCAATCAGATAATCCATGCTTTTCGCTCCATGGTCACTCTTTTATTTATAGAATGCCTAAAAGACTAATAAATAATATTTAGAAGAAAATATAGCAATAATTTTTAATCAAAGAATAATATAGATAAGTAATGACTGATGTATATGTAAATTCATTGGCATTTGCTGTCTAATCCAAGGAGGATTAGATGTGTGGAATGGGAATTTTTTTTGTTTTTGTTTTTGTTTTTGTTTTTTTGTTTTGTTTTTATATTGACACTGAAGGAAGAAACCTGCTGTATGCTATCATGTTTTGCCAGTGACTAGTAAATTGTTATGGATCATGATGTGACCCATAGTATGCTTTTCTTTTTGCTACAACAAACCACACTTAATAGGATTCTTCATATACTATCCATCTGTCTTCACAAGGTGATTTCCACAAAATCACTCTCATGTTACATCTCTGACCAGTGATCATTTGAGCTATAGAATGTAATCACACGTTGTTGCTGAGGCTTTCATTTCTATCAAAAGATTTTATACAGAAACCAAAGTGGTAAATTATTTAGCAGCTGGATAAACTAAAGAGGATTTTTCAGCCAAAAAAAAAAAAATTCCATTGCTTTATCCTTTGATGTAAAGGAGAACAGGGGAAAGATGAGAATTTAGTCAGGGGAACTTTCTCAGTAAATCTATCTATAGTCAGTAGCATAATTTTTTTTGAAATCCTCTAAATTTGGCAGTCAGGGAAAAATGAAATGAGAAAAGTAGAAAGCAGAAAAAAATGAGATTAAGTGTCCCAAGGTAAGTAGCCTAGAGAAAAAAGAATTCGATTTTTCACAAACATATATAGCACAGAAGATAAAAACACATATACCTGAATTTACAGTATTCCTTTCTGCTAGGACAATTTTACACTCTGTGTACTTTATATCTATTGGTCTTATGTAAGAAACATGTTTGAAATATAGTAAATGTAGGAGTTGATATTCCGCAATATTTTTCATGTATTAGTGATAGAAATGGTGAGGAAGAAGTAAACAATCGTGAGTGTGTGATCATTTTTGGAAAGTTAGCTTAATTTTGAAATTTATTAGAAAGCTAAGTTGAAAATCCCCTTTGTCATTTTTATCATTTGTTTGTCTTGAATTTTCTTAGCCAGAATAACAAGAAAAGTTGAATAACTCTTAAATTTACATATTTCCTGCCATTGTGTATTCTAGAAGTATCTAATAAGATTGGGTTCCACAACTCTGCACTTTGATTGGTTGTGGTACTCTGTAGTAGTCTTCACGTGTTTCCAAGAGAAGAGTCCTTGATGAGGAAAAAGAGAAATGACAAAAGGATCAATTTCATATTAAAATAAACCTCAACAAAGGAAAATAATAATCTATTACTTTTAGTTAAATTTAAATATTTTCAAATCAAAAGTATACATGGTAAAATTAAAGGGTAGCCATTGAATTGATGGAAGTATTAAAATAATACAGAAATAAAGAAGAATAAATGATTCAGATCAAATTCCCTTTGAGAAAGAACATAATCAACAGATTTTTGTTGGTAAGCAAGAATTTGGAAATTAAGCACAGATATCTTTAGTAGTCATATGTCAGAAACAGGAAACAGAAATGAGATCTATTTTTATCTACACAAGAATAACAATGTAGAAAGTGTAAGTAAATGTAGGAGAATCTGTAAATAATGTAAAATTACCAGTGTTAATTTAACCAGTGTTTACATAAATGAAAAGGTGTCAGCAAATATTTCTGCAAATGGACAAATGATATGTATGTACTCAGTGATAGTGGATATTAGGCAAAGAGCGTAGAATACCCACGATACAACTCACTGACCACATGAAGCTCAAAAGGAAGGAAGTCTAAAGAGTGGATACTTCAGTCCTACTTAGAAGAGGGAACAAAATAATCAAGGGAAGTAAAGTGTGGGAGGAATTTGGGAAGATGGGGAGGCGAAAAAGACGGGAAGAATCTCGTATGAGAGGAGATGGAGGAGATGTACAGATGGACAGGAAATTGAACAGAGGTGTGTTGCAATGGGAGATGGGGAACTGGGGGTAGTAACCAGAAAGTCCCAGATGCCAGGAAAGCAAGAGCCTCACAGGATTCTACAGGGATCACATTAGCTTAAAAATCCCACAAAGGGGTTGGAGAACCTGTCAAGACCATATGCAGAGGTTAGGCATGCCCCCCCCCCATTTGAGGGATGGGCCTACTCAACCCACTTCTCCAAAATTTTAACCCAGGATTGCTCCTGTCTAAAGTAAATACAGGGATGAAGGGTGGGGCAGACACTGAAGGAAAGGCTATCCAGAGACTGTCCCACCTGAAGATACATCCCATATACAGATACCAAACCAAGACACTGTTGCAGATGCCAAGAAGTACTTTCTGACAGTAGTCTGATACACCACTCTCCTGTGAGGCTCTGCAAGATCGTGAGCAATACAGACACAGATACGTGTAGTCAACCATTGGACTGAGCACAGGAACCCCAATGATGGACTTAGGGGAAGGACTGAAGGAGTTGAAGGGGCCTTATCAATGGGAGGAGAGGAGGTCCTGTAAAAGCTTGATGATCCAGTGTAGAGAAAAGCTAGGGCAGTGAGGCAAGTGTGGGTAGGTGGCTGGGGGAGCACCCTCATTGAAGTAGGGTAAAGGAGGATGGGATAGGGGGTTTGCAGAGGGGAAACCTGGAAAGGGGATAATATTTGAAATGTAAATAAATAAAATATCCAATTTTTAAAAAGAAAAATTTAAAGAGGTATATTGAAAAAAAGAAGGCATGTGAATAAAATATAATACACATTCAAAAAAGAAAAAAAGAAAAAACTCTCTCCCATACTGTTCATCTATACTTTGTATTCTGTTTCAAATTATTTGTTCTTCCATTAATATTTATAATTTTTCTACTGAGTCTTATACAGTACTGCATGTTTAGGTGCATCAGAAATCCACAAGATAGTGCATCAAGATTTAGCTTCAGAGGAAATCATTTTCTCCTTCTCTACTCAACATTAAATGTTGTGTTCTAATAATGCCTTATGTATTTACAGAAGATATTAGGCACGCAATCAGCTAATAATAAAGATGTGCTTTTATTTTAATTTTTATTTAACCCTCCCTTTCAGAGCTCTGTTGGAAACCTTGTGGTAAGGATGAATAACTAGTAAGACAAAAATAAGGCTAAAAATTTTTCAATACCTCAATTTGAGCCTTCATACTTGATATATATCTGCAGAATATACATAATTATCACTACTAAAGTGCTTTATCAAGCATATTTATATTTCTAAAATAATTTCATATGTTCCTTCTACTTCATGCATACAATGAAGCACATAATTAAATTTATAGCTTGAGATTAATTTTCTGCAATGCTGATATATAGAAGACTTCAAATAAAAAATCTTTTTGTTGGTTTCATCTAACCATTCTTTGAAGGCATGGAACACTGATTTATATACTTGTTCCAAAGTTCCAAATTAACAAATTGCATTTCCAAATATGTTTCAAAAGTACAAGATATCTGCGTACTGTGTACATTGTTTTAAGGTGATGTGAACTCACTCAACATTAGAGTTTTTTTGTTTGTTTGTTTGCTTATAGAAATATCTGTTTTTGTTTGAAGTTTATTAGAATTACAAGTTGATGAGGACAAAAGTTTTTTCTCACATTCTTGTCATCTTAGTAGTAGAAAATAAAAGGTTTTGTCATATGTACAGGTACTGATAAGTCACAGATTCTACAGATATGAAATCACAGCTCTACCATTTTAGTTCACTTGACACTTTCTTACATAAAATTGTAGACATGTGTCTATTTGGATCATTGACACTGTTACTGAAAACAAGTCAGAGATCATGGATAAAAGAGAAAGACAACTAGGCACACAGGCAGACAGATTAATCAATAGATAGATCAATCATTACTTGGACGTATTTGTAGAGATTTGTACATGAATAGAAGAGAGAGATATAGGTGCATGATAGATAATATATATGCTCTATTAGGAGAGTAGGCTTATGTGCTTGAAGAGGTTTAAATTTTCTTTGGCAGACCATCCACTACCTGAATATCCAGGGATACTAGTAAAATCATTCAGTCTTTGCCTGGTACATTCTTGATATGAGGCTTAAATACCAAGAACCAAGTGAACATTGAGATAAATCTTCAACCCCCAAAGGCCCCAACCTGAAATTTTTATGTCAGTAGCAGAGGAATTTTATCAAAGCTACAGAAGATAGAGAAAATGGATTACTTTCCTCTGTCCTTTCAATTATCACTTCATCTACATCCATAGTTACACTCTATTTTGGAAGAAGGTGGCTCTTACCCGCTTAATACACAGATTCAAATACCATCTTCTAGAAGCAGCATGTTTTTTACTTTTCTTATTATCTACTTTTCTTATTATCTTGATAAAGTTCTTGATGAAAACTTCCTACAGAAGAAAATTTTTCCTTTGGCTCCTAGTCTCAGAGGGTATGAAGAAGCATTGCAGGCAGAGTCTGCAGCTCCTCAAGTGTAGGTAGACCAGGAAATGGGAAACAATAAAAAGTAAAATTGGGTTAAAATTTCAAAGCCCCACTCCTAGCAACCATCCTCTGCTAGAGAGGCCCCAGTTTTTAAGAGTTTCACAGCTCTCAGAATAATGTTAACACCTGGGCCCACTCATTTGTAACACATTCAGACCATATCAAAAATGATACTCAAGGACCAACAACTTGGCTTAGTGAGTAAAAACATTTGCAGCATAGTCTGAAGTCATATGTTCAATACACAAGATAAAACTAGAAAGCGAAAAGAGACTCCTAAGATTGTCCTCTCACATTCACATGTGTTCTGTGCACTTAACTTTCTCCCATACAAAACAAAACAAACCTACACATATAGTACAAATGCTTTAACAATTATCAAGCAAACCCTTACTCCTATTAACACCTAAATGTAACCATTGCAGGCAACAAGCACTCTCAGAAGTCAATATGTAAATACAGGACCACTTAGCTATCAAAGGTACAAATGTCGTTTTAACGATACAAACTGTCAGATGACTAAATTTTATATGCCATTGGTGGAAGTATGAGAAATATCATAAAAGTATTTCTTTGCTCAGATACTCTCTGCTTGCCTTTTCAAGACTTAGTCCTTAGATAAACCAGTTTTATCCAAGTGTCAGTGGATAGCATCTCTTATTGTCTAAGTCTTGTATTTCTTAAACTCTGCTGTGGGGTTTCAACAAAAGCTAGTATATGGGAGGCCCAGAGAACCCTATTAAGTTGTACATACAAGATAAGTACTCTGTCTTATCTTTCAGGTAGAACATTTTTAGATTCAATCTACTCAGTTTTTCAGACATCCCTAACTTGATATGGTCTGTTAGCCCACAGCAATCACTAGCTTAAGATTACATCGTATTACGGCCTCACCTTTCTTACCTAATTCATTGTTTCTACATTAGTTCTCTAGAAATCACTTCTACATTTCTGATCGTTGTCTCCTTTGTTGCCATGAATTCTCTTCAGAATGGTGTGTAATTAGGATATGTAAGCCAAATAAATCCATTTCTACTCAAGTTGCTTAAGATCATGATGTTTTATTCTAGCAACAGAAAAAAAAATGGATGATGATGATAGATTGGTAGAAAGATACTCTTGTTCTAAATCCCAGCAACACTCATCAGACTTTCAGAACGTGTAAATTTGAAAAAAAAAAAATGTGTGGTAGCTAGAGAGATGTCTCAGTAGTTAGGACTATGTATTATTCTTACAGATGACACTAGCTATTGGAATGCACTCATAATAGGCTTCTTACCACTGCCAGTAACTCCAATTTCAGTGAATCAGATAGAATATTCCAGGATCCTTTGATCCTACACTCATATACACAAATCCACAAACTGACCAAAGCATACAAATACACACATGCACACACATAATTGAAATTTAAAATAAAATTTAAAACATATTCTTGCACTATAACTGTATACCCTAGGTTTTAAATAGTGTAATAATATACGTGTACTCCCCTATATAGCACCCATGCATTCTGCTGACCATTGAGGATTACTACTCCTCCTGGCCCTTCACCTCCTTATGGGACAAGTCATAGATATTTACTTACTAAAGACACTGTCACTCAACAACTTAGCATTAAGTGACAGGTAGGCTACTTTTATAATCCTTCATAAGTTCTTTATATAGTGGTCATCTCTGCAACTTCGCAGGAACCTATGACATCCGGACAGCCCTCCTCCATCCCTAATATGTTTTCAATATGCATTCCAGGAGTGAATTTCGAGCTACTACTACTTGTCCCTAGGTAACCAAAAAACTCTCTCCCTTCAGGAATCACCACACCCAGAGAAACTATTTGATAGGGATGGTGCCATTGACCTACATGAACTTATTATGAAGAACCAGTCTTCACTGCAAATGGAACTGAATTTCAAACTTCTTGGCCAAGGCTCTGAAAGTACTAACTATAGCCAACAAACAGAAAATGGGGGAAAGACATTGTAGTACCTATCATATACCAGAAAAACAAAATATATTGGTATCCCAATATGTCTATGAATTTACCCCTGATGAACATTGTAAACACAGTGCTGAAAGAAAAAGGGAAGAGAAACTGAACTAATAATGTAACTCCAGATTTTTAAATACCAACATAGACATAAAAACAGTATGTAAAAATAAAAAATGGCATAGCAATGGTCCCTACCAAAAAAGAAATAGAACTCTCAACGTACTTAGCAGAATAATTATACCTATGGTAAAACAACTCAAATATGACAAAGACAAATATATTACATAAATAAAGAAGTCAAGCCAATACACAAAAATGGATTTTGAAATCTATTATTATTATTATTACTATTATTAATTTATTAACAGTTCACATGTTGTTCCCCTTCTCATTCTCCCCTCTGCACACTCCAAAACAATCGCACATCCCCTTTACCTCTAAGGTACTCCTCACCCTTCTAGCATCCCCTTTCACTGTGAAAACAAACCTCCACAGGACCAGCTGCCTTTCCTCCCATTAATGCAAAGTAAGGCGATCATCTGCTACATATGTAGTGGGAACCATAGACCCACTCATGGTTGCTGGTTTGGTCCTGGGATCTCTATGGGGTCCTGTTAGTTGAAATTGTTTTTCTTCCTAAGGGGTTGCAATCCCCTTCATCTCCTTCAGGCCTTCCCATAACTCTTTCTTGGGGAACGCTGGTCTTGGTCCAATGGTCGGCTGTGAGTATTTGCATCTGTCTTAGGTGCTGGCATAGCCTCACAACCTATCAGGCTCGTGTCTGCAAGAAATTATTGGAATCAGCAATAGTGTCAGGATTTGGTTTCTGCAGATGTGATGGATCCGAAAATGGGGCAGTCTCTGAGTGCCCTTTCCTTCAGACTCTGCTCCATTTTTCCCCCTGTGTTTCCTTTAGACAGGAACAATTCTGGGTTAACAATTTTGAGATGAATGGATGGCCCCCGTTCACTGGGTGTCATGTGGTTCTATCTTTCCACTGTTGAGTATTTTGGCTAATATCATCCCTATTGGGTCCTGAGAGCCTTCTCATATCCCTGACTTCTGGGACTTCCCAGTGGTTCCCCCTTCTACATATTTCTATTGATTCTCCTGGCCCATCTGACTTCCCTCTTGTCTCTTCCCATACCTGATCCTGACCACCCCTCCTTTTACCTCCTCTCCCATCCCTCACCCAGGTCTTTTCCTCCTTCCCTCTGCATACCTTGATAATTTTGTTACACCTACTAAATGAGATTGAAGCATCCACACTTTAACTTTGTTTCTTGTTAAGCTTTATATGGTCTGTGATTGGTAGTGTGGGAGCTCTGAGCATTTGGACTAATATCCACTTAGCAGTAAGTACATACCATGTGTGTCATTTTGGGTCTGAGTTACTTCAGTCAGGATGATATTTTCTAGTTCTACCCATTTGCCTGCAAAACTCATGATGTCATTACTAATAGCTAAATAGTATCCCTTTGAGTAAATGTACCACATTTTCTGTATCCATTCTTCCTTTGAGGAGCATAAGATTTGTTTCCAGCTTCTGGATATTATAAATAAGGCTGCTATGAACATAGTGGATCATGTGTCCTTATTATAGGTTGGAGCATCTTCTGGGTATATACCTAGGAGTGGTATAGCTGAGTTCACAGGTAGTACTAAGTCCGAGATCTCTCAAACATTGGACCACAAAACAGGCAGCATACACCAACTGAGATTAAGCCCCCAACACTCACACAGTAGAGCCCTTCTGGGTCTATGTTCATTCAGAGATGATGTACCAGTGGAGGGGTGGGGGCATTCACCTGGAGATGGGGCAGGGTGAGGAGGAGGTCTGGGATATGGAGTAGTCAGAGGGTGGTGGGGGGGCGGCCAGGGAATGGATTATGGAGTGTAAAGAGTGAAATAAAAATGAAATGAAATGAAATAAAATAAGCAATTCATAACAATCCATCAGACAACATCAAATTATATGGAGAATAATTTGAAGCAATCCCTTTAAAATCATGGACAAGATGAGGCTGCCCACTTTCTCTGCATTTACTCAATATAGTACTCAAAGTTCTATCTAAAGTAATAATAAAACAAAGGGATGTTAAAGGATACAAATTGGAATGTAAGAAGTTAAGGCATCACTCTTTTGGGGGGCATACTTGTTCAGAATTTAGATGTCATCTTGGTGGATGATGACTATGAAGTGTCCTTCTCCATCTCTTTTGATAACTTTTGGTTGAATGTCTATTTTATTGGGTATTGAAATGGCTACACCAGCTTGTTTCTTGAGAACATTTGCATAGAAATTTTTCCAGCCTTTATTCTGAGGTAGTGTTTGTCATTGTCACTGAGGTGTATTTCTTTTAAGCAGCAAAATGCTGGGTCCTGTTTATTTATCCAGTCTTCTAACCTATGTCTTTTTATTGGGGAACTGAGTCCATTGATGTTGAGAGATATTAAAGACCAATGATTGTTGATTCCTGTTATTTTGTTGTTGTTGTTCTTAGAGGCGGTATTACATATAATTCTCTTCTTTTGTGGGTTTTGTGAGATGATTAATGTCTTGGGTTTTTGTTGGCATAATTTCCATCCTTGTGTTGAAATTTTTCTTCTATTTTCCTTTGAGGGGCTGGGTAGTGAAAATATATTGTTTAAATTTGGTTTTGTCATAGAATAGCTTGCTTTCTCCATCAATGGTAAATGCAAGTTTTGCTGGCTATAGTATCCTAGGCTGGCATTTGTATTCTCTTAGGCTCAGCATATTTATCCAAGATGTTCTGGCTTTTAGTGTCTCTGTTGAAAATTCTGGTGTAATCCTGATAGTTCTGCCTTTATATGTTACTTGGCCCTTTTTCCTTACTGCATTCAATATTCTTTCTTTATTATATGTTTAATCTTTTGATTATTCATTGATGGTAAGAGTTTCTTTTCTGGTCCAATCTATTTGATGTTTTGTAGACTTCGTGTATTTTTTTGCCCATCTCTTTTTTTAGGTTAAGGAAGTTTTCTTCTATAATTTTGTGAAAGGTATGTTTTGGCTATTTGAGTTGGGAATCTTCACCCTCTTCTAGTCCAATTATTCTTAGGTTTGATCTTTTCATTGTGTCTTGAATTTCCTGGACATTTTGGATTAGTAGCTTTTTGCACTTTGTATTTTCTTTGACTGTTGTGCCAATATCTTCTATTGTATCTTCTATACCTGAGATTCTCTCTTCTATCTCTTGTATTCTGTTAGTGATGCTTACATCTGAAACTTATGATCTCTTTCCTAGGTTTTCCATCTTTAGAATTGACTCCCTTTATGATTTCTTTATTGTTTCTATTTCCATGTTTTGATTCTAAAATGTTTTGTTTGATTCCTTCACTGGTTTTATTGTTTCCTATATTTCTTTAATGGAATTATGTTTCTCTTTAAGGACTTCTACCTGTTCATCTGTGTTCTCCTTTATTTCTTTAAGGGAGTTATTTGTATCCTCCATAATGACCTTTATCATTTTCATGAGATGGGACTTTAGGTCAGAATCTTGCTTTTGTAGGTTTTTAAGGCTTGCAGTATTATGAATACTGATTACCCTAACTGGCATTGGTTTCTGTTGCTTATGCTTTTGCACATTCCTCTAACCTTCTGCTTAGCTCTGGTGTTAACTGGCCTTGCTATCTCTGACTGGAACTGGTCCCTCTTGTGAGCCTGGTTATAGCAGACCTCCTTGAGTCAGGCTGTCTCTGGGTGTGAGAAGGGGTCTGGAGCACAATACCTGCCACAGGCAGAGTTTTTGTCTGGAGGAAAGATGTGTCTCCACCAGGAAGAATAGGTCCTTAGTCTTTTGGACCCTGTCAGTTATGATTTTTAAAAATTCCATGGTTTTGGAAGAGAAAATTACCTGTGTGGTACATTATATGTAAATACTTGATATTTTGTTTCAGGTATAAAAATTAATCACTGATTTCTGGGTTAGTAAAGGTATCTTTTATTTGACAGATGTAATTGTTGACTGGGCGGCTTACTGCTGAATAAATTCACCCTTTCTAGTTCTTTCTGAACTCTAGCTGGATGGGTCAACTAAGCTGTTGTGGATCAAACTCCTTTCCAAGTTGATTTATCTATTCTCGCAGCTTTTTACTGAATTGCTCTGGTAGGCCTTAAACTAGCAATTGGTTCCAATCTTCAGACTCCTTCTTGATCTTTGGCTTCAATTGACTCTTCTGACCTTCACTAAACTGCAAGAAATCTAACTGTACTGTACTCACTCAACAGAACTGCACCAAACTCAATGCTATGAAACTGAACTGACTCTCCCTCCCTTCTCTCTTAAGTTGCCTTTCTTTCCTGTCTGTTCTTTTCTGAGGTATCCTATCTCTGTCTCATTCTGTCATATTGTTCTCTTCATTTGTCACTTTCTCTGCTCTTCAATTAAGTATGACATTTAAACATGGCTACTTCCTTCTAAAAACTAACTTTATTTTCACTGTTTGGGAATAAAGGTGTGTACTAAGGGTGTGTGTGTGTGTGTTTGTGTGTGTGTGTGTGTGTGTGTGTGTGTGTGTGTGTGTGTGTACTAAAGGCATGTCTGTATTCTAGCAAGATCGCATAGACCTAGAAGGTTTTTTAATATGATCCTTAGCCAGAGCAGCCATGTTGCTGGATTTAAACTCCTCTTTATTTCTTCTGTTTAAGCTAACCAACCCCCGCCTCTGCCACATACACACTTTAACTGTTATAATAGAAACAATTATCAATCCTGTAAACCTAACAATTCAAATGTTATGAAAATCCACTGATGCAACAATCCTTCATAACTGCAGTCCCGATCATCCATCCTTTAGCAAAAAAAGAATCAAGGTTTTCTAGTCTCCCAATCTTATTAATAATGTGTCCTTCTTCAGCAGGTTTGTTTGAGCCCCTGGAGTGGGTAATGGCCTTTCTGTGTCATCTTTTCTACAACCCAATGTGTTTCACCTAGTCTTATTCCCTCTTTCTGTTTATTAAGGTACAATTAAATCTTTATGAATTCACAAATAAATTCACACTTGGGCACTCTCGTTCCATGCCCAGCTCCACGCCAGAAGGCATGGCTTCTCACCCATTTAAACACAAAAACAATCAACTCCAAAATACAGTCTCTCCAATATCTAGTTTAGTTGTTATTATTTTGTTTGTTTATTTGTTTTTTGTTTTTGTTTGTTATTAGTTGCCCTGAAAGAAAATGCCTGACTCGTGCTTGTTGCTGGGATACTTGTACAAAAGCTATTTAAGGAAAAAGGATGTATATTGGCTCACATTTCAAGAATAAAACTCATCACTTTGGAGAACTCTTAACAGGGGAAACTTAAAGCATCCCTTTACACTTGAATCCACTGTCAAGAAGCAAGGAAATACACATGATTTTACTTGCTGAGTTTTCTCCTTTTTACCTATCCCAGACTACCCAAGGAATGGAATCGTGCACGATGGTCACGGGTTCTCATTTAAGTTAACCTAATCAAGTTATTCTTCCAAGGGCATGCCTAGTTTCCCATCCTTGAGGTCACTTTAGTTATCATCAAGTTGAAATTTCAGATTATTAAAACAAACAAACAAACAAAAAAGCTCATATCTCTCCACTTTTTGCTCTGAACATCAAGTGAATGATTTGAAATAGGAACTTAGCACAGACCTAAAGATTTTGTGTCTGATTGCTGTAGAGTTACTAAGACACATGGTTAAAAATGTCATACATACAAATTAAGCTGAGCAAAGTGTACAAAACACATGATTATAAGTCAGTTTATTTTGTAGAATATGTGATTTTTATACATCAGAGAATGAGCCATGTAGACTGACATTGTCACAGCAAGGTTTACAAAGAAGCTGAACTTTAAAGTAAACCTTAGCATGTAGGCAAAATTTGTATATGAGAAAAAAAATCAAAAGATATTTCAGCCAAGAGTAATAGGAAAGAAAAATGATGAATAAATTTGCAGGAAAGTGGTGAAAATAGTGAAGATACTATGGGTGGCTGCTCCTTCATAAAGTGATATTCTTTTGTTTCTGATGTTTGACAGAATCATTTTCATTGTTATAATAATGTCATAGAATAACTCATTTTTAATGAATATGAATTTTGTATAGGACATCCAATAAACCAGAATATAAAAAGAAAGATTATAAAAGTTATGTTGTTAACTGACTTGAAAGGACAAATTCTGAAGGAAATTACTAAAGGAGTATTGATAATGTTAAAGTGTCGTAGCATATTTAGAATTAGGAGTTAAGTTGGGACCACATGAGCAAGATATTCTAAATTATTACCAACCTTTGAGTTTTGAAATTCTTATGTTATTACTCTGCAGGAGAATTAACTTGCCTAAGGGGGAAAACCTGATTATTTCTCAATTTCAAATTCTCCTCTTCTTTTTTCCATTATCAAATGTTTTACAAAGTTTTTAAAATTACCTTGCTGTTTTTAACAAACCTACATTTGATTCTCATCAGAGTAAGAGATCTCTGGTAGAACAACAATATGAACTAACCAGTACCCCCAGAGTCCATATCTCTAGCTGCAAATGTAACAGAAGATGGCCTAGTTGGCCATCACAGGGAAGAGAGGCCCCTTGGTATTGCAAGCTTTATATGCCCCAGTACAGGGGAATGTCAGAGCCAAGAAGCGGGAGTGGGTGGATAGGGGAGCAGGGTGGAGGGAAGGTATAGGGAACTTTCAGGATAGCATTTGAAATGTATGTAAAGAAAATATCTAATAAAAAATTTTTTATTCCAAAAAAAGAATTGTTCATGAAGAAAACTTGTCAAACTTTGATGCTTTCTCAATATTAATTTAATAAATGTTATCAATGATAGAGCAGCATATTTTTTACTCCTTCATTTCTCAAACTCTTTAAGTGGTTGCCTTCACAGTGCAGGCATCATTGTACATTTTAAATTTTATTTTCACAATAATTTTATCACAACATTAAAAAATGTCAAACAACCAATCATCTATTCACCTACAACCTACTTGATTTCTCATAATCTTTGCTTTAGAAAGTTACAAATCCCCCCACCCTCAGTAAAAGAAACCCTAAATCCTGTAATTACTAATTTTAAATTTGAGCTCCTCATCTCTCCAGAGATTTCATAGAAAGATTTCCTCAACTGTGGCATGTAGTTGCCAATGAACTATTTTACAGATGCACTGCTTGTAATTGCTCCAGTTTCATCTGTGTTATTCTCTACATCATCCTAATTAAGTCCAATCATATTATGTAATTCATTATTGTATTTGCATGCATAATGATTAGTAGATGTATTAAAATCTTTAATGATTAAAGGAACCCCTCAGGCTTCTGTAACTGATATGGGTTGTCCTGACACTGTATGGACTATATAGACCAACCTGCCCTTAATTGAAAAATCCTCTTACTTTGCCTCTTATGGCTTAAATTATAAGTAAGTATCGTGCCAACTTTCACCAGGAGAAAACACCAAGTCTCAACAGAGGAAAGAGAAGTATTTACCATTTGCCTATTAAGAAACAGCAAATGCCAAACAGATGCTGGATCAAACACTCTTCTCAAACACGCATTTGATTTAGTGCAATTTCATTTGTTTTTTTTTTTTTCCTTAAAATTTAAATTGTTTTCTTTGATAAAATGTCAACTTCATTTTATTCACAAATGGTTTTCAAAATTATTATCAAGCTTCCAAACATGTGCTGAAATTTAGATACTGTTTATTGGTATAATGGCTGATACTACAGTTTTGCATGCAATCCAATTATGAATGCATATTACAGCCTATTAGTCGCTTGATGCTTGAGTTCACTTTCTAATTAATTAAAACCTTGTAGATGTGACATAAATTACACTGAACAATAAAGTTTCTAATACTTATAAACAGCACTCTTAAAATCAATTACTCTCCTATAGGGAGAGAGAGAGCATTCATTTTACGAAAGTACAGAGAGAAAATAGAACTTCAATGTCCCTATAATTAATTAAAATCAGACACCTAGTTAGTGGCAGAGTAAATATTTCAATTCAGTCATGTATAGAGCTGGTTGTAGTCTGTGTTGACTAGAGTATACCATTATTTCAAGGGAAATTTGGTCTTAGCTTCATTATCTATAGTTTAGACATTTCGACCATAACTTGAACAGGATACTTCTACTACACATAAAGGACATCAAAAATTTATCAGAGTTTTTATATTCTTCTGTCTTTTTCATTTTTATGTCTCTTATGCATCAGTATTTAATATTGCAGGCATGGAAATCTAAAGTGTGTGGGATTTCAATCATTTTATGGAGATCCACATGTCACATATCTGAATATTTAAACATTTAAAATCAAGTTGACTGCATATTAAGATATATTCTTTGTTAGAAAACATATTTTCTTAAAGATCTAGAAGGACAAAAGTAATCTAGGAGGACAAAACCAAACCAAAACAAAACAAAACAAAAAATAGGACAGATTCTGACATACAATTTTCAGATTCCTTAGTGTTCTATGCCTAAAAACCTTTGTTAATAGTTCACCCAATGAAGTCTTGCGTGCATGGATATGTACATGACAGCTTAAATGTCTAAAGATTGTCCATAACTTTGACCTTGGCTTCATCTGTGTATGTGATAAACATTATAAGAATTGTTATCAGACAGAAAGGGACATAGTGTCATATCCTAGCTAAATAAACCCCCAGGATAAAACTCATGAAATGTTTGCATATACCTTCAGAAACATTTAAACAAAGGATGTCAAAGATGTAAGTTTTGAAGAAAGAAAAAAATTCTCTCTACTGGATAATGTACATTTATAAAATAAGCTGATAACATATAAGAGAAAAAGATGCAAATTTATTGTGTGCATTTGGGCCTAAAAGAAAATAAAAACATCTTTAAGTTTAGGGAGTTTATTCATTGTGATTATAGAGAAGAAAAGTGTTGTAGGTAATTAATGTGAGAATAAATGACTTTGGTGAAGGCTGAGTAGTTTTAGAGTAATAGATTATACTTTTAATAGTTTTTTCTGGATGTGATGAAGATTCAGGAGAAACCATTTCCTATATATGAGTTTTCCATGTGTTCTTAGTATGAATTCATTTGCAATCCAGAATATTATGTTTGGAGGTGGAATTTCTCAATTCTGTTGTAATGGATAAAGTGTACTTGAGAAAGAATGTGACAAAAAATACCACTGCAAATTTCCTCTTCAGTTTGTGATCATCTCCCTCTCACAAAGATAAATAGCCTTAAGAAATCCAGAGTGAAGCCCTGCAAAGTGCAGGGGCTATTAGGGATCAAAATATAGCACCCCGCAAAATATGACTACCAAAAGCTGCCTTACATTATTCAAAGTATATATTTCTGGTATATTGATTACTTTTGAGTTCAAAAACTATAGGCACAGAATTAGTTTTGAAGAACTATCCTTTAGTGAAATAAGTCAACATTCAATGTAGAAAGAAGGTGAAGTCTGGAGTGAACATGTTTGTGCCTATGTGAAGGGCACCTGCTAGAGACATGAAAATAACAATGTCTTCTCTGAGTAATGTTAAAGACTTCCTCTGGTGCAAATGCAAATACTGACAGTGTTTGCAGAAAATATCCAACTTAGCTTTCTTCTCTTGGATGTTTCTGGCCTGAATCATGCCTTTCCTACCTCGAATGATTCTATTAAGATTAGTTAAACCCTGTACTGGTTAGTTTTGTGTCAACTTAACACAGCTGGAGTTATCACTGAGAAAGGACCTTCAGTTGAGGAAATGCCTCCATGAGATCCAACTGTAAGGCATTTTCTCAATTAGTGATCAAGGGGGAAAGGCCCCTTGTGGGTGGGACCATCTCTGGGCTGGTAGTCTTGGGTTCTATAAGAGAGCAGGCTGAGCAAGCCAGGGGAAGCAAGCAAGTAAAGAACATCCCTCCATGGCCTCTGCATCAGCTCCTGCTCCCTGACCTGCTTGAGTTCCAGTCCTGACTTCTTTTAGTGATGAACAGCAATGTGGAAATGTAAGCTGAATAAATCCTCCCCCCCCCCAAATTGCTTCTTGGTCATGATGTTTTGTCCAGGAATAGAAACCCTGACTAAGACAAGCCCATTTCCCTTTTCACCTGTATATTATAATGCTGATAACTTTATCTGTATTTAGTGACCTCTACATTCTTATTCAGTTGTATGTACTAATTCTTCTTACGTATTCAACCATTATATAATAACCATACCAAGCTTTTCCATTAAAGAACATAGATCTTTTAATCCCAGCTTTTCTCTGTCCATGTTTCTATCCTTTCTTTAGTTCCATCCCACTCTAGTTGGTCAGTCCTTAATGTTGTGCAGAGCACAGAAGTTTATAAAGAAAACTTTCTTTAATAAAGATATTTATAGCAGGATTAGAATGGGGGTAGACATTATCACCTTAGTGATTTTCATCCAGAGTAAAATAGCTGTTATTTACCATGTATTCTTCTCCACCCCATTATTCTACAGTAATTTATGCAAGAATTTGTTTCCACCATTACCCACAGGCTTCACCCCCCTACTCTGTCCTATAGTTCAAGATGATATTGAAATTTCCATCTTATGTTCTTCTTTGAATCACATTTTTAATCACTCTTATCTGTAAACACACACACACACACACACACACAAACACATATACACACATACACACATATTTTTTCTCTTGTTAATTTGTGTTATGACAATTTAATGGATTTTCCAATCAAAGAAATGGAAATACTAGAAAGAGGTCCTTCCACCACCAAGCTCAGATATTTTCTTCTTTCTGGCCTAAAAGAAATATCTAGTAACTTAGACCCTACTAAGGTCATGATCAAGTAAATGTTGGTTCAATATTTCTTTGCACATTTTATAAAGAATACTTATTCGCTTTTCAGAGTTTGTAGACTACAACATCCAAAATTGCCTTATACCCTGGATTTGTGAGACTCTTATTTATTCAGGGGAGTGAAAATTTCATTCACTTATCCCCAATATAAATGTGTAAAATTATAAATGAACCTAGCAGCTTTTGTAAGGGCTTCCATAATGCTTAACCTCAAAACTATTGTTTTTCAATAAAAGGTGTGTGATTTAAAAGCCAAAGCTAAATTAAAATGTACTTCAGCTATTATCTCATTTTGGTGAATTTGCTCAGTTCTTTAACCTTTGGCAATTCAACTTGATTTATCACATAAGACTTTTGAAACAAGCTTTTCAATGTGTCAGGGATACAAAAAGTTTTTTCCAGCTCTAGCTAAGTTAGCACACATATAGTTTCGGAGAATTTACATTAGTACAACTTAGAAATCATGCCCACTGGAAAACATGTGAGAAAGCCTCTAGGAAGAAAAAAAAGTTTTAAATATTGAAATAACACAAGATTAGCCTATAGAATGTTGATTTCAGCAAGATACCTGTATACAAATCTCTTTAAGAATAACTAGCTGGTTGTATTTGTGTAACTGGTGTGGTTCAAAAGGATTTGGAATTCATGTATTCTGTAATAGATTCCAGTGCCTATTAAATGACAAGAGGAAGCATAAATAAATTTAAAATTGTGACCCCCACAGGCTTGTATTTTGTCATGAAAGATACTGGCAAAATGAAGAATAAGCCATTAATTCGTGCTTTCAAGAACTAGTAGATAATAGCTTTCATTTCATCATTTATTTTTATAGATATATTTTATATGTTTATAGAGTAGAGCGAGATGCCAGGGTGATGCATGACAAAAAGGCAAGCATAGAAATGAAAGTAGTAAAAATAGACATGTGCTAATTTTAAAATTAAAATCTAAGGCGCACATAGAGCTGAGATGGATGTGTATGTGACATAATTTGAAAAGGATATTCATGGGATTTTGATGTCAAGCATTATGATTTAAATTTAAATTCTGGTGCTTAAAAGAGCTACAAAATAAAAATGCCTCTAACCTGAAAGCACACTTGTCCAAGGACATATAAGTTCCTGCAATTCAGGGAGCTGTTGCTACTGTAACATACCAAGCTGCATACTTTCTCTTCTGTAAGCAAATTTGGTTGCCTCCTATCATACATGAAGTGTGCTTGGTTACAGGTAAGCAAGAAGTATGTCAGAATATGTGCTTGCCTCTGATTGAATGAAGGCAGAAAGTAAATATCCTTTTAAGTTTTGCCTTTATAAGCCCCTGACTACTACAATTTGGTGTTATACTATGATCATGAGTCTTGGGTATGGACCTGGTCATTATTCATGGCCCTGGCCTGTATTTAGTAAAGTCTCTTATTCCTTAAAATGAATTCATGGTCAGACTGGTGAATCTCTGAATGACCTCAGATTCAGAATATGATGGTCAAACAGAAGTTTGAATTATTAAAAATTTACCAAACATCCTTAATCATCAGGAAAATGCAAATTAAAACAACCCTGAGATTCCACCTCACACCAGTTAGAATGGCTAAGATCAAAAACTCAGGTAACAGCAGATGCTGTCGAGGATGTGGAAAAAGAGGAACACTCCTCCATTGTTGGTGGGATTGCAAGCTTGTACAACCACTCTGGAAATCAGTCTGGCAGTTCCTCAGAAAATTAGACATAGTACTACCGGAGGATCCCACAATACCTCTCCTGGACATATATCCAGAAGATGTTCCAACTGGTAAGAAGGACACATGCTCCACTATATTTATAGCAGCCTTATTTATAATAGCCAGAAGCTGGAAAGAAAACAGATGCCCCTCAACAGAAGAATGGATACAGAAAATGTGGTACATTTACACAATGAAGTGCTACTCAGCTACTAAAAAAATGAATTTATGAAATTCTTAGGCAAATGGATGGACCTGGAGGGTATCATCCTGAGTGAGTTAACCCAATCACAAAAGAACTCACACAATATGTACTCACTGATAAGTGGATATTGCCCAGAAACTTAGAATACCCAAGATATAAGATACAGTTTGCTAAACACATGAAACTCAAGAAGAATGAAGACCAAAGTGTGGACACTTTGCCCCTTCTTAGAATTGGGAACAAAACACCCATGGAAGGAGTTACAGAGACCATTTGTAGCTGAGACAAAAGGATGGACCATCTAGAGACTGCCATATCCGGGCATCCATCCCATAATCAGCTTCCAAATGCTGCCACCATTCCATACACTAGCAAGATTTTGCTGAAAGGACCCATATATAGCTTTCTCTTGTGAGACTATGCTGTGGCCTAGCAAACACAGAAGTGGATGCTCACAGTCAGCTATTGGATGGATCACAGGGCCCCCAATGGAGGAACTAGAGAAAGTAACCCAAGGAGCTAAAGGGATCTGCAACCCTATAGATGGAACAACAATTTGAACTACCCAGTACCCCCCCAGAGCTCGTGTCTCTAGCTGCATATGTAGCAGAAGATGGCCTAGTGGGCCATCAGTGGAAAGAGAGGCCCATTGGTCGTGCAAACTTTATCTGCATCAGTACAGGGGAATGCCAGGGCCAAGAAGTGGGAGTGGGTGGGTGGGGGAGTGGGTGGGAGAGTGGGTGGGGGACTTTTCGGATAGCATTCGACATGTAAATGAAATAAATACCTAATAAAAAAAGAGAAAAAATAAAAAAATACAAATATCCAAATTATATTGAACAATAAGTTACCTAAATCTATGAACTGTTCTGAAAGTCAAGGAGAATAATGAAAACAACCTGATTTGATATTTGATACAAAATAGAGATTTGATAAATATTAGCTCTCTTGCCCCTTAGTACATAACACTAAATTAAACATTTAATATTTCCTTGAGCAAAAACTAAGTATAGATGTATATTAGAAATATTTATACTGATGTTTCATATTCTATAGAATATGAAATAGATTTTACAGTGTTATGTATTGAATGTAATTATCAAACAACATACAATCAATGGATTTAAGTGTTAGTGGGTTTTGGAGGCTTATATGAGGAAGAGCAAGCTTCCATATGAAAAGGTTTGCTTGGTTAGGTATGAGGCAAGATAGCAGGCAAAGAAAATTGTGGGAAGATGATAAAGGGTACAGAAACTCTCCATGCAGATTGAAGCCTTTACCAGGAATGGAAACAGAAGTCTAGAACAACTAACAGCTAGCTGCTTAACACAATTCTTCATTCCCAGCTAAAGTCTGAAATCTTATTGACTCTCATCAGAAAACCCATTAACTGGAGAAGGTCATGTACTAAATACTTTGAATAACCCTACTGATTTCTGGCTTGACCTTATCAAATTATAGTTCTAGCCTGGGCATCTCAGCTGTCCCTTCACATACCTCACCAACAAATAAAAAGAAATCGGAAAAAAAAGTTTCTGTATAGAATTTTAGATATAATTTGAAAGTCACCAACACAGTATATATGGTAACTGCCAAAATGATAGTTTACTCTAAGGATAAATCAATACCCATACTCAGCTCTCTTTTGCTTTCCTCTAGTATCCCTTAGGAAGCACAGGCATCTACTTAAGTATGGTTTGCTTTCTACCTAGTACTTCTGTATCCCCTAGCCCTCATACTTAAGCACATATTAAAATATCTTTAAGTAAACTTTCAACTCTGCCTCACTACCCCTTTATTTCCTCTTAGCACTGAGGTCAAGAAACTCAATCTGGCCAAAGTTGAGTCCTCTTAAAGTTTATCTTCTAAATTCTAGAGTATGTCATCAGGGTACTGAGATAGGCAAATTGATCTGTGTCACTATTCACTTTTCACTGACAGATTATCACCATTGAAGAATCTAAGTAGCTACAGGATAGGGATATCCTGAAGATCAAAACAAATCAAAACAAACGAAACAAGACAAGAAACACAAAGACAAAAACAAAAACAAGACCAGAAAAGCGTTATGTAAGTAAAAATGAAAGAAAAGTTAAGTAAAAACAAAATCCTAGCAAGCAAACATATGCTATTAGGCTCTCCAACCTGTATTTTATACAACTTTACTCTCCTAGGAAAGTAAGGGTCCACCTCTGTGGTGGGTTGAATATGCTTGGCCCAGGGAGTGGCACTGTTAAGATGTGTAGCAATGTTGGAGTATTTCTAGTCTTGGTGGATATGTGTCATTGAGGGGGTGGTCTTTGAGGTTCTATGCTTTTTTGAAGTTCTGTGTTCAAGCTCTTCCCAGTGTAAAAGAGTGCTTCCTCTTGGCTGCCTGTGGAAGGAAGCCCGTTTCTTCTGGTTGCCTTCGAATGAAGCATCATGTCTGCCTGCACAGTGTCAGGTTTCTTGCCATGATGATAATGGACTGAATTTCTGAAATTGTAAACCAGTACCAATTAAATGTTGTCATTTATAAAGTTTCTTGGTTATGGTGCCTATTCATAGCAATGGAAACCCTAAATAAGACAGAAGTTAGTACCAGTGACTGGGTATTGCTATAATAGGCTTCATTATACTTTTGTTTGGAGAAATGCAGACTTGGGGAGTTTGGATTTGGAAAGCAGTAGAATGTTTTAAGTTGAGCTTAATGGGCTATCTTAGTAGGAGTATTGAAGTCATCAGTACTGAGAATGATTTGAACTTTCTGACATTTTGTCCTAGTACAGTAACTAAATATCTACCTAAAAGACAGTTTAAAACTCACAATCCCAATGTACCTGACAGTCTTTAGCTATAGTATATAAACTAACATTTTTACACTTATACAGTAATTTATCATATGTAAGATCCTTTTAGATATAAACATATTATCTGCATTAGTCACAGCATCAAATATGTTACAAATTAATAATCATGAATTATTAATTCTATGGACATTTTTAGACCCATGTAATACAAATACCTGATACTTCTGAGAACAATCTTTTATTTTGTGCTAAAACACTGCCACAGTCAACTTTTATTTATTTATGGTTTAGTTTTTCTCTGTACGTTTGTTTTCAATTAAACTTCTTTCTAGAAATATGTATGGACTCTTTCAAAGAAGTCATAGCTGTTCTTCAAATCTATTTAATTTTTTAGTTATAAACTTAAGATAGTTTCTGTACTTGTTCATGCCACATTTTCATACTACAACCTGGTTTCCATATACAACTTCACTCCAAATATGTCCTGACACATTCCTCTCAAATTTCTACAGCAAAGACTGAGATTGAATATTTTTCTTTAGTAAAATTCATAGTGATCATAGTTGTTAAAAAATAAATACATCATAATCAGAAAGTACAAGGGTCCAAAAACCCAGACTCGGATGTGGGCAATGACAAAAAATATTTGTTCTGCAGAAACAACAACCATGAAGGGGTCAAACATTTTTCAAAATTGCAACCCCAGAAAAAGGCACTGAGGCCTTCTCATAGGAAACTGGGGGAACTCTCTATAATATTTAGGTAATCTAAAATTTCATTAGTGGTTGTTAGGGTGTCACAAGTGGTCAGTGGTATGCATTTCTAAGTCATAAACATTTAAACATAGGATGAGATAAGGCTGCCCAGTACAGCAGGCCCATCCTGAGATAAGATATTTCCCCACTTTTATGATTATCCCAAAGCTGTTCTTTGGGAGGGGGTTTTATGACCTTGTTTGTGGATTTTATGGTATGTTCCTTGAGCTGGTGTCTTATGGCCTAGTTTCTAGGACTTATGGTCTGTTCTTGGAGCTGGTGCTTTTATGGTTTTCTTTTAATCAGGCCGAGTCCTTAAATGGAGACAAATGGGGTTTATGTTGTCCTTTCAAAACTGGCTAGAGCTTTCTTTTCCTTGTCTTCTTTATCTATCTATTTATGTAGTACTGGGGATAGAACTGGGGGCTTTGTGTGTCTTTATGTTAGTAGGGGGGGAGTTATATTATAGTCACCTATTTTGTTTGTTTGTTCATTTATTTAGTTGTTGTTGTTTTGTTTTGTTTTTATATTTTATCTTGAGATGTGGCTGAGGTGGTAGAATACTCTGGCATAAGTATTCTAATATCATGATATTAGTAGGGCCCTGTCAAGGGCCTACACGTTTCAGACAAAATGGAATGGGAAGTCCGTTATCTGATTGGAATTTGGATGTTGATCATATGTTAAGAAAATATCAAGCATATCTTCTTCATCTCAGAGGATGGTAACCTAAGACTTCTCCCCTACAGAGACCCACTACTGAATTTAGGGAACCTTACCCTAGTTCATCTGTATATAGGAAACCTAACTCCTCATTCAGCTGTTTTACAACAAACTTGATAATCTTCTAGGCTGTTGCCACATCTTCATCAGAGCCCACATCCTAACAGATTCTAGCTTTTCTCTATGTCTGTCTTTTCTTCATTCTCTATCACAACAGTCAGGTCAACACCAAAGCCATGAAGGTCATAGCAGACATTATCTCTGTGAATTTCTTATGATGACCATGATGTGATCTTATAACTGAGCAGGTCTTGAAATAGAAATCTTCTTATCTCACTCTACTGATTAGCAGGGATTATAAACCAGTGCACACCTGATGTTGGGCTGCAACTTTTTTGAACTGTACAGATTTAACCAACATAATCATGTTCCCACACTGGGGATATACTACTGCATAGCTCTTCTGCCCAAAATTCTGTTATCCTTTATTTCTAAATTCCAAAGAAAGTTAACTGAATTTTCAAAATGGCAACATTATACTGAAAAGCAATTTAGTTTGATTTCCATTTCATATTGAAATTTACATTTAGCATGATATAAACAAAAGTTTCATCAAGTGAGCTGCACATTAAATGGGAAATTACATTTTTGCAGAAAGTATTCAAGACTCTATAACCAAAGAAACAAAACTTTCAGGCATTTTTAGAATGCCTATTCCATTTACTCTCTTCAGAGTGTCATGGGGACCCTAAAGAATCAAAGATTTTGCAGGAGATCTCAACGTTATAGGGAGGGGTCTGAAACTGTAGACTCAAAGGAAGAAATGTCTCCTGGAGAAAGAGTAATATAACATTCTGGTACCTTAAATAACTCCTAAATCTATATATGTTTATCTACTATATTTGGTTCCTTCTTTTCTATGAGTTGCAACAATGCTACTAGGAAAGCAGAGGGAAATTGAAGATATTTTTTCCTCTCCTCTCCCCACCCCGTAAAATTCTTATCTTTTCCTTGATGATTATGTTTTTGTGATGCAGTGATGAGTAACTTCAGATTCTTGTAAACTCCTTAACAAATAGGATTTTGCTGCTGGTGTCTAGGTTATAGAATTTGATATAACAAACCACATTTGGTTCCCTGTCCTCAGAGCCAAATTAATAGTGATAAAGAAGAAATGGAGATTTAGTAAATGAGACCAAATTGGAAAGAAAAACAAAACCAAAAAAGATATACTGATTCCCTAAGTCAAACTTCAGGGTTCTGAAGAGTGGTTTCAGTAGAAAGAAATGCATAGATAATTAGTCATTGTGAACGTATGTGGGGATGCCCAGCATTGATACATTCTTGTCTCTTCTGTAAGATACTCTAGAAAGTTGTAAATCTCTATCTGGGAGAAAAAAAATTCTGCCCTGGGTGGCCCAAGATTTAGGCTTTTCTTTATTACATCATGAAATTCCTGTGGAATTCTAGTTTCTTAGGCTTCATTGGTCAAATTCTTTAATAGCCAAAATAATAAACAAAAGATCTTGATCCATGACAGTTCCAGTATATTAGTTTTTCTAACTTATTGTATAGTTGAAATGAAAAACTATATGTTTGTAACATAATATTCAAATAGATTATTTAACTATATCACTTGACATATATTTGCTGCTGACCAAATTAAATATTTGATGCTTTTTATAGACTTATGAATTAAAAGGACTTCCAGCTAAGAGAAACTGACCCTCTTCTTATCCTTCTCTCTGCTGAGCACAAGTTAAAGTCCCAAACACTGTCAAAACTGTAACAGAATAGTCATAGATATTAGAGGAAAAATTAAAAGGACAAACTTATAAAGGAACTGTGTCTTATCAGAAAGAAACAGCCTTTCCTTAGCTGAGCACTGCTTTGCAAAATAAAGCAAGTACTGCTGAACTGACTCTTCCTCCTTCTGTCTATCTTCCTAATTCACTTGCCAAACTAATCCTTCTCACCTGGTGTAAAACATCTCCCTTTTGCCCATTTGCATGTCAATAAGAACACTGGACATTGTTGGGACTGGAAAATATACTTTAAAGAAAAGAGTCTCTGCTCTTCAAGGAAATCAACAGAATAACAAATGACTTCTTCAAATATGGGCAATTTCAACCCATCATGCCATAAAAATATTCAGATATGGATAAAACATTCCAGTAAGACATATAGTCTATCCCATTTTCCCAAGCCTGGGTATGTATAAAAAGATCTTTGCCGGTCTCTGTGTCCCAGTTTGTTTCCATAAGGAACACTAGTACTAGGACATTCAGGCTTCAAATAACAGAAAGAAACCTGTCAATTCAAAGTATAAATTGCTCATCAAAGGAGGTAAGAGAGTTTTTATCTGGAGCCAATTACAAGTGGCCATGACCTGAGAAGACTAAATTACCCCAAATTCCACTTTTAAAATATAACAGTTTGAGGAAGCTTTTTATACGAACAAAATAAAGAATGCATTAAGTCAGGGCATTTTTCAAATATATTTGTGGTAACATCAATCAGATCTATTACAGAAAGGCAGGAGAAATCATATCTTCAGTCTCAGATACTATCTGATAGCTTTATTATCTCTTTGGTTGGTGGACACTAGGGTATGCTATATTAATACATTTCAAAAATGTTTACATAATAGTTACTAGGATATTTGATTAGACACTATAATGGGAAAGTAATGGGAAAAAGGGTTAGAGACGAATATTAGTATTAAATAAGCTCAAGACTTGAAACATTTTAATGTCTCTAAGTTTTAATCAGTTTTCAAAAGTTTCAGCTTAAAGGCTAGATTGTATTCATTCTCACCACCAAAGAGAGCTCAGAACATTGGTAATAGAAAGATTGACTGGATAAGATCTAGTATACTCAAAGAACAAGACTTATATGTGAATTAATGTTCAGTGAAACTATTAAACTGGACCACTCCATGGACAGAAAGAAAAGTTTATAGGAATAAACTGCCAATCTATTTTAGAGAATAAATGACAGCAGCTTAGCAGGAAAGCAAGCAGGTTTTACATGATAGTCAGCAGGGTAAGGAGTTTTTGAAATGATACAGAGTGGCAATTGGACAACCTACACAGCTAGCCCCACATGGTGATGATGGGGCTATGAGAAAACCGAGTGCCAACAAAACATGCCATCATTAGCTGCCCAGGAATGATACAGTGTTGCCCCTGTCACATTTCCACTTGCCTATGCATGATGGTCCCTATAAAACAGCCACATTATTCCTCCTTCCTCTTTTTTCCTCCCTTCCCAAGAGGCATCCTCTGTGTCACCCTTGCCCCTCCCTCTGAATAAACCTCACAGATGAAACCTGTTGCACCGTGTGATTTTATCTAAAGCCATCTCCTAGCTCCACCCCAATCTGTTTGGATTAATTAGGAACTAAAGGTCCTTGCTTGAGGTAGTTGAACACAGCAACGTAATGACTGTTCTTAATCCACTTCACCGGGTTTCTGAGGAATGCAGAGTTAAAGTTTTTATTTACCTGCAATTCTTCTGTTTACCTAGTCAGAATCCAGGAGAAGCTGAGTGCAGACTGTCATTTAGGACATTGCCAGCATCATTGCCATTTTGGGGACATTCTTTGGTCCTAACATTCAGCACCTACTGTATATAGCCAGCAAAGTATATTACATATATTACAACTTAGAGACACCAAACAAAACAAGAGATCACTCTGATGAACTGATTATGCCCATACTAAGCAGGAGTCTCACCAAGAGCAGTCTTTTCCTCACTATGTTGTTGATTTAACTGAGAATACTCCCCATAGGATCATATATTTGAATGCTTGGTGGTAGTTGATATGATTGATTTGGGGAAGTATTAGGCAGTATATTGCCTTGTGGAAGAATGACTGAAGGTGGGCTTTGTTATTTCCAAAGTGCAAGCCATTCCCAGTTAGCTCTCTCTCTGCATTCTGCCTGTGGATCAGATATAAGCTCTGAGCTTCTGCACCAGTTCCATGCCTGCTTCTGTCATTCTCCCCAACATGAAGATCATGAACAAACCTGAAATTGTAAGCAGGACCTCAGTTAAATGGTTTTTATTCTGTTGTTGCTGTAGATTTTGTTTCTGTTTTCTCTAAGTTGCTTTGGTCATTGAGTCTCTTCATAGCAATAAAGACACAACTAAGGCAACCATCACCACTGTCATCATCATCATCACTGTGTCTGACACACCACTTTACCAAGCAAAGAAATAATGAGAGGAAAATTGATATGTGAGTTGATTCGAAGGAGAATGGCCTTCATGGGCTCACTTATTTGAACGTTAATAACCTGAGTGTCTAATTGCTTATGAAGAATTAGGAGGTTTAGTCTTATTGGACTAGGTGAGGCTTTGTTAAAGGCTTTCTGGCCTTGTTGGAATAGGTATGCTTTTGAAAGTGGGCTTTGAGGTTCCAGAAACCTATGTCAAGCTGAGGCTCTCTCTGTTAATTTCTATTTCTCTCTGTATCCTGTCTCTGTCTGTCTCTCTCTCCATCTCTGTCTCTCTCTTTCTTTCTGTCTCTGTCTCTCTCTCACTCCTGCTCTCTCTGTTTCCTGTAAATCTAGATGTAAAGTTCACAGCCATATTTTCAACATAATGCTTGACGGCTATCATACCATGATAATAATGCACAATCTCTCTTAAACTGTAGGCAATTGCCAATTAAATGTTTTCTTCTATAAGTTGCTTTGGTCATGTTGTCTCTTCAAAGCAGTCGAACAGTAACTAAGACAACATGTAACACGGACAAAGGAAATTCCCACTCCAAAATCAAACTACTGTTCAAAGCAGTTTGTGTTCAACAGAGGAAATCCCCAAACAATTTCCCAGGCTAGTAAACATTTTTCTACAATGTGGTTTGGAAACTCCTCTCCCCCAACAGATACCAAACAATCTAAATAGATCAACTAACACCAAATAAACAAAGCTCATAAAATTAAATTGTCACTGGAACAAGAAGTACCCACACAAGAGGCTAGGCACTGTGTATTAGTTGCTTTTCTATTGGTGTAATAGAACATCATGACTAAAAGGAGGAAATAGGTTATTCTGGAATGTGGATACAGAAGAATCTATATTTCATGGCAGAAGTGGAGTGAAACATGGCATCAGGAGCAGAAAGCTGAGAGATCACATCTTAAACAGCAACATGAAACAAAATTAATTGTCAGCAAGACAAGCCCCTCCCCCTCTCTCTCTCCTCTTTGCTTGTAAATCAAGATGTAACTCTCTCAGATCTGTCTTCAGCATCATTCTTTCCTGCTAAATTTAACACACTGCCCATCCGGACATTTGCTTTTCTCCAGAAAGGCTCTACTTGACAAAAGGCCTTCCACAAACAGGGACCAAGTGTTCAAATACATGATCCTACATGGGTCATTTCTCATTCAAATGTCTGTGAAATCTGATTGGAAATCTTTTTACTCCATATGAGAAGGATGCTTACTCCATAAGCATGTGAAAAGTGTTCAACGTTGTGAGCTCTTTGTGAACAGTAGGTAAATGACAATGAAGACTACTACAAAATATCCCTATACAACTATCAGATGAATTTAAATGACATATTGTAACACCATTCTAGAAAGTTAGGTAGGCTGCAGAGTATCAGGATCATGTATACATTTGTTGATGAGAATGTAAAAGTTATAGCCACTCTAGAAAATAGCTTGACAGTGTATTATAAAACTAAACATGGAACAGGCATACAACATAACAATTACACTTCTGGGCATTACTCCTGGGAAATTAAAATGTACACTCATTTATGCTAGCTAAAATATCTTGTTAGGAACTAGTTTTAAAAATCTAAACAATCTGGCACATCTTTCTCATTAGAATACTACTCTCAAAACAGAGCTACACTTAAGCCTTTGGAGTAAAAAATAAAGTAAAAAGAGTTCAACAATAGAATATAATGAGTTGTGTGATTCCTATAATGCTATTAACAGGAGAAACTTTTAGAAATGGAGAAGAAATTGGTATTTTGTAGGAGTTAAAGACAGATGAAAAGGAACTGAATATAGCTATAAAGGATGACAACAAAGATCTTTGTATGAATGTAAATATCCTGTATCTTGATTGCATGGTCCTAGTGTTTCTGTGCAAGGTTTTTGGGTTAGGAGTCAAGCTGGACCCTGGGGTGGATTATCTTTAGGTGTAACAAACAAATTGCCACAATCTTCAGGATATTTTGTTTTTAAATTAAAAACTGAAAGATTGGAGTTTAGTTTCCAATAAAATCAGTCCCTGGTATGATTAGAAAACAATTTTCATTGTCCATTTAATTTCTTCCCCTAAATATTTATGACCTAAGGAAAGCTGATTTTTTTTTTCTCCCTAGCATGTAACTACCTTTTCCCCTCTCATTTACAAGCTTCCTGCTTACCTTTCAAAACCCACTTTCAGAGGACCACTTTTGGACTCCTTCTTTCTGAGCTTTCATTTTTATGATGCATACACTTTATGTTTTATTTGTTCCCATATGTCCCAGGATAAACAGTAAGATTCTAAAAGAACATGATTAACCCTTTCCTTTGAATACCAAGTGCCCAGCACAATGGCTAGTACCATAATTTAGATGGCTGGAACCCAATAATGAACAAGCTAAATGACAGAATTTACATGTAGATAATCAGGTAACTGGATAGATAAAAGTCAATTTAATGCAATTCAAACTGAATATTCTACAGATATATTTGTCACTGCCAAAAAAAAATGTCACCTGAATTACATTTGCTATCACAAATAATACATCAAATATTCATTAAAAATATATCTCAAAAAGTTAAAATGCATTTTGAAATATATTGAAATTTCCATGAAAGTAAGAACTTTATGAATTTTGATCTATCAAACGTGCTGTAAGATCTCTTTCTAATTGTATATGAACAAACACTGTACTATATAGGTCACTCTTAATAATATTCATAGATTAATGAGTAATGAATATTTTAAAATTTTAAAATTTTGTGCATCAAATTCAACTCAAGCAGAAATAGTCAGAAGCATTAAATTAGGAATGAACTAGTATTAATAATTACTGCTTGTTACTATAAATTTGTTGAATATATTTTTTCTACTTAGACACTAAAGACCACTTTTGTTTTGAAACTAAACTTATCTAAGTTTCTTGAAAAGTCTGTTGAAACATTTCATATAATAAACATCTCATATTTTTCACATTTTAACTTGAGAAAACACTTCTGTATTTTTCATGAAAGTAATATCAAAGGAAAATGCCCAAATATTTGAAAATATATTGGTATATAAATGTTAATTTAATATCACTATATTTGTATATAATATTACATATTTATATTTAATAAGTATTGTGAAGCATAAATAATAATGGGTGTTTCTTTTCCCATACAAAAAGTTCAAAATTTGTGCTTAGGTATAAAAGGAAATGTTTGTAATTAGCATTTGCATCTTCCTTCATGATGCAAATGATGAAGTAATTCGTAAGTTATATTGTACAGATCTTTATTTTCTCAGGAAAAGAGAAGGTAACTTGAACTGTACTGAAAAGGAAAATGATAGACTGATATGTTCTGATTATGAGGTTCTTAAATTAGTATATAAAAACAAAACAAAATTTATAGGAAAACATATAATTTGTTTTGATCAGATATCTGTAAAAATAATTTCTTGCTCATGCATTCAACGTATTTGCAAAGATGAGTTTTAGACCACTTATGAAGTTCAATCATTCTATGCCCTAAAATGAATAGCAGAAATGATCATGAACATTAATTTTAAACATAATTTATAAATTATAATTTCTGAATCATAAATCAAAGAAGATTATCTAGTTAGAAGAATCAATAGTTCATTTAAAATATTTCTTTATTTTTAAAATTTATTTAGTCTTTTTTTCCAATCCAGATTTTATTCTCCTCCTGGTCCACCCTCTGACTGTTCCACATCCCATATCCACCACCACCCCAGACTCCACAAGGATGTCCCCACCTGCAAGCCCCCAGCCCTCACCCCACTAGACCTCCCCACTCCTTGGGACCTCCAGTCTCTTGGGGGCTAGGTGCATCTTTTCTGACTGAGTCCAAACCAGGCAGTCCTCTGTTGTATATGTGTTGGGGGCCTCAGCTGGTGTATGCTGCTTGGTTGGTGGCTCAGTGTCTGAGAGATCTCAGGGGTCCAGATTAGTTGAGACTGCTAGACCTCCTAGAGGATCATCTCCCTCCTCAGCTTCTTCCATCTTTCCCCTAATTCAAACACAGTAGTCAGCAGCTTCTGTCAGTTGGTTGGGTTTAAATATCTGCATCTGACTCTTTCAGTTTTTTGTTGCATCTTTCAGAGGGCAGTCATGATAGGCCCCTTTTTGTGAGTACTTTATAGCCTCAGAAATAGTGTCAGGCCTAGGAAGTCCTCTTGAGCTGGATCCCACTTTGGGCCTGTCCCTGGACCTTCTCCTCAGACTCCTGTCCATATCCATCCCTGTAGTTCTTTCAGACAGGAACAATTATGGGTCAGAGTTTTTGATTGTGGGATGACAACCCCATCCCTCACTTGATATCCTGTCTTCCTACTGGAAGTTCCCTCTCCCAACTGGAGGGCATTTTATCTAAGTTCCCCTCCCTTTGTGTCCCTAGAGTCTCTCACCTCTCAGGCCTCTGGTGCATTCTGGAGGGTCCCCCCAACTCCTACCTAGTAAGGTTGCCTGTTTTCATTCTTTCTGCTAGTCCTCAGGGATTCAGTCCTGTTCTCCCCACAAAATACTTGATCAAGTTCCTTTCTTTCCCTCCTTGTCTCCCTTCCCACCCAAGTCCCTCCCTCCCTCCTGTTTCCTGTGATTGCTTCCTTCTGTTTTCCAGTGGAATTCCTTCCTTCCAGTGGAATTAGGATGTCCTCACTTGGGCCTTTCAGCTTGTTAACATTTTTGAGTTCTATGTATTATATCCTGGGTATTCTGTACATATTATTGTATAATATCTACTTATTACTGAGTATATACAATGCATATTCTTTTGGGTCTGAGTTACCTCACTCAAAATAATATTTCAATAGTAAATTAATATAGAAAAAGCAGCATCTTTAATAGTAGCTAACCATGGTATTTATTGATATATATCTGCCTTATTTAAAAAAATCTCCTTACTTCACATGAATATGAATATATTAAATAATTATTTCTTATTTATAAAATATGTATTACATATTGAAAATTAAATCTGACTCTGGAATAACCAAGATGATTAGTACTCAAGTTTACCGTCAAGAAAATCATGGGTTTAAAAAGACGCAAAAGTATAAAGATAACATTTATTTGCTTAAAGAAAATAAGATCTTGATATTTTATATTAATAAATATTAAAAAAAATATATAAAATTTTCTTAGGAGCTGGATTCTGGGATTAATTTATGAAGTTAAAAAGTGTACCCACTTTGAGATAACGTGTTCTAACTAAGAGGATAGGAAAACATGACAATGATACACATTGAAGAAGTGTTCATTTGTAAATCTGACTGATCATCATCTTATTTTTTTAACATTAGTGTAATCAATAGTTTTAACACATAGAAGTAATGATATTTTATCTGAAATCAAGTAAAAATTAATTCTAGAGAACTTCACATTTTCTTCTACCTGAGCATTTTTATGCAGATAACCAATGGCATTATTTCTCCAAGTACAAGGCACACCTTACCATGCAAATATTGCATTCCAGAAAATAAACCTTTAAAACATTGCTTTTCATTTTCTCATATTTTTCCTCTTACCAGAAGAAAATAATTTTCTTAGTCATCATTTTCTATAAATTCCAGCTGGAATTCTTCCATAGTCACTCAAAAGCAGCAGACATAATGTCTTTTTGACTACCTATGAACTAATTTGCATGTAGTACAGTGGGTAACAATTTAATCTCCAGACACAGTTTCCTTGAAGAGGCCATTTGTTTAGGGTTCTGTATATAGGGTTATGCAGTGGCCTAACATTAAGTCTCTCTGCTTAAAATTTTAAGAGCCAAGAATAGCATTTCAAGACTTCATGGAGTTTTTTCAATCTTTGCAGCAAAAGGAAAAAAAAAAAAAAAAAGAAAAGAAATGGTGCAAAATCAAAGTTGGCAAGTGATTCAACATAAAATCTATTAATAGCCAGACTTTCTCTAAACATAAACATGTGGTGTGAAAGAATACAACAGCATAAAACTAAATAAATTATTTGAAAGGAATTGGTTTTATTGAATTTACTTAGGTCATTTTTAAAGTTGTTGGTGCAATGGTTTAGTTTTGAACATTTTTTAGGAATTAACTTATGATTTTTGTATAAAATTACCCAAGATTTTATGGGAAAAGAAACTTAAATTTTATGGTCAATAACTTTGTAGGACTAAAAAAATAGCAAATCACTTGATCAACATTGTAAATTATTTAATGCTCTAGCAATATTTCTTTAAGCATATATATTATATAAATTTTTATGATCAACGATTAATATATTATAAGTATGTCATGTGTTTTATACATATAAGATAGTAGTCACAAATAACTCTATAATATCTGACCCTGAAAATGCAATATTTTCAATAAAATTTGTTTAGTATATTCTGACCTCATATTTTAAAATTTTGAATGTTACAGTATTCATTGAGTTCTAAGAAATAATATTTTCTTAATTTATGTGATCTATAGCTGAATAATTTAATTATTATTTTTGTAAGGTAGTATTTTTCATGCTTGATATCTGCTATTGATAAGTTTGTTACTGTTATTTGTTTTTGAGGTAGTCTCATTAGTTTGCCCAAGATGTCCTCAAATTCACAGAGAAATACCTCCTTCTGTCCTCCTAGTACCGAGATCAAAAGTGTGTGCCACCACCCCTGGTCTGCAACTGATACAACTGATATATAATTGTTCTTATAACCATAATATATTTTTTAAAATTCTGCAACTTTAGTACAAAGTATTTTTAATTTTAGGGCTCTAAAGAATCAGAAATTTCTTAAACATAATCTTTTCTTTAAAGATGAATTTGAAATCAAGAAAAACTTAAATATTCCCCAATTTTTATTGATATAATTAATAGCAAAGTATAAAATTTTTTTTAAAAATCTATGTTTATTTAATTCCTAATTATCAATTTAGTTCCCTATTATAATTGGCTTCCTAGAAAAAGAATTTAAAATGTAAATAAGAGTATTTAGCTGACAGGCATATCTTTTGCCAATGTTGCTTTTCTGGAAATTTTGATAACTACAAAGTTAATTTTATTTTTCTTAGTTTTACTGTTTTTAGGCTTTAAAAGATTTTCAAAGTAAAAATCATTTTTCAATAGTAATTACCAAATTTTTACCAAATTACCAATTTATTAATTGCTCTCTATTTGTAGTTTATAAATTGTTGAGATATTTCATCAGTATTTATGTATATGTACAAGTTTATGAGATTATGCATATCCTGTGCATGTAGAAATCCAAAGATGAGTCATTCAAAATCGTTACCCACCAAGAACATGCCATAGATAAAACAGCAGGGAATAACTACTAAAATAGCTATTATAATGCAAAGTAGATAAAACAAAACCAAACAAAATCTGAAAATAGGAAAGGGCATTTTATTTATTCATTGATGTGGTCAAAACAATTCCAATCCTTGTTTGTAAACTTACTGATGTTCAAAGAATAAATTATTAGAATGAATTTTTAAGTTCAACCTTTTTGTTCCAGAATTTTCCTTGCTCTTGGGGAAAAGGACTAGCTTCTTCCAAATATCTTGAGAACACCACATAGTAGATACTTCTTTCATTGAAAATGACATAAAAATATTTAAGGTACACTTGGAAGACCCATCACAAATTTAATGTCTAGATGAGTATAGTTTGTTTTCTTACTAAGGGATTTTTTTTTCTCTACAAAATCCATGGCCAGCAAAGGAATGTTCCAAATGAGGGAAGAAGAAAATATATTTAAACATGACTTAGTTGTTGGTTCAAACCTCTAGAGTCTGACACTGAAGAGTTTAGGGTATGACACCTGCCACTCGAGAATAGCTGTAGCAATTTTGTTCAATGCATGCTAGCTATTTCATATTTTTCCTGTAGTATGCCTGCCAGTAATTGACTCAGGTAAGTGACTTGGCCCAAGGACATGCTGACCACATAAGCTGTTTTGTTCTGTATGGTTTGAATGTTCTGTGTGATGTTTTCTAATCTTAGAAATTCCTCAAAGCTTTATTTAGGATCCATGAAATCAGAGGCCAATATGAACTGTTTTGTTTAAAATACCTTGAATCAGAGCTGCAAGGCGGGTAGCCCTTCCTGCACCTACATATGAGTTCACTATGTTATTTTTGTTTGTTTGGGTTTTTTGTTTGTTTGTTTGTTTTGTTGTTGTTGTTGTTGTTTTGTGGCTGACCCTGAAGATTGCTACTAATAAGTTAAAAATGTATGATTATAATACACATGAACTGTCATATCTATGTTCTGAAATTCCTCTGTTCACCACTAATCCACCACCCACCTTACCTTACTCAGGACAAATCAGCTTAAAGGTTAGCTGATAATACTTTGCCTAGTAAGCCAATGCTCCATCCTTGCCCTTTAAATTTTTAAGCCTTGTTTTTCTTATAAAAATTCTACCCTGAGAACACACTAGGCCTGCAGTCATTTTATGGTCCTGAATGTTCAGAGTGCATTCAATAAACTACTCTTTCTTAACTGAGATTGGTGTATCTATGGTTTATGTGGCAATTTCCTGAACCCTAACAATTATAGACATATTTAAGTAAAGTAAGTACAATTTGGAAAAAACATTCCGCAGTATAATACAATTCCCTGTGCACAAGGAGACCTAATTACATCAAAACTCTTCTCAGTGTTCATGTTACTTCCTCCATAAAAATGGGTTCTAGAGATATATCACATGTATAATCTATAGGGCCTAGTAAAGGAACTAGTGTGGTCTAGGTTATGCAGATAGTGGAGAGATCATTTGGGCTATTAGCCACCTTTGGTCTTGGTTATGGGAGATTGGGATAGTGCCTGGCCATGCTGATAATGGAAAGGTCACTGAAGCTATTTGTCACCTCCGGTTCTGCTTGTGGAGCTTGGAATAGCCTGGCCGTAGATATAGGCAAAAATAAGCAAGCTATTAACCATCTCCTTTTGTGGAAATGCAGGTTAAATATTGCTCTCTGAAAGAGATAATCCTAAATATTTAACATTCCTGGTTTCCCTAATGCATATCTGCGAGTGCAAGGGCCTTTATGCTCATAAGATTGTAGAGATGAAAATGGCTTTAAAGATATGATCCTTTAGCTCTACTTCCAAAATAGAGCCATTGTAGGTATGTACCACTATAGTAAGTTGATTTTAAAATGCTTTCAAAATATATTTAGTTACTACCTCAAAACTGATTGAATAATAAATGAATTGGATAATATAGAGAACAACAATATTTCTTCCTAGACTGAGGGAATAACTTAGTCATAAGAAAATTTAACCAACATTTAGAAGCTAGTGAAACTTATAAATGTTTGTAATTATGTTATATGCCTGCATTTCACCACAATGTTCTGCTTTTGTTTTATATAATACTGATGATTAAAAACAATAAATGTAGCTTTATTTTTTCACTGTAAATCTATAGCCCAAATTGGTATCCAGCTCAGGAGGAGGCCCCAAAGTCTGACACTACTACTAATACTTTGGTGTGTTTACAAACATGGGTCTATCGTGACTGCCCAACAAATAGCTGAGTCAGAGGCAGATATTTACACCCAACCAATTGACAGAAGCTGGTGATCCCTGAGGTTGTATTAGGAAAAAGCTGGAAGAAGTGTGGGTTCAATATATGGAAATTCATCAACTTAATCCACTATATAAACAAATTCAAAGGGAAAAAAAAAACATGATCATCTCATTAGATGCTGAAAAAGCCTTTAACAAAATACAAAACCCCTTCATGTTAAAAGTATCAGAAAGATCAGGATTCAAGGCCAATACCTTAACATAATCAAAACAATGTACAGTAAATCAGTAGCCAACATCAAACTAAATGGAGAGAAACTTGAAGCAATCCCATTAAAATCAGAGACAAGGAAAGGTTGCCTACTCTCACCCTATCTATTCACTCTATTACTCAAATTTCTAGCAAGAGCAATTAGGCAACCAAAGGAGGTCAAAATGATTCAAATTGGAAATTAACAAATTAAGATATAACTATTTATGGATGGTATGATAGTAAATATATATAGGAAATGATACTCTTCACAACAGTCACAAATAATATAAAATATCTTGGTGTGACTCTAAACAAGCAAGTGAAAGATTGGTATGACAAGAACTTCAAGTCTCTGAAGAAAAAAATGAAAGAAGATCTCAGAAGATGGAAAGATCTCCCATGCTCATGGATCAGCAGGATTGACATAGTAATAGTGGCCATCTTACCAAAAGCAATCTACAGATTCAATGCAATCTCCATCAAAATTCCAATGCAATTCTTCACAGAGATAGAAAGAACAATTCTCAAATTTATATGTGATAATAAAATTCCCAGGATAGCAAAAGCTATTCTCACCAATAAAAGAACTTCTGTGGAATTACTATTCCAAACCTCAAGCTATACTACAGAGCAATAGTGATAAAAACTGATGTTATTTGTACATAAACAGGTAGGAGATCAATGAAATAGAATTGAAGACCTAGAAATGAACTCACACACCTATGGCCAGTTGATCTTTGGAAAAGGATGTAAAACCATCCAGTGGGGGGAAAAAAAGAGCATTTTCAAAAGATGGTGCTGGTTCAACTGTTGGTAGGCATATAGAAGAATGGAAATTGATCCATTCTTATCTCCTGTACAAAGCTCAAGTCCAAGTGGATCAAGGACCTCCACATAAAACCAGATATGCTGACTTTAATAGGAGAAAATGTGGAAGAGAGTCTTGAACACATTGTCACAGGGGAACATTTCCTGAACAGAACACAATGGCTCAGGCTCTAAGATCAACAATTGACAATAGGACCTCAGAAAACTGAAAAGTTTCTGTAAGGCACAAGACACTGTCAATGGTACAAAACAGCCACCCACAGATTGGGAAGAAATCTTTACCAAACCTACATCAGATAATGGGATAATATATAATGAGACAATTGAATATATACAAACAACTCAAGAAGTTAGACTCCAGAAAACCAAATAACCCTATTAAAAGTGGGGTATAGAGCTAAATAGAGAATTCTGACCTAAGGAATCACAAATGGCTGCTAAGAATTTAAAGAAATGTTCAATATCCTTTGTCACCAGGGAAATGCAAATCAAAATGACCCTGAGATTCTACTTCATACCAGTCAGAATGACCAAGATCAAAACTCAGGTGACAGCAGATGCTAGCCATGATGTGCAGATTGAAGAATACTCCTCCATCCCTGGTAGGATTCCAAGTTGATACAATCAGTATGGAAATCAGTCTGGTGGTTCATCAGAAAATGGAAATGGTTCTACCTGTGGACCTAGCTATACCACTCCTGGGCATATACCTTATAACAAGGGCACATGCTGCACTATGTTCATAGCAATCATAAGCCTGAAAGAATCCAGATGTACCTCAACAGAGGAATGAATACAGAAAATGTGGTATATTTACACAATGGAATACAACTCAGCTATCGAAAACAATGAGTTCATGAAATTTTCAAGCAAATGGATTGAACTTGAAAATATCATCCAGAGAGAGCCAATTTGTGGACGCCCAACTCACCAGCAAGGAGGACGCCACAACAGGATTCTTCTGCACATGTTTATTGGGAGAGCTTGATTGCGAAGGCAAAAGACCCCGAGCCCCAGAACTGGAGCTGCTTATATAGGCCTAGGAATGGGGGGTCTATACCTGATTGGTTGTGCTTTCAGTACCTCATTTACATTACCCGGGATGGGCTGTGAATTGGCGCTAAGCCCTTATGCACATGCGCACATTGGTTGTTTACACGAAATTATGGGTGGTGGCCAGCGGTAGCCAGCGCCATCTTGTAATGGCGTATGTGGCTTCCCACATCTCCCCCTTTTTATTATTATGGCCTAATCCAAAGATCTAGTCGCTAGCCTTTTCAGCTTGCAAGGATCAAGAAGGATCTCGTTTTTGGCAGTCCATGATCACCCTATCGCATGCAATGAGCATAGCCTCAGCGATGTGCAAGGGCTGATCAAGGAAATAGAGTCTTACTCATCCCAGTGCAATGGGTACACAGACCCGTGGGGTGCTAGAGCTAAGGACTCGAATGCCTATTATTTATGTAGCATGGATAACCATACTTCAGAGGAGGCCCCTTGTTCAATGGCCATGAGTGCTTGGGTGATGGTCACCTTGTCACATTTCTGTTGAGATCTGAACTTGCAAACCAACCAAAGCATGAATACCAATCCACAGCATATGGCAGCACCAAAAAGAACAACTCCCACCCACTCCTTAAAGTAGGAAAATGCAGACGTAAGCAAAGAGGTAAAATCGCCAACAGTGATGAGTTCTATTCGAGTTCCATTAAGGCTTAAAGTCTGGTATTAGATGTAAAGAATTAAGGAAACACTTGAATGCATCAATGGCATGATTTCAGGAACACAGAGCTCTTCAGTTCTCACTAATGGGAACATCCCAGCCACAGGAATATCCACATCCTCACAGCTCCGCCTGCCCTGAATTGCTCTGGTCAGCTGCTCTGGGACCCACAGCTGTTGTCAATGATCCTGAGGAAACACAAACAGACCCTCTCTCCCAAACCAATTGAGAGCGCTCCTCTCTCACCTGATTCAGTGCCTCATTACCTCTCTGGAGTTCTGCGCCACATCTTTCTCTATCTTCTATGCAATTTCTCACCAACTTCCAGACTGGCAAAACCCCTTTTAGTAAAACCCTCTGTTCCTCTGCAAACCTCAAGTCCCAATGGTGCTTGGTGCAACTTTTTGCCAAACCGTGAACCTTAACTTGTCCCAAAACTGTGAACCTTAACTTGTCCTTTCTTTTCCTTTCCTTTGTCTCCTTTCCGTTTCCTTTTTCCCTTTTCCTTTTCTCCCTTTTCCTTCTCTTTTTCTTTTTTCCTTTCTTTTTCTTCTTTCCTTTCTTTCTTTCCATTTTTTAGTTTTTGTTTTCTGCGCGTTTCTGTTTTCTCATCTTTCTCTGTTTCTGACATACTTTTCTGATGTTCCTGTAACAGTCTTTGTACCTCTTTTTCACGCTTCTTATCCTGTATACAAGCCCTAATTAGTTTCCAAAGCGGACGAGTGCCTGGTTTCAATTTCCCTTCCCAGCAAACACACTCGTGCCCTGGACGATGGCAACTAAGGCAATAGCACAGAATCAGGACTACTATAAAGATGACTGGGATGAGACAAGCAACTGCTAAAGGATCTACTCCAAAGGGAAGCATACCTCTCAGAGACTTACGTTACTCCTTCCCCGTGATGCAGTTCTGAATCCTCCCTGTAACAGGGGGTCTTCGCTCGTGCCTGAAGATGTTTCATTCCCGGGTTTCTCAACCACAAAAGAACACACATGATATGTACTCACCGATAAGTAGATATTAGCCAAAAACAGCTTTCAGTAACCAATATACAACTCAGAGACCCTATGAAACTCACAAAGAAGAAAGACCAATTTGTGGATGGTTCATTCCTATTCAGAAGGGGTAGGAATAATGTTGGGAAGTAGAGGGAGAGGGGTCTGGGAGGGAGAGAACAGGGGGAGGGAAATGGAGGGACAGTTCAGATATATGAGGAAATTGCTGAGAAGTAGAGAGTACTAATTTGAAAGGAGGTGTGTAGCAATGAGGGAGGTGGAACTGGGAGTAGCCACTAGAAAGTCCCAGATGCCAGGGACCCAAGAGGTTTCCAGGACCCAATAGAGTGGACATTAGATGAAGTAACCAACAAAGGGGAGATAGAACCTGTAGAGACAACATACAGTAAATAGGCATGGCCTCCGGTTGAGGAATAGGGCCACCCACCCATCTCAAAAATATTAATCCAGGATGCATCCTGTCAAAAGGATATGCAGGGACAAAGAGTGGAGCAGAGACTGAAGGAAAGGACATCCAGTGACTGCTCCACCTAGAGATCCATCCCATCTACAGATCCCAAAACCAGACACTATTGCAGATGCCAAGAAGTACCTTCTGACAGGAGCCTGGTTTAGCTGTCCCTGTGAGGCTCTAACAGAGCCTGACTAATCCAGAAGGGTATGTATGCAGCCAAATATTGAACTGAGCACATGGACCCCAATGGAGAAGTTAGGGGAAGGACTGAAGGGGCTGAAGGGGTTGGCAACCCCATGGGAAGAACAACAATATCAACCAACCAGACCACCCAAAGCCCCTAAGGACTAAACCACCAACAAAAGAATCCACAGAGTACACAACCAAAGAGCACCAATGGCTTTGGCTGGATATGTAGCAGAGGATTGCCTAATCTGGCATCAATGGTAAGGGAGCCCTTTAGTCCTTGAGGAGGCTTGATGACCCAGTGTGAGAGAATGCTTGGGCGCTGAGGTGGGAGTGCATGGGTGGGTGAGGGATTACCCTCATAGTGGTAGGGGTAGAGGGGATAGAGGTTTTATGGAGAGGAAACTGGGAAGAGGGATAACATTTGAAATGAAAATTTAAAAAAAACAATAAAAATGCAAAAAAGAAAAAAGATAAAACTTGTTTTCCATACTTTTCATGTATGACATAAATTTCTGTGAAAGCTTTATTCATTTATTTTGGAGATAAAGTTCTACAAAGTATCCCAAGCTGACCTGAAATTCCCCATCCACTCTCCTGATACTCTTGATAGATAGTTTGGTTTTCAAGTAATGGACTCCATTCTAAATGACAAAGTTAGTCTCGATGCACTTTCCTTTCTATTTTGCAGACAGCTAACTTACTATATTTCACTTGTTCTTTCCTGTGTTTATCCCCTGAGTAAAAAGAGAATTCTGAAGTGACATCCTTAGGTCATTATTCTGAAATAGTTCTCTATACTTTTGACTTTGCAAATAGTTATGTATCCTTTTCAAAGACTGAACTTGAAATTCATTTAAATTGTGATATAGAACTATAATGTATGAATGGGAGCTCATTCTATAATGGGTATTAAGACTTACTTTGTAAGTACACATATAGGTATATTCATGCAAGAACAAAAAGGGGGATAAATTACTCGTTTTATCTGTGTTCTGCTTATCACAATTGTAGTTATCTGTTGTCCACCATGGATTTGTATCACATGGAAGTACAAAGGAGAAAGGTGAATGCAATTCAGGGAAAGACCCTGAAAGAAAAATAAGCTGTATCCATATCATTCACCATGCCATAATATGTCTATTTTATAATGCTATGATATTAAAATCATACTTGTCTTGTCTACAAGTTAATTTACAAATTACACTTAATTTATAGGAATATCTGCATAAAGCAACATGTAATGTATAGGATCTAGTGTTACTTATAGTTTTATATAAATCGTGAAACACATCTCTTCTGGGTAATAGGGGACTGTAGTCCTTTGAGAAAACAGAATGCAAATTAGATTCCCCCATATTCTCATTTGGAATAAGGGTAGATGTAAAATATGATCACTATAAGAAACTAACAGTCTGTCAAATGATACTGAAATAAAATTATTTTGCATATTTTCAAAATAATATAAAAGCATGTCTAAGAAAGTGAACATGCACCTTAAATTTAAAGTGCAACCTTATTTTTAACTTTATTTGTTTGTTTATTTATTTATTTATTTATTTTTACTTATTTGCTTAATATCCCACTAACTGCCCCCTTCTGGGCACCCTCTCTCACATAAATTCCCCCACTCCCTCCTTTCTTTTCTGATGGAGTGAAGGCCTCCCTGGATACCTCCCCCACACCTTGGCACATCAAGTCTCTGTGAGGCTAGATGCATACTTTCCCACTGAGGCTAGACAAAGGAGACAGGTAACAAACTTTGGGATAGTCCTTGTTCCAGTTGTTAGGGACCCACATAAAGACCAAGCTGCACGTCTCCTACATATGTGCAAGGAGGCCTAGGTCCAGTCTATGTATGTTCTTTGTCAACCTTCTTCTTTATTCTGTGTTTGATATGAAGCATATGATATTCTTCAGAGCAATAGACACATTTTGGACATATACATATATCTTTATTGATGATTGATAGATAATTAAATAGATAAACTGATATAGATAGATAGGTGATAGATAGATAGGTAGATAGATAGATAGATAGATAGATAGATAGATAGATAGATAGATAAAAAATACATATGTTGTTGGACAAATGGGAGAAGAGGCCCTTGGTTCTGAGAAGGCTCGATGCCCCAGTGTAGGGGAACATCAGCACAGGGAAGCAGGGGTGTGTGGGTTGGTGAGCAGGGGCAGGGGGAATAAGATGAGGGGGGGGGGTTCGGAGGGAAAGCCAGGAAGGGGGATGAAATTTGAAATTTAAATAAAGAAAATATCTAATAATAGGAAAAAATACAAAATTAAAGTATATCCTTATAGAAATTGAGCAATGAAAATATTTCAAAACCCATACCCAAGTTGGAGTCAAATTTGATTGCACAATTAAAAAGATACTCTAGTCTGAATACCATAAGACAAATTATTTTTTTTTCTTATTTAGTACACATTCAGTGTTTTGTTCTATTGAGGCTTTAAAATGATTGAACTGGGTTGACTAATCTTAGAAAAAGCACTGTAATTTATTAGTACTCTGAATTATATGCTTATTTTAGTATTTAATTTTAATTCATTTTAATACTTTAGTTCAAATAAAATTATATGACTTTCTCTTCTCCCTTTTTCTCCCTCCATATCTTACCATATACCTCCCCTTAGTCTCTTTCCATGCCCGCCACCACTGTTAAATTGATAGCCTCATTTTTACATTATTATTATTACATACAAAACTGTGTATATGTGCATGCACAAATATATGTAAATATAACCTGTTTTCACTACTTTTGTTGTTGTTGTGTGTATTAGTTTCACGATTATCCACTCTGCGTTGTACAAACAATAAGGAACTCATCCCTATGAGAGGCTAATTTTACTTCTTGCAGTAGTCATTCCCTTCATGGAAGGAACATGCAGAATATTTGATAAATATCTCAATACCTCACCAATCAGTGAGTTTTACATATAGAATAAATAATTTTATATTGCTAACCATTTCATCCCATGTATTTTCTTATTATGAAATATAAGTAAAATAATACTATACTTTATTTTTAAATTACTTATATTGAAATGGTAATAACATCTATAATATAATTTCAAACTTTCCATGGTATAATTCTCACTAAATATCAGGTAACATTATTTTTAGGAACCAATGTATAAACTAGTTAAATAAATATAAATATTTGGTCTCATATAATAATATGAGTCTAATATTTCTTCATTTAACTCACTTCTAACATTTTAAGAGCAGAAAACTAAAACTTATCAGGACCTTTTGCAGTATTTATTAGTGTAACTTCATTGGTTAGCTTTGTATTGCTCTAATAAAGATCATGAACAAAAACAACAAAAGAAGGTGTTTACTTGGCTTATGTGTTTCTAATCACAGTGAGGCTTAGAAGGAATTCATGTTAACAGAATTAGTAACCTAGTGGCAAACATAGATATTGTATGCTTCTTACAGGCTTGTTTCCCATTGCTTGTTTAGCTTGCTTTCTTAAATAACCCAAGACCACCTGCCCAGGAGGGACCCTTCACACATCAATCATTAATCAAGTAAATGCCCAAGAGATGTGCCTACAGGCAATCAGAAGGAGGCACTCCCCCAGTTGAATTATCTCTTTCTAGATGACTCTAGGTTGTGTTAAGTTGACAGAAAACTAACCAGCAAAGCAACATAATGTTTGTTAAGTTATTGGTGAATGTAACAACAGTATTTAACAGTATTTCTGTGCTTTGTTAAGTTGGAAAGTCATAAAATTCTAGAAGGGAAAGTTTCTGCTTTCTACACAATGAAAATATTAAGTTTCTATAATGTAATTAGAGAACAATTTGATCTGAATAAAGACTAAGGCATTCCAAATTTCAAATAATTAAGAGGTGACAGTGGTGTCATGTTTTCTTCAGCTAAGCAGTAAAAAGTAATTTGCACTAGATAACAACCAATTGGTTTTCTCTTCCCTGGGGAAGACTATTTGTCTAGGTCTCAGCATTCCTTAGTTGCCTGTTATACCATAATCTCAAAATATAAAATAAAATAAAATATCATTTTTAATTAATCAGTAGGCCTATTATAAATAATTAAAGTTCCGAGTTGTTAAAAAACAATAATTCTCCCAGTTGTATGAATCATGGGGCTTATGAACCACATACCTAGCTATAAGGAAGACTGGATACATCTGAAGATGATGACATCATGTTACAATGTTAAAAGGTTGGAAACTCCTGCTTCACTAAAACTATATTCCCCTCAAAAGTATCTCAGATTTTTGGCAAAAGTTTATTTCACAGCCAGTGTGAAGCTAAAAATCCAGCCTGGACAAGAACTCTTTGTAATAGTTTTCATCAGTAAAGTACTTTAGCAAGAGTTTAATGTATAAAAAGACTAATGATTAGTAAGTACAGGGTTTAAAGAAAATGAATTGTTTCTTTACTCAGAGAAAATTCTAAGACTGTTATCCAGAGTGTGAATTTCTGACAGTTTTACTGTTCCCCATTATTTTTCATCTTTCATTTTAAAGTGTCTATTTTTTTGTTAATATTTTATTATTGATTATGACATTTTCATGCTAACCTGTATGGATGTCATTTCAGAAAGTGTAAACACTGAATGAATTAGAAACAGAGGAAGGCCTCATTCTGTCTAAACCACAGCAAATCAAAGGCTTTCAAATCTAATTTTCTACTAGATTTATGTCAGAATTCTACCTGATTCAAAACACTTTAGAGGTTCAAGAAAAATATCATATTCCACTTTGAAAATATTTCCTGACTATATATATACATATATATATATATATATATATATATTCCTATATTCTCACCTATTTTTATTCACTTAACAACCTGATCGCTGACTGCCTTACAGTCCACCCTTCCCAGGGTCCATCCTCCCTCCCTTTCTCTTCTGAAAGTTTGGATCACCCCACTCACCCATCTCCCCACCTTGGCACATCAAGGAAGGGCTAGGAACATCCTCTCCCATTGAGTCTAGACAAGGCAGTCCAGCCAGAAACCATATCCCACAGACAGGCAAAAGCTTTTGGGATAGCTCCTGTTCAAGTTTTTCTGAGACTACATGAGGACCAACCTGCACATCTGCTACATATGAATGGGGAGGTCTTGGTCCAGCCTGTATATGCCCTTTGGTTTGTGGTTTAGTCTCTGAGAACATCAAGGGTCCAGATAAGTTGACACATTTTTTTAAAAATAAAAAAAAAATTGAAAAACAAAGAATAGAAAGCAATGAATATCTATTTGCTTATAGATGACTTCCCTACTCCTCTTCCAAGAAGAATGGGTTTGAATGGCATAAGAAATCCTTAGCAGGCAACATGAAGAAACAATTAATTTTGTTTGTTTCTTGTTTGCTACTACCATATGTTATAAAGAAGCAGTAGCAGAGGGAAAGGGATTGGTAAGTTATCAAAACAATCAGGAAGAGGAATATTACCTGCTATGAGTAGAACACAGGGTTCTGATTAGTAAAAGCTACTGTTATGAAAAAAAAAAAAAACGCATACAGCTTTCAACTTTCCTGAACAATACCTAACAATCTTTGAATTGTTCAACACACACAAGTATGAAAGCCCTTAACAGCTGAGATGTAGCAAAATATCTAAGCTTGTGTTTCTTCTTGAGAAATATGCCAGCAAGATTTTAATGACAGAACCCTGAAATAGCTATCGCTTACGAGACTATGCCAGTGCCCAGCAAATACAGAAGTGGATGTTCACAGTCATTTATTGGATGGAACACAGGGCCCCCAATGAAGGAGCTAGAGAAAGTACCCAAGGAGCTAAAGGGGCCTGCAACCCTATAGGAGGAATAGCAATATGAACTAACCAGTATCACCACCCTGAGCTTGTGTCTCTAGTTGCATATGTAGCAGAGGATGGCCTAGTAGACCATCAATGGGAGCAGAGGCACTTGGTCTTGCAAAAATTATATGCCCCAGGAGGGGAATGCCAGGACCAGGAAGCAGGAGTGGGTGGGTTGGGGAGCAGAGTGGGGGAGGGTATAGGGGACTTTCAGAGAGGAAACTAGGAAAGGAGATAGCATTTGAAATGTAAATGAAGAAAATATCTAATAAAAAAAGAAAATTCATTTGAGAGGTTATGAAGATGAAGATTTATTGTATGCAATAGCATTGAGGATAGGTAATATAGACTTGCCTTTAATATAAGCATGTACATTCATTGTCAAATACATTAGGCTAGAACTGACATGTAAAATGTCTCATCAGATATCAGTAAGGGAGAATTGAAGCCCCTGAGGTCTCAATGAAGGTTGTTAATTTAGCCTCAAATATGTATTTAAATATCAAAAGAAATTTTAATACCAACCACACATTATTTAATATTCAATAAGTAACTTTGATTTCTTTAGTGTAATAATGCTTACTGAAAAAATTAAAATATGATAAAATTACTGATATTAGATCTCTAAAATCTTCCCATACCACTATAATGTAGTTGAGAAACATGAAAAACAAAACTGAATTTTTTCAATGCGCTAGGCATTCTGTTGCCCATTCCAGTTCTCATTTTTTATGTGTCACTATGGTGTTTATTTTAAAGAATGAGAATTTCTTTTTAATTCCACACACATTCTCAGTCCCTCACATTGTTAGGTAAACAAATACTAGTAAAATTAGAGAACATCTGAGTTGGACTTCTTCCTTATAATCAAGAACCTATAGAAGCAAAGATTCTAACTGCTGCATTCTAACTACTGATTGGAGGGATAACTAATCTATAAGTATGCTCCTTATAGGAGAAACATGATATCAAAAACTACTCAGAGGACATTAGTTCATAGCTATCTAAACATATTACTAGGAGTTCTTACCTTATTTGATTATTGTATGGCAGGAGCTCTCTGATAAACCACAAAGGCATAGTAACATTGTCTTCATTTGTTGTTGGTGTTTGTTTTTGTTTTTGTTTTGTTTTGTTTTGTTTTGTTTTGTTTTAATACAAATTTAATCCAGATACACCTGTCATTCACTTGGACAGGAAAATATCCCTAATTTGAGCTGTCTGTTTTAGGGGCTTAATAATGAGAATAAATACTTCTCAAAATGTAAATCAGGACAGTGATCTCTTTCCTTTGATCTACTATTACCCCTTGAGAATGTGGTAAACAATGACCTTTGAAAATTCTCATCTCTTTAAAGTGTGCTTTATACAATGTTTCATTTTGCCATTTTCTACTCTTCTCCCACAGGAACATTTACCTTTGTGGTAAATGCTACCTGTTTTCAACAGTATGCACTGTGTATCTTCTTTTGTTAACAGGATGCACACAATGCAATTATTTTGCCTTGTTTTCTTATTACACTATGCATTTTCTCCAAATATTAATGGCCTTTTATTTCTTCATTTCATATTCTGTTGGGATGCACATATTTTACTTGTTGATTTTAAAAGGGTCCTTACATAGCTAAGTTTTTTTTTTTTAACTTTTATAAATGGAAATTTTTTTCTTTTTTTTTTAATTAGGTATTTTCCTCATTTACATTTCCAGTGCTATCCCAAAAGTCCCCCATATCCTCACCCCCAACCCCTCTACCCGCCCACTCCCACTTTTTGGCCCTGGCGTTCCCCTGTACTGGGGCATATAAAGTTTGCAAGTCCAATGGGCCTCTCTTTCCAGTGATGGTCGACTAGGCCATCTTTTGATACATATGCAGCTAGAGTCAAGAGCTCCAGGGTACTGGTTAGTTCATAATGTTGTTCCACCTATAGGGTTGCAGATCCCTTTAGCTCCTTGGGTATCTTCTCTAGCTCCTCCATTGGGGGCCCTGTTGTTCTACCATTTTGTTTCTTCTGTTTGGGACTTTGAATTTTAGGGATTTTTGTTTTGGGTTTGGGTTTTGATTTTTTTTTGTTTTGTTTTTGTTTTTGTTTCCCCTATTTAATGCATGTGGTCACTGAAAGAGATATGTATGAAAGTAGACTCTAGTATTTAAATGATTGGGTCCTAGTTGATGTTGTTGTTTGGGAGGGTTAAGGTGGTACTACCTTGCTGGAGGAAGTACATCATTGAGGATGGGCTTTGTGGTCATATAGTTTCACACCATTTCTGGTATTCTCTGTCTGCTTTGTGCTTGCATTGAAGATGTGAATTTAAAACTTCTTGTTCCTGTAGCCACACTTGCCACTTGCTGACAAGCTTACCTGCCCTGACAGACTCTTATTCCTTTGAGATCATTAACTCAAACTCTTTCTTCTATAAAGTTGTCTTAGTCATAGTGTCTTATCACCCAAAAAATAGTAATTGATATGATGGACATATATTTCTGAATTATTCAATACCAATTATAAGTATTGAAACCTAAGCAGAATCCTTAAAGAGATGTCAAAAATAACAAGAAATATAAATAATTTCTTTAGACACAATTCTAAAATTTGACATTTAAATGTTAGAAGATATAATAATATACCATCCTAAATTATCTCTTTCTCATCTATGAGCACCTAATTGGTTCTGGACATGCTCTATATAGACTCAAAAGAAACCAGTCTTACCCTGATCTCTATGCCACTTCATTCAAGTAAATGCAATGACAATGGAGGTAAATATGTTCACAAGGGTATCAAGTATTTTTTTGTCAACATGTACAAGCTTGACACACAAAACATGCTTTATATGGTCAAGAGGCTATTTTCATAAATAACTTGTATATTCATCTTATGTTTAAAATATTTTCTTATGTAAAGTGTATCATTCAGACATGAAAGAGCTTGACAGAGGACTCTTAAAGTCAAATAAACATACCTAGGTCACCAAAGATAAGGTAGATTTGTGGCTCCTGCCTCTGCAATTAGTGAATCCAACCATTCATCTGGTCCTTGTTTATGACATCTACTTCAAAGGGATTATTTGTATCAAAGCAAGCATAGAAGTATCCTTTTAATGTCAGTAAGAATATAATAGAGGGACTACCTTTAAGATGATCTATATGAAGGCAATACTCACAAAATTCTTGTGGTTGCTCATTATAGAGAGGCTCAGAATATGACCAATACAAAGCCACATAAATACATAGACCTGAGAAAAGTAGATGTTGGGAATCCTTTTAGAAAATTTAGAGAGTAGACAAGGCTAGACAAGGTGAGCCATGAACAGGTCAGGAATCTCCTTCCTGGGTGAAACTGGAAAAATCAGTACTTTTTTTTTTCATTGTTGATTAGTTGGTTTGTGTTTTGTTATTTTTTTAACATGAAGTACTGCCCCCATTCTCCCTTAAAATGAACCTCCCCTATACTCCTCCAATTCTCCTATGAGAGGAGGTTCTACCTTACACCAATAAGAAAGTCTAAGATAAAAAGCACAAACAACAGCCCATTCTGGCAAGGATGTGGAGAAAGGAAAACATTTCTCTATTGCTTGTGGTATTGCAAACTTGTACAACCCCTCTGGATATCAATCTGGTAGTTTTTCAGAAAATTTGATATAGTTCTACCTGGTGACCCAACTATACTGCTCCTTGGCATATAAAACTGGACAATTTGAACATTGAGTTGGCCAGGGAAGACTTTTTGAATTATCACTAACGAAGTCTTGTTACTGTCCAATGCCATGTATAAGAGGAAAGTAGGGAAACTTGATTGCCACAGCACCCATCATGATGTTTCCAACCTTTACCACCTATCACACTGCATTTCTTCTTTTCCTTAATAAATGGAGCATGGTAGAAAGAGATTCTGTTTTGCAGTTGACTTTCCTTTATAGGAAAAAATGGTTCCTTTTGGGTGTGACAAACTGCTTTCAATCACTGAAACACTCTGGGCCTCTGAGACAAGTCCCTATTTAAGATAGGGTTGCCATTTAGGAAGGAAGAGTCTAACCTTAAAAAAATCCTACCTTTAAAAAACAGAAAAAGCTTGGGTATTCTGAGCTTCTGGGCTAATATCAACTTATCAGTGAGTCTGTTATTTTGTGATTGGGTTAACTCACTCAGGATAATATCCTCCAGATCCATCCATTTGTCTAAGAATTTCATAAATTCATTATTTTTAATAGTTGAGTAGTACTCCATTGTGCAAATGTACCACATATTCTGTATACATCGTCTGTTGAGGGATATCTGGTTTCTTTTCAGCTTCTGGCTATTATAAATAAGGATGCTAAGAACATAGTGGAGCATGTGTCCTTATTACAAGTTAGAACATCTTCTGGGTATATGTCCAGGAATTGAATTGCTGGATCTTCTGGTAGTACTATGTTCAATTTCCTGAGGAACATCCAAACTGATTTCCAAAGTACCTATACCAGCTTGCAATCCCACCAGCAATGGAAGAGTGTTCCTCTTTCTCTACATCCACGCCAGCATCTACTGTCACCCGAGTTTTCTATCTTAGCCATTCTGACTGGTGTGAGGTGGAATCTCAGGGTTGTTTTGATTTGCATTTCCCTGATGATTAAGGATATTGCTCAGAATACCCAAGATACAATTAGCAAAACATATGAAACTCAAGAAGAAGGAAGACCAAAGTTTGGGTATTTCGATCCTTCTTAGAAAAGGGAACAAAATACCCGTGGGAGGAGTTACAGAGACAAAGTGTAACAGAGACTGAAGGAATGACCATCTAGAGACTGCCCCACTTGGGGATCCATCCCATAAACAACCACCAAACCAAGACACTATTGCAGATGCCAATAAGAGCTTGCTGACAGGAACCTGATATAGCTGTCTTCTGAGAGGCTCTGCCAGTGCCTAGCAAATACAAAAGTTGATCCTCACAATTATCCATAGGACAGAGCACAAGGTCCCCAATGAAGGAGTTAGAGAAAGTACCCAAGGAGCTGAAGGGGTTTGCAGCCCCATAGGAGGAACAACAATATGAACTAGTACCCCCAGAGCTCCCTGGGACTAAACCACCAATCAAAGAAAACACATGGTGGGACTCATGGCTCTAGCTGCATATGTTGCAGAGGATGGCCTAGTCAGTCATCAATGGGAGGAGAGGCATTTGATCCTGTGAAGGTTCTATTCCCCAGTATAGGGGAATGCCAGGCCTAGTTAGTGGGAGTGCATGGATTGGGGAGCAGGGGAAGGGGGAGGGATTGGGGAATTTTTGGAGGGGAAACTAGGAAAGGAGATAACATTTGAAATGTAAATAAAGAAAATATCTAATAAAAAAGAAGAAAAAACAGTAAAATAAATGGTTTGATAAGAAAAGAGACATGAAACAGGAATCTTTTCAGACTTTCTCTTTAAAAGCCCTACTTTTACATAAGCTATATCTGAGAATGTTTGAAAATGCTTTTGGATACCCATGATATATACCAATCACTCTAAGCCTGAAATCACCTGTAGATTATCAGATATTGTTGATATAACCTCAGGCAGCTTCTCATATTGAAGTTTAAAAGTTATTGGAAAATCAATAGCATATGTTGCCTTGAGTAGAGTCATGTTTTCTAGCTGCCCTCAACCAGTTCATTTATAGTTTTCTTATAGAATATTATAATTATAGTACAACTGGAAGGTTTAGGGATATAACTATTTGTTTTGTTACTGAAACATAAGTACAGATGATCAGTTTGCACTATGAAACTGTTTAAATTGCAAGAGCAATTAAAAGAAATTACAGTGATGCAAAACACTTCCTTTTAGACAACATGAAAAGATTATTTAATTTAAAGAATATATCTCTGAGAAAAAAATATTTCTGATTATTTCTCAAACATTAAGAATTCATACCCAGCATGTCAACATTGCTTTTTGCCTATTTCTTTAGTAATTAAATCCATTCACATTTTGGTGTTTCTGTGGCGGTTTGAAAGTTACAAGAATGTTAACTTTGATCTATTATTTTACCACTGTAAACTTCTGTAGTGTAATGTTTCTATGTTGGAAATATTGTGCACAAGCTGGATTATAGCTTTTTAAAGAAAATGACTTTGGAAATATAACAGCATGTTCCTGGATAAAGCGTAGCCATTAGAAAATCTATTTTTGGAAAGTAGGGAGAAAGAACATTATATTATGCTCTGGAATAAAATTCCATAATTGTATATTACTTGTGTATCTACAGCATGTTATATAATGATATTGCTCTTTTTTATTTGGAATTTCACTGTTTAAAGTTTACAAGCACCAACATTTAGTTTGATAATACTCACTTGGTGTTGACAAAAACTCTCAGAACTTTTAAAACTCTAGAAATAAAATTAGTGGTTAAGTATTTACAAATCTTGCTTGCATTCAAATGTGGAGGCTTACAAATACTCCTACAAATATAGTTTATCAGTATTGACTAAAGGAGACAAAAATTAGTATTAAGCAGATAAGTGTTATAGCAAATGTCTCAAAATGTCTTATTCTAACTGGTGAATGACTTAATGACATTATGACTATAGTAGATTAGTCTGGGAACTTTGTCATAAAAGGCATTCTCTCTCCCTCTATCATGCATACCCAACTAGTGGGGCAATGGGCTATGCACACATAGCTTGGTCGCCAGTTGAGTGAACCCCGGTGAAACCCAGTGGTGTTAATCTTCACCTAAATGGGATGGAAGGCGTTCCCTCAAGTCTCCTGAACCCCTGGCTCCTGTCAAGGTTACCAGCCCCACAGCCTCTACAGGAGAAGAATGTGGCTAGTAGTCACGTAGACAATATCCCAAGCTTCTGACCTTCAGGCTAGGCTCCTCCCAGTTACCTAGCAGCAGCAAGATAACAGAGCCCACTATAAGAGGGGCTGCTTGGCCCCTCCTCACTCTCTAAAGCTTTTAATTTCCTTACTCTCCGTCTTACTCTAGCCTTTCTTCTCTCCTTTTCCCCCTTCTCTCCTCTTGGCCATGGCTGGTCTCTCTCTACCTGTTCTCTTTCCCCCTGCCTTTCTACAATAAAGCTCTAAAACCATAGACTGTCAGCTCTTCATGAAATGGTAGGACTTCATAAATTCTTTCCAACCCATATAGAAACATTAATGAATCTAATTCTGTGCAGGTAAACCACCACAGCTGTGAGTTCGTGAATGCAATACCCATGTAGTATGAAGAAGATACTATTTCATAGCACCATTTCAAAGCTTTTACATTTTTTTTCTCCACTATCTTCTCTTATATTCCTTTATAACTTTGTCCTGAGTACTCAAGGATCACTTGGTATTCACACTTAGACAATTTATCATTATCTTCAATAATTAATGTTTCCAGGAGAAAAAGTCTCAGACCAATGTTGAAAGCAGCAGAAATATGTGAGTTTAAACAGAAACTTATTTGGAAGGATACCACATACATTTACCAAAATACAATAATATACTTCCCACTAGGGCCTATAATTTTACCATCTATAGGTTATTAATGATGTTTACCATACCAGTCATGAATTCTTTGTATGGAACAAGCTTCAAATACAATTGGAAAGTAGTTGGTTGCCCATATAACAGTAATGCCACCATGAACAAATGGTCATAACTTGACTGCCAGTTTTCTTTTTTTTTTTTTTGATTTTTAATATTTTTATTACATATTTTCCTCAATTAAATTTCCAATGCTATCCCAAAAGTCCCCCATAGCGCCCCCCACTTCCCTACCCACCCATTCCCATTCTTTTGGCCCTGGCATTCCCCTATATTGGGGCATATAAAGTTTGCAAGTCCAATGGGCCTCTCTTTCCATTGATGGCCGACTAGGCCATCTTTCAATACATATGCAGCTAGAGACAAGAGCTCCGGGGTTCTGGTTAGTACATCATGTTGTTCCAACAATAGGGTTGCAGATCCCTTTAGCTCCTTGGGTACTTTCTCTAGCTTCTCCATTGGGAGCCCTGTGATACATCCAATAGCTGACTGTGAACATCCACTCCTGTGTTTGCTAGGCCCCAGCATCGTCTCACAAGAGACAGCTATATTTGGGTCCTTTCAGCAAAATCTTGCTAGTGTATGCAATGGTGTCAGTGTTTAGAAGCTGATTATGGGACGGATCCCTGGATACAGCAGTCTCTAAATGGTCCATTCTTTCATCACAGCTACGAACTTTGTCTCTGTAACTCCTTCCCTGGGTGTTTTGTTCCCAATTCTAAGAAGGTGCACAGTGTCCACACTTTGGTCTTTATTCTTCTTGAGTTTCATGCATTTAGTAAATTGTATCTTATATCTTGGGTATCCTAAGTTTTGGGCTAATATCCACTTATCAGTGAATACATATTGTGTGAGTTCTTTTGTGATTGTGTTACTTCACTCAAGATGATGCCCTCCAGTTCCATCCATTTGGCTAGGAATTTCATAAATTCATTCTTTTTAATAGCTGAGTAGTACTCCATTGTGTAAATGTACCATAATTTCTGTATCCATTCCTCTGTTGAGGGACATCTGGGTTCTTTCCAGCTTCTGGCTATTATAAATAGGGCTGCTATGAACATAGTGGAGCATGTGTCCTTTTTACCAGTTGGGACATCTTCTGGATATATGCCCAGGAGAGGTAATGCTGGATCCTCCGGTAGTACTATGTCCAATTTTCTGAGGAACCGCCAGACTGATTTCCAGAGTGGTTGTACAAGCTTGCAATCCCACCAACAATGGAGGAGTGTTCCTCTTTCTCCACATCCTCGCCAGCATCTGCTGTCACCTGAATTTTTGATCTTAGCCATTCTGACTGGTGTGAGGTGGAATCTCAGGGTTGTTTTGATTTGCATTTCCCTGATGATTAAGGATGTTGAACATTTTTTCAGGTGCTTCTCTGCCATTCGGTATTCCTCAGGTGAGAATTCTTTGTTCAGTTCTGAGCCCCATTTTTTAATGGGGTTATTTGACTTTCTGGAGTCCACCTTCTTGAGTTCTTTATATATATTGGATATTAGTCCCTTATCTGATTTAGGATAGGTGAAGATCCTTTCCCAATCTGTTGGTGGTTTTTTTGTATTATTGATGGTGTCTTTAGCCTTGCAGAAGCTTTGTAGTTTCATGAGGTCCCACTTGTCAATTCTCGATCTTACAGCACAAGCCATTACTGTTCTATTCAGGAATTTTCCCCCTGTGCCCATATCTTCAAGGCTTTTCCCCACTTTCTCCTCTATAAGTTTCAGTGTCTCTGGTTTTATGTGAAGTTCCTTGATCCACTTAGACTTGACCTTAGTACAAGGAGATAGGAATGGATCGATTCGCATTCTTCTACATGTTAACAACCAGTTGTGCCAGCACCATTTGTTGAAAATGCTGTCTTTCTTCCACTGGATGTTTTTAGCTCCCTTGTCGAAGATCAAGTGACCATAGGTGTGTGGGTTCATTTCTGGGTCTTCAATTCTATTCCATTGGTCTATTTGTCTGTCACTATACCAGTACCATGCAGTTTTTATCACAATTGCTCTGTAGTAGAGCTTTAGGTCCGGCATGGTGATTCCACCAGAGGTTCTTTTATCCTTGAGAAGAGTTTTTGCTATCCTAGGTTTTTTGTTATTCCAGATGAATTTGCAGATTGCACTTTCTAATTCGTTGAAGAATTGATTTGGAATTTTGATGGGGATTGCATTGAATCTGTAGATTGCTTTTGGCAAGATAGCCATTTTTACAATGTTGATCCTGCCAATACATGAGCATGGGAGATCTTTCCATCTTCTGAGATCTTCTATAATTTCTTTCTTCAGAGACTTGAAGTTTTTATTATACAGATCTTTCGCTTCCTTAGTTAGAGTCACGCCAAGATATTTTATATTATTTGTGACTATTGAGAAGGGTGTTGTTTCCCTAATTTCTTTCTCAGCCTGTTTATTCTTTGTGTAGAGAAAGGCCATTGATTTGTTTGAGTTAATTTTATATCCAGCTACTTCACCGAAGCTGTTTATCAGGCTTAGGAGTTCTCTGGTGGAATTTTTAGGGTCACTTATATATACTATCATATCATCTGCAAAAAGTGATATTTTGACTTCATCTTTTCCAATTTGTATCCCTTTGATCTCCTTTTGTTGTCGAATTGCTCTGGCTAGGACTTCAAGTACAATGTTGAATAGGTATGGAGAAAGTGGACAGCCTTGTCTAGTCCCTGATTTTAGAGGGATTGCTTCAAGCTTCTCACCATTTACTTTGATGTTGGCTACTGGTTTGCTGTAGATTGCTTTTATCATGTTTAGGTATGGGCCTTGAATTCCTGATCTTTCCAAGACTTTTATCATGAATGGGTGTTGGATCTTGTCAAATGCTTTTTCCGCATCTAACGAGATGACCATGTGGTTTTTGTCTTTGAGTTTGTTTATATACTGGATTACGTTGATGGATTTCCGTATATTGAACCATCCCTGCATCCCTGGGATGAAACCTACTTGGTCAGGATGGATGATTGTTTTGATGTGTTCTTGGATTCGGTTAGCAAGAACTTTATTGAGGATTTTTGCATCAATATTCATAAGGGATATTGGTCTGAAGTTTTCTATCTTTGTTGGGTCTTTTTGTGGTTTAGGTATAAGAGTAATTGTGGCTTCATAGAATGAGTTGGGTAGAGTACCTTCTGTTTCTATTTTGTGGAATAGTTTGAGAAGAACTGGGATTAGATCTTCTTTGAAGGTCTGATAGAACTCTGCACTAAACCCATCTGTTCCTGGGCTTTTTTTAGTTGGGAGACTATTAATGACTGCTTCTATTTCTTTGGGGGATATAGGGCTGTTTAGATCATTAACCTGATCTTGATTCAACTTTGGTACCTGGTATCTGTCTAGGAACTTCTCCATTTCATCCAGGTTCTCCAGTTTTGTTGAGTATAGCCTTTGTTAGAAGGATCTGATGGTGTTTTGGATGTCTTCAAGATCTGTTGTTATGTCTCCTTTTTCATTTCTGATTTTGTTAATTAGGATGCTTTCCCTGTGCCCTCTAGTGAGTCTGGCTAAGGGTTTATCTATCTTGTTGATTTTCGCAAAGAACCAGCTCCTTGATTGGTTGATTCTTTGAATAGTTTTTCTTGTTTCCACTTGGTTGATTTCACCCCTGAGTTTGATTATTTCCTGCCGTCTACTCCTCTTGGGTGAATGTGCTTCCTTTTGTTCTAGTGCTTTTAGGTGTGTTGTCAAGCTGCTAATGTGTGCTCTCTCTACTTTCCTTTTGGAGGCACTCAGAGCTATGAGTTTTCCTCTTAGAAATGATTTCATTGCGTCCCATAAGTTTGGGTATGTTGTGGCTTCATTTTCATTGAACTCTAAAAAGTCCTTAATTTCTTTCTTTATTCCTTCCTTGACCAAGGTATCATTGAGAAGAGTGTTGTTCAGTTTCCACGTGAAGGTTGGCTTTCTGTTATTTATTTTGTTATTGAAGATCAGCCTTACTCCATGGTGATCTGATAGGATGCATGGGACAATTTCAATATTTTTGTATCTGTTGAGGCCTGTTTTGTGACCAATTATGTGGTCAATTTTGGAGAAGGTACCATGAGGTGCTGAGAAGAAGGTATATCCTTTTGTTTTAGGATAGAATGTTCTGTAGATATCTGCCAGATCCATTTGATTCATAATTTCTCTTAGTTTCTCTGTGTCCCTGTTTAGTTTCTGTTTCCATGATCTGTCCATTGGTGAAAGTGGTGTGTTGAAGTCTCCCACTATTATTGTATGAGGTGCAATGTGTGCTTTGACATTTACTAAAGTTTCTTTAATGAATGTGGCTGCCTTTGTATTTGGAGCATAGATATTTAGGATTGATAGTTCCTTTTGGAGGATTTTACCTTTGATGAATATGAAGTGTCCCTCCCTGTCTTTTTTAATGACTTTGGGTTGGAAGTCAATCTTATCAGATATTAGAATGGCTACTCCAGCTTGTTTCTTCATGCCATTTGCTTGGAAAATTGTTTTCCAGCCTTTCATTCTGAGGTAGTGTCTATCCTTTTCTCTGAGATGAGTTTCCTGTAAGCAGCAAAATGTTGGGTCTTGTTTGTATAGCCAGTTTGTTAGTCTATGTCTTTTTATCGGGGAGTTGAGTCCATTGATATTAAGAGATATTAAGGAAAAGTAATTGTTGTTTCCTGTTATTTTTGTTGTTAAAGTTGGCATTTTGTTCTTGTGGCTGTCTTCTTTTAGGTTTGTTGAGGGATTACCTTCTTGTTGTTTCTAGGGCGTGGTTCCTGTCCTTGTATTGGTTTTTTTCTGTTATTATCCTTTGAAGGGCTGGATTCGTGGAGAGATAATGTGTGAATTTGGTTTTGTTGTGGAATACTTTGGTTTCTCCATCTATGTTAATTGAGAGTTTGGCTGGGTATAGAAGCCTGGGCTGGAATTTGTGTTCTTTTAGTGTCTGTATAACATCAGTCCAGGATCTTCTGGCTTTCATAGTCTCTGGTGAAAAATCTGGTGTAATTCTGATAGGCTTGCCTTTATATGTTACTTGGACTTTTTCTCTTACTGCTTTTAGTATTCTATCTTTATTTAGAGCATTTGTTGTTCTGATTATTATGTGTCGGGAGGTATTTCTTTTCTGGTCCAGTCTATTTGGAGTTCTGTAGGCTTCTTGTATGTTCATGGGCATCTCTTTCTTTAGATTTGGGAAGTTTTCTTCTATAATTTTGTTGAAGATGTTTGCTGGTCCTTTGAGTTGAAAATCTTCATTCTCATCCACTCCTATTATCCGTAGGTTTGGTCTTCTCATTGTGTCCTGTATTTCTTGGATCTTTTGAGTTAGGACCTTTTTGCATTTTACATTTTCCTTTATTGTTGTGCCGATGTTCTCTATGGAATCTTCTGCACCTGAGATTCTCTCTTCCATCTCTTGTATTCTGTTGCTGATGCTCGTATCTATGGTTCCAGATTTCTTTCCTAGGGTTTCTATCTCCAGTGTTGCCTCATTTTGGGTTTTCTTTATTGTGTCTACTTCCCTTTTTAGGTCTAGTATGGTTTTGTTCATTTCCATCATCTGTTTGGATGTGTTTTCCTGTTTTTCTGTAAGGACTTCTACCTGTTTGATTATGTTATCCTGTTTTTTTTTTAAGGATTTGTAACTCTTTAGCAGTGTTCTCCTGCAATTCTTTAAGGGATTTTTGTGCTTCCTCTTTAGTGTCTTCTGCCTGTTTAGCAGTGTTCTCCTGTATTTCTTTAAGTGTGTTATTAAAGTCCTTCTTGAAGTCCTCTACCATCATCATGAGATATGCTTTTAGATCCGTGTCTAGCTTTTCCGGTGTGTTGGGGTGCCCTGGACTGGGCGAAGTGGGGGTGCTGGGTTCTGATGATGGTGAGTGGTCTTGGTTTCTGTTAGTAAGATTATTACGTTTACCTTTCGCCATCTGGCAATCTCTGGGGTTAGTTGTTATCGTTGTCACTGTTTAAAGATTGGAGCAGAAGCTGTGTTCCACTCATCAGCAGTCTCTAAATCCTGTGGCGGGGGTCGTGGGTAGCTGAGGGTACCCCGGTGCTGGTCCAGCCAGAAGAGGCCTGTGGTCCTACTCAGGCCGGTTTTCTGCTTCCCTAACTAATGCAGTCTCTGGTCCCGCGTGCAATTGGATTGGAGCAGAAGCTGTGTTCCACTCTCCAGAAGTCTTAAGATCCTGTGGCGGGTGTTGTGGGTAGCTGGCGAGTGTCAGCCGACCCTGCGCCCCAGCTGCCCTGGTGCTTTTCTGACCGGAAGAGGCTTGTGGCCCTATGTAGGCAGGGTTTCTCTCTTTCCAACCAGAGCAGTCTCAGGTCCCACGTGATTGGACTGGAGCAGAAGCTGTGTTCCACTCACCAGCAGTCCCAAAATCCTGCGGCGGGGGTCGTGGGTAGCTGGCGGGTGTCAGGCAACCCTGCGCTCCAGCTACCCTGGCGCTGATCGACTGCCAGTTTTCTATTGTAGCTTATGTGGTTAGCAGCTTTCTACCTTAAGAACCTACATATTTCTTCAAGCCTATGAAATCTAGTCAGTAATGAGAAGGTTTTCACCTTCTAGCTTGATTTATCTAATCTCATAATCAAAATTATAGCTTGTTCAGCAAGGCAATATTATTGTATAATTCTTCTAGATGTGAGGAAAGGCAATAGCTAGTTTTCTTTTGAATTCATTTAAGTCTGCCTGACCAAAATAGGGACATAACCTTTACAGCATGTTTTTAAGTTACCTATGGCTTCCGAGAGCAGTAAGCAAAATATAGGCTACAAACATTATTTTTTTAATTATGGCTTTTAATTAGCTTTGTGGGTTTCCATACAACCTTGTAAAAACTCCATATACTGATACTCATACTGGTTTAACCGATGTACACCCCTATCAACACTAAAAAAGGATTCTCCTTTTCTCACATCTTTACCAACATTTGGCTTTATCATTTTTTTTAATTTTTAAAATTTATGTATTTATTTTCATGTTTTTGTTTGTTTGGTTGTTGGTTTTTTTTTGTTTGTTTGTTTGTTTGTTTGTTTCCGAAACAGGATTTCTCTGTGTAGCCCTGGCTGTCCTGGAACTCACTTTATAGACCAGGCTGGTCTCGAACTCAAATATCCACCTGCCTCTGCCTCCCAAGTGCTGGGATTAAAGGTTTGCGCCACCACCACGTGGGTATTCATTGGATTTCTTGATGACAGGCATTCTGAATGGAATGAGGTACAACCTCAAATGTAGTTTTATTTTGCAATAGTCTAACAGTTAAGCATGTTAAACATTGAGCACTTTTTGAGTTTATTTATTTATTTATTTATTTATTTATTTATTTATTTATTTATTTTCATTCCAAATGCTGCCTGGTCCCCCATCTCAGAGTTCCTTCACCAAATCACTTCCCCTTTGCCTCTGAGAGTTCATTCTCCCCATTTTCCTCACACATTGGAGCATTAGGTCTCTACAGGATTAGATTTACTCTCTCTCACGGAGGCCAGACATGACAACCTTCTGCTACATGTTTGCCCTGGACTTCAAACCAGCCCATGTATGTCTTTGGTTCATGTCTCAGTCTCTGGGAGCTTCCAGGGGTCCAGGTTAGTTGACATTGTTGGTCTTCCTATGTGGTTGCCAATTTCCTTGTGGGCTTTTAATCATTTATCTAACTCTTCTAAAGGGGTCCGGACCACTGTCAAATGGTTGTCTGTGGGTATCTGCACATGTCTCAGTGTGCTGCTCAGTAGAACTTCTCAGAGGACTGCTATTCTAGGCTCCTGTCTGCAAGCATAACATAACATCATTAATATTGTCACAGATTGGTATCAAATGGGCTGGTCACTAGTCAGCCATTCATTCAATCTCTGTTCCAGCTTTGTCCCTGAATTTCTTTTATACAGGACTAATTTTAGGTCAAAAAAATTGTAGGAGGGTTGGTGTCCCCATTCCTCAGTCAGGGGTCTTGCCTGTCTTCTTGAGGTAGCCTCTTCAGGTTCCATATTCCCAGTGCTATGCCTTTTGGCTATGTTTGGCTATGATCACCTACATTGACTCCAGGGAGCCTCCTTCAACCCGGGTCTCTGAGACTTCCTAGAGAACCCAAACATATCCCACTCCCAACAGCTACATATATACATTCATTTTCCTGACCCTCTGAGATTCTTTCCTGTCTCTCCAGAAGCCTGATCTGGCCCCCTCACAATCTCCTCTTCCACCCAAGTCCCTCCTTCCCTCTTTCTCCCATGACTACTTTATCCTTGCATCTAAGTGGGATTCGAGCATCCTCACTTGGGCTTCTGTATTAGTTAGGGTTTTACTGCTGTGAACAGACACCATGACCAAGGCAAGTCTTATAAACAAACAAACAAACAAACAAACCAAAAAACATTTACTTGGGGCTGGATTACAGTTTCAGAGGTTCAGTCCATTATCATCAAGGTGGGAGCATGGCAGCATCCAGGCAGGCATGGCGCAGGCAGAGCGGAGAGTTCTACATCTTCATCCCAAGGCTGCTACTGGAAGACTGACTTCCAGGCAAATAGCGTGAGGATCTTATGCTCACTTCCACAGTGACACACCCATTCCAACCAGGTCACATCTATTCCAACAAGGCCACACCTCTAGATGGTGCCAATCCCTGGTCCAAGGATATATAAACCATCACAGGCCTTCCTCCTCTGGCATGCTTCTTGGGTATTCTGAACATTTTAGCTAACATCCGCTTATCAGTGAATATATACCAAGCTTGTATTTTTGAGTCTGGGTTACCTCACACTAGTTCCTTGTATTTTCCTGAAAAATTCATAATGTCCTTGTTTTTAATAGATGAATAGTATTCCATTATATAAATAAACCACATTTTCTGTATCTATTTTTTCAGATGAGGGATCTGCACTGCTATCAGATATTATGAATAAACCTATTATGAACATTTTGGAGCATTTTTCCTTGGGGGTTAGTGGAATATCTTTTAGGTATATGTCCAGGAGTGGTATAGTTTGCTATTCAGCTATAGCCATTTCCAATTTTCTGTGAAACCACCAGATTGATTTCCAGAGTCGTGATACAATTTTGCAATCCCACCAGCAATGGAAGAATTTTCTCCTTGCTCCACATCCTTGCCAGCATGTGCTGTCCCTTGAGTTTGGGATCTTAGCCATTCTTATTGGTATAAGGTAGAATCCCAATGTTGTTTTGATTTGCATTTCCCTGAAGACTAAATATGTTGAATGTTTCTTTAAGTGACTGTGTTTCTAGACTGTTCAAGATTCATCTATTGGGAATTATCTCTTTAGTTTGGTACTCAATTGTTTGATTGCATTATTTTGTTTTTGGTTAGTTGGTTTAGTTTGTTTTCTTTTGGTTTGGTTTTTGGTTTTTGAAGTCTAACTTCGAAATTGACTACTTCTTCTTTAGTTCTTTATATATTTTGCATACAAGCCCTCTTTCAGATGAAGGGTTAGTGAAGGTCTTTTCACAATCTGTAGGATTCCATTTTGTCCTGTTAACAATATCGTCTGCCTTACAGAAGCTTTTCAATTTCATGAGGTCCAATTTAATAATCTTTGATCCTAGTGCCTGAGATGTTGGTGTTGTGTTTAAGAAATTTTCACCTGTGTCAAGTGTTCAATGATATTTCCCACTTTCTCTTCTATTAGATTCAATGTGTCTGGTTTTGTGTTGAGATCTTTGATCCACTTGGACTTGAATTTTATGCCAAGTGATAAATATGGATCTATTTGCTTTCTTTTACATGCAGACCTGTAGTTAGTCCAGAGCCATTTATTGAAAATTTCTCCCTGTACCACAATTGTATGGTTTTAGCTTATTTGCCAAACATCAAGTGTCCATAGGTGTGTAGATTTATTTCTGATTCGATCCAATTGATTCAATTCCATTGATTCCCCTGTCTGTTTCTATAACAATACCATGCAGTTTCTATTACTGTTGCTCTGTAGTACAGCCTTAGGTCAGGGATGGTGATAACTGAGAAATTCTTTCACAGTTCAGGATCATTTGGCTATGCTGGGTTTTTGTTTTTCTATATGAAATTGAGAACTGTTATTTCTAGACCTTTGAAGAATTATGTTGCAATTTTGATGGGATTGTGTTCAATCTATTGATTTCTTTTAGTAAGATAGCCATTCTCATTATGTTAATTCTACCAATTCATGAGCAAGGAAGGTGTTTGCTTCTTCTGATATCTTCCTCACTTTTTTTTCCCTTTGGGGATATGAAATTCTTGTAATATTGGTATTTCACTTACCTGGTTAGAGTTACAACAAGGTATCTTAGGTCATTTGTAACTATTGTGAAGGGTACTATTTCCCTAACTTCTGTCTCAGCTTGTTTATCACTTGTGTAAAGGAAGACTACTGATCTGTTTCAGTTAGTTTTGTATCCTGCTATTTTGCTGAAGGTGTTTATCTCCTGTAGTAGTTCTCTGGAATAATTTTTGGTATCCATTATGATTACTATCATATCAGCTGTGAATAGTGACACCTTGACTTCTTCTTTCCCAATTTGTATTTCCTTGATCTCCTTTCGTGTTCTTATTGCTCTAGTAGAACTTCAAGTACTATGTTAAAGAGGTATGAAGAGAGTGGATAGCCTTGTCTTGTTTCCAATTTTAGGGGAAATGCTTTAAGCTTCTCTCCATTTCATGTCATTATTGCTATTGACTTGCAGTATATTCACTTTACTGTGCTTAGTTATGCCCTTTGTTTCCTTGCTCTCTTCAAGCCTTTTATCATAAAGGGGTGTTGGATTTTGTCTAACATTTTTCAACATCTAGTAGGATGTGTTCACTTTCTTTCTGTTTGTTTATATGGTGAATTATGTTGATGGGTTTTCTGACATTGACACATCCCTGAATTCCTTTAATGAAGCCTGCTTGATTATGGTGGATGATGATTTTGATGTGTTCTTGTATTCATTTTACAAGTATTTTATTAACTATTTTTGCATCAATGTTCATAAGGGAAATTGGTCTGAAATTATCTTTTTCACTGAGTCTTTGTATGATTTAGGCATCATCTTGACTGTAGCCTCATAGAAATTATGGCAGATTTCATTCAGTTTCTGATTTATGGAACGGATTGAGGAGTATTGGCATTAGCTCTTCTTAAAAATTGTGGTAGAATTCTGCACTAAAGCCATGTGGCCCAGGCCTCTTTGTTTGGGAGATTTTTAATTACAGCTTCTATTTCCATAGAGGTTATAGGACTATTCAGATGGCTTATCTGATCTTGACTTAGCTTTGATTATTGATATGTGTCTAAAAAAATCACCCATTTCATTTAGATTTTCTTTGTGGAGTACAGGCTTTTGAAGGTTCTATGAAGTACAGAACCCAATAATGAGTCTTTGAATTTCCTAAATGTCTATTCTTATGCCTGCTTTTTCATTTCTGATTTTGTTAAATTGTATACTGACTCTCTGTGTTTTAGTTAGTTTGGCTAAGGGTTTGTCTATCTTGGTGATTTTCTCAAAGAACCAGCTCTTGGATTTGTTGATTCTTTGTGTTGTTCTCTTTGTTTCTAATTGGTTGATTTTAGCACAGATTTTGATTTTTTTTCCTGCCTTCTACTCCTCTTGAGTGTGCTTCCTGTTTTTATAAAGCCTTCAGATGTACTTTTAATAAGTTGGTATGAGAAATCTACAATTTCTTCATGAGTGTACTTAGCACTACACTCTTAGTACTGCTTCCATAATATTCCCTAAGTTTGGGCATGTATTGCTCTCATTTTCATTGAATTCTAAAAAGTCTTTAATTTCTTTATTTATTTCTTCCCTGATCCAGTCTTCATTGAATAGAGAGTTTTTCACTTTCCATGAATATGTAGGCTTTCTGATGTGCCTGCTGTTGAAGTCCAGCTTTAATCCATGGTGATGTATTCAGATGTATGGGGTTATTTCAATCTTCTTGTGTGCATTATATGTTCAATTTTGAAGAAGTTCTGTGAGGTGCTAAGAAGAAGGTTTATTCTTTTGTGTTTTGGTGAAGTGTTTTATAGATACCTGTTAAGTACATTTTAATAATAAACTATGTTTTATTATTTATTTGTTTAGATTCTGTTTTGATGATCTGTCTATTGGGGTGAGAGAAATGTTGAAATATCCCACTATTAATGTGTGGGGTTTGATGTGTAATTTAATATTTAATGATGTTTCTTTTAGAAATGTGGGTGTCCTTGCATTTTGGGCAGAGATGTTCAAAATTGAGATGTCTTCTTTGTTGATTTTTCCTTTTATGAATATGAATGGTTTTCCCTGTCTCTTTTGATTCCTTTCAGCTAAAAACCTATTTTATTAGATATTAGAATAGCTACTCCAGCTTGTCTCTTGGATTCATTTGCTTGGAAAACCTTTTTCTAGTCTGTGATACTGAGATGATGCCTATGGTTATTGCTGAGATATGTTTCTTGTATATACCATCTTGTATAATGATGGGTTCTGTTCATGAATTCATTCTGTTAGCCTGTGTCTTTTTACTGGGGAATTGAGAATATTGGTATTGAGAGATATAAATGACCAATGATTGTTGCTTCCTATTATTTTGAGGTTTGTTGTATGTGTATATGTGAGTGTATATGTGTGTGCATGTATGTGTGTGTATATGTGTGTATGTTTGTCTTCTATTGATTTTAATGATGTGAAATTAATTTTTATGTGTTTTCTTGAGTATAGTTAGCTTGACTGCAGTTTTTCTTCTAGTTTCTTCTGTATATCTGGTTTAGTGGATAGGTATTATTTGTACTTGGTTTTGTCATAGAATATATTGGTTTCTCCACTTATGGTGATTGGAAATTTTGCTTGGTATAGTAGTATGGACTTGATATCTGTGGTCTCTTAGGGTCTGCAAGACCTCTACCCAGGGTCTCCTTGCTTTTAGAGTCTCAGATGAGAGATCAGGTTGTAATTCTGATAGACCTGACATTATAAATTACTTGGCTGTCTTAGCCAGTGTTTTACTGCTATGAACAGACACAAAGATCACAGCAACTCTTATAAAGAAAACATTTAATTGGGGCTGGTGTACAGGTTCAGAGGTTCTGTCCATTATCATCAAGGCAGAAACATCGGAGGATGTATCACATTTATTGATTTACATATATTTTGACATTTTTGCATTTCTAAAATGAAGCCAACTTGATCATGATGATTGAAAGTTTTTATACATCTTTACCTGAAGGCTGCTAACAGGATACTGGATTCTAGGCCACATACTGAAATTCTCCTCAGAAAATACTTGTCCCAGGTCTGCACAGTTCAACTTACTCTCAGCAACAAAGTCTTCCATATTCCTATTAGGATGGTTCATTCAGTACCACTTAAAACATCCCATGGCTTTCCAAATCCAAAGTCCCCAAATTCATAGTCTTCCAAACAAAAGCATGTTTAGGACTATTACAGCAATACCAGTCCCTGGTACCAACTTTTGTCTTAGGAATTTACTGCACTGAGACACCAAGACCATGGCAACTCTTACAAGAACAACAGGGCTGTTCTTTAATTGTGGCTGGCCAACAGATTCAAAGGTTCTGTCCATTATCAGAAAGGTGGAACATGGCAATGCCAAGACACTCACAGGTCAGACAGTGCTGAGAGTTCTACATCTTCATCTGAAGGCTGCTAGCAGAATACTGAATTCCAGGCAGCTAAGATTAGGGTCTTAATCACACACAGTAACATACCTACTCTAACAAGGCCACACCTCCTAATAGTGCCACTCCCTGAGCCAAACATATATAAGCCATCACATTGGACTTTTTCCCTTTCTTCTTTCCCTTGCTTAAAATTCTTTCTTTGTTATGTATACTTAGTGTTTTAATTATTATATTATGGGAGGATTTTTTTTTCTTGTTGACTCTGGTGTTCTGTAAGCTTCTTATGTCTTTATATTTAATTATTTCTTAGGTTAATGCATTTTTCTTATTTTTTATTTTTATTTTTTTATCACATATTTTCTTTATTTACATTTCAAATGTTATCCCCTTTCCTGGTTTCCCCTCTGAACCCCCCCCTATTCTCTTCCCCCTCCCCCTGCTCACCAACCCACCCACTCCAGCTTTCTAGACCTGGCATTCCCCTACACTGGGGCATAGAACCTTCATATGGCCAAGGGTCTCTCCTCCCATTGATGACTGACAAGGCCATCCTCTGCTACATATACCACATTTTTCTTCTGTGATTTTGTTAAAGATGTTTTCTGGGCCTTTGATCTGGGAATCATCTCCTACTCTAATTTTTCTTAGGTTTGATCTTTTCAAAGTGTCCCAGATTTTCTGGACATTTTGCATCATGGACAATTTTTGATTTTACATTTTTGTTTTAGACTGATATATTGATTTCTTCTCTTGTATCTTCTACATCTGAGATTCTCTCTTCTATCTCCTGTACTCTGTTGATGACGCTTCAGTCTGTACTTCCTGTTCTCTTTCTTATATTTTCCATTTCCAGGATTGTCTCAGTTCTACTTTTCTTCATTGCTTCCTTTCCCTTTTGAGGTCCTGGATAGTTTTATTCATACCCTTCACCAGTTTGATTGTAGTTTCCTGTATACCTTTTTAGTATTTGCTTCATCTTTTAATGCTTCTACCTATTTTATTGTATTTTGTTTTATTTTCTTAAGGTAATTATTCATGCCATCTTTAAATGCCTCTGTAATTTTTACAAGATTGGATATAAGTTCCTTTTCTTGTGCTTCAGGTTCATTAGGAAATCCAGGGTTTGCTGTAGGAGGATACCTGGACTCTGGTGGTGCCATATTATTCCTGGTCTTCTTGTGTTCTTATGCCTTCTTTTAGGCATCTGTTTTTCCCTGATGATGAGTGGGTGATTATGATAGCAGCAGGAATTCTAGGGAAGGTGTGGTGAGCAGTAAGCAAAACAATGGATATCAGTGTACCCTACTGTGTTAGATGTGCCCCAGGCAGACCCTATTCTGAAGGCTTTTTCCCAGTTGGACCATACTCTGCAAGATGACTCCAGATATAACTCTGCTGACTGTTTCTGATGTCTTCTTTTATAGAACTTTACACTTAGTTCCCTATCTCATTTCTTTTTAAATTTTATTGTTTGCTCTCATGATTTTTTTAGTATATTTTATATTCTACATATTAATGCTCTATGTGCTGCCTCTTCAGTCACTCACAGTTTCCTTTTTTGTGCATAGGAGTTTATTTTATGAATTCTTATTACCAATTACATGTTTTCCTAAGATATTATTAGTACTAATAAAGTAGTACTATCCACAAAGTCTTTATTGTTGTGCCTATTTTTCCTAATTTTACATCAGCATTTTCAAAAGAATATTTTGATTTTTTCCTATTAAGGTTAATTTTATTTTTTTTCTCATCTTATTAATTCAGTTAAGATTTCAACCAATATATTGAACCAGAGTAGAGAGAGTAGATTCCATAATTTATTTCTATGCTTAATATAAATGCTTTGAGTTTTTCTTCATTTAGCATGAAATTGGATGTAGGTTTGCCATAAATTGTTTTCATTTTGTTGAGATATTTACCTACCATCCATACTTTCCATGGCTTTTGTCATGAGAGTATGTTAAATTTTATCAAAGGAATTCCATGGAAATAATAATCCTGTAATTTCATTCCTTGAGTTCATTGGAGGATGTATCATATTTATGTATCATATTTATATATTACATATATTTTGACATCTCAGCATTTCTAAAATGAAGCCAACTTGATCATGATGATTGAAAATTTTGATGTATTTACAGTTTGAAAAGATTTTACTGAACATACATTTTGTCTATATTTACCAGGACAAATGGTCAGTAATTTTACATTGTTTTATTTTTATTTAATTTTTTTATTCAGTGTAATACAAGTTATATAAAATAACTTTGAAAGTATGGTAGAATTCCTCAGTGAATCCATCTAGGCATAAATAGGTTTTGTTTGAGATTATTATTATTATTATTATTACTAACTCAATGCCATTGATTTTATAGGGCCTTAATTTGTCTTCTTTTTTTTTTTTGTCTTATTTTTGTCTAAAATTTCACAGGTCATGTTTATGTAGAAAGTCATATCTTTGTTTATGTTACCTTATTAATGTATTTTTAATTAATTATTTTATATATTTAAATCACAATGTCTCCCTCCCCCTTTTAGCCCCCCCCCCTTCTAGAGTTCTTCACCCCATTCTCCCTGCCTGGGGAATTAAGTCTCTACAGGATTAGGCACATCCTCTCTCACTGAGACCAGACAAGGCAGTTTTCTGCTACATATACACCAGCAGCCTCAAACTAGCCCATGTGTGCTCATTGCTTGGTGGCTTAATCTCTGGGAGCTCCCAGGGATCTAGGTTAGTTGACACTGTTGATCTTCCTATGTGGTTGCCATCACCTCAGCTCCTTCAATCCTTTACCTAACTCTTACATATGTGTCCTCAACCTCAGTCTAATGGTTGGTTCTAAGTATCTGCAGCTTTCTCAGTCAGCTGCTGGTAGAGGACAGCTCCTGTCTGCAAGCACAACATTGAAGAAGAAATTTAAGGAATTGTTTTGAAAGTCAGTTGGATGGTGTTTTGTTGGAGCAAACATATGAAGGAAAGTATAGTTAAAGTGGACATAAGAAAAAGGCTAACACAAACTTGTGAAGGAACATTTGGCTGACATAGACACATGTGAAAGATGTTTTGTTAAGACAAACATGAAAGGGCATGTGAAGAAGGATATTTTTGTTAATGACATAGATGTATTGGTCTGTCTTTTATTGTGTATTTGATCTCTATTTGTCAGGACATCATATAGAGAAACGTATCAAAAAAATTGGTGGTATAGTATAAGTTTTTGTCATTTTTGTGGACTTAGGCAGATTCGTAAAGTGATATCATTTGAGACAGACTCATATGTTGTTATAAGATATGTTTTGAGATAAGACCCATGGAGGACACATGCTGTTTGTAGGGATTATAAAATAAGACTTGAAAGTGGTGGAGACTAAGCTAGACTTGCTTATAGATCTAGCTGTGCATCAGCTTGTTGGACTTGCACCTTCATCTTCACTGATCTTTGCTTGCTGAGAGAGGCACAGCCAAGATCATCTCCTGGCATTACTTCTGGTCCCTCCTGCTGACTTGTGCCAAGTCTGAGGCCTGGCTGTCTTTGCTCTGTAGTGTCTCCACTGCTGATTCTATTTGCTATCTTGACACTGCCAACTGTTCAATTCTTGACAACACAGATAAAATTTCCTCCAAAGAACCATTTCTAAACAGGCTTATTTCCCCCTTATCCTTTCATTATTTTCTCTGGGCTTCTTTTCTTCTTCCTTGTTCATAGCAGAATTACCTATATCATAATAGCCAGAAACTGGAAGCAATTCAGATATACATTAACCCAAGAATAGATACAAAAAAAAGTGGTTCATTTAAACAATGGAATATTATTCAGCTCTTAAAAACGAGGACATAAAGAATTTTGTAGGTAAATGGCTGGAACTAAAAAATGCCATCCTTAATGTCATAACCCAAACCCAAAAGGACATTACTGGTATGTACTCATGGATAAGTGGACATTAGCCAAAAGTTCAGAATATCCGTGATATATCCCACAGATGCAAAGAAGTTAAACAAGAAGGAAGGCCCAAGTGAAGATGCTTCAATCCTAATTAGAATGGGGAACATAATAATCATGGGAGGCAGAGGGAGGGAGGGACCTGTATAGGAGAAAAGAGGAAAAGGGTATGTCGCGTCCACTCCGACCAGCAGGAAAGACGCAACACCACGTTGTCTTTCTTCAAGCAGGTTTATTCAGGAACACTTCATATTGCAATGCAGGAATGGGAATCCCCCGAACAACCCCAGGTCATGCCTTAAATACCCTACTGACTCCTCCCAATCACCCCAGTCACGTAACAGCAGTCCATTGGTTCACAGCAAGTGACGACACCTCAGGCGAGCTGACAAATCATGGTGTCTGCGCAGTGCAGGCAGCTGGGATGTGGTTAAGTCTGAGGTAATGAGGAAGTCAGGCGAAGGTCATAAGACCTGGCAGCTGTCCCGGATACCATCTTGGGGTGGCGGCCACACCCACTCCTCACATCTCCCCCTTATTTATTATTTTGGCAGAGACAATGCCTGTCTTAGGTTGCCCCCTGTGATAATGCTCCTTACCCGTCATTGGGAGGACAGACAGCAGTGGTCTGGTCCCTGTCTTAGGTTGGTAACTAAGATGGAGTCTTACCCATCATTGACTACTTCTCTAGCATGCCAAGCCATACTTGAGAAGATTGTCCCAGCTCTAGGGCTGCAAAAGCCTGAATCAACAGTGCCTGTGCATGGGTATGCCTTTTTTGCATACGGCAAATGAACCACAGGACCATTACTCCTGTGGCAATGCAGATGATTGCCAGCCCTCCTATGCCAGCCCATTCCTTGAGGTGTGATATTGCTGTGACTATGGCAGCAGTAATCTCAAAATCTCTTTTAGGTCTAAAGAGTGTCATCAGAGATGGAGCTTGCACTGGCCAGGGTACAAATCTAGGCATACAGGTTATCACAGCCAAGGAAAATAGAGATGCATTCCAATACATTCTATAAAAGCAATTATCACTACTACGATTCTCGAAGTCAAAACACTCACAGAATTTTCAAACAAATCGTACCCGTTCCAATAACAACTAGCATTTCCCCAGGCCCCTCCCATAAGTATACTTAGAGGTGACAAATCAGTACAGCTTCCATTTACCCCAACATAACAACCATACATTAAAAGGATTATTAGTCCCTCGCTGTGCTGGGCTTTGATATGTCCAATTATAACCTGCATACGTTCGATTATGTGTGGTACTGATGTATGGAGAAAAGGTAAAATACTTTTTCACCACCCAAATGGCCTTCCGGGATTGACATCCAGTCCACGGAGGCAAAGATTCTCGTATGCCTCTGCAAAATGGGGCCCAGCATGGTTGAGGTGGAATGCTAACATTGCCCTTGGGTATGCTCACAGGTCAAGTTCCTCTGATCCAAGTAGCATTAGCTCGGGTTGAACTATTAAAATGTCTATCCAACCATGCAGTAGTCTGATAATACAATTGCATACATGCACTATCTTGAGAAATATTTACAATAAACTGAAAACATAATACCCCTCGCAGGGCAAGCTGGAGAGGTTTAGTCACCTGTGCCACTCCTTCATCATCAGGTAAAAAGGGTAGCTGTAAAAATGTATTGGAGGAAAAGAAACGAGGAAACACTTGAGCTGAATGGGTCAAGGGTCGCGGCTTCAGAAACACGGACATGATGCCCCATTGTAGCTCCTCACTCCTGCACCCCGTCACCATAATCACTATTCCCAGGAGAATCAGCATCATACCTCTGGTCATCCTTCAGCACTAGAGTCAGTCATTCAGGTACCCACAACAGCTGGCAGTGGTCCTGGGGAAACACACAAACAGACCCTCTCGCCCACACCAACACTGGATCTGGCCCATGACATTGGCCATCCAACATGTCCTTCCACATAACAGTTCCCTTCTGAGATGCACCAGGGTTACTGAATCTCTCTGCAGCAATACAATCAAATTTATCTTTATTTTAAAAATTAAGAGTAAATAAGGCCATAGAAAGGCGTTCCCAGGGAGTCGCCCCTAGGGAAACTCCCCGTTTTTGTTTTATTAAGTATTCTTTTAAGGTATGATGAACACGTTCAATTGTCCCCTGCCCCTGAGGGTTATAGGGAATACCATGTACAAGATGAATGCCCATCATCTTACAAAAGCTAACAAAAGTATTGGAAGTATAAGCAGGGCAATTATCAGTTTTTAAATCTTTGGGTTGACCCCAAGTGCCCCATGCTTCAAAGCAATGAGCTATGACATGACGGGCCTTTCCCCCAGTATGCAAAGAAGCAAAAATGACTCCAGAGGCAGTATCAATTGAAACATGAACAAAGTGTAATTTTCCAAATTTGGCAAAATGAGTAACATCCATCTGCCAAACGTGTAGGGGAAATAACCCTCATGGGTTAACTCCAAAGGAAGGTTGAGGTAATAAAGGAGCACAGGCCCGACAGGCCTTGACATTCTCCCTGGCCTCTGCTCAGGTGATCCCAAAGCAAGAGGCTAATGTTTTTTAGAATTTACATGAAATTTAGAATGAAAATCACGAGCAAGGTTGAAGGCAGGACATACCAGAAATACAGCAGCTTGTGCTGCCTTATCCACTATGTCATTACCCTCAGCCAATGGACCTGGTATGAACTCGGATATGCTGAATAAAGAAGGGGGAGGATCTATGCAATAGCAAATTTTATAATTTACTTAATAAATCCCCAATGCTGGACCTAAGATTCACCCTACCAACCACCTCCAAGATAGCAAGAGCAATAACCACATATTGACTATCTGATATTAAATTAAAGGCTCCTGAATGTTGTTCAAAAACCTTAATCACAATCTGTATTTCTATAACTTGCGGTGAGGCAGGGGGGGATTGTAAAACTATAGACGCAGAGCCTTGAACTAAATAGGCTCCGCATCCTGACTTTGATCCATCTGTAAAAATTAGAGGAGCCCCTTTCAATGGTACTCGAGAGGTAGTCACAGGAAAAATTACCGGGTAAGCTTTACACAACTGTAAAATAGGATCTTTGGGAAAATGATTATCTATCTTGCCAAAAAAAAAAAAAAAAAAAAACCTGCGTCTTAAAACTGCCCAGTCATCTACAGTGGCAGACAACACTTCAACTTGTCTACTATCATATGGTACAATAATTTCATCAGGAGGGGTGCCAAAATGCTACACACATTGCTGTAAACCCAGCAATGCCAGTTGGGCAACCGAAGCAGGATAATAGGATAACACTTTGGCAGGGGAAATTTTAGGATGGATCCATACATAATAAAGGAGCCCCTTGCCAAAGGGCTCCAGTAGGTTATTTTCTGATGATAAAATACATAATGATATAGGAAGATCAACCTCTCTCCTCTTTAAAGCAGCAGTTTGAATAGCCTTCTCTACTAACTTTAAGGCTTCCCTTCCTTCTTCTGTAAGAACTCTCTCTGAATCCAGGGCTGCCGCTCCTGGCAAGATGTCATAAAGAGGTTGCAATTGCTTATTTGTTAGACCCAGATAAGGCCTAACCCATTGAATATCTCCTAGAAACTTTTGAAAATCATTTAAAGTCCTTAGATGATCAGTTCTGATTTGAATCTTCTGTGGAGTTATATATCTTTCTGTTGTTTTGCTTCCTAAATAATGGATGATCTTGCCCTTCTGCACCTTTTCAGGGGCTACTGTAAGTCTTCTCTTTTGTAGCTGTTGTATGGTCTTACTATATGCCAAATCCAGCATTTCCTCCGTAGGTGCTGCCAGAAGGACATCATCCATATAATGATAACATTTTATTCTGGGGAATTCCTTTCTAACCTCATATAAGGTTGCATCTACATATAGCTGACACATAGTGGGACTATTATTGGTCATGCCCTGGGGCAAAACAACCAACTCAAACCTCTTATCTGGTTCTTCATGATTTATAGAAGGCAAAGTAAATGCAAATCTTACTGCATCTTGTTCATGCAAGGGGATAGAAAAGAAGCAATCTTTAATATCTAAAACTATCACTGGCCATGCCTTTGGAAGCACTGATGGTAAGGGCAAACCTCTTTGAATAGGTCCCATAATGACCATTTGTTTATTAATCTCTCTAAGATCATGTAACAACCTCCATTTCCCTGATTTTTTTTTTTTTAATGACAAATATGGGGGTATACCAAGGAGAAGTAGAGGGGCGAATATGGCCCATCTGTAACTGTTCTTGAACTAATTCTTTAGCAGCCTGTAATTTCTCTGAGGGCAAAGGTCACTGAGGACCCATACTGGATCCTTAGTCTTCCAAGTAATGGGGATGGCCTCCTCAGTGGCCCCTAGGAAAAACCGAATCCAACACAACCTTCCTTCAAACTCACAAGAATAAGGAACTTCCTGCCCTGCAATTGAGGTCCTAATCCTTTTCCAGGTTGATATCCATAATTCTGCATAATTTGTTGAGCTTGTTGCCTATAAGGCAACTCATTTGTGAATTTATATCCCATTTCTTGCTTCAGGTCCGTTCCCCAGAGGGAGATCAGTACAGGGAGTACATAAGGCTGAAAACAGCCGGAATGGCCCTCCTGGTCCTTCTAAGTGAGTCTTCGTGAACTCACTTCGGGTATTTGGGCATAGCCCAGGCCTCCCAGGGTTTGTTCTGACTGCTGACGTGGCCAAGCTGATGGCCAGTCCTTTACACTAATTATGCTTCGGTCAGCGCCAGCATCAAGCAATCCTGAAATAGCTTTTCCCTCTACCTGCAATACAAGTAGAGGTCTCTCATCAAGGTCCATGGAGTAGTAAATTGAAGTGGCTCCCCTAGAACTAAATCCTCTATTCCCTCTTTCTTTATCATTAGCTGGAAACTTAGAATGATAAGTTGGCAATAAGAGAAGCTGTGCAATAAGATAGCCAGGGGAAATGGCTACAGTTCCCCTTGATGAAGAAACCATAATCTTGACCTGTCCAGTATAATCTGAATCTATCACTCCAGGATGTACAACCAGCCCTTGATGGGTCACAGAACCATAGCCCAGGAGGAGTCCTACAGTATTAGGTGGCAGTGGCCCTTTAAAATCAGACTCAACCAAATGCACCCCCTTGACGAGGACCCCTTGCTCCTTGGCAAACTTCAGATCCTTCCATAATTTCTACTAACTAGGCCTTGTAAGATGCCCTGACACAGGGAGCCACGGAGCCAACTGATCAACAGCCTTTAGAATGTTTTCTAACGTCTCCTTTTTCAGCCCCATTCCTTTTACTTTCAACAAATCCTTTAATGCCTGGCAAACGGACTGCCCTGATGTTGTGTTACACATAACTGTTTTATCTTAATCATACCTAACCGAGAACCTTATTGTCTCTAACTGAGAACTTGAATCGTCCCACTTACCTGGGAGCTTTCCAGCCGGCTACCCTGACCACTTGAAGTTCTGGACCCGCAGCGCTCTCTTGAAGCAGAAGTCTCCGTATGGGTTCCACCACTTGTTGAGTCCACCCCGAAGCAGCAGGAAAGATGCAACACCACATTGTCCTTCTTCAAGCAGGTTTATTCAGGAACACTTCACATTGCAATGCAGGAATGGGAATCCCCCAACAACCCGGGGGCACCTTAAATACCCTACTGACTCCTCCCAATTACCCCAGTAACATAACGGTAGTCCATTGGTTCACAGCAAGTGACGTCATCTCAGGTGAGCTGATGAGGCATAGCGTCTGCACAGTGCAGGCAGCTGGGATGTGATTAAGTCTGAGGTAATGAGGAAGTCAGGCACAGGTCATAAGACCTGGCAGCTGTCCCGGGTGCCATCTTGGGGCGGTGGCCGCACCCACTCTTCACAAGGGTAAAGGGGGATAGAATCATTTTTATCTTTAATTTTTTTCAGAATATAATTTTTGAATGTTCTTAATATTTCTAAAAATGTCCACATTTTCCTGATTTTAATACTTTAGGTCATCTATTCTTATCTATTCTTCTCTTTTCATAAGTTTAGTAAGAACTTGTTCTAATTTACTAGTGTTTTCAAAGAATCATTTCATAGATCTTTCTACTTTTTCATTTTTATTTCATTTACTTATGTTTGGAAGTTATGTTTTTTAAACTGGTATGTTTAAATTTAGTTTGTTCTTATTTGTGCAAGAAAATAATGTGTACTACTAAATTATTTGATTGCTTTATTAAATGTATACACTTATAGCTCTAAACGTCTCTCTTACTGTAGTTTGTATAGCGGTGGGATACAAATCTTTTATTTCTATTCTTTTTGGACTTTTTCATGAGGGGATTTTTTTCAAAGAGTTTTGAGCTTTTATTGTATCCCACAAGTTCAGGAATGGTGTGCATTTATTCTTACTTAAGATTGGTAATTATAAAGGAATTTTAAACCAGCAATGTGACTACTCTAGCAAAGGATCACATCCAAACATAATCTAGATTTATTTGATCTGACTTGTATATAAACATGCTCTTAGCACACACCTTTAATCCCCCAAGATCAAAGTAAAGATAGCTTGCAGGAAAAGCAGCCATATTTGAAAGTGATGTCTAATTGAGAGGCAGACAAACTGATAAATCAGAGAAAGATTTGACAGAATGTGTCTGAAATAGGATATGTTCAACTCTCATGAGAACAGCAAAAATGATGTTACTTAATAGAATAAACAGGAAAGAGCAGAACTTAAGAGAGCAGGAGAGAGAGAGAGAATAAGGAGCCAGAAGACTAGAACAGATTACCAAACTTAGTTTGAGGTCAAGCAGAACAATTCAGCCAGAAACTGAGAAAATCCAGTTTGAATCAGTCATCTTAGAGAGAAGTATGGCTCAGAAGAGCTATTTTGAACCAGCTAATCAGAGTTCATAAAGAACTAGAAAGGTTGAGCTTATTCAGAAATAAATCTCAATGCCTTAAAGTATTCTAGATCTAGATTAGACTGTACAGACAATAGAAGCATCCAGGACCAGGACATGGTTTACAGGTGGAGACAGAAAGACAATAATTATTTCTGGTGAATAAGCATTATTTTGAAAGCACAGACACAAATATACAACTGGCCTCCAGGGGTACCATGGGCCACAGATATCTACATGGACCCCAGCAACAGGGCAATCCTTGGACATCCACATGTACCTCAGGCATCAACACAGTCTGGGGTGACAGCACAGCCCACTGATATCAGCATATCCAGTGGCTCTAGCATGGATTACAGATAGCAACACTGTCTTCAGGAGCAGCATGGACACTGGAGGTCTGTCAAGGATTCCTATGCAGAAAGTGAACCATTCTTCATCTCAGACATACTGTCTTTACTCAGAGACAAGACAATCTTGCATCTGGATATCCTGTTCGGGGACAGAGCCTATACAAACTCTAGGCTGCAGACAACCACCCTGCTGCCTTATTTGGGAACATGCTATCCTGTTCACCTCAGCTTTCTCCTACATCTGTCACTGTTGTCACATCTCTACTTTGGCTTCTCTCCACAGTACGCATGAAGTTCCATTCCTCTATCTTTCCATGGTACTCCTTATAGGCTCAGGAACAAAGCCTGTGAGCCTAGGGGCCACTAACAATAAGAGCAGGGAGGTGAGCAGCAGGATATTCTTTTCTAATGACAGACAGAAAGGGAGTGAATAAAGATAAGAGAGTTAATGGGGAAGAACTTGGAGGAGTACAAGGAGGGAAAATAATATTCAGATTATATTCTATAAGAAAAATCTACTTTAATTATAGAAAAATATGTAAAATTAAATATTTTTTTCTAGGAAGCCCTTATTTTTACTTATGATCCATCATAATACTTTTTGTTATTATGTTATTAGCAAATTTATTTTTAATCTATTTTTATTAGAATATGAGTAGATTGATATAAAAACTAGTTAGTTACTTTGCTGGTGGTCTGGGGATCAAATAACAGTTTCCCACATATTAAGCAAAGACTCTACCACCAAGTTAGAAAAAGGCGTCTTGTAAATGTTCTGAAGGACATTTCTCAGGATGTGGACTGTGTTAGTAATTAAATCAATCACCAGTAAGCATAGCCATGCCTACTTGTTTAAGTTATTGTCTGGACCTATGAAGAAAAATTACTTTCTTAAGTATATGGCTCTTCAGAAAATGGAAATAATCAAAATTTGGACATTGCCAATATAAAGGAAATGTTTATTGATAAATTAAGTAGTATTTTAGAATGCAAATAATTCTCATTTTGTTTTGTTAGAAAGTATAGACTGAAAGCCTCCTTTATGCTCATTCAATGGTACCACAGCTAAGCAGCTCTGCATAACAACTTCATGCATCCTAAACTAGTACCACCTGGGTGATTCTTTTTCATGACCAAGTCCAGCTGCACCACTATGTCCAGCCTTGGTGAGCTCTGGAATACAGCTTCATTGACTCTCAGAAAATACTTCCCAGAAGATTTCACCTCAGTGATGCTGGTGTCTTCTTTATCACCTCTAATTTTTAGCTACACCTGGCCAGCATCAATTGTCTTAATAGTCCCTTCTATTCTTGCCTCTAAAGACAGGCTACTGGTCAAGCCTATATGCAGCAGAAGATCCCAGCATACTGAAGGTGCCAGTACCATAGGATGAGCAGTAAGACAGTAGGTGCAGTAGAGTGGAGTTAAACAGAGCTTAGAGTTATATAGAGGACAAAGAAGGAAAAGTGACTCAGTCTCTTTGGAGGCACAGAGGAGATCATGTGTGGATCCCAGACATTGAAACAAGAAGCTGTAATATTGAAGCTACCTTGGAGACCCTAAGATTTTGAAACAAATAAAACCAGCCAAAGAGAAAGAACTGTGCTGCAATGAAAAAAGCAGAAAGGAGTTAGAGATCTTTAGAATGTTTTGACATCAGACATAGAAATGCAGAGTTTGGGAATAACCCAGCTGACTTTTGGCATTGTTTATTTCTAGTGTTTCTTCACAATGACCTTTAGGAATGGTGAAGTATATCCTGTGAATTTGGAGGTATATGGTATGCTTTTGTTTTGAAAATATAAGGGATTACTGTCACATAATAGAATTAATCTCAAAAGAGTATTTGAACTTTGGACTCTAAACTGCTGTAGATCATAGCGACTTTTGAAGTTGGAGCTCATGTATTTTGAATTATGCTATGTATAAGTATGGTCTCCATACACTCATGTATTTTAACAATCATATAGGGGCCAAGCAGTGGAATGTGGCAATTTAATTATGCTTGGCTAAGGGAGTGGCACTATTAGGAAGTGTGGAAGAAGTGCATCACTGTGGACATGGGCTTTGAAATTCATCCCAGTGCTGAAGAGACCCTCCTCCATGGAAGACAGTCTCTTCCTGACTGCCTTTGGATTAAGATGCAGAACTCTTAGCTTCTTCTCCAGCATCATGTCTGCGTTTAAGCCTAGTATTCTTCAATCTCTGATGAAAATGGACTAAACCTCTGAAACTGTAAGCCAGCCCCAATTAAATGGTTGCTTTTATAGGAAAAAAAGAAAGTATAGACTGTGAATTACAAACTTCTTTTAAGATAAATGAACAAATATGCACATACATATTATATGTCACTAGTAAGAGAAGGAATGTGACAGGCATACACAAACAAATATACATTAAAAATATAATAAATAAATTGAATATCTATGACAACCAATTTAAAAAAAATTAAAATTTGTAGTAGTAGTAAGCTGGCCTGCGGCCTACGTGAACTGGATATTTCTGGAAGGCAGGCTAGGACTGAAAGAGAGAGAGACTAGACCATGAGAAAAGAATGAAGTCAAGACAAATTTTCTCTGATCAAGGCCCGAGAGTTTACTAGAGATACTAAGAGATTGTGCTTAAAGGGGGAAGGCCCATACCGCCCCCCCCCCCCAGTCCATCCTTGGTGTTTTGTCATGCTGTCCAGGCTGTTACTTATTCAAGAATATCTCAGGAAGACAGGTTCAGCCTCTCAGCAGGTAGCAGAAGATCAGTGCACTAGTCACTTCAAAAGAAGCCAGCCAAGTCAGAAAGCTGCACCGCAGGTGGCCCCACCTCAGGGGTGACAAAGTCTGCACCAGCCCACTTCAGGCTGGGGGAGGCTACAAAATTATTACTACTTTTGGTATCAAAATGTAGTTACTTAACTAGAATAATCAGTAAAGACTAGGCAAAAAGATAGTTTTATTCAATGTCATATTTTATTTTTAATTATATTTTGTCTTATTATTGACAAGGACCTTAATTCATTACAGTGCTATTGAATATTTGTAGAACAATTGTCCAGTTCATCATTTTATAAATTATTACTCTGAGGCAATTCAATTGAACACTATAACTCTTTTATTTACAATGCATTTTATCGTTAACCTATGGCATTGGACTACAATGCATTAAATTGAATATCATTGTTCTTCTATTGTGTACCATGCATATTTGAACATTTTCCACATCAATTGATGAAACATTTTCAGTGTAAATGTGTTTTGCTTTCCCCATTATCATTGTACATATATTAACCTGTATATAAATTTACCTTCCAGGGTAAAATTGATTTACTGATGTACTTAACCATCTCGTAATATGAAAAGTTTCTGGATTATTTAGGTGGAACCAGTTTAATCAGCTATTTTTATAAGATAGAAGGGAAAGGGTCAAATTCACAGATGGAGGTAGGACAAAAGAAATAGTTCAATTTTGCCACCACCAAAGAAAAATACATGTTGGATATTGTTGATATAAAACATATCTTGATTTTCTTCTATAAAAGCTGTCCCAGACCCTTGATTTCCAAAAATATCAAATATTTGGTTTTATTATTAAAATTAGTACATTTTAGATAAACAATGGTACATTTATACATTTATATTTTATTTTAGTGCTTTTCAAATTTATGGAAGATGATCTGTATTCTATCTCCTTAGCAGACATTACCTAATATGTATGTTTCTTGCTTAGAAGAACAAAACACCCATGGAAGGAGTTACAGAGACAAAGTTTGGAGCTGTGATGAAAGGATGGACCATCTAGAGACTGCCATATCCAGGGATCCATCCCATAATCAGCTTCTAAACGCGGACACCATTGCATACACTAGCAAGATTTTGCTGAAAGGACCCAAATATAGCTGTCTCTTGTGAGACTATGCAGGGGCCTAGCAAACACAGGAGTGGATGCTCACAGTCAGCTATTGGATGTATCACAGGGCTCCCAATGGAGAAGCTAGAGAAAGTACCCAAGGAGCTAAAGGGATCTGCAACCCTATAGTTGGAACAACATGATGAACTAACCAGTACCCCGGAGCTCTTGTCTCTAGCTGCATATGTATCGAAAGATGGCCTAGTCGGCCATCAATGGAAAGAGAGGCCCATTGGACTTGCAAACTTTATATGCCCCAATATAGGGGAATGCCAGGGCCAAAAGAATGAAAATTGGTGGGTAGGGAAGTGGGGGGCGCTATGGGGGACTTTTGGGATAGCATTGGAAATGTAATTGAGGAAAATATGTAATAAAAAATATTAAAAATTAAAAAAAAGAAATATTTCCTGATTCCAAAGTCATTTTCTTTCCTGATGATCACTATTCACAAAGGGCTAGCTTTAGTCAAGTGACTTAATACTCATTAAACACTATTAAAATCAGTTTCACCTGTGAGACATTATATAAAAACATGTATATTATTAGATACATTGAAAATATACTAGAAGAAGCATTGTGATTCAAAACTATCAATCTATAAGATGTGTATAATTTGGAATGACTGAAAGTCCAGGCTATTCTACTTCTCTGAAGTCAGAGAAGAGTATTCACATTTATATATTCAATATTCATTTTTCTATACATATCGGTTTTATTTTTCTTTTAATTTAGCATATAATAATTGCATATATTTTGTAGAAAAATGTGAAATTTCACCACATATGAAATAAATCTTCCACTAACAAATCAGGCAACCAGAATTTCCATATGTTAAACATGTCTATATGATAGGAGTCATGTAAAGTATTGCTTACAACAGAGTAGAGAGTTTAAAGAAGAAATGCCTACAAATTCATCTTTGTTGCAACACAGTTTAGAAAAGACAAATGACAGAATTTACCTCGACATCCTACAATAGATGAATATGTACACATATATTTTCAAGGTATATTTATATGTGTATGTGTACATATGGAGGAAGCAAATTTAATTCATAAAAACCACATATTTAGAAAGAATATAGTTGAGAAAAAAAAGGAAAAAGTTAAAAGAAGAGAGAATAACTGTAGATAAACCTGACCTGACCAAAGTTCATCATACACAGGTATGAAAAACTTCTATACTGGGGTTTACCAATTTATAAAATGAATATACACCAACAAAAAGTGAAGTAACCTGTACAATGTATTTTTGATGATTGCATCACACTTAAAAAAAATGAAGATTGTGTATGTTAAATTTTTTGAAATGACAACATGGATGACAATTTATTATCCTAACAATAACTAAAAAAATTAGATTGCCTAATTCTTCTCATACTCTAGTGTAGATTCATTATTATATTATTTTAGTAAATAGAAATTAAATTATAATTGAAAAGAACTCTTCTAGGTGGAATCAATTTTTTATGCCATACTTTGCCTAACATTGGTAATAAGCTACTAATGAAAACATTACAACTCATACAAAGACATCACCAGTAATTTATAGAATTAGAAAGGAAACAAAAGTAAAGATATACACTGACAATTGAATGAGAGAAGTACTGTTAAATTCCGGGAATGTTTTTATGCTTTTATTTAATTTTTGAGATTACAATAGAATTATGTATATTTTTAATGTTTACATCCTGGAAATCATTTTGTAATTTGATGCCTATTCTCTTTAAAATTAGTGCCCTAATTTTTTTCGATAATTTTTGTTATATATATGTATATTGTATGTATTTCGTATTGTATTGTATGTATTTTTTTTAATGCTATTTGAAACTGGATAACCAATTGCTCTTCCCTGAGGCAACTATTTATCCAACTCTTAGCATTCCTTAGGACTTTTAGTTCTTTATTTGTGACCTGATGGATTTCCTTCTGTCTGCTTTAGCATGAATTACAAAGAAAAAGACATGTTAAATCATTAAAATTAAAACAATTAGAGTCAATAAAAGAGGTGCTTATCAATCATGTATACAAGCAAACATTAACATTACTACCTAGGCCAAAAATAATGTTTATTCACATAGACTGATCAGATAATCTTGTTTATAAATTCAGTTATAATCAAACAGTGCAAAGTCTCCTAAATTAAACTGACAAAAAGGATATGATCATCATAGTAGATCCCGAAAATGCCTTTGACAAAATACAGCAGCACTTCATGTTAAAAGTCTTGGAAAGATCAGGAGTTTGAGTCACATAACTAAACTTAATAAAAGTAATGCACAGCAAACCAGCAGTCAGCATCAAATTAATTGGAGAGAAATTTTGAACAATCCCACTAAGATCAAGGACAAGGCAAGGCTGCCCACTCTCTCCCTATTTATTCAACATAGTACTTATACTTCGAGCAATTAGACAACAAAAGGAGGTCAAAGGGATACAAATTGGAAGGAAGTCAAGTTATCCCTATTTACATAAGACATGATAGTATACATAAATGACAACAAAAATACTACAAGAGAACTCCTATACCTGCTAAACAACTTCAGAAATTTGACTGGACATAAAATTAACACAAACAAATAAGTAGCCTTCCTCTACACAAAGGTTAAATAGGTAAGAAAGAAATTAAGGAAACAACACTCTTTACAATAGTCACAATAAAAACTTAGTTTAACTCTAATAAACAAGTGAAAAAAAATCTGTATGACAAGAACTTCAAGTCTCTGAAGTCAGAACTCAAAGATAACCTAAGAAGATGGAAAGGTCTCCAATGCTCATGGATTGATAAGACTTACATGGTAAAAATGTCCATCTTAGGAGAAGCAATCTACAAATTCAGGGCTAAAGAATTCTCAACTGAGGAATCATGAATGACCAAGTAGCATCTAAAGAAATATTCAACATCCTCAGTCATGAAGGAAATGCATATCAAAATGATTCTGAGATTCCACCTCATACCAGTCAAAATGGCTATGTTGAAAAGTTCAGGTGAGAGCAGATGCTGGTGAGGATGTGGGAAAAGTGGAACACTCCTCCACTGCTGGTAAGATTGAAAATTGGTCTAACCACTTTGGACATCAAACTGGAAGTTCCTCAGAAAATTGAATTTTTTTTTTTTTTTACCTGAAGAGCCAGCTATCATACTACTGGGCATATACTCAAGGTATTCTCCAACATATATCAAGGACACATACTCTCTTATGTTCACAGCAGCCTTATTTATAACTACCAACAGCTGGAAACAACCCAAATGTCCCTCTGTAGAAGAATAGATACAGAAAATGTGGTACATTTGCAGAATGGGATACTACAAATGATGACTTCTCTAATTTTAGAGGCAAATGAATGGTACTAGAAAATACTGTCCTAAATGAGGACCCCCTCAGAGTTCCCAGGGACTCAATCATGATTATACAAGTGTGGGTCCATGACTCTTGCCACATATATAAATGAGGAATATCTTATCTGGCATCAATTGTAGGGAATGTGCTAGGTCCTATAGAGTCTTGTTGTCCCAGCAAAGGCAGATGCTAGAGAGTTAGGCAGGAGTGGGTGGGTGGTTGTGGGGAGCACATTCTAAGAAGCAAAGGAGAGGGGATAGGATGGGGTGTATAGAGAGGAGACCTGGATGTGGGACAACATTTGAAATGTAACTAAGTAAAACAAATAATAATAATAATAAAAGAAAGATAATTTAAGAACAATTTCCCTTATGAACATTGATACAAAACACTCAATAAAATACTAGAAAAACAATCTAAGAAAACATGAAAAACATCAACCATCATGATCAAGTTGGCATCATACTAGTGATTCAGGGATGGACAAATATATGAAAATCCATTCATGTAACACTCCATATAAAGAAAATAAAAGAAAAATATAATGTAAGATGCTGAAAAAGCCTTAGACAAAATTCAATACCTCTTCATTTTAAATGTCTTAGAGAGATGAGAGTTACAGGGAGCATGAGTAAAAATAATAAAAGCAATATACAGCAAACCAGTTGCCAACATCACATTAAACGCGTAAAACCTTAAAGTAATTCCTCTAAAATAAGGATCAAGGCAATGCTGCTAAACCCATCCCTTCTATTGGACATAATACTTTAAGTATTAGTAAAGGAAATCGAGACACCCAAAGGAAATCAAGAGGATATAGATTTTAAATGAAGAAATCAAAGTATCACTACTTGCATCTGATAAGGTAGTATACATAAATGACCCCAAAAATTCTACTAGAGAATTCCTACCACTGATAATCATTTTCAGCAAAATGTCTTGATACAAATTTAGAAAAAAAAATCACTTTACCTCCTTTATAGAAATGTTAAATAGATAGAGAATGAATTTAGGGCAACAACACCCTTTACAATAGCCACAAATAATATAAAATATCTTGCTGTAACTCTTTCTAAGTAAGTGGAAGAACTGCATGATATGACCTTCAAGTCTCTGGAAAATTAAATGGAGGAACTTATCAGAAGATGGAATGATCTTCCATGCTCATAGATTGATAGGATTAACATAGTAATATAACAGTGAAAATGGCCACCTTCTAAAAAAGGGATCTACAGATTTAATGCAATTCCCATTAAAATTTCAACATATTTCTTTACAGAGCTTGAAAGAGCAATTCTCAATGTCATAAAGAAAAATAAAACAAACAAACAAACAATCAAACAAAAAAAACAGAGCATCTAAAACAATGTTCTTCAAGAAAAGAATGTTTGGAGGTATCATTTTATATGATTTTATGCTATACAACAGAACAATAGTAAGAAAAATACTTGTTACTGTCATAAAAACATAGTTATATCAATCAATCTATTTAAGACACAGAAATAAACCCATACATTTATGGATACTCAATTATTGACAAAGAAGCCAAAACCATACAATGGAAAAAAGAGAGCATCTTCTACAAATGGTACTGGTTTTATACAGAAGAGTGCAAATAAACCCATATTTCTTAACATGCACAAAATGCAAGTCAAAGGAAATCAAAGACCTCAACATAAAAATGGACATACTAAATCTAATACAAAGAAAATGGACAGTTACATTGAACACATTGGAACAGGAGATAAATTTCTGGGCCAAACATCAATAGCTTAGGAACTAAAATCAGGAAATAATAAATGAAACTTCATTAAACTGAAAGTGTAATGTAAGGCAAAGGACACTATCAATATTACAAAATGTTACCTTCCAGAACATGAAAAGATTTTCAACAACCTGATATCCAACAGATGACAAATATCTAAAATATATAAAAAACTCAATAAATTAGACACTAAAACCCCAAATAACCCAATTTAAAAATGGGTTATACAGCTAAACAGAGAACTCTCAACAAAGGAATCTTGAATGGCTGAGAAGAACTTAACAAATGTTTAATATCGTTAATCATCAGAAAAATGCAAATTAAAATGACTTTACGAGATTCCATATTACATGAATCAGAATGGCTAGGATGAAAAACTCAAGTGACAGCACATGCTGGCAAGGATGTTGAGTAATGGAAATATGCTTTAATTATTGGTGGGACTGGGAACTTGTACTACTTTGGAAATTAATTCGTTACTGTCTCAGAAAACTGAGAATTGTTCAATCAAAGATCTAGCTTTACAGCTCCTGAACATATACCCAAAAGATGCCCCACTATACAACAAGGCCACATGTTCATCTATATTCATCTATATTCATTGCAACTTTCATTGTAATAGCCAGAACTTGGAAACATCCTAGATTTCCCTCATATCTGTGATCTATTCTTAAGAATAGATAAAGAACCATGCAGTTTTTATCACAATTGCTCTATAGTACAGCTTGAGGTCAGGCATGGTGATTCCACCAGAGGTTCTTTTATTGTTCAGATTTTTTTTGTATTAAGATGAATTTGCAAATTGCTCTTTCTAACTCTGTAAAAAAAAATTGAGTTGGAATTTTGATGGGAATTGCATAGAATCTGTAGATTGCTTTTGGCAAGAAAGCCATTTTTACTATATTAATCCTGCCAATCCATGAGCATGGGAGATCTTTCCTGTAAGGAGCCGTCCTCACATTCGCCATTATAAGATGGCACTGACACCTGTGTTCTAAGTAGTAAACAAACCATCTGCACATGCGCTGGGGTAGTTTCCCACCCCATGTGCTCTGCCTTTCCCGTGATGACAACTCTGGCTGAGGGGCTGCAGCCAATCAGGGAGTGACACTCCGAGGCGGAGGACAGTCCTCCATAAAAGGGAGGGGGCTCCACCATCTCGGGCTCTCTCTCTGGCTCCTTTCTCCACTGGCTCCTGATGGGGTAAGCAATAAAGTTTGTACTGCAGAAGATTCTTGTTGCCCTGAGCGTGTTCTTACCAGGGGGACACACAAAAGCGCGGGCAACAAATGGTGCCGGAACCCGCGAGCTACTGCATCACGGAGAAGGAGCGGTTAATGAAGTGTTCCCGGAAACAGACTGTTGAGAAGGACCCGGTGTAGGTTCAGAACTCATCAGCTGGGGAACTGTGGTTAATGAAGTTTTCCCGGAAACAGACTGTTGAGAAGGACCCGGTGTAGGTTCAGAACTCTTCAGCTGTGGGACGGCGTGTTACAGCTTTACAAGGTATGTCTGGTCTTGAACTTTCTCTAGTGTTAAAAGCCTTTTTGTTTCTTTTCATATGTCAACAAGTAGTTAAGATGGGGTGGAGAATTCTGAACGAAATTCAAGACAGTCTATCAGAAGTAAAGCGGGGAGAGAGAGCAGAAAAAAAGAGGAAACATGGTGCGCCAAATAAGTATACAGGCCTTTCCACGGGTCTTGAACCCGAGGAAAAGTTAATGTCAGGGAAGAATACCTGGGGAGAGATTGGAAGGAAAGAGGAGAAAAGAGATGAGTTTAAGGAGCCAGTTCTTAATAGCTGTGAATCAGATGAAGAAATTAGCCCTTCTGAGGAAACAGACTTGGAGGAGGAAGCAGCTTGTTATGAGAGAGAAATGCGAGCTTATAGGTCAAGAAAAAAGCCAAAAGCGACTGGCAAAGGCCAGCTTGCTGCTTGGCCCCAGGGCAGTCAGCTTCAGGGTCATAGTGCACCTCCGCCCTATGCGGAGCCCCCGCCCTGCGTAGTGCGTCAGCCCTGCGCAGAGAGGCAGTGCGCAGACTCGTTCATTCCAAGAGAGGAACAAAGGAAGATGCAACAGGCATTTCCGGTCTTTGAAGGAGCCGAGGGTGGGCGTGTTCACGCTCCGGTAGATTATACACAGATTAAAGAGCTTGCTGAATTGGTCCGCAAATATGGAACCAATGCTAATTTTACCTTGGTGCAGTTAGACAGGCTTGCTGGCATGGCACTAACTCCTGCCGACTGGCAAATGATTGCAAAAGCCGCTCTCCCCAGTATGGGCAAATATATGGAATGGAGAGCACTATGGCAAGAGGCTGCACAAACTCAGGCCCGAGCAAATGCTGCCGCTTTGACTCCAGAGCAGAGAGATTGGACCTTTGACCTGTTAACGGGTCAGGGAGCTTATACCGCTGATCAAACAAATTATCACTGGGGAGCTTATGCCCAAATTTCCTCCGCGGCTATTAAGGCCTGGAAGGCGCTCTCCCGAACAGGTGAAGCCACTGGACAATTAACCAAGATCATCCAGGGACCCCAGGAGTCCTTCTCAGACTTTGTGGCCAGAATGACAGAGGCAGCAGAGCGTATTTTTGGAGATTCAGAGCAAGCCGCACCTCTGATAGAACAGCTCATTTATGAGCAAGCCACACAGGAGTGTCGAACGGCCATAGCCCCAAGAAAGAATAAAGGCTTACAGGATTGGCTCAGGGTTTGTCGAGAGCTCGGGGGACCTCTCACCAATGCAGGCTTAGCGGCTGCCATCCTCCAATCCCAAAAACGCTTCATAGGCAGAAATGATTGGAGGACATGTTTTAACTGTGGGAGGCCTGGGCATTTTAAGAAAGATTGTAGAGCTCCAGACAAAAAGGGGGGGACCCTCACTCTTTGCTCTAAGTGTGGCAAGGGCTATCATAGAGCCGACCAGTGTTGCTCTGTGAGGGATATAAAGGGCAGACTCCTTCCCCCACCTGATAGCCAATCAGCTGATGTGTCAAAAAACGGGCTATCGGGCCCTCGGTCCCAGGGCCCTCAAAGATATGGGAACCGGTTTGTCAGGACCCAGGAAGCAGTCAGAGAGGCGACCCAGGAAGACCCACAAGGGTGGACCTGCGCGCCACCTCCGATTTCCTACTGATGCCTCAAATGAGTATTCAGCCGGTGCCGGTGGAGCCTATACCATCTTTGCCCCCTGGAACCATGGGCCTTATTCTCGGCCGGGGTTCACTCACCTTGCAGGGCTTAGTAGTCCACCCTGGAGTTATGGATTGTCAACATTCCCCTGAAATACAGGTCCTGTGTTCAAGCCCTAAGGGCGTTTTTTCTATTAGTAAAGGAGATAGGATAGCTCAGCTGCTGCTCCTCCCTGATAATACCAGGGAGAAATCTGCAGGACCTGAGACAAAGAAAATGGGCTCCCCTGGAAATGATTCTGCCTATTTGGTTGTATCTTTGAATGATAGACCTAAGCTCCGCCTTAAGATCAGCGGAAAAGAGTTTGAAGGCATCCTTGATACCGGAGCAGATAAAAGTATAATCTCTACACATTGGTGGCCCAAAGCATGGCCCACCACAGAGTCATTTCATTCATTACAGGGCCTAGGATATCAATCATGTCCCACTATAAGCTCTGTTGCCTTGACATGGGAATCCTCCGAGGGGCAGCGAGGGAAATTCATACCTTATGTGCTCCCACTCCTGGTTAACCTCTGGGGGAGGGATATTATGCAGCATTTGGGCCTTGTTTTGTCCAATGAGAATGCCCCGTCGGGAGGGTGTTCGGTTAAAGTAAGAAATATCATGGCAAAGATGGGTTATAAAGAGGGAAAAGGGTTAGGACGTCAAGAGCAAGGAAGGACAGAGCCCATCTCACCCACTGGAAACCAAGATAGACAGGGTCTGGGTTTTTTCTAGGAGCCATTGGGGCAGCACGACCCATACCATGGAAAGCAGGGGATCCAATATGGGTTCCTCAGTGGCCCCTATCCTCTGAAAAACTGGAAGCTGTGACTCAACTGGTAAATGAACAATTAGAACTGGGCCATATTGAACCATCTACCTCACCTTGGAATACTCCAATTTTTGTAATTAAGAAAAAGTCAGGAAAGTGGAGACTGCTCCATGACCTCAGAGCCATTAATGAGCAAATGAACTTATTTGGCCCCGTACAGAGAGGTCTCCCTGTACTTTCCGCCTTACCACGTGGCTGGAATTTAATTATTATAGATATTAAAGATTGTTTCTTTTCTATACCTTTGTGTCCAAGGGATAGGCCCAGATTTGCCTTTACCATCCCCTCTATTAATCACATGGAACCTGATAAGAGGTATCAATGGAAGGTCTTACCACAGGGAATGTCCAATAGTCCTACAATGTGCCAACTTTATGTGCAGGAAGCTCTTTTGCCAGTGAGGGAACAATTCCCCTCTTTAATTTTGCTTCTTTACATGGATGACATCCTTCTATGCCATAAAAACCTTACCATACTACAAAAGGCATATCCTTTTCTACTTAAGACTTTAAGTCAGTGGGGTTTACAGATAGCCACAGAAAAGGTCCAAATTTCTGATACAGGACAATTTTTGGGCTCTGTGGTGTCCCCAAATAAAATTGTGCCCCAAAAGGTAGAGATAAGAAGAGATCACCTCCATACCTTAAATGACTTTCAGAAGCTGTTAGGGGATATTAACTGGCTCAGACCTTTTTTGAAGATTCCTTCCGCTGAGTTAAGGCCTTTGTTTGATATTTTAGAAGGAGATTCTCATATCTCCTCCCCTAGGGCTCTTACTCTAGCTGCTAGCCAGGCCTTACAAAAGGTGGAAGATGCATTACAGAATGCACAATTACAACGTATTGAGGATTCGCAGCCTTTTAGTTTATGTGTCTTTAAGACAGCACAATTGCCAACCGCAGTTTTGTGGCAGAATGGGCCATTGTTGTGGATCCATCCAAATGTATCTCCAGCTAAAATAATAAATTGGTATCCTGATGCAATTGCACAGCTCGCCCTTAAAGGCCTAAAAGCAGCGATTACCCATTTTGGACGAAATCCTTATCTTTTAATTGTACCTTATACCGCTGCACAGGTTCAGACCTTGGCAGCCACATCTAATGATTGGGCAGTTTTAGTTACCTCCTTTTCAGGACAAATAGATAACCATTATCCAAAACATCCAATTTTACAGTTCGCCCAAAATCAATCTGTTGTGTTTCCACAAATAACAGTAAGAAACCCACTTAAAAATGGGGTTGTGGTATATACTGATGGATCAAAAACTGGCATAGGTGCCTATGTGGCTAATGGTAAAGTAGTATCCAAACAATATAATGAAAATTCACCTCAAGTGGTAGAGTGTTTAGTGGTTTTAGAAGTTTTAAAAACCTTTTTAGAACCCCTTAATATTGTGTCAGATTCCTGTTATATGGTTAATGCTGTAAATCTTTTAGAAGTGGCTGGAGTGATTAAGCCTTCCAGTAAAGTTGCCAATATTTTTCAGCAGATACAATTAGTTTTGTTATCTAGAAGATTTCCTGTTTATATTACTCATGTTAGAGCCCATTCAGGCCTACCTGGCCCCATGGCTCTGGGGAATGATCTGGCAGATAAAGCCACTAAAGTGGTGGCTGCTGCCCTAACATCCCCGATAGAGGCTGCAAGAAATTTTCATAACAATTTTCATGTGACGGCTGAAACATTACGCCGCCGTTTCTCCTTGACGAGAAAAGAAGCCCGTGACATTGTTACTCAATGTCAAAGCTGCTGTGAGTTCTTGCCAGTTCCTCATGTGGGAATTAACCCACGCGGTATTCGACCTCTACAGGTCTGGCAAATGGATGTTACACATGTTTCTTCCTTTGGAAAACTTCAATATCTCCATGTGTCCATTGACACATGCTCTGGCATCATGTTTGCCTCTCCTTTAACCGGAGAAAAGGCCTCACATGTGATTCAACATTGTCTTGAGGCATGGAGTGCTTGGGGAAAACCCAAACTCCTTAAGACTGATAATGGACCAGCTTATACATCTCAAAAATTCCAACAGTTCTGCCGTCAGATGGACGTAACCCACCTGACTGGACTTCCATACAACCCCCAAGGACAGGGTATTATTGAGCGGGCGCACCGCACCCTCAAATCCTATCTAATAAAACAGAAAGGGGGAGTCGAGGAGGCTCTACCCCGAGTACCAAGAGTGTCTGTGTCCACAGCACTCTTTACACTCAATTTTTTAAATCTTGATTCTCATGGCCATACCGCGGCTGAACGACATTGTTCAGAGCCAGATAGGCCCAAAGAGATGGTTAAATGGAAAGATGTTTTAAATAACAAATGGAAAGGCCCGGATCCTATTTTGATAAGATCCAGGGGAGCTGTTTGTGTTTTTCCACAGAATGAAGACAACCCATTCTGGATACCAGAAAGACTCACCCGAAAAATCCAGACTGACCAAGGGAATACTGATGTCCCTCGTCTTGGTGATGTCCAGTGCAACGACAACAAAGGGAAAGCAGCGTTGGGAGATACAGAATTGGACGGCTAAATTTGAACAGACCCTTTGAAAATTGAGACTTGCCCCATGCACTTGGACCTGTCCCTGACCTAAGGACTATCTTTTCAACATTTTCCTTCTTTAAAGAATGGGTGGGGGTGGAATTATTTGGAGCTGTTCTTTGCTGTGGATTAGTGTTGCTTCTTTGATTGGTCTGTAAGCTTAAGGCCCAAATTAGGAGAGACATGGTGGTTATTTCCCAGGCGCTTGCAGCACTAGAACATGGTGCTTCCCCTGATATATGGTTATCTATGCTTAATCAATAGGTCGCTGGCCACTCAGCTCTTGCACCCCACGAGGCTAGTCTCATTGCACGGGATAGAGTGAGTGTGCTTCAGCAGCCCGAGAGAGTTGCACGGCTAAGCACTGCAGTAGAAGGGCTCTGTGGCATTTATGAGCCTATTCTAGGGAGACATGTCATCTTTCAAGAAGGTTGAGTGTCCAAGTGTCCTTCCCCCAGGAAAAACGACACGGGACCAGACCAGGACCCCTCCGGGTGATGAGCCTGGGAGGAGGTTTTGTGTACGGCTCCTTTACCTGCACACTGGGGATTTGACCTCTATCTCCACTCTCATTATTATGGGTGGCCTATTGCTCTTAAATAAAAGAAAAGGGGGAGATGTAAGGAGCCGTCCTCACATTCGCCATTATAAGATGGCACTGACACCTGTGTTCTAAGTAGTAAACAAACCATCTGCACATGCGCTGGGGTAGTTTCCCACCCCATGTGCTCTGCCTTTCCCGTGATGACAACTCTGGCTGAGGGGCTGCAGCCAATCAGGGAGTGACACTCCGAGGCGGAGGACAGTCCTCCATAAAAGGGAGGGGGCTCCACCATCTCGGGCTCTCTCTCTGGCTCCTTTCTCCACTGGCTCCTGATGGGGTAAGCAATAAAGTTTGTACTGCAGAAGATTCTTGTTGCCCTGAGCGTGTTCTTACCAGGGGGACACACAAAAGCGCGGGCAACACTTTCCATCTTCTGAGATCTCCATTTCTTTCTTCAGAGACTTGAAGTTCTTATACAGATCTTTCACTTCCTTAGTTATAGTCACAACAAAGTATTTTTTATATTATTTGTGACTATTGTGAAGGGTGTTGTTTCCCTTAATTTCTTCCTCACTCAGTTTATTCTTTATGTAGAGAAAGGCCACTGATTTGTTTCACTTAATTTTATATCCAGCTACTTGAGTTTGTTTATCAGGTGTAGGAGTTCTCTGGAGGAATTTTTGGTTTCACTTATGTATACTATTATATTATCTGTAAATAATTATATTTTGACTTTTCCTTTCCAATTTGTATTCCTTTGATTCCTTTTGTTTTCTAATTGCTCTGGCTAGGACTTCAAGTACTATATTGAATAAGTAGGGAGAGAGTAGGCAGCCTTGTCTAATCCCTGATTTTAGTGGGGTTGCTTCAAGTTTTTCTCTATTAGTTTGTCGTTGGCTACTGGTTTGCTGAATATTGCTTTTATTATGTTTAGGTATGGTCCTTGATACAGTGACTGACAGGTAGATCAATGGAATAGAATTGAAGACCCAGATATAAAATTTAGGTATGGTCCTTGGTACAGTGACAGACATGTAGATCAATGGAATAGAATTGAAGACCCAGATATAAAACCACATACATATAGTCACTTGATCTTTGACAAAGGAGCTAAAACCATCTAGTGGAAAAAAAAAAAGACAGCATTTTCAACAAAGGGTGCTGGCTCAACTGGAGGTTAAGATGTAGAAGAATGTGAATGGATCCATTCTTATCTCCTTGTACAAATATCACATGTAAGTGGATCAAGGACCTCCAAATGAAACCAGGCACATGAACACTTATAGAGGAGAAAGTGGGGAAGAATCTTGAAGATATGGGCACAGAGGAAAAATTTGTGAACAAAACGCTAATGATTTGTGATGTAAAATCAAGATCAAGAAATGGGACCTCATGAAATTACAAAGCTTCTGTAAGTCAAAGAACACTGTAAATAATACAAAATGGCAACCAACAGAGTGGGAAAGGATCTTTACCAATCCTAAATCCAATGGGGGACTAATCTCCAATATATACAAAGAATTAAAGAAGCCAGAAAACTAAATAACCTTATTAAAAATGGAATACAGAGCAAAATAAAGAATTCTCAAATGAGGAATACTGAATGGCTGAGAAGCACCTAAAGCAATGTTCAACATCCTTAACTATCAGGGAAATGCAAAGCAAAACAACCCTGAGATTCCACCTCACAATAGTCATAATGGCTAAGATGAAAAACTCAGATAACAGCAGATGTTGGCAAGGATGTTGAGAAAGAGGAGCACTCCTCCATTGGGGGTGGGATTGCAAGCTGATACAAAAACTCTGGAAATCAGTTTGGTTGTTCCTCAGAAAATTGGACATAGTACTACCAGAGTATCCAGTAATATAAATCCTGGGCATATACCTAGAAGATGCTTCAACTTATTATAAGGACACATGATCATAGCAGCCTTATTTATATACTAGCCAGAGCTGGATAGAACCCAGATGTCCCTCAACGGAGGAATGGATACAGAAATTGTAGTACATTTACACAGTAGAGTGCTGCATAGCTATTAAAAACAATGAATTTATGAAAATCTTAGACAAATCGATGAATCTGAAGGACATCATCCTAAGTGAGGTAACTCAATCAAAAAGAACACAAATGATATGTACTCACTGTTGAGTAGATATTAGCCCAGAAGCTCATAATAACCAACATCAATTACTGACTTAATATATTAAATGTTAAGAAAAAAAAAGATTATATAATGAAAAGAAAATGTGGTACATGTATAAAATAGAACACTGTTCAGCTCTTAAAAAAAAAGAAATTTGCAGGAAAATATATCAAATTACAAAATAGTATCCTGAGTGAGATAATACAGACTCAGAAAGATATGCAATCACTTATAAGTGGACATTGGCTATAAAGCATGGGCTAAACATATTACAATACACAGATCCAAGGAAACTAATTATTAAGGAAGGCCCAAGAAAGGATTGTGTGAATCTCACATAGAAGCAAAAATAAATTGTCTTCAAAGTTGGATTGAAAGAGGGAACTCTGTGGGAGAGTGGGTGAAGAGGGGTAGTGGGGTGGTGTTGCGGCCCGCCCGCAGTCCACAACACGAATGGTTCACTGAGAAAGGCAGTTCAGGCTGAAAAGAGAGGAAACTAGACGGGGCGGAAGAAACAATGGAGTCAAGACAACAAACATTCTGATCAAGACTCAATTTTACTAATTCCAGACACTAGTTATAAAGGAAGGGGGAGGGAACCCAATATCCCGCCAAGTAACTCAGGGTCCAGTAGCAGGACGAACACGTGTGTGACTCCAGGCAGCAAAGGCAGGTTCCAGCAGTGGGCGTGGCAGGACGAATGAGCCGGTAGCTCCACCCTTGAGCAGGCAGGTTCCAGGCTGGGGGAAGGGAGGCCACAGGGTGGAGGTGGAGAAAGGCGAAGAGGCAAAAGGCTGTGACTGGGAAGAGACGTCGATGGAGAATATCTCTCGTACTAACTAGAGAGTTGGGATTTCAAATGCTCTAGGGAGTCTACGGGAATGAACCTTACTGAGGCTACTACCAGTGGGCTATATGAAGAATAAAGTGGCCACCTCCTCTGGCTAAGAGGGACATCCAGTAGGAGGACGAGGCATAAAACCACCTACAATATCGTCAACCTAAACTGTGTCCTGTCTACAATATTCACAGGGATAAAAATGGAGAAGATCTTGAGTGAATGGCTGTCTTAGTTAGGGTTTTACTGCTGTGAACAGACACCATGACCAAGGCAAGTCTTATAAAAAACAACATTTAATTGAGGCTGGCTTACAGGTTCAGTGGTTCAGTCCATTATCATTAAAGAGGGAGCAGAGCAGAATCCAGGCAGGCATGGCACATGCAGAGCTGAGAGTTCTAAGTCTTCATCCAAAGGCTGCTAGTGGAAGACTGGCTTCCAGGCAACTAGGGTGAAGATCTTAAGCCCACACCCACAGTGACACACCTACTCCAACCAGGTCACACCTATTCCAACAAGGCCACACCTCCAAATGGTGCCACTCTCTGGCCTAAGAATATACAAACCACCACATTCCACTCCCTGGCCCCCATAGACTTGTTCAAACACATGAGTCTATGTTGGGTCATACTTAGCAAAATGCAAAATGCATTTAGTCCAACTTTTAAAGTCCTCATAGTCTATAGCAGTCTCAACAATGTTAAAAGTCCAAAGTTCAAGGTCTCTTCTGAGATCTATCCAATCACTTAACTGTAATCCTCAAAGAAAGACAGGAGACCAGCTGGGCAAATTCCAAACTTCATCTCCATGGCTGATGTCAAAGCGGTCTTCAGATTTCCACTCCTTTTTCATCTTTTTGAATGAAACAAACTGCTTTCTCCTGGGCTGGTTCCACTCCCTATTAGCAACTTTCTTCAGCATGTATCACATGGCTCTGGCATCTTTAACATCTTTGGGTCTCCAAGGCAATTTCAATGTTACAGCTTCTTGTTTCAGTGTATGGGATTCCACTTGATCTTTTGGGTTCCTCCTAAGGGTTGGCATCACTTCTACAGCTCTGTTCTCTGTAACTCTCTAAGCTCAGGTTGATCCACTCTACTATTGTTGCTGTTCTTGGTGATCATCCTATGGTACTGACATCTCCAATACACTGGGGTGTTCCACTCCAACTAGGCTTCACCAATAGCTTCTCATAGGCTCTCTTCATGGTGCCAAGCCTCAAATCATTTGCATGATCCCTTCAGTCTTGGGCCATCAACTTCACCAATGGCCATCCATAGTCTCTCACAGTGCCAACAAGCCTCAGCTGCTGTTCATAACCCCTTCATACTTTCAAAACAAGTATCACCTTAGTGACTCTTTTCCATTATCAAGAACAGCTGCAGAGGGAGGTACAACCTTGGCTATCTCTGTAATACAGCTTCTATGTGTTCATAGAAAACACTTCTGAGAAGATTTCACCTCAGTGACTCTGGTCTCTTCTTAATCGCCGCTAATTTCTTAGCTCCAGCTAACCGGTATCAATTGTCCAAGTAGTCCCTTCTATTATTCACTCTAAAGCCAGAGCCACATGGCTGAAACTGCAGAGCTCTGCTGCTTGCAGGAGCTGGAACATGGCCCCCTTGTTCTATAAAATTATCACCAGCTTTCTGTTCTCCAACTCCTTCACTACCTAAGATTGGCTGTTCTGGATCTTGCTCTGTAGATTGACCTTGAATGCAGAGACTAGCATGCCCATCTCTTGAGATTAAAGGTGTGTACCACCATGCCTGGATATTAATTTAGCTGGGTAGGATCTTGCCCCTAAGGCCCACTCCCTTAATCTGTTATTTCCCAGAACAGAGGATTTTGGTCAATTTCACTTCCTGGTACCTCTTTAATACTTGAACCATATATTTTATATGAACCATATATTTTATATTTTTCCTTTCTAAGCTTGCTATGCTTGTTTAAACTTCTCTTCATAAGATTTAACCAGAGAACAAAGTCTCTGCTGGGCTTTTTTGAAACTTCCTTTGTCAATTCAATTTATCTGAGTCTCTTCACCTTAGCCTTAGGCAGACTTTGCAGACAAAGGCAAAAAGTAGCCACATTCTTCACCAAAATATGACAAAAACAGTCTTTTTGCCACATTATGAAATTATTGTCCTTTGAAATCTCTTGGGCAAGGCCAACACAGTTCAAATTACTCCCAGCAATAGTCTTCCATATTCCTACTAGGATGACCAATTAAACCCCATTTAAAACATTCCACTGTATTCCAAATCCAAAGTCCCCAAATCCACATTCTTTCAAATAAAAGCATGGTCAGGATTATCATAGCAATACCCCACTCCCAGTACCAATTTCTGTCTTAGTTATGGTTTTACTACTGTAAACAGATACCATGACCAAGGCAAATCTTATAAAAAACAACATTTAATTGAGGCTGGCTTGCAGGTTCAGTGGTTCAGTCCATTATCATTAAAGAGGGAGAACAGCAGAATCCAGGCAGGCATGGCACAAGCAGACCTGAGAGTTCTAAGTCTTCATCCAGAGGATGCTACTGGAAGACTGACTTCCAGGCAACTAGGCTGAGGATCTTAAGCCCACACCCACAGTGACACAAACCTACTCCAATCAGGTCACACCTATTCCAACCAGGTCACACCTCCAAATGGTGCCCCTCTCTGGCCAAAGAATATACAAACCATCACAATGATAAACAATGAATAGGCTCATCCTGAGACCCATTCCATGGATGAGATCCAAACTCTAACACTAACATGTTCTAGTATGCTTGTAGACAGGAGCCTAGTGCAATAATCTCCATAGATGGTTTATTCAGCTGCTGATGGAAAGAGATGCAGAGGTCCTCAGCCAAACATCAGAGAAAGACAGTGGTGTCTTGTGGAATTGTGAGGGATGGAGTTGCATGAGCAGAAGGGGTCAAGGACACTTCAGGAAAACATGCACAGACAACTAACCTAGGCCCTCGGGGGATCAGAGATAGTGAACCATCATCCAAAGAGCATGCAGTGGCTGGACCTGGGCAACATATATATTTGTAGCAGATGTGCACTTTGGTCTTCATATGGGCCCTATCTATTGGAGTGGAGGCTATCTATAACTTGGTTGCCCTCCATTGAATCATTTTCACCTAACTGGACTGACTGATTGGGCCTCTACAGGAGAGGCTGCACTTTGTCCTTCTGCTATTGGGGTCAGGGTGTTACTCAATGTGGGCTTCCTTTTATCTGAGGAATAGGGTAGAGGAAATTGGGGGAATTTGCAAGGGTAGGGCGGGGATGAGGGTTTGAGCTGCCATTGGGTTGTAAAGTGAATAAATACATAAATAAAAAAGGGGGAAATGTAGACCACTTTTTGTGATATTCATGCTTCATTGTTGTATTCTGCATTGGTTTTGCATCAACTGTTTTAATTATTTTCCCTCCTCAATTTGATTAAATGTAAACAAAATGAATAAATAGAATGTTTGTTTCATTAAAAAAAGAAACACAATATTTCCAAAAAGTATTTCACATTCTGAATTTTGAGATTCCAATTCACCTCAATGAGAATAGCAAACTCATATTTAAAAAAATACTAATAAAATGTTTGCACGGATCTGAGGACAGAGTAACTTCTATTCACTAATATCGGAAATTTTCATATGTGAAACTACTATGGAAATCATTGTTGAAGACCTGCAAAACCTAGAAAATAAAATTACAATATAATTCAGCTATATTTCCTTTTGGTATTTAACCTAAGAACTACAATTGAGCATAATACATATATTCATGTACTTCTATAATTTTTCATGTATTATCTATATTATACAAACTATGGAACCAGTCTAGATGACTAGAAGAACAAAATGCAGTATTTATACAAAATACAATTTTATTCAGTCATGCAGAAAAAATGAAAAGATGAAATTTGCAAAATATAGAACTTACTGTTAAGCAAAATAAACCAGATTAAGAATGTAAATAATACATTTCTATCATATGTGAAATTTAGATTTTAATGAGTTTTATGTGTGTGTGTCTGTGTGTGTGTGTGTGAGTGAGAGAGAGAGAGAGAGAGACAGAGAGAGAGAGAGAGAGACAGAGGAGACAGAGATTCTGAATGTGCAGTGTATGAAACAATAAAAAGGACCAAGAAAGAGGAAGAAAATCTCTTAAGTGGGAGGGAACTGAAAAGGAAACAGAAAGAGTGAAATGCAATGTATGTGAAAAACAAACAAACAAACAAAAAAGCCTAAAGGTGATACTGCTTTAAAACAAAGGAACTAGCAAAAAGGACCCAAAGATGCAGGGGAGGACAATAGGGAAGAGTGATGAAAATAGGGAAGAGTGATGAATAAAAATACAGCATACATCAATTGCCATAATAAGTGTGATTATTTACAAATTTGCAAAACAAAACAAGATAGTCAGGGATTGTTGATCAGCAAGCACAGGTAATAATCAGAAGAAAAATGAAAAGTGACAACCAAAAAAGGCAAAGAACATTATAAATAGCTGGGAAAAATAGACATACCTGAAGCAACAGCAGCAGTGGGATTAAAAGCTAAAGAAAGTTTATTTTGTGCTGAGTGCTATGATTGGCAACCAGAAAACCATGTGAAAACTTACACTGTTATGTTGTCTTTACAGGCTGAGACCCTCTTGTGAACCATAATCTTAGGAAATAAGGACAAGTCAACCCAGAGTTGTCTTTGTTACTTTTTTTTTTCTTACTCTGGTAGAGGACCCTATCAACATTTCAACACCATTCTTCACAGAAATGGGGAAAAAAAAGCAATTTCAAAAGTCATGCGTTAGCCCAAAAGACTCAAAATAATGAAAATAATGCTGAGCACTTACAATAATAATAATAATTTATGCCGGGCATGGTGGTGCACACCATTAATCCCAGCATTTGGGAGGCAGATGCAGGCGGATTTCTGAATTCGATGCCAGCCTGGTCTACAAAGTGAGTTCCAGGACAGCCAGGACTATACAGAGAAACCCTGTCTCAAACAAACAAACAAACAAACAAACAAAATTTAATTTATAACACAGAACTGTAGCAACAGTCATAGCATGGTAGTTGAACAAATATATATATATATATATATATATATATATATATATATATATATATATATATATATTTATGTAGAGGACTCAGGTATAAACCCACATGGCTACACTCACCTGAGTTTTGATAATGTAACAAAATCCAAGCAACGGTACTGGATAAACTGATATTTACATGGAGAAGAATGAAACCAGATTCTTATAATGGAACAAAACCAACTCTAGTGGTTCAAGGATTTTAATGTAACACCTGAAACTCTGAAATTATAACAGGAGCTTTAGGAAAAGACTTTATAATTAGGATGCAACTCATTCATGAAATGATGCCAAAAATAGACAGTAGGAACTCATGATATTAAATTGATTCTACAGAAAAAAAGAAACTGTTCATTGAGTGAAGAGGCAACTAATAGGAGATAAGTTTTATTAGTTATTCAACTGACATTTTCTTGATATGTAAAATGCATAAAAACTTCAAGAATTTAAACAATAAAAAAAAACAAATAAAAGAAATTGGACTTTGAAAATGAATAAAAATTTCTCTAGATAAGAAATATTACTGGCTATTAAAAGTTGTTTTACAAAGTGTTCATCTCACTACAGTCAAAATTACTACTCTTAAAAGAAATCAAATGATATTAGATGCTGTGAAATTGTGGGGTAAAAGGAACCATTATATACTGTTGGTAGGCATGTATTCCCTGTAAAAATTAGTGTGGAGTTCTTATAAAAACTAAAAATAGAACTGCTATATGACCCAGCTGTAACCTTCTTGAGCATACACCCAAAGGACTCTGTGTCCTACTATAGAGATCCTACTCTTCAATGAACATTGCTGCTCAATTCACAGTAGCTAGGAAACAGAATCAGCATACATATCAATCAATGGATGAATGAATAATGACAATGTGCTACATAAGCACATTAAATATTTTCCTAAGTTGAAAGAAAAATAAATTATGAAATTTTCAGCTGATGAATGGAAGTGGAAGTAATCTGAGTGAGGTAACTGATGCTCAGTCAGTTAAATGTCTTCATATTTTCCTCATGTGCAGATAGTTGTTTGAAAATTTTAGATTTGTATGCTTTACCTTGGATGCCTGCAGAGACCTGAAGCCCAGAAAAGGGCCTTTATGAAAAAAGAAAGAAAGATTTGAGGAAAGGCATATAGGGTAAAAATATTTGAAAATAGACATGGGTAAATACTGTTAATGGGCCAGTTTAATTAGTACTGGATGGAAGGGTAGGAAAAATCATCACTGGGAAGAAGTTAAATTTAGACTAAGGATATAAGTAAAAGCCTCAGGAGGACCTATTACTTTATTAAATTATGCTTAAAGCATTTTTTGTGTGGTAATATAATGCACAGATAGATAAAGTTGCCCCCAAAGGCATGGGATATTAAATGAAAAATCCTAGTTCCAGGTGTTATATACCTATGAGGAGTTCACCAAGAAGACCAGAGAGGACTCCCAAACAATACAATGTATTGCTGTATCTCTTGTTCAAATCCTCTGTATGTACTGTAAGACCCTGCTGATGAAGACCACACATTCTGACTGCTAAACAGAGAAATCCCGTTATATTAGCAGACCTATGTCTACTTCTAGGCCATCAGTAATTTTATTTTATGCCCACAACTATTTCAATATTAGGATGTTTTTATCCTGCAATTTAAATCTTTTAACTGAGATAGAATTATATGTGTTTAAATATGATATATATTTGACTATCACTAATCAGCCTTAACACCTGTATGAAATTGTCGATATGACAAAATGTATTTATAATGACCACACTTTGTGTAGAATGAACCAAATTCCAAATTAGAGTCCTATTACCTTTTCTGCAGCATTTTAAAATAAAATTTAAGTCAATTTTGTTCTGATATAATATACCATTCTGCTGGCTTTGTGCAATATAACTTTATTCTTGTTTTTTTTTGTTTTGTTTTGTTTTGTTTGTTTGTTTGTTTTTGTTTTCAAGACAGGGTTTCTCTGTGTAGCCCTGGCTGTCCTGGAACTCACTCTGTAGACCAGGCTGGCCTCAAACTCAGAAATCCGCCTGCCTCTGCCTCCCGAGTGCTGGAATTAAAGGCGTGCGCCACCACGCCCAGCTTATAACTTTATTCTTTAGGGGTGACTCCGGTGCTTTTCTTCTGTACTTCTAACATTATTCTATATTGAAATGCTTTTTTAGATGACATTTAAAATTTTCTAAGCATGCAGAATTCCCTTTTTATATTTTCCTACGCTTGATATTTGTATTTTCCTTTTTTTTTTTTTTAAATTGAAAGGATGTAATTCTTTATCTCATTCCAGTTTTACCACTTTGGCAGTTATCCTCTTTTAACATTACAGTTTTTAAAAATTAGAACTCAATGTGTTGAAGTCAATGATCTTTATGAGTAACTTTTAGGTTAATTTACCATTCGAGATGCAATGACTAGCAAAATATCTAACCTTTCAAAACTACTTTATTAAGTAGTTTAGAATCCTTACATTACTTTTTCAAAACATATAACGACAGGTATATGTACAATATAAATGGTCATTAAAGATTTATATATACTCCCAAAGTAAACCAAATACAAATTTAAATAAGCAACTTGTTTATTCAAACTTGAAGATGTGATTTTTGCAGCTACTCACTCAGATTACATATCCATTTAAGATATTACTACCAATAAACAGTCATGCTTTTGCTGAGTCATAATTTATATCTATATTTTGTGCACTCTTTATTTATTTTATTTTAGTTTTAACTGCAAATATATTTTACACAGATTATTTCCTAGTACCATGAAAGTCTAAATAAATATATAGCACTGTTTTTATACAAAGAGCCAAGAATATATAAGCTTTGAGTGCTTACGAAGTTCAAAGAACTGTTTTTGTATACAGGGAAAGGTTCCAAGGAAATGATGAGAAATGACATCCATTATATTAGTCTGTTTTTCTCATCTTTCATGTTCACCAATAACTGCTAAAAAGATTTCGTAGACAGGACTCTAGTGGGGCAGGTTATAATAAAAAGACATGAAAAAAAAATTGCATGGAATTTAAAAGTTTTTGCACTGCATAGGAAAAAAAAGTAAAAAAAAAAAAAAAAAAAAAAGAGTAAATAGACATCCTATAGAAGGGGAGAGAATCTTTTCCAGATATAAGACAGATAGAAAATCAATATATATAGAATCTATAAACAACTGAGCAAATTAAACACTCCCAAATTGAAGTTATTCAAGTAATGAATGCTTTTTCTAGAGAAAACATACCAATGACCAACAAATATATAAAAACTAAATGGTAAATTTTGTGAAATGCAAATTGAAACTGTTGCCTCTCACCTCAGTGTTAATTATTATCGAGTAAATAGATGACCAAAGAAAGAAAGAAAGAAAGAAAGAAAGGAAGAAAGAAAGAAAGAAAGAAAGAAAGAAAGAAAAGAAAGAAAGAAAAGAAAGAAAAAGAAAGAAAGAAAAAGAAAGAGAGAAAGAAACACTGGAAAGAATGTGAGGAAAGAGATCCTGGGAAGTCCTACTGCTGGTATGAATTCAAAGTTGCATCCAGTGTGGCTATATGTTGGAATGAATGAACTATAGAATAAAAAGAACAAATTGATTAAAAATTAACCAGATCATTAAGAACAAACATAAAAGGATATGATTTCAAACACATGTGAAAAAATACAAAAAGGCAACTTAATTCAAATTTGATGTTGGCCTAAATTTCAAAATATATTTACAGCCTCAATAATAACCAATATACTAGTTTTAAAACCTTTTTCGTGAGCAATGGTAATCCTGTTCAATAAACTATAAGATCAATTTTGGTTTTTTACTCTAAGCATTTAAATCAGTCCTTGAACAGTTACTGAATTCAGTTGAATAGCATTTCTCTTAAGTTTTCTTTGAGTGATCTTTAAAAAGCTACAAGAACTCTGGGGAATGCAAAAGGAAGCCTTATGCTTTTATTTCATTGCTGCATTGCAACCCTCCAGCTACTATTCTGCACAATACAGAGCATATCACAAATCAGTGCTCATATTCAGCTGAAAGATCTTAAAAACTAGGGCCAAGTCTTAAGGGATGACATTCACTATAAATAGATAACTTTAAGGTAATACAGTTTATCTTTTACTTGTCTGAAAACAAATGTATGATTTTTAAGTATGAAATTTTAATTTTACTAAACTTTCAATGACAGCTATTTCCTTCTACTTGCATATAGAAGAGTTTCCTTATTAACTGTCAAGTCTGGCACAAAATAGCTGAACTTTAAAATCAATCCATATTTTTTGGCTATTGATTTTATGGTTAATGGTAATGTTACTCACTCTTATGTACTACTGAAATACTGAAAATGCAAAATTAACATCCTTGAGTGTCAGTGTCTTATATAGGTAAGAAATAAAAATTTACCCTAAATTCCCCAGTGTTGATCCATTAACTATTCAATCTTATGACTAGATTTTCTTTGAAAAAAAAAATTAAAAAATAGGAAGACAGTGCCCTCGGAGACCACATGGCAAATGTTTGGTAGAAAGTTTTAGTAGTTCTGCTTGCCTGCCTGCCTCTGCCTCTGCCTCTGCCTCTGCCTCTGCCTCTGCCTCTGCCTCTGCCTCTGCCTCTGCCTCTGCCTCTGCCTCTGCCTCTGCCTCTGCCTCTGCCTCTGCCTCTGCCTCTGCCTCTGCCTCTGCCTCTGCCTCTCCCTCTCCCTCTCCCTCTCCCTCTCCCTCTCCCTCTCCCTCTCCCTCTCCCTCTCCCTCTCCCTCTCCCTCTCCCTCTCCCTCTCCCTCTCCCTCCCTGATGCTCTCTCTCTCTTTCTCTCCCTCTCCCTCTCACCTTCCCCTCCCCCCTCCCTCTCCCTCTCCTTCTCTCCCTCTCTCTCTTTATCCCTCCTACATGACTACTAGCCACACTTCTCCTGTGGGGACTGAGGGGGCGGTAACTTCAGCAGGAACGAGGGTTCCAGGAGACATAGTCGAATGCCTGCCATCCCATGTAGGTGAGAATTAACACTCATCGGGTTCTCCAGGGTTTCAAGATCTAGCCTCAACAAGAAACTGGCTGTCTGTGTATAGCCCAATGCCTCACAATTGTCCTTGTATTTTATAGTCACTTTGTTTTCTTTACTTTTTTTAAAATTGTTTTATTATTTACATACCAGCCATTTCCCCCCTGCTCCTTGTCCCCCTCCCACAATTCCTCATTCTAGTCTTACCCCTTGACTCAGAGAGTGTGTTCCACCACACACTAGGCCTCCATCTTCCCTGAGGCCTCAAGTCTCTATATGATTAGGCACATCTCCAATGAGGCAGTCATATATATATATGCACCTAGGGCCTCAGAGCAGCTTGAGTCACTTCAATTTTTATCAAGATGTGACCATCATTTTGAGTGTATGAATATCTACATTAAAATATTTAATTATTCTAATTTTTAAAATGTTTAACTGATTTTCTGTATTTCTGATTACTATTAATGAAAAGAGGAATTTCCAATGCTATATTTAATATTTTCCAATGAGTTTGATATAAAATATAATTCAGAAAATTACTTTTGAAAAAATGAAAAATATAGATGCTAAATCTCATTTCCAAATAGTTATTTCCTATTTTGAATTTTTTCATGTAATAAAAGCATGAGGTATTCATTAAGGCACATGTCTTAGTTTGGGTTAATCTTGCTGTGATGAAACACCTTAACTAATGCAACTTGGGGAAGAAAAGATTTCGTTGGCTTATACCTCCTCATCACTAAACATCACTGAAGGAAATCAAGACAGGAATTCAAATAGGGCAGGATCCTAGAGGTAGGAGCTAATGTAGACACCATTGATGGGTGCCCTGTACTGACTTGTTCCTCATGACTTTCTTAGTCTGCTTTCTCATAGAATTCAGAACTACCAGTCTAGTACAGTCCTCATCCACAATGAGCTGGACCCTCCCACATCACTAATTAAGAAAATGCCCTACAGCCAGATTTCATGGAGTCATTTTTTTCAACTGAGGTTTCCTCCAGTCAGATAACTCTAACTTGTGTCAAGTAGACATAAAACTAGCCTGCACACTGTCTTTCATAGATTTCTCATAGAATAATTATATTGAGTCCACACTTAAATGTTTACCTACTATTTGTGCTATATGAATAATACCAAAAGTATCAGCATTTTATCGTTATTTTAAGTATACCTTTTCCACTCAAAAACAAGCTATACAAGTAAACTAGATATACCAGATGAATTGAAAGCACAAAAGAAGTGATCTGAGAAATAGAAACAGAAAAATTGAAAGCAGAAATTTCTCTAGTGCAGAACTTCATTATATAAAGTTTGTGGTAACTACAGAAAAAGATGGTACTGCTCGTATTAGTCAGGTTTATGAAAGGAACAGAACTTAAAATGTGTGTGCATGTTTGTATGGGGTTTGTAATAAGCCAACATATGACATGTATTTATTAGCCAGGCTTACAGGATGTATATTCCAGGTATTCCAAGAATGACACTATAACACCAGAAAGCTGAGAATCTACAAGTTGTTCAGTCCATTACGCTAGATATTTCAGCTGTATCAGTCTAGCTTAGAGTCCTGGAGAATTCCTGGAGAACTGATGGATTTCACTGTGTACTGTAATACTTAAGACATTGGATATAGTAGTAGTGGCCATAGCAACAGCCAAATGTAATCAAGTTGACAAAAAATATTAGTCATGACATCCATAGAATATTAGTTGTGGTGGTGGCCAGTGAAAGAACCTAGTGGGGAAAGCCCCACTCAACTCCTGATTCGGCATGCACCCAAGAATCACAGAAGAACAGAACACAACACCTTGATGTAACACAACACGAGGTATTTTAATGGTGGAGCTCTGGGTCGAAATGTATCTCACACAGGAGACAGTGGATTCAACCAGGAGGCTTGGAAGCTAGGGGGTTTTATAGAAAAGGAGTGGGGCTGGGGGAGGAATTGGCGTGGTTTCACATGATTGGTCTATTTAAACATCAGCAGCCTGTTAACATTTAACTTAGGTCAGAGGGGTGGGAGATGGGGAGGCGCCGGGCATGGCCTGGTCTGTTCTGCTATGTTCTCAGCCCCAGGTTTCAAAGCTCACAAACAACTCTTTGGACTATTTGACATACATTATATGAATCACAGGTCTCAAGTTTTATTTCCTTTCACCGGGAAGTAGCCTTGATCTAATCCTACCACTTAGAGCCTGAGCCCTCCTGGCAGCCACAACCAGGCCACTCCGTGATTCTGCCTGGACTCTTTCCATACACCTGAATGGCAGTGGCCTATGTGGGGCCTCCACAACTCCACCAGCCAGGGTAGTGTTCACAGAGAATCCCCAGCCAGGCCTTCGAGGACATCTCTGGGTGGTGTTGGGCATAGCATGGTGGAAAGAATGATGGGCACCTGAAGGCCAAGTAAGGCCCTTCAGGTCCTCTGTGGCCTGAGGTGTCAGGACTGCACAAGAACACTCAGCCATCACTGGGAGTTCACTGCCCCATGGATGATGTGCACAGGAATACACCATTCCCTGGAAGGGACTGCCCCTTGGATGATTCCGCAGACCCTTCTGGGTCCCTATGTCTGCGTGGAACAGGTCTCTGGGGCAGGTGGGCAAAGCGTTGGTGGTTGACAGACAGACCAACACACGAGATTGTGTAGAATCTGAATGTATTGTGTCAGGTAGAACATCAAACTTTTTATACCAAAGAAATAACAAGAAACCAGGCAAAATACAATCCATCAAGTTACAGTGACACAATACAAAAGGAATATATACATCAAAAGAAGGTGGGGACCAGGCTGCTGCCACAAAAGAAGGGAGCCAGGTGTAAACTAGTCTATGGTAAAACCCACCACCAGGGGTTCTGTACTAGCAGACCTTATCATGAATACTGCAATACCCCAACACCCTATTTCCTGGGTCTACAGAAGAATATACCACCTTGCTTCTAATGTGAAGCTCGCTATACCTAGCTGTAGAGAAGATCTCTGTCTCAGTGAGATTCCCTAGCTCTATTATTCCCTTGTTTGGGTGAGAATTGCTACTGTCCTTGGTAAATATTTTGCAGACAAGCTCTGAGCTACTCTCTTTGTAATGCTTAATTAGTAACTGAATAGGTAACTTCCTTTCTGCATTCCTGATGGATTTCAAGCTCTGATTTCAAGCTTGCAGGCTTCTGGGACCTTTGAACAATGTGGAGGCTTAACTATAACAGAATTTTATCTTAAAAGGCATTTATAATAAAATATTAAAAGAGAGCTCGTAGATCCATACACCAGACTAACATGGGGATAGAGTATGTGTATATGGGTAAATGAGAACGCCAAAACTCCAGGAGGTTAGCTTCCTTGAAACTCTTTTCCTTGTTGAGTGCTTACAGACTTTTTCAGCCTGTCAAGCAGACCCGACCAGAGGGCTTGGCAGGATGAGCCCTCAAACATGGATGAACAGAGGTCTGGATGGGCCTGGATGAAGGTGAGTGGAGTCCAGCATAGTGGTAAGAGGAATGATCCATTGTTGGGCCTTGGTTCTTCCCCCTGCCTGAGGAGACTGAAACAATTTGCATGTGGCTAGTCAGAGGTGAAGACTTCCCTGTGATCCTAGAAGGCCTGTAAACATAATTGGGAAAAGGTGCTCTCAACCTTTCCTGGGACCCTTTTAAAGAGACTTTTGGCTAAATCTGGACATCTAGCTGTAGAGATTGAAGGTGCAGGGTAAAGTAGATGTAGAAGATCACACACGTACCTAGTCGTCATAAAAAGAAAATCTTAGATATACCTTCTACAAGTGACTTTGAAATGAAATTGTTTAGGTGGTCTTTAGAAAGACCCAGGAGAGACTGGTCCTTGTTGAGGAGGAAAAAAATCTGTATCAAACTGGTCCTGTGAAGAAGAAATTCTCTTTCTCTGTCTCCATTTCTCTATGTCTTTCCATCTCTCTCTCTCTTCGTCATTCCCTGCTTTCCTCCGTCTTTCTCTGTCCTGTGTATTATTTTATTCCTCATTTCTTACCTCTCGTGTGTGTGTGTGTGTGTGTGTGTATTTTGCTGTTTGAAAATGACATTTTTTGAAATTTCTTTCTAGATGCACTGAAGTGCTTGACATTTTATAAGAAGTATTAAAACATTAAGTAAATATGTTTTTGTTAGGATTCATTTAATATATTGTTTGTGGAGGAATAGCCAAACCTCTCCTGAGATGACTACATTGTGTTTGTGCACTGGTTCCCATAAGAAGGAAATTCAGAGCTCTATGCCACTGTGGTCCATGGGTAGAAAGGAACCACTATCCCATTTTCTTTGGCTTTGCTGTGAGCACAGTGTATGTAAAAAACAAAGAGGACCTAATTTTCAACACCTAGTCACTCTAGGCATTAAAGAGGTTGCCAGTGTATGATAAATTAGAATAAGTAGAACAACCTTTATTTATTTATTTATTTATTTATTTATTTATTTATTTATTTATTTATCTATTACTTTTTCTGCTAAAGAATTTTTAATTACTCTTGTTACATGTGTACCATTTACTGGACTGCGATATACATAGTGGACAACAGTCCTTACTTGAAACATCTTGATGTTTAGAATTGTGTAATATATGATAAATGTAGAGGTAGTGAAATATCACTTTGTAGATATCTTTTTGCTAAAATTCATGAACCACTGTCTTTTGGGAGTGGAGTGATGAGCCCCTCTTGGAGTAGTACCACCTGTACTTGCTTGGTGATTTGGAGGAGCTGCTGGGAAGCAGTGACAAAGGTCATGTACTTTTATACGGGACCTTTTCAGACACCATTTCTATATAGTTGCATTTTGTTTTGCTGTATATATAATGTACATAATGGACAAATATGTCTTAAAATTTTCAACATCTAGACTCTATATGTTAAAGGGGTTGTCAATGTATGGCAAAGTAGTAAAATTAGCACATAGTGTATACTGTTAAAATTCATAGAAAAGATTGTTCTGTAAAGGACTTGTGGATAGGGATTTGTTCAGCTGTTTCTAAGGATTACATGTGCCTATATCTGCCTACCAGTTTGAAAAGTAAGAGAGAAGGGAGAAGAAAATGTTTCTAAGACCAAATGGTTATATTTATAAGATACCTCATTGCTTTGCATACATCTTTATTTACCAGTGCTATGTGAATAGCAGAGAAGTCCTTACATGAAACATGCAGTTTTTCTAGATAGTTGAAAGTGCTTGATGCATTTAAAGGTACAAGCAGTAGAATAATGATTTTTTTGTAAATAGTTGTATAAAAACTGGAGAAATACTATGTATAGAAATAGAACTGTTAATCCACCTCTGTGTACAGTGTACCAGCTATATTTGTTTAGTGGATTGAGGATGTGGAAGGAAAGAAACTGTAAAAAGATTCCATTAGTGTGATGGACATTTATAGCTTACCCATCACCCTGTATGTTGTGCACATCACATTTAACTTTGATATACTCTCTATATTGCACATACTGGATCAACAAATCCTATGATATCTAGTCTTTAGATACTAAAGAGGTTGCCAAAATACAACAAAAGTAGAGACAGAAAATTCACACATTCTTTATATTCTGTGTTAGTTCACAGCAAAGTTATCTTCTAAATAGTTGTAAAGGTGTATCATTAAAGTGACAGATGCATGTGTCATGGGATACAGGAGAGGGGCTGAGGGAGATAAAAGGTCAGAGATCAGAATATTCTCACTAGAAGTCACTTGGAGATCTAACCATTGCTACATGTGTGTGGTTTCAACACTACTATATATATAGGGATACATTTATGTCTTCATCTGAAATATCTAGTTCTTCTAGGTGTTTAGAAATACTCAAAGTATGTTAAATGTATACATGTTTCCCATTTATCTTTGGTGGAGAGGAAGGCTACTGATTTATTTGAATTAATTTTATATCCAGAGACTTTAATGAAGTTATCAGGTGTAGGAGTTCTCTGGTAGAATTTTGGGGGTAGCTTATATATATTATCATATCATCTGCAAATAGTAATACCTTGATTTCTTTGCCAAATTGTAAGCTCATGATCCCCTTTTGTAGTCTTATTGTTCTAGCTAGAAATTTTAGTACTATATTGAATAAATTTAATTTGATGTTGGCTTTTGGTTTGCTGTATATTGCATTTATTATGTTCATCTATGTGCCCTGAATTCCTAATCTTTCCTAGACATTTAACACAAGGGGTGTTGTATTTTATCAAAGGCATTTTTGGCAACTATTGAGAGATAATGTGATTTTTTTTTAGTTTGTTTATATAGTAGATTATATCGAATGGATTTCTGTATATTGAACCATCCTTGCATCTCTAGGATGAAGCCTACTTTATCATGGTGAATGATCACTTTGATTTGTTCCTAGATTAGGTTTGTGAGAATTTTATGAGTATTTTTGCATTAATATTTTTAAGAGAAATTGGTCTTGTTTTCTTTCTTTGTTTGGTCTTTTTGTGGTTTTAGTATCAGCATAATTGTGGCTTCATGGAACAAGACTATTTTGTTTCTATTTTGTGCATTAGTTTGAAAAATACTGGTATAAATTTTCTTTGAAGGACTTATAGAATTCTACACTAAAACCCTCTGGCCCTGGGCTTTTTTGGTTGGGGGACTTTAAATGACTGCTTCTATTTCCTTTGTGGTCTTGGGATCATTATATAGTTTATCTGGTCCTGATTTAACTTTAGTTCCAGGTATTGGTCTAAATCATCCATTTCATCTGATGTTTCCAGTGTTATTGTGTACAGGCTTTGTAGTAGGAGCTGATGATATATTTTTAATTTCCTCAGTTTCTGTTATTATGTCTTCCTTTTCATTTCTGATTTTGTTAATTTGAATACTGTCTCTGTGCCATTTAGTTTGGTTAAGGGTTTATCTATCTTGTTGGCTTTCTCAAAAAACCTTCCCTCAGTTTTGTTGTTTCTTTGTATAGTTCTCTTTGTTTCAACTTTGTTTCTACTCTTTGTTTCAGCTCTGAGATTGAATATTTCCTGCTGTCTACACCTCTTGGGCTTATTTGCTTCTTTTTGTTCTACAGCTCTCAGGTGAGCTGTTAACTTGTTAGTGTAGGATCTCTTCAATTTATTTATGAAGGCACTCAGTGCCATGAATTTTTCTCTTAGTACTGTTTTCATGGTATCTCATAAATTTCTATATGCTGTGCTTTCACTTTCATTAAATTCTAGAAGGTCTGTAATTTATTTGTTTATTTCTTCTTTGAAAAAGTTATCATTGTATAGAGAGTTGTTCTGTTTCCATGAGTATGTGGTTTTGCTGTTATTTTTGTTTTTATTGATGACCAGCCTTAGTTTATTGTGATCTGATAGGATATATGGGATTATTGCAAATTTCTTGTATCTGTTGAGACTTGTTTTATGTCTGGTAAAATTTATTTTTTTATTTATTTATTTATTTTTTTTTTTTTGGTTTTTCGACACAGGGTTTCTCTGTGTAGCCCTGGCTGTCCTGGAACTCACTTTGTAGACCAGGCCGGCCTCGAACTCAGAAATCCGCCTGCCTCTGCCTCCCAAGTGCTGGGATTAAAGGTGTGCGCCACCACACCCGGCTGGTAAAATTTATATATGGCCAATTTTGGAGAAGGTACCATGAGGTGCTGAGAAGAAGGTATATTCTTTTGTTTTATAGTGAAATCCATTTGGTTCATCACCTATTAGTTTCATTGTGTCTCTGTTTAGTTTCTGTTTCAATGACCTGTCCATTAGAGAGAGTGAGGTGGTGAAGTCTCCCACTGTTATTATTGGAGGTTCTATGTGTGTTTTGAGCTTTAGTAATGATTAGATATCATCTTGGTAAATATTTCTTTTGATGTGTATAAAGTGTCATTCTCCATCTTTTTTGATAACTGTTGATTGAAAGTCTATTTAACTGGCTACTAAAGTGGACACTCCAGCTGTTTTCGTGGGACTACTTGTTTGGAATTTTTTTTCCAGCCTTTTACTCTGAGGTAGTGTCAATCTTTGTCACTGAGGTGCATTTTCTATAGGGAACAAAATGTTGGGTACTGTTCACATATCCAGTCTTTTAGCCTATGTTTTTTGTTTTGTTTTGTTTTTTATTTTTTTATTGGAAAAATGAGTCCATTGATATTGAGAGATATAAAAGACCAATGATGGTTGGTTCTTGTTATTTTGGTTGCTAGGGGTGGTTTGTGTGGTTCTCTTCTTTTGGGTTTGTTATGAGAAGATTGATTTCTTGTTTTTTGTTGGGTGTAGTTTCCCCCATTCTGTTGAAGTTTTCCTTCTATTATCCTCTGTAGGGAGAGATTAGTGGAAAAATAGTGTTTAAATTTGTTTTTGTCACGGAATATCTTTGTTTCTTCATCTATGGTGATTAATGTTTTGCTGGGTATAGTAGCGTAGGCTGGCATTTGTGGTCTTTTAGAGTCTGCTTGACATCTGTCCAAGATCTTCTGGCTTTTAGAAGTTCTGTTGAGAAGTCTGTTTAATACTGATAAGACTGCCTTTATATGTTACTTGACCCTTCTGATTTTAATATTCTTTCTTTTTTCTGTGTATGTAGTGTTTTTGTTATCATGTGGTAGGAGTAACTTTTTTCTGGTCCAGTCTATTTGGTGTAGACTTCTTGTCTGTTTATGGCCATCTCTTTGTTTAGGTTAGGGAAGTTTCTTTAATGATTTTGTTGAAAATGTTTTCTGGACCTTTGAATTGAGAATCCTCACTCTCTCCTACTCTTACTATTCTTTTGTTTTGTCTCTTCATTGTGTGCTGAATTTCTAGGATGTTTTGAGTTAGGATCTTTTTTTACTATAATTTTCTTTCACTGTTTTGTCAATGTATTCAGTGGTATCTTCTATGCCTGCGATTCTCTCTTCTACCTTTCATATTCTGTCCCAGATGATTGCATCTGTAAGTCCTAATCTTTTTCCTAAATTTTAGATCTCCAGTGTTGCCTCCCATTGTGATTTCTTCATTGTTTCTCTTTCCATTTTTAGATCCTGGATGATTTTGTTCAATGCTGTTACCTTTATGCTTGTGTTTTCCTGTATTGCTTTAAGGAATTAATGTATTTCCTCTTTAAGGGATTCTACCTCTTTACCTGTGTTCTCCTGTATTTCTTTAAGGGAGTTATTTATGTTTTCCTTAAAGGCCTCCATTATCTTCATTGGATGTGATTTTAGAGCAGAATCTTCATTTGCAAATGTGTTGGGGTATTCACAGCTTGTTGTAGGTGATATTGATTCTGATAGTGCCAAGTGACATTTGTTTCTGTTGCTTAAATTCTTGTGTTTGCCTCCTGGCATCTGGTTATCTTTGATGTTAACTGTCCTTGTTATCACTTACTGGACCCTGTCCCTCTTGTGAGCCTGGGTATGAAAGACCTCTTGGGAGTAAATCTATCTCTGGAGGAGGGAGGTTTATCACCTGTTCTGTCCCTGGGTACAATTGTGGACCAGAAGGAAGATGCGTGTCCATCACGGTGGAAAGGTCCTCTGTCCACTGGGCCCCTCTCCAGTCACATTTAGGCCAGGTTTCAGGCAGGGAGTATCTCACCTTTGAACCTAGGAGTCAAGCTATCTCTGTGTGTGGGAGGGATTCTGGGTCTCACAATCTACCCATGTAGAGCTATGAGCCTAAAGGCTGAAATTCTCTTTCTTTGTTGAGGATTTATATGGCTTAGTTAGCAGGGTGAATATAGTCTCATAGAATGAGCATGACAATATTCTTTGTTTCCATATTGTGTAATAATTTGAGTACTGATATCAACTCCTCTTTGAAAGTTTGAATTTTGTGCTAAAACCATCTTGCCTTGACTTTTTTTTTCATTTTTATTAGATATTTTTGTTATTTACATTTAAAATATTATCCCCTTTCCTGGTTTCCCCTCAAATACCCCTCTATCCCATCCACCCTTCCTCTGCTTACCAACCCAACCACTCCCTCTTCCCTGTCCTGGCATTCCCCTACACTGGGGCATCTAGCCTTCACAGGAACAAGGGCCTCTTCTCCTCCTACTGATATCCAACAAGTCCATCTTGTGCTACATATGCAGATCGAGCCATGAGTCCCTCCATGTGTACACTTTGGTTGGTGGTTTAGTCTCTGGGAGTTCTGGGGATACTGGTTGGTTTATATTGTTGTTCTTCCTATGGGGCCCCAAACCCCCTCAGCTCCTCTGGTTCTTTCTCTAACTCCTCCATTGGGGACTCTGTGCTCAGTCCAGTGGTTGGCTGTGAGCACCCACCTCTGTATTTTTCACTGGAACAGCCTCTCAGGAGACAGCCTTATCAGGCTCCTGTCAGCAAGCACTTGTTGGCATCTATAATAGTGTCTGGGTTTGGTAACGGTATATGGGATGGATTCCCAGGTGGGACAGTCTTTGGCTTGGCATTGACTTTTTTCAGTTGGGAGATTTATCGGCTGGTTTTGTATGTCAAATGGAAAAAAGCTAGAATTATCACAGAGAAAGGAGCCTTACTTGTGGAAATGCCTCTATGAGATCTGGTATTTTCTCAATTAGTGATGAAGGGTGGGAGGAGAGGGCCCATTAGAGTTGCTGCCTCCCTGGCTTAGTAGTCTTGGGTTGTATAAGAAAGAAAGCTGAGTAATCCAGGGGAAAGAAACCAGTAAGCAGCACCCCACCTTGCCTTCTGCATCAGCTTTTGCCTCCAGGTACCTGCCCTTTGTCAGCTCCAGTCCTGACTTCCTTTGGTGATAAACAGCAATGTAGAAGTGTAAACTGAATAAACCCTTTCCTCCCCATTTTGCTTCTTGATCATGATGTTTTGTGCAGGAATAGAAACCCTGGCTATGACAAGAGATTCTAAACACAGCTTCTATTTTATTAGGGGTTACAAGACTATGGAAATAGTTTACCTGATCTTGATTTAAATTTAATAAGTTGTATTTATTGAGAAGTTATTTACTTCAGCTAGATTTTCCAGTTTTCTGAAGTACAAGCTTTTCAGATGATACTTAATGATTCTTTGCATTTCCTTAATGTCTATTGTTGTATCTCCTTTTTGATTTCTGATTTTATTAATTTGCATACTCTCTCTACTTTTATTTAGTTTGGATAAGCCTTTATCTGTTAATTTCTTCAATGAACCAGCTCTTGGTTTCACTGATTTAATTTATTGTTCTCTTTGTTTCTGATTTATTGATTTCAGCATCAAGGTTGATTATTTCCTGCTGACTACCCCTATTGTGTTTGTTTGCTTGTTTTTTGTTCTAGAGATTTCTAGTGTACACTCAAAAAGCTAGCATGTGAAGCTAGCATGTGAATTCTCAAAGTTCTTTATGAAGGGCCTTATTGCTGTACATTTTCCCCTTAGCACAGCTTTTATTGTGTGCCAATAGTGTGGTTATGTTGTGCTTTTATTTTAATTGAATACTAGAAAGTCTTTAATGTTTTATTTCTTCACTGACCCACTGAACATTGAGGAGAGAGAGAGTCATTCTTTTTCTATGAGTTCATAGGATTTCTATTGTTTCTCTTGTTATTGATGTCCATGTGATAACATTTGAGGGGTTATTTCAATCTTTTTATATCTGTTGAGGCATGCTTTGTGACTGAGTACATTGTCAATTTTGAAATAGGTTCCATGAAGTACGTAGAAGAAATTATATTTTGTGTTTGGGTAAAATATTCCATAGATATCTGTTAAGGTTCATTTGATTTATAACTTCTGTTAGTTTCATTATTTCTTTTTATTTTCTGTTTCTATGACCATTCATTGGTGTTTGGTGTGATGTGTAAGCTCTAGTAATGAATCTTTTACAAATGTGGGTCCAATTGCAATTGGTACATAGATATTCATTATTGACATATCATCTTGGTGGATTTTTCCTTTGATATATGAAGTATCCTTGCCCATCTCTTTTGATTACTTTCGAATGAAAGTTTATTTTAGCTATTAAAATGGGTATTCCATCTTCTTTCTTGTTTGCATTTTCTTGGAAACCTTTTAACCACCATTTACTCTGAGGTAGTGTCTATATTTGTTTCTGACATGTGTTTTGTTGTTGTTGTTTTATTTTGTTTTTATATGTGGCAGAATGATGGCTAATGTTTATACATATACTCTGTTAAACTGTGTGTTTTTATTGGTGAATTGAGTCTGTTGATGTTTGCAGTGATATTAATAAGCAAGGATTACTTGTTAGTTTCTATTATTTTGTTGTGGAATTATTTAGGTTACCTCCATGAAGCAAACTTACAAGAGTTAGTTTTCCTTCTTGAAATTGTTGTAGGGATGAACTTGTGGATACATATTACATAAATTTGATTTTTTTCTTGGAATATCTTCTTTTCTGCTTCTATGGTGATTGAGTTTTTCTGGATATAGGAGTTTGAGTTTGTAGTCTCTTAAAGGCTGTTGTGGTCTCTTAAAAGCTGAATGACATCTTTCCAGGTGTTTCTAACATTTGGAGACTCTGTTGAAGAAGTTAGGTATAATTCAGATATATCTGCATTTGTGTGTTACTTGAACTGTTTCCCTTGCAGCTTTTTTTGTTGTTATTTGTTTGTGTGTTTGTTTGTTTTGAGACAGGATTTCTCTGTATAGTTCTGACTGTTCTGGAACTCACTTGGTAGACCAGGCTGGCCTTAAACTCAGAAATCTGCCTGCCTCTGCCTCCCTAGTGCTGGGATTAAAGGTGTGTGCCACCATGCCCAGCCCTTTGCAGCTTTTAATATTATTTCATTGTTCTGTAGGTTTAGAGTTTTGATACTTATGTGGCAGGAGGATTTTCTTCTCTGGTCCAATCTATTTAGTGTTCTATAGACTTCTTACATGTTTATGGCCATCTCTTTCTTTAGGTTGGGGAAATTCTCTTCAAGGATTTTGTTGAAGATATATTCTGGCCCTTTGAACTGGGCATCTTTGCCCTCTTCTATTTCTGTTATTTGTAGGTTTGGTCTTTTTATTTTGTCCCAAATTTCCTAGAGGTTTTGGGTTAGGAATGTTTTTACACTTGGTATTTTCTTTTATCAATATTGTTGTGGGAAATATTAAAAAACATTTGGCAGGCTTCCTGCACTAATGCTGGCAATCTGTGAACCACATGACTCCAGCCTGGTGATCTTAACGCAGTGGTCTCTCTGGGACAGAGCTACTGAGTCCCTTTGCAGACCTCTGCCATGCCAGCCCTACACAACAACCATCTACCCTGTAGTCAGAGACTACACCACCCATGAACTGAGTAGAAACAAATGTCTGAAGCTTATAATTAATCAGATTTATATATCAATAAATTCGCAATTCACGAGATGCCAATACAATAATTTTAAAACCAATTGATAATCATAAAAGCTGCCAACCTAGATGAGACAAATTATCCCAAATATTCTATCCTTTATGGTATAATAACTACCTGTGGCTAATAAAACCATGCTGAATCTGGCTCTTCTTCCTGTCCATTCATCTCCATCTAGGCTCTCCCGTTACCCTCCCACACTCTCTGGCTCTGCAACTGTTAGCTCTGCCTCAATTTTCCCTGTATAATCACAGGCCTCTAGCTGCCCTAATATTTTAGTGTGATTTGACAGGAAAACTCCTGTCACATATCACCCATTCTGTTTAAATAAAAACAAACAAACAAACAAACTTTTCTTTCAAATTATAAATTGAGTACAACTGTTACCATTTTGTAATTTATAAGGTATAAGGTAGACCTACCACTCAGTCCATCATTTTTGTCATAAAGATAGAACAATGTCATCTGTCCTAGCTCAAAAGATTTATAATTATACACCTGACTTATGTCTTGGCTTTAGATTTTTTTTTTTCCCATCTGAAAACAATCCTCTCAAATCTGTTCTCTCAAAGTAAATAGCCTGGGTTGACTATGAGACTATGTAGTTTTTCAACCTTGTCAGAAACCTAAGCATGACTAATATTACCTGAAAATATTAGAAGCACAAAGTATAGCTTCCAAAATTTAGTCAATATATAGAGACAGTCCCTTATACTTCAAAACATTGGAGCATCGGTCTTCAGGCTTCTGGCACTGAATCACTGGAGAAACAGGAAATTATGGACTAGCCTGTTCTCTCTTGGCAGAACTAAGCTGTCCTAACTTGTAAATTGTGTTCTATTTCTGGACAGTATTATGTGTGTAGATGAAAGAGGTATTTTTTGCCTAGTGGTTGTCTCACCACAACTGGATCAACTTTATAAATACTCAATTTCTTCTTTGGATCTAAGAAAGAGAACGTTGTCAGGAGTAGACTAGTCTCAACAACAAGTGAATAAATAATACTAAATATCAAATTCTGTGTATTTCTGACATTTTTTGAAAACTAGTCTATCTATGTAAAGTAATCTGGACTGTTCTTCATTAACTACTCTCAGTTATTTCTAATTAAAATATCTGAAAACACCTTACTAATAAACTCAGAGCCATGAATTTGTTATTTGGCCCTTAGCACACAGGCTTATTCATCTCAGACCAGTTTATAAGAACAGTAATAGAAGGATTGGGTTTAAGCCCTGTACTTTTAAAATTTGTAGTATCAATAGAAGAAATTTATACCTATAAAAATCTTGATTTTGAATCAAAGCAAATTTTATGCCAAAATAAGAAATTATGACTTCAGTTTAGTAGCAATTAAAAATATTTCTGCCAAATGAGATTATGGCTATTTAACAATTTTAGCTATTCCTCCCTGTTCCAATATGACCATTTCTACATTCTATAGAAAGACAACCTATAATAACCTCCTCTAGCCCTAAAGTCCAGGGAACTAGGTTGATGGCTCTTCCTAAATTATTCAAGCTGAATATGGGCATCCGAGATATTATGAAGGGGAAAGAAGGGTAGAAAAAATAGGATTCATTAGTCTCTGATGTCTGTGTCTTGACATGATCCATCTGAAAGTCCAGGACATCAGAAGTTCAAGTAGGTCAGTTCAGCATATCTGACGAGGAGATTTACCAAGGCTGTATATTCTGTAATATAAAAGTCTCAAAGCAAAATTTTAGTATCTTCAAGATTCACACACACACACACACACACACACACACACACACACACACACACACACACTATATATATATATATCTTCTGCACCTGAGATTCTCTCTTCCAAGCATATGATCTGAAGACACAAGCTGGAGTAGCCATTCTAATATCGAATAAAATCGACTTCCAACCCAAAGTTATCAAAAAAGACAAGGAGGAACACTTCATACTCATCAAAGTTTAAATCCTCCAAGAGTAACTCTCAATTCTGAATATCTATGCTCCAAATGCAAGGGCAGCCACATTCATTAAAAACACATTAGTAAAGCTCAAAGCACACATTGCACCTCACACAATAATAGTGGGAGACTTCAACACACCTCTTTCATCAAGGGACACATAGTGGAAACAGAAACTTAACAGGGACACAGTGAAACTAACAGAAGTTATTAAACAAATGGACTTAACAGATATCTATAGAACATTTTATCCTTAAACAAAAGGATATACATTCTTCTCAGCACCTCAAGGGATCTTCTCCAAAATTGACTATATCATTGGTCACAAAACGGGCCTCAACAGATACAAAAATATTGAAATTGTCCCATGCATCCTATCAGACCACCATGGACTAAGGCTGATCTTCAATAACAACAAAAATAATGGAAAGCCAACATTCACGTGGAAACTGAACAACATTCTTCTCAATGATACCTTGGTCAAGGAAGGAATAAAGAAAGAAATTAAAGACTTTTTAGAGTTCAATGAAAATGAAGCCACAACATACCCAAACCTATGGGACACAATGAAAGCATTTCAAAGAGGGAAACTCATAGCTCTGAGTGTCTCCAAAAAGAAATTGGAGAGAGCACACACTAGCAGCTTGACAACACATCTAAAAGTTCTAGAAAATAAGGAAGCAAATTCACCCAAGAAGAGTAGACAGCAGGAAATAATCAAACTCAGGGGTGAAATTAACCAAGTGGAAACAAGAAGAACTATTCAAAGAATTAACCAAACTCGGAGTTGGTTCTTTGAGAAAATCAACAAGATAGATAAACCCTTAGCTAGACTCACTAGAGGGCACAGGGACAACATCCTAATTTACAAAATCAGAAATGAAACGGGAGACATAACAACAAATCCTGAAGAAATCCAACACACCATCAGATCCTTCTACAAAAGTCTAGACTCAACAAAACTGGAAAACCAGGATGAAATGGACAAATTGCTAGACAGATACCAGGTACGAAAGTTAAATCAGGATCAAGTTAACAATCTAAACAGTCCCATATCCTCTACAGAAATAGAAGCAGTCATTAATAGTCTCCCAGCCAAAAAAAAAGCCCAGGACCAGATGGGTTTATTGCAGAGTTCTACCAGACCTTCAAAGAAGATCTAATTCCAGTTCTGCACAAACTATTCAACAAAATAGAAGTAGAAGGAACTCTACCCAACTCATTCTATGAAGCCACAATTACTCTGATAACTAAACCACAGAAAAACTCAACAAAGATAGAGAACTTCAGACCAATTTCTCTTATGAATATAGATGCAAAAGTACTCAATAAATTCTCACTAACCGAATCCAAGAACACATTAAAGCAATCATCCATGCTGACCAAGTAGGTTTTATTCCAGGGATGCAGGGATGGTTTAATATACGGAAATCCATCAATGTAACCCATTATATAAACAAACTCAAAGACAAAATCCACATGATCATCTCGTTAGATGCAGAAAAAGCATTTGACAAGATCCAACACCCATTCATGATAAAAGTCTTGGAAAGATCAGGAATTCAAGAACCATACCTAAACATGATAAAGCAATCTATAGCAAACCAGTAGCAAACATCAAAGAAAATGGTGAGAAACTTGAAGCAATCCCACTAAAATCAGGGACTAGACAAGGCTGCCCACTTTCTCCCTACCTATTCAACATAGTTCTTGAAATCCTAGCCAGAGCAATTCAACAACAAAAGGAGATCAAGGGGATACAAATTGGAAAAGATGAAGTCAAAACATCACTTTTTGCAAATGATATGATACTATATATAAGTGAATCTAAAAATTCCACCAGACAACTCCTAAACCTGATAAAGAGCTTCGGTGAAGTAGCTGGATATAAAATTATCTGAAACAAGTCAATGGCCTTTCTCTACACAAAGAATAAACAGGCTGGAAAAGAAATTAGGGAAACAACACCCTTCTCAATAGTCACAAATAATATAAATATCTTGGCGTGACTCTAACTAAGGAAGTGAAAGATCTGTATGACAAGAACTTCAAGTCTCTGAAGAAAGAAATTAAAGAAGATCTCAGAAGATGGAAAGATCTTCCATGCTCATGGATTGGCAGGATGAATATTGTAAAAATGGCTATTTTGCCAAAAGCAATCTACAGGTTTGATGCAATCCCCATCAAAATTCCAACTCAATTCTTCAACGAATTAGAAAGAGCAATCTGCAAATTCATCTGGAATAACAAAAATCCTAGGATAGCAAAAACTCTTCTCAAGGATAAAAGTACCTCTGCTGGAATCACCATGTCTGACCTAAAGCTTTACTACAGAGCAATTGTGATAAAAACTGCATAGTACTGGAATAGTGACAGACAAGTAGACCAATGGAATAGAATTGAAGACCCAGAAATGAACCGACACATCTATGGTCACTTGATCTTCGACAAGGGAGCTAAAACCATCCAGTGGAAGAAAGACAGCATTTTCAACAAATGGTGCTGGCACAACTGGTTGTTATCATGTAGAAGAATGTGAATTGATCCATTCCTATATCCTTGTACTAAGGTCAAATCTAAGTGGATCAAGGAACTTCACATAAAACCAGAGACACTGAAACTTATAGAGGAGAAAGTGGGGAAAAGCCTCAAAGATATGGGCACAGGGGAAAAATTCCTGAATAGAACAGCAATGGCTTGTGCTGTAAGATCGAGGATTGACAAATGCGACCTCATGAAACTGCAAAAAAAATGGGAATGGGTGGGTAGGGAAGTAAGGGGGGAGGGAATGGGGGACATTTGGGATAGCATTGGGAATGTAATTTATTAAAATAAGTAATAAAAAATATTTAAAAAAAACTCAAAAATCACACCCATTTTGAGAATTAAAACAATCTAAGACAAATGAAGTAAACTAAAATACTGTATGTGCATACTATTAGGTCATTTCTATTTTGCCATGCAAGATAATAAACCAGAATTCCAGTGGAGCCCATTGTAGACGGAATTTGAGTATCCTGTGAGGCATATTAGAGATATATATCTCTATACCATTTTTTGGTTTGGCTCTCTGTCTACAGCAGCTATCTTATTATACCATCTATCTGTTCTGCTCTCTGCCTGGAGACACAGATATTATTAATTAATATCTGCCTAATATCTATCTGTTGATCTCTCTACCTGGAGTCACACACATTCATATTTAATACCTGATCAAAGCAGGCAATGATTACCATGGCAATGATTACTACTGACTTGAGTAGAGAGACGAGTCAGTGACTAATTATCTAATTTTCCCTATCTTATTTCCAAACCGCAGTTGAAATTGCCCCACATGATTCAGACACAATCTATATATAAATCTATCGTAAAAGCAAGTAATCTCAATTTTAAATTCACAATTTAATTCCTCTGCCTAAAACGTATGCAACATATTTTTTTTCTCTCTTCTAACTCAGAGTAGTCTGCAACTCCCCACAATATGCTACCTCAGAGTTACTTTCTTTGTTTCAACCCCCACACTTTAGTATATGTAACTAGTCTCAGTGCTCACTTAACAAAATAAAAATAAAAATAAAATAAAATAAAACTCTAAATCTCAGGCTAATAATCTTAAATTTCTATTGTATTCTTGCCCAACACTTTGGTTTTTCACCTATTGCATGAAATATTAAAAAATGAACCAGCAGGCTTCCCACACTTACTTCTGGCAACAGACTCCAGCCAGGTGATCTCAACTCAGAGGACTCTGTGGACCAGAGCTCCCCGAGTCCATAGCTGCCACATCAGACCCACACAATGGCCATTCACCCCGTGGTCAGCCTCTACATCACCCATCATCCCGGTAGAAAAAATACTTTTGAAGCTTATAATTAAGCAATCAAATTTATGTATCAATAAATTCTCAGTTCACAAGATGCCAATACAATAATTTTAAAACCAATTGATAATGATAAAATCTGTCAACCTAGATTAGACAAATTATTCCAAATATTCTATCCTTTATGATATCATAACTACCTGTGGCTAATAAAACCACACTAGATCTGACTCTTCTTCCTGTCCAACCATGTCCATCTCAGCAATTCCTTTCTCCTCCCCCAATCTCTGTCTCTACAACTCTTACATCTGCATCCCTTTTCCCTGTCCAATCACATGCCTCCTGGTGCCCTAATATTTTAGTGTGATTGGACAAGAAAAATCCTGTCACACAATATATCAATTTCTTTCACAGTAACTTCTATGCTCAACATTCTCATTCCCATCTCTTGTATTCTTTTGGCTATGTTTGTGTCTATAGTTCCTGTTCTCTTTCCTAGAATTTCCATCTCCAGGGTAGCTTCCATTTTGTGATTTGTTCATTGCTTCTATTTCCATTTTTAGGTCTTAGACAGGTATGTTTCTTTCCATCACATGTTTGATAATATTTTCCGATATTTTAAAGGGATATATTTGTTTCCTCTTTAACTGATTTTGATTCTTTGAGTCTGTTTTCTTGTATTTCTTTAAGAAAATCATTTATATCCTCTTTACAGGCCTTGATCCTCTTCATATTAAGGGACTTAAGGTCAGAATATTGTTCTGCAGGAGTGTTAGGATATCCAGGGCTGGCTGTAGTAGGTGAGCTGTGTACTGATGATGTCATATTGCATAGGCTTCTTCTGATTATGATCTTGTACATGCCTTTAGCTAGAGGTATCTGGTTGTCTCTGGCATTAGCTGGCCTTGGTATTCCATATTGGAGCAGGCCTCTCAGGAGGCAGGTAACATTGTGAAGCAAAGATTATAGCAGGTCACCTAGGCAACAGGCCAAGCTGTGTCTCTAGTTAAAGCAGTCCTCCTGTACCCCAGATAAGAACAGATCTCCTGGGAGAAAGGCAGATTTGTGTGGTGAGTGGGCAGGTATTCTGATCTATGAGTGCAGTTGGAGAAGACATGGGACTCAAACAGTTCAACACAGACACCATGTCTGCTGGGCTCTGTGTGGTCCCAGCAGGTGTAGGGATTCGGGTGGGTGATCTTATGTGTGTGTCTGGTTAGAGCAGACCTCTTGGAAGGTACGTAGGGCTAGCAATAGACACCAATCACCGCAAGTGTATATGTATATGTGTGTGTGTGTGTATAATATATATATATATAATTGTGTATGCATACATATATGAATATAGTATATATTAAGTATATAAATACACATACCTATATATTATATATAAGATATATGTATTTGTGTTCACATTTCTTTTTTTTTTTTTTTTTTTTTTTGGTTTTTCGAGACAGGGTTTCTCTGTATAGCCCTGGCTGTCCTGGAGCTCACTTTGTAGAACAGGCTGGCCTCGAACTCAGAAATCTGCCTGCCTCTGCCTCTCGAGTGCTGGGATTAAAGGCGTGTGCCACCACGCCCGGCATGTTCACGTTTCTAAATATTTAAGTATAACTTGATTAGTATGTATAATGATCTTGTGTGCATGTTTTCAGGGTTTTCTATTAAGTTTAGGAAAATCAGTTCATTTACTCTTCCATGGTAAAGGATATTTCTCTATCCCTCAAGATTCTTTACTTGCTTCTAATTCTTAGTTTAGGTTGGTGTCTCCTGGGCTTTCCTAAGTCACATTAGCCTATCTAATGCTATACTTGTTCAGCTCATATTTTGAGAACTGTCTATCCAGTCCTTTGCAATATTTATTGGGATATATGGTTTTATGGGGTTTTAATTTTTTAGTTCTTTATATATTCTAAGTATCAAAGTGATATATTATTGGCTACCTCTTCAGTTTTTTTAATAAATTCTGTTGCTGAGAAGAGTTTTGTTTTTTACTTTATTTAATGACAATCTATTTGTCAATAGAGTAAGATCATATGCTATTGGATTTCTTTTCAGAAAATCCATGCCTTTGTAGGTATCTTATATGTTTTCTACACGAATTTCACTAGCAGACTCAATTTTTTAAGTTATAATAAAGTTTTTTTTGAATTGTACTTTTGAGCAAGGTAAGGGATAAAGATTTAAAGTCATTTGTATAAATGTGGATGTATAGTAATTTTAATCTCACAATATGGTGCTTTATTAAGGTATTTTATCCAAAGTCTGTGTGATTCACCTGCAATACAGTCAAGCCATACACCTTTAATCCATCTGTCTGAAATATAGACATATAATTTGTACACACACTTAATACCAAGGAATGTAAGTAAGTTTAGTTTAGTTATATATAAGGAAGTTGACATGTTTGAAGGTGATGCCTAATTGAAGGACTGACAAAGTGCTGAGTCAGGGAAAGAATTGACCGAGTTAGAGATAGAATATGCTCAACTCTCATAAGAAGAGAACAGAGAAGAAAAGATATTTAAGAGACACTCAGGTAGAGAGAGTCAGTCAGTCAGTGTTCAGCACAGTGGAGGCAGTCTGTCAGTTGGAAGCTCAGTTATTTGGGAGTCAATCCAGTGAGTGTAGTAGAGTGGATTTGATTTGGTTCATGAGTTCATGAAGTTCAATACAGGTCAGCAGAGACAGTTGAAGCAGGAGATAAGGGTCCAGAATATTAGAACAAATTGCCAGAAGTAGTGTGAGGCCAAGCAGAGCAATTAAGTGAGAAGCCAGAGAAGCAAGATTGAATCAGTCAGCTTGGAGAGGATTTGAGCCAGAATAGCTGAGTTGAACAAGCCATCCAGAGTTCAGTAAAAGCTAGAAAGTGTCAAATTATTTAGCAATAAGCTACCAAGATGACAATTACATCAAGCCAAGAAAAGGTATATTTACAGGTTGATATCCAGCTTTTTTCAGTACCATTTGTTAAAGAAGCTTTTTTCAATATGGATATTTAAAAACTTTGTAAAAACATAACTGTCTCTATTTTGAGAGCTTATTTCTGAGACTTCTATACTACTGATATACACTTCTAATTTTGTCCTTGTAGAATACTTTTTTAAAAACTATGGCACTATAGCCAAATTCGATGTCAGAATTTTGATATCTTAAGTATTGTCATTAATAATTAATATTGCTTTTTGTACATAGGGTGTAAATGATCATTTCAATTATTTCTATTTTAATTCTGTGAGAAGTATCTTTAGACTTTTTGGTGGGGATTTGACTGAATCTTTAAACTAGTTTTGAGAATACAATAATTTCTCAAAGTATTATTTCTGTTAACCCATGAGCCTGGAAGATCTTTCTATCTCCCAATGTCTTTTACAATTTCTTTTCTCAATTATTTAAAGGTTTTATTATTGAGTTATTTTACCACCACATTTATTTTTATTCTGAGGCTTCTTTTAACTCAGCATGAATGGGATTTTTGTATGTTAACTTCATATCTCCCTAACCTGTTAGAAGTATTTGTTGGCTATCATAGTCTTGTACTTGAGCTTCTAAGGTCTTTGAGAAATGCTATTTGTAAGTAGCTCCAGTTTGCCTTTTTCTGTTTCTATTTATGTCCTTTTAAGCTTTGTTTTGAATATTTTATTGAGTAAGAGTGAAGAGCATGGTCACCCTTATCTCATTTCTAACTCTTCAGATGTGTCTTTTCAAATAAATTGTTAACTATATGTTCATTCTATATATCCCTAATTGCTGTGTGAGATATGTTTTTTTCTATTCCTGTTTTCCTCTGGGCTTTGAACATGAAGTAATAGTAAACTTACTCAAATATTTTTGCTGCATCTATTGAGATGTTCATGTGTTTTCATAAAATAAAGTCATTTAAATGTTTGGTTATATTTATTAATTTTCATACATTGAGCAAACTGTATTCTACTGGAATAAAACTTACTTAAATATGATCCATAGTTGCTTTAATATGTTTTGAATTAGATATATAAATATGATACAAAGAATTTTTCCATCTATGTCCAAGTTAATTAGTATATAGTTGCTTGTTTAGGTTATATATTTTTTTCTGGTTTGGGTTTTATGGCAATATTAGCTTTGTAGAAAGATTTTTACAAAACACATGAAACTCAAGAAGAAGGAAAACCAAAGTGTGGATATTTCGATCTTTCTTAGAAAGCAGAACAAAATACCCATAGAAGGAGTTACAAAGTACAGAGCAGAGATTGAAGGAATGACCATCCAGAGAGTGCCTTACCTGGGGATCCATCCCATAAACAATCACAAAACCCAGACACTTTGCAGATGCCAACAAGATTTTGCTGACAGGAGTCTGATATAGCTGTTGCCTGAGAGGCTCTGCCAGTGCCTGGCAAATACAAAAGTTGATCCTCACAACCATCCACTGGACCCAGCACAGGGTCCCCAATTAAGATGCTAGAGAAAGTACCCAAGGATCTGAAGGGGTTTGCAGCCCCATAGGAGGAACAACAATATGAACTAACCAGTACCCCCAGAGCTCCCTGGCACTAAACAACCAATCAAAAACAAACAAACAAACAAACAAACAAAAAACAAAAACAAAAAATACAAAAAACAAAACAAACAAAACAACAACAACAACAAAACCCACATGGTAAGACTCCTGTCTCTAGCTTCATATATAGCAGAGGATGGCCTAGTAGGTCATCGATGGGAGGAGAGGCCCTTGGTCCTGTGAAGGTTCTATGCTCCAGTGTAGGGGAATGCTAGGGCCAGGAAGCAGGAGTGGATGGGTTGGGGAGCAGGGGGAGGGGATAGAGTGTTATTGGAGGGTAAAATAGGAAAAGAGATAACATTTTAATGTAAATAAAGAAAATATCTAATGAAAAAAAAATTAAGTATAAAGGTTGCTCCTAGGACTTCATTAGCTATACTACAACTATATGTGTAAGTTGTGGTCTCATTTTCATTTGATTTTAAAGTTTTAAATAAATTCTGTCAGTGTTTTCCTCAATGGTCAAATTGTGATTCAAGTATATATTGTTTAGTACTTACATAGTTCTGTAGCTAATTTTCTTATTGACTTCTTCTTATTTCAGTATAATCTAACACAATAGATAATGACCAATTTGAGTTCTAGTATTTATTAAGGCTTGCTTCATGTCCTATAGTATAAATAATAAAACATTTTCTGTGGGATGCTGAGTAAATTGTATATTTGGTATCTATTTAGTGGATTCTGATTATATTTGACAGTATTATCCTATATCATGTACTTTCTCTGTTTGTTGCTATTCCATAATTGTCTTCTGTGTACTTTTATGCTTTTTAAAATTTATATGTGAAATAAACAAGGGATGTTTATATTTAAAATATTGAAAGCTTTTCCCTAAAATTTCAACTGATTAGGTCACAGTTACTTTCTCACATAGTATTTGAAAGGACCATTTTTAATTTTCATAATTTATGTTGTTTGTTTTTTTAAATTGGGATCTATTTATATAGTCTATAAGGGCCTAGAACTATGTAGACCAGAGAGTCCTCAAACTTAATGATCTGCCTGCCCCTGCACACTGAATGTTGAGACTGAAGGTTACATATTTATGTATATAATTTTACACATTCCTATATTATAGATTTGCATACAAAAATAAAGATATTTTGGTTTTTTTGTTTTTGAATTGGGAGTGTAGTTTATACAGGTGACACCATCCATTTAAGTTAATGTTCATGTTTTGTTCAGCTAGTGTTTATATTTTTTTCAACTTTATGGTACAAATGATAGTCTCCAGTAATGGGAAAGAGAAAATACCCCTTCATGATCAGTCTGTTTTCCATGGCAGTGAAATTATGTGACAGTAAAAACATCCAATCTAAAGTCTTCCAAATGAAAATATTATCAAAATGAACATTAATGATTTCTTTTTTTCCATTTTTTATTAGGTATTTAGCTCATTTACATTTTCAATGCTATACCAAAAGTCCCCCATACCCACCCTCCCCACTCCCCTACACATCCACTTCCCCTTTTTGGCCCTGGTGTTCCCCTGAACTGGGGCATATAAAGTTTGCAAGTCCAATGGGCCTCTCTTTCAAGTGATGGCCTATTAGGCCATCTTTTGATACATATGCAGCTAGAGACAAGAGCTCCGGGGTACTGGTTAGTTCATATTGTTGTTCCACCTATAGGGTTGCAGTTCCCTTTAGTTCCTTGGGTGCTTTCTCTAGCTCCTCCATTGGGGGTCCTGTGATCCATTCAATAGCTGACTGTGAGCATCCACTTCTGTGTTTGCTAGGCCCTGGCATAGTCTCACAAGAAACAGCTATATCTGGGTCCTTTCAGCAAAATCTTGCTAGTGTATGCAATGGTGTCAGCGTTTGGAAGCTGATCATGGGATGGATCTCTGGATACGGCAATCACTAGATGGTCCATCCTTTCGTCACACTTCCAAATTTTGTCTCTGTAACTCCTTCCATGGGTGTTTTGTTCCCTATTCTAAGAAGGGGCAAAGTGTCCACACTTTGGTCTTCGTTCTCTTGAGTTTAATGTGATTAGCAAATTGTATCTTATATCTTGGGTATCCTAACCTCCCGGCCAGAGGACAGGTGTCCGCCTGGTTCGTAAGCCCTCTGCCTCAGGAGCAGCAGGCGCCAACTTGGTTCTGGGACTCAGCCGAACTTAGGAACTTAGTCTGCACAGGTGAGAGTGTGCACCACATTAATGATTTCTAATGGTAAGAAAACTCAGAAAGAAATGGTTAAATTAGAATTAACAGATAAGGAATTAAAGAAAATCAGTTACAGAGAATTTGGATTTCTTTTTGTGAAATTGGTCACTAGGTCTCCCCCAGAGGCTGATAGTCAACTCAGTGGGAGTCCCAGAAGGAGGTCTGAAACTCATTAAAGTCAACTAACATTTTATCTGGGATGTTAATTTCTTCCTAGAAGCAGCTAATCACAGAAGACTGCAAAATTCTGTCCAAGATCAAGATCAGGGCAATTTTCTTTCTGTGTTCCATCTCTGCTTAAGATATTAATTAAAGATTTGCCTTAGCAAGTAATGATCTATCTCAATGGTTTTGTTTTAAGATTATTTCTGTAATTAGTAGCTTTGTCAATCTTACTTTACATTTCTTGATTAGTCTAAAAAATTCAGCATACCCTTAATTCATATAATGAATATATAATTATAATCACTAGAAGTATGGATATGTAAGAAGATTTTATTCATTTAAATAAGTCCAATATACTACAAAAATTTTCCAAGTTAATTTCTGTGGTGATATGGTTATAGCTATTACATGTTGCATTTGGTTGCAGGCTTTTTTTATTTTGGTATAATTTAGAGTATTTCAGTGACATAAATCCCCTTGTTATTAATCAAATAACTTAGTTATATAAGTGTTAAAGAACTTCCCATGGCTGTAGCATAGACTTAAATTCCTTCTATGTCTTCCATCATAAATATCCAAAAAATGTTGTAAGATTATTTTCATTGTTCTCAACATGTTTACTTACATTGGGTTCCTCTCACTTTGCCTTCTTGAACCCACAGGAAAAGACAAAAATTACACTTCTCATGGTTTTAAATAAAATACGTGCATCTATCTTTTTCAATGAAAAGTATTTTATTTCAGTAATGTATATATGTGGAGAGGGATGCAAACATATGAGTGTAGTTGTCTGCTGAGACCAGAAAGGCAATGACCATGAATCTGGAGATGTAGGCTGTGGTAAGCTGCCTATATGAATGTCAGAAGCTGAATTGGAATCCTTTGGAATAATAGAACTTACTTTTAACTGCAGAGCAATTTCTCTAGCTCCATTTATTTTTGTTTGTTTGTAAAACTAGCACTATATTTCAGTAACTCATGTTTTTTCTACTTACAAGGTTCAGATAATAAGTACTATTTAAAGAAAAACTGTAGCTCTGTTTTAAGATACTATATACAGTCTGATTTTCTTAATAGTGAGTTTCATTTTTTCACTTAATATGATTAATATAATTAATATAATTTATAACTAAATATAACTTTCTGGCAATGACATGGCAACAACTATCTTTTAATACTTTATTTAGCCAAATATTGAATAATTGAAATTATGTTCAATGCAATAAAAATAAATGGACTAATAAATGTAAATTCAGTGTTATATATTAACCTGATTACTCCTTTTATATTATGTGTTTGCCAGATAATACATAATTTCTCTAAAGACTTCAAAACTTTCTATAAATGAAATTTTTGTGGAATAAATGAACTTTTCTTTTCAACCATTCTGGTTTCAGTAAATGGGGAATTTATGAAAGTAAATTAGTAAAAGATAAATGAATTATATGTAGTAGCTTAAGGCAAACAAAGGAATTGGAGCTTGGGGATTCTGACTGGATAATGGAAGCTTTCTGAAGATGAGGAATGCCAATTTATGATAAGAGATAGCATGTTATGACTGTTACTCTCTCATGAGATGAGTGGTCTCCTGACATAGCAATCCTCCTGACAAACTTGTAGTTTTAGAAATGAACAAATTATGGCCCTGTGTTTAGGTGAATTGGAAGAAAACAAAGATCTTCTGTGTTTGTTTCCTCTCCAGGTGTGCCTCAGTTTACAACATGGGAGATGGAATACATTTTCAGAAAAACAAAATGTACAAAACTTACCAACTGAAGAGCATGCCATTTCCCACACACTCTAGAGTGATGATTATTTGTCCTCATGATTTTATAGCTGATTGTGAACTGTGGCTCCCTCACAATATCAAATCATTATTATGTACCTAATTAGATATTCAAAGTAAAGTGGCAGATAAATGCTATGTATAACTGCCATCAGGTTAATGAAAGAAAAAAAGATAAATATTGAACATTCTCCTAATCTTACTTCCCTTCAATTTGAAAAGACAGTATACATATTACCATGAGGCTCAAAGGCCATAATGATCAAGACTGTAAATGTTATCCTCCGAATGAGAAAACCCTCACCTTCACTTGGATTTTTTTTAAAAGATATATTATTTATTTACATTTCAAATGGTATCTCCTTTCCTTGTTTCCCTTCCAAAATCCCTGTATTCCCTCCCCTTCCCCTGCTCACCAACCCACCTAATCCCTCTTCCCTGGCCCTGGCATTCCCCTACACTGGGGCATAGAACCTTCCCAGGACCAAGAGCCTCTCTTCCCATTGATGACATACTAGCCCATCCTGTGCTACACATGCAGCTGGAGCCATGAGTCCTACCATGTGTACTCTTTGGTAGGTGTTTTAGTCCCTGGGAGCTCTGGGGGTATTGGTTAGTTATTGTTGTTCCTCATATGGGGCTGCAAACACCTGCAGATCCTTGAGTATTTTTTCTAGCTCCTTCATTAGGGACCCTGTGCTCAGTCCAATGGTAGGCTGAGATCATCCACCTTGGTATTTTTGAGGCTCTGGTGGAGCCTTTCAGGAAACAGCTGTAACAGACTTCTGTCAGCAAGCAATTTTGTCATTTACAAAAGTGTCAGGGTTTGGTGATTGTATATGGGATTGATCCCCAGGAGAGGCAGCCTCTGGATGGTTGTTCCTTCAGTCGCTGCTCCAAACTTTGTCCCTGTTACTCCTTCCATGGGTATTTTGTTCCCCCTCTTAAGAAGAATCAAAGCATCCACACTTAGGTCTTCCTTTTCTTGAATTTCATGTGGTTTGTGAATTGTATGCTAGGTATTCAGATCCTTTGAGCTAATATCCTCTTACCAGTGAGTACATACCATGTGTGTCCTTTTGTGACTGGGTTACTTCACTCAGGTTGATATTTTCTAGTTACATCCATTTGCTTAAAATTTTCATAAATTCATTGTTTTTAATAGCTGAGTAGTACTCCATTGTATAAATGTACCACACTTTATGTATCCATTTTTACGTCCCTCTTGTTGAGGGACATAACATGGGACCAATTTCCCTTATGAATATTGATGCAAAAATACTCAATAAAATTCTCACAAACTAAATACAAGAGCACATAAAAATGATCACCGTGATGGTTTGTATATCCTTGGACCAGGGAGTGGTATTATCTGAAGGTGTGGCCTCGTTGGAATAGGTGTGACCTGGTTGGAATGGGTGTGTCACTGTGGGTGTGGGTATAAGATCCTCACCCTAGTTGCCTGGAAGTCAGTCTTCCACTAGCAGCCTTTGGATGAAGACATAGAACTCTCAGCTCCTCCTGCGCCATGCCTGCCTGGATACTGCCATGCTCTCACCTTGATGATAATGGACTGAACCTCTGAACCTGTAAGCCAGCCCCAATTAAATGTTGTTTTTTATAAGACTTGCCTTGATCATGGTGTCTGTTCACAGCAGTAAAACCCTAACTAAGACAATCACCCATCATGATCAAGTAGGTTTCATCTCAGTGATAACAATTTTCTTCATAGGATGACATTATAGTCTCCATTATATTTTTAAGTAGCAAACACTGGGGTGTTATAGGTGTTTCGTTTGTGTTCTCTTGCTACCATAATGCACCATGACCAAAGGTACAGAGTAAAAAGTTACAGACCATTGCTAAGGAAAGTCAAGGCAGGAATTTAAGGTAGGAGCTTAAAGTATAAACCATGAAGGAAAAGTTGCTTCCTAGCTTGATTCTTTGGCCTTCTCAGTCCAGGGTTACTTCCTTGGGATGATACCACGCACAGTGGACTTGAAACTCCTATAATGAATAGAAATTAAGAAAATGGCCCATAGACATGTCTACAGGCCAATAATGTTGAAGTAATTCTTCACTTACGGTTTCATCTTCTCATAAAAGTCTATCTTTGTGTGAGTTTGTCAGATTAAGGTAATTATGATTATTCTTATACAGAGTCCCAAAGGTTTCTGATACCTATGCACCTCGACCTTGTGATAGCTGTCTCAAAATATATTATTTTAACTGCTACTTGGTACCTGCCTGCTGACATTATTTCTGCCATGATAATTATATGCTATCTTCCAATTAAATATTTTCTTTTTTATAAGTTGCCTTGGTCATGATTTTATTTTCCAATAAAAAAATTAAAGGAAACAGAAGTTTGTCCTAGGAAGTAGTGTGGTACGGAGACAGGCCTAATTTTGTGGTGTATTTTGACCAAATAAAGAGGACTTTGGGACTTTGACCTAGAAGAGTGAAAAGCTATTGAACACTGTAAGCAACTACTGAGCCATCCTAATAGGAAATTCAAAGAGAGTAATACTGATAACAATGAGGATTCTAGAGTCACAGCTCTAGAAGTTTGAGAAGGGAACAGTATTTTTGCAAAATTTTGGCAAAGACTTTGGATTCTTTTTTGCCTTGTCCTAAAACTCTTCAGAGGATAAATTGATGAATTTGGACTAATTTTGCTGGTAGAAAATATGTCAGGATATCTTAATGTTGACTCTGCTGTGTGGTTAAAAGCAATTACTCTTAGGTAGATTTTTCAGTGAATAAAGTGATGCAAAAAAAAGTGCACAATGCAAAATTTAAGAAAAAAAGAGAACATTAGGAAAATATGGAACCATGTCTTATACTCAAAGAGATGAGAAGTTTAAATAAAAGGAGTGGTGTCCTAAGGGCACATCCTTCAAGCCCACCCCAGGTAAGCCTTCAACTTGTAAAAAGGAAATGGTTAACAAATATTCTACTCCAAAAACATGGGAAAGCATATTCAAAATGAAAGCATCAATAAATCAAAGTTTATGGAAATTTAATATAGACCGGTGTTCAGGATCCATCCTAAACATGAATCAGAACTTGGCTACACTGGCCATGTGGCTCTGACTTCAGAGTCATGGAAGATACCACCATAAAGGTGTTGTGTCAGCTGAAGTTAAGAAAAGCTTCTGAGGCCAGGCACATGGCAGTGAGTTCCTGTATGGAGGTACTGTAATGCTATAGCATGAAGCTCAGAAAATGAAGCCTGGAATATGTAGGAAATGTCCAGATGCTGAAAATGTCAAAACTTAGTAAAAAATGCCAGTAAAGGCTACATACAGGGAATTTAATTAGTTCTAGAGAGAGACTGGTTAGAGTTACCAAAACTGTAAAGCAAGAGCAAGCTAATCCCTCTGAAATCACACAAACAGGTGAGGAGTGCAGGATTTGGAATTTACTTTGCTTGTTTTTAGTCTTCCTTTGATGTAGTATTATCCCAATATTCCTCCATTACTCCATTTTGGAATGATAATGTATAGTTAGGTCATTGTATGTAATTTGCTTTTTGATTTTTGTAGGAAATTGCTATTACAAGATATATAAAGAGATTTTATTCATTTGGTATAAAAATGGAAATATTAAATTTGTAGGTAAAGGTGCAGAACCGGAAACATTATACTGAATGACATAGCTATTGGTTAGAGAGGGAAATGCAATATGCTATCACATGTATGAAACTCAGTTTTGGATCCTTTGATTTCTGTGCTTATCTTGGAGTACCTGTAGAAGCTACGAAATTAAAAAAAAATCTTATTCTTGCAGAGAGAGCATTAATAAGGGAGTAGAATAGTAGAGTGAAATTGATATGAATGATGAAAGGGGAGTAAAGGCACATACAGTTTTAAGTAATGATGGTGATGGTATGATAGGGCAAAAGAAGTTTCTAGGGGACTACTAAATGATAGGGCTGTTTGAAAAAGACATATAGGAAGCTATGGTTTATAACCTTCCTTAAAAAGTACATAGGAAAAAAGTTACCCTACATGATGGGGATAATATTCCTTAAAAAAAAAAAACATATCCATAAAGTAATAAGCCAAATTCCAAGCTTAGAAAGTTTTTCTTTTTTTTTAAATTAGGTATTTTCGTTTATTACATTTCAATTGTTATCCCCTTTCCTATTTTCTTCTCAGAAAATCCCCTATCCCCCCAACCCTGCTCCCCAACCCACCCAATCCTGCTTCTTGGCCCTGGCATTCCCCTATACTGGGACATAGTACCTTCACAAGACCAAGGGCCTCTCATCCCATTAATGACCGACTAAGCCATCTTCTGCTACATATGCTACATATGCAGCTAGATACATGAGAGTTCTTGATCTCAAACAACTTCCCTAAACTGACTATTGCTATTGTTGCTGGTTGCCCACTATAACTTGGTGCTAAGTCTATGGTAATTTAAATGAGAAATATCTTTCATAGGCTCATGTATCTGAATCTTCGGTCTGTATTTTATAGCATTATTTTGGGAATTTGTGGACCATTTCTGGAGATGGTACACTTCTAGGGATTGGATTTACATATTTCTTGTATTGATCTACTTGGAGATCCCCAAGATGTTCAACATGCTGTAGCCATGTGCAATCTGCTGAGGAAACCTGATAACAGAGAGTGTAACTGGCCCAGGAGAAAGAAGTTTGTTTCAGTCAACAAACATGAAAGAGGAGTTGGGGATCTGAAGACTGCTTTGACATCAGATATGGAGATAAAGAGCTTGAAGTTTGCCAAGCTGGATTCCTGTCTTTCTTTGGGGATTATAGTTAAGTGATTAGATACATCTTAGAAGAGACTTTGAACTTTTGACATTCAGTGTTGTTGAGACTGATAAAGACTATGGGCACTTGTGAAGTCGGGCTAAATGTATTTCCCATTATGCTATGCTTAGGTATGGCTCCCTTAGACTCATATATTTGAAGAAGTCTATGGGGAAGGGATCAGGGAGCAGAATGTGATGGTTTGTTTACAATCAGCTCAGGGAGTAGCACTATTAGAGGGTGTGGCCTTGTTGGAGTACATGTGTCACTGTGTGTATGGGCTTTAAGGCCCTCTTGCTAGATTCCTGGATTTCAGTATTCTGCTAGAAGCATTCAAATAAAGTAGAAGCTTTACCTTCTCCAGCACCATGTCTGCCTAGATGCTCCTATATTCCTGCCTTGATGATAATGCACTGAACCTCTGAACCTGTAAGCCCGCCCCAATTAAATGTTATCCTTATGAGAATTTTTAAAAAATTGTGTAAGACAAAGGACACTGTCAATAGGAAAAATCAACAACCAACAGATTGGGAAAAGATCTTTATTAATCCTATATCACATAGAGGGCTAATATCAAATACATACAAAGAACTCAATGAAATAGATTCCAGAGAACCAAATAACCCTATTAAAAATGGTGAACAGAGGTAAACAAAGAATTCTCAACTGAGGAATATTGGATGGATAAGAAGCACCTAAAGAATGTTCAACATCCTTATTCATCAGGGAAATGCAAATCAAATCGACCCTGAAATTCGACCTCACTCCAGTCAGAATTGCCAAGATCAAAAATGAAGATTGCTCTGTCATTGTTTCTGCCTTTGGTACTTATAGTATTTGCCCATTTAACAGTGAGTGTCTCCTAGGTTCTTTATAGAAAGTTTGAGAACAGGAAATTTAATCTCTTTAATTATATGAGGTTAATAAATATGTTGATTTTTACAAAACAAAACAAAACAAAACAAAACAAACAAACAAATAGCCCTCAGGTGATAGCAGATGCTGGCAAGGATGTGGAGAAAGAGGAACACTCTTCCATTGTTAGTGGGCTAGCAAGCTGGTACAAATCAGTCTGGCCCTTCCTCAGAAATTCGGACACAGTACAACCTGAGGACCCAGCTATACCACACCTGAGCATAAACCCAAAAGATGTTCCAACATATAACAAGGACATATGCTCCACTATGTTCATAGCAGCCTTATTTATAATAACTAGAATCTGGAAAGAACCTAGATGTCCTTTAACAGAGAAATGGATATATAAAATGTGGTACATTTACACAGTAGAGTACTACTCAGCTATGAAAACAATTACTTCATGAAATTCTTAAGCAAATGGATGGATAGAAAATATCATCCTGAGTGAAGTAACGCAGTCACAAAAGAAAACTCATGGTATGCACTCACTAATAAGTGCTTAATTAGCCCAAAAGCTCAGCATACCTAAGATAAAATTCACAGACCACATGAAGCTCAAGAAGATGGACGACCAAAGTGTGAATGCTTTGGTCCTTCTTAGAAGGGGGAACAAAATACAGGAGGAAATATGGAGACAAATTATGTAACAGAAACTGAAGGAAAGAGAAAATGAAGAGACTGCCCCATCTGGGCATCCACCTTATATACTATCACCAAACCAAGACACTATTGTGGATGCCAAGAAGGGCATGCTGACAGTAACCTTATAGAGCTGTCTCCTGAGAGGCTCTGCCAAAGCCTGACAGAGGCAGATGTTTGCAGCCAACTATTGGAATTAGCATGGGGTCCCCAATGGAGGAGTTAGAGAAGGGACTGAAGGAGCTAAAAGGGTTTGCAACCTCATAGAAATAACAATATCAACAAACCAGAGACTCCAAATCTCCCTGAGGATAAAGCACCAACCAAAGAGTACACAAGGAGGGACACATACGTAACTGAAGACGGTCTTGTCGGGCATCAATGGGAAGAGAGACCCTTGGTCCTGTGAAGGCTTGTTGCCCCCAGTAGAGGGGAATGCCAGGGCAGGGAGGTGGGAGTGGGTGTTAGGGGGAACACCGTTATAAAAGCAGGATGGGATAGGGGGTTTCTGAAGGGGAAATGGGGAAAGGGTATAACATTTTAAATGTAAATAAAATATCCAATAAAAAAATTGAATTGGGTGATTGGCATCTATGCAAACTGGGGGCTGTGTCTATCTACTAGAGATGATCTATACAGGTTCTACCTCTGCTTTGTTGGGTATTTCTGCTAGTGTAATCTCTGTTCGGTCCTGGGAGCCTCTCCCTTTCCCTGTGTCTGGGACTTTCTAGTAGCTAACCCCAGTTCCCCTTCCCCCACTGCTCTATGTTTCTATTCAATTGCCTGACTTTTTGTACTTCTCTCTGTTCCTTTCCCATGCCTGATCCTGCCCCTTATATTCTCCCCCTTCATAATCCATCCCAGGTCCTCCTTTCCTCTACCTTCTGTGATTATTTTGATTCTCCTTCTATGTAGAATTCAAGTATCCACACTTTGGTCTTCTTTCTTATGTGTCATATATTTTGTGAATTGTATTGTGGATAATTTGAGCTTTTGGGCTAATATCCACTTATCAATGAGAACAAACCATATGTACTCTTTTGTGTCTGGGTTACCTCACTCAGGATGATATTTTCTACTTTCATTCATTGTCCTGCAAATTTCATGAAGTCATTGATTTTAATGTACCATTGTATAAATGTACCATGTTTTCTGTAATCCATTCTTCTGTTGTGGTGTAGATAATTTATGTGACCCTGATTTAATTTTGATACTCAGTATCTATATAGAACATCATCCATTTCATCTATATTTTCCAGTTTTGTTAAGTATAGGATTTTGGTGTAGGATCTGAGGATTTTTTTTTATATTCTCAGTTTGTGTTGTTATGTCTCCCTTTACATTTCTGATTTTTAAATATGAATATTGTCTATGTGCACTCTACTTACTCTTGCAAGGAGTTTATCTATCTTGTTGATTTTCTCAAAGAAATAGCTTCTAGTTTTGTTGATTATTTTTGTATAATTCTCTTTGTTTCTACTTGATTTCAGCTCTGAGTTTGATTATTTCCTGATATCTACTGCTCTTGACTGTATTTTCTTCTTTTTGATATAGCTTTCAGATGTACTGTTAAGTTGCTAGTGTATGATCTCTCCAATTTCTTTATGAAGGCACTTAGAGCTCAAACTTTTTCTCTTATTACTGCTTACATCACATCCCATAAGTTTTTTGTATGCTGTACCTTCATTTTTGTTAAATTCTAAAAAGTCTATAAGTTCCTTATTTCTTCCCTGACCAATTTATCATTGCATAGAGAGTTGATCATCTTCCATGTATATGTGGACTTTCTTTATTTTGTGTGTATGTTTGTGTCTGTGTATGTCCTAATTGTAAACTAAAATTCTATGAAGAACTTCCTTTTTTATTTTTTATTTATTTGTATTCTTATTGGATATATTATATATTAACATTTCAAATATTATCACCTTTACCCATTTCCCCCTGCAAACCCCCTATCCCATTCCTTTCCCCTAATTCTATGTGGGTGCTCTCCCACCCACCTACCCACCCACTCCTTCCTCACTTACATGGCATACCCCTCCACTGGGGCATTGAGCCTTCATAGGAAAAAAAGATCTCTCTTCCCAGTGATGCCATATAAGGCCATCCTCTGCTACATATGCAGTTGGAGCCATGGGTCCTTTCATTTGTACTCTTTGGTTGGTGATTTAGTCCCTAGGACCTCAGGGGGATCTGGCTAGTTGATATTATTGTTCTTCCTATACAGTTACAAACCCCTTCAGTTCCTTCAGTGCTTTCCCTAGCTCCTCCATTTGGGTCCCCATACTCAGTTCAATGGTTAGCTGTGATAATCCACTTCTGTATTTTTCAGGCTCTGGCAGAGCCTCTCCAGAGACAGCTATATCAAGCTCCTTTCTGCAAGCATTTCTTGGCATCTGCAATAGTGTCTGTATATGGGATAGATCCCCAGGAGAGGCAGTCTGTGAACTGCCTTTCCTTCTGTCTCTGATCTGCATTTTGTCCCTGTATATCCTTTAGACAGGAGAAATTCTGGGTTAAAAATTTAGAGATTAGTAGATGGTCCCATCCCTCAACTGAGGGAATTTCCTAAAATCTTGATATGGTCTCTATAGGTTCTCCCTTCCATTGGTTGGGCATTTTAGCTAATTTCATCCTAACTGGGTCCTGGGAGCCCATTTCTTTCCTGGTGTCTGGTACTTTCTAGTGGCTACCACCAGTTCCCCATCCCCTATTGCTACATACCTCTGCTTAATTTCCTGACCCTTGGTATATCATTCCTGTTTCATCCTATACCTGATCCTTCTCCTCTCACCTCTTCTCTGTTCCTTCTAATCCCCCCCAAACCTTTACCTCCTGTGAATAATTTGTTCCTCCTTCTAAGAATTACTGAAGCATCCACACTTTGGTCTTCCTTCTTCTTGTGAATTGTATCATGGGTATTCTGAACATTTGGTCTAATACCCACCTATCAGTGAGTGAATACCATACGTGTTCTTTTGTGACTGGGTTACCTTACTCAGGATGATATTTTCTAGTTCCATCCATTTGCTTAAGAATTTCATGAATTCATTGTTTTTAATAGCTGAGTGGTAATCCATTGTGTAAAAGTACCACATTTTATGTGTCCATTCCTCTGTTGAACATCTCGGTTCTTTCCAATTTCTGGCTATTATAAATAAGGCTGTAATAAGTAGAACATGTGTCCTTGTTATATGTTGGAACATCTTTTGGGTATATGCCCAGGTGTGGTATAGCTGGGTCATCAGGCAGTACTATGTCTAATTTTCTGAAGAAGGGCAAGACTGATTTCTAGATTGGTTGTACCAGCTTGGAATCCCAACAAAAATGAAGGGCTGTTTCTCATTCTCCACTTCCTCATCAGTATCTGCTTTCACCTGAGTTTTTTAGCTGAGCCGTTCTGACTGGTGTGAGATGGAATTTCAGTGCTGTCTTGATTTGCATTTCCCTGATGACTAAGGATATTGAACATTACTTTAGGTGTTTCTTTGTTAATCTGGAGTCTAACTTCCTGATTTCTTTGAATATTTTGGATATTAGCCCTCTATTGGATGTAGGATTGGAAAAGATTTTTTTCCCCAATCTTTTGGTTGCTGTTTTGTTCCATTGACAGTGTCCTTTACTTTTATGAGGTCCCATTACTTTATTGTTGATCTTAGAGTGTGAACCATTTTATTTTTACTGTCCAGGAATCTTTCTCCTGTTCCCATGTGTTCAAGTCTTTTGCCGGTTTTCTCTTCTCTTAGATTCAGTGTATCTGGTTTATGTTCAGGTCCTTGATCTTTTTGGACTTGAGCTTTGTACAAGGAGGTAAGACTGTATTGATTTGTTCTGCATGCTAACTGCCAGTTGAACCAACACCACTTGTTGAAAATGCTGTCTTTTTTTCCACTGGATGGTTTTAGCTCTGTTGTCCAAGATCAAGTGACCATAGGTGTGTGGGTTCATTTCTGGGTCTTCAATTCTATTCCATTGATTTACCTTCCTGTCTCTGTATAAATACCATGACTTTTAAATTTTTTTATCATGAATGCCATGTCAGCTTGAGGTCAGGGATGGTGATTCCCTCAAAACTTCTCTTTCTGTTGAGAATAGTTTCCACTATCCTGTTTTTTTTTGTTTGTTTGTTTGTTTGTTTGTTTTTTTGTGGTTTAAAGGTAATTTGAGTATTGCTCTTACTATCTCTGTGAAGAATTGCATTTGAATTTTGATATGCATTGCACTGAATCAGTAGAATGGTTTTGGTCAGATGGTCATATTTACTATATTAATTCTGCCAATCCGTGAGCATGGGGGATCTTTCCATCTTCTGAATTCTTTGATTTCTTTCTTCAGGGACTTGACGTTCTTGTAATACAGACCTTTCACTTGCTGGAATCACACCAAGATATTTTATATTAATTGTGAGTATTGTGAAGGGTGTTATTTCCTTAATTACTATATCACCCTTATTATCCATTCAGTAGAAGAAGGCTACGGATTTGTTTGCGTTAATTTTATATCTGGCCACTTTGCTGAAGTAGGAGTAGGAGTTTTCTGGTGGAATTTTTAGGTTACTTAAGTATACTATCATATCATCTGCAAATTCCAATCATTCCAATTTTATCTCTTTGACATCCTTTTGGAAGGTCACTTCATACTCATCAAAGGAAAAATCTACTAATATGACCTCTCAATTCTGAACATATATGCTATAAGTGCACCCACATTTACAAAAGCTTTGTAAATGTGGGTGCACTTATAGCATATATGTTCAGAATTGCACCTCATACAATAATAGTGAGAGACTTTAACACACCACTTTCATCATCAATGGGCAGATCATGGATATGTACACTAAACAGAGACACAGTGAAATTAACAGAAGTTATAAACCAAATGGATGTAACAGATATTTATAGGTGAATTTCATCCTAAAACAAAAAGGATATATCTTCTTCTCAGCACTTCATGGTACTTTCTCCAAATCTGACTACATAATCAGTCACAAAACAGGCCTCAACAGATATAGGAAGACTGAAATCATTCATCCCATGCATCCTATCAGATCACCCCAGACTAAGGGTAGTCTTCAATAACACACACACACACACACACACACACACACACACACACACACCAGAATTCTCACATACACATTGAAGATGAGCAACTTTACTCAGTGATAACTTTGTCAGGGAAGATATAAAGAAAGAAATTAAAGACTTTTTAGAATTTAATTTAAATGAAGGCAAAACATACCCAAACTTGTGGAACACAGGGAAAGCAGTGATAAGAGAAAAACCCATAGCTCTGAGTGCCTCCAAAAAGAAACTGGAGTGGGCACACACTAGCTGCTTAATAGCATATCTGAAAGCTCCAGAACTAAAAGAACTAAATATACCAAAGAGTAGACAGCAGGAAATAATCAAACTTGGGGCTAAAAATCAACCAAGTAGAAAAAAAAAAAGAACTATATAAAGAATCAACAAAATCAGGAGCTGGTTCTTTGAGAAAATCAACAAGATAGATAAACCCTTATCCAGACTATCCATAGGGCACAGAGACAGTATCCAAATCAACAAAATCAGAAATGAAAAGGGAGACATAAGAACAGAAACTGAGGAAATTAAAAAAATCATCAAATCCTGCTACAAAACCTATACTCAACAAAACTATTAAATTTGGGTGAAATTTTAGACAAATACCAATACCAAAGTTAAATAAAGATCAGATAAACCATCTAAATAGACCCATAAAGAAATAGAAGCAGTCCTTAAAAGTCTCCCAACCAAGAAGCCCAGGACCAGATGAGTTTAGTGCATAATTCTATCAGAACTTCAAAGAAGACATAGTACCAATGTTCTTCAAACTATTCCACATAATAGAAACAGAAGGAATGCTACCAAATTTGTTTTATGAAGCCACAGTTACACTTATACCTAAATCACACAAAGGCCCAACAAAGAAAGAGAACTTCACACCAATTTCCTTTGTTATATTGATGTAAAAATACTCAATAAAATTCTCACAAACCAAATCCAAGAACACATCAAAACGATTATTCACCATAGTCAAATAGGCTTCATCCCAGGAATGTAGGGATGGTTCAATATAAGAAAATCCATCATCATAATCCACTATATAAAAAAAAAAACTCAAAGGAAAAAAGGCACATGATCTTCTCATTAGTTGCTGAGAATGCATTTAACAAAATTCAACACCCTTTCTTGGAAAGATCAGGAATTCAAGGCCAATACCTAAACATAGTAAAAGCAATGTATAGCAAACCAGTATCCAACATCAAACTAAATGGAGAGCAACTTGAAACAATCCTACTAGAATCAGGGACTAGACAAGGCTGCCTACTCTCTCCCTATCTATTCAATATAGTACCCAAAGTCCTAGTATGTGAGCTTTCTGTTGTTTTTGTTATTATTGAAGACCATCCTTAGTCCATGGTTTTCTAATAGAATGAATGGGTTTTAATTCAATCTTCATGTATGCATTGTGACATGTTTTGTGTTTGATTATATGATCAATTTTGGAGATGGTATATTCTTTAGTTTTAGGATGAAATTTTCTGTAGATATCTGTTAAATCCTTTTGTTTCATAACTTCTGTTAGTTTCATTGTGTCTCTGTTTAGTTTCTGTTTCTATTAGCTGTCCATTGATGAACATGTAGTATTGAAGTCTTCCACTATTATTGTGTGAGGTTCAGTGTATGTTTTGAGCTTTATTAATGTTTCCTTTACAAATGTGTGTTTCCTTTCATTTTAGATATAGGTACTCACAATTGAAAGTTCATCTTGCTGAATAGCTTTAGGTGTTCTTCCCTACCTTTTTTGATAACTTTTGATTGAAAGTATATTTTACTGGATATTAGAATTGCTACTTCAGCTCATTTCTTAGGTCCATTTGCTTGGAAAGTTTTTCCAGACTTTAACTCTGAGGTAGTGTCTGTCTTTGTGAAAATGACATGTTTCCTGTATGCAGCAAAATTCTGGGTTCTGTTTAGGTATCTAGGCTTCAGACTATGAATTTTTTAAATTGGGGAATTTCGTCCATTGATATTGAGATATAATAAAGACAAATGATTATTTGTTTCTGTTATTTTTCTTGTTAGAGGTGTATTGTGTCTGTGTGCTTCTCTTATTTTGGGTTTGTTGTGAGAAGATTAATTTCTTACTTTATCTTGGGTGCAGTTTCCCTCCTTGTATTGGAGTTTTCCTTCTATTATCCTCTGTAGAGCTGGATTAGTAGAAAGATTTTGTTTAAATTTTGTTTTGTGATGAAATATCTTGGTTTCTCCATCTATGGTGATTGAGAGTTTTGCTGGGTATAGTACCCAGGGCTTGCTTTTTGGTTCTCTTAATGTCTGTGTGACATCTGCTCATGGTCTTCTGGCTTTTTGCATCTTTGGTAACAAATCTGGCGTAATTCTGATAGACCTGGCTTTATATGTTACTTAAGTTTTTCTCTTACTTCTTTTAATATTCCTTTTTGTTCCATGCATTTGGAATTTTGATTACTATGTGATAGGAAGAATTTGTTTTCTAGTCCAACCTATTCTGTTTTCTGTAGGCTTCCTGAAAGTTTATGGGCATCTCTTTCTTTAGGTTAGATGTGTTTTCTTCCATAATTTTGTTGAAGATATTTACTGGCTCTTTAAGTTTGGAATCTTCACTCTTTTCCATATCTATTATTCTTAGGTTTGGTCTTTTCATTATGTCCTGGATTCCTTGGATGATTTTAGTTAAGAGCCTTTTTATTTTTATTTATTTTTATTTTTTTTCACTGTTGTGTCTTATTCTATATTGTCTTTTATGCCTGAGGTTTATTCTTCTATCTTTTATATTCTCTTGGTGATGCTTGCATCTGTGACTCCTGCTCTCTTTCCATATCCAGGTTTGTATCCATTTCTGATTTCTTTATTGTTTCTATTTCAAATTTTAGATCCTTGATGGTTCTGTTCAATTCTTTTACTTGTTTGATTGTGTTTTCCTTTATTTCTTTAAGGGCTTCTACCTGTTTTCCTGTGTTCTCCTGTGTTTCTTTAAGGAAGTTATTTATGTCCTTCTTAAAATCCTCTATCATCACTATGAGATGAGATTTTATATCTGAATCTTGGTTTTCAGTGGTGTTGTAATATCCAGAACTTGCTATGGTGGGAAAAATGGGTTCTGATGTTGCAAACTACCATTGGTTTCTGTTGCTTGTGTTTGTCTCTTGCCATCTGGTTATCTCTAATATTAATTGCCTTGCTTTTTCTGACTGGAGCCTGGTTATGTTGGATCTCCTTGGGTCAGGATGTCTCTAGGTACCAGTTGGGGTCTGGAGAGCAGGTCTTGGGTGCAGGTGTCAGACCCCTTTGGGTCAAGCTCTTTCTGGATGTGGTTGTTGTGGGAAAGCAGAGCACAGGATCTGCTCCTGGACACTGATGCAAACTGGAACATATATCTCTAGTTAGGGGCTCTTCCTGCTTTCTCTGGGTCCATGGGATGTCCCAGTTAGGTCAGGTATTGCAGTGGGTTTTTGGGCCTTACTTGTGATCCTGGGTATGTCCTAACTCCTGAGGGTCAAGATGTCTTTGGATGTGGGCTGGTAGGTGGAGATGGAGCACAGGATCTGCTCCTGTGTGCGGGTGCAAGCTAGGAAGTATGTGTGTCTCCAGCTGGACAAGATTTTGTGTCATGATAGTACTCTTATACTGAATACTCACCCCCAAATATTTCATCTTTCCCTACTTTCAGGAATTCACAGCTTTGAATTAGAACTTCATTCTTTCCTGAAAACAATTGTTCCTGATGTTCTCTTCTCATTGCCTTTCTACCACAAGCAGCTCATTTGTGTCAGGTGATATAGCTTGTATGGTTTTCTATGATTATGATATATTGGTAGACACACCATAGTTATATAGAAAGCTTTAAATATTACTAAGGCAAAACAAAGATCAGGAGAAGAAAAAGAACTATGAAAAGTAATTACAAATAAAATTGAAAAAATGGAAGTGACTCTTAAACTTATAAATATTCAAATTCAATTTTATGAAAGAAATAAAAAATAAAACAGTAAAATACATTTTAGCTTGAATTTGACCAAGTATTTAGACAAAAACAAACAAAAAAGAATCCTCATTCCAGATACTAAGATGACTCTACTTTATTGGCACTAGAGGGTCTCCATCTCTACATATAGAATGACATAAACCAGAAATAGGCCATATTTTTTATAAAACTAGAAATAGGCCATATTTTTATAAAATAAAACAAAATGTGCTACTATGCCCATACTCCAGAGATGAAAGGCCTATTTGAATCATTTCCTATAGTGTAGGAATAACATGAGAACAATGAAGGATCTCTTCATCATTGATTTTAGTTTGTGAATACACAAGGAATCAATTTGGATTACATTTCATGGATAAAACAGGATAAATAAAAATCTACTTGTCTTTTTTCTTTTTTCATTTTCTTTATTGACTGTTGGTAAAAGAAAAAAAATTACTTTAGCTAATAATTGTATACATATCAATTAAAATTGAAGTGTGAGTTTTATGTTTAAAAAGGATTTATTTATTTTATAACACAGTGAAAGAGAAATGTATTACCCTTTGTGACATCTTAAGACATTTGCAAAGAAGGTGCATGTTGTGAATAGCCCTGATGTTGTTTATATTTTGATGTTAATTCTGCTTCCCCAAGAGGGATTGTCTGGGATGAGAAATGAGTCATGTAAATTATGTGGGATTTTTTTGCTTTTAGGATATATTTATATACAGATTTTTTTTAATCACTTGGGGAATTTTGCACATGGTTTGGAACTAAGTTAGGGGAAATTTACTGACTCCTAAGTAGAGATAAGTGATAATTGCCTACTATAAACAGGTATTGATGGATGTCTATGGCTCCAGATAGAGAACATAAGAATAGATGATATAAAGTATGAATAGAAGTCTATGGTTCCAGGTAGACAGCAGAACAGAGAGATGGTATATTAAAGTTTACAGGAAACCCTTTGTTTATGAGCAGACAATAGTACAAATTACTTTGCATAGATGGTAAACTTTCAATACCTTCAGAAATCCACAGAATGTGACATTTAATATAATTTATTAACTTGTTGTTTAGACATATCTTCTCCTAACAGCTCAGCATTTGTGGATTCAAAGAAGCAGCTAAGCATCTCTACCTACAGATGAGGTTTTACATTGTGGCTAGGTAGCCACTGGGCAGAAATTGCCTATTTTTTTTTTCCTGTAGCCCTCTACTGTTCTTGAGTACAAGATACAGGTTAGGACAGCTTAGTTCTGCTGGGACAGAATAAGCTAGTCCTTAATAATTCCTGTTTTTCAAGCACTGTCAGAATATCCTGGGCCAGAAGGCTGAAGTCTGATGCTCCAACTTCCTGACATACTGGAGCTGTATAGGTAGGCAGCGGTCTCAACAATTTGTCTCAGTTCTGGAAGCTATGTTAGGCTTCCTATATTTTCTGATAGTATTGGTTGTTCTCAGATTTCTGATAGGGTTGAAAGACTAGTTGTAGATGCATAGCCAACCCAGGCTATTTAACATTGAGAAAATATATTTGAGAAGATAGTTTTCAGATAGTATACAAGCTAAGCCAGGACATAGCATGGATTTATAAGCCTTTTTAAAGTTAGGATAGATAACAAAGTGTTCTATTTATTTGACAAGAGTGATGGACTGGGTGTTAGGTATATTTTGTACTTTATAAATTACAGAATGGTAATAGTTGTGTTCAGTGTATATCTGAGATTAATTTTTAATTGACCAGTAACAGGAAATGTTGTGGATAGCCCTGGTGCTGTTTGTATTTTGATGCTAATTCTGCTTCCCCAAGAAGGACTGACTGGGACTAGGAGTGAATCACTCACTCAGAGGATTTCCTATGAACCTTCCCCTAATGAATAAAGATTTCCGGGGACAAATCACTGGACAAGGAGGAATAGGCAGGACTTCTTGGTCAGAGAGGGGAAGAGAAAAGGCAGAAAAAGGTTCTAGCTTTTGGATGGGGAGAGCCTGGAGAACAATAAGTAGCTAACAAGAGGCCCCTAGAGTAGATGGTGGATCCACAAGAATCTGTTAAATATACTATATACAAATATACTAAATCTGTTATATTTAGTATAGCTTACAAAATTAGGGACTTTGGGATAGCATTGGAAATATAAATGAAATAAATCCCTAAAAAAAAAAAAAAAATTAGGATGCTAGTTGCTGTGCCCAGTGATTGAGTTAACTGTTGATTCTGAACTAAGCTTATGTGGTATTTCCCATCATATGGTGACTCAACAGGATTGCAGAGAGAAAGGTAAGGTGGCAAAGTTTGTGTTTGCAAGAAATGTACCCCAAAAGGCCGTGGGAATTTGGAAGTGTAGGGCTGTCATGGTAGCAACCCAGCATTGGGAACTTATTGAGCTGGGTGGAGAGCTTTTAGAGCTGCAGGTCAGAGAGTCTTCATAAGATGAGAAGAGGCCAGTGCCTCACCGGCAATAACATGGGTAGCTTTTTATATTTCATTCTGTAGGTGTCTTCTTGACTAGAAACTGTGAAAAAATAAAAATAAAATAAAATAAAATACTTGATTATAGAGAATTTGGGAATGTGGACGAAAGTAAATTAAACTTTGAAAGTTGAGAACCAAGGAACATGGATAGCAATTACAAGAATGACCTTCGAAACTCTTTCTTGTTCTTAGGAACTTTGAAAGAGTCTGTTCATAGCAACCAGAGTTGCTATGGCAAACAAAAAGCCTTAATCCACTTTTGTATATATGTACACCAAACATGAAGCAACTTTACCAAGATCTTTATAAGGTCTATTGGTATAATCACATACAAATTTATAGTTTTACATATGACTTAATCACATGTAAAAACTATAAATAGTGTGGTATTATGCCAGTACATTGTTGATGTTTAGAATAAATTGCTTTTCAAAGTTAGGATATGGTTTGATGAGAATATCTATGACAAGCTATTATTAATATCATAAAGTTTGAAAAAGCCTAGAAGCATAGTGAAAACAGAATAAAGCATGTAAAAATATTAGTATCTAATATAACCATTTCTATAACTGATATTGGAAGGAAACATAGAGACTATTACTTCCATATACTTTTTAAGATATATTATCAAGCACAGATTCTTGAATATGCCATGTCAAATGAAAACCCATGTTCCTCACCACCTTTGACTTTTTCATCATCTAGGTGCTTGAAGGAAATTCAAGAATTGTTTCATATAGCCTCCATTTTACTTCTTTCACAGAACATATTTTGTAAAGAAATTTTGTTCTGGCCAATATTAATGATTAATTTAAAGTGTTATAATGATTTCATGTGTTTATGAGTTTTGTTTGAAGGGAAGGATATACATGTTATTCAGTTTTTCAATTTGGAGTAATGATATAAAAATAATAAACACATAATCTGGTAACCAAAATGTCTCATAATTTACTTCCAATAATGAAGAATTCCCCTGCTGTCTGCTTATACTTAAAGAAAGATTAAAATATGTGTTTTAAATTTATAAATGTTAATCATTTCACTAAAATTTAAATAAAGATTTGTTAAACACTCAGTTTTTACTGTTATTTAGTTAAACAAGAATTCTCTTCCAGATTTTCAGAAATTGTAAAAATAACACAGTATGACATGCTTACATTTGCCACAGTGTCTTCTTTGAAAATCTGCCTTACCAGAGTGTCATATCAACAGAAACGTTAACTAAAACAAAATGAAATTTTTACCAAATGGAATGAAATACACACAGAAATGTTTAGCATTCCAGGAGTTGGTCTGTAGCAGATGCTTTAAAAAATTAAGTGTTTGGACACATTTCAAAATTCTTCAAAACACTGTAAGCTAAATCTGAAGTTTTGGCATTTTATGATGCCAAACTTTCATCAATAAAATTACTTTAGTGCAAACATTAAAACCCTGTTTTGTTTATCACAGAACAGGGGATATTAACAGATTTTAAATTAGCATTCCCAGCTCAAACTCAGTACTAGTTAGTGATTTCTTTTGTGAATGACAGTTTTTAGGCTTTTCAGAGAGCATAAGATAGGAAGCACTTATTTAAACTTGAAGTTTAAATTCTCATTACATGACATTTAATATGACAGTCTATCCTGCAGAACATCTTATGAAGTATGATAAGAAGCTTTAGAAAAATAATTCCAAATGGACTGCTTGCTTATGCCTGTGTCCTCATTGTATTTTGTAGCACAGCATGTAGTAACTATACTCTCAGATGAGAACACTCTGAGGAGAAATATATAATTCATGCACATAGTTCATGATGGGGAAATAATTAAGGAATTATTATAACAGAAATAGTTATATTACATATATCATAAATAAAGTTAAAGTCATTGTCCTTGTTGGTTTTGTTTTTATTTTTGCCAACTAATACATATATTTATATGCATACATATACTCGTACCTATAACTCTCTCTATATATACTTATACCTATACATATGTGGGAAGAGAATATCTGAGTTGAAAAATTGCCTCCATCAAATTTGCCAGTAGGTAAGGCTGTAAGGTCTTCTTTTTTCTTTTCTTTTCTTTTCTTTTCTTTCTTTTTTTTTTTTTTTTTCCGAGACAGGATTTCTCTGTATAGCCCTGGGTGTCCTGGAACTCACTTTGTAGACCAGGAAGGCCTTGAACTTAGAAATCTACTTGCCTCCACCTTCCAAGTGCTGAGATTAAAGGCATGTGCCACCACTACCCAGCTTGTAAGGTTTTTCTTGATATGTATGATATTAAAGGGTATTGCCTACTTCCAGCAGTGCCATCCCTGCAAAAGGTGTCCCTATATTCTATAAGAAAGACATTTGAGCAAGCCATGCACATCAATCAAGTAACTAGCCTTCCTCAATGGCCTATACTGAAGTTACCTAGCCCAGATTCCTACTTTGTGTTCCATCCTTGAAATTGTTCAATAATGGAGCATGAGCTGAGAATTGTAAGCTGTTATAAACCTTTTTATCCTTAAGTTATTTTCAGTCTTTATGTTTGACCACATCTTCAGAAGTCTAAATTAAGACAATGGTTTAACACTCCAAATTTAATTTTGTTTTCTAAGAGTTGACACTTCATAGGTTCTGGCAGGTCATGGTGTCTACATAACCTTTTCTTCCTGAAATTTTGGCTCTCTACATTAACAAAGGAAGAAACACATCTACATTTGTACCATTATCTATATAATAGTGGTGGGTGTGTAGGTGTATGTAAACATGGGATGAAGATGGGGTATACGATTATCCACATTTGTGAAGACCAGAGGAAGACATTTGGATATTTTATTCTATCATTCATCACTACATTACTTTGAGATATGATCTCTCATTAAAAGTAGTGAGGCTAAGAGCCATCCATCTCAACAATATTGCTATCTTTACTCCTACAATTCTACGGTTACAGGAACTTGTTTTATCATGTCTAGCTTTTTACATAGGTGCTAAGATATAAACCCAGATCCCTGTGCTTGTGTATCAAGTATTCTCACAAAGTGATCCTCTCTCTTGACTTCATATCATATTTTTAAGGCCATTGCAAACACATGGTCATTTTATGTTGTTGTTGTTGTTGTTATTGTTATTGTTGTTGTAGTTGTTTGTTTTTTCAAGACAGGGTTTCTCAGTGTAGCCTTGGCTGTCCTGGAACTCACTCTGTAGAAGAGGATGGCCTCCAACTCAGAAATCTTCCTGCCTCTGCCTCCAAGGGCTGGGATTAAAGGCGTGCATCACCACCATCTGGCTCATTTTATGTTTTTTATTAATCATTTTATTCATTTATGTTTCAAATAATATCCCACTTTCTGATTACCCTTCCACATGCCCACCACCTGGGAGGAGCACCCACATTTTATGCTTTTAAATTATGTTTTCTTTCCACATAATGAACCTAAACTCTAGTCAGAAGATGCTCAAGAAAACATTGGAAGTAAAGGAGTATGCGCTTGAATAAAGATGAGATCAGAGGACTGAGTCATTTAACAATTGCTTAGCCAGTTCCTAAATTAGCAATAATTAATCATAAAATTGTGGGGGGGTCCATCCCATAATCAGCCACCAAACACAGATACTATTGCATATGCCAGCAAGATTTTGCTGAAAGGACCCTGATATAGCTGTCTCTTGTGAGGCTATGCCAGGGCCTGGCAAATACAGAAGTGGATGCTCACAGTCATCTGTTGGATGGAACACAGGGCCCCCAATGGAGGAGCTGGAGAAGGTACCCAAGGAGCTGAAGGGGTCTGCTACTCTATAGGTGGAGCAACAATATGAACTAATCAGTACCCCCAGAGCTTGTGTCTCTAGCTGCATTTGTAGCAGAAGATTGCCTAGTCGGCCATCATTGGGAAAAGAGCCCATTGGTCTTGCAAACTTTATATGCCTTAGTACAGGGGATAGCAAGGGCCAAGAAGTAGAAGTGAGTGGGTAGGGGAGCAGGGCGGGAGGAGGGTATAGGGGACTTTTGAGATAGCATTTGAAATGTAAATGAAGAAAATATCTAATAAAAACTTTTTAAAAATTGTGAATATTTGAGTTTGGGTCAAGTATTAAGATGACATGGAATAAAGACCACAATTCCATTATTCTACTACTAATTAAAAAAAAAAGTGTTCTATGTCAATAAAAGACTTATAATTAGAGAAAAGTTTTGTGAGTAACTCATGTCAGATAAAAATCTGTACATGACAGATATAGTAGTATACATCTTCAATCCTAGCACTTACCATTTAGAGGCAAGTTGATCTCTATAAGTTTAAGGCTGGCCTGCCTACATTATAAAGTATTAAACAGGATGTGACATAATTTCAAACAAACGAACAAAAATTTTATATGTGAAAAAAGTGATAATTTTTGTTAACTTATTTTAGGAAACAACTGTGTTTGTGATTATTAATAGTCTATGAAGGTTAATATCAGTGAAAATTAAGTTGAGTGATAGAAGTTGTAATCCCCATTGACCTCCAAGCCATTTAAAATGAACTATAATAAAATGTTCAAACTATAGTTTGTTGGTTGTTTTAAAATAGACACACATGGATTATGAGACTTTGATAGTCTCTCATTTTTCACAACCACACAATTCTTCTTTTAAGAGTCATATTTTGAGTCATTTTTTCATGTGCTTTGATAACACATCTATCTTAGTATCCTTTCTTGCAAATGAGAAATATTTACATTTACAGCCATTACACCCTGAAGGTGCCTGATCTAGTCTTATCTTAGGTTTGATTAGAACATGGATGAGGGAGATGTTCATTCTATACAATTAGCAGATAATTGTTCGTCCTTGGGTGAGCATAATCTTTTCTCCTGCACCATTCTTTCCCATAATCCATCTGCTATGGTCTATGAGTATCAGTACTTTTGGGCCCTGAAGACCATAGGGACTCCACAAAAAGACCAACAGAATCAACTAACCTGGACCCTTGGGGATCTGTGTCTGAACTACCAACCAAAGAACATACACAGACTGGACCTAGGCCTCCCACACATATGTAGCAGATGTGTAGCTTGATCTTCAGGGCTATCCCAAAAGCTGTTGCATGTATGTACCTGGGCTACCATATCTGGCCTCAATAGAAGAGAAAGTTCCTAGCCTTGTAGAGACTTGAAATGTCAGGCTGAGGAAGGGGTGATAGCAAGGGGTCCCCCACCTACTCAGAGAAGAAGAGGAGAGGGATGGGGGAAGGGTTATGGCACAAGAAGTGGGGTAGTGAATGGGATATAAAGTAAATAAGTAAAGAATACTAAGAGAGAGAGAGAGAGAGAGAACTTCCTTCTTCTATGTCTTTACTATAGGCAGCCAACAGAAGGTGTGGTACAGATTAAAGGTAGATCTTCCCAACTCAAATTCTCTGGATTAAAGGTTTATCTTTTCACCTCAAGGATCTGGTTTAAAAGTGGTTCTTCATACTTCTAATGATTTAATCAAGAAAAATATCCACATAGGTATGCCCAGTCATTAGGGTTTTAGTTAGATACCAGTGTAGTCAAGCTGACAGCTAAGGATAGCTGTCACAGGCCTAGAGTCTACTAGAAAATCAGTCACTCCAGTATTAAACAAAGTACTATCAGACAGTGAATGAATTTACCTTTTATTCCACAGAAGGATTTATCCAGCACCCTGAAAGAAAGCAGCCAGCTGGGTAGTAATAAAAGTGCTACCTTGAACACAGAGGAGTGGTCTGCTAGGGACTTATTTTGGTAGTTAATAGATTATAGTGTTTCCTGACAAATAACTCAAACCATGTAGAAGAGGAAAGTCCAGATATGGGAAATGTTCTGGAGAGTTAGCATTAGCTGAGGAAAACTCAGTAATTTCCAGTTATACAGTCTCCCTCATGTAAATAGAATCCATGCAAATAAGGCTCATTCTAATAAGGACAGTCTTTGTCAATCAATCAAGTCACAGGATACCTAAATGTACTAATTTCACATTAGTGCATTCTAATGCTGGAAGTGTGGGACTCTTGGTTGAGGCTGGTGTCTTTTTTAATGTATTAATAATAGACTCATAATCACCAATAATGCGTCAGTGTCACATTAAGGAAAGGAAATTAATGAAGCACTTGCCCTTGGTGTAATTTAATCAGTAGTGAGTCCAGATTTGAATTTTCTACTTCCATCACCGATGTGTCTTTTGAGTGAGTGTGAATCTCTGCTTGCTTGAATGCTGTCTTGCTTATATGTTCTTGTATCTTTCCCTGTGAATCTGTTCTTAACAAAAGGCTTTACTCTCTCTTTTACTGAACCACAAAGAAAGCACCACATGGGAAAGAAACAGGGATACTTTAAAGAAGTCTTTAACCTAGTTTTACAAGATATTTAGTTCCTTAACTATTTGGAATTACTCAAATGGATTGACTCTATGTGACTATAAATTACATAGGTAACAAATACTACTCAAAACATGGTTGTTTATTAAGGAATATCCATATGTTGCATTCAACATTTATGAAAATCCCTAACTCTTATTGATCCTGACTAAAAAAAAAAAAAAATACCAAATAGAATTACAAACATCATTGTTTACTAAGCAATATATGTATGTTTGTTGCCTTCAACATTTATAGTGACTATTCTTCTTATAAGACTGGTTTTATTTTTTTTGACATGCAATGAACATAATATATATATATATATATACATATACATATATATATATTCATGTGTTACTCATGGTTCAGGGTGTATAAGATTGTATAACATGAGATTTTACCTATGTGTTAGCTTAAATTATAAGCATTGATTATATAGAGCATCCAAGTCAAGTATTGTTGATTGTTTAATTGTTCTATTAAAGGAGGTTAAACAAACAGGCTAAGTACCCAGTACGGTATAAATCTTAAGCCTTAAGTAACCTCAAGTTATATAATTAACCTTAACTAGGAAGTCTATAAAAAAAGTTCCAGTTTCTTTGATTATAAGAGATATTTCATAATGACTGATTGTCAGAAATGCCTGTGAAAAGTCCATAATGGGGGTGGGCTCCATTTTCAGTTTCACTTTAATAGACTTCCGTCCACAAAGTCAATATTCCCTTTTTTTGGAACTCAGTGAGAGCTGGGTATGGTGAAACACAGCTTTCAAACAAATAATTGAGAGTCAGAGGGAGGCATTCCTCTGTGAGGTCAAGGCCAGCCTGGTGTACACAGTGAATTCCAGGATACCCAGGAATATGTTAACTCCTCTCTCTCTCTCTCTCTCTCTCTCTCTGTGTGTGTGTGTGTGTGTGTGTCTTTCTCTCTGTCTCTCTGTCTGTCTCTTTCTCTCTCTCTCTTAAAAAAAAAAAAAACAACAAAACTATTAATACTTCAGGTGTAAATATACACATTTTTTGAAGGACAGTTCAAAAGGCATTATAACCTTACTCAGGCTTTCTTTTAGTCTTTGTGTTTCATATAAGAATTTTTGCCACCGGGCAGTGGTGGCACATGCCTTTAATCCCAGCACTTGGGAGTCAGAGGCAGGCAGATTTCTGAGTTCAAGGCCAGCCTGGTCTATGGAGTAAGTTCCAGGACAGCCAGAGCTATACAGAGAAACCCTGTCTCAGAACAAAACAAAACAAAACAAAACAAAACAAAACAAAACAAAACAAAACAAAACAAAACAAAACAAAACAAAACAAAACAAAACAATAAAAAAATAATTTCTGCCATACAAAGATCAGAAAAATTAAAAGAGGAAAAATGATGCAGAGGGTCCAAGATTTTTCATACTGTACCTATTTAATTAATTTCAGGACAAATGTCTGTCTAAATCTCTGAGGTGACTCTAGTCCAAATAGCATCTAACTGCAAAGAAGGGTCTCTCCCTAAGCTACTTCTGAATATGTGACCCGTAAAACTCTAGGAAAAAAAGATACTGCTTTAATCTAATAAATTTGGGGATAATCTGTTATAGGGAAAGGAAATAGTAATGTGTTCTTTCAAACAACACTAGGAGATTGGATACTGTCTTATCTTGTTTTCCAAGACTATAACTAAATATGAGAAAATCAATTCTTTTGGCTCAAAGATTTTAGTTCATGAATCCTTCATCCCATTACCTCCGATCCTCTGGTAACCCAGTAAACTATGTCCCAAATACATAGTGAAGGAATATGCTACTCAACTTGAAACTGAAGTCCCAATAATCCCATTGAAGGTAATTATCCCAGTGACCTAAATTCTTGCAAGAAGGTCTCCCCTCTTGCATAGCAATTTCCTCTGAGGCTCATTAGGATGTAGAATTTTCTAATGGAAGACTCATTAAGACTCGGAAAGTAAACTACTCAGACATCTCAGAAAGCCCCTGAAATTTACCAGTTATACAAACTCCACACCAACCTATCTCCCTCGTTATGTAAGCAGCAAGCACTGTTGAGAAGTCTTATACCATCCTAATTACCTGGATGAGACTCATACTGTCTGAACAACCTAGAAGAGATACTGTGAGTCCTATCCAATGACTGGGTTAGGTATTTAAGGTGCAGTTGTCTTTGAGTTATCCATACTCCTTTAAGTACTGTGTCTCTCAGACTCCTATAAAAATGTCCAATAATCTTATTGGTTTACCAAGTTGGACTCCAGTGAAATATTTTTTTTTGTCTGTCATCTGTTGCCTATCTAGGATAAGTGGATGTTTATTCATGTCACTGCAGGCATAATGTCACACAACAAAAAGTGCCTTTCTTTACAAGAATGTTAAAAATTCACAAGTAACTTATGAATGTCTGGATCTTTGGTAAACATTTTTCTTAATGATAGCACATAGGACATTTTTTTTATTAATTATACAAATGAAGCCACATAGCACTGCTAACAGAAGTTCTGAGAAAAATACTCCACCTATATTACATATTCTCTAAGACTTGATTACTGATAGTGAAGAGATTGTAGAGGCACAGGATCAGAACCCCATTATAAACATCATTGGGCTATTTGACCTATTGAATATTCATTGCCCGCCTCAGTGTATATCCTTTGTATGAACAGACTCCAATTTTTTAACAACTCAAAAACTATGAATATAATTAGAGAACATCTGTGACATTTAGGAGATTTCCCTGTTTTGCTGTAATTTGTTTATCCTATGCATGTAACAAAATATTTAAAGATCATTTTAATTTATAACTTCCCTGTGCTGTTATCAAAAATTTCATCAACATGTTGGTGTGGGATAACCTTAATCTGTGTTTCCAGCCCATGCTCAATCTCATTTGGCTCTTATTTCATCAAGAGACAGACATATTTTGTGAACCAAAGAAGACTAAAAAGAATAAATAATTTGATCAAAATCATACTTTACCCTCATTGTAATCTAGGTTTCTTTAACTCCACATAAGTGTCTGTAGAAGAGCTCACTATCATCTTTCTAAAAAAGAATATTTAGTTCTTTCGATCTGAAATTTCTTATTTTTATCTGATGCTAGTGTGTATACTTGTATATACTGAGATAGTATTCAAAAAACTTAAAATGACAGCCCTGTGTGGTTCATTAGTTATCAACTAATGACTTTAGTTTTCTAATTATTCCTATGGATCATGAGTTTAGATGTGGCTTGGCAGGGTAGTTATGACTTGAGGTCTTCCATATAGATGCAGACTACTATCAAACTATCTCATATTATAATTTGAGCAGAAATACTCATTTCTAAAATCACTCAATCAAGTGGCTAACAAACTAGAATTAAGTTTGGGAGATTCACCTAGTTGCTCTATATATTAGGTACTTACATGTTGTGATAAAATGCCTAAATGTGGCAATTCATAGAAGTTTATTTTAATTTGCTGTTCAGTTCAGAATGTTAGACTTTATAAGGGAAAGACAGATGAAGCAGGAAAAAAATGGAAGAGATCAAATTGTAAGTGGGCTGAGAGTATTTTAATCTCAGAATCTGGCCCCACTGTAGTAAGACTGTACTTCCTAGACCTCTTCCATCTGTGCCAGCAACTGGGTACCAAGTAAGTATTCAAAGGTCAGAGCCTGCTAGGGACATTTCTCATGCAAACCACTATATTTACAGGAGGCCCTGACTAACATACTGCTACACTGTCCTTATGCAGGCTGTCTGGCACATTCCAGAGTAATCTGTATAAGTCAAGTAAAAATCTTCAGTGCTCTAAATTACCTAGTAAGGACATAATATACTATCATCTGTAAATCAACTAAGACTTAAAGTTAGGGTACAAATGGCCTGACAGTTTAGAACACTAGAGATTGTGTTCATAGATAATAAAAAAGTTATGAAAAGTAGGTGAATGAAATGCTATAAGGTGAAATCATAGCAGTATGAAAAGGGGCTGAAGAGCAGATTTTGAAACTTTGTGAGAAAGGCTGATCATTAAATGTTGTGCACAGGAGAAAGAAAGTTTATAAGACTCCACTGTATTAGGCATGCAAGTCACATATGTATTTCCCAGAGCTGGAGCTAAAGATAAGAGCTTTGCTTCATAGGTTTACTTTTAACCCTTTAAAAAATGACCATATCTACTAGGCATAAAGCTCACAAAAAGTGACACAGAATTTGTTTTTTGTTTTCATTTATTGTTTCTTCATGGTTTGTTTTGTGTTCCCTACTAATGTGTGTAGCTCACCAATGGACACTGATATTGGCTAGTGCACCCTTGCCATAGTATTCAACATGGATCAGTAAATATTTTAAAAATGCAAAAAGAAGATTTAATAGGGAAAATGTTTCTTTGAGTAAGGTTATCACTTACACTTACTAAGTTCTCTCCCTATCTCCAAGAGAGAAGAGGGACCAGGAGTGAAATATTGATGTATTTTTGCTATGATTTATACCATGGAGCAGGTAACATGTAAAGGAATCCAGCAGCAGAAAGGGGGCACTTCAGATAAAGGTTCATTTGCAGTTTCAGAGATAGCACTAGATGGACAAATATTTGAAACATAGCTTTGCATCTTGCTAATGAGGATGTGTGGGAAAGAAAAGATCACCAACTCTCTATTTGGAATGGGACGTTAACCAAAATAAAATGAAGAAGGGGACAGTAAAATGCAAGAAGGAGAAGGAGGAAGATGAAGAGGGAAAAGAAAAAACAGAAACCCACTGTATCACAGAAAAGTTTTAGATTTGCATAAGAATAATAATTGTCCTTTCTAATTCTAGAGGGAAGTAAATGACATATTTTGGGGGTGAGGTTCACCTGGATCATTGCCTTTTCTCATTTAAGAAATCACAAGTTTCCTACAATTGCCTGAGACAGGCTGAAGCAATGTTGCCTGCTGCGGATTTTAGCTTTGAGGACCGAAAGGCTGCATGGTTTGTCCCTCAGTGGGCAGAGTTATTATGCTGCAACTATTAAAAGCCACTCCTCTGTGTGTTCCTGAACTCTTGAACTGAATCACTCCTCTTGGTTGAACTGGGAGATTTGCACGCAGATGCCTACAGAAGAGGCTATTCTCTTATGAAACCACTGTTCATTGACATGGTATAATTACTCTCTAGCAATTATTGACAAAATTGCAAGGTAAGGGATGCCTAAATTGCCAGGGAGAAGCAGCATCCTTCTCCACATCTCGTATATGAGTAAATTAAATATGACGTTTTACCCATCATCAATGGAATTGTGTTCATTGGAATTATTTATAGTCTAAAACGTGTGTTATTTCTGAAAATAAATAGGAGGAAATATCTGATAGTCTCTCTATACACACTTAACTATTCTGAGAACAGTGATAAAAGATTGTTTAATAAGTGGAACAGTGACTAGATAATGTTAATCTTGATATATATAAGTGTTTTCTCTCTCTCATTCTCCCTCTCTTCCTCTCTCTCTTTCTCTCCCTCCCCCCCTCTCTTTTTCTCTCTCTCTCAACTAATAAAAATTCAAAATTGAGATCCAGTTCTTCCCTTGGTTCTAATGCTCCTTTATTTTACATGTATTATCACTAGGCCTGTCTGGGTGGATATATAGGTAGTGTAGAGCTTCAAACACATGCATATAAAATATGCTGTGAAAAAGATATTGTCTATCTTCTAGCTAATATTATCATCAATATGAAAATAGAGGAAGACTGGGGGAGAGGACCACGGGGATATAGTAAAATACAATGAAGCACAGATATAGAAAAAAGGAGAAAAATATTTTAACCTTTCTTTTTGGTAACAGTGAATGTCAATTAGTCATGTAATCTGTGCAATAAAGCTTATCTAGAGAAAGAGTGTTTTTCTCTCATCCAGTTGAAGGTCACATGCAATAGTTTCAATGAGAACATCTCCCACAAGAATGTATCCACAAATTTTGATATTTTGACGCTTGGTTTCAAAATGGTTGCACTATTTGTGAAGGTTTAGAAGGTGTAAAATTATTGGAAGAAGTATTCATGGTATGTTACAGGGAGCCTATGAAAGATTGTGGAGAGCCGTGCCGTGAGCAATCGCCATTACAAGATGGCACTAGCTTCTGCTGTGCCCAACTAGTAAACAAGCCTTGTGTGCAGCTGCAAGAGTAAATTTACACCAAGTCACTGCCCATCTCTCGGGGTGTAGTAATGAGGTGATGGGTGAGCAACAAATCAGGTGCTGACACACCACCCTGAGGGCTATATAAGCAGCACCATTTTCCGGGTCCGGGGTCTTCCCTCCTGAAGAAGCAATAAAGCTTTTGCTGCAGAAGAATCTGGTTATCCAAGTGTGTTCTTGCTGGTGAGAACAATAGCTCGGGACAAGTGGCGCCGGGAACCGGGAACCGGGAACTTCATACCATCTCAGGCGCAAGGGAGACCCTCCATTTGTGGGGCGGGTTCAGAACTGTGAGACATGTAAGGCTCTGTAAGGTATGTTCGGTCTTGAAATTTCTCCAGCGTTAGAGGCCTTTTTGTATGTTTTCATGGGGCTCGTTCTTTTTCTTTTGATTACATACTGCTTCCACCTCTGGAACTGCTGACTGGTTCTTAGTCGAGGTCAGGCACGGTTAGAAAAAAAGGGCAGCGAGCAGTATGGGAACCTCCCACTCCGTGGTGACCACCTTACTTCTCTTTTCCACAGACCTTGAGCCCGAGGAAAAGAGAAATAAGGGAAAGAATGCCCTGAGAGAGTTTAGAAAAAGGGATGGAAAGGGAGAGATGAAGAGAGATGGAGCTGGGGAGGCACATAAGGGAAGGAGCCTCTATCTGCCATTAGACGAGTTCAAGGCACTAGCTGTTAGTAGCTCAGAATTGGATGAGGAACTTAGACACCCTGAGGAAACAGACTTAGAGGAAGAAGCGGCTCGTTATGAGGGAGGAAGATACCAGCCAGATGAAAGATGAGCTAATCAGTCACAGAATAAGACAAAAGCAGCTAGAGACAAATGTCAGTTCGCTGCTCGGTCTCCGGGCCCTCGACCTCTGGGTCCTAGTGCACCTCCGCTATATGTGCAGAGGTATCATTCAGACTCATTCATTCCAGAAGAGGAACAGAGAAAAGTGCAGCAAGCGTTTCTTGTCTTTGAAGGTGCCGATGGGGGACATGTTTATGCTCTGGTGGAGTATATACAGATTAAAGAACTTGCTGAGTCAGTCTGTAACTATGGAGTCAACTCCAATTTTACTATAGCGCAAGTCGAAAGGCTTGCTACTCTGACAATGACTCCCGGGGATTGGATGACTGTAGTGAAAGCTGCAGCTCCTATTATGGGAATGTATCTAGAATGGAAAGCTTTGTGGCAAGACTCCTGCCAAGCACAGGCAAGGGCCAATGCCGCCGCTGAAGGGAACCAAAGAACATGGACTTTTGAGTTGCTTACAGGTCAGGGACAACACGCTACTAAACAGACAAATTACCATTGGGGAGCGTATGCCCAGATCTCAGCTGCCACCGTTAAGGCATGGAAGGCACTCTCTAGGAAGGGAGAGGCAAGTGGACATTTGACAAAGATTACTCAGGGCGCCCAGGAGTCGTTCTCAGACTTTGTGGCTAGAATGACAGAAGCAGCAGGGAGAATTTTTGGAGACCCAGAGGCAGCTATGCCTTTAATTGAACAGTTGGTCTATTAACAGGCTACGCAGGAATGCAGGGCAGCTATTACACCCAGAAAGAGCAAGGGATTGCAGGACTGGTTGAAGATTTGCCCTGAGCTTGGAGGGCAACTCACTAATGACAGTTTAGCAGCTGCCATTCTACAAGGGCAAAAACTCCCTGACACGGCTGAGCTCAAACTCTGCTATAATTGTGGAAAACCAGGACATTTAAAAAAGGACTGTAGAGCCCTTGTCAAAAGGAGAGCACCAGGACTGTGTACTAAGTGTGGGAAAGGGTATCATTGGGCCAGAGATTTTCACACAGTCAAGGACATTCGAGGCAGGCCCCTGCAGCCAGAATTTCCTCAAGCAGTAGAGAATGAGACCATTTCAAAAAACGGGTATCAGGGCCCCAGGTCTCAGGACCCCAAAACATATGGGATCCAGGCAGGCAAAAGGTGGACCCCACAGTCCGCAGGGCAACAGAAGGATCAGCTGGATTGGACCTCCATGCCACCACCCGATTCATGCTGTGCCCCAAATGGGGGTGCAGCCCGTTCCTACTGACTACAAAGGGCCTCTGCCATCCAGAAGTGTTGGCCTAATACTGGGCCGGGCCTCCCTTACCTTACAAGGCCTTATTGTTCACCCTGGAGTCGTAAATCAAGATTATGAAGGGGAACTTCAAGTTCTCTGTTCCTGTCCTCAGGGTGTCTTTTCTATTTCACAAGGGGATAGAATAGCTCAGTTAATAATTTTGCCAAGCCTACATGGATGTTTTCCTTCCTCTGGTGTCCCTCGAGCTGCCAGAGGGATTGGTTCTACTGGAAATGATTCTGCTTACTTAATAATGCCTCTTGACTCCAGGCCATCCTTAGAATTAGTTATAGAAGGGAAACAATTTAAAGGGATTTTTATACACAGGAGCAGATAAAAGTATCATCTCTTCTCACTGGTGGCCAAAAGCCTGGCCCGTTACTCAGTCATCACATTCTTTATGGGGGCTAGGTTATCAGTCCTGCTCCACTATTAGCTCCCGTACTTTCAGCTGGCAAGCGCCTGAAGGTCAAATGGGATGATTCACTTCTTATGTTTTACCACTCCTAGTAAAACTCTGGGGGAGAGACATTTTACAGGCACTGGGAATGAACTTGACTAATGAATACTCGCCACAGCTGTTCAAATGATGAAGAAAATGGGCTATAAAGAAGGAAGGGGATTAGGGAAAGAAGAGCAGGGTAGACTGGAACCTATCCCTCAAGAAGGTAATAATGGGAGACAAGGTTTGGGTTTTTCCTAGGGGCCGTTGAGGGCTCCATGCCCATACCATGGCTTACAGAGGAAGCTGTATGTATTCCTCAATGGCCTCTCTCCTCTGAAAAATTAGAAGCAACCACAAAACTGATTTCTGAACAGCTACACTTGGGTCATTTAGAGCCCTCTACCTCACCCTGAAATACACCTATTTTCGTAATTAAGAAAAAATCTGGCAAATGGCGCTTATTACATGATCTTAGAGCAATTAATGACAAATGCGCCTGTTTGGGCCAGTTCAGCGACGGCTAACATTGCTTTCTACCTTACCCAAAAATTGGGAAGTTATAATTATAGATATTAAAGATTGTTTTTTCTCTTTACCTGTATGCCCTTAAGATAGGCAAAGATTTGCATTTACCATCCCAGCCATTAATCATTTAGAGCCTGATCAAAGATACCAATGGAAGGTCCTACCTCAGGGGACGGCGAATAACCTCACCATGTGTCAACTGTATGAGAAATTGGCACTTAAGTCAGTTAGAGAGCATTTTCCATCATTACTTGTAATACTTTATATGGATGACATTTTGATTTGCCATAAAAATTCACAGTTATTGCAAGATGCATAACCTATATTAATAAAAACATTAGGGCAATGGGGATTACAGGTGACCACCGAAAAGGTGCAAATTGCTCGAATGGGAGCCTTCCTAGGGTCACTCATTTATCATGACAAAATTGTTACTCAAAAATTAGAGATTCGCAAAGATCAACTACATACCTTGAATGATTTCCAAAAATTGCTGGGAGATATTAATTGGCTAAGAATTTTTGAAAATTCCCTCAGCGGAATTAAAGCCCTTATTTGATATATTAGAGGGAGATACACAAATCTCCTCCCACAGAGCACTTACCCCACCTGCATGTCAAGCTTTACAAACTATAGAAAAGGCCTTACAAGATGCTCAATTACAACGCATTGACTAGTCGAAGTCATTTGAATTGTGCATATTAAAAACTGCACAGTTACCAACAGCAGTCTTGTGGCAAAATGGACCCTTATTGTGGGTCCACCCTAATGCCTCCCCTGCAAAAATCATTGAGTGGTATCCTAATGCAGTTGCTCAACTTGCACTTCAGGGGATAAAAGCAGCCATTACTCATTTTGGGAAAGAACCTCATATGCTAATTGTGTCTTATACCTCTGCTCAAGTTCAAACCCTGGCAGCAACAACTAATGATTGGGCAGTCTTGGTTGCCTCCTATTCAGGACAAATTGATAATCATTATCCAAACCATCCAATTTTACAGTTCGCCTTAAGCCAAGCCATAGTGTTTCCAGTAATAATAGCCAAACACCCACTTCCAGATGGGGTAGTAGTATATATAGATGGATCCAAATCTGGCATAGGTGCATATGTAGTAAATGGCCAAGTAACATCTACACAATATAATGAGACATCACCCCAGGTTGTAGAGTGTTTGGTGGTACTGGAGGTCCTTGAAACTTTCCCGGGACCGCTTAATATTATATCTGATTCCTTATATGTGGTTAATGCAGTTAATATGCTTGAAGTTGCTAGTTTAATTACACAATCTAGCAAGCTTGTTCACATTTTTCAGCAAATTCAGTCAGCCCTGTTACATAGAAGATATCTTGTTTATATTACTCATGTCAAGGCTATTTCTGGCCTTCCTGGCCCCTTGTCTCATGGAAATAACTTGGCAGACAAAGCCAATAGAATCGTGGCTGCTGCTCTGTCCTCGCAGGCAGAGGCTGCAAGAGAATTTCATAAAAGCTTCCACTTGACGGCTGAAACTTTGCGCCCCCGTTTCACGTTAACCAGGAAAGAAGCTCGTGACATTGTCACCCAATGTCAAAATTGTTGTCAATTTTTGCCTACTCCTCATGTAGGGGTAAACCCCCAAGGCATCAGGCCATTACAGGTTTGGCAAATGGATGTCACTCATATTTCCTCCTTTGGAAGAAATCAATATTTACATGTTTCCATTGACACCTGCTCTGGTGTTATGTTTGCTAAACCTTTAACAGGTGAAAAAGCCTCTCATGTTATACAGCACTGTTTAGAAGCTTGGAGTGCTTGGGGCAAGCCCACAATCCTTAAAACTGATAATGGGCCAGCATATACCTCTGCTAAATTTCAGCAATTTTGTCATCAAATGGATGTCACTCACCTGACTGGCCTTCCTTATAATCCTCAAGGACAAGGCATTGTAGAACGTGCCCATCGTACACTCAAGTCTTATTTTATAAAACAAAAGGGGGGAGTTGATGAGACTCTGCCCTCTGTGCCAAGAGTAGCTGTCTCCATGGCACTCTTCATACTTAATTTTTTGAATCTTGACGAGCAAGGTTGCTCTGCAGCTGATCGACATAGCTCAGACCTTGATAGACCAAAAGAAATGGTGAAATGGAAGGATGTCTTATCTGGTCTGTGGAAAGGCCCGGATCCTATTTTAATAAGATCCAGGAGAGCTGTCTGTGTTTTTCCACAGAGTGAAGACAACCCATTTTGGCTGCAGGAACGACTCACCCACAAGATATTAATCAAGGATGGTGTGGAAGATGCTGACCTCCCGAGGACTGCTCCTGATTCTGACAGTGCTGAACTTGTCTCAGGTTCCTAGTATGATGGGCGAACAGAGATGGGCCATTCTCTCGGCTTTCCCTAAACCAATGCCAGTTCGCCATGATGCCATAGTTTTTCCAAAATTCTTTACTACTAATAAAATACTGGATTTACCATATTTGCCATTTGACCCTTTATGGGTCCCGTTAGGAGAAAATCGCTCCCTCCAAGAACAGGGTTCCCTATGTTTTCAATTATCGCAAAAAGGGGACTATGTTCAGCTCAGTATCCGTACGTTGGGATCATTTTTGGATAGTGGGACTGTAAATTTCACCCAAACCCGAGGAAAAGGAAACAATGATATTATTCATGTTACATGGTTTTGGTGGCAATCTACAGTCTGGCTAAATGGTACATTCCCGTCTCCCAATTGGAATGAGACGGAGCTTCCTCATCAACCCAGGATTGCTCTTCATTGTGGTGGAGAGGATGTAGGGGAGTTGCCACCATGGTCAGACTGCCAGTCATCTGTAGCAAGATGGATTGATGAGCACAAATATTTTACCTTCTCCCCCAATATGTTGTTTGGGCCTGAAGAAGAGTTTGTAATGAGAACAGGCCTCTTCTTGCAGGACCGCAGAATGAGCCCTTACTGCAAATGGCTACTTTGTGGGATTAATGGAAGCTGTATAGATCTTAATCCCCTTGTTTTCTTAAAAGGAGGTGCTGTAGGAAAGGCCATTTACACTGGTCTCTCCAATTATACCCTGATTGGGGTATATGGACCAACCAAAAAAAATATATAATTCATACTGAAGAAATCTCTGGTTTAAATAAGACACAGATTAATCCAACCAGCTATATATCGACTCCAGTATGCGTCTATCCTCCCTTTTTGTTTATTTTGTCTAATGATTCATTTGAAAGCTGTGTAAATAATTCCTGTTGGATTTCTCAATGCTGGGATGCAACAAAGGACACCCGTGCCATGGTGGCCCGGATCCGACGTTGGATCCCTGTTCCGGTGGAAACACCCTCCACCTTATCCCTGTTTAGACAAAAAAGAGATTTTGGCATTACTGCTGCCGTGATCATTGCAATTTCAGCCAGTGCAGCTGCTGCTACAGCTGCAGGGTACCCTATGGCTAGTATGGTTCAAACAGGCACAAAACTAAATCAGCTTTCAGTCGATCTGACTGATGCCATCAATGTCCAAACTTCTGCTAGTGCCCAGTTGAAGGGAGGGCTGATGATTTTGAATCAGCGCCTTGATCTGGTTGAGGAACAGATAGGCGTCCTATACCAGTTGGCCCAGTTGGGTTGTGAAAGAAAATTGGGCGCTCTGTGTATTACCAGTTTCCAATATGAAAATTTTACTCATTTAGCTAATCTGTCTAGACAGCTTTCCTTGTATCTTGCAGAAAATTGGTCTGAGGGGTTCGATGAGACTCTTGAGGCCCTGAGGGCAGCAGTTTTAAGGATCAACTCAAAGCGAGTGGACCTGTCATTGACAGAGAGCTTCTCCTCCTGGATTTCATCTGCATTTTCTTATTTTAAGGAATGGGTGGGGGTAGGTTTATTTGGTACTGCCATCTGCTGTGGACTTGTGATCATGCTCTGGATGGTTTGCAAGCTCAGAGCCCAACAAACACGTGACAAGGTTGTCATTGCTCAAGCACTTGCGGCCATTGAACAAGGGGCCTCCCCCAAAATCTGGCTATCTATGCTCAAGAATTAGTCGGCATTTGTCATTTTTTGGCTGGCCTCTTTTTTAGAGTTCGCCCTAGGTCATTTAGTAGTTACTGTCACATAGCACTGCGGTATCCAGGGACGGGCAACTTTCCTCATGCACAGATCAACCTAAGACATGGGGCCCGTTGGAGATAGGGTTACCCTATGATGGGAAAGGCTGTGACATTAGAGGAACAACCTAAGACAGGAGCCACAGCTGATGGACATAATTACACAGACCTAGTCCAGCCTCATTTTAATAAAACAAAAAGGGGGAGATGTGCAGAGCCGTGCCGTGAGCAATTGCCATTACAAGATGGCGCTGGCTTCCGCTGTGCCCAACTAGTAAACAAGCCTTGTGTGCAGGTGGGAGAGTGAATTCACACCAAGTCACTGCCCATCTTGGGCTGTAGTAATGAGGTGATGGGTGAGCAACAAATCAGGTGCTGACACGCCACACTGAGGGCACTATAAGCAGCACTATTTTCCGGGTTCGGGGTCTTCCCTCCTGAAGAAGCAACAAAGCTTGCTGCAGAAGAATCCGGTCGTCCTAGTGTGTTCTTGCTGGCAAGAACAATAGCTCAGGACAAAAGATGGCCATTCAGAAACAGTTTAGAGCCAACTAAAAGTCTTTATTCCAGTCAAGTCATAGGAAACTTGGGTTAATTTAGGATCTAAGTGTACTACTGGGTGTCCAGAAAAAGATGGTTAACGGGTGAAAAACACATCCTAGTATCTTGCTAGCAGCTGCAATGGGGGCTTCATACAAGCAAGTAGTTTAGCAGAAACTAAGATAAGCACTTAGCTAGAGCATCTTAATCTCACATTTCTAGAGCAGAATTGCATATTTTTTCACAGGATTCCCAATCAGAGATATCAAATTCTAGTCAAGCCTAAAAGTGCATCAGCAGCAATACAAGATGGAAGGGCCTCTGCACTGTCTTTTCTTGTCACAGGCAAGTTTTGACAATTTATTGCTTTATCTCAATTTCTATCCATGTTTGCTAACCTCCTGCTTTTAGCTAACCATATGAGCCCATTGCTTCTTGTTCTTTCTCTGGAACCATAACACAAAATAAACTCCTACTACAACTCACTTTTGATTATGGTGCTTTATTATATAGCATCCAAAAAATAAAGCACAATCAAAATGATTTTTTAATACTGTACTTTGACTCTGGAATGTCTCTCAAAAGACCCAGGTACATAAATGAGAGAATTACTACTTTCTTTCAAAAACCACCCTTAATCAAGGCTGAACAGTCCTCGTTCCTTAAAACTAAGTTTCAATTTATAAATTGAAAAATGAAAAGTTAATTTACTGAAATAAACCTGCAAATAAAATTTCTATCCCTATTGATTTAGTGATTAATATCATCTTACCTAACTAATAAGGTAATCATCTTACTCTAAAGCATCCCTAGTCTTGTCAAGAACCCTCATAATAACTGATAAAAATGTGAGCTTCCAACCACCTGCTGTCACCAGGCCTGCTTTACTAGGAACATCCATGTTGGATTCCTCCATGTACTGCCCTCCTGAGTCCCCTAATACACACTCAACTTCCCTGAGACAGACACTGCCCCTGAGTACCATTGTCCTGCCAAAGTCTACTGATGAAGCAGAAAAAACGATGTTAGGCTGCCTTTCCAGAGACCTATTAAAACAGGAACATTCACAAAAACAGATGGCTAAAGCTCAGCATAAGAATACAATCAACAAGAAACAGGGAAAATATTACACCTCTAGCGTACAGATATCCTACAAAGCCATGGATATCCTAACAAAGCTGGAGCACAAGAAAATGACTTTGAATTCAATCTTATAAAGATTATAGATGCCTCTAAAGAGGAATTGAATAGATCTCATAAAGAAATACAGGAAAATACAAACAGGAGATATAAATGAATAAAACTTTTGAAGATTTGAAATGCAAATAGAACAAAAAGGAAAACACAAAGTGATAGACTCCTGGAGATAAAAACCCTAAGGAAGAAAACAGGAAAAACAGAACCAAGCATCAATAACAGAATACAAGAAACATAAGAGAGAATTTCAGGCTTAGAAGATACAATAAAATAAACTGATACTTTAGTCAAAGAAAATGTTATATCTAAAAATTTGTGCTACAAAACATCCAGGAAATCTGGGTTACTATGAATAGACTTAACCTAAGAAAAAGAGAAATAGAAGATGAAGAGGGTCATTTTCAAGAGTAGAGAAAACACATTCAACGAAATCACAGAAGAAAAATCCCCCAACTTGAAGAAAGAAATGCCTATTAACATACAAAAAGTTTACAGAATACCAATTAGATTGGAACAAAAAAGAAAATCCTCCTGGCACATAGTAATCAAAATACAAAATTTATAAAGCAAAGAAAGAAAATAAAAGCTGCAAGAGAAATAAAACCAAGAAAAATGAGAAGGCAGAAGTAAACACAACTTAACAGAGACACTAAAAGCTAGAAGAATTTAACAGATGTTTCACATCTTTAAAAGACAACAGATACCAACCTAGATTTCTATACGCAGCAAAAATCTTTTTTTTTTTCCCCGAAACAGGGTTTCTCTGTGTAGCCTTAGCTGTCCTGGAACTCACTTTGTAGACCAGGCTGGCCTCGAACTCAGAAATCTGCCTGCCACTGCCTCCCAAGTGCTGGGGTTAAAGGCACCACCACTGCCCAGCTTCTCAACAAAATTCTTAACCATTGAAAAGAAGTAAATGAAGAAAACAAATATTTCAAGACAAAAGTAAATTTAAACAATATATATTCACAAATCCAGCCCTACTAAAAATACTGGAAGGAAAAGTCCAAACTAATGAGGTTAATTGCACCCAAGAAAACACTGGAAATAATTCTATACCAGCAAAAATAAAAGAATGAATACATACACACATACATACACATGCACATTGCCAACATCAAAATAACAGGAGTTAATCATCACTGGTCATTAATATCTCTCAATATCAATGGGTTTGATTAACAAATAGACATAGGATAACAGAATAGATCATAAACAGGATTCATCATTCTCTTGAATAGAAGAAATAAACCTCAGTAACAAAAACAGACACTATTTCAGTGTAAAGGGCAGGAAAACAATTCCCAAGCAAACACACCCACTAAGCAATCAGGAGTAGTCATTCTAATACTAATAAAACAGACACATTCAAACAAAATTATTTAAGAGATGGTGAAAGACACTTCATACTCATCATAGGAAAAACACACCAAGAACACATTTTAATTCTGAATATCTATGCTTCAAATGAAAGAGTATGTAAAAGGAGCAATATAAAGTTTAAATCACACATCAAACCTGACACATTAATAGTGTGAGAATTCAACATCCCATTCTTACCAATAGACAGGTCAGTGAAACAGAAAGTAAATAGTGAAATAATGTAACTCCCTAAAGTTATGAATCAAATGGTCCTCATAGATATCTACAGAACATTTCACCCAAACACAAAAGAATATGCATTCTCGGCACCTCATGTAACCTTCAAAATTGACCATATAGTCACTCACAAATCAAGCTTCAAAAAATGTAAGAAAATTGAAATAACTCCTTATAACGTATCAAACCACCATGGGTTAAAGTTAGACATCATAACAACAGAAACAGCAGAAATGCTACAAATTCATGGAGACAGAATGAAACTCTACTCAATGATCACTGGGTAAGGAAGAAATAAAAGAAGACATTGAAGCCTTTCAAAAATTCAATGATAATGAATGGATCTGGAGGATATCATCCTGAGGGAGGTAACCCAATCACAAAAGACCACACATGATATGCACTCACTGATAAGCAGATATTAGCCCAGATATTTAGAATATGAAACTCAAGAATAAGAAAGACCAAAGTGTGGATACTTCATTCCTTCTTAGAATGGGGAACAAAATACCCATGAAAGGAGTTACAGAGACAAAGTTCAGAGCTGAGACAGAAAGAAGGACCATCCAAAGTCTGCCCCACCCAGGGATCCATCCCATAATCAGCCACCAAACTCAGACAATATTGAATATGCCAGCAAGATTTTGCTGACAGGACCCTGATATAGCTCTCTTTTATGATGCTATGCCAGTGCCTGGCAAATACAGAAGTGGATTCTCACAGTCATCTATTGGATGGAACACAGGGGCTCTAATGAAGGAGCTAGAGGAAGTACCCAAGGAGCTAAAGTGGTCTGTAACCCTATAGGCGGAACAACAATATGAACTAATGAGTATCCCCCAGAGCTATGTCTCTAGTTGCATATGTAGCAGAGGATGGCCTAATCAGCCATGAATAGGAGGAAAGGCCCTTGGTCTTGCTAAGATCATATGCCCCAGTAAAAGGGAACTCCAGGGCCAAGAAGCAGAAAGGGTGGGTTGTGGAACAGGGCGGGGGGGGGTATAGTGGACTTTGGGGATAGCATTTGAAATGTAAATGAAGAAAATATCTAATAAAAATAAAGAAAGTACATCTTACCTAAATTTATAGGGAAAATGAAAGCTCTGCAAAGGGAAAAGTTCATAGCACTCTCATGCTAGCAATTTAAATTATACTTGAAAACTCTAGAACAAAAAGAAGCAAGGACATCTAAAAGAATTAGACAGCAGTATACACACTCAGGAATGCAACAAATAAAATAAAAAACAATGAGAACAATAAAAAAGAATCAACAATAAAAAGAGATGCTCCTTTGAGAAAAAATTCAACAACATAGATAAATCCTTACCTAAACTCACTAAAAAGCAGAGAGATAGTATCTAAATTAACAAAATCAGAAATGAAAAGGGAGATATAACAACAGACACTGAGGAAATTTTAAAAAGCATTAAGTCTTACTTCAGAAGACTGTACTCCACAAAATTTGTAAATTCAAACAAAACTGATGACTTTCTAGATAGATAACACTTATCAAAGTTAAATCAAGGGCATTCTATTAAGTAGGAGAAACATAACTCAGCAACAAAGATAAACACTGCTATGGAATAAAGTGCAGGAAAATAGAATTCTTTTCCAAATTTTCTACCACCACCCTCCCAAAAAAAAGAAAAGAAGGCCAGATGATTTTAGAACAAAACTCTACCAGACTTTGAAAGAAGATCAAATCCTGATACTCCTCATACTATTACACAAAATAGAAACCAAAGCAATATTGCCAAACTCATTTTATGAGACCATAGTCACCCTGATACGAAAAACCCACAAAGCCTCAACAAAGAAAGCAAATTTCAGACCAATATCTGTTATGAACTCAGATGCAAAAATATTTAAGAAAATACTTGCCATACAAAATCAAGGACACATCTAAAACATCACCCACCATAATCAAATAAGCTTCATACCAGGTATACAGGCATGGTTCAACATAATTTAAAATCATCAATGTTGCCTAGCATATAAACAACCTGAAAGAATAAAAATAAATGATCATATTACTAGGTGCAGAAAAAGCCTTTGAGAAAATCCAGTAGCCCTTCATGTTAAAAGTCTTGGAGAAATCAGGGTTACAAGGCACATGTTTTAACATAATAAACAAATATAAAGTAACCAATAGCCAACATCAATTTAAATAGAGAGACCCTTAAATCAATTCCACTAAAATCAGGGACAAGAAAATGCTGCCAACTCTCTCCCTATCTATTCAACATAGTACTTGAAGTTCTAGCTAGAGCAATAAGACAGATAAAGGGGGTCAATTGGAAAGGAAGAATTTGAAGTATCACAATTTCACTATTTGTATCTTATATGATAGTATACATAAGTGACCACAAAAATTCCACCAGAAAACTCCTCCTATGGCTGACAAATACCATTAACTAAATGGCTGGATATAAAATCAACCACACACAAAAAAATAGTATCACTCTTTTCTACAAACAATAAGTAGGCTAAGAAGGAACACAGGGGAAAAAAAAAAAAACAGGACTTACAAACATTACTAGCCACAAATAATATAAAATACCTTTGTATAACTCTAACCAAGCATGTGTAAAGCCTTTATGACAGTAATTTTAAGTCTCTGGTGAAAGAAATTGAGGAAGATATCAGATGGAAAGATCTAGCATGCTCATGGATTGGTAGGATTACTATAGTAAAAATGGTAATTTTTCCTCAAGTACTTTATAGATTTAATGCAGTTCTCATCAAAATTTCAATACATCTCATTAAAGAACTCGAAAGAGCAATTCTAAACTTCACACAAAAAATACAAAAAAGCCAAGAGAGCTAAAACAATCCTGTACCAAAAAAAAAAAAAAATCTGCAAGTATCACGCTCCCTGACTTCAAGCTCTACTACAGTGCATTAATAATAAAAACCACATGATACTGACATTAAAACTGTCATGTTGATCAGTGAAATCAAATTGAAGACCCACCCAAAAAAAAACCTCATACCTAAGCACACTAGATTTTTTTTAATTTCATTTAAAGATGTTTTAATTTCATGTATACTGTCTTTCACATAGACAGTGCCAACCTCATATTTTTTTAATTAGGTATTTTCCTCATTTACATTTCCAATGCTATCCCAAAAGTCCCACACTAGATTTTTGAAAATGAAGCCAAAATCATACAATGGAAAAAAAAGAAAGTATCTTCAACAAATGGTATTGGTGAAGCTGGATGCATACATATAAAAGAATGCAAATAGACCCATATTAATAATGTGTACAAAATTCAAGTCCCAGTGGATAAAAGACCTCTACATAAATCCGAACACATGAAGTCTAACAGAAGATAATGTGGGGATGGCCTTGAAAATATTGGAACAAGAGACACATTCCTAATCAGACACAAATATTTCAGGTGCTAAGATCAACAATTAATAAATGAGACCTCATAAAACTGAGAAGTGTTTGCAAGGTTAGGCATACCATCAATAAAACAAAACAGCAGCCTATATGATGGGAAAATATCATCACGAATCCTACATATAAGAGAGGACTAATATCTCCAATATGTAGAAACTACAAATTAGGCACCAACAAACCAAATAAAACAATTAAAAGGGGGGTATAGAGCTGAATAGAGAATTCTCAACTGAAGAATTACTAATGGTCTAGAAGTACTTAAAGAAATGTAGAGAGGAGCCTAGCATAACTATCTCATGAGAGGTTTCATACTGCAGCAGTTTTAAACAAAGAGCCACAACCAATCAACAGGGGGGATCTTAGGGAGGCTTTTGAAAGAATGAATAATAGGAAAGAACAAGCTGGAGGGGTGAAGGGCACCATTTAAAGTCAAATAATTTAGGCCAGTAGAGACTCACAAAGACTGAATCAAAAACCAACAAGCATGCAGGGGTTGGACCTAGGACCCCTACACATTTATAACAGATTCGCAGCTTTATCTTCATGTGGGTCCCCTAGAAATCTGAGCACTGGCTTCCCCTGCCTCTGTTGCCTGTCAGTGGTTCCCCTTCCCCTAGCTGGACTACCTGGTTGGGCCTCAGTGAGAGAATGTACTTATCCTGTTGTGACTGAATGTCCTAGGACTGAGTGGTACTCCTCTTTCTCTGAGAAGGAGAGGGGTATTTTGGGGGAGGAGTTTGTAAGGATGGGAATGAGAGAAGAGGAGGGACCAAAGGCTAATATTGGAATATAAAGTGAATAAATAAACTGATCAATTAAAAAAGAAACCAGTATCTAGAGACAAAACAATATAAAACAAACAAACAAAAAAACCAATAAACTAAAGTAAACAACACCCCCATAAAAACCAAAAACCAAAAACCAAAAAACAAAGAAAATGCTAGCCTGTGATTTTTTTTTTCCATTTGTTTGCAAGAAAGTGTCTCTAGGTTATTATCAAATAAATTTGTCATTGACTCTCCTTTTTGTTATGCTCTCCTTACATTGCTATTAAACTTGTCTTGCTGCTTAAAACTTTTTGAAAATATTGAAACTTTCAGAGGTGGGGCCTAGTGATATGTGTCTAATTTACTAGAAGAATACTTTGGTGGTGACAGTGGAACAACTTTGTAGATTTCTGTCTGTCTGTCTGTCTGTCTGTCTGTCTATCTGTCTGTCTGCCTGCCTGCCTGCCTGCCTGTCTGTCTCTGTCTCATTTCATTCTCTGTCTTTTTGTCTCTGCCTCTCTAGCTGTTTCTCCCTCTACCCTTTCCCCCTTCCTTCCTTCCTTCCTTCCTTCCTTCCTTCCTTCCTTCCTTCCTTCCTTCCTTCCTTCCTCTCTCTCTCTCTCTCTCTCTCTCTCTCTCTCTCTCTCTCTCTCTCTCTCTCTCTCTCTCTCTCTCTCTCTCTCTTCCTTTCTTAATTTTATTACTGGCTCTGAGGTTTCATATACTCTTATCATGATGTACTATTATAGCCCCAAAGCAATGTGGCCAAACAGCAATATGTTGAAAGCAATGAAACTGGGAGAGAAAATATAATCCTTTCCATTTGAAATTTAAATGTTTCAGCTATATGTTATAGGATAATAATAGCAATAGTATGGAAATAAGGTGCTGTCCATGGCACCAATGATACAAGGGAGAAAAAACTCTTACCTACATAAAGATCATCCAAATTTTACATTTTTTTCCCAACTCTGGGCAAAAAAATTCATGGTTACAGCAGAGCATTCCTTTAGAAATTTTAGCTTTTCCCCCTAAATCATTCTTTAAGGAAAAAGAAGGGGGTCAGCAGTGAAAAACATGCACTACTTTTCCAGAAGACCCATGTTCAGTTCAGAGCATTTACATTAGTAAGCTGACAGGTACTTATAACTCCAGGTTCAGGGGTGCTGACTCATCTGTCCTCTTTTGGCACACACATACGTAGACATAAACCATGTAAAGCCATCCAAATATATACATTTTTAAAAATTAAAAAAATGTAAGTTTTTATTTTACTTTTGTTTTTATTTATTCTTTAATGATTCTGTACACTAAATTAATGATATTCATTACTCTCCCCTAAATTCTTCCAGTTCCTCTCCCTCCCCCTTACTTTCCCTAACTTCATGTTCTTTGTCTTTTTCTCTTTATCTTAAAACAAACACACTTGGAGTAAAGTCTGTTTTAGCTAACTGCTTCTGGACATGGTACCTACCCTTTAGTGTAGAAATATTTACTAATAAATCCCAGCAATGAGTTCACTACCTGCCTCAATGGTTTATGTTTCTGAATGAACAACACACATACCTATAGCCTTTATATTTTAACATGCCTTAAATAGGCTAAGCCACTGTCTAACCTCCAGTGCTTCTAGAATCTACTTCTTGCTGATAATTTCAAGTTACTACTTACTAATTCTTTGGTTTTTTTTTTTTGGGGGGGGGGGTTCGAGACAGGGTTTCTCTGTGTAGCCCTGGCTATCCTGGAACTCACTTTGTAGACCAGGCTGGCCTCTAAATCAGAAATCTGTCTGCCTCTGCCTCCCCAGTGCTGGGATTAAAGGTGTGTGCCACCACTCTCTGCTTACTACTTACAAAGTCTTATGTCCTATCTTGACTGCTCTATATCCAGTTGGGCATCCCTCTGAGCCACGCTCTCCTGGCTCCTTCAACTGGCTGCTATATCTCTCTGTCCTTCATTCCTCTCAGGCACAGTGGATCTCCCTGTTCTCTTTCTTTCCAGCCTTAAGGCCCAGAAATCTTAAAATGCAGCTTCTGTTTGTTCTTTTCAGCTAATGGATATTGGCATCTTTATTTACCAATCAAATCAACTGGTGGCAGGGTCCCAGAATCTATTTGCAGACACTCTTGTGCAAGCATATTTTGGGGGAAACATAATTAGTATTTGTAATACAAGCAGCTACAAGAAATACCAAGTGCCATTCAAGACTAGAAAACTGACTTTCTCTGACCAAGCAGCAAACAAATGTCAATAGCACTTTGTCTTTATGGATGAAATTTGATATGTACCTCCTCTTCTTCATTGTGGGATTTGCCTGGCCTGAAACTCTGTGTGTCTTTGAATATTGCTAGTTTCTGTGTGCTCATATGTATGTATACCCTATTATGTTTCCTTAAAGTCATCTACTACCTCTGACTCTTACAATTTTTCCTCTTTATCTTTTGCATAGACATTTAAGCCTTGAGGCAAAGGATAAGATACAGACATCCCTTTTAGAGATGAACATCCCAAAGTCTCTTATTGTCTGCACATTGACCAGGTGTGCCTTTCTGTGTTAATTTCATTCCATTGTAAGAAGAAACTTCTGTAAAGCTTGCTGAGCAATGCACTGATTTATGGGTGTAGTATAGCATTATAAGCCATTTTATTTCTATGTTCATTTAGCAGAATGATAGTAGTAGGTTTTCTCCTAGGGTTCTTGGTCTCATTGATTGAAACATGTAAGAGTTTTGTCTCATCAATGGAGCAGGGATTACTTAAATCTAATTTTGAAAATTGGAAAACCAAGTTTGGTTGTTTATTCCCATGACATTAGTATCACTATAGCAACAATATCTGGCCATATAGGTCATTATTGTAGCTTGTAGGGTTTATAGCTAAGGGAGATTGATGATGACTTTTCCCCTTGATCACATGTACAGTAGCTTTCAGCACTATTAACACGAGCCAATAGAAATAAAGCTTGAAATTGAGTACCAAAAAGATTTCTCCATACTTTGTGCTATAGATATGTGGTATCTTCAGCATCAGAGACAGACTGTTAAGTTGTAAAAGTAGCCAATAGTATTGTAATAGTCTGTAATGTTTAGTAGGATAATATGTGATCCTATTGACCAACAATTCAAAAAGTTTTAACCTTCTCTTGGTACCAGAGAAGAATGTTGGTTTGATAGTGTATTATTGCCCTCCCATTATAGTGTTAACTCCATTTAGACTCTTCTTATATATGCTATATATTTTTTAAAACTTCAAGTATAAGTTTCCTTTTGTGTTTTCAGAATATTTTGGTTTTATTTTTCCCTCCTATTTCCTCCTCTACCCTGTCACCCATCCACCACTCACTTTAATCCTTCCTGTACCAATTTATTATGTAATACCTTTATGACACTATATTCTACTTGCCCTTCCTTTCAAGATCCTCTACTGCCTCAGAGTCCCATAGCTTAAAAAGTATCCTTTTATTCAGTGGCTCTCAACCTTTATAATGCTGTGATATTTTAATACAGTTCCTCATGGCATGATAAACCCCAACCATAAAATTATTTTCATTGCTAGTTCATAACTATAATTTTGTTGCTGTTATGAATCATGATGTAAATATCTGATACATAGGATATTTTATTTGTGACCCCTCTGAAATAATCATTCAACCACAAAGGGATTGTGATAAACACTTCTCTAATTTCTATTACTTTTCCAAGTTTCACAGTCCAGGTTTTAAAAAGTAGAATTCTTTAAAATATGAACATCACTTATTCATGATTGCACACATATATAGTCCAAGTACTTGGGAAACATAATCTGCCAAATCATGAGATAGAATTCCATTTGGGATACATAATTTATTCTAGACCAGCCTACATTAAATAACAATATACTCCATATATATATATATATGTATATATACATATATATATGTGTATATATATATATATATATATATATATATATATATATATATATATATATATAAAGCCTCCAGGAAAATATCTTTCTTCAGAAATTCTCTTAGGCTCCATGAAGAAATGTATAAATCTTTTGTTTTCTCCATAGTCCCTTCTCATCTGATCTAAAAATCCACTCAAAAAGAAAAAGAACAAAATGCTTGCTAAAACAAAACTAAATCAGGCCACTTAAAGAAATCTTTGTCTTGCATCTTTCATCTTTATTTAGACATAAACTCATCTAGAGAAATGGGTCTCCCACTGTGGCTGCAAATAAAGCTGAGGGATGGATATTCCCAACTCCAACAATTTGAAAAGGGAAACACCATTTCTTTTATTACCGAAACCAGTGCTATATAACTCTGAGCTCTGCAGAATTCCAAAGTATGCTTTGCATCATTTACCTGCTTTCCATGTCTTTCTGGGTACTTTGAATTTTAACTTACTACAGGACTAAAAACCACCCATAAGATACATGAGGCAGCTCTTACTCCCTGTTTTCTGCATAAGGAATCTATAGGTCTTGTGTGTTTAAACAAAAAATGTTGACAGCAGTGCATCCATTTTATAGCCCTTGAAAGATTTGTGCTGAGGTGTATATCATATGAGCTTGCTAAAATGCCAGAAAAGTTGATTATGACAGAATACAATGTCAAAAATCTTTCTAAGGACAACAATGTGGTCTCTGCTGCACCAGTGAACATTTGAAGTAAAATCTTGTTCCATTTATATTGACAAATAATTGATTTAATCTCCTTATTTTTTTCTTTTTTTAATCTTTACAAAAATCCTCTAACTCCTTCTCTAATGGGACACATTCTGATCTCTATTAAACTATGTGATCTGAAAATTGATTTGAAAATTTAAGAGCTCAGATAAATGTCATGTTGTTTAAAAGATTATTAGCCTCTTCAAAATAATTGGGGAACTGATGAATTAGTATGTTGAGCAAGGAAGATGGCTGAAATGAAGTGCTTTTGGATGTATCTTCTCAATTGCAGACCTCACCTAAATGAAACATTTACTAACCAACAATCTGTGTGGGACCAACCTGGAGTACTGGGGTTTATCTGACCAACTACTTGAGCTGCTTGGTATTATAATATGTGTCCTGTCCCCAATAGCCAAAACAGATGGATTCCCTTTGTGAATATATTTATTTTTTAAATATTAAAAAGAAATTCTAATAGGAAAAATCACTTCATTTTATAAATTTCTTAGTACCAGGTATCAGAGTGAGAGAAAATAAAAGACATTTCTAGGAATTAAATCCTTTGGTGGCATGTCTCACAATTTCCAGAATATTTTATAACTTCCTTACTTCAGGGATTTGCTGTAGGTCATGAGAGGTCAGAAGCACTCCATGCTTGGTAAGGTTAACAGAAGTCCAAAGGCTCTGGTAGGTTTTATGTTATACCTATGTAAGTGGGAGTTCCTAACAGGCAGGCCCTAACTGAGGCCAAAGGCTCTCTGACATCCTGGATGGCCTCAGTTCCCTTCTTCCCCTTTCTTGATTTTACTCTATATTTCCATGTCGCAATTTCAGGGATTGTTCACATGAATGGTCAATGGCACTAGACAATATACTAAGGAGCCTTAGCCAAGAGAGCCTTGCAGCCTATGGTGATTCTGTTCCGAGCACACTCCCTACCAGCTCCCAAATTTGTATTTGAAGTTGGCTTCAAACTCCATTTTTAAATTTCTGAGCACTCTGTATCAAGTGTGTAAAATCTGGACCATGCAGGTGTTCTCATGCATCCATAGTGACATCTTGTTGCTGAGGTATAAGACCTCCAAGTTTACTGTTTACACATGGTCCCCAGACCTGTCTCATTTAATTTCTTTTGATCCCATGGAGGTAAGTGCTAGGAGGATGAGGCAAGCCATAAGAAAGCATCCTTAATGCTGGATGTATATAGTTCACAACACTGTTTTCTCCCTCTTGCACTGGCCACTGCTGTTATGCTTTTTGTATGTTGTGATAGCAAAAGCAAATAATCCTCAACCCCCCCCCCCTCTCTCTCTCTATATATATATATATATACACACACACACACATATATATACAGTATATCACATATAAAATATACGCTAGAAATAGCAAAAATATTTAAGAATTCAGAAATATACCACGTGGTTTTTTTGTTTGTTTGTTTTTTGTTTTTTTTTTTTGTTTGTTTTTTTGCAAAGTAACTTATTCCACTAGAAAGGAGATACAGCACAAACTGGATCCTGGAATTTACAGAAAGTGTATCATAACCCCACCATAATCTGGGAGGAATTCAATATTCAGTTTCACTTCTGACCCAAGTTGTATAGGTAAGAAAATAATCTATAGTTTCCACTTTACAAGCTAAAGTGAAATCAGTGAGAATTATTGAAATAGTACACTGTTCCTGGGTTCATGCTTTAGGTTAGTTAGAAAAAGTTAATAAAAACATTTAAGGAGGAAACTACTGGGTTTTGTGGTTAAATGGATTTATTCAGCTGAATAGACTCAAAATCCTTGGAGGATATAGCTAAAACAGTACTACAGATTTGACCTCATAAAACCCTCAGAGACCTTATCTTACTGCTGGCAATTGCTTGGTAAGTGTTGTTTAAGAGAAAATCGAACAGATTCAGTCCTACTCCCTGTTGGTCACATTAAAATGAAAAGACCAATGGAGTGGCATAGTATGGAAACTTTGCCAGAAGCCAAAAACACAAAGGTGGTTGAATGTAAAGAAATATATATATATATATATTGTGTGTGTGTGTGTGTGTGTAGACTTCAGGTGTTATAAAATAAATTTTGCTAAATGAATAGCTTATAAAAGAATCAAACTTGAGAAGATAATTTTAAGTTGTATAGACAATAAAAGATTTCCAGAGAAATTTCCTTAACTCTGGAGGTATATGCTTGTGTATCAAGGGATAATGATGCTGAGAAAATTCTATATAAAGTTAAGACATGACATGAATAACTAGGATGTATTTATGTTATTTAAAAAGTCTAGCATGAGAATCCAAGTATTAAGCATTTGAATATGCCCCCAAATATGGTTTAATTATATCATTGTCCATGGTACAATTTGGAAGTGATTAAACCTTTAGGACCTGGAGCATAGTGGAAAGAAGTTACATTGTTGGGAATGTGTCCTTGAAGATAGTAGTAAGACACAGGTTATCTTCTCAGCCTTGTATGTCTTCTTGACTCCATTAAGTTGAGCATCTTCCTTTGCCATGAAGTGCCACCTAATGTACTAAAGCCTCAATACAATGATGTAGCCATTCCTAGATAGAAACTTTTAAACTATAAGCCCAAAATCTCTCTTTCAAAGCTGATTTAACTCAAACACTTGTTTTAGTAACAGAAAACTGCCTAACACACCAAGGATGCTTCTATTCAGTATCCAGTAGAAAAGATGACCATTTTTCTTTCTTTTTACTAAAGAGGATTTAACTGTTCTTCTCACCCACAGGAAATAAAAATAGAAAAACCTGTATATTTACCAACATCTGTAGAAAGAATAGCCACTTACTGAATTCTTTCATCTGGCTTTTCCTTTCTTAAAATATGCATCATTGTATTTATCTACACTTGAGTACTCTATATATGTGTCTGTGTAAACATATTTATGGGTGCATTCACTGATGTATTCATATGTGTAACCTGAGGTCAGTACTGGATGTTTTTCTATATCTCTCTGTCTTAAATGTTTTGAGACAGCATCTCTCACTAGAGCTGAAGTGTACAGTTAGCTCTACTGGCTGACTAGCTAAACTCCAGGATCTGTTTGTTTTCCAAATGGCACTAGAGTTATAGATACATACTACCTGCATGGATTTTTAAATAGTGGTAGGGATCTTTCTGCTTTCATAGAAAACATTTTATTCACTGAAACATATCTTTAGAACCTCCTTTTCCTCTTTATATGTTTTTAGTGTATATGTGCATGTTTGTAAAGTAATAGATTCATCAAAATCAACTAGACAAAAATCCTCCAAACATTCATGTCTCTGCATACTAATCTCTAGAATCACAGTTATGAGTCAACATACCTGTCTGTTTATGTAGCTGCTAGAGATACTAACTTGGCCCTTTGACTTATTCAGCAAACACTTTACCCACTAAGTATCTCCCCAGTTTCCTATCTGCCTTTTCCCTCTGCCCATTGATAAGAAGAGAAACAATAGAAAAATCATATATATTGGTTTTTATTATTGTTGTTGTTGTTGTTATTATCATTATTATTTAGGTATAAATAATCTGTACATAGTACAGAACTCTATGTTTACATATTAAAGAAAACTAATAAAAATAAATATTAAAATTTAACAGCAAAACACCGGAGAAGTCAGAAGCTAATTTTGACACTATGCTTAGAAATATACTTTACAAAGGGAATGGAACAATATGGAAATTAAGGTTTTCTCCCTCCCCACAGGAATACTGGGGTATCTATTCTCCAATCTATAGTATAAGCTAAGACAATTGGCAAGATAATGTAGTACCTGATTTTTTTCATTGCAAAATGCAAAGATTATTTGATGAAATACACAAAGCAATAGGGTACCTGGATCCCATGATTGTCTACTACTAAAAGAAGCCAAAAACTGAGAAAGGTACTCCCAAATTGGTAAAATATCAAAGAAGTCTAGTTGTTAGAGTTTAAACTCATCACTCCTCAGTCTTTTGGCTAAGATCAAGTGTAGAGATTAAACTCACTATCAAACTTTCCCCTGGTAAAATTTAGTGCTGAGAAAAGCTCTATGATGCCTTCCACCAAGCCATACTTAGGAGTAAAATTCTAGAACTTCTTTACAACAAGTAGTGAAGATTCTGTCTCCACCAAATCACTCGCAAGCCCTATGCAGTATAGAACACATAATGGGTATTGTTATTATCAACCTGGCAAAATTTACAATCACCTAGGAAAAGGATTTTTGATCATGCCTATGGAAATTTATCATGGTTGCATTAATTAAATTGGTTATCATTGGTTAAGATTCTTGACTGTATAAAATGAAGAAAGGGAACGACAATTCTTTCATTCATTCATTACTCTGCTTCCTGATTGTGAATACAACGTAACTATTTCCTTCTTGTGCTGCCTGGAGTTCTCTGACAAAAAAGACTGTATCCTACCTTGAACTGTGATCTTGAATAAGCCTTTCTCCCTAAAATTACTTTTGTTAGAGTATTTTTATCATAGCAACAAAACAAAGAAAAATAAGATAATACATGGATATAAAAGCTATTATGGATTTCTGTTTCCCAGGAATGTGCTGTATGCAGACTAGAGCCTACATAACATCTGTATAATATTCACCATCGAATATCTGTAAGTCTGTGGGAGAGACCTGAGTATTAATTATGTGAATCCAACTGTCCCGTGAACCCATTCTCTTAAGAAAATGCTGATCCCTTTGGCCATGTGATTTATATGGAACTCAGCTTTACAGAAGTCTTGTTATCCAAGGGCCCACATTGATATCACACCTCCTAAAAATGGGGACTCTAATCACTAAGTTAGTGTTCATAGCCAAGGCTCTAGATCTGTTCTTGCAATAACATAGACCAATGCTTTAGCAGAACAGCCTGCATTTCTGCTGCTTATGCAATTAGCCTTGGTATATATCATCATGGCTGTAAAAGTCAGGCAGAAATCAACTTATAAAGAACCAACATGGCCAGAGGCCTGCCTTTAAAACCACTACCCAACTTAGAGCAATATAACATGGTGAGAGACCCATTGATTGAGTATAGGACAGATAAATAAGAATAAGATTTTACCTACAAACATAGCATTAGGATGTAAAGCACTAACACTGACAAGATACTAATGTCCCATATTCCTATGCTTTTATACATATGCCTTTAAGCATCTGAGAGTACTTGTTGTTCAAGTAGGTAAAACTTCTTTAAAGCTAATATGATCTGTAACTTGTGGCATATGCCTTGGTCCTAGTCAAATTCAGAGCCCATGTTGCTATGTGTCTGGGCTCACCTAATGTTGAAATAGACTTAGTAGACTGTGTGTTCAGGTTACAGCACAGTGTGGAAGCTTTGTTAGCTTCTTTAATAAAGTAGGAACCTATGAGCTACCGCTCATGGAGAACTTATGATTTCTTTCTTAGCCTAGTTCTACCTTAGCTCTGGGGATACCATGGGTAAAGACCCTTATTAGTCTCTCTTAATTCTTGGGCTTGGAATAGCTTTAAGTACTAAAACAGACAACAAATTAAGAAAATGGGAAATCTGGACTCAGGAACCATAAACTGTGGGAACAATGAAAATGACTATGGGCTCAAATATAAATCCCACTAACAATTTATGAAAAGGTGGGCACCAAAAAAGCCCCTTTGAAAAGACAGAAAAAAAAAAACACCTGATTGTTTGATATACACAGAGTATAAACCCAAGAGAATCAATAATTGAAGATGCTATGGCAAGTAAAATAATGGTTTGAAATACTGGTTAATAAACTAGGGTAGTATTTTTATTTAAAGAAGGTATAATTGCTCATGTAGCCAAAAAATATTCAATATCTTGAAGAAAACACACACAAAGTGTTTAAACATTCTAATTGAGAAAATTAAGATACAACCATACAAATTTTTGAGCTAAAAAGTATCCTCAGTGAAGTTTAAAATGAGATTAAAAGGAATCAATAATGAGATAGACCACAGAGAATAATTATTGAGCTTGAAGAGAAGCTTTTTGAAAACTGTGGCTTTGGCCATGGTACATGGCACAGACAGCATTTGGAGAAGTCAATAGAGAGAGAAAAAAAGAAAGATTGTACAAATAAATCTTATAGGAACTTCAAAGCAGTATGACAAGAACAAGTTTTGTTTTGTTTTGTCACTGAGGAATGAAAGCACCAGTGGTTTAAAAATTGTATCAAAGAAAGAAGAAAAATAAAATTAAATTAAAAAACAACAGAACTATTCCCAAACCTATAAAATGCTACAGATATCCAGGAATAATGAAGAGAAAGCACACCCACACTGTAGTAAGGAGTTGGCAATTTCCCAAACACACTACAAACACATGGGAGGGGGAAGCAGTAAATATTCACAGATTTCTACAGAACACTGGTACAAGTTAACCAGGCTCCAATCACATGCCACTCCTGGCAAGGCCTTCTGCTGCTGCTAAAACTGTCACTGTAGCTTGCATTTAGCCTTTACTTTATATGTAGCCCGGTATTTAAAAAGAAGGATCAAGCAGCAGGCAGTAACTACTGCAATTTAGTGGACTCTCCAACTTTACCTGGAAGAATAATAGCATAGACCCTTCCAGTGATTTGGAAAATACACACAATAAACACAGGAAACAAAGAATTGAGTGAGGTTGTCAGGAAACTAGGACATCGTTCAGTGGTTACAAGAACGTACTGCTCTTTCAGAAAACTAAAGGTTGGTTCTAACACCTATGTTAGGTGATTCACAGCAACCCATAATTCCAGTCCCATAGGATGTGATGCCCTTTTCTGGACTCCAAGGACACCCAACCACACGTGGTGCACCTAACCCCCAACTATAAACACACACATGCACACATAATAAAAACAAAATATTCAAAAAAAAAAAAGATCATGATACTGAGCAAAATGATGAAAGTGAACAGGAACATTAAATAAACAACAATGTTCAGAACTCCTGCAGGATCAGGTTGCTTTACTTTTAACACTTAAAGAGAAGGAAAACAAAGGATAAAGTCTTTACTTGAAACTTTCACTATTTTTTTATTTATATTTATTTATTTATTTACATCCCAAACCCTGCCCCCTCTCAGTCCCCTCTTCTGGGTCCCCCCTCCAATATACACTCTCCCTCCTTCCTCTTCTTTTCCTCTGAAAGTGTGGGCCCTCTCTGGGTATGCCCTCAACCCTAGCACATCAAGTCTTTGCTAGAGTAGGTACATCCTCTTCCACTGAGGCAAGACAAAGTAGCCCTGTTCGGGAAATGATACCACAGTCAAGCTACAGCTTTAAGGAAAGCATCTGCTCCATTTGTTTGGGGGACCACATAGAGACTGAGTTGCATGTTTGCTATATATGTGCCAGGGGCCTCCTTCCAGCCCATGTGTGTTCTTTGGTTGATGGCTCAGTCTGAGAGCTCCTAGGAATCCAGATTAGTTGACTATGTTAGTTTTCCTTCGGGGTAGCTATCCCCTTTAGGGTCTTCAATCCTTTCCCCAGATCTTTCATAAGAGTCCCCGCCCTTCCTTCGTCTAAGGTTTGCCTGTGGGAATTTGTATCTATTTCAGTCAGCTTCTTGGTAGAGCCTCTGAGAGGAAAATTATGGTTTTCCCCCATTTGCAAACAGAATGGAGTATCATTAGTGATGTCAGGGAATAGGGCTTGCCCATGGGATGGGTTTCAAGTTGGGCCAGTTATTGAGTGGCCATTCCTTCAGTCTCTACTCTGTTTGTCCCTGCATTTCTCTTTAGACAGAATAATTTTGGGTTGAAAGTCTTATGGGTGGGTACAATTATCCCTCTTCTGGGATTTCTCTCTTGTTACTAGAGGTGGCCTCTTCAGGTTCTATGTCCACTAGGCTAAGGATACCTGCACTGACACTTCGAAGCATCTTCCAACTCAATCTCTGGGACTTCTGAAAGATTTCTCCATTCCCCCACCACAGGTAACTGCATATTTCCATTCATTCTCCTGGCCTCTATCATATCTCCTTTATTTCTCCCCACACATGATCCTGACCACATTCCCCTCTGCCTACCTTCTCATCTAATTGTCTCTGTTCCTCTGTCTCCTATGACTATTTTGTTCCCCTTTCTAAGTGTAAGTCAAACATCCTCTCGAGCCTTCTTTCTTGTTTAACTTCTTTGGGTCTGTGGGAGTGAATATTCTGTTTTATGGCTGATATCTACTTATCAGTGAGTATATACCATGTGTGTCCTTTCAAGTCTGAGTAAATTGTATGAAATAGCAATTTGAACATCTATCTTACTATCTTATAGTAGCTACCAAAAACAGACATAAATCTAATCTAAGAAATAATCCTTTTTTTTCCCCAGGAAAAGATTGCTTTATTTTTTCCTTTTTTTCCATAATTGTTTTTCACATAAGATCCCAATTCCAATTCCAGGCCCACTTCCCTACTCTTCTCCAAGTCGCACTTTTGCCATGAGTCCCACCATCTGTGCTCTTTGTTTGGTGGAATTACAAAGAACACACATGATATGCCTTCACTGATAAGTGGATATTAGCCCAGAAGCTCAGAATACCCAAGATACAATTCACAAACTACATGAAACTCAAAAAGAAGGAAGACCATAGTGTGGATACTTTGACCTATGTTAGAAGGGGGGTAACAAAACACCCATGGAAGGAATTAAAGAGACAAAGTATAAAGACTGAAGAAATGACCATCCAGAGACTAACTCACCTGGGGATCCATCCCATACACAATAAATTTTACTACATGATGTTTTTTAAGTTTTTATCAAAACATCCTCTTTGAGGGTGATCAAAGTTTTAATGATGGTGTCTCTAAGGCTCTTAAGGCTGAAAGATTCTATAATGTGCCAGAGTAGTAGAAGTGTAACTTTGCACTAGAAGCATTTGATATTGAATGAATGCAGTAAAAGTCTTTATTATAACTCTATTTGCATATATAAAATTCTGTCTTCAAACAAGAAAAAAGAGCTCAATCGTTAATACCTTACATGTCTTAGAGAATAATGACCCACCACAGTACATGATGCAAAATCAAGAAAGACAACACACAAAAGATACACTGTCAAAGACTATCATATCTATATATTGCTCCTCTAAAATTATAATATTCTTAACATGTATTATCTTTCTTAAGTGAGGCCTTTTTCCTTTTTTTTCTCCTATTAGTATAGTATATATTCCCAAATCTTTTCACCCTTTTGTACCTTTATTTTTTTCTCATTTGTGAACTCATCCATATCAACTTAAAAATTAGTGCATTTGCATATGTTTTCCTTTTTTAATATTGTTGGTTTAATCCATATATCTTCAGTTACAGAATCTGATAAATAAAACTATTTTTTTCTAATGTAGAGGATTCACTGTCATTCATCTCAAATTCTCTCTTTATTTTATTTTACCACTAAGTTAAATATCACTTATAATCTATATGATAAATATCCCACATAAGATCGCATAATTGGAACTTTGGTTTCCAAATAGTGAACCAGTTTGGGAACACTGTGGAACCTTTAGAGTGTGTAGCCTTCCTGGAAGAAGACATGTTTTGACAGTTTACAGCCATAACCCATTTCACAGTCTAATTCCAGAGTGGGGATGCTATTGTGGTCACATCATGATTTCCTTGCCAAGAAAACCTCTGTATCCCTCTGGAACCATAAGCCAAACTAAATGTATTTTTGTTTAAAGTGTTGTTAACTACAGTACTTGGTCACAGCAGCATAAAAGTAACTTAAATGTGCTTCGACATCTCAAGTTTTTCTTTTGGCAACATATTAAGAATAAAAATGTATATTTCATAGGTACATAGGATCTTAGCCATAAACATAGCATGAAGATCTTTAAGATATAGGATGAAGTAGTTTTTCTCATATACATAGTAATAATATTGTATAATATATGAATTAAATGTGATATAGAACTATCCATAATACATATAATAGAACAGTAATAGTATAATAAAAGTAAACTAAATATAGTATGCTTTTCTCCCAAAATGATTTTCTTTCATTATTTAGTATATGTGAAATACAGGAATTACTATTCTTGTGTGTTAAGAATATTATTAAGTACAATGCTGCTCACTTAGCATGACAGAAATTTATACAATTAAAAAAAGTAGTTATTTTGTAACGCATACACAGTGTGGGTATTCTGGAAAAAATGGTGATTCACAAACTATGTGTAAGAGACTTAACCTGCTTTAAGAAAGATAAAGAGAGAAGAGATTGACCCTCCTGCTTATACATAATGTTTTCTCAATTGCCAAGGTGATATATCTTAAACTCCATTGGTACAATTTATGCAGACTATTTTACAGGGCCACTTTCATTTTTCTAAGGGAATTGTAGATCTCATTCCACAGAGAAATGCATGAAGAATCTAAAATTCCCTTTATGTCTTACCTTTCAGATCTTCAGGTATTGTGTGCTGTCATATGACTATTTTATTGGTCACATACACACCAGCAAGCTTTAATATATGTTAAGGCTAAACAAGGTTAGAGATATTAGAATGTGAATTATCTGTATTATTACCAAAATTAAAATGGTAGGGCAAATATATATATACATATACACATATATACACACACACATATATATTGATGCTATGGTTATTGGGCTGTGATGAGATCTGCTTGTAGGAAGGTTGAAATACAGGTTCTGGGAGTAATTTAGGTTCTAGTAGGACATTTCACTGAAATGACTGAAGAAAGACAGATTAATTGAAGATACAAATTTACAGTCATGGACAAAGCAATCACAAAATGAAATTTATGCATTAGTACAACATGATTCAGAGGACTCATATATATTTCTATAAAGGAGGAGGAGAATGAAAAATATAGATAGTTCTGATGGGTCATAAATATTTCTTTGCCATATTAATGGCACCAAGAAACTTTTTTTATATATGTGAGCTGCATAGAATGGGAAAAATCTCTAAAGGTGTAACTATCTTCATCTATGCAATAGTTAATGAAACTACAGGGTAGTGTTGGAAGGCAATTGTATTTGTTTTCCTTAGCAAAAAAAAATGTACATATTCTAGACAGACAGACAGACAGACAGGAAGAAAGAAAGAAAGAAAGAAAGAAAGAAAGAAAGAAAGAAAGAAAGAAAGAAAGAAAGAAAGAAAGAAAGAGAGAGAGAGAGAGGAGGAAGGGAGGGAGGAAGGAAGGAAAGAAGGGAGGAAGAGAAAAATAAGCGGGAGAGAACATCTTTCATGGCTTTTAGAATGGTTGTAGATGCCTGACTTTTAGTAATCTTTAACAGTTCTAATCATGTCAGAACATCTGTCTTTTCTGTGCCTTTTTTTCCTAATGTGTGTAGCAATGGAATATAGACTAAAAGTTACTTACTGACTGGAATGGATAGGAAATATCCACCTCATGAACACACACTCACTCACATGTGCGTGCACACACACACACAAACACACACACACACACACAGAGTATTTTGATACAATGGGGAAGTCAATAAAAAATACAACCTAAATATCCTTTATTACTACTGAGTAAGAACACCTGGAGAGTAGTAGCACAGATCTTTAATCCCAGCACTTGGAAGGGAGAGACAGACAGATCTCTGAGTTTGAAAACAGCCTGGACTATAAAGTGAGTTCCAGGATAGCCAGAACTATAGAGAGAGGAGACACCCTTTCTCAAACAAACAAACCAAAACAACAACAAACAAACAAAAAACAAAACAAAACAAACAAAAATAAAAACTACTGAGTAAAAAAGAATGAAAGCAAAGAAAAATGAAATACTTGACAAGAACCATTCCAAAGAATCCATGTATGATGTTTTAATTTTTTCCTTGTTACTAAGTTTGCTAGCATATTGTTGCAAGTAATTGTATAATTCTTCAACAGTATATGCTCAGTTTGTGTTGCCACTGGAGTATAAGAAATTTTCACTTCTATTTTCAACATACCTTTTCTTATAAGTTCTAAAGGTAACATTATATATACAACATACTCTAAACAATTATACATTTTTCTTGACTGTGTTAAATTCTTTAGGTCCCACTGTGTTAATATGTCAACTCTTTCATCATATTTCAAGCAGAATTTTAAAAACTATGCTGAGCTCCAAAAGAATCACTTATTTTTAACTAAATGATATTTTTCAATTATAAGACACAAAATCCCCAAACATTTTTAGATTATAAGGTTATATAAAGGGAATAAACAGTCCTCTGAAGGTGGTAATGACACAAATATGTTCAAAGACGACTGTTCAAACAGTACAGCTCTTCTGCAAATCTGATCTTTACAAAAAAAAAAAAAAAAAAAAAAAAAAGGGTTTCCATACCATGCCCTCAGTAGGCCTCTGTTCTCATTCCATCCTTTTGAAAGTTATTTTTTAAAATAATGGTCTGGAAAATATTTAACAATACATTATTTTGCATTAAATATTCATTTATTTGAGGAGTTGAGACACATCTTGATTTGACATGTGTGTATTTTTGTTTGGTTATGTGCGGTTGGAACAGAACTCTAACTGTCTTTAAAACTGACTCAAATACAAGTCATTAAATGCAGTTCCTCAACTTGAGGGACAAGAAAACAGTTAATGGCTCACAAAATATAAAAGGACATATTTTTAGCAAATTGCATGTCTTTGCATATGTGTTTTTGCTTTCCTACATTCTATGTTTACAAATTATGTTGCTTTAATTTTTTTTTCACTTTCTGTCAAAGTTCTAAAGATTATTTTTAAATACATCTCTATCAGATTGCTTCAGCATGGATTAAAAACATTCTGCTTCCTTGAGTGATGTGAAACTGGAGCTGCAAATATTTTATACCTTTCTTTTATGTATTTTGACTGAATAAACATTCAGTATTTTTATATGCTTTATACATAAAATAAATGCAGTCAGTATATTACTTTTACTATACTCCATGTTCCCAATTGTGAAGGTTATAGAAAAATCCTTCTTCATTAAATTTTAAACAGTTCACTTTCAAACAGACATGCTTCAGTGTGCTTCAGAAGTATCAGCATGAAACATAGCTTTTACATGAAGCATTTAAGTCCTCAGACTATGTATCTAATAATTCCTTTTCAGAATTTGCCCATCACATTTCATTTCTTTTCATGTCAGATGCCAATGCTTCTTATGAAATGAACAATGGAAGTCCAATACTATCTGTGGTTATTTTGTCTCAAATAGTCACTGACATAGAAACCATTTCATAATGCATTTCTACTGTTCATGCCACAGTTTTAGCAATCATAATTTCTGTACTTAAAAGAAAATGGCAAGATACTACTAATAGCAGCACAAATAATTCTTTTCATAGAATTAATTTTTTAATTTATTTTTAAATTAGGTACTTCATTTACATTTCAAATGCTATCCCAAAAGTCCCCCAGACCCTCCTCCCCCACTACCCTACCCACAGACTCCCAATTCTTGGCCCTGGCATCCCCCCGTACTGAGGCATATAAAGTTTGCAAGACCAAGGGGCCTCTCTTCCCAAAGATGGCCGAATAGGCCATCTTCTGATACATATGCAGCTAGAGACACGAGCTCCAGTGGTACTGGTTAATTCATATTTTTGTCCCACCTATAGGGTTGCAGACTCCTTAAGCTCCTTGGGTACTTTCTCTAGCTCCTCCATTGGGGGCCCTGTGTTCCATCCAGTAGCTTACTGCGAGCATCCACTTCTGTGTTTGCCAGGCCCTGGCATAGCCTCACAAGAGACAGCTATATCTGGGTCCTTTCAGCAAAACCTTGCTGGTGTATGCAATGGTGTCAGCATTTGGAGACTGATTATGGGATGGATCCTCAGGTATGGCAGTCTCTAGATGGTCCATCCTTTCGTCTCAGCTCCAAACTTTGTCTCTGTAACTCCTTCCATGGGTGTTTTGTTCCCAATTTTAAGAAGGGGCAAAGTGTTCACACTTTGGTCTTCGTTCTTCTTGAGTTTCATGTGTTTTGCAAATTGTATCTTGTATCTTGGGTATTCTAAGTTTCTGGGTGAAGACCTGGAGGGCATCATCCTGAGTGAGATAACCCAATCACAAAAGAACTCACATGATATGTACTCACTGATAAGAATTTAAAAAAATTAAATTTCTCAGATTGTCATATTATATAAGGCTAAGCATAGTTGTGAGGCTGTTCTTTCCATAAGACTGACAAGTAGAGCAAAGGGAGGTATAAATGGCATCTTTAAAACATTTGAGCCTGGCGTAGTGGTGCACGCCTTTAATCCCAGCACTCGAGAAGCAGAGGCAGGCGGTTTTCTGAGTTTGAGGTCAGCCTGGTCTACAAAGTGAGTTCCAAGACAGGCAGAGCTATACCAGAAAACCCTGTCTCAAAAAAAAAATAAAACAAACAAACAAACAAAAACAAACAAACAAAAAAGTTGAGAAAATTTACATGTTTCAACTTATTGGCATTTGTCATCTGTTAGTATATATGAAACCATAGGTGCTGAAAAACTACATTTTTTTTTAAATTAAGTATAACCAAACAATAATTAAACTTTTTGCAAAAATAAAATCTTATCATTTTAAAATTCTGTGAAATTAAATACAGTATAGAAAGTACAAGAACCTTACAAAGTAGTAGGTGAACACTTCATATTAAACAAAGTCAATCCTGTGGCTGATGGTAAGTCACTATTGCTGAAGACACTTTGTAATTTGGACACAGTAGTTAGAGAAATGGATCTAGGTCTGACTTGGAAACCTTTTTGTGGAAGACTTGTTATCATAGTACCTGAAGGTGCTGTTCAAGTTTCCAAGGAAGTAAATCAATCACTATTTTCAGTGAGATGTGATGCCTATGAACCACAGCCATCACAGCATGGTCATTTTATATCCAGGAACATGTGCAAGAGTGACATTCTTGGTGGCAATCAGCCGCTGTAGAGGTGGACTTAAGTGTCACTCACCAGGAGGGAAAGCATGCCTGGTTATAGAAATCTACCTTGTAAACCCTGCTTAGCAAAATTGTGTCTCATAGAGGTAAACCGACTACAGACAGTTACATAAACCAGTATAACACCTAACTGCATTATAACTACTTATTCTCATATGCACTTTGTCACTGTTATTTGGAATTTTCTAAATAAAATGAGTTGATGGAATGAATATATGTGAATATGTGTGTGTACTCTGTGTGTGTGTGTGTGTGTGTGTGTGTATGCACATGCATACATGTGTGTATAGTTCATTACAGTTGCTTACAAGCTGTAACCCAAATAATCCAAATAAAAGAAAGTCCAACTTTCTTTTCCATTCATGCTGAAAATAACAATATCTAGGTTTTGCTTGCCTGCAATACCTAAGAAAACACAGGGTAATATATAAAATGGTGATTTCATACATGGAACAATATTCAGGAGAGTGATTCTTGCATGAAGGAAAACCAAGTAAGCCATCTAATAACACCAGCTTCAGCTTAAAAAGCATTTCCAGGCTACCCAGAGAAGATGAGAACCTATGTAAAATCTAACCATTTCCCTGAGTTGATAACACATAAAGTAGCATCCTAAAGGTAAGATACCTGCATAGAGACCTCTGGAGGACTGTCCATTTTAAGTCTTTTTTTTTTTTCAGTGTCAGCAATACAATGTTTATGGAAAAAACACCCAAAACTAAGCAAATAACTTTGGAGTAATAACACCAAAACAATTTTTCTCTCACAAAAGGCGGTTTGACTTCCTGCTAGTAAAAGTAGAAAGACCACCTATACATATGATATCAGAAAGGCATCTCCAAAGGATATTGTTTGTCTTGGTATTATGGAGAGTAGATGAAATCCTATAGAGGCAAATTATCTAGTAGTTATTTATAGTACATGAGATAAGATGTCTTGGCCATTACAATCTGTTTCTGGAGTCTCAGGGAATTCCTAGAGGACACCTATGCTTCAGTCAACATTGAATTTTGAAGAAGTATGTTCTAATACCAGTGAGAGAATGCTTCAGTAACAGGACAGATGAACTTTTCAGAGAGAATTAGAGCAAGCAGGCAAAAAAGTAATCTTTTCCCTCTTCCATGTATTTTTATCTGGGCTGCCAACAGAAGTTGTGGCCTAGATTTAAGGTAGGTCTTCCAACCTCAAATAATATAATCAAAAAAACATCTCAGGCTTGATAAGCTGCTTGGGTTTTAGTTGATTAAAAATGTAGTCAGGTTGATAACAAAAATTAGCTATCAGACTGAGAGGTAACAGTGTTTTTTACTTCTCATTAAAGAAACTGCTTTTTTTTTTTTGAAGCAGATGGAGACGTTTACAGAAAGACATAACTGGTCAAAAATTCATATGACAATTTGACTATGGGATACTCATTCCCAATTGATAAATCTGTTACACAATCCCCACATTTAAGACTCAGGGAACATACTAAAAGAAGATTAGAAAAAAAAAAAAAACTGAAAGAGCCAGAAAACCAGAAAGTCAGTTATAATCTAGTGTTTCCTAGAAGTGATGAGAAGGTATTCTCATGATACCCCAACAATATAGCAGCTTAAAAAAGACATGAATAATGAAAGCACCAGTATACATGCTAATATGAAAGGAGAAAATATCATTGGGTCCCAAACCTTGACAAATAGCTACAGGCAATTAAAAACTCCTAAAGATGGAATATTATATTAGTTTTCTCCAGAGATGAACCTCCTGACTATCCAGTATCAAGTGGTCAATCCTGATTATGTATATATATATGTGTGTGTGTGTGTGTATACAACACTAAACATTCAGCAATTATATTCATGTGTTTAATATAATATATAGATTTAAAGAAAAATAAGCCAAGAAAGTGGGTGGGTTGGGCCTTAAGAAAAGAGGAGGAGGAGGAAATGTTGCTACTATTGCAAATATATATGTCACTTTTATTTCCTCAAATAAAATGATGAAATAAGAGCCATACACAAGTTATACAAACACACTGTTTGACATGATCCCAGAACATGTATATCTTAATTTTCCTAGTCCTGGGCCTTGCAGTATAGCCTCCCTGTAATCTAATCTTCTGTAAGCCCAGTCCTTGAATGCTTCAGATTCCAGCCTTTTGTTCTGCTAACCTAGGCTTAAACTTAAACAGAATAAACTCAACCTTTCAGCTTTTTCTAAACACTCCCTGGCTGGTTAACTCAGCTGTTCTGGCTTAAACCATTCTCTCCATGCTCACTGATTCAAATCGTCTTCCTCAACTTCTCCCTGAATTGGTCTACTTGGAAAGACTACTTCTGAACTCCAGGAACTGAAATTGAACTCCTTCAAACTCAAATGCTCTGCTCTGAACTGAGATCAACTCTGCTCAACTGAACTGTGCTGAACTGAAATCTGTGAACTGACTGACTATCTCCCTCACTGCTCTTAAGTAGCCTCTCTATTCTGTCTGTTTTCCTGAGAGGTAGGCATATATTATCTCTGACTCATTCTGTCATATCATTCTCTGATATGCCTTTTTGTCTGCCCCTAAATTAGATGTCACTTTCAAACATGTCTCCTTCCTTCTATCAACTAGCATCATCATCATTGATTGAGCTTAAAAGTGTGTACTAAGGTGTCTTAGTCAGTGTTTCTATTCCTGCACAAACATCATGACCAAGAAAACAAGTTGGGGAGGAAAGGGATTATTCAGCTTACAATTCCATACTGCTGTTCATCACCAAGGATTTCAGGACTGTAACTCAAGCAGGTCAGGAAGCAGGATCTGATGCAGAGGCCATGGAGGGATGTTCTTTACTGGCTTGCTTCTCCTGGCTTGCTCAACCTGCTCTCTTATTGAACCAAGAATACCAACCCAGAGATGGTCCCACCCACAAGGGGCCTTTCCCCCTTGATCACTAATTGAGAAAATGCCTTACAGCTGGATCTCATGGAGGCATTTCCTCAACTGAAGCTCTTTTATCTGTGGTAACTCCAGCTGTGTCAAGTTGACACAAAACTAGCCAGTACATAAGGGTATGCCTATATTTCAGCCATGGAGATTTAAGGTATGTCATTTCAACTAGATCACATAGGTCTTTAGATTTGATGACTTCCCAAGGTCAGCCAGATTATTGGATTAAAATTCATCCACAATTTTTTTTAATTATTGCTGACAATCTCCCCCACTGGTCTGTACCTGTTTGAGGGAAGACAGGCCTATTTCCCTTTCTCTCTCAACACCATACAATCTGGAGGGATCCCAGGAGATCTGCTGTAACCAAGGCAACAGTCTGTAAGTTTCCCCAGAGTTCAGCTGTAGTTAGATCCAGGAGGACATCTTTGGCAACCCAGGGACACAGGAGGCAGGCTCCACATAGAGTCACCTAGGCCAGCTAACATCAGAGATAACCAGATGGCAAGAGGCAAGCACAAGATCATAAGCAACAGAAGCCGATATACTTTGACATCATCAGAACTCAATTCTTCCACCACAAGAAGCCATGAATACCCCAATACACCTGAAAAGCATGATGCTGACCTAAAATCCCATCTCATGAAGATATTAAGTGTTGATGCCCTGATTCTTCTTAGAATGGGGAACAAAATGCCTATGAAAGGAATTACAGAGACAAAGTATGGAGCATAGACTAAAGGAATGACCAATCAGTGACTGCCCCACCTGGGGATCCATCCCATAAACAACCATCAGACCCACACACTATGGCAGTTACCAACAAGATTTTGGTGGCAGGAGCCAGATATAGCTGTCTCCTGAGAGGCTCTGCCAGTGCCTGGTAAATACAGAAGTTGATGTTCACATTCGACCATTGGATGGAGCACAGGGCCCCAATGAAGGAGCTAGAGAAAGTATCCAAGGAGTTGAAGGGGTTTACAGCCCGATGGGAGGAACAACAATTTGAACTAACCAGTACCCTCAGAGCTCCCTGGGACAAAACCACGAATCAAAGAAAACTCATAGCTCTTAGCTGCATGTGTAGCAGAGGATGGCCTAGTCAGTTATCAATGGGAGGAGAGGTCCTTGGTCCTGTGAAGGTTCTATGCCACACTATAGGGGAATGCCGGGCCAAGAAGTGGGAGTGTGTGAGTTGGGGAGCAATGTGAGGGTGAGCAGATAGAGGAGTTTTGGAGGGGATACTGGGAAAGTAGATAACATTTGAAATATAAATAAATAAAATACCTAATTAAAAAAAAACTTTAAAGAGGATATAAATAACTCACTTAAAGAAATACAAGAAAACACAATCAGGTAGAAGCCTGTAACTGTAAGCCACCCGCGGCTTACATGAACTGCTTACTCCTGAAAGGCAGGCTGAAGCTGAAAGAGACTAGACAGCGAGCAAAGAATGAGGCCAAGACAATTTTTTCTCTGATCAAGGCCCCAAAGTTTACTAAAAGTCTGTGCTTATAAAGAGGGGAGGCCCATCCCCGGCCAATTCATTCTGGGTGCCTGGAGCCAGCCTGTAAGCCTGCAGGATACGATGTGTCTCTGGAATGTCTCACGGGTCTCTTAGCAGGTAGCAGAGTCTCAGAGAAGAGCAGCTGTAGTTGACATAACAATATAGCCATCTAAGTCAGAAAGCTACACCCTAGGTGACCTCATTCTCAGTGGCAGCAAGGTCAAAGCCATTCTACTCAAGGCTGGGGGAGGCTACAATTCCTCCCTAAATATATAATAAAAATTAGCTGGACTGGGGCACAAAATTTATTTATGATCCATAGTCCTGCCTGGAAGTTATGGTGGCTGGCGGCTGTGCCTGGCTTGGGAAATCTCAGATTTTCCCGAACTATTCCTATCAGTCAAGGAGAATACATGCAGCTTGTTTGTGTTTATTTTGCACAAACATGGCTCTGTGGTGTATTATTAATAAACCACGGCCTCTTGGCATATACCTCTGTCTTAGATTGATATAGTTCCTGAAACCTGGTTGCCCGTCATTGACTGACTGGCCCTCATAGCATACCTTATTCCCAAATCAGACCAAAGCCACAATATATACTCAATATGCTTCTTCATATAGATGAAGTTCTGCCACCTGTGCTTACTAGAGGTGGAGCTGCACACTTGCTGAAAACAGGCTGTAAGGCATTGACTGACCTGCTTGAAAAAACAAAGCTGAGACAGTTGAAAAACAACAGGATAAAAGCTTCTTTGGGGAAGTCTGGGTACTCTATTTAGTTGCAAATTAGCAATGATCAAGCTCAAACTCAGGCTCTTGGTGTGGAGTGGGTGGCTTTGAGAATTACCAGAAAGGCAGAAAATTCTCTGGAAGTGGAGGCTGTACTCCAAATTAACTCTTCTGGCTAAAAAGGATTTTTAGCCATCATCAAGGTTAGAATCATACTGAAAGACCCACAACGTGAGGACTTCCCCACGTTCTGACTCAGGAGAGGCGACACCCCAAATCACACACAAGAAACGATCTTGCTGCAAATTGCAAGAGGATTTTTAATCAAGAGTGCTCTCGGGCCCATGGTCATACACAACGCAGGGGTAGAGGACCATGGCGCCCCGAGTAGCTGAGTAAGGAGGTATTTAAAGTAAGAAACCACAACTCAAGGAGGTGGGGAGGGCGTTGTTGGAAAATACTAAAAATACCAGTTAAGAGTCACAAGGAAGTATAAAGTCACAAGTGTCAGGTTATCTCTCAAGACAGTTTCTAAGAGCAAGAGCCCCTAACAATCTAAGAGCCCCTAAAGATAGCACATTTGCATTGCAGGTTCCAGTAATGGTCAGGGTGCCATTCTTTGAATTGAACCCAGGAAGCCGGTGGGTGGAGGAAGAAATGTTGCTATCTGTTTTATGACCAGCACCTGGAGCACTAAGCCACAAAGGCTACACTCCCAAGCCTGGGCCCAAAAGCTTCGAATTTTGTTTTTACTTTGCTATACTTTTTTAATACTTCTTCAATACTTACAAGAAGTTTCAGGATCTGTATCCACTTGACAAACCAGTCTTTCAGGCAGCCATCGTGCTCCGTCTTCTTTTTGTGAAAAAACACAGACTGAACCTCTTCCCTAGATTAAAATGGGGTCTGGACCATTCCACATATTAGTTAATGGGTCCCGCCATTTAACCATGGCAAGAGAACTGGAAGTAACAGGATGCCAGTGGCGATCTGCTGCAGACTGATCTTTAACATCAGTTTGCAAAAAATTTAAAATAAACAAGAAAAAAGCAAGATATGCTTTTGGTGACCTTGGGGGGTATAACTGCCCCTGTTTTGCTTTTTAAAGCCAGTTTTTTTAGAATGTGATGAGCATGTTCAACAATTCCTTGTCCCATGTGGTTATAAGGAATTCCAGTTTTATGTTTGATACCAAATTCCTTACAAAATGAAGTAAAATTGTTGCCAGAATAAGATGGCAAATTATCTGTCTTAATGAGTTTAGGCAATTCCATAGCATTAAAGGCTTGTAAAGAATGATCAATTACATTTCTAGAGGCCTCTCCCATATATAGAGAAGCAAAAAGAAATCCTGAACAAGTGTCAATACAAACATGTATATATTTTAATTTTCCAAATTCCGCATAATAAGTTACATCCATTTGCCAAATATGATTAGGCATAAGACCTCGTGGCTTAACTCCTAAATGTGACACTAGAGATAATGTAATACATTTAGGACATTGTTTTGCAATCATTCTTGCCTGTTCTTTAGTGATCTTGTGTTGGAGCCTTAAGGTATGGCTAGAGAGATGAAATTTATCATGATCATGTCTAGCCAAAGCAACAGGATCTGAAATTAAGGCCTCTCCTATTAGAGCTCTGTCAATGCAATCATTGCCTTCAGCTAAAGGTCCAGGAAGAATATAATGAGCTCATATAGGACCAATATAAAATGGATGTTTTCGGGCAAGAATGATGTTTTGCAATTGTGAAAACAGAGATCATGCTGGCGTATTAAAGTTAAACATACCACAAGTCCCCAATAAGGGAATCGATTGTGCAACATATAAACTATCAGTAAAAATATTAAAAGCATCATTTTCAGAATGAAAAAAGATTCAGTATTGCTGTCAACTCTGCTAACTGAGCTGAGAGGCCAGGAGTCTCTATGACTACTTGTTGATTATTCATAAGATATCCAGCTTGCTCTTTAGAGGAGCAGTCAGTAAAAATCAAAAGAGCATTATACAAAGGCTGTAAAGAAGTCATATTAGGAAATATCACCTCATGTACATTTAAAAATTTTATCAACCTATCTTGAGAATAAAGATTATCTATAGTTCCTATAAATCCTATTTGAGCAAGCAACCAATCCATACTCTGCTGCTTCAGCCAAGTATCTTGATCTATACTATAAGGCTGAGCAATGATATCTGGCTCTTTGCCAAAATAAATTAGTGCCTGCTTCCTTCCAAGTATGATCATCTGAGCTAATGTTTCATAATATGGCAGGATAGTACGTTTAGGAGATATCCTCAAATGTATCCATGTTAGAAGAGCCCTTTGCCACAACAATCCTGTAGGCATATGGATCATATTAAAAATTAACAGGTGTAAAGGCAAAGAGTAATCTATATAAGTAACAAATCGTTCTTCAATAGCTCTTTCCACTTGTTGTAAGGCCAGCAATCCTTCTGAGGTTAAAGATCTAGGGGAGGTAGGATCAGAACTCCCTTTAAGAATATCAAATTCTTTAAGAATATCAAATAAAGGTTTCAATTACCCTGTAGTAAGTTTTAAATAGGGGCGAAACCAATTAATATCACCTAACAATTTTTGAAAATTGTTTAAAGTCTTTAAGTTGTCCCTGTGAATAACTATCTTCTGGGGGGAAAACAGCTTGATTTGTAAGTCTAAATCCCAAATAATTATAAGAATTCTGTGTCTGTATCTTCTCAGGTGCTATTTGTAGTCTTTTCTCAGCTAAGGCCTTTTGTAAATCTCTATAACACAAAAGCATATCCTGGGGGTCTTTTCCCACCATCAAGACATCATCTGTGTAATGAATGATGTAAATCATAGGCCATTGTTGTCTCACAGGCTGAATGGCTTGTGCGACAAACTTTTGACATAAGGTAGGACTATTAGCGATGCCCTGTGGGAGAACTGTACATTGATATCTCTTCATAGGTTCTTTAAAATTCATAGTAGGACTACTAAAAGCAAATCTTTCACAATCCTCAGGATGTAAAGGTATAATAAAGAAAGAATCCTTCAGATCTACCACAATTTTATAATATCCTTTAGGAATGGCTACTGGAGATGGAAGCCCAAGTTGTAAAGGTACCATGGTTTCATTAACCTTTCTTATATCTTGTAACAATCTCCATTTACCAGATTATTTCTTGATAACAAAAATTGGAGTATTCCAGGGAGACTGAGATTCTACTAAATGTCCTGCCTCTAATTGCTCCTGCACTAGTGAAGAGGTGGCTCCTATTTTCTCTTTAGGTAAAGACCACCGATCAACCCACACAGGAGTATCATTAAGCCATTGAATTTTATCAGCATGGGATGCAGGCAAGATAGTGGCCATTACTGAAAATACCCCAAACCTCTTGTGTTAGAGTGAGGTTTAGGACCTTCAAAAGTCTTAATACCTTGTCCTTTCTTTCTTAGCCCATGACCAGGCAAAAATCCTAGTCTGACCATCTTCTTGGTCACTGCCTCATTAGGACTGTACATTATATCGCCCAGCTGTGACAAGGAATTTGTTCCCCATAGGGTAACAGGCAAATTTGACATAACATACGGCTAATTTGTCCTGAATTGCCTTCCTCATCTCTCCAGGTTAGCAATTTGGAGCTTTATTTTGGGTTATTGGTATAACCAATTCCTTGAAGGTGAATAAGCATATTAGACAAAGGACAAGTTGAAGGCCAATCTTGTCCTCTAATAATTGATACATCAGCTCCAGTATCTATTAATTCTTCAAAGCCTTTTCCTTCAATTGTCAATTTAAGGTTAGGCCTCTGATTAGTAATAGATTGAACCCAATACACACCATAGGAACCAAAGCCACCTTGTCCTCTCTCATTCTAAACAAATCTGGACAGTAGGGGATGCAAAGGAACTAAGACAAGTTGAAGAATTCTTGATTAGCATGTACAGTTATAACAACATGAGGGAAAGCAGCCATGATTTTAATTTCTCCCTCACAATCATTATCTGTACTATCTGATACCTGCAAGATCTCCTTTTCAATAGCATCTTTTTATGAGCACCCAGAGGCAAAGGGTGAAATTATCTGCCTGGGTGTTTTTCAAAGCTTCTCCAACTCTCTCCCATTTTCTCTTATCTAAAGGTTTTTTCTTCTCTGAAACACAGGCAGCAAGAATCTATCTTATCTGAAAAATTTTCTGACAATTTTTCTTCAAACCCTACTCCTCTCGCCTGAAGCAACCCTTGAAGGCTGCAGACAATTGCCTGTTTGGAATTTTCTAGTCCCATATTTCGCTGATGAACCCTAAGTGGAATCAGTGCCAGGTCAGCACTGTTCCAACTTAGCCCATATCTTATCGTACCTTCAGCAACACTTTAAAAACTGAAGTTTAAAGCCAGCGCTAGCATAAATACCTGTTGCTCACTGTGCCCGATATGATCTTCTTGTTCTTCCCTTCTCGTGGAGCTCCACATAAGACAGCGGTCCCTCAGATTCACCCTGCCGTTTTCAGGTCCGTCATGGTGCCAATCTGTAACCATAAGCCGCCTGCGGCTTACATGAACTGGGTACTCCTGAAAGGCAGGCTGGGGCTGAAAGAGACTAGACAGCGAGAAAAGAATGAGGCCAAGACATATTTTTCTCTGATCAAGGCCCCAAAGTTTGCTAAGAGTCTGTGCTTATAAAGAGGGGAGGCCCATCCCCTGCCAATACATTCTTGGTGCCAGGAGCCAGCCTGTAGGCCATGGGCAGGATAGGATGTGTCTCTGGAATTTCTCAGAGGTCTCTCAGCAGGTAGCAAAGTCTCAGAGAAGAGCAATGGCAGTTGACATAACAGTATAGTCATCTAAGTCAAAAGGCTACACCCCAGGTGACCTCATTCTCAGTGGCAGCAAGGTCAAATCGAGCCTACTCAAGGCTGGGGAAGCTACAGAAGCCCTTTAAAGAGGAAACAAATAAACTCAAATAAATACAGGAAAACGCAATAGAATATGTAAAGGAATTGAACAAAGTGGTCCAAGACCAAAAATGCAAGTATAAACATTAAAGAAATCACAAATAGAGGCAACCTTGGAAAAGGAAAATCTAGGAAAGAGGTCAGGTGCTACAGATGCAAGCAATTCAATACAGGACATAGAGGAGAGACTCTCAGGTCTAGAAAATACCATAGAAGACATTGACACAACAGTCAAAGAAAATTCAAAACGTAAAAAACTCCTAACCCAAAGCATCCAGGAAATCCAGGACATAATAAAAGGACCAAATCTAAGAAAAATCGGAATAAGGGGGCAAGAAAACCTCCTCAACAGAATTATAGAAGAAAACTCCCTCAATAAAGAAAGAGATGGACATAAATATAGATAGAGCCTACAGAATGCCAAATAGATTGGACTAGAAAAGAAAGTCCTCCCCTCACATAATAATGAAAACACAAAAATTTGCAGAACAAAAATGTCACTTTGACATTAAGAGCTATAAGTAAAAGAGCAACTAACATATAAAAGCCAACCTATCAAAATTGCACCAGACTTAGGTCTCAACAACTTAGGTGAGTCTCAACAGAGACTCTAAAAGGCAGAAGATCCTGAACAGATGTCATGTAGATGCCAAGAAAACACAAGAATAGCCAGCACAGGCTACTATAGCCAGAAAATTTCTCAAACACCATAGGCAGAAAAAACAAAATATTCCAAGACAAAACCAAATTTAAACAATGCATATCTACTAATCCAGTCCTATAGATGATTCCAGAAGGAAAACACCAACATAAAGAGAGTATCAACACCAAGCTAAAAACAAGAAAATCATCTCACAACAAACCCAAAAGGAGAGAATCACACTCACATAATCCCAACAACAAGCATAGCAGGAATAAAATATATCTCTCAATATTAAGGTATTCAATTCCCCCAGTAAAAAGACAGAAGCAAACAGAATAACAATATGAATTAAGCGGTACCCTCAGAGCTCGTGTCTCTAGCTGCAAATGTAGCAGACGATGGCCTAGTCAACCATCATTGGGAACAGAGGCCCCTTGGTGTGGCAAACTTTTTATGCCCCAGTACAGGGGAACACCAGGGCCAAGAAGTAGGAGTGGGTGGTTATGGGATCAAGGTTGGGGGAGGGTATAGGGGACTTTCTGGATAACATTTGAAATGTAAATAAAGAAAATACCTAATTAAAATTGGAAAAAAAAGTGAACAAAAGAGAAACAGAAACAAACAGACTGGATACACAAGCAGGACAAAGAATTTTGCTGCATTTATGAAACATACCTCAACGACAAAGAAAACTATGATCTCAAAATCAAAGGCTGGAAAATAGTTTTCCAAGCAAATGGTTCCAAGAAACAAGCAGGATTTGCCATTATAATTTCTTTTTGTTTGTTTGTTTGTTTGTTTTTTGTTTTGTTTTGTTTTGTTTTGTTTTTATTTTTAATATTTTTATTACATATTTTCCTCAATTACATTTCCAATGCTATCCCAAAAGTCCCCCATAGCGCCCCCCACTTCCCTACCCACCCATTCCCATTCTATTGGCCCTGGCATTCCCCTATATTGGGGCATATAAAGTTTGCAAGTCCAATGGGCCTCTCTTTCCATTGATGGCCGACTAGGCCATCTTTCGATACATAAGAAGCTAGAGACAAGAGCTCCGGGGTTCTGGTTAGTACATCATGTTGTTCCAACAATAGGGTTGCAGATCCCTTTAGCTCCTTAAGTACTTTCTCTAGCTTCTCCATTGGGAGCCCTGTGATACATCCAATAGCTGACTGTGAACATCCACTCCTGTGTTTGCTAGGCCCCGGCATCTTCTCACAAGAGACAGCTATATTTGGGTCCTTTCAGCAAAATCTTGCTAGTGTATGCAATGGTGTCAGCATTTAGAAGCTGCTTATGGGATGGATCCCTGGATACAGCAGTCTCTAAATGGTCCATCCTTTCATCACAGCTACGAACTTTGTCTCTGTAACTCCTTCCCTGGGTGTTTTGTTCCCAATTCTAAGAAGGTGCACAGTGTCCACACTTTGGTCTTCATTCTTCTTGAGTTTCATGCTTTTAGCAAATTGTATCTTATATCTTGGGTATCCTAAGTTTTGGGCTAATATCCAATTATCAGTGAATACATATTGTGTGAGTTCTTTTGTGATTGTGTTACTTCACTCAAGATGATGCCCTCCAGGTCCATCCATTTGGCTAGGAATTTCATAAATTCATTCTTTTTAATAGCTGAGTAGTACTCCATTGTGTAAATGTACCATAATTTCTGTATCCATTCCTCTGTTGAGGGACATCTGGGTTCTTTCCAGCTTCTGGCTATTATAAATAGGGCTGCTATGAACATAGTGGAGCATGTGTCCTTCTTACCGGTTGGGACATCTTCTGGATATATGCCCAGGAGAGGTATTGCTGGATCCTCCGGTAGTACTATGTCCAATTTTCTGAGGAACCGCCAGACTGATTTCCAGAGTGGTTGTACAAGCTTGCAATCCCACCAACAATGGAGGAGTGTTCCTCTTTCTCCACATCCTCGCCAGCATCTGCTGTCACCTGAATTTTTGATCTTAGCCATTCTGACTGGTGTGAGGTGGAATCTCAGGGTTGTTTTGATTTGCATTTCCCTGATGATTAAGGATGTTGAACATTTTTTCAGGTGTTTCTCTGCCATTCGGTATTCCTCAGGTGAGAATTCTTTGTTCAGTTCTGAGCCCCATTTTTTAATGGGGTTATTTGACTTTCTGGAGTCCAACTTCTTGAGTTCTTGATATATATTGGATATTAGTCCCTTATCTGATTTAGGATAGGTGAAGATCCTTTCCCAATCTGTTGGTGGTTTTTTTGTCTTATTGATGGTGTCTTTAGCCTTGCAGAAGCTTTGTAGTTTCATGAGGTCCCACTTGTCAATTCTCGATCTTACAGCACAAGCCATTACTGTTCTATTCAGGAATTTTTCCCCTGTGCCCATATCTTCAAGGCTTTTCCCCACTTTCTCCTCTATAAGTTTCAGTGTCTCTGGTTTTATGTGAAGTTCCTTGATCCACTTAGACTTGACCTTAGTACAAGGAGATAGGAATGGATCGATTCTCATTCTTCTACATGTTAACAAACAGTTGTGCCAGCACCATTTGTTGAAAATGCTGTCTTTCTTCCACTGGATGTTTTTAGCTCCCTTGTCGAAGATCAAGTGACCGTAGGTGTGTGGGTTCATTTCTGGGTCTTCAATTCTATTCCATTGGTCTATTTGTCTGTCACTATACCAGTACCATGCAGTTTTTATCACAATTGCTCTGTAGTAGAGCTTTAGGTCTGGCATGGTGATTCCACCAGAGGTTCTTTTATCCTTGAGAAGAGTTTTTGCTATCCTAGGTTTTTTGTTATTCCAGATGAATTTGCAGATTGCACTTTCTAATTCATTGGAGAATTGAGTTGGAATTTTGATGGGGATTGCATTGAATCTGTAGATTGCTTTTGGCAAGATAGCCATTTTTACAATGTTGATCCTGCCAATCCATGAGCATGGGAGATCTTTCCATCTTCTGAGATCTTCTATAATTTCTTTCTTCAGAGACTTGAAGTTTTTATTATACAGATCTTTCACTTCCTTAGTTAGAGTCACGCCAAGATATTTTATATTATTTGTGACTATTGAGAAGGGTGTTGTTTCCCTAATTTCTTTCTCAGCCTGTTTATTCTTTGTGTAGAGAAAGGCCATTGATTTGTTTGAGTTAATTTTATATCCAGCTACTTCACCGAAGCTGTTTATCAGGCTTAGGAGTTCTCTGGTGGAATTTTTAGGGTCACTTATATATACTATCATATCATCTGCAAAAAGTGATATTTTGACTTCATCTTTTCCAATTTGTATCCCTTTGATCTCCTTTTGTGGTCGAATTGCTCTGGCTAGGACTTCAAGTACAATTTTGAATAGGTATGGAGAAAGTGGACAGCCTTGTCTAGTCTCTGATTTTAGAGGGATTGCTTCAAGCTTCTCACCATTTACTTTGATGTTGGCTACTGGTTTGCTGTAGATTGCTTTTATCATGTTTAGGTATGGGCCTTGAATTCCTGATCTTTCCAAGACTTTTATCATGAATGGGTGTTGGATCTTGTCAAATGCTTTTTCCGCATCTAACGAGATGACCATGTGGTTTTTGTCTTTGAGTTTGTTTATATACTGGATTACGTTGATGGATTTCCGTATATTGAACCATCCCTGCATCCCTGGGATGAAAACTACTTGGTCAGGATGGATGATTGTTTTGATGTGTTCTTGGATTCGGTTAGCAAGAACTTTATGGAGTATTTTTGCATCAATATTCATAACGGATATTGGTCTGAAGTTTTCTATCTTTGTTGGGTCTTTTTGTGGTTTAGGTATCAGAGTAATTGTGGCTTCATAGAATGAGTTGGGTAGAGTACCTTCTGTTTCTATTTTTTGGAATAGTTTGTGAAGAACTGGGATTAGATCTTCTTTGAAGGTCTGATAGAACTCTGCACTAAACCCATCTGGTCCTGGGCTTTTTTTAGTTGGGAGACTATTAATGACTGCTTCTATTTCTTTGGGGGATATAGCGCTGTTTAGATCATTAATCTGATCTTGATTCAACTTTGGTACCTGGTATCTGTCTAGGAACTTCTCCATTTCATCCAGGTTCTCCAGTTTTGTTGAGTATAGCCTTTGGTAGAAGGATCTGATGGTGTTTTGGATGTCTTCAGGATCTGTTGTTATGTCTCATTTTTCATTTCTGATTTTGTTAATTAGGATGCTTTCCCTGTGCCCTCTAGTGAGTCTGGATAATTGTTTATCTATCTTGTTGATTTTCTCAAAGAACCAGCTCCTTGATTGGTTGATTCTTTGAATAGTTTTTCTTGTTTCCACTTGGTGGATTTCACCCCTGAGTTTGATTATTTCCTGCCGTCTACTCCTCTTGGGTGAATTTGCTTCCTTTTGTTCTAGTGCTTTTAGGTGTGTTGTCAAGCTCCTAATGTGTGCTCTATCTAGTTTCCTTTTGGAGGCACTCAGAGCTATGAGTTTTCCTCTTAGAAATGCTTTCATTGTGTCCCATAAGTTTGGGTATGTTGTGGCTTCATTTTCATTGAACTCTAAAAAGTCCTTAATTTCTTTCTTTATTCCTTCCTTGACCAAGGTATCATTGAGAAGAGTGTTGTTCAGTTTCCACGTGAAGGTTGGCTTTCTATTATTTATTTTGTTATTGAAGATCAGCTTTAGTCCATGGTGATCTGATAGGATGCATGGGACAATTTCAATATTTTTGTATCTGTTGAGGCCTGTTTTGTGACCAATTATGTGGTCAATTTTGGAGAAGGTGCCATGAGGTGCTGAGAAGAAGGTATATCATTTGTTTTAGGATAGAATGTTCTGTAGATATCTGCCAGATCCATTTGATTCATAATTTCTCTTAGTTTCTCTGTGTCCCTGTTTAGTTTCTGTTTCCATGATCTGTCCATTGGTGAAAGTGGTGTGTTGAAGTCTCCCACTATTATTGTATGAGGTGCAATGTGTGCTTTGAGATTTACTAAAGTTTCTTTAATGAATGTGGCTGCCTTTGTATTTGGAGCATAGATATTCAGTATTGATAGTTCCTCTTGGAGGATTTTACCTTTGATGAGTATGAAGTGTCCCTCCCTGTCTTTTTTAATGACTTTGGGTTGGAAGTCAATCTTATCAGATATTAGAATGGCTACTCCAGCTTGTTTCTTCATACCATTTGCTTGGAAAATTGTTTTCCAGCCTTTCATTCTGAGGTAGTGTCTATCTTTTTCTCTGAGATGAGTTTCCTGTAAGCAGCAAAATGTTGGGTCTTGTTTGTGTAGCCAGTTTGTTAGTCTATGTCTTTTTATCCGGGAGTTGAGTCCATTGATATTAAGAGATATTAAGGAAAAGTAATTGTTGTTTCCTGCTATTTTTGTTGTTAAAGTTGGCATTCTGTTCTTGTGGCTGTCTTCTTTTTGGTTTGTTGAGGGATTACCTTCTTGTTGTTTCTAGGGCGTGGTTCCTGTCCTTGTATTGTTTTTTTCTGTTATTATCCTTTGAAGGGCTGGATTCGTGGAGAGATAATGTGTGAATTTGGTTTTGTCGTGGAATACTTTGGTTTCTCCATCTATGTTAATTGAGAGTTTGGCTGGGTATAGTAGCCTGGGCTGGAAGTTGTGTTCTTTTAGTGTCTGTATAACATCCGTCCAGGATCTTCTGGCTTTCATAGTCTCTGGTGAAAAATCTGGTGTAATTCTGATAGGCTTGCCTTTATATGTTACTTGGCCTTTTTCTCTTACTGCTTTTAGTATTCTATCTTTATTTAGAACATTTGTTGTTCTGATTATTATGTGTCGGGAGGTATTTCTTTTCTGGTCCAGTCTATTTGGAGTTCTGTAGGCTTCTTGTATGTTCATGGGCATCTCTTTCTTTAGATTTGGGAAGTTTTCTTCTATAATTTTGTTGAAGATGTTTGCTGGTCCTTTGAGTTGAAAATCTTCATTCTCATCCACTCCTATTATCCGTAGGTTTGGTCTTCTCATTGTGTCCTGTATTTCTTGGATGTTTTGAGTTAGGATCTTTTTGCATTTTACATTTTCCTTGATTGTTGTGCCGATGTTCTCTATGGAATCTTCTGCACCTGAGATTCTCTCTTCCATCTCTTGTATTCTGTTGCTGAATCTCGTATCTATGGTTCCAGATTTCTTTCCTAGGGTTTCTATCTCCAGTGTTGCCTCATTTTGGGTTTTCTTTATTGTATCTCCTTCCCTTTTTAGGTCTAGTATGGTTTTGTTCATTTCCATCATCTGTTTGGATGTGTTTTCCTGTTTTTCTTTAAGGACTTCTACCTGTTTGATTGTGTTATCCTGTTTTTCTTTAAGGACTTCTACCTGTTTGATTGTGTTATCCTGTTTTTCTTTAAGGACTTGTAACTCTTTAGCCATGTTCTCCTGTAATTCTTTAAGTGAGTTATTAAAGTCCTTCTTGATGTCCTCTACCATCATCATGAGATATGCTTTTAGATCCGGGTCTAGCTTTTCCGGTGTGTTGGGGTGCCCTGGACTGGGCGAAGTGGGGGTGCTGGGTTCTGATGATGGTGAGTGGTCTTGTTTCTGTTAGTAAGATTATTACGTTTACCTTTCACCATCTGGTAATCTCTGGGTTTAGTTGTTATCATTGTCACTGTTTAAAGATTGGAGCAGAAGCTGTGTTCCACTCACCAGCAGTCTCAAAATCCTGTGGCGGGGGTCGTGGGTAGCTGGCGGTACCCTGGTGCTGGTCCAGCCGGAAGAGGCCTGTGGTCCTACTCAGGCCGGTTTTCTGCTTCCCTAACTAATGCAGTCTCAGGTTCCACACGCAATTGGATTGGAGCAGAAGCTGTGTTCCACTCACCAGAAGTCTTAAGATCCTGTGGCGGGTGTTGTGGGTAGCTGGCGAGTGTCAGCCGACCCTGCGCCCTAGCTGCCCCGGTGCTTTTCTGACTGGAGAGGCTTGTGGCCCTATTCAGGCCGGATTTCTGCCTCCCCAACCAAAGCAGTCTCAGGTCCCGCGTGATTGGACTGGAGCAGAAGCTGTGTTCCACTCACCAGCAGTCTCAAAAATCCTGTGGCGGGGGTCGTGGGTAGCTGGCGGGTGTCAGCCGACCTTGCGCTCAAGCTACACCTGTGCTGATCCGGCTGGATGAGGCCTGTGGCCCTACTCAGGCCGGTTTCTGCTTCCCTAACTAATGCAGTCTCAGGTTCCACATGCAATTGGATTGGAACAGAAGCTGTGTTCCACTCACCAGAAGTCTTAAGATCCTGTGGCGGGTGTTGTGGGTAGCTGGCGAGTGTCAGCCGACCCTGCGCCCTAGCTGCCCCGGTGCTTTTCTGACCGGAAGAGGCTTGTGGCCCTATGTAGGCCGGATTTCTCTCTCCCCAACCAGTGCAGTCTCAGGTCCCGCGTGATTGGACTGGAGCAGAAGCTGTGTTCCACTCACCAGCAGTCCCAAAATCCTGTGGCGGGGGTCGTGGGTAGCTGGCGGGTGTCAGGCAACCCTGCTCTCTAGCTACCCCGGCGCTGATCCGGCCGGATGAGGCCTGTGGCCCTACTCAGGCCGGTTTCTGCTTCCCTAACTAATGCAGTCTCAGGTCCTGTGCGCAATTGGATTCGCCATTATAATTTCTAATAGATCGTTTTTCTACCAAAAGTATCAAATGAGATGGGGAAAGACACTTTATATTCATCAGAGGAACCATCCACCAAGATGAAATCTCAATTCTGAAAAATCTATTCCCCAAATATAAGAGCAACCACAATCATAAAGTAAGAATAAGTTAAGCTCAAATCACACATTGAAACTCACACAATAGTAGTGAGAGACTTTACCAGGGGCTGGAGAGATGGCTCAGCGGTTAAGAGCACTGAGTGCTCTTCTGAGGGTCCTGAGTTCAAATCCCAGCAACCACATGGTGGTTCACAACCATCTGTAATGGGATCCGATGCCCTCTTCTGGTGTGTCTGAAGACAGCTACCCTGTACTCATATACATAAAATAAATAAATCTTAAAAAAAAAAAAAGAAATTAAAGAGACTTTACCACCACATAAAAATAATGGGAGACTTCAACACCCAACACTAACCAATGGACATATCATTGAGAGAGAAACTAAGCAGAAATACAGTGAAGATAATAGACATTATGAACCAAATGGATTTAACAGATATATACAGAAGATTTCACTCTAAAACAAAAGAATATGCCTTCTTCTCAGCACCCCTTGGTACCATTTCCAAAATTGACCATATAATCTGTCACAAAAGAAGCCTCCAAAGATATAAGAATATTAGAATAATCTCATGCACCCTACAAGATCACCATGGACAAAGGCTAAACTTCAAGAACAAAAACAATAGAAAACCCACATACTCATGGTAACTGAACAACTCTCTACTCAATGATAACTTGGTCAGTGAGGAAATAAAGAATGAGGTTAATGACTTTCTAGAATTCGATAAAAATGAAAACACAGCATACCCAAACTTATGGGACACAATGAAAGCAGTCTTAGGAGGAAAACTCATAACCCTGAGTACCTCCAAAAAGAACCTAGAGAGAGCATATACTAGCAGTCTGACAACACACCTAGAAGCTCTAGATCAAAAGGAAGCAAATTCACCCAAGAGGAGTAGACTACAGGAAATAATGAAACTTAGGACTGAAATCAACCAAGTAAAAAACAAAAAGAACTATTCAAAGAATCAACCAAACCAGGAGGTGGTTCTTTAGAATATCAACAACATGGATAAAGCCTTAATAAAACTAGAGGGCACAGGGACAGTACCCTAATTAACAAAATCAGAAATTAAAAAGTAGACATAAGAACAAATCCTAAGGAAATCCAAAACATCATCAGATCCTACTACCAAAGGCTATACTCAACAAAACTGGAAAACCTGGATGAAATGGACAACTTCCTAGACAGATACCAGGTACCAAAATTAAACCAGGATCAGATTAACGATCTTAACAATTCCATCTCCCCTAAAGAAATAGAAGCAGTCATTAATAGTCTCCCAACCAAAAAAAGCCCAGGACCAGATGGGTTTAGTCCAGAGTTCTATCAGACCTTCAAAGAAGACCTAATTCCCACTCTACTCAAACTATTACACAAAATAGAAACAGAAGGTACTCTACCCAATTCATTCTATGAAACCACAATTACTCTGATACCTAAACCACACAAAGATCCAACAAAGAAAGAGAACTTCAGACTAATTTCCCAAAGGAATATCTATGCAAAAAGAATCAATAAAATCCTTGCAAACGGAATACAAGAAAACATCAAAACGATGTGTTCATGACCAGGTAGGCTTCATCCCAGGAACGCAGGGATTGTTTAATATATGAAAATCCATCAAAGTAATCCACTATATAAACAAACTCAAAGACAAAAATCAAATGATCATCTCATTAGATGCTGAGAAAGCATTTGACAAAATCCAACACCCCTTCATGATAAAAGTCATGGAAAGTTCAGGAATTTAAGGCCTAAACATAATTAAAACAACATATAGCAAGCCAGTAGCCAACATCAAAGTGAATGGAGAGAAGTTGGAAGCAATCCCACTAAAATCAGGGACTAGACAAGGTTGCCCACTTTCTCCCTACCTATTCAATATAGTATTTGAAGTCCTAGCCAGAGCAATTTGACAACAAAAGGAGATCAAGGGGATACAAATTGGAAAGAAGGAAGTCAAAATATTACTGTTTGTGGATGATATGATAGTATATATAAGTGACCCCAAAAATTCCACCAGAGAACTCCTAAACCAGATAAACAGCTTCAGCGCAATAGCCGGATATAAAATTAACTCAAACAAATCAGTGGCCTTTCTCTACACAAAGGATAAACAGGATGAGATAGAAATTAGGGAAACAGCACCCATCAAAATAGTCACAAATAATATAACTTGGAGTGACTCTAACTGAGGAAGTGAAAGATCTGTATGACAAGAACTTCAAGTCTCTGAAGAATTAAATTGAAGAAGATCTCCTATGCTCATTATTGGCAGGATTAATATAGTAAAAATGGCTATCCTGCTGGAAGCAATCTACATATTCAATGCAATCCCCATCAAAATTCCAACTCAATTCTTCACTGAGTTAAAAAGGGCAATTTGCAAATACTTCTGGAATCACAAAAAAACCTAGGATAGCAAAAATTATTCTCAATAATAGAAGAACATCTGGGGGAATCACCATGCCTGACCTCAAGCTGTACTACAGAGCAATTGTGAAAAAAAAACTGCATGGAATTGGTACAATGATAGACAGGTAGATCAATGGAATTAAATTGAAGACCCAGAAATGAACCCACACACCTATGGTCTCTTGATCTTTGACAAGGGAGCTAAAACCATCCAGTGGAAAAAAGACAGCATTTTCAACAAATGGTGCTGGCACAACTGGTGGTTATCATGCAGAAGAATGAAAATTGATCCATTCTTATCTCCTTGTAAAAAACTCAATTCTAAGTGGATCAAAGAACTCCAAATAAAACCAGAGACACTGAAATTAATAGAGGAGAAAGTGGGGAAAACCCTCGAAGATATGGGCACAGGGAAAAAAAAATCCTAAACAGAAGAGCCATGGCCTATGCTGTTAAGATCAAGAGTCTACAAATGGTACCTCATAAAATTGCAAAGATTCTGTAGGGCAGAAGATTCTATCAATAAGACAAAAAGGCCACCAACAGATTTGGAAAGATTATTTTACCAATCCTAAAACTGATAGGGGACTACTATCCAATAGATACAAAGAGTTCAAGAAGCTGAACTCCAGAAATTCAAATAAACCCATTAAAAATGGGGTACAGAGCTAAACAAAGAATTCTCAACTGAGGAATACCAAAGGGCTGAGAAGCACTTGAAAAAAATGTTCAGCATCATTTTTAATCAACAGGGAAATGCAAATCAAAACAATCCTGAGTTTCTACCTCACTCCAGTCAGAATGGCTAAGATCAAAAATTCAGGTGAGAGCAGATGCTGGCGAGGATGTGGAGAAAGAGGAACACTCTTCCATTGCTGGTGGAACTGCAAGCTGGTACAAACACTCTGGAAATCAGTCTGGGGATTCCTCAGAAAACTGGACATAATACTACTTCTAGATCCAGCAATACCTCTCCTGGGCATATATACAGAAGATGTTCCAACTGATAATAAGGACACATGCTCCACTATGTTCATAGCAACCCTATTTATAATAGCCAGAAGCTGGAAAGAACCTAAGTGTCCCTCAACGTGGAATGGATACAGAAAATGTGGTACATTTACACAATGGAGTACTACTCTGTTATTAAAAACAATGAATCTATGAAATTTAGGGGCAAATGAATGTATCTGGAGGATATCATCCTGAGCGAGGTAACCCTATCACAAAAGAAGTCACTTGATATGCACTCACTGATAAGTCGATATTAGCCCAGAAACCTAGAATACCCAAGATACAACTTCCAAAACACAAGAAAATCAAGAAGGAAGACCAATGCGTGGATACTTCATTCCTCCCTAGAATACGGACTAATATATCTATGGAAGGAGTTGCAGAGACAAAATTTGGAGCTAAGATGAAAGGATAGACAATCCAGATATTGCCCCACAAGGGGGTCCATCCCATTATCAGCCACCAGACGCAGACATTATTGCATATTCCAGCAAGATTTTGCTAAAGGGAGTCTGATATAGCTATCACCAATGAGGCTTTGCCAGTGCCTGGCAAATACAGAAGTGGATGCTCACAGTCATCTATAGGATGGAACACAGGGCCCCCAATGGAGGATCTAGAAAAAGTATCCAAGAGGTGAAAGGGTCTGCAACTCTATTGGTTGAACAACAATATGAACTAATCAGTACCCCTAGAGCTTGTGTCTCTAGCTACACATGTATCAGAAGATGGCCTAGTTGACCATCATTGGGAAGAGAGGCCCCTTTTTTTCTAGCCAAGTTTATATGCCCCAGTTCAGGGGTATGCCAGGGCTAAGAAGTTGGAGTGAGTGGGTAGGGGAGCAGCGCGTGGGAGGGTGTAGGGGATTTTGAGATAGCTTTTGAAATGTAAATGAAGAAAATATCTAATAAAAATGTGGGGAAAAAATGAAATGCCCATTACATATCCTAACAATGGTGAGAAGGGATTAGATAAATAATTATATAAAGAAGCCTTATACAGAACCAAATACGGACACATTTTTTTCCCTCAGATAAAGCTTTATTTAATAAGAAAACAATTGGGAGAGGGTTGGAATGGAGCTGATAAGCTATTCAGGGCTGTCTGTGGGAAAGGCTGGGCAGGACTAACTGATTTATCACAGAGTAGCAGATGAGCAGGTCAGTCAAGCAAAGCCAGGAAGCAGCAGAAGCTAGTAGCTAGTAGTAGCTGGCTCTGAGCGGGAGCCACCTGGGATATGGTGATGAATTGGAACACATCACTTAGCTACATATTGCTGTAGACCTGCAAGTCCAGCAGTTGAGGGGTGATGCACCTCAGGGTACCTCTGTGTTGGGCCTCATTGCCCGCAAGCTCCAGAAGCCTCTGGTGAGGAACTCCGGGATGGCTGCCAGGAAGATGGGCACCTTATCACTGAGCCTCCGGGCATGAATAACCTCCCTCAGATGCTGTTCCATCAGGCTCACTGCAAAGATCAGATCAGCTCTGGAGGTGCGGGAGTGTTGTTGGCAGCGACCTGAAGACCCTCGAAGACAGTTCTCCATGTTCCTTGACATGGTGGCCTCAGAGTGCAATGTCACAGGATGACTTGGCTCCACTTGGCTGCTTTCTGCTGACCTGATTGCTCTCTGCTGACCTGCTGCTGGGCTGTGGGCCTCAAGTCCAAGCCCAACACCCAACGTCTCCCTTTGTACTGGACTATATATCCAGGCAACTCTTCATTGGTTGCAGCCCACTCACACGGGTTTCCATTGATGACATAGCTGGTCCAAGCCAGAGCTCTCTGGGGGGGGGGGTGTTGTCATCACTTTATCACCTTGGGATAAGCAAGGAGACTTTCATTGTCAGCCATGGTGTGCTGTCTCATAATTCTCTATGATGTCTACTGTCAGCCATGTTTTAACTTACTCAAATAACTACTTCAGCACTAGGTTGTATGTATAGAAACTTATCCTTAAGAACATGTATTTCTTATACATGCTCAAGAAAAGTTTGGCTTGAGAAACAGGAAGAATGTTCTAATCTGATCTCTTTTAGGGTTCAAGGTGAGAAAAGGAGTGCGCTTTTTTTTTTTGTTTCAGTTTGTTTGTTTTCTTTTCCATGTTTTATTGAAAATAGACTCATCTTATACAATATGTTCTGATTACAGTTACCTCTCTTGCTATTCCCCAGTTTCTGCCACCTCCCTTCCATTCCTGATCCACTTCTTTTCTGTCTCTCAGAAAACAGTGGTTTCTGAAGACAACATTAAAACATAAGAAAACAATATAAAATAAGATAAAACAAAACCCATCAAATTGAATTTGAATAAGGCAAACCAACAGAAGAAAAGAACCAAGCGTAGGCACAAGAATTAGCAATCCACTAGTTCATACACTCAGGAGTCCCATAGAGATACTTAACTGCAAAGTATAATATATATAAAGAGAACCTTCTGAACACCATGTTGTTGACCTTGGACTTTCTGCTTCAGTCTCTAAGAGTTCTTATGAGTTTTACTCAGTTAATTTTTTTTTTTTTGGATCTTTGTTCTCCTGGTAGTCTCCATCCCTTCTGCCTTTTCTACTCTCTCTTCTTCCTCTTCTGTGGGGTTCTATGATATCTAAGGGTGGGAACTTAATGGAGACATCCTATTCAGACATGTATGTTCTAAGGTCTCCATTTCTTTGAGTAATATCTGCTTGTGAGTCTGAATTTGCTCCCATCTGCTGCAGGAAGAAATTTCTTTCATAATGGCTGAATGAAGCACTGATCTATTAGTATAGGAGAACCAAAAAAAAATTACAGATGGACAGTGGTGGTACATGACTTTAATATCAGCACTTGGGAGGCAGAGGCAGGAGAATTTCTGAGTTTGAGGCCAGCCTGGTCTAGAGTGAGTTCTAGGATAGCCAGGGCTTTACAGAGAAACCCTGCCTTGATAAATCAAACATAAATAAATAAATAAATAAATAAATAAATAAATAAATAAATAATAAGATATAGTTATGAGATATTTTTTAAAGGTCATTGTTTTTAAAGAATCAGTAATAGTATTTAGTTTTACCTTAGGTCTCTGTACTATCTGGCATCTAGATTTTGTTCTTCCAATTAATAGCAGATTCTATGGTGGTTTGAATCATTATGACCCCCTTAGACTCATAGGGCATAACAGTATTAGGAAGTGGGGCACTTTTGGAATAGTTATGGCCTTGTGGAAGGAAGTGTGTCATTGGGGCTGAGCTTTTAGGTTTCAAATGTTTAATATAGGACATGTGGCTCTCTCTTCCTCCTGCCTGCTGATCTAGATATATAACTATAACCTTTCAAGCACCATGCCTCCCTTCTTGCTGCCAAGCTTGAGAAAAAAGGGGGCACCAGGAAGTAAAAACAGATTAAAGTAATGAGTTATGCTAAGTGTATGAAGACTCTAACCAGCTAAGTTTCTAACTGTGAAGAAGTTTTTTGTTTTTGTTTGTTTGTTTGTTTGTTTGTTTGTTAGTGAAACGTTATTTTAAAATGGTAAGGCCTGGTGTGGTTATATACACCTTTAATGCCAACACTCAGAAGGCAGAGACAGGTAGATCTTTGTGTTCATGGCCAGCCTGGTCTACAGTGTGACTTGCAGGATATCTAAAGTTAGACAGCAAATGAAATCATAGAAATCAGAAATAGGGGGAAAATATGATTGAAGGAAGGGGTCATGTTTCTTCCCTAGCAAGCAGAAAACTTGGGAGCTCAGACTTGTGGTTCTAGGTTTCAAGTTCAGGATGAAAGAAAGAAGTTATAGAATCTCCTTCCAAGACCAAGAAAAGCCACTGAGGCTAGGCATATGCAAAAGACATCCCTTTATGGAGGCCAAGAGAAACCATTGTTTGAAGTGGTGAGGGTGAAGCCTGAGTTGTCTTGGAGACATCAAGATGTTGGAGAAAGCAGATTTGTAGAATACCTACCAAGGAAAGCTGCTATCAGTGGCACCAATGCAAGAGAAAAAAGTCTGCTTCAGTCAGTGAAGCTAAAAAGGATGGAAGATATGAAGAGTACTTTGACATCAGACATGGAAATGCATAGTTTGGAGTTTGCTCAGTTGGTTTTAGTTCTCTGGTCTAGTATTTTCCCACAATGCTTTTTCCCTCCCCTTTTGAATGGTAATGTATATCCTAATCTATTATAAGTTGGAAATATGTGATCTGCATTTTCATTTTGATTTTTAGCATGGAATTTGCCCAAACCTTCAAAGAAAAGCAAATACCAACATTCCTCAAACTATTCCATAAAATAGAAACAGAAGGAACACTACCTAATTCATTCTATGAAGCCACAGTTTCTCTGATATCTAAACCACACAAAGAACCAAAACTAAAAGAGAATTACAGAACAGTTTCACTTATGAATATCAATGCAAAAGTAATTAATAAAATTGTACCAAACCGAATCCAAAAAACATAGCAAAACCAACATTCATCATGATCAAGTATGTTTCATCACAGGGATGCAGGGATAGTTTAATATAAAACAATCCATTTCTGTAATCTACTATATAAACAAACTAGAAAGAAAAAAACATGATTATCTCATTATAAGCTGAAAAGACATTCGACAAAATACAATACCCCTTCATGTTAAAATATTGGCAATATCAGGAATCCAAGGTCCTTGCCATACATAAGAAAAGCAATATACAGCAACTCATCAGCCAGTGTAAAATTAAATAGAGAAACACTTCAGACAATCCCACTAAAATCCGGTACAAGGTTAGGATGCCCACTTTCTGCATATCTATTCAATATAGTACTCACACTTCTAGCTAGAGCAATAAGACAACAAAAGCAGATCAAGGGGATACAAATCAGCAAAGAAGGAGTCTATGTATCCCTGTGAGCAGAATGTATGAGACCTCCCAAAATAATCTCGGTTGAGGATAAGGCTACTCACCCATCTCAAAACTTTTAACCCAGAATTGTTCATGTCTAAAGAGAATGAAGGGACATAAAACTCAGCAGAGACTGAAGGAAAGTCCATTCAGTCTATCCCATCTGCAGACCCCAAACCCCAAGTCTATTGCTGATGCCAAGAATTGCTTGGAAAGTCCAGTAGGGCTATCCTTTGAGAGTCTTTGCCAGCACCTGATTAAGAAAGATGAAGATACTCACAGCCATCCATTGGATTGAGCCTGGAGACCCCAAGAACTAGAGAAGGACTGAAGGAGCTAAAGGGGATTACAACCCCCAAGAAAGAACAATAATATCAACTAACAGGGCCCTCAGAGTTCCAAGGGAATAAACCACTAACCAACGAGTATACATGGGTGGCTCCACAGCTCCCACTACATATGAAGCAGGTGGAGGTGCTTGGTCCTGTGGAGACTTGTTTCCCCAGCGAAGGGGTTGCTAGATGGGTGAGGTGGGAGTAGGTTGGTAGGGGGAGTTCCCTCTTAGAAGCAAAAGAGAGGGGGGATTTGATGGGGGATTTTTGAAGGGGAGACTGAGAAGGGGGACAACAGTTGAAATGTAAATAAATAAAATAATAAAAATTTAAGAAAATATTACTGGTACCTGAACACTTTATTATTTCTTTAAATCTTCATTTTTATATCTTGGACAAGTCTACTATTACTTGTATATGAATCAGCATGTCACTGTTCTCTGGCTACTTTTATAAAATTGTAGATAAAATAAACAGTCAAACTGTAATTTAATTTTAACCAAAAAAAAAAAATATAAAATGAGATTTAAAAGGTCTCCTGGCTCATTGAAAATTTGCACACGATCCATTATTGGAAGATCTTTTTAGTACTTCCAAATTTTTTATCATTTAAATCTTATACCTGAGTAAAAATTATAATCTATAAAATTATCTTTTATTTGACTGAGGTTATTGTTTGCTCAGAGGCTTACTGCTGAATAAGTTCATCCTTTCTAGTTCCTTCTGAACTCTGGCTGGCTGGTTAAACTCAGCTGTCCTGGCTCAAACTCCTCTCAAAGCTGCCTGATCCAATCTGGCTTCTCACTGAATTGCTCTGCTTGGCTTCAAACTAACTCAGGCAACTGGTTCCAGTCTTCTGGTGCCTCCTCATTCTCTGGATCATTCTATCTTTACCTGCAGCTTTTCTCTGTAAAATTTCCAGCTAAAACTCCCACCCCTCCTTTCAAATCACCTCTCTTTCCTGTGCTGTTCTCATGAGAATTGGTTATATCCTATCTCTGACTCATTCTGTTAAATCTTTCTCTGTCACTTTGTCTACTGCTACATCCACTCCAGTAGTGACAAGGAAAATTCTACAACATTCTTTCTCCTGTACCATTGAGGGGTCTAATGTCAAAGCTACATGGCTGAAGCGGCTAAGTTGGTTGTCTCCTTGGGGTGGAGCCTAGCTTCCTTCTTGGGTTATATTCTCATATTTGCAATTGTTTATGCATATACAACTCATAAGAAAAATGTTCTTCTTTTAAAAAAAAAAACTGTCTTTGGACATTTAAGAATTTGTTCTACATTGCCTGGACAAGCCCTCTTAAGGCAATGCCATGCTAGATTTATATCCCAGGCAGATTATGGACCTTATACAAGAATAATTGGTTATATAATCTCATTTCTTTACATCATCAAAATAGTAATGGCTTAAGATAATATTTTGTTATTTTTAGGAAATGTGCATGTCAAATTGTAAAAATTTGTTCTCAGTGTCCTCAGTTTCTACCTGTTTCCACATAATGGTGTTAATTCTTGAGGACTTATACTTAATTATTGCAAATGGATACTCTTATTTCTGATTAAGTAAATAATTAATTAAATAAAATATGCACATATGACTCTTTAATACCTTTTCAGGCTTTTTAGTTACAACTGCTCTACAAGAGAAACAACTGAAAGTGTAATTAGTCACTGCCTATGTTAATTTTTTAATAGACTTGGTGTTCCAAATCAGATTAAAACAGATATTAAAACTGACTATAACAGTCAAGTATTTGAGATGTTTTGTCAACAATTTAATAATTCTCAAAGACAAGGTTTGTGGAACTTTAAAAACTCTATCTTCTTAAAGAAACAAAGAAGGGGAGGAATTATATCCCTGTGCACATTATTCAAATCACATTTTTATTTTTAAAAATTTAAAAATTGGATGTCAAAGAACTTACTAAATGCCTCATAGTATCTTAAAACTAGACATAATTATGTCTAGGTGAGATGAAAAAGACCCACTTATTGGAACATAGCATGAGCCTGTTCAGATATTTAATACGGGGGAAAGGGGGCAATGTTCTGTTTTTTCCACAGAATGCTGCAGAAGCAAGCTAGCTTCCAGAATGATTCCTGTGACAGGCTGACTTGTGAGTTCCTGAGTGCCCTGACAGTGGTGACAAGAAAGCTGTATTGAGGGCACAGAGAAAGAGGAATCGGGTAGAGCAGCCACTTGCAAGCAAAATGAAGAAACTCTTCCTATCTCCACCACAGATTACAGCAAGGAGAACCAACCTGGTGCCGACTTAAAATAAAAACAACTGAGAAAGCTGACTCCTGAGGTAGAGGGACTGGTACAGAGAATGGACAAGATGTTTTCATCAGAGACACTGTTTTTGGCCTTTCAGGCCAACTCCCTTATAGCTGTGAAAGCTTGTGTACCTTACCCATATGCTATATTATTGGGAAGTTTTGATAGAGTTAAAATCACCAATCTTGGCAAGTCTTTTCATATTCATTGTAATTTTTGTCAATTAACTAATTGTGTAGATCCTAATTTAGATAAGGAATCTGCTGTTATGATGTTGTTAAAAAGACCTGCTTACGTTTTGTTGCCTGTAGATTTAGGAAATCCTTAGTTTGAGAATTCAGGATTGCAACCTTTGAAAAAGTTAAATGACCAAAAGAGATTTGTTACAGCTCTGATTTTAGGAATTACTACTTTAATTGCAATTTTAACTTCTTTTGCAGTAGCTACCACAGCTTTAGTTTAGCAACTACATACCTCTCATTTTCTTATAGAAAAACTGGAGACAAAGGTAAATGCTTAAAAAAATGTAGTTTTAGCAATAGATTGAGATAGATTGTAGCAAATATTAAGGCTACGTTAACAGAAATCTCAGATATTAGCAGAAGCCATTTGGATACTTGGAACATTGATGAATTGGCCAGAGATTTAAAGAATAACCTTAAGTGCATTGAATCCCTTGGATTGGGTTCAATATATAACCTTACTTGCTATTATTACTGGCATTATTTTATTAGTAATCATTGTGTTTCCACTCATCTTTAGAGTTCTTCTGAGATCTGTAGCTACCACGAGGTGGGACATTCTGGAACTTTGTCTAAAAAATAAAAAACGGGCAATGGCTACATCCACTCTAGTAGTGACAAGCGAGTCAAGGCCCCGAAAACCTGGGCGCTGTCTGAGGCGAAAAGTTCATGGAAACTTAGTCTCCTGGAACCGTAGCATCCTGTATAACGAATGCTCCAATGTCCTTGCTTTAGTTGGTGAACGGATCTGTGTGCTTTCCCTTAATATTGCTTTATTACAAGTGCTCCTAAGGATTGATATTTTGACAAATAGCTAAGTTAGAGTCTAGGCAGTCCTTGATCCAACCTTGGGCATGGATAGCTAAGTCACTGCCCTACACAGAAATTTACCATTGTGTAGGAAGAAGGAAGCTTGTGACCTAAAGAAGAACCAGAGTAGATGCTTAGAACTATAGATAGCTGAGTTACACCCATACACAAGTATTTACAATGGCCTAGGGGGAGGGTGGACTATACAATAGACTAGAGTAGGAACAAGAGCATAAAGCCCTTGACCGTGGCTTCTAAGATTAAGTGGACCTTAGGTGGAGCTGTATTTTATCCCAGTTGTTAACACGAAATTTTATCATTGCAGTTGGTTCCTGACAGTCCTTCAGTGTTTGCATTCCTCTGTTTTGTGTAAGAATCCAGTAACCTCTCTGTATCTTGGCGGTGTGTCACCCAGCTTTCCTATTTTCTTCTGTATAAAAAGTTTGATGCTCAATTTGACAAATTACATTCAGATCCACACTCCCTTGTTTGAGTCTGTCTCTCAGTTCCTGCCAACTCCTTGTCCACCTGCAACCAGAGACTGGTTCCACGCAGAAAGGGACCAAAGAGGGTCTGTGACAGTCTACCCCTCAACTAGACATGACTTTCAAACATTGCTACTTCTTTCTACAAATTAATTTTACCTTAAAAGTGTGTAATAAGTGTGTGTCAGCATACCATCCAGAAGAACTAAAGATGTGTAGCATGTTTGCAGCCATATTACTGGAATAAAATTCCTCCACAATAGTCAGAATTAGAGTTCACAAATTTTGAACCTAATATGTTCAGTTTCACATGTGTTTTATCAATTATAAATATTTTAATATGAAATGTTACAGCAATACCTCTCCTGGGCATATATCTAGAAGATGTCCCAACTGGTAAGAAGGACACATGCTCCAATATGTTCATAGCAGCCTTATTTACAATAGCCAGAAGCTGGAAAGAACCCAGATGCCCCTCAACAGAGGAATGGATACAGAAAATGTGGTACATTTACACAATGGAGTACTACTCAGCTATTAAAAATAATGAATTTATGAAATTCCTAGGCAAATGGATGGACCTGGAGGGCATCATCCTGAGTGAGGTAACACAATCACAAAGGAACTCACACAATATGTACTCACTGATAAGTGGATATTAGCCCAAAAACTTAGGATACTCAAGATATAAGTTACAATTTGCAAAACACATGAAACTCAAGAAGAACAAAGACCAAAGTGTGGACACTGTGCCCATTCTTAGAATTGGGAACAAAACACCCATGGAAGGAGTTACAGAGACAAAGTTTGGAGCTGTGACAAAAGGATGGACCATCTAGAGACTGCCATATCCAGGGATCCATCCCATAACCAGCTTCCAAACGCTGACACCATTGCATACACTAGCAAGATTTTGCTGAAAGGTCCCAGATATAGCTGTCTCTTGTGAGACTATGCTGGGGCCTAGCAAACACAAAAGTGGATGCTCAGAGTCAGCTATTGGATGGATCACAGGGCCCCCAATGGAGGAGCTGGAGAAAGTACCCAAGGAGTTAAAGGGATCTGCAAACCTATATGTGGAACAACATTATGAACTAACCAGTACCCTGGAGCTCTTGACTCTAGCTGCATATGTATCAAAAGATGGCCTAGTCGGCCATCACTGGAAAGAGAGGCCCCTTGGATTTGCAAACTTTATATGCCCCAGTACAGGGGAACGCCAGGGCCAAAAAGTGGGAGTGGATGGTTGGGAGGGTATGGGGGACTTTTGGGATAGCATTGGAAATGTAAATGAGGAAAATACCTAATGAAAAGTTAAAAAAAAAAAAGAAATGTTACTTTGTTTACAGTTTAATCTACTTTGATTTTACACACACCCTGTGAAAGATGAATAAAATATTTTTGTTTTCTTTTATTAATATTGAATAAAATAATAATTATTATGAATGTATGCTGATGATATAGTAGACATTTTCAAGATATTTTATCACCACTGAAATATTAAGCTTTATATGTAACAAAGCAAGTATATCCATATATTGAAATTTGTCTTCATGCTTTCTTTGATATCCAAATCTAACCATTTCTATTATAAATATTTTCATATAACTTAAACTATCTTTGAATGAAATGTGGTGAAGATAATTAATTGATATCTTCAAAACTACAATATGTCTTCTGATAACATTTTATAAATATGCAATATCTTGATGGCCATCTACTAAGTAATTTAATTATTAATTATTTCATCTTTATCTACAAAAGACTTTTATTTTTACTTCATATGCATTAATTATAAATGCTTGTGAGTCATATTATGGCATTTCAAGATATGATTACAAAGATTACTGATCAGATTTAGGGCAATAGGATTTGTATCTCCTTTAAGAAATTTTGCGTACGATTACTTGTATCTTTTGTTTTGTGATGACCACCAATCAGGTATTGCTCTTTTCCATGGGCTATTTAATTTTGGCTTGCTCCAAAGCTAGATAAATCACTAAGATGTAGAGTTTTTCACACGAATGGCTTGAGTGACATTGCCTAAACTGCTAAGCAAAGATACTTATTCTGATAAATTTTACAGATCCATAATTCCACCTACATTCTCTATTTTATTATCCAGTGTCTGCTTAAAGTGCAATAGAAAGAAAAAGAAAGTGCAATAGAAAGAAAAAGATATTTTCTGTGTGTGATTTTTTTCAGGTATATGCAGATTTCTGAAAGTTAGATAGTTCTCTTTCTTATTATAGAGTTTTAAAATGCAGTTTCCCCTTATCTGACTGAACTGGTATTATTGGATATTTCATTGTTTCAGACTTCCAACTTCTTCTTTTGCCCTTTGATCTTAATTGCAATCAACGCCATGTTCGCTTCATCCCTTACCTGGAAATGATTTAATGGTTAAATATGTCAAATATATCAAATAAATAAGTCTGACTGTCAATTAGCTTCTTAGAACATTTGCTTTCTTATCTTGCAAATGCAGTAAAAACATGCTCAGTAACCTTTACATCAGTATGCTTTAAAATTGCTAGTGATTACTTCTCAAGTCATCACACCAGAGAATGATCTTTAAGTTATCACATTAATGCTATGTAATTCACATCTTTTTACTGTATTACCAAATAGACTATTTCCTAGTGTTTGAAGTTAGTTTATACTTAGAGGACAGACCTTTATCGAGTATACATTTCTGCCATTAAAACTATGTCATCAGAAAAAAAAATTCTCAAGAATAACAAACTCTAAATCTTATTCATTGACAATGTGATTCCTCTGATACTATACAATTCATTGTTTGTTGAGTGCTTCACCAAAGTAACTGATATTGTTCTTTATATAACTATAATTTTCTAATATCAAATTCTTTTTAAATACAAGCTTTGTTATAAAGAAAACCTGTACATAAATTATGTGCCTCACACCTAAGTTAACAGTACTGAAAGTTTATACATTTCAGTATATTTCTATATGGTATGCATAGAATTATAGATCTTGTCAAGTATTTCTACTTTAGTAAGATCAGGGCCTTGATCATGTTTAAACTAAACTACTTTTTTCATTGCATGCATTTTGGGAGGTTGCTCTTTTATATTGTTTTCTATTTTTGAGTATAACTAACTATGATTCAGTATTCACCTGCATGCATCTTCAGTAACTCAACAGAAAACGTATATATATATATATGCTTTATCAATATTAAGTTGTATATTCTAAAATGCACCACTTTCGTATATAAAATATTAATTATTCCTGACAATATTTAATTTAGTTTTTTGAAAAAAGAATTGTTTTTGCTTGATGGTTATCCTATCTAAAAGTATAGCAGAATATTATTATTGGCCATTTTTTCAAATTCTGCCCCATCTTCATCACTGCACAGCTTGTAAGCAGCAAAAATTGTAGGTCTAAGGCTTTATGGATGGTTTGGAGTCCAGATTCCCTTAATTAGAAGTCTTGACTGTTACAAAAGTTGACCAGTTCAGGTTCCATATCCTCTATTACTAGTACTCTCATAGTCACCCTCAAATATTCCTGAAAATTTCCATTGTCCTGGGATTCTGGCTCAGAAGATCTTGAGTTGGATCCCAGACACTGGATGGCTGGAGATTGATTTTTGCTTTTGATTGTGACAGTGCCCTGATATTTTTCCTCTTGAAGGAAGAAACTATTTTAGTGGAGCCCAGAGTTAAGAGACTTTTAATTGTAAAAAGACTTTGGATTTTAAAAGAGATGAATATTTTAAAGAGATTGAAAATTAAGAATATGTAAAAACTGTGGGACGCTTAAAGTTATTTAGACCTTGGGGATGAATAAGAAATTAAGGGTTGAGGCTTACTAGTGATGTGTTTGTGTGTCAAGTTGACAAGGGATTAATTGTACTGGCTGGTTTTGTGTCAACTTGACACAGGTGGAGTTATCACAGAGAAAGGAGATTCAGTTGAGGAAATGCCTCTATGAGATACAACTGTAAGGCATTTTCTCAATTAGTGATCAAGGGAGAAAGACCCCTTGTGGGTGCTGCCATCTCTGGGCTGGTAGTCTTGGTTCTATAAGAGAGCAGGCTGAGCAAGCCAGGGGAAGCAAGCCAGTAAGGAACATCCCTCCATGGCCTCTGCATCAGCTCCTGCTTCCTGACCTGCTTGAGTTCCAGTCTTGACTTCCTTGGTAATGAGCAGCAATGTGGAAATGTAAGCTGAATAAACCCTTTCCTCCCCAACTTGTTTCTTGGTCATGATGTTTGTGCAGGAATAGAAACCCTGATTAAGACACCCTCAATCCTCCCCGGACTTGAACCTTCCTGTTTCCTTCCCACCCCCTCCCCCATGCTGTTTCCTCCCTCCATCAACTCCCAATGTCTATTTCATTTCTCTTTCTCAACGAGTTTCAAGCATACTCTATTGGGCCTTCTTTTCTACTTAACTTACTTGGGTCTGATGTTTTAGGATGGTTATCCAAAATTTTATGGATAATAAAAACATATACATGAGTTTATACCACCTTAGTCTTTCTGGATCTAGGCTATGTGACTCAGGATATTCTTTTGCATTTCCATTTGCTTGCAAATTTTATGATATCATCATTTTTAATAGCTAAGTAATAATCTACATTGTAAACGTACCACATTTTCTTTATTCATTTTTTAGTTGAAGGAAATCTTGGTTGTTTTCAGTTTCTAGCAGTTATAAAAAAAGCTGTTGTGAACATAGTTAAAAAAGCACTCTTATAGTATGATGGAGGATATTTTGGGTATATTCCCAAGAGTGGTATGGCTGGTTCTACCTAAAGGCCTGTAGGACTCCCCTTCCCAGACCCTCTTCCCTGCAAAAGGTATTTAAATTTAGGCCCAACTTGAGAAAGTGGAGTATGGTTTTCCTCATTGCCATCACTGCCATTCTCCACCATGACAATAAATTCTTTTTTGTTTGTTTGTTTGCTTGTTTGTTTCTTTGTTTGTTTTTTGAGACAGGGTTTATCTGTATAGCCCTGGCTGTCTTGGAACTCACTTTGTAGACCAGGCTGGCCTCAAACTCAGAAATCCACCTGCCTCTGCCTCCCAAGTGCTGGGAACAATGGACTGCTTCTTTTCCTCAGGATCCATTCTGGGGAGCAATGGAACAGGCCTTTACCTAAAGAGCCAGCCATCTAATCTCCCACAGAAAGGTTCTCAGAGCTCTCAGCCATGGCCTCTATCTACCAAGCCAAGCCACCCGCCAGACAAGCCAAGGACACTCCTCCCTGCAGGACCCAGCCAGAATGGAGTTTTCTCCTTTTTTCCCCTTCCACCTTGGGCTGGATAGAGCTGGCAGGCCCCCACTTTACTCTCAGCCCTTTCATGGCTCCCAGCAGCATCTGGGTGCCCAAGAGTCTGAGAACCTGATGGCCCCAGCCTCCCTGAAGGCCAGCTCTGAGAGTCCCCAGGGGGCCTCAGATTTTGCCCTCCCACCTCCCAGCTGTGTCCAGCATCTTCACATATTCTAAAAGCTGCCAGGTGCCAGTGTGGGGTAAGCACGGTCAAAACTTCCCAGGTCCCACCTCCCCCAGTGGCTCGAGCCCTGTGGTACTATAGACATGGTATGCCCCTTTCACCCAACATGTGGCCATATCATAATGCATAATATGTTCACTCCATGTTCAAATATTCCCATAATCTTTTAGATTCTTAAAACTATTTAGAAGTCCAAAATCTCTTCTGAGACCCAAGACAATATCTTATCTGTAATCCACTGTAAAAATTAAAAAGCAAATTGCATACTTCCAATATGCCACACAATTACAGAATATATGTTACCATTTCAAAAAGGAATAAGCTAGTCACAGTGAGTAAATATTGAGACAAATAAGATTAAAGCCTAGCAGTGAAAACTCCGTATCCTTGTAATTCCATGTCTCCTGTAGATGGGTTTATTGACTTAATACACATATCTCTCAGGGGCTGGTTCTAGTTCCTGTACACAGCTTTTCTTGACAGACAACCTAAAACTCTGCTATCTAGAATATCTTGAGGTCTCTAACACAACCGAGCTTTCACTTTCACAGCTTCATTCTCATCCCTTGTTCATTCAGAGCCTCATTTACCACACAACTGGCCTTAACAGCTTTCCATAACCATAGAGGAAAATTCTACAACATTCTTTTTCCTGTACCATTGAGGGGTCTAATGCCAAAGCCACATGGCTGAAGCTGCCAAATTGGTTGTCTCCTTGGGGTGGAGCCTAGCTTCCTTCTTGGGTTATATTTCCATAAACTTTCATCTGTTGTTACATTTTAAGACCAAAAATTCCACTAGGCTTTTTCCTTTAACAAGTTACAAAATTTAGTGGGTAAGGTCTTAATGTGAGAACACCATTCCCTTATAATAATTTGCTCTAGGCATCTCCTTATCTGCCTTATCAAAAGTTGTGGCTCAAACACTAAATTTTCTGGTTCTCTTTTTCTCTTCAAACTAAATTTTATATTTCTTTTTTATCCCACTTACTATTTTTCATTGCATATCTACATAAGAAGCACTACTAATAAACAAGAGACAGTACGATTTTTAGGTTGCCTTGACATTTCCTCTGCCAATGAAATTAGATAAAATATTTCAATTTAGTTTCAAGTAGATACTTAGGACAAGGATTAAAACCAGCCACATTCTGTGCCAAAATATAACAAAAATGATCTCTTGTTTAATTCATAACTTTTTTTTCATCTTCTAAAAGCTCTATGACTAAGTCTACATACTGTACATTGTTTTCCAAACTAGTGTTTCTCAAGTTCCTTTTAGGATGGCCCATTAAGTCCTACTTAAAGTAGTTGAGCATTTCCCTAATTCAAAGTAACAAAGTTTTCCGCATTCCTCCAAAACAGTTTGACCAGGCCTCTCACAAAATACCCCACTTTTTTGTACCAACTTCTATCTTAGTAATATTTGTCACCATTATAAAAGAATAGAACCAAGGCAATTTCAAGATGAAAGGACTTATTAGGGGGTTTCACTTTCAGAGTGTGTGTCCATGATCATAATGGTAGAAAGTAAGGGGAAAGGAGGATAGATATGGAGGGTACTAGTGCAGTAGCTGTGAGCTTACATCATGATATGCAACCAAGAAGGAAGATAGACAGGCAGACAGACAGAGACAGAGAAACAGAGAGAGACAGAGAGACAGAGACAGAGAGATACAGAGTAAGAGACACATAGAGAGAAAGACTGGGCTAGGTATAGATTATTGAAATCTCAAAGCCTACCACCCAGCAATATACCTCCTCCAACAAGAACCCACCTACTCCAACAAGGAAATACCTCTTAAAACTGATACTTAAACACCAAAATAGCTTAAAGACTTGAACTAAGAAATGTGATGCATATCTATAATCTCTGTCCTCAGAATACAGAGTCAGGGAGTTCCACACATAATATGGAGTTTGTATCTATGCAGCCAGATCCCGACCAACTGGTAATAAGTATTAGGATGTTTTATCAAAATATACTAAGAGTTGAATAAAAAACTCCTTTGAATGTAACAAATGACAAAATACTATCCTGAAGAACTACTTTTGAATTGCCACCTATTTTTTTGTACCATAGAGTTTTATCATAAACTCAATGTAGAATGTGGGTAAGAAATAAATCAGTAGTTGGCAATGAAAGAATAGACTTAGTTCACCGTCAGAATAACAACTGCCAAAATTTATTGGTCTGACAGGTCAGCATTTTCAAACCCTGTAGCACAATACCTAAGAATACAAGAGAAAAACTTTTGTAGGCTCTGAGAACAGTTTTGTACTTAAGAGCAGGAAGGCAGAACATGAGCTTGTGACACCCAGAGATTGCTTTTCTGGTTAAACTGTTTTTGAAAATAGCACCCATGTTGGGTGACTCACAACTGCATATACCTCCTACTCTGAAGGATGTTTTCTTCTTGCCTCCATAGGAATGGGATTAATGCATACATACAGTCAAATAGAAACGTACACATTTTTAAAAAGAAAATCATGAATTTATAGATGTCTATAAAATTCTCCATGGATAGTCAACCTGAATGTAATTCTGGAGTGTTCCTAAGTTTGGAAGTCAGAAGTGAAGGGCTGATAAGGAGAATCATGTCTTTAGGCTTGAACTTTTAAAAAATATAGTTTTAGAGAAAGATTAATAATATATTTTTTAAAAATATGTACATATATATGTCCCTGAGTCTGAGTGTGTGTGTGTGTGTGTGTGTGTGTGTGTGTGAGTGTGTGTGTGTACACCTCTGAACTATGTCTTTAGCCCTTTGACATAAAATTTTTAATAACTAATTGGTGTACATGTGTTCCTCTTTTTATTAATACATAAATAAAACTGCTTCCTGCTTCAAATGTAGACATGTAAGCTAAAACTTAGAATAATATTTACAAACCAAAATGTTTAATTCTAGACAACTGCAGTTGGGTTCAAAAATAGTAGATTCAATTATTTTTTCAATTATCACTCCACCAGCACTCATGGGAGATCCACATGACTGCTCACCCACTCTTTAATCCTTCCTTTCCCCTAGGAGAACTACTCTAATCTGGAACACAGACAAGACTCCTGCCACAGTACTGAAATCAGCTAGAATCCTACAGAGGACAGCAGACATCGGAACTGTCCTACCCTGCCAGAGCCCTATTACCCTTTCAGTGCACACCTCCACCTGCACTCTCAGTAGATAGGAGTGTCTGGTCCCCTTCTCTACAAGACTACCTGTTACCCAGGAAGACTGCTCTAACCCTGAACAAAAAGCTCTACCTTCCTCCGGGCAGGCCTACTACAATATATGAAAATCAGGCCAATTCACACCAAAGACTAAAAGGTGGCAAAAGGCAAGCACAAGAATATAATCAATAGAAGTCAATTCAGCTTGGAACAATTGGACCCTAGCTCTCCTACTGTAGCAAGCCCTAAATATCCTGACACACCTGAAGAGAAAGATCCTAACCATAAATCCCATATCATGGAGATGATAGAGGCCTTTAGAAAGGACATAAATATGTTGAGTTTACAACAGAAACTCTAAAAGCCAGAAAATCATGGACTCTAAAAGACCATAGATGCCAGCCTGGGTAACTCTATGCAGTGAAACTCTTAATCACCACAGATGGAGAAACCAAGATTTTTCCATAACAAAATCATATTTAAACAATATCTTTCTATTAATCCAGCACTACAGAGAAAACTAGAAGGAAAACTTCAACACAAGGAGGATGACTATACCCAAGAAAGCACAATAAACTAGTCATCTCACATTAAATCCAAAAGAAGAGAATCATAATCACATAATACCACCTTAATCAACAAAATAAAAGGAAAGATCAATCACTGGTCTTTAATATCTCTCAACATCATTGGACTCAATTACCCAATGAAAAGACAGAGGCTAACATACTAGATACTTAAACAGAATCTATCATTCTGCTGTATAGACAAAACACAACTCAGGAAAAATAGACAGACACTACCTCACGGAAAGGGTTAGAAAAAAAAAACATAGTTTTGCAAGCAAACAGTTCCAAGAAACAAAGTGAAGTAGATTTTCTAATATCCAACAACATAGACCTTAAACATATCCAACTAAATAGACTTTCAACCAAAAGTAATCAAAAGAGATAGGAAAAACCACATCACACGCATCAAAGGAAAGAGCCAACAAACAAAAGACTCAATTCTGAACATCTAGACCCCAAATACAAGGGCACCCACATTCATAAAATAAACTTTATTCAATTTAAAATATACATTGTGTGAGCGCAGGGTCGGCTGACACACGCCAGCTACCCACGACCCCCGCCACAGGATTTTGAGACTGCTGGTGAGTGGAACACAGCTTCTGCTCCAGTCCAATCACGCGGGACCTGAGACTGCTTTGGTTGGGGAGGCAGAAATCCGGCCTGAATAGGGCCACAAGCCTCTCCAGTCAGAAAAGCGTCGGGGTAGCTAGGGCTCAGGGTCGGCTGACACTCGCCAGCTACCCACAACACCCGCCACAGGATCTTAAGACTTCTGGTGAGTGGAACACAGCTTCTGCTCCAATCCAATTGCGCGCGGGACCTGAGACTGCATTAGTTAGGGAAGCAGGAAACTGGCCTGGGTAGGACCACAGGCCTCTTCCGGCCTGACCAGCACCAGGGTAGCTAGAGCTCAGGGTCAGCTGACACCCGCCAGCTACCCACAACACCCGCCACAGGATCTTAAGACTTCTGGTGAGTGGAACACAGCTTCTGCTCCAATCCAATTGTGCGCGGGACCTGAGACTGCATTAGTTAAGGAAGCAGGAAACCGGCCTGAGTAGGACCACAGGCCTCTTCCAGCCGGACCAGCACCCGGGTAGCTAGAGCACAGGGTCAGCTGACACCCGCCAGCTACCCACAACACCCGCCAGCTACCCACAACACCCGCCACAGGATTTTGAGACGGCTGGTGAGTGGAACACAGCTTCTGCTCCAGTCCAATCACGCCAGACCTGAGACTGCTTTGGTTGGGGAGGCAGAAATCCGGCCTGAATAGGGCCACAAGCCTCTCCGGTCAGAAAAGCGCTGGGGTAGCTAGGGCGCAGGGTCTGCTGACACCCGCCAGCTACCCACAACACCCGCCACAGGATCTTAAGACTTCTGGTGAGTGGAAAACAGCTTCTGCTCCAATCCAATTGCCCGCAGGACCTGAGACTGCATTAGTTAGGGAAGCAGAAAACCGGCCTGAATAGGAGCACAGGCCTCTTCCGGCCAGACCAGCACCAGGGTAGCTAGAGCGCAGGGTCGGCTGACACCCGCCAGCTACCCACGACCCCCGCCACAGGATTTTGAGACTGCTGGTGAGTGGAACACAGCTTCTGCTCCAATCTTTAAACAGTGACAACGACAACAACTAACCCCAGAGATTACCAGATGGCGAAAGGTAAACGTAATAATCTTACTAACAGAAACCAAGACCACTCACCATCATCAGAACCCAACACTCCCACTTCGCCCAGTCCAGGGCACCCCAACACACCGGAAAAGCTAGACACGGATCTAAAAGCATATCTCATGATGATGGTAGAGGAATTCAAGAAGGACTTTAATAACTCACTTAAAGAATTACAGGAGAACATGGCTAAAGAGTTACAAGTCCTTAAAGAAAAACAGGATAACACAATCAAACAGGTAGAAGTCCTTAAAGAAAAACAGGATAACACAATCAAACAGGTAGAAGTCCTTAAAGAAAAACAGGAAAACACATCCAAACAGATGATGGAAATGAACAAAACCATACTAGACCTAAAAAGGGAAGTAGACACAATAAAGAAAACCCAAAATGAGGCAACACTGGAGATAGAAACCCTAGGAAAGAAATCTGGAACCATAGATACGAGCATCAGCAACAGAATAAAAGAGATGGAAGAGAGAATTTCAGGTGCAGAAGATTCCATAGAGAACATCAGCACAACAATCAAGGAAAATGTAAAATGCAAAAAGATCCTAACTCAAAACATCCAAGAAATACAGGACACAATGAGAAGACCAAACCTACGGATAATAGGAGTGGATGAGAATGAAGATTTTCAACTCAAAGGACCAGCAAACATCTTCAACAAAATTATAGAAGAAAACTTCCCAAATCTAAAGAAAGAGATGCCCATGAACATACAAGAAGCCTACAGAACTCCAAATAGACTGGACCAGAATAGAAATACCTCCCGACACATAATAATCAGAACAAAAAATGCTCTAAATAAAGATAGAATACTAAAAGCAGTAAGAGAAAAAGGCCAAGTAACATATAAAGGCAAGCCTATCAGAATTACACCAGATATCTCACCAGAGACTATGAAAGCCAGAAGATCCTGGACGGATATTATACAGACACTAAAAGAACACAAACTCCAGCCCAGGCTACTATACCCAGCCAAACTCTCAATTAACATAGATGGAGAAACCAAAGTATTCCACGACAAAACCAAATTCACACATTATCTCTCCACGAATCCAGCCCTTCAAAGGATAATAACAGAAAAAAACCAATACAAGGACAGGAACCACACCCTAGAAACAACAAGAAGGTACTCCCTCAACAAACCTAAAAGAAGACAGCCACAAGAACAGAATGCCAACTTTAACAACAAAAATAACAGGAAACAACAATTACTTTTCCTTAATATCTCTTAATATCAATGGACTCAACTCCCCGATAAAAAGACATAGACTAACAAACTGGCTACACAAACAAGACCCAACATTTCGTTGCTTACAGGAAACTCATCTCAGAGAAAAAGATAGACACTACCTCAGAATGAAAGTCTGAAAAACAATTTTCCAAGCAAATGGTATGAAGAAACAAGCTGGAGTAGCCATTCTAATATCTGATAAGATTGACTTCCAACCCAAAGTCATTAAAAAAGACAGAGAGGGACACTTCATACTCCTCAAAGTAAAATCTTCCAAGAGGAACTATCAATCCTGAATATCTATGCTCCAAATACAAAGGCAGCCACATTCATTAAAGAAACTTTAGTAAATGTCAAAGCACACATTGCACGTTATACAATAATAGTGGGAGACTTCAACACACTACTTTCACCAATGGACAGATCATGGAAACAGAAACTAAACAGGAACACAGTGAAACTAAGAGAAATTATGAATCAAATGGATCTGGCAGATATCTACAGAACATTCTATCCTAAAACAAAAGGATATACCTTCTTTTCAGCACCTCATGGTACCTTCTCCAAAATTGACCACATAATTGGTCACAAAACAGGCCTCAACAGATACAAAAATATTGAAATTGTCCCATGCATTCTATCAGATCACCATGGACTAAGGCTGATCTTCAATAACAAAATAAATAATAGAAAGCCAACATTCACGTGGAAACTGAACAACACTCTTCTCAATGATACCTTGGTCAAGGAAGGAATAAAGAAAGAAATTAAGGACTTCTTAGAGTTCAATGAAAATGAAGCCACAACATACCCAAACTTGTGGAACGCAAAGAAAGCATTTCTAAGAGGAAAACTCATAGCTCTGAGTGCCTCCAAAAGGAAACTAGAGAGAGCACACATTAGCAGCTTGACAACATACCTAAAAGCACTAGAACAAAAGGAAGCAAATTCACCCAAGAGGAGTAGACAGCAGGAAATAATCAAACTCAGGGGCGAAATCAACCAAGTGGAAACAAGAAGAACTATTCAAAGAATCAACCAATCAAGGAGCTGGTTCTTTGAGAAAATCAACAAGATAGATAAACTCTTAGCCAGACTCACTAGAGGGCAAAGGGAAAGCATCCTAATTTACAAAATCAGAAATGAAAAAGGAGACATAACAACAGATCCTGAAGACATCCAAAACACCATCAGATCCTTCTACCAAAGGCTATACTCAACAAAACTGGAGAACCTGGATGAAATGGAGAAGTTCCTAGACAGATACCAGGTACCAAAGTTGAATCAAGATCAGGTTAATGATCTAAACAGCCCTATATCCCCCAAAGAAATAGAAGCAGTCATTAATAGTCTCCCAACTAAAAAAAGCCCAGGACCAGATGGGTTTAGTGCAGAGTTCTATCAGACCTTCAAAGAAGATCTAATCCCAGTTCTTCACAAACTATTCCACAAAATAGAAACAGAAGGTACTCTACCCAACTCATTCTATGAAGCCACAATTACTCTGATACCTAAACCGCAAAAAGACCCAACAAAGATAGAAAACTTCAGACCAATATCCCTTATGAATATTGATGCAAAAATCCTCAATAAAGTTCTTGCTAACCGAATCCAACACATCAAAACAATCATCCACCCTGACCAAGTAGGTTTCATCTCAGGGATGCAGGGATGGTTCAATATACGGAAATCCATCAATGTAATCCAGTATATAAACAAACTCAAAGACAAAAACCACATGGTCATCTCATTAGATGCGGAAAAAGCATTTGACAAGATTCAACACCCATTCATGATAAAAGTCTTGGAAAGATCAGGAATTCAAGGCCCATACCTAAACATGATAAAAGCAATCTACAGCAAACCAGTAGCCAACATCAAAGTAAATGGTGAGAAGCTTGAAGCAATCCCTCTAAATTCAGGGACTAGACAAGGCTGTCCACTTTCTCCATACCTATTCAACATTGTACTTGAAGTCCTAGCCAGAGCAATTCGACAACAAAAGGAGATCAAAGGGATACAAATTGGAAAAGATGAAGTCAAAATATCACTTTTTGCAGATGATATGATAGTATATATAAGTGACCCTAAAAATTCCACCAGAGAACTCCTAAGCCTGATAAACAGCTTCGGTGAAGTAGGTGGATATAAAATTAACTCAAACAAGTCAATGGCCTTTCTCTACACAAAGAATAAACAGGCTGAGAAAGAAATTAGGGAAATAACACCCTTCTCTATAGTCACAAATAATATAAAATATCTTGGCGTGACTCTAACTAAGGAAGTGAAAGATCTGTATAATAAAAACTTCAAGTCTCTGAAGAAAGAAATTCTAGAAGATCTCAGAAGATGGAAAGATCTCCCATGCTCATGGATTGGCAGGATCAACATTGTAAAAATGGCTATCTTGCCAAAAGCAATCTACAGATTCAATGCAATCCCCATCAAAATTCCAAATCAATTCTTCAACGAATTAGAAAGTGCAATCTGCAAATTCATCTGGAATAACAAAAAACCTAGGATAGCAAAAACTCTTCTCAAGGATAAAAGAACCTCTGGTGGAATCACCATGCCGGACCTAAAGCTTTACTACAGAGCAATTGTGTTAAAAACTGCATGGTACTGGTATAGTGACAGACAAATAGACCAATGGAATAGAATTGAAGACCCAGAAATGAACCCACACACCTACGGTCACTTGATCTTCGACAAGGGAGCTAAAAACATCCAGTGGAAGAAAGACAGCATTTTCAACAAATGGTGCTGGCACAACTGTTTGTTAACATGTAGAAGAATGAGAATCGATCCATTCCTATCTCCTTGTACTAAGGTCAAGTCTAAGTGGATCAAGGAACTTCACATAAAACCAGAGACACTGAAACTTATAGAGGAGAAAGTGGGGAAAAGCCCTGAAGATATGGGCACAGGGGAAAAATTCTTAAATAGAACAGTAATGGCTTGTGCTGTAAGATCGAGATTTGACAAGTGGGACCTCATGAAACTGCAAAGCTTCTGCAAGGCTAAAGACACCATCAATAAGACAAAAAAAAACACCAACAGATTGGGAAAGGATCTTCACCTATCCTAAATCAGATAAGGGACTAATATCCAATATATATAAAGAACTCAAAAAGGTGGACTCCAGAAAGTCAAATAACCCCATTAAAAAATGGGACTCAGAACTGAACAAAGAATTCTCACCCGAGGAATACTGAATGGCAGAGAAGCACCTGAAAAAATGTTCAACATCCTTAATCATCAGGGAAATGCAAATCAAAACAACCCTGAGATTCCACCTCACACCAGTCAGAATGGCTAAGATCAAAAATTCAGGTGACAGAAGTTGCTGGCGAGGATGTGGAGAAAGAGGAACACTCCTCCATTGTTGGTGGGATTGCAAGCTTGTACAACCACTCTGGAAATCAGTCTGGCTGTTCCTTAGAAAATTGGACATAGTACTACCGGAGGATCCAGCAATACCTCTTCTAGGCATATATCCAGAAGATGTCCCAACCGGTAAGAAGGACACATGCTCCACTATGTTCATAGCAGCCCTATTTATAATAGCCAGAAGCTGGAAAGAACCCAGATGTCCCTCAACAGAGGAATGGATACAGAAATTATGGTACATTTACACAATGGAGTACTACTCAGCTATTAAAAAAATGAATTTATGAAATTCCTAGCCAAATGGATGGACCTGGAGGGCATCATCTTGAGTGAAGTAACACAATCACAAAAGAACTCACACAATATGTATTCACTGATAAGTGGATATTAGCCCAAAACTTAGGATACCCAAGATAAAAGATACAATTTGCTAAACGCATGAAACTCAAGAAGAATGAAGACCGAAGTGTGGACACTGTGCCCCTTCTTAGAATTGGGAACAAAACACCCAGGGAAGGAGTTACAGAGACAAAGTTCGTAGCTGTGATGAAAGGATGGACCATTTAGAGACTGCCGTATCCAGGGATCCATCCCATAAGCAGCTTCTAAACGCTGACACCATTGCATACACTAGCAAGATTTTGCTGAAAGGACTCAAATATAGCTGTCTCTTGTGATAAGATGCCGGGGCCTAGCAAACACAGGAGTGGATGTTCACAGTCAGCTATTGGATGTATCACAGGGCTCCCAATGGAGAAGCTAGAGAAAGTACCCAAGGAGCTAAAGGGATCTGTAACTCTATTGTTGGAACAACATGATGTACTAATCAGAACCCTGGAGCTCTTGTCTCTAGCTGCATATGTATCGAAAGATGGCCTAGTCGGCCATCACTGGAAAGAGAGGCCCATTGGACTTGCAAACTTTATATGCCCCAGTATAGGGGAATGCCAGGGCCAAAAGAATGGGAATGGGTGGGTAGGGAAGTGGGGGGCGATATGGGGGACTTTTGGGATAGCATTGGAAATGTAACTGAGGAAAATATGTAATAAAAATATTAAAAATTAAAAAAATATATACATTGTACAAAACTAAAGTCCAAGTGGATCAAGGACCTCCACATAAAACCAGAGACAGAGAAACTTATAGAGGAGAAAGTCTGGAAGAGTCTCAAACATATGGATAGAACACCAATGTCTTGAGCTGTAAAATCAAGAATTGATAACTGGCACCTTATAAAATTACAAAGTTTCTGTTTAGCAAAGGACACTGTCAATAAGACAAAAAGGCAACCAACAGAATAGGAAAAGATCTTTACCAATCCTAAATCTGATAGAGGGCTAATACCCAATATATACAAAGAACTCAAGAAGTTAGACTCCAGAGAACCAAATAACCCTACTAAAAATAGGGTACAAAGCTAAACAAAGAATTCTCAACTGAGGAATCTCAAGTGGCTGAGAGTCACCTAAAGAAATCTTCAACATCCTTAGTCAACAGGGAAATGCCAATTAAATGGACCTTGAGATTCCAGCTCACACCAGTCAGAAAGGCTTAGGTGATATCAGATGCTGGCAAGGATGTGGAGAAAGAGAAACACTTCCCCATTGCTGGTGGGATTGCAAGCTGGAACAACAACTCTGGAAATCAGCTTGGCAGTTCCTCAGAATACTGGACATAGTACAACCTGAGGATTCAGATATACCACTCCTGGGCACATACCCAGAAGATGCTCCAACATGTAATAATTACACATGCTCCACTATATTATCACAGAATTTGAAAAGTTACTAAGACAATAGGCCAACTCTACTATAAGCCTGTTAGTTTGCATAGTGAACATTTTAGGATTTGAGCCTTGACAATGTTTTGAAATTTTTATTGAAAAAAACTTAGGTTTCTGTTTTCAGTTTTGAACAATAGGTCATGACAGCCTCTTTGTAGGGATTGTCTCTACTATATATTTCCTGTATCAATGATTCTTTGCAAGTGTAATAAAAACCTCCATGGCATCCTCAATCTTGCAACTTTCTTGTCTGCAAAGCCACTATACCCTGAACAACAATGTCAAATTCTGTTTGCAGAGGAGAGATTATCCCCTTTAAATCTCAGTTATATCAACAATTGTATGCTTAGCCTAGGAAAGTAATTTCCCAAGAAGTTGATTTTGATCATTTAGTTTCTTTAGTGGCATCCTCAGTTCAAGCTTTGTCCTTTCAAATTAATGTGATTCTATAATACATAAAATGGTTGCTTTGCACTAATATATAAGCATATCTGACTATTAGCACTTTTGTAAAGTGAATATGGGTAGTGAATGATTAAATCAGATTTAAAAAAATATATAATGCTCTAACCAATCCATGGCTCTCTGCATACTAGGTAAATGCTCTATTACTGTTGCATTATATGTGCAGCCCATGACAAAGGCTTGTAATGGATCTGTTAGCAAAAACAAACAAAAATTCTAAAATCAATTTCAAAAAATAAACTTCAATACCAGGAGGACAAGTGACATAAAAAAAAAAAGTATGGTACTTTGAATAAAAATGGTTCTCATAGGCTCATATATTTGCATGCTTAGTCCCCAGCTGATGAACTGTCTAAAAGGATAAGAGTTATGTCCTTGTTAGATTAGGTGGGTTCTTGTTGGGGGAGGTATATTGCTGGCTTTGAGACTGCAGTAATTTCTGTCTCTCTCTCTCTCTCTCTCTCTCTCTCTCTCTCTCTCTCTCTCTCTCTCTCTCTCTCTCTCTCTCTCTCTCTCTCTCCCTCCCTCCTTTCCTCCCTCCCTCCCCTCTGCCACCTATCTGCTGATCAAAGAAAAGGCCTAAGGTACTACACCAGTGCCATGCCTGCCTGTGTGCCTAAAGACATATTCCCCACCTTGATAATAATGGACTAACCCTCTGAAAACTTAACCAAAATAAAAAACAAAACACACACACACACAAACTTATTTTACAAGAGTTACCTTGGTTATGATATCTCTTCATAGCAATGGAATAATGAATAAGACAATGAATAATAAGCAAGAATTTCAAATTCAGAAAAATGTGAAACTTTGATGTCTAGAAAAGTGAGGAAAATATTAGAACAGAAATTTTACTCCAGTAAATATACAGGTAACAATTAGGTGGACTAATGGATGCTCAATATCATTAAGGTTTAAGAATTTTAAATTTTAAATTCATGTTGAGATAGTCGAATACAATGATAAGAATGATGCAATGTTTAAAATGATAATAATTGATAAAGACAAATATTTGTAAATAATGTGGAGATACTGGAACACCTATATTCAATTATAGGGATATATATTATTGGAATGTAAGGATATAATTATTGGAATAAATTTGATAAAAAGGCCCTGGACCATTAAGTTAGTGAAGCAGAACATGATAATCTCAGTATGAGTTTTATTTGTAGCCTTTCGTCTCCTACCCTCAAACTATACAAATATACAAATGAAGAAAAAATTCCCCTTAACAATAGGTATTACTATAATAATGAAATCAAGTGATTGTAAAGGTTATCTGTAGGAAAATTTAGATTTGGTAATAAAAGCATTGAGAATTCTAAATTGATAACCCACATGTTTAAAGTCAGATATATGAAAAGATAACCCCATTATTTATGGCTTTTATGTTAAGCAAATTTTAAAGTCCTTGGTGGGCTTAAAGAACACCACAAGCGCTATGATTAGGAACATGATAGTATAGGAGTTGGAAAGGTCAAGGTCAAATGTTATTACAGACTTTAGCAAAGAACAGTCTTTTCTTCTCTCCCATTGCCCTGAGGGCAATTCAAGGTCTTCAAAATTTGAAAATAATAGATTGACATAAAAACACACTTTTTTTCTTTCTGACTCCTTACTCACTACCTCCTCGCCATATCTCACTTATCAACATCAACTAAGATTGAAAAGTTAAGGATTTCTCTTAGAGTTACATATCAAAATTATGTCCTAAAAAACAATGCATTTTAAAAGTGTACCAAATTATAAGAACTATATTTTAACTTACTAGATTTGAAAAAGCTTTTATCTAAAAGCTCATACATTTGCCCAAATAATCACAGAAACTACCATAATATAAATATATAATTTTAATGAATGATTGCTGTGTTTTGTAAGGACAAACAGATTTAAAAAATGAATACTTGATACCAAAGTACAAAGTTCAAGTGTATTCCTTCCATAAATCTATTTTACATATAAAATGTATAATCACAACTTAGGAAAATAAGCCCATTTTAAAGATAGGTTAAAAACTGTCAAAGTTAACCTACAAATATATATATACATATACATATATAAATTCTGTTTCATTTTCTCTCTCCTCTTCCTCTCCCTCCTTCTTCTGATATATATATAATATTATAATATAATAATATATAATATAATATATGCATATATTATATATATATGTGTGTGTGTGTGTGTGTCTGTGTATGTGTGTTTTAATATAAAATATGGATGGTTTTAACAACCATAAAAAACCCTAGTAATATTTTTGCTGAGGATGTAAAAAAAAGAATGATATACATACCTAATGGAAATCTAAGCAAGCTGAGACATGGTAGGAGAGAATATGGAAGTTTTCTAGTGGATTAAAAATAGAACCGTCCTGTTCTCCAAATATACCACTTATGGATATATATCCACTGAGCTCTAAGTTAGCATATAGTAAAAATATTTGCATATCTATATTTATTGCAATCATATTCACAATAACCAATTAACAGAATAAAATTGGGTATTGCTTGTGGACAAATGGATAAAGAATGTGATCATGCCATTTGCTTAGAAGGAGAAAATGTGAGTGGATAACTATGCTCAGGGTCCATGATATTCTCTAAAAATTAGATTTTTTTATATATCTTTATATAACTCAGTATGATTAATCTATATCAACAATCAGTAAATAAATAAAAAATAAAATAAAAACTGAGACAACTCAAAAAGATGATAAGAAAAAGTTATAAACCAAGATTAAAAAATAATTCACAAATAACAATAAAATGAAATTAATTTTTATTTTATATGTACAGATGTTTTGTCTGAATGTATGTTTGTGTACCACATATGTTCAATGTCCACAGAGGCCAGAAGTGAGTGCCAAAATCCCTGATACAGAACATTCTGGAAGTTGTGAGCCAACATTATATACTGGGATTTAAAACTTGGTCTTATGCAAGGATAGAGTTTTAAAGAGGCTTTGAGTCATCTCTCTACTCATAAATCACTTTTTAAACTTTGTTAATGAAATTGTAAAAGATAATCTTAAATTTCCTTTGATTCCCATTTTAAGAAAAGTCTGGCAATAAAACAAACTTTTAAAATCAGTTTTATCATAGAACTCATTGGGACAAACATCAACAAATAAGAAATTGATAAGACAATATAATATTCCAAGCAAGACACAGCTCATTTGTTAAAGAGTATATTTTCAGGTCTTTCTTACTGTTGCAACTACCATTTCATGAAATGATAGTTAAAATATATACAGTTTTATTATAAAGATAATAGAATATTCTTTATGTGCTGTCTTCTGAAATACTTGATTTTGCTCCTCTGATATTGTAAATAGTCAGATTATATCCCCACTTTTTAAATATAATTGGGTTATACCAATTTGGTAGCAAGTTTTCCAATTTTCAGATATCAGCTAAGGATAAATTCTTTGATTCTGTTTTGAGTTGTTCTATCATAAACATTCTGGTTAGAGAGACAAAAGCTTATTACTTGCTTATCAGGGAATATAAATTCTGTGTTATGACCAAATGTAGACAAAAGAAGGCTAAAGTCCCTAATACAGAAATATTTATATATTCAGCTAAAGCCTTCTGAATCATTTCTCCCCCTCCCTACCCCACCCCCAGGGGAGAGCACGAACGCAGTCCCCCACTACCACAAATGATGCAGTCGAGTTTCCCACATTTTGCACATCCAGAGTGCAATGGATAAGCCTAGCCCTGGGAAAACCACCTTCGTATTCATGGTATCTCCCCTGCCAGGTAAGTATATGGCTGTGACATTTCTTTTTTTTTTTCCCCCGAGACAGGGTATCTCTGTGTAGCCCTGGCTGTCCTGGAGCTCACTCTGTAGACCAGGCTAGCCTCGAACTCAGAAATCTGCCTGCCTCTGCCTCCCAAGTACTGGGATTAAAGGCGTGTGCCACCGCCCGGCTCTGAATCATTTCTTATATAAGCTCTAACACAGGCAACCAAAAAAGACAAAGGTACCATCTGAATGTATAACTAATTTTTGCACTGCAATCTATGCAATTTATCAATCATGGTCATTTATTACTGAAAAGACCATACATATTAAATTTAATAAAGTTACACCCAAGTTTATTTATTTATTTTAAAAAAAAAGGAGGGAGAGGAAATGGAGAAAGAAGAGGAAGAATACAGAATTGTAAAGCTATTTTTACATAGCTTTACATTTCTTTCATTTTTCCTGAAAAGGTCAGTAGTATCTGGGGTCTAAGTGCTTTATAGTTAAGAAAAAAGTGCTCAAATAAATCTACTTAGTCATCATCAGGTGCTTTTTATCGTCTTCCCTGTCTTTATCCTCAAAGCTTCATACAGCCCTCTTCTATGAGTTCATTACCTTGCTTTTTTCAGCTTTGATAATCCTTTTGCCACATCAGGGTCACCTTTAACTCAGAACAGGGAGAACATCCTTTTAGTATTTAAAAACCTTCTTTCTATATGGCTGTTCTTCTCATTGAGCCTTATTATTCACACTATCCCCAGGTCCTTTGCAATATGAACAATGGATAGGACAGAGTGTTCTGCTTTGATTTGGGGGTGATAATGTAAGCAAAGCAAGGAGAAGCTGAAAAAAAACCCCTAGGGTCCTAAGATGCCTCTGAATTTTAGAATTCCTCTTTATTTCCAATTTAGCAGATATATTTGTTTTCTTTGACAGGAAATCTTGGATATTTTGGCATGTTTTCAAGCTTTCCCTTATCTGTAGTGAATGTAAACTACTTCTCTGAGGGCTATATAAAGAATATGAGATGTAATGGGAAGCCTTTGGGTACTTCTTGTTCATCTCATGGCAAGTTTTTATGAAGATGTCATATTCTAACCTTCTATATATAACTTCATATCACCTTCACCAGGCACGTATACTTTTCTCCAGTGAGACAGTGTTACCCCTTTTCCATCCAACTTTTACTTGTTCAGAGTTACCTCTTGGGTAACTAGATATACTACAATGTTTATGAGAGACAAGCTTTTTAAAAAAAATCACATAGACAAAACTGTAGACGATACTGTATGGGGTAGCAGGAATGGAAAATCAAGGTTAATTAGGAATCATAGACTGATTTTTATCAATAATTGAATTTTAGCATTTTACAAAATCTTTGTAAAATACAGCTTTTATAATCCCCATGTTGCACAATGATTTAACACAAATTACATTCTCATGCTTCATCACTACATCAAAACAAGGAAATAACCATTTCATATGACTAGACAGAAAACAAAAATGCAAATCTTAAAATAAACTTAGTGCAGTGTATGAAGGGCCTTTATAAGGATAAATAACAGAGTGAAATCTTTCTTCACTGTTTTATATGAGAAGATTTTAGAAATAGAAAAGCTCCCAAGAACATAAATCAGAAGAGTTATATTATTCAAATTGCAGTTCTAATTTAATCTGTGTTCCTGTAGTAAAACATTCTGACAAAAAGCAATTTCATGGACAGATGGGTTTTTTGTTGTTTTGTGGTTTTCTTTGGTTTGCTTTTGTTTTTGCAAGTTATAGTTCAATATTGAGGGATGTCTAAGGTGGACTCAAGTAAGAACTAGAATTAGAAAACATGGAAGAATACTGTTTCCTGGCTTGCTGTAGGCTTATGTTTTGATAGCTTTGTATATAGTTCAAGTCCACCTTCTCATGGAACTATGTTGCCTACCATATTCTATATTTTCTATGTCAATTAACAATCAAAAATTTATACAAACACATTCTCACAGGCCAGTTCAATGAGGTCAGTCCTATATTTGAGTGTGCCCATGTATCAAAAGATGGCCTAGTCGGCCATCAGTGGAAAGAGAGGCCCATTGGACTTGCAAACTTTATATGCCCCAGTACAGGAGAACGCCAGGGCCAAAAAGTGGGAGTGGGTGGATAGGGGAGTGGGGGGGTGTATTGGGGACTTTTGGGATAGCATTGGAAATGTAAATGAGGAAAATACCTAATAAAAAATTAATTCTAAAAAAAAAAAAAAAAGATTGATCTCATTCTCAGTGTCTCCCTTCCTTTGCCCCCTTATTTGACTATCAACATGTGAGTGCTTTACTGGTTCTGAAAGCATCCTTTTGCTCTATCATCATTGCTTCTAACTCTCTGAAATAACAGGTAAATTCTTTTTTTTTTTTTTTTGCACAATAAAATGGTTATAGTGATTGTTCACTGTCATAAAATTGTAAATCCTTCCCCTGACACATTATTTTTTAGAAGATTTCCAACTGTCGACTCCCTGTTCTTTCTGCCAAGATTTCCAGTGAACCATGTAGGATCTTTCTTCTAAAATTCTGCCCCCTTACTCATTGCTTTACCCTAGCTGAGAACTCTAACAGCATTCCCTGAGAACCCCCAGCCTGAAAGAAAATATTTTCATGAAACCAGGGAACAAATATTTCTTAACATAAAGAAGAAGATGCCCATTAAGACCTAAGAAACCTGGAAAGCATAGAATGCACTGTATTGGAAAAGAAATTTGATTCAGCAAACACCTTAGTTAATATACTATTGCTGTTAGTAGACACCATGGCCATGGAAAAACTTATAAAAGAAAGTATTTTTTTCAGGCTCATTTATAGTTCTGAGGCTTAGTCCATTATCATCATGACAAAAAGCATGGTGGTACACAGAGAGATATGGTGCTGGAGGAATAGCTAAGAGTTCTATACCTGCATCTGCAAGCAGCAGAAAGAAAACAAACCACTTGGACTCCTGATACTACAAAGCCACCCACAGTGACATAATTCCTCCAACAAGCATGCCTATACCAACATGGTCACACCTTCTAATGTCACACCTAACCATAAAAATATAAATCTATGGGGACCACTCATAGTCAAACCACCACATTGTATTTTCTGGCCCCAATAGGATTGTACCCATTTTATAATGACAAAAATGCATTCAGTCCAACTTCAAAAGTTCTCATAGTCTATCAGTTTTAATCTTGTTTAAAAAACCAAAGTTTGATGGGTTTTTTTGGAGACTCATGGCAATCTCATAGCTGAATTCCCCTAGAAAACCAAAACCAAAGGACACATATGTCAAGCAAACAATGGCACAGAATATAGATTACCAAGGAAGGAAAGGGTACAAAATGAGGAAATACTGGACCAAAATAATACCAAAAACCAGCAGGGCAAACTCTACACTCTGCATCTCCATGTCAATGTCAAAGCAATAGATAGATAGATAGATAGATAGATAGATAGATAGATAGATAGATAGATAGATAGATAGATGAGAGAGATATATGAGAGAGATAGAAATAGAGATAGAGAGAGAGAGAGATGTCTTCAACTCCTTTCAGCCTTGTTGACTACAACAATTTTTCTCTTGGATTGTTCCACTCCCTGTTAGAAGTTTTCTTTCTCAGGTATATCATGACTTTACAGCGTTTTGGGATCTTCATGGCAATCCAGGTTTCACCTTAATAGCTTCACACAATGGTCTCACTGAGCCTTCATGCAGGGACACCCCTGACGTATGCCTGGCCTCGGTATCTTTCCTGAGTCATGGAGGGAGATTCCATAATCCCTATCCCCATCCTTGACTCTAAGGCCAGAACCATGTGGCTGAAGCTGCCAAATTCTTCTCTTTAGCAAAGCTGGAACATGTCTGTCCCACTCCTACATCTGCATCAGCTGTCTGTTTTCAGTGGTTTCTTTCACTGTTGAAGTCAGTTGTTCTAAAAATCACATTTTCAACAAGGCTTGCCTAAAACTAATAGATCTGCCTGCCTAAAAGGCATGCATCATCATACCAAGCAGGCCCTAAGGTTTTCTTTAATTCCTTTTTACAAGTTGGAAGCTTAGCTTTATATGTTCTTATCCTGAGGTTACTACTACCTATAGATTTCATTTAACATCATGCTTTTCTTTAAATTTATCTCCTCGAGCACTGGACTCGACTCCATTAAATTTCTTGGTGCTCCCTTTCTCCTCAAAAAGCGCATTTTGTATTTTCTTTACTCAGCTTCCTCCTTTTCATTATAGATCTGAAAAAGTGCAGCCACTAATAAACACCAAGACAGAGTTTACACTAGGCTATTTTTAAATTGCCTCTGTCATCACAATGTAAATATTTTCAATTAAACCTCAGACAGACTTTTCAGACAAGGGCAAAAAGCAGCCATGTTTTCACCAAAATTTTACAAGAACTGTCTCTAGGCTTCGTGATAATGTTCTTCTCCTCTGAAAACTCTTGATCCAGGCTGCCACAGTTCAAAGCACCCTGTATAAATGTCTTACATGCTCACTGGCCACAATTCTTAGGAAAAAAAAACTGTTTAAATGATGCTGGCTTGAATTTTAGAGGTTTAGTTCATTAACATCATAGAACAGGTGAGAAGTACAGCTTAACATAGGCAAACATAGAACTGAAGGGGTAACTAAGAGTTCAACATCTCTATTTACAGACAGTAGGCAAAGAGCAAGCCACTGGGTGTGTCTTGGGCTTCTAAAACTCCAAAGTCCAGCCCCAGTGACACACTTCCTCTAGCAAGGCTAAACCTACTCCAACAGGACCATAACTCCTTGTTGGGTTGTGGGTCCATGTCAGCTCCATGATTGGGCATGTCCACTTGGGGAAGCAGAACTCGGGAAATTTGAATAAGCTTATTCCCTTGCCACTATGGCTTGTGTTGGGCTTGCCTTCAGCTCAATAATACCTGATTTCTCAATGGAGAATCTAAAAGCTAGAAGAGACTAGATAGATGTTTTATGGATTCTACAGACCATTGAGAAGTAGTATGGGGTAGTAGTACAGTAGAAGCTTCCTAAAATATATACACATATGACTGAAATCTAAATATAATGGCCAAATAATGTGGAGACAGAGTCCCATCTGGACATCTCATCACCAAATGAAGCTTCTAGTACTGGGATTGTGTTTGCTCTCCACAAATGACAGGAAGGTCTCATTGGTGCAGATAATACCTACAGAGATCATAGAACATGGAGAAGTTAAGCTAATGACTATAGATTGCATCACCTTTGTGTGCCAGCATCTTTGATACTGGAAGATACCCTGCACTCTATCAAACAGAAAGGATAACCAACAATCAACCAAACAACAACAAACATCAACACAGTGACAAATCCTCTGATTGAATATGGGGCCCTGCCTGCAGAATATGCTACTGCAATAGTGAGACACATCTTGTAGGAGTAACTAACAAATATTAGCTTTGTCTCAAAGCCCATTAGACAAGATGGAATCCATACATGACACTGCTTGGCTAATCGGTAACCTAAGTATTAGATAACCTGGAATCTTAGAGTATACCAAATACTCTGTTCTACTAAAAGAATATAGCAACAAAATTCTTCTTCTTCTTTTTTTTTAATTAGGTATTTTCCTCGTTTACATTTTCAATGCTATCCCAAAAGTCCCCCATACCCACCCCACCCCCCAATCCCCTACCCACCCACTCCCCCTTTTTGGCCCTGGGGTTCCCCTGTACTGGGGCATATAAAGTTTGCAAGTCCAATAGGCCTCTCTTTGCAGTGATGGCCGACTAGGCCATCTTTTGATACATATGCAGCTAGAGACAAGAGCTCCGGGGTACTGGTTAGTTCATATTGTTGTTCCACCTATAGGGTTGCAGTTCCCTTTAGCTCCTTGCGTAATTTCTCTAGCTCCTCCATTGGGGGCCGTGTGATCCATCCAATAGCTGACTGTGATCATCCACTTCTGTGTTTGCTAGGCCCCGGCATCGTTTCACAAGAGACAGCTATATCTGGGTCCTTCTTAATAACATTTTGCTATATTTATAGATCCATGCCTTGATCAGCCATCAACAGAGAAGCTTCCTTCTGTAGCACAGGGGAACAAATACAGATATCTACAGACAGAAAGTTTCCAGAGAGTGAGAGACCTTGGAACACTCAGCCCTCTATAAGATATTTTAATCCAATTTCTCTTTTAATGTTTCAAGGAACCCTGTGAAAGAATAGGCACAAAAAAATACCTGTAGTCCCTGTGTATTATTGCATAGTCTCTGGGAATTCATTTGTGAAATGGTCCCATTGTGCTTAGAAAGCCTTGTTTCTATGGTAAGATCCACTGGCTCTTACATGTGTCTTTATCAGATTGGGTCCTAGAGATGAAAGGAGAAATGGATACATGCCTCTATCCCTATTCCAGGAGTTATTTCTTATTAGTACCCACCTACAAGTGAAAATATACTTTCCTTCAAGGGGGTTTCAGTGGAGAAACAAATCACTTTCAAGTATAGGCTGCATGGCCAGTACTAGAAGGGCATCAACAACAAAAAAATACTCAAGGGCATTTTTACCGTTTTTTCTTTTCTTTTCTTTTCTTTTCTTTTCTTTTCTTTTCTTTTCTTTTCTTTTCTTTTCTTTTCTTTTCTTTTCTTTTCTTTCTTTTTCTTTTTTCTCTCTTTTCTTTTTTTTTTTTCCTCATAATTTCATGTCAGGGCTTTTCCTTGTTTTGTATTATTTTCTTTTGTTTTTAATAATTTATTTTGTTTTGTTTTGTTTTATTCTCTCCTTTAACTCTACAGTTTCTTGGTTTCCAATTTTGTTTTCTTGTGGAATTCTTGAGTATGCCAACAAATTAATTTCTGGGACTTCTTTTCACCCTAGGGTTCTTTTTCTCCTATCGTATTGTTGTTTCATTTTGATTTTTGTTGTGCTTTGTTATTTTTTATATCTTCTAGGTCTTTGTTAGGGTCTTATTGCTGTGAAGAGACACCAAATCTAAGGCAATTCTTATAAAAGAAAATATTTAATTGAGATTGGTTTCCAGTTTCAGAGGTTCAGTCCATTATCATCACGGCTGGAAGTGTGTCAGCCTATAGGCAGATATTTTGCTGGAGAAGGAACTGAGAGTCCTACATCCCAATCCAAAGACTGTCTTCTATAGGCAGCTAAGAGGAGAGTCTGGATCAAACTAGACAAACTTGAGCATATATATGAGACCCCAAATATCCACCTCCACAGTGATATACTTCCTCTAATGAAAAAGCTTCCTCTCAAATAAGGTCACATCTCCTAATAGTGTCACTTCAAATTGGACAAGCATATTTATTTATTTTATTTAATTTTGTTTTATTTTATTTTATTTTATCTCTTAGAAGTGTGTTTGTTTTCCAATAAGAGACAGAAAGTGGATTGATCCAGATGAGAGGGGATTTGAGGAGGAAAGGGGAGGAGTGGGAGGAGAAACTGTAATCAGAATATATTATTGAGAGAAAAATCATTTTCTCTCAATGTATATGAAAAATAAAACATGAAACAAAAACTAACATCATTTTTTTAAAGCCAGAAAAGTAATTAAGATATTGAGAACAGTAGTTACAAACCAGTATTTTCACATATGGTACTACTTAAAATTAGTTGACCACAAAATAAAACAATATGAAATGAATGTTGGATAGGGACTTGTATGGAGGACTTACAGTAATGGGTGGGAGGGAAATAAGAGATGGTGAAGAGTGAGAATAAACAGAATGTACTTACTCTGTAAATATAGTAAACTGCTACAGAACTAATTGAAGCAACAAAATGTGACCAAATATTATCTAAAGTTTATTTAGAGTATCTAATACCTTCAAAATATAGATAACTAAAGAAGGACCTTGCAGTTTTCAATGAAGGCAGTACTCTATGAAGAGACTGATGAAACCAGGCTCAGATTGACATCATAAAACTAGATCAGACTTTGTGGAGTTGAATTCCAGATAGATCATTGTTAATATATTTAAAATACAGTACATTTTTGGAAAAGGTTTCTAGGCAACAAACATTACAATACTAGGTACAAAAGAAACCTTAAGGTATGACAACATAGAAACACCTTTACAAAGGTCTTTCTGTGACCGTGAATGTGGGTCCTAGAATTAAAAGGCCTAGAATCTACTATGGTCACTGAGAACATAGAGATAGCAGGGTATAAAATACATGTGGTATCTCCTCTAAGGTTCAGTAATGATCAAGTGAAAGAAGCATCTTGGATATTCATTCTGGGACTTTGGGTGAGGTCTGCCTCCATAGATAGCAAACAGGTCACCAGGTTGTTAACAAAATCAACTTTTAGGCTTCTGGGCAGAAAAAACAGATATTTTATCTCCTCTATTGAGAAATGGCTCCTTTGTGTTTATCATTTCTGGTTTCCCTAGTGATTTGTAGGCACAAGGACCTTTGTGCCCCCAACAGAAAACTACTGGATGTATTTTTATTACTTTGTCAACTGTATTTTTTTCTGTGTTATATTTATACACTTTTATTTGAACAGTGTGATATGTTTTGAAGAGACTGTGGAATTCTATATCATTATTATCTTCTTCTAGCAAGCATTAAAGTATTTGAAGATAGTCTTAATTTAATTGGAAATTAAACTTAGTCCAATTTGTATTTTACGATCACGTGGATGCTTTGAACTAACATAACTTTTCTGGAATATTTTGAATAAATAAATTATCTATACTTGTAAAAATCTTCAATCTGTTCACTATGGATAGTACCATATTAGCAAATCATAGTTAATTCCTTATAAAATTTTGATTCTAAGCACAATGGCAACATTAAAATGACTATTAGTGATGCAATCAAAATCCCTGACATCTGCAGCAGTGGGCCAATCCTGGAATCTAAGTAATCATATAAAACAGTTAAATCCTCTGAAGAGGGGACCCCATTTTACAATGAGAAGCCAGGTCAAAGTAGTAAACATGGGGCCTGTACCAGAGGAAATTACATATTTGGATTATTGGATAGCATTTTTTTTTTTATTTCCAGATGGACAAGCAGCTAAAACAAGGATTGTTTAACTATATATCTGCAGAATAGTTGTGTCTTTTTTTTTTTTAATATGGAGTGGATTTTTGAGAGTATGGGAGTAAACACCCCCTAACACTCTTTATTATTCTGGAAGAGAGAGAGTGTTGGGTGGGAAGGAGGGGAGTTTATTACAAGTATTGTCTCATGTTATTACTATTTGATTCTTTAGATCAAGAAGTCATATGAAGCTAAGCAGTGGCAGAACAGTCAGGTTTTTGTGAGTTTGATGCCAGCCTGGTCTACAGAATGAGTTCTAAGAAAGTCAAAGCTACAAAACAAAACTCTGTCTCAAACAACAGCACAATCCAAAACAAAACAACAACAAAAGAAGTCCTATAATATATGACATCTGAAAACTATAGAACTCAGAAAGCAATTATATACCATTCAACATATAAAAGACTAAAGATAGTGATAATGATATAAATCTATGTCTGATTCTAAACTTCAAGAATCAAGGTCACTGACATAGATTGTATTTTTAGTTTTACAACACTAAATAAATCATGTATATCTATATTTAGGAAACATGATGCATTTATTTACAAATACCAATATCATTGGGAAAAATTATATGAGTCAGTGCTTACAGAATGAATAAAGAAACCCAGAGACCCTGTGTGTTGATACTACTCTTTTTCATGTTGTGAAAGATGCTTTTCTTCTTTGAAAGCAATGATCTTTTTCTCATAAAGGGAACAGATAATCTAATCTCAGATCAGGTAGATCAGACAATGTACTTCTGCCCTATTCCAGGACAGAAAAACAACAGCAACAAATATGTAAGGTCATTAGATAAACATCTTAAACTGTTTGATTGGCTGTAAAATGGAGTATTTCTAGCTTGTATGCCCTTTTGGGAAAAACTAAAATTCTATTATATTTTGGGTTTCTTTATTTCATAAGGAAATGTAAAAGCAGAGACTTAGAGAAAGAAGATCAGAGACAACCTTTACTTCCAAGGTGGTACGTTAGGTCTTATCCTTCAGGATTGTTTTCTGACTCTACACTATCCCTTGAGTAGTTTTTTTAGTGCCACCAGGTCTCATTTTTGCAATAAAAAATATTGCCAAGAATAAGGACACTAATCAAAAGTGTGAAAATATTAAATGGTCTGAGAAAACAAAATAATAATAATAATAATAAATTTTGTATGTGAACAAGTAGGTACTCACTTAATAATATGTTTGGGGGCTACTGACCTCAGAGTCAAAGTTGACACTGATTTGCAATCATAACACTTCATTATGGTCCCTTTGTGTTGTATATGCTGAGGAAAGGGAAGTAGAACTCTAGGTCAGTTCCACCCAATAGCATGTTCACTTTACCCACACAATAAGTTATTATTTATTTCTGATGTCTAAAAATGTATGATTAAAATGGATATAATGAGTATTTAGCAGAATCCTTATACAGGGTTAATGACATATATCTGAGTGCTAGTACATTTAAGACGATAAAGTAGAAACCCATAAATCTTAAAGAGTTCTACCAAGCTCGGTGAGACAAAAAAGACTTTATGGGCTATTTCTTAGCTAAGTTATTAAAATGAATGTATAACTACTTCATGTCCTTTGAATAGTGTGTGTGTGTGTTTGTGTGTGTGTGTGTTGTGTCTATGTCCTTGTGCTTAGCTTTATTAAATTCTATACAAGAGGAAGTTGAAAATGTTTGTCTTTAAATTCAAAATAGAATCAAATTAGTGTATTATATATTCATTAATTCTATTGCTTTCTCTAACAACACAGTACCATGGCCATTAGGACATTATTTGTAACATCTTATTTATCCACAGAATTGACAATTTTATATGAAGCCTACTGGATGAGCAAAGTTGCCAACTACTTTAGATGTATAGCCAAACTTACTCCTTAATGAATCATAGAGGATAACCCATCAATAAAGCGATAAATATGCAACTATTTGCCATTAATCACAATGACAATGTTGTGTGTGATTTTAGAATGACTATAGGGAGCAAGTTATATAAACAGACTCACTGATACCAGTTATGCTATGATTCTAGGATCTTAGCAAGCACATAAATCTCTGAAGCAAAGGAGTCTATTTTCATGGGCTACATGTGGGCTACATTGTTTTTTTTTTTTTTTTTTTTTTTTTTTGTTATTGTATAGACTCAAAAGAAAAAGACCCTTCAAGACTTTTGATGAAAGAAAAAAGGGAGTTCAGAGTTAAAGAGGAAGAGAAAGATGTAGAGGAAGGTAGGTATCCAAATACAAGAAAATACACCTTATGAAAATTGGAAGTCTGAAATATCAGTGAACTGTTTAAGGATGTATTAGTCTTCAATATATTTAGGCATCTATAAAGTAAAGACAGAGAAGAAGGAGAATCAGTTGGTAGGTAAAGTGCTTGCATCATAATTGTGCGGATGCTAGTTCTGATTCCCAAAACTTATATTAAAAAAAAACCCAAAAAACAAAATAAAACAGGTTGCAGAATCATATACCTGAAATTCCTGCTTTGGAAAATTGAGGCATGATGCTTCTAAAAGCTATTTGGACACCAAGTATAGTCAATCATTAATATCTAGATTTAGTAAAAAATACTACCTCAAAACATGAGGTAGACAATTGAGAAAAACACCCATTATAGACTTTTGAATTTCATACACACATGCACAGATATGTGGATCACAACATGTATACAAACATACAGATCACACTCACACACACATGCACATGCACACGTACACACACTCACACACACACACACACACAGAGAGAGAGAGAGAGAGAGAGAGAGAGAGAGATAGACACATATACATATACATATATATATATATTATATATAAACACATATACATGCATGCACACACACAGAGGTGGGGGGGCAAGAGGACAATATACTCTATTATATACCTCTAACGTTTCTGTCGTAGTTAGAGTTTTACTGTTGTGAAGAGACACCATAACTAAGGCAACTCTTATAAGGACAACATTTAATTGGGTCTGGCTTACAGATTTAGAGTTTCAGTCCACTACCATCAAAGCAGGAACATGGCAGAATCCAGGAAGGCTTGGTGTAGGAGAAACTGAGAGTTTTACACCTTGTTCTGAAGGCAAGCAGGAGGAGACAGGCTTCCATGGAGCTAGGATGAGGGTCTTAAAACCAACAGCCACAATAACACACTTCCTCCAACAAGGCCATACTTACTCAAACAAGGCCTTACCTCTTAATAGTGCCAGTCCCTGCCAAGCATATTCAAACAATCACACCCTCTAACCAATAAGAATAAAACCTTTCTTTATTTAACTAAAAGTATATTACAGAGTTAATTCCTTTAGACACCCAGAAACTGTTATCAGTAGGAGTTATGATGTCTCTGTTATCAGGGATACCCACTTTTACTGGCGTAGCCAAGCTACTTCTGGTAGCATAGAGATTGATTTCACTGTGTGTTCTACTTTCCATGTCTATCACATATTATATTCACTCCTATTGACCATAGAATTCAGAAGTATATGTTCCCTACCGCATGAGCTCTTCTTATACATACCTATCCCATTTCGCATAATCCATTTCATTTCCAACCAACATCCTTAGGTTAACATTTGACACCTTAACAGAATGGAAATTCAACTTGATTTTTGCCTTTGATTGTCAGTGGGCTTGTGATGAACCAGTCTGCCTCCATCTTAGAGTCAAGAAAAACTAGGCTCATTTCTGTTTATAATTTAATTGTGTTTCTCAAAGATTAGGCCATTATCTACCTGTAATGTTAACTACAAATGGTTCCATACTGCCTAGTTCAGAAAAAAGCAACCATATCATTGGTTTTACAAATTGTTTATAACCGTCTTATAGCCCTCCTTTTGTTTCAAGAAGTTATATGATCACCTACGACCACCTTTTTAGGATTACCTGTTATTTATGGCTACCTTGTTATGATAGTCTTATAACCATGATTTTGTTTCAGAAGGTTATTATAACTAACTTGTGCTTATGTTGTGCTCCTGTAACCCCACCGATTTTGTCCACCAAATCCCCCATTTGGTATACGCTGCTCCTAAACTATAAAATCCTTGCCTTCTTCACATTAAATGCTGACCTCCTGAACCCTCAGTTAGGTGTTAGGTGAGATGCATTTCATATACAGAAATTTAATAAGGTCACTTCAATTAATTTCTTGTATTAATTAGTTTGGTTATGATGATTTAAGTTTGTGATCGTTCTCTTTCCATCTTTGAGATTAACACTTGGTCTTGTCCCTACAGGAGATAAGGTTCTCCTTCAGAGAACACCTAGAAGTAGTTTTTCAGTTGGGACCTATAAACTATGACTTTAACCTTTTGTTTCAGAAGGCTGTCCTATCATATTTGGAGCAGCCAATCAACCTCATCTTTATTCATTAACCTTCCCAAAATGTTTGAAAGTCATCTATTAGGCATCACCCATTCTCCTGTTTTCTAATAATTCTGATCCCTCTCCCTTGAGTACTACTGGTCTTTGGTAAAGGTGAATGAAGCCTATGGGCTCAAGAGATAGAGGGATCAATCAGCATGTTTATCAGAAAGAAAAGTTCCAAAGCAAGAGAGGGTTCAAAAGGGTACTACCCAAATAGTAAGGATTATGTGCCTTTCAGTAGTTACAGAACAAAGAGAACAATAATGAAGTAAGAGGTAAAGGGTGATTTGTCTTTCTCTGATGCACAAGAGGAATAATTTATTCCTGCTATCAAGTTCTGTTATAAACTAACATAGTTACCTAAAGGTCATCAACCAGAAAGACTTTGATGTTTGGAACATGCACAAGCAAAGAAGTTTTGATACATGAAGCGTCTGTAAACAATGTAGCATGAGTTTCTCTAGATGGTCAGAATATCGCTGCTGTCAGTGCTCGTCTAGTCTGCCTCATTTTTCAGTAAACTGTTGATGTGAAGTAACAAGTAAAGATCATCTGATTGTTATGATCATGGCATGAATATTTTTTAAACATGGTGTTTTGGAATGGTCATTAATAGTCCCAGACAAAAATGGCACTTTAATTCACCGGAATGTCAAATTGGAATAAATATATTTTCTAACTGGCAGAATATCTTTATTGATTTTCAGACCTATAAAATTCCTATCATGAGAAATTGTAAAGGAAAGGAAATTGGATAACTTTCACTTAGGAAGATAAGGTAAAACAAAAGTAATGTTGTATTCCTGGAGGGATACCATTACATTATTGCTCATATCAAGTACAAGTGCATTGCATCACAAGTGCATTAGTGGATCTATGGTCATGGGTTTCAATGGCCTTCCCTAAAAGACCATGAGTAACAAGATCCTTACAGTAACAAATTCAAAAGACTCAAAACAGGGTAATTCTTTTTCACTCATGCAGAACCAGGCTCCAAACTGAACAAATGCAGATCTAGTTTGCCAACAACTAATAACAACTTTTATAGCCTTGATCTCAGGTCTCTAACGGTTTTCTCCATTTCTTGGGTAATAGGTAGCACAATCCACTTGCCTCTAGTCAAATCTCCTTCCTGGGAATTCTTAATTCCTTTATCAGTGCAATTATCTTTTGGTTTTGTTTATTTCATTTTGTTTGTGTTTTTGCATATTTTCAGACTTATAGATCAGCAAGTATGAAAGCACTTCTCTTTTTTACCAGACATGATTTCCTCAGACATGCCACAAAGTCAGGTACTTACAAGTTTTTATTCTAAGATCAGCTGATAAAAAATATCTGCTTAAATAGCTGTTCAGTCATAGGGAAGATGGAGGCCCAAACTGCCTGTTTCTCACAATTCTTTTGTGAACTAAATTCAGTCTATGGTACTATATACTGAAAACTGCCATAATATTTCATTTTGTCCCTTACCATTCTTACCTAGGTTTCTAATGTCTCATGCTAATGGCTTAATAGAATTATTCAATGTGATGCTACTTTATGTTGATGTTATTTTAAGATAAGTTTTAAATATGTAGCCCAAGCTGGCCTTGAAGTTATGAACCTCTTGCCTCAGGCTCCTAAGTGCTGGTAGTGTGGATACACACCAACATACCTGCCCCACAATAATATTCTTTTGTAGTGTGAAGTGGCAATTCCTTGCATGATCCAAGCAAGGTTTCTAGAAGACTGTATAATGCTCTGAATCAATGTTATAGCTGGTACTCATTGCTTTAAGGAATAAATGGAGAAAGTGGAAGTAGCACCATTAGCATTCATTAGGGATTAGTGACACATGTAAAATGTTTGTCTCCTGTGTTCCCCAGTTTAATGCTTTACTGCCAGGCAGGTTTTAGCACCATTAGAAGCATAACAATGAGTCAATTGAACTGGAAATAAATACTGCCACTGACCCCTGTGGGCTACTCATTCTCTGGATTAATATGCAAAGAAGGGAGTTACAGTGATTCATGGATAATTGATCATGAATACTAAAGGGAAATTAGACTACTCCAAGGTGAGTAAGAATCTGCCTGTAATAGAGAAGATGTTTGGGTTTGTCATTCAGTGCTACTGTGTTCTGTGATAAAGGTCATCAGAAAACTACATAATGCATTTTGAATAGTAAGACACAAAGCTCAATTCCTTCAAGAATAAAGGTAAAGTTCATGTTTTTGGAAAATACAAAAACCAAAAATGTTGACGAAGACAGAATTACACAGAGGATAGTAAAGACTGCCAGAAATTCAAAGAAAAACTGTTTAAGACTTTCTCATTTTATATATTGTCTCTCAAACCCTTATTCTGTTTCTCCATGTCTGCTTTATCTACTCTTCCTTTCTTTACTTCAAAATAGCTTATTCTGACATCCCCTCCTTATTCAGTCGTGTTAATTTTAGCTACATCTAGTTCTGAGTCAAGGAATGACACTGACCAGAAAGGCAATAAGAGATTGTTACTTTGGAGCCAAATGTGAGGGATCACACCCACCTCCCTAAAAATGTTTGTGTCAAACACCATGTTCCCACAGTTAAGTCACAGATCCAAATGCCTTGAACACTACACTGTCTCTCAGAATCTAGGCAATGTTTCTCTGCAGTGTGTTTCTTAGGACAAAGAACTGATATATTCCTGCCTCCAAGCCCCCTGGATATAAAGTAGTCCAGGCTAAGTCATGTGATATGTAGTTTCTTAACATCATCTTAAAAACCTATGGGATTCAGAAACCTGCTTTGTTTGGAGTCCTGCAGGTCTGCTTTCCTCCATCATAGCTGTATTTGTTGATAAAGCACCTCTTATGTCAGCTCATTTCCACTAACCTGCTGTTCTGTTTCTTCTGGTTTTGTTTAGATTTGATTTGTTGTTTTTGTTGTTGTTAGTTGTACATTTGCCTGTTTTTTTTTTGGGGGGGGGGTCTATTTTTGTTTTATATTATAACATCAGTGTGGTAATTATTATGCTCTAAACCTCAGATGCCATGAAGACACACCATGCCACAGAACTCATGTAGGAGATTTACTGGAGAGGGCAGATATAGAGAATGCCTCTGGGTGAGAGTGAAAGGACAAAGAGAATGAAGAGAGGAGGGACTGGCCTTTTATAAGTGGATGCAGCTCAAGTGCAGGGGGAGGATATGCAACTCATGACAACAGTAGGAATGTGTTATATCTTGGCAGCTAGTGATGATGTAGCCAGATATCACTGGGTCTCTGGGGGAGGGAGTAAAGATGCCTGATTTCTACCATTCCTCTCTGTTGCTTATTATAAAAGAGGAGATAATAGAAAAGGGTGATGGTGAGGAAGAAATGAGGGTATCATGTTGTTTATACTACTTCCCATTGTCTGGGGTTGTCGTTTTCTGGGTACTATTGACCCTCACCATTAAGATACATTTTGTTGTCATGAGCCTCATGTTCTCTGGCTAGTGGTTGGTATTACCATTCCTTCTAGTTGTCACCCCAAAGTTACCTGGAAACAGCCAGGTATGCCTGGTTTACTATAAAAGGGGGTGTTTACCCCTTCTCTTCCTCTTGTTCTTACTCTCTTACTCTCTTGCACTTCTCTCCCTGACCCCTTTTGCCCTCTCTCTCCACCCCTTCCAAATTCCTTTCACATTTTCCTGGCCAGCCTCTTTCTGCTTCTCCTTCTCCTTCTCCTTCTCCTTCTCCTTCTCCTTCTCCTTCTCCCCTCCCCTCCCCTCGCCTCTTCTCCTCTCCTCTCTTCTCTCTCTCTCTCTCTCTCTCTCTCTCTCTCTCTCTCTCTCTCTCTCTCTCTCTCTCTCTCTCTCTCTCTCTCTCTCTTTCCTGTACTCCCTTCCGAATTCTACTTGCCATGCCTAAAGTGAACTATTCCATACTACATCCATTGTATGATTGGTGCCACAGGTAGAAAGGGCACCTCAGCATGGGCCTCTCATCTTACCATACCTGGCTTTACCAAAACATATCCTGGCCACTTTCCTTTTCTTTTCTAATAAAACACAGCTTTGGTGTGGTGTAGAAGCTCATAGGTTCACATCTCCCACTGCCACATGGAATTCCAGCCATATCAGATTATTTGCTAGACCTATCCTTGCAAACACTGGCAAATTGGTAAGCTCCATTCCCCCACTAGTCAGTGTAAATGTCACCGGATACCAGGGGAAGGCTACTGAGCTCACAGACACAGTAATTACCTTGAGGATTAAGGCCTTCTCACTGACCCCTTATTCTAGGATATTTCCCTTTTTTTTTTTTTTTTTTTTTTTTTTTTGAGATCTTTCCCCTATTACCTGAGTTGGTTCCTTTTTTCGCTGCTGTAAAACCCCAGGCCTGGGTGAACCATTCTCCTGCCATCACTCAGGGTATTGGCCCTGAGCTCACTCCCCAAATTCACCATGGCAAGACCTCTTGATCATGTTGGCTGTCGTTTCTAGCTACGGAACATAGGAAAGGCCAAGTTGTTAGCTCCTACTGTAAGCCAGAAAGGAATGTCTTAGCTGCTATCCCTCCCCGTCTAATATACAGGTTAAATTTGGCCCCATTATCCACAAAACAATAACTCTAAATGGCCAAGTACCAACACTTTAAAAAGAAAACTTCAATCAAAAAAAAAAAAAAAAAAGAAAAGAAAAGAATGCTATCCCAAAAGTCCCCCATAGCACCCCCCACTTCCCTACCCACCCACCATTCTTTTGGCACTGGCATTCCCCTATATTGGGACATATAAAGTTTGCAAGTCCAATGGGCCTCTATTTCCATTGATGACCGACTAGGCCATCTTTCGATACATATGCAGCTAGAGACAAGAGCTCCGGGGTACTGGTTAGTTCATCATGTTGTTCCAACTGTAGGGTTGCAGATCCCTTTAGCTCCTTGGGTACTTTCTCTAGCTTCTCCATTGGGAGCCCTGTGATACATCCAATAGCTGACTGTGAACATCCACTCCTGTGTTTGCTAGGCCCCTGCATAGTCTCACAAGAGACAGCTATATTTGGGTCCTTTCAGCAAAATCTTGCTAGTGTATGCAATGGTGTCCGCGTTTAGAAGCTGATTATGGGATGGATCCCTGGATACGGCAGTCTCTAGATGGTCCATCCTTTCATCACAGCTCCAAACTTTGTCTCTGTAACTCCTTCCATGGGTGTTTTGTTCCCAATTCTAAGAGGGGCATAGTGTCCACATTTTGGTCTTCATTCTTCTTGAGTTTCATGCGTTTAGCAAATTGTATCTTATATCTTGAGTATCCTAAGTTTTGGGCTAATATCCACTTATCAGTGAATACATATTGTGTGAGTTCCTTTGTGATTGTGTTACCTCACTCAAGATGATGCCCTCCAGGTCCATCCATTTGGCTAGGAATTTCATAAATTCATTCTTTTTAATAGCTGAGTAGTACTCCATTGTGTAAATGTACCATAATTTCTGTATCCATTCCTCTGTTGAGGGACATCTGGGTTCTTTCCAGCTTCTGGCTATTATAAATAGGGCTGCTATGAACATAGTGGAGCATGTGTCCTTCTTACCTGTTGGGACATCTTCTGGATATATGCCCAGGAGAGGTATTGCTGGATCCTCCGGTAGTACTATGTCCAATTTTCTGAGGAACCGCCAGACTGATTTCCAGAGTGGTTGTACAAGCTTGCAATCCCACCAACAATGGAGGAGTGTTCCTCTTTTTCCACATCCTCGCCAGCATCTGCTGTCACCTGAATTTTTGATCTTAGCCATTCTGACTGGTGTGAGGTGGAATCTCAGGGTTGTTTTGATTTGCATTTCCCTGATGATTAAGGATGTTGAACATTTTTTCAGGTGCTTCTCTGCCATTCGGTATTCTTCAGGTGAGAATTCTTTGTTCAGTTCTGAGCCCCATTTTTTAATGGGGTTATTTGACTTTCTGGAGTCCACCTTCTTGAGTTCTTTATATATATTGGATATTAGTCCCTCATCTGATTTAGGATAGGTAAAGATCCTTTCCCAATCTGTTGGTGGTTTTTTTGTCTTATTGATGGTGTCTTTTGCCTTACAGAAGCTTTGCAGTTTCATGAGGTCCCACTTGTCAATTCTCGATCATACAGCACAAGCCATTGCTGTTCTATTCAAGAATTTTTCCCATGTGCCCATATCTTCAAGGCTTTTCCCCACTTTCTCCTCTATAAGTTTCAGTGTCTCTGGTTTTATGTGAAGTTCCTTGATCCACTTAGTCTTGACCTTAGTACAAGGAGATAGGAATGGATCGATTCGCATTCTTCTACATGTTAACAACCAGTTGTGCAATTGAGGAAAATATGTAATAAAAAATATTAAAAATTTAAAAAAAAAGAAAAAGATAATCCTTCAAATGTCAGCCTTAGGAAAAAAAATGCTCCCAAGGGCTGGAGAGTGGTTAAGAGCACTGGCTGCTCTTCCACAGGACCTAGGTTCAATTCCAGCACCCACATGGCAGCTCATATTTCTCTATAACTCCAATTCTTGGGGGCCTGGCACCTTTTATAGTCATACTTGCAGCCAAAACACCAATGTGCATAAAAATAAATAAATAAATCTTTAAAATTAAAAAAAAAAGTAAAGAAAAGAAAAGAAAAGTAAAGGAAAGAAAAGAAAAGAAAAGAAAAGAAAAGAAAAGAAAAGAAAAGAAAAGAAAAGAAAAGAAAAGAAAAGGAAAGGAAAGAAAAGAAAGATTTCTATGTAGGCTTTTCCATTCATCCTCAGTTGTCTTGCAGCCTTATTCCTTTGCTCTCGCTCTTGGTTCCCCACCCCCTTAACTTTGCTTTCTGAGGAATTGCTGGCAGACAGAGCACAGCTGCAGGCACTTTCACCCCCCCCCCCCCCCGCACACACACACCACACACACACACTCACACCTACTTGCTTTCTGGAGTTGTAGGTCTGTCTCCTGCACCCCTCTCCACCCCTCCCCCCAACCCCAGCAGTGCCCTGCCTTCAGCCCGAGCTACTCCATGGTGCTGGCCTGGAACTTTCTGCCCTTGCCCAGTCTCTGCTGGGCCAAGCTGCTACATGTGCCAGAACCACTTGCTGCAAACCATACCCTGCTCTCAACACACACCAGGGTGAGACACTTGGTCGCTTAGGGGCTCTGGGCCGAGCATGCAGAACCATGTAACAACAGACTGCGGCCTTTCCCTGCCGCAGGGACCCTACAGCTGTCTACCTGCCCCTCCTTTCTTCCTTCCTCCCAGGGATGCCTGCAAAGATTCTTGCCAACACTGGGGGCATGTTGTTAACTTTGAGGAAACTCCTGAAATCTGGGGTTGGCTTTCTGCAACTGGCAGGAGAGGCTTCCCCTTACCCTGCCACTGAAAGCCATTCAGTTCTGCTCGCAGCTGAGCACTTGTCCACAAGCTGATAGCAACCCTTATCCTGCAAGGTTTAGATTTCGATTCATGTTTGTCTCTGTCACAATTCTGTCTTTCCATTCTAAGGGTTAACACATGACTTTCTTCCAGGCAGAGCTAGGAGCTGTAGCTTCAGTGCCATCTTTGTTGTGGGCAGATAAGGTTTTTCCTATGCTATTGCTTCAGTGCCATCTTAGCTAAGGGCAGTCACATGACTGGATGTAATTTCTGTGCCATTTTAACTAAGAGTAGTCCCAGGACCATTTGCAAACTTTGTTATGGGCAGTTCCCACCACACTGCCTCCTTCCTCACCTTAAGACAGCCTGATGTAAGGTTCCCAAAGACACTTTCTATTTAAGATAGTATTTCATTCTATTCTGCTTCAGTAAATAGTTGCCTCAGTAAATAATGATTTTTAATGTAAATTTAAAGATTTATAACAGTAAAAAGGTTTAATATCACTATATTAAATACATGTTTAGCCTTGTTTTTGATGTCATTAAGTCACAATGTACTCTCTTTGTTTGCTAGATACATCCAACACAAACAATTAAACACAGATTATCTAACTCAGATATGATTAATAGATACTAGCTGTCAATCTTGCCAAAATCTGTTGAATTTAATAATAAACATATAATCTTATGATAGACAGTGACTCACAAATCCTGAAAATTTACTCCGCAAGTAAATATCCAAGAAGATATGAGCACAACCGCAAGATTCTACATGGATTGTAGTATGATAACCACTGAGAAACACTGCTCCATTGATGGGTCTGCTGCCAGGGCTTGGCCTAAACTGTGGACAAACACAAGATACTCAGAGAATTAACTGTCTCATATTGGCCAAGTCAAGGTGAGTCATTTCTTCTCCTACATTCCTACTACAAAAGAAAAAGCTTCTAGTCTCCTGGGGCTGAGGGCCAGACTGACTTTTCCCAAATTACAATGGAGACCACAGAGGGACTTGAAAACTGTCTAGGTAGTATATACTAAATAGACCAACCTCTGTCATTTTAATTATTGACATCTCTATTAGAATTTATTCTTACCAGATTTCTGATTACATTAACAGTTCAACTAACTGCAACTTGAAACCCAGGAAACATACTTAGCTCCTTACCCCAAGTTAATCCACCTACTTTGCTCATGAGTCAATTTGTTAACTAGTGAATTTTAAAAGATCGCTTATCAAAGGCAGACAGGTTTGCTTTAAGTTCAGATGCAAACTTTCACAGATGTAAACTTGTCTTACTTTTTAATCTAAACTCAGTTTACAGTTACTAAATGATTCACTTTTCCTCCTATTTTTTTTTATTTTTTTAATTTTTTAAAATAGGTATTTTCTTCATTTACATTTCCAGTGCTATCCCAAAAGTCCCCCATACCCTCCCTCACCCCACTCCCCTACCCACCCACTCCCACTTCTTGGCCCTGGTGTTTCCCTGTACTGAGGCAGATAAAGTTTGCACGACCAATGGGCCTCTCTTTTCCACTGATGGCCGACTAGGCCATCTTCTGCTACTTATGCAGATAGAGTCAAGAGCTCCGGGGTACTGGTTAGTTCATATTATTGTTCCACCTATAGGGTTGCAGACCTCTTTAGCTCCTAGGGTATTTTCTTTAGCTCCTCCATTGTGGGCCCTATGATCCATCCAGTAGCTGACTGTGAGCATTCACTTCTGTGTTTGCTAGGCCCCGACATAATCTCACAAGAGACAGCTATATATTAACCAATAAGGTCCTTTTAAATTAGCCTAACTCTAATAAAACATCCCACTATATAATCCACTTTTATAATCACAAGATCAAATTTTAAAATTTTGTTTGTCTTTTAACTTAAGGTGTTTCTCATGCCAAATCAATGGTTAATTATCATATTTACATAGTGACACTCACAGCTATTCCTGTCACAGCCAGAAGGGGCAAGATTTGAACTACTCATTTATTATGTTGGGCAGCTATTGTATTCATGACTGAATTCCAGAGGGGCTCTTCTCTACTTATCATCCCCAACTTGGGGAAGAGCAATACTAGTGGACAAACTCCTGATCAACTAGCAGGTCGGCAATAGTATACTTGAAAACCACAGACTCTTGAAGTGTTATGAACTATAGAGTATTGGAGTAGAGATGAGATATCAAGGGTTATTATGGTTTTGTTTCAGACTAGGGTTTTAGTGCCCATATAGAATATGTCTCATTTGTCTTAAAACAGTTTGCCATGCGAAAGAGGGTGACATAAGAAAGGTAGGGGGTCATGCAACATTGGGCAAAGGGCAGTTGGTGAATCGTGAGGTAAGGTTATTTGAGAGGGTCATGGGAGAAGCTGCAATCATTAGTTTTGAGCTAGTCTCAGGAGGATCACAAAAACATCAATATCCATAGTAGCCAGGTGGATGATATTAAAGAACTGGTAGGCCAAGGTCAGATTCTGAAGCAGGAAATGAAAAGACATGTTTGTATTATTTAGGAATGGGGATGTTAAAGAGGCAACGACCTTACAGGAGTGTTTAATTACCTTTCTACTTGCTTCATTTCCAGGGTTAGGTAACTAGAACATGTTTTCTCTGGATCTTAATTGTGCTAACTCACTACCAAGACTCTGTGGCTGAAGTGAGTGGTAGAGTTTACCAGCAGCACTCATTTCGTACCAGGAATTCCCTAGGTCTGGATATATAGGTAGAGGACCTTATCTCATAAATAGAAGAGGAAATCATGGTGAGGTTTTAAATATGGCTACTGGTATTGGCAAGACCAGTATGGCCAGCGTCCATAATTGTCTAACCAATCTTTGCAATAATTTTCTGTCTGGTCAAAGAGGAAGCAGACAAAAAAGTCATTAAATGAAGGAGGAGAGGTGTATATAGGGATGATGAGGATTTTGATTGGCTGCTAATAACCTGCTATGAAGCAATTTCCCAGCACTATTTTGAGCAACTCTTTGTTATAAGCAAGGGTTTCTTGGACCTAGGATCTCCATTTGAAAGAGTAATCACCTTAGGTAAAAGCAAACGAGAGGCAAAGGGGGGGGGGCTTATTCAACCCAGTAGAGTAGCATACTACTGCTGGAGTAAAACCTCATTCTTCTGGAACTGAGGACAAAAACCTCATTCTTCTGGAATTGAGGACAAGGTGATTGATCTCAGCATCGTCTGAAACATAAGGGAGCAGGGTCTTGTTGTGGTTGATATGTAGGAAGAAAAATTATCTTGAGTTGGGGGAGGTAAAGGGCTTGAGATAAGATAGGTGAATCCAATGATAGATACCCACAAGATTAGCAGTTGTGGGAATCACAAGAATTACTTTGAAATGGCCCTGCATTTAGGAAACAGTGGTTAGGGACATTGCTACAGAGGGGAGGGAGAAGGACATGATCTCAAAAGCTGAGTGGAGACAGATAGAAGTTGATGTGTGGCTGGGGTAGAAAATGGTCAGTAAATTTTCACAGGAGGAGCAAAGATGACAGAGTAGGGAAGTGAGTAGATGATCAGGAAGAGTCAAGGCTTTGGGTGAAAGACCAGGAGTCAAAAACAATTGTCTATACATTAGCTCAACTGGTGAGATGGTAAGAGGTCACATGGGAAGATTCCATAGCCTAAAAAGCACCAGTTGCAAAAGCTTTACCCAATCAAGGTTACAGTGGTTGTAACAGTATGACAAGGGTATATTTTAAGGAGCTGTTAGTTCATTCTATATTTCCAATGGACTGAGAGTGGTATAGAATATGAAAATGCCAAATGATGTTGAGGCCTTTCAGTGAAGTTAGGGAAATATGAGAGGTGAATCCAGGACATTTTCCTACTGGAGGGAAATAGGTGTTCCAAAGTGAATAATGATCTCTTAGAGGAGAAATATTCATGACTGTTGGCATGTGGGTAAAGTCAAGTTGACAGTCAGTCCCAGGGAGAAATCCTCTGCTCTGGTGGGTAGGAAAAGAGGGAATACAATATCTGGAGTTGAACTCTGATATTTTACAGATTTTACAAGAGGTAGTAATAGCCCTTAAGAAATGCAAATCCTCAGGGGTGGGCTGCACATAGGTTTTAACAAAGTAAGATAAGGCTGAGCTATTAGGATAAAAGAGCTGATGTATATAAGACAGAATTTGATCAGTTCCAGGCAGTGACAGTGGAGATGAAGGTTGTAGTGAAAGAATGTCCTTTGATGTGTAAGACAGGTGTGGGAACCACAAGAGTTGCAGCTCCAGCTGCCTTGCTGGATCAATTATTTCCCTTAGAGATGGTGGAATTGTCAGTCTTTTAGGAATGGCTACAAACAATTCCAATAACTGTGGGGAGATGGGAGGCTTTTAGTATGGCCATAATTTGGTCTGTATTAGTTATTGATCCTCCTATTGGTTTAAGTATCCTATATTCTTTACAGATGGCAGTGTGGGATGGGACGATATGAGAGGCATATTTGCAGTCTGTGAAGATGTTTAGGGATTGTCCTTGTGCCAATTGGAAGGCACAGATAAGAACTATTATTTTAGCCTGCTGATTAGTGTTGTGGGCATAGAGAGCAGATGCATTAACTACTTCAGTATATGACACTATGGGATAAGCAGCTTTCTGGTTCTTCATGTACAAAGGAGGTCCCATCTGTGTACCAGATATAAATGACAGGAGCCTATGTGTCCTCCTGTATGTGAGAGGGATAATGTAATAGCTCCTCTAAGGTTTCAATGCAAGAAGGAGATGGAGAGTGGTCTGCATTTGGTCAGGAAAGATTTGAGCTATTGAGACGTGGGTACAATTGGAAAATAGGTGTAGAGTCTTCTACTAGTGCTATCTGGAGAGAAAGAAAGAGCCCTGGGGGGAGGTAGAGTTTTTACTCCTCCATATATTAAGTATAAAATGAAGTTAAGTATAATATTAGGACTAATTATAGAAAGAAAAGATAATGGTAGGTGACTCAAAATTTAGTTTTTTGGAATTGCAAATGAGGAGCTCTGCAGCTGTTAAAGAATGTTTTCAGGGTTTCAATAACTGGGTGGTCAGGTCTAATTTCTTTGACAGGTATGCCACAGGTACAAAGGAGAATCTCAGTTGGTGGCTTGAAACCCCAAGGGTTTCTCTATTTTTCTGTTACATAAAGGGAGAAGGAATGGGTTAGATCTGGGAGCTATAAGGGTATGGCCTGAAGGAGGGCCTGTTGGAGCTGCTGAAAGACTAGGTAATAGGTATGCAAAGGGTTATTGTGACAGGCCAAGGGATTTTTCATATGTGGGTGGACAAAGAAGAAAATGGAGGCAATCCAGGAGCATAAAAAACAAGGTATGAAGGCTAGGAATGGTAAAATCTCTTCTTTAGTAGAGGTGACTACAGGAGACACAATTAGGTGTTTTCTTTCCAAGGTAATGGCTTTGTGGAATGAAGTAACTGTTAGTCCCATGTAGATGATGGGAAGGATAGATAATTAGACCTTAGATGGTAAGACTCTGTAGCCCCAGTTGGAAAAAAATTTAGAAGAGCAAAGGTATCAGCTTTGCTCATTTATAAAGACAGAATGCAAAGGGGAAAGGCATCTCCATGATGTATGAGTTTGGATTCAGGAGTGGAGGGGGAGATAAAGAGAGGTCAGAGGTCAAAGCCTGGCAAAAAAGGTGTGGGCTGTGAAGAACCCCTGGGGTAGGACAGTCCAGGTGAGTTGAGAAAAAATGTAGGTGCCAGTATAAATAGACCTGAAAGCAAAAATATTTTGTGACTGGTTGTTGAATAGGAATAGAAAAAAAATGAATCATTGAGGTCCAGGACTGAAGTCCCTGAGGTGTTAGTGGAAAGTAGTGTATAAGGGTTAACTATGGCAGAGTAAAGGGGGAACCACTGCAAAATTGAGGAACAGGAGATCTTGAACCAGGTGATAGGTTCTAATTGGCTTCTTAACTAAAATTATAGAGATGTTAAAGGCAGAAGATATGGAACAAAGTAGTTTTTTAGGAGGTTGGAGATAATGTCTTAAATCTTCTCAAACTGTGGAGAGAGTGGACAAGGAGCTTGGGTGATATACTGCCTAGGCTCGTATAATTGGATGAAAATGAGGGAATTGTGTTTAGCAACAGAACAGTTTTGGACATCTTGGATTTGGTCTTCGACTTGGGGGGCTGGCAAAATAAATGACATGCTGGGTAGTTAGGAGAAGGAAGAGAGGGGCCACTGGCAGGCTTAGAGCCATGGAAACAAAATGTGGAGAGCAAAGGAAATAGAGACTTGAACGTTGGCTAGAGGATCCTTTTCCAATAAGGGGACTGGACAGGTTGGTAGCACTAGAAATGAAGGGGTGTGAAGAACACCTGTGAAAATGCACCTGAGTGGTAGGGTCTGGCAAGGTAATTAAGGCTGTCCCTCTACACTGTCAATAGGGAAATAAGAAGGAGAGGTGAGTCTCTAAAACTCTTTCATGACTGAGTAAGTGTCCTAGGTGTCCATGAGGGAAGAGTTGGATCGCCCTGATACCAGAATGCATAGCCAGGGCTCAAGTCAACGATCACAATGGTCTGGTGAAGACAGCCCAGGCCTCTTCAGTCAGCCACTGCCAGGCCTAGGAAGTCACCCACAGTGTGTTCTGTGAGTGATATTCCAGAGCCACGAGGGACATAGAGGCAGTCAATAGCCCAATGTCCCTCCGGATGGCACTTTGGACAAAGCAATGGTGTCTTGCAGGGGTTAGAGCAGGCCCATGTCCAAGAAACCTCCTGACCATATTTGAAACAGGCATCCAGTGGTTCTCAAGCCTGAGGAGGAAGCAAGGCAGCCATGGCAGTCACTAAAGCTAGTTGAAAGACTTTAGCTACCATTAGGTATTTTTGTTTGCTGCCTTTTTTCATCTTTCCTGTAGTACACAGAAAAGAGCAACACTAAGACTACTGTCTGAGGAGCTAGAGGTCATCTCTCCAAGTATTTAAGCTTGCTCTAATATCTGGGAAACTCTGGGAAAAGAAATAGGTCATGAGGGGTTGTTTTACCTTTGGGTTTTTGGGGGGCCTAGATCTATATACTGTAAGAAGGCCATTTTGAGGTGTTCTAGGAATTGTGATGGGTTTTCCTGGATGAACTCTTGGAGTTTCTCATAGTTTGCTGGTTTAGAGGCAGCTTTACAGACCTGTCAGGATGCAAGTTGCAAACTGATCTCTAGCTCAAATGACCCCTGGGTTATGATAGTTCCATTGGAGGATCTTGGTCAGTGGTGGCCTGAGGCCCTGCTGGGTATGTTGTGTTAGATTGTTGGACTTCATCTTCATGTGCTCTACCCTGCTCCCAAATTCCCCTGTGTTCCTTAGAGAGTATGTTGTTAGAATCATATATATGTCCTGGAATGTGAGGATATAGGACTGAATACTACATTGAAATTCTTTCATGAAAGTAGAGGAGTTAGAGGTATAGGGCCCACTCCAGTATTTTTCTATTTGAGAGAGTTCACCTAATAAAAAGGGGCCATGCACATTGACCACGACATCCATCCCAGCAACTTCCTATAAAGGGAGATCTGAGGCCAGGATGGGGAAAGATGGAGGGAAGTCCCACTGCAGACAAGGAGTAAGTAGTCAGGGAACTGAAGGCTGCTGGTGCCATGAAGGTGAATATTAGAGGGGGATGTTTAGAGCGGCATGTTGCTGGAGGGAAAAGAGGGAGATGAAGAAGCCAGAGGAGGAAAGGGAGCTGAGGCTTGGGGCTGATAAGGATGAGGTTCCTTAGAAGGACAAAGGATAGAGGAGGTTGTCTATGGTGATCTCCGAAGTAGCCTCAGCATCAGAGGCCACTTGACTACACCTTGGCCCTAAGGTAAAGTGGCCACTGCATGCTTGCCTCTCACTTTTCTTAAATGTGTGTGAGAAAAAAAAATACTGTTTCTTTCTCTTGCAACTAGCTTCCTAGGTTCAAAATTTAACCATGGGCTTTTTAAGCACTAGATTTATTTAATAAGTTATCAAAACCACACTTCACACAATCATGGTGTAAGAGTCTATGATTTCACCAAAGAATGATACCCTGGACTCAAATCATATGTAAACACAAAGAGTCTTTTATTCTGCAGAAGTCCATCATGGTGGAGTCTCCCCATTATTAAGATAGATCCCAAAGTAAGCTTGAAGGCCCAATTTATAGCACTATAGTGGAATTTGTCTTACTCTATCTCTAGGCATTCCAGAACCATTACCTGGGTGTGGTGGCTGGAAACTGTTGCTGTGGAATCCTGTGTTAGGTGGGTTTTGTCTTACTCAGTCTCTAAGCTATATCTCTAAGGACATTCCATAACGGAGGCATGGGTGCTAGCCACCTGAAAACTGCTGGCCCACTGTCCTGGTTTCATGCCAGGTACTAGAGCAGTTTCTGACTAGCTGCCAAAAGCTTGAATTTTTAGGCCTAGTCTCTGTAACTGTCAATTTCAAACCTGTCATGGAATCTGCCTCGCCTTCTCAATGTTAAAAAATAAAAATAAGTCATGTATTTTTAATAATAGAGTTATGTTTTCAAGCTTAAGCCTAGGATGTGTAGCTTAGAAACAAAGTTTGTGTATTGAAATATACATTAGATAGACAGATAGTCTTCAGGTATTTCAGAGACTTGCTAAATATGGCATTTAAGATGCTTAAACCTACCATGACAGACTCCAAAATCCTAGCAGTGAACCCCCAACCAAGGTCTCCAAGAAGATATGGGCACAAAGACAAAGAACATTACCTGGATTGCAGTATAGAGCAGGAAAGACTGCCCCATTGCCTTGCTCATTGCTAGGGCCTGGCATGAACTGTGGAAAAACAGAATTCATTGTTGCTCATTGCTTAAGACAAGGTTAAGCCATTCCCTCCCATATTCCTCCTCCACAGCAAAAGCCTCTTCATCTTCTAGATCTGATGGTCAAAGATTACCTCTGCCACTCATGACTTAGACTGGTCTTTGCCATTTTAATTGATACACAGGCCATTTAGATAACAACTTATCCTTCTCAGGTTTCTGAGGGGTTTGAGGATTGGACTAATGAAAGAAGTAACTTTGTACTATTCCTTTATCTAAAGGAGATCACTTTTAAGTGTCTGCTCCCAGTGATCAAGCATCTGTGTCTCATGGTGAATAATTGGATAGGAAAAAGTGTAAAGCTTAAATTTTATGTCAGGTCCAAGGTTGCAAAAATTCTCAGAAAATGTTTGAGCATCTAAGAAATTGTTTGATGACCTAGGACGGTGTTTTGAGGTTGGTAAATGCAAACTATGAAGATTGGAGGATATGAAAAACTAGAGTCGTGATAGGAAAATGATTTAAGGAATATGGGGGAGGGGATGAAAAATGCTTCAGATTTTTTCGATCACTATGCTACTGTTGTATTAAGCCTTCAAAGTTCAGAGCTTTAACATTAATCAGATTTTAAATTTTTTCCAAAGTCTTTCCTATAACACAAGGCCATACTTTGAAGCACTTTCTATAATGTGGATTTCAGCACAGATTATAAACAGTGGTAATACTAACATATTTTAAATTAAAATTTCTCTCTTTGTAAACTTAGAAGATGCTTATAAGCTTCAGGGAATCCACCTGAATCCACCTTTTGCAAGTCAAATGGACTCCATACAAATATTGTCAATCAGCAGCCAGTTTCTTTTCCCACATGCCTATTCCTGAGAGTGGCAACCCTCTCTTTTTCCATAGTTTTGGAACATCTCATCCCAACCTTCCATGATTTAAAACCAAGAATTTTTTCTCCCTGAATTTCATATGTATATATATTTTGTTATAGCAACTTGCAATGTCTTTGTGTTTCCTAGGACCTACATCCAGGAAAGGTCTGAAGTGAGTGCACACAGGTGCTTCAACTGGGACTTCATGTCACTAGCCACAGATACTCTTCCAGACTTGGCTAACATTCCAGCTTTTGCCCCCACCCATAATGGTGCCCCAATATCAGCAGGAAATATTCAGAGACAATTATGTCTCTGCTTATTCATTTATTACCAACAAAAGGCTGGGATTCCAACCTGGGACAAACAGCTGAGGTGCTTATTTTAATGCATGAAAGTAGAACTGGCCTCCTGTTTGTCCCAGCATCCCTCATACTGTGCCCTCTACTGTGCCCTCTACTGTGAATTTTTCCAGCCCAGGGGCTGGTCTTCTCCTACTCCAGAAACTCCTCCCTATATAATCTACAAATTTTGGTCTCTCTTCTCTCTGCCAGTTCTTTCCCTCCCCCTGTTTGCATACACTTTTCTCTTTCTCTTACCCCTCCCTTCCCTCTGTGTGACACATAGTGACTTCTCTGCCCTCATTCTTTAGGATCCATGAACCTACCAGAGAGCATCTTCCGAATAAACCTACCTTTATATACTTTAATGGGGGTTGAATTGGCTCATTTCACTTGTTGAGAATAACTTATCAAACACAAAATCAAAAGTGATAAGTGGCCATTTGTTTAAGAAAAAAATATATATACACATATATATATATATACACATATATATATATGTGTGTGTGTGTGTGTGTGTGTGTGTGTGTGTGTGTGTGTGTGTGTGTGTGTAAAACCTGTGTAGGTACTGGCATAGTGTCAAATAATTGTGTAGATAAAACTACCTTGGTAAAGATACATAGAGGATATTTGCTTCAGCTTTCTTGCTTTTCTTGACACTCAGATTCTATTCTCAATCTAACTGACATTATTTTAATTATAGGCATTGGTTATTTTGAAAACTACAATATTTATAATGTTTTTCAAAATCATTGTAGACTTTTATTACTTATCTGGGCTGATGATTAGAATTTATTCTCCTTTGAGTCTTCAACTTATATCTCTCATCAATTCTGATGAAAATTTGGCCCAAATCTTGTCTTGTGTTTTTACAGGAACTTGAAATATCCAGTCTGTCATAATATCTCAAGATTTCTTTTTATATCTATCATGCCTACATCTCTTTTTTTGTTTCTTTCTCAGCTAGTTCTAATTAATTTTCAGTTTACTAGTTTCCATTTTACTGTTTTGAATGTATTATTTCCCCATCAATTGAATTGTTTACTTTCTGTTTCTATCTTTCATTTAAATATATCCATGTTACTATCTAGAGTCTATAGTTTCATGGATTATTTTCCATTTAATTTATAAAGTATTTTCAATACTTATTTCTTGCTATCAGTCACATACAGTTTTATTTGATGATTATTAAATCTAAATTTTGGTCTTAAATATTTTCCATAATTTATTTTTATATAAGAATCTTGCATTAAATGATAAATAGAAATTTTATATTTATTTTATGAGATTATAGTATAATTATGCTATCTCACATTTCCCTCTCCATCTTCCAATGCCCTCTTGTACCTGCCCCTGCTATATTTTCAAATTCATCTCCAACATTTTCTAATTGTTTATCTGACTATCTATCTATCTATCTATCTATCTATCTATCTATCTATCTATCTATCATCTATCATGTGCATGTGTATGTGGTTGTGTATGTGTGTGTGTGTGTCTGTCTGTATGTATATTCATAAATATAAAAATACTACCAGCTTAGTCTAAATAGTATATATATATATGTTTTCAGGCCTGATCATTTGGAATTGGAAATACAGTGGGTTTGCTCTTCCCTGGGAATGACAATTTTTCCAACTCTCAGCATTTCTTGGTTTCCTGTGGCTTTTTGTATAGAGTTAAGGACTCATGGGCTTTTTTCTGTAAACATTAATATGTAAATTGGTGTCCTTAATCAGCTTACATTTGGATAGTCAATTTAGTGAGACTTTATGGGTGTACAGCTGCTCATATTTCTAGGAGACCCAATCTCATAGGAAACTCCTTATTCCTCTAGCTCTCAATAGTTCTAAATTTCTTTCTGCAATTAGCATTAAGTATACAAGTTGAATTATAGATATAGTAGGGCTAGTCTCCACACCCTGTGTTTTGATCAGTTGTGGTTTTCTGTAATGGTTGAATTTCATCTATTGCAAAGAGACATTTTCTGAAGGAAAGGTGAAAAATTGTATCTATGGATAAAAGGACAAATACTTAGATATGCTTGTCAATTGGGCTGCTTTAGTTAAGTGTTGATTATAGGTTTTCTTCCAAGAGCCATGACTTGCCTTGCCTTAGATAGTTGCCTACATTTCTAAAACCAGGCATGATTTCTCACTTTTTGAACAGTAGTCCTTAAAGTCAACTTGAAACTGCCATTACTGCACTATTACAGTTATTATGACATGTTGTTGTTGTAGTCCATAGACATCATAGTTAAATAAGGCCATAGTTCCTTTCTTCCTTTACAAGCCTTCATGATGACTTCTGGTAACGTAAAAGCTAATACTCAGGGAAGACACTTTTTGAGTCAGATGTATCTCAAGGCTGCGATCTCAGATTTACAAAGTGCTGGATATCTTCAGTAACAAGGTCTTACTTTGCATTTCTAGAGATACCTACAGAAAATAAATATAGCTTATAGAATCTTGGGCGCCTCTTGGGAAACCTTGACCAAAAATATAACAGAACTTCTCATGCTCAGTGTTATGTGTATGGCCTTTAGAGGATGCATTTTCATCCTATATAGGAAAATTTCACACACACACACTCACCCACAAATAGATAGATGGATATAGATATAGATAATAGATATAGATACATAGATATCTCTCTCTACATATATATATATATGTATACACACACACACACATATATATATATGTATATATATATATATATATATATAAAGAGAAAGATATAAAATGAGAGATATATAAATTGAACTTACATGTATTATAGGCATTACAGACACTTTTTGGTAAATAGACAACAATATGATTTCTTATGATTTTTTTCCATAATTTTATTTGCAGAAATCTTGTGTTAACTGATAGGAAGGAGATTTGCTATGCATTACAAACACTTTAGTTTATTAGGTTAGTTGACTTACAAATCTAATATAAATGTGATATTGAGGGTTCCTAGACCTTTTCAGAATTTAGATAATCTGAAACTCATGTTTTGTTTTGTTTTTAATTAGACATTTTCCTTATTTACATTTCAAGTGTTATCCCCTTTCCTAGTTTCCCCTCTGAAAATCCCCTATCCCCTACCCTATCTTCCTGATCCCCAACTCACCCAATTCCATTCCTGGTCCTGGCATTCCCCTATATTGGGGCATAGAGCTTTCACAGGACCAAGGGCCTCTCCTCCCTTTGATGTCTGACTAGACCATCCTCGGCTACATATATAGCTAGAGCAAGAAGTTCCACCATGTGTTTTCTTTAATTGGTGGTATAGTTTCAAGGAGCTCTGGGGGTACTGGTTAGTTCATATTGATGTTCCTCCTATGAGGCTTCAGACCCCTTAAGCTCCCTGGGTATTTCTCTGGCTCATTCATTTGGGACCTTGTGCTTAATCCAATGGCTGACTGTGAGCATCTACTTCTGCATTTTCCAGGCACTGGCAGAGCCTCACACGAGACAGCTATATCAGGCTCCTGTCAGCAGGCTCCTTTTGGTATCTGCCTAGTGACTAGGTTTGGTAGTTTTATATGGGATGGATCCCCAAGTAGGACAGTCTCTGGATGGTCGGTCCTTCAGGCTGTACGCTGAACTTTGTCTCTGTAACTCCTTCCATGGGTATTTTGTTCCCCATTCTAAGAGAACAAAGTATCCACCCTTTAGTCTTCCTTCTTCCTGAGCTTCATGTGTTTTACAAATTGTATCTTGGGTATTCTATATTTCTGGGCTAATACCAATTAACAGTGAGTGCATATCATGTGGGTTCATTGGTGATTGGGTTATCTCACTCAGGATGATATACTCCAGATACATCCATTTGCCCAAGAATTTCATAAATCTATTGTTTTTAATAACTGAGTAATACTCCATTATGTAAACATAGCACATTTTCTGTATCCATTGTTCTGTTGAGGGACATCTGGGTTCCTTCCAGCTTCTGGGTATTATAAAGAAGGCTCCTATGAACATAGTGGAGTATGTGTCACTGTTACAAGTTGGAACATCTTCTCAGTATATGCACTGGAGTGGTGTTGCTGGATCTTCTGGTAGTATGATGTCCAATTTTCTGAGGAACCACCAAACTGAAACTCATGATTTTTATTGATGTGTCCATATATAAAATTTTCTTTGGGAGATATTTTATTACAATACCATTATGTGTTAGGATTAAGAACTTTCTCTGCATGAGAGGCTAGATTTTCAGTGCACTCTTCTAATGTAAGTACAGTTTTATGCAATTTTTTAAAGGGTTCACTGCTTCATGTTTATTATATACCAGTTTATGACCTTATATTTTCTCCTAGCAAATGCATTAAAATAAAAAAAAATCTATTTAATGATATTGTAATTCTCTCTGTTGTACCTAAGATGTCACTTTAAATAATAAAAGGTCTAATTAAAATTTTCTGCTTTTATCTCAGAAGTTCTTCATTGTTATGTACATTTACCTGATCTCTCTCTTTCTCTCTCCTCTCTCTCTCTCTCTCTCTCTCTCTCTCTCTCTCTCTCTCTCTCTCTCTCTTGACTTTCTAGTCTGGGTTTTTCCTATTAAGTTGGTGTTTGCATGTATGTTTTAAACTTTAGTTTACATTGTTTTAGAATTTCTGTTTCAGGAGTAGAAAGGAGGTATTCTAACCAATCTAGCATATTATACAGTCACAAACTAGATATTTTAAAATTAGAAAAAAAGCATAGATTTCTTTTTCATCCTTTGCTAGAAAAAATATATTTTATGCAAATAATCATTTTGTTTATTTATGGTATCAGTGATTTTAATGTACATATTTATATCCAATAAGTAGAGGGACAAATGTGCATTAAAAGATAACCAAGTCATCTATGAGGAATCAGAAAAAAATAAAATTTTAAGCAATCATGGTATAATTAGACCGTTTCTGCTTACACTACTCACAATTAAAAGCCTATTATATACTTGAATGTGACCATTACATTGTTCTATGTTTAAATCTTACCTTATCAGAATATGAAAAAGGGTGAAGTAGGTGAACACTCTCTCTGAGAAGCCTAGTGACCTCAGCTCATTTCACATAGTAAAAGGAGAATTCCAGGTCCCACAAACTAGTCTCTTAGCATCTATAAATGTAAATTTTCTCCCTCTCCCTCTCCCCCATAAATAAATAAGAGAATAGGGGCAAAAATATTCTTTATATTTAATTTATTAGCTATTCTCTTCAATGCTTTAGTCTTCTAACATTAGCATACATATAAATATTTAAATTAATGTTCTCTGTAATGAAGGTAATTATTATTCCCAAGATTTAATAGGAGACAATTTCAATTTTCAAAAAATAAACTTTATTAGTTGCATAGTTAATTATTGCACTATTACTTTCAATCTATTTTCAATCTGAGTCCATGAATATTTTTTACTTGTTTGTTTTACGTTGATTTCCAGAATTCAGTATATGGCTGGAGATAACTTTCTGAGCAATGAAATATTCTCAAAAGCCAGCTAAAGTATGTAAATCAAAGCTATTTCATTTGTTTTTTCTTGCAAGTGGTACTAACTAAAAATAAATTATGACTGCTATTCACTCATGAATGTTCCTTCCAAGGTATACATAAATACTATATATCATTCATGTCATTTCTTTTTCCTTTGCAAAAAAGGTTTGCACTTACTACTGCTTATATTTTTGGTGTGTGCCACTGTCTTTATTGTTGCCAATTCTCTAACAGTATATTTTTAATTCAGGCAAAGAGAGAGAGAGAGAGAGAGAGAGAGAGAGAGAGAGAGAGAGAGAGAGAGAGAGAAACTAATAACAATCATGTTTTAAGTGATGACTTGTATTCATCTTACAAGCTTAATTTGAACATCATTCATTCTCTTAGTGTAAAAATACTCAAACAGAATTCAAGAACTTCAGCATCATGATTTCAAATGAGAATTTGATTGATTAGTTTTCTAGAGTGGAAATAAAGAGACTAGACTAAAATCATTAAATAAGCAACATAGATGCTATGTTTAAATGTCTGATCTCAGTCACATTTTACACCGGAATAAGTTAAATTTATATAAAAGGATTTTTATATTTAGCTGACATGTGAAAATTGCAAAAAAATCTGGTATAATCATGCATCAAATACATCTCCAGTAATATTAATTTGAATTTTGTTGATTTATAAGAAATCTTTAATATCTTTTGAGTTTTCCTAAATAATAAAAAAGTGACGATTTAACTTTATATAATTAAAACACATACTTGTGAAGGCAAGAGATTTTGTTTAATTTTTTCTGGATACAAACATCTGAAAAAAGGTAATTAACTTAAGACATGAGAATTTAAGTGAGATATTAAATAAACAATCGATAAGAAACTTTCTAGATACCTGAATATAAAGCATAAGTTGAAATTTTCTTAAGAAATTTGAACATAATAATCTCTTAACTAAAATTATATAAATTCAGTGAAAATGTACATTTTATGCCTGAGATTATAAATGTCAGCAGGGTTTAGGGTGTGTGCTCCAGGATGCATCAGAGAGAGACCTAGTGACAGACTCTCAGGATTCAAAGGGAAAGATCTTAGATGAAATGCCAGACAGTAGGGAGAGGAAAATTTTAGAGCCCACCTCCAGCAGGAAGACAGGACATCAAGTGAGGGATGGGGTGGCTGGAGGAAAAGAATGTCCAGAGACAAGCCCAAAATGGGATCCAGCTCAAGGGGAGGACCCAAGGCCTGACACTTTTACTGAGGCTATGGAATACTCACAAAAAGGGAGCTATCATGACTGCCCTCCGAAAGACCCAATAAGCAGCTGATTAAGATTAAGATGGAGATTTTTGCACACAACCAACGGCCAGAATCCATTGCACCTGTTGTTGAATTAGGGAAGGCTGAAAGAAGTTGAGAAGGGCGATCCTGTAGGAGGATGAGCAGTCTCAATTAATCTTAACCCCCAAGATTTCTCAAACATTGGACCGCCAAACAGGTAGCGTACACCAGATGAGATGAGGCCCCCAACACACAGTAGAGGACTGCTGGATCTATGTTGATTCAGAGATGATGCACCTAACCCTCAAGAAACTGGAGGCCCCAGAGAGCTTAGAGGTCTGGTGGGGTGTGGGAGGGGATGGGGACATCCTCATGGAGAAAGGGGGGCAGGGAGGAGGTATGGGAAGTGGCACAATTGGAGGGTTGACGTGGAGGGGAATAAAATCTCGAGTTTAAAAAATGAAAATAAATAATAATGGTAATAATAATAATACAGTGACTCTTGTCTCTATGTAGTAATAAGAGTATAGGAATAACACATAGTTTGATAATAACCATGGATGCTGTACATAAACTTCTCTCAGACAAACTATTCCAAGATCCTTGGAAAATTCTAATACTACCTATGTATCATAGTACTAACTTTGATGATTATTATATGAACACTGTTTAGTACAATTTCTTATGGATAAACAGTAAGTTCAAAACAGTACTGAATCCTAATAATACTAATTACAAATTTTGCATCATGAATTTATATTGATTTTTCTGATAAACAGTAAATCTAAAATTTTATCATTTTTCTTTCAAAGCATAAGGAGGTCAATTTTACACTTTTCACTGTTTTGGATAGAGAAATGTCTCTATTTTATTAATATTTATATAAAAGAAGACACCATGTATCATGTAAGACATATTCTATGAAACCAAGATCAGATATTTATCCTTGTATTCTGTTTGCTGAGTTTTGAGATCTTAAACCATTGTGTTTTTAAATGATAGTTGTTTTGAAAGAAGCATTTTCTTCTTCAAAATCAGACTCTAGTACTTCACTAATCATGTTGAAAATTTGATAGTGTCAGAGGAACCACTAAAAATTTAGACAACAGATCCTTTCACTTGGGTGGATTCTGACATTCAGTTGTTTTAAAAGTATCAGAACTAAAGTATTTTTATTCTTCTAGAGTAGTCATTGAATCAAAATATGAAATCTAATATTTATTAATTATGTGTATGTGTACACTTATTTGTACTTTGTCATCCAAACACATGCCTTTTACTGAAGTATTTACATTTAGGATTTTTGTGTTGAATGTCATTCACTTTTCCAGCTACTTCAGGCATGATCTATATGCTATTTCTATATTTCAGTCTATTTCACAAATAACAAGAATACTTAAAGATCCTGGAATAGCTATTTTTATTTTAATGTTAGTTAATTCATGTTTTCATGTTAGTTATCTTAAAAATTCCATCACTTAACAAACTTTAGAGTATAAAAAGTTTAAAAACATGTTTGCAAGTGTAATGAAATTATCATAGCTATGCATACATTTATATATAAATTATTATCAAGATCATTGAACTTTATTACAAGTATAAGGGGCTTTGACAAATAGACTAAGAATTATATGCACAGGTTGGTATAGTAACTATCTTGGTAATCTCTAGTAATATGAAAACTTACTCAATAAATATAAAATAAATTTAATTAAGGGTTTAAATTATTCTATGTAAAATATCAAAACTCTAGTAAAATGTTCTTCTATTTATTGAAATTGTATAAGGAATTTTTCTTTATTTTTTTCTAATATATAGTATCCATTATCCAAGTAATCCTTCAGTTAAATATAGTAAGCAGCTCAATGTCCTTAATCAAGATTAAATTAACATTTATTAATTGTTTTCTTGGCCTTAAATATAGTAGCATCTCTGAAGATCATTCACTTATTTATGAAGACATATGTCACTCTTATATTCATATACTCTTTATAGTTACAGATGTTGCATTTATTTTCATTTATTGTTCATGACTGGAATATTTCATGAGACTAAATAAGTAACACTAGCTTGGTGTGAAGTTATCATCAAGCACTTATAGAGATACTAAAGAATTAAGATATATTCAAAGTTTCATGACATCATGGAATGGTGTGCTAAATTATGCTGCTAAACAATGCAATATTTAAATTTATTAGTGGATGTCTTCTCATATACCTTCATAATTCATTTTAAATAATCAGAAAAGCAGAAACTATCCTGGTTCCAGGACTCCACAGAGAGCAGTCTGGACAGGTAAGAGTGTGGACTATAGAAGCTAACAGCTTCTGGGACAGGAAGGAGCCACAGACCTTCTGAGGCAGCCCCCTTTTCGGGCTCCAGACATCCAGGCACCTTCTCAGCCTGGGAGGGCTTTTCAGGAGCACCTGGGGGAGCCATCTTGGTTCCCGGATCCCTCTGAGACTAATCTGTACAGGTGAAAGTGTGGACTATGGAAGCTAACAGCTTCTGTGACAGGTCAAAGCAACACAACTTCTGGGACAGGTCCTGTTGTGGGCCTTCATCTTCTATCAGGAGGAAGGTCCAAACACCAGATATCTGTGCACCTTCCCTGTAAGAGGAGAGCTTGCCTGCAGAGAGTGCTCTGGCCAATGAAACTCAGAGGAGAGAGTTAGTCTCCCAGGTCTGCTGATAGAGGCTAAATTAATCACGAGAAGAACAATCTCTAACCAGAGACAACTATAACAACTAACTCCAGAGATTATTAGATGGCAAAATGTAAAAGTTAGAATCATACTAACAGAAACCAAGACCACTCACCATCATCAGAACCCAGCAATCCCACCTCGCCCAGTCCAGGGCACCCCAACACACCCGAAAAGCTAGACCCGAATTTAAAAGCATATCTCATGATGATGGTAGAGGACATCAAGAAGGACTTCAATAACTCACTTAAAGAAATACAGGAGAGCATCCAATTCTGTGTTTGCTAGGCCCCAGCATAGTCTCACAAGAGACAGCTATATCTGGGTCCTTTCAGCAAAATCTTGCTAGTATATGTAATGGTGTCAGCATTTGGAAGCTAATTATGGGATGGATCACTGGATATGGCAGTCTCTAGATGGTCCATCCTTTTGTCACAGCTCCAAACTTTGTCTCTGTAACTCCTTCCATGGGTGTTTTGTTCCCAATTCTAAGAAGGGGCACAGTGTCCACACTTTGGTCTTCATTATTCTTGAGTTTCATGCGTTTAGCAAATTGTATCTTATATCTTGGGTATCCTAAGTTTTGGGCTAATATCCACTAGAAGTGGATGTTCACAGTCAGTTATTGGATGGATCACAGGGCTCCCAATGGAGGAGCTAGAGAAAGTACCCAAGGAGCTAAAGGGATCTGCAACCCTTTAGGTGGAACAACATTATGAACTAAATAGTACCCCGAAGCTCTTGACTCTAGCTGCATATGTATCAAAAGATGGCCTAGTAGGCCATCACTGGAAAGAGAGGCCCATTGGACATGCAAACTTTATATGCCCCAGTTCAAGGGAACGCCTGGGCCAAAAAAAATGGGAATGGGTGGGTAAGGAAGTGTGGGGGAGGATATGGGGGACATTTGGGATAGCATTGGAAATGTAATTGAGCAAAATACGTAATAAAAAAAATATTAAAAAAAATACAGGAGGATACTGCTAAACAGGTAGAAGACCTTAAAGAGGAAGCACAAAAATCCCTTAAAGAATTGCAGGAAAACACAACCAAACAGGTGATGGAATTGAATAAAACCATCCAAGACCTAAAAAGGGAAGTAGACACAATAAAGAAAACACAAAGTGAGGCAACGCTGGAGATAGAAACCCTAGGGAAAAAAATCTGGAACCATAGATGCGAGCATCAGCAACAGAATACAAGAGATGGAAGAGAGAATCTCAGGTGCAGAAGATTCCATAGAGAACTTCGGCACAACAATCAAAGAAAATGGAAAATGCATAAAGATCCTAACTCAAAACATCCAGGAAATCCAGGACACAATGAGAAGACGAAACCTATGGATAATAGGAGTACATGAGAATGAAGATTTTCAACTTAAAGGGCTAGCAAATATCTTCAAAAAAATTATAGAGGAAAACTTCCCAAATCTAAAGAAAGAGATGCCCATGAACATACAAGAAGCCTACAGAACTCCAAATAGACTGGACCAGAAAAGAAATTCCTCCTGACACATAATAATCAGAACAAAAAATTCACTAAATAAAGATAGAATATTAAAAGCAGTAAGGAAAAAAAGGTCAAGGAACATATAAAGGCAATCCTATCAGAATTACACTAGATTTTTTACCAGAGACTATGAAAGCCAAAAGAGCCTAGACAGATGTTATATAGACACTAAGAGAGCACAAATGCCAACCCAGGCTACTATACCCAGCCAAACTTTAAATTACCTTAGATGGAGAAACAAAAGTATTCCATGACAGAACCAAATTCACACACTATCTTTCCATGAATCCAGCCCTTCAAAGGATAATAACAGAAAAAAAAAAAAAATACAAGGATGGAAATCATGTCCTAGAAAAAGCAAGAAGGTAATGCCTCAACAAATCTAAAAGAAGACAGCCACAAGAACAGAATGTCAACTTTAACAACAAAAATAATAGGAAGCAACAGTTACTTTCCCTTAATATCTCTTAATATCAATGGATTCATCTCCCCAATGAAAATACATAGACTAACAGACTGGCTACACAAACAGGTCCAACTTTTTGCTGCTTACAGGAAACCCATCTCAGGAAAAATGATAGACAATACCTCAGAAAGAAAGACTGGAAAACAATTTTCCAAGCAAATGGTCTGAAGAAACAAGCTGGAGTAGCCCTTCTAATATCTAATAAAATCGACTTCCAACCTAAAGTCATAAAAAAGACAAGGAGGGGCACTTCATACACATCAAAGGTAAAATCCTCCAAGAGGAACTATCAATTCTGAATATCTGTGCTGCAAATAGAAGGGCAGCCACATTCATTAAAGAAACTTTAGTAAAGCACAAAGCACACATTGCACCTCACACAATAATAGTGGGAGACTTCAATACACCACTTTCACCAATGGACAGATCATTGAAACAGAAACCAAACAGGGACACAGTGAAACTAACAGAAGTGATGAAACTAATGAACTTAACAGATATCTACAGAACATTTTATCCTAAAACAAAAGGATATACCTTCTTCTCAGAACCTCATGGGACCTTCTCCAAAATTGACCATATAATTGGTCACAAAATAGGCTTCAACAGATACAAAAATTTTGAAATTGTCCCATGCATCCTATCAGATCACCATGGACTAAGGCTGATCTTCAATAAAAACATAAATAATAGAAAGCTAACATCCACGTAGAAATTGAACAACACTCTTCTCAATGATACCTTGGTCAAGGAAGGAATAAAGAAAGAAATTAAAGACTTTTTAGAGTTTTTGAAAATGAAGCCACAACATACCCAAACGTATGGGAAACAATGAAAGCATTTCTAAGAGGGAAATTCATAGCTCTGAGTGCCTCCAAAAAGAAACTAGAGAGAGCACACAATAGCAGCTTGACATCACACCTAAAATCTCTAGAACAAAAGGAAGCAAATTCACACAAGAGGAGTAGATGGCAGGAAATAATCAAACTCAGGGGTGAAATCAACCAAGTGTAAACAAGAACTATTCAAAGAATCAACCAAATGAGGAGTTGGTTCTTTGAGAAAATCAACAAGATAGATAAACCCTTAGCCAGACTCACTAGAGGGCATAGGGACAGCATCCTAATTAACAAAATCAGAAATGAAAAGGGAGACATAACAACAGATCCTGAAGAAATCTAAAACACCATCAGATCCATCTACAAAAGGCTATACTCAACGAAACTGGAGAACCTGGATGAAATGGACAATTTTCTAGACCAATAGCATGTACCAAAGTCAAATCAAGATCACGTTAATGATCTAAACAGTCTTATATCACCTAAAGATATAGAAACAGTCATTAATAGTCTCCCAACCAAAAAAAGCCCAGGACCAGATGGATTTAGTGCAGAGTTCTATCAGACCTTCAAAGAAGATCTAATCCCAGTTCTTCCCAAACTATTCCACAAAATAGAAACAGAAGGTACTCTACCCAACTCATTCTATGAAGCCACAATTACTCTGATACCTAAACCACAAAAAGACCCAAAAATGATAGAGAACTTCACACCAATTTCCCTTATGAATATCAATGCAAAAATCCTCAATAAAGTTCTCGCTAACTGAATCCAAGAACACATCAAAACAATCATCCATCCTGACCAAGTAGGTTTTATCCCACGGATGCAGGAATGATTCAATATACGGAAATCCATCATCATAATCCAGTATATAAAGAAACTCAAAGACAAAAACCACATGATCATCTCTTTAGATGCAAAGAAAGCATTTGACAAAATCCAACACCCATTCATGATAAAAGTCTTGGGAAGATCAGGAATTCAAGGCCCATAGATTAACATGAAAAAAGCAATGTATAGCAAACCAGTAGCCAATATCAAAGTAAATGGTGAGAACCTGGAAGCAATTTCACTAAAATCAGGGACTAGACAAGGCTGCCCTCTTTCTTTCTACCTATTCAACATTGTACTTGAAGTCCTAGCCAGAGCAATTTGACAACAAAAGGAGATCAAGGGGATACAAATTGGAAAGGAAAAAGTCAAAATATCACTTTTTTGCAGATGATATGATAGTATATATGTGACCCTAAAAATTCTACCAGAGAACTCCTAAGCCTGACAAACAGCTTCAATGATATAGCTGGATGTAAAATTAACTCAAACAAGTCAATGGCCTTTCTGTACACAAAGGATATACAGGCTGAGAAAGAAATTATGGAAACAACACCCTTCTCAATAGTCACAAATAATATAAAATACCTTGGAGTGACTCTAACTATGGAAGTGAAAGATCTATATGATAAGAACGTCAAGTCTCCGAAGAAAGAAATTAAACAAGATCTCAGAAGATGGAAAGATCTTCCATGTTCATGGATTGGCAGGATCAATATAGTAACAATGGCTATCTTGTCAAAATCAATCTACAGATTCAATGCAATCCCCATCAAATTCCAACTCAATTCTTCATCGAATTAGAATGGGCAATCTGCAAATTCATCTTGAATAACAAAAAACCTAGGATAGTAAAAACTCTTCTCAAGGATAAAAGAACCTCTGGTAGAATCACCATGCCTGACCTAAAACTGTAATAAAGAGCAATGGTGATAAAAACTGCATGGTACTGGTATAGTGACAGACAAGTAGACCAATGGAATAGAATTGAAGACCCAGAAATGAACCCACACACCTATGGTCACTTGTTGTTTGACAAGGGAGCAAAAACCACCCAGTGGAAAAAAGACAGCATTTTCAACAAATGCTGCTGGCACAACTGGTGGTTTTCATGTAGAAGAATGCAAATTGGTCCATTCCTATCTCCTTGTACTAAGATCAAATCTAAGTGGATTAAGGAACTCCACATAAAACCAGAGACACTGAAACTTACAGAGGATAAAGTAGGAAAAAGCCTTAAAGATATGGGTACAGGGGAAATTTTTCTGAATAGAATAGCAATGGCTTGGGCTGTAAGATTGAGAATTGACAAAAGGGACCTCATAAAATTGCAAAGCTTCTGTAAGGCAAAAGACATGGTCAATAAGACAAAAAAGCCACCAACAGATTGGGAAAGGATCTTTACCTATCCTAAATCAGATAGGGGGCTAATATCTAATAGATATAAAGAACTCAAAAAGGTGGACTCCAGAAAATCAAATAACCCCATTAAAAATTGGGGCTCAGAGCTAAACAAAGAATTCTTGCCTGAATAATACTGAATGGCTGAGAAGCACCTGAAAAAATGTTCAACATCCTTATTCATCAGAAAAATGCAAATCAAAACAACCTTGAGATACCACTCACACCAGTCAGAATGACTAAGTTCAAAAATTCAGGTGACAGCAGATGCTGACGAGGATGTGGAGAAGGAGGAACACTCCTCCATTGTTGGTGGGATTGCAAGCTTGTACAACCACTCTGGAAATCAGTCTGGTGGTTCCTCAGAAAATTGGACATAGTACTACGAGAGGATCCTGCAATACCTCTCCTGGGAATATATCCAGAAGATGTTCCAACCAGTAAGAAGGCCTTATTTATAATAGCCAGAAGCAGGAAAGAACCCAGATGCCCCTCAACAAAGGAATGGATACAGAATATGTGGCACATTTACACAATGGAGTACTACTCAGCTATTAAAAAGAATGAATTTATGAAATTCCTAGCCAAATGGATGGACCTGGAGGGCATCATCCTGAGTGAGATAATGCAATCACAAAAGAACTCGCAGGATTTGTTCTCACTGATAAGTGGATATGAGCCCCAAAACTTAGAATACCCAAGATATAAGATACATTTTGCTAAACACATGAAACTCAAGAAGAATGAAGACCAAAGTGTGGACCCTTTGCCCCTTCTTAGAATTGGGAACAAAACACCCATGGAAGGAGTTACAGAGACAAAGTTTGGAGCTGAGACTAAAGGATGGACCATCTAGAGACTACCATATCCGGGGATCCATCCCATAATAAGTTTCCAAACGCTGACACAATTGCATACACTAGCAAGATTTTGCTGAAAGGCCCCAGATATAGCTGTCTCTTGTGAGACTATGCTGGGGCCTAGCAAACAGGTAAGTTGATGCTCACAGTCAGCTATTGGATGGATCACAGGTCCTTCATTGGAGGAGCTAAGGAAAGTACCCAAGGAGGTAAAGGGATCTGCAATCCTATAGGTGGAACAACAATATGAACTAACCAGTAACCCCCGGAGTTCCTGTCTCTAGCTGTATATGAATCAGAAGATGGCCTGGCCCATTGGTTGTACAAACTTTATATGCCGCAGTACAGGGTAACTCTAGGGCCAAGAAGTGGGTATGGGTGGGGGAGTGTGTGGGGTACTTTTGGAATAGCATTGGAAATGTAAATGAAATAAATACCCAATAAAAAATCAGAAATCAAAAAACAAATCCTAATCCCTGGCTTAATTTTAAGTAGGCTCTCATTTGTCTACTCTAGCTACTGTCCAATATGAAATGTATTTTGTTTCATGAAGTAGCTTTAGGTTATTTCTATCAGACACAGAATTGGTAAAGATCTTTTCCCAATCTGTCTGCTGCCATTTTGTCCAATTGACAGTTTCCTTTGGCTTATAGAAGCATTTTAATTTGAGAGATCCCTTTTTAAATAGTTGATCTTAAAGTTGGTGGTCTGCTCAGGAAAATTTCCCCTATGCCTTTGTGGTAGAGTCTCTTTTTCACCTTCTCTTCTATTAATTTTAGTGTATCTGGTTTTATGTGGAGATCCTTGATCCACTTAGACTTGAGATTTGTATAAGGAGATAAGAATAGATCAACTTGCATTCTTCTTTTTTTAATTTTTGTTTTTTAATTTTTTTCTTTATTTACATTTCAAATGTTATCCCCCTTCCCAGTTTCCTTTCTTAAAATCCCCTATTCCTTCACTGCTCCCCCTGCTCCCCAAACCACCCACTCCTGCTTCCTGTCTCTGGTATTCCCCTATATTGGAGCATAGAACCTACACAGAACCAAGGGCCTCTCCTTCCATTCATGACCGAGTAGGCCATCCTCTGCTACATATGCAGCTAGAGACACAAGTTCCACCATGTGTTTTCTTTGATTGGTAGTTTAGTTCCAGGGAGATCTGGGGATACTGATTAGATCATATTGCTGTTCCTCCTATGTGGCTGCAAACCCTTTCAGCTCCTTAGGTACTTTCTATAGATCCTTCATTAGGGACCCTGTGCTCCATCCATAGGATGACTGTGAGCATCCACTTCCATATTTGACAGGCACTGGCAGAGCCTCTCAGGAGAGAGTTATATCAGGCTTTTGTCAACAAGCTCTTGTTGGCATCTGCCATAGTGTCTGGGTTTGGTGGTTGTTTATGTGATGGATACCTAGGTGGGGCAGTCTCTGGATGGTCATTCTTTCCTGGGCATATACCCAGAAGATGATCCAACTTGTAATAAGGACACATGTTCCACTATGTTCATAGCAGCCTTATTTATAATAGCCAGAAGCTAGAAAGAACCCAGATGTCCCTCACCAGAGGAATGGATACAGAAAATGTGGTACATTTACACAATGGAGTACTATGCAGCTATTAAAAACAATGAATTTATGAAATTCTTAGACAAATGGATGGATCTGGAGGATATCATCCTAAAGGAGGTAACGCAATCACAAAAGAACACACATGACATGCACTCACTAATAAGTGGACATTAGCCCAGAAGCTCAGAACACCCAAGATACAATTTGTAAAACACATGAAACACAAGAAGAAGGAAGACCAAAGTGTGGATACTTTGATCCTTCTTAGAAAGGGGAAGAAAATACCCATGGAATTAACTTGCATTCTTTTACATGATAACCTCCAGTTAAACCAGCACCATTTGTTGAAACTGCTGTCTTTTTTCCACTGGATGGTTTTGGCCTCTTGTCAAAGATCAGGGGACCATAGGTGAGTGGGTTTATTTCTGTGTCTTTAATTCTATCTGTTGATCGACCTGTCTGTCTCTTTACCAATATTGTGAGGTATTTATCACTATTGCTCTGTAGTACAGCTTGAGGCCAGGCATAGTAGAAGTTATTTTATTGTTGAATTTGAGAATTGCTCTTTCTATCTCTGTGATGGATTAAGTTGAAATTTTGATGGTGATTTCATTGCCTCTTTAGATTGCTATTTTGCAGAGACCATATCCAGTAAATAGGCAAGGCCCCCAGTTGAGGGATGGGGCACCTACCCATCTTAAAAATTTTTACCTGAGAATTGTTCCTGTCTAAAGGAAATGCAGGGACAAAGAATGGAGAATAAATTGATGGAAAGGCCATTCAGAGACTGCCCCACCTAGAGATCTATCCCATACCATTCCAGACACTATTGGGGATGCTATTGTGCTTGTAGACAGGAGCCTGATACAGCTGTCTCCTGAGAGGGTCTGCCAGAACCTGACAAATATAGAGGTGGATGCTTACAGCCAACCATTAGACTGAGCAGGGTTCCCAGTGGAGGAGTTAGAGAAAGGAGTAAAGGAGCTGAAGGGATTTGCAACCCAATAGGAAAAATAATATTATTTAGCAACCAGACCCCCCAGAGATCCCAGGGACTAAACCACTAACCAGTGAGTACACACAGAGGGACACATGGCTCCAGCTGCATATTTAGCAGAGGATTATCTTAACTGTCATCAATGGGAAGTCCTTGGTCCTGTAAAAACTTGGTGCTCAGCATAGGGTGATGATAGGGTAGGGAGGCAGGAGTAGGGGTGGGAGGCTGGTGATAGCATACTCATAGAGGCAGAGGGGATGGAATGGGAGGTTTGCAGAGAGGACACAGAGAATGGGGATAATATTTGAAATATTAATAAATAAAATAACCAATAAGTAAAAGGTATTTCTAGTTCATCAGATAGCAGTGTTCAACCCTTCAGTATGTTATGTAGATCATCCAAATTATTTTAAATTATAGATAGAAAGGAATTGGAATATGGCCAATTATATATTTCTTGTTTACTTGATATGTGCCAGTACTGTTAGTATAATACCTAACTATTTATTCTCACAATACACTTTAAAGATAAGTATTATTATCTCCCCAAATGTACAGATTTAAAAACCATAACTAAATAATTTGTCAAGTGATATGCTATCAGGAAATGGAAGATCCTGTAATTCAGTTCAACACATATGTATTTCAATATATGTTATACTATATTGCACCAGAGGTTTTGCTAGCAGATAATGGAGACATGCATTTTTATTCTTTCCACTGTGATATAACATCCCATATTAGTTTGCCTGAGATTTTGTGATTTATCTTTTTTATTTCTCACACTTACATAATTCCCACAAATACTGCTTATGGGTTAATAAAATAAGTTGAGTGTATTTTTTCATTGCGTTCAGTATATTGGTAGTGTTTTAAAGACCAGCATAACTCTAGAATGAAATAGAATTACAAATCACAGCCTAAGCTGAAGCATTTAAGAAATACAACTATTCCCTACAAGGATTCATAGCTCAGTTCAATATTTTTTAAAAATCTATATATGCTGCCTTCATCGTTATATATTTCTGTGTTTAAATTCTTTAAGATCCCAGCATTCAGAGCATTCAAAAATATTATTTTATGATTTACTCTACATGAGGTTTAAATGCTTTAAATTTTATTTACAGCTGTAAATTTTTATAAATTTAATATCAATAAAACCTATACACAGCACCTTTTGAAACTCTTGAGGCTTGAACATATTAACATTTAATGTCTTAACAACTAAATTCACCTATATAGAAAGTATGAATTATATTATGGAAAAGTATAAAGGCTATTGAAGTGAGATGGCTTATGGAAGTTGTAGGAGTGGAAAAGTAAAACTTTAATGCATACACTGCACTTTGATTACCAAACTTTATTAATTAGACTATTGAATGATTCTATTTGATTTTTAGGTTTCCAAGAAGTAGCATGGATTCATGATTGAACAGTTACACATAATTTCTTCTATTGTTACTTCAGGTATGAAGATGTATTTAAAACTACAGCATACCTCAATCAAGAGAAAGTAAATTTAATAATATAATAATCTAGGTCTTCTTGTCTTTAAATATTTAACCCCTGGAAATAAATACAACCAGTGTAATGGAAGTTTTGTATATTACAAACTGTATGGGTGAGAGTGGCTGCTAGACCTTCACTTTACAAATAGTTGACTAGAACAGATTTTTTTTTTTGGTATGGATAGTAGAAATGCCAAGAATGTTACATTTATTTTCATAAAGAGCTATTTAATAGAATACCAACAAGATTCTTTTGTTTTTTTAATCCTGAAATAAGTACTTTTTAATGGCAGAAAGTTTGCTACTTAGCAATTTGTATAGCCCTGCACCCTTTGAGGTTAATAGGATACTAAGCTGATTCATCTCTTCTTAAAATAATTAAATTCTATCATTATGGTTCATTTAATTTAGAAAATAGGAACAACGAGAGTGATCTGGTGTCTCGATAAGTCACAAAAAATTATTACATTTGCCCCATGGCTTGTATGTAGAAAAAGAGGAAGTAAGTGTGTTACTTAAATTTTCACGTACTACATATACAAGTTGGTGATTTTATAGATTAAATCCAATGAAAATAAGTTAATTGAAGTATTCATTTTGCTTCTGAATTTTTGAAAAACCTGACTATTCATATCTTGTGAAAAAACTCATATTTTAGGAATATAATTTAGCAGCAATTAGCTGTAAAACATAAGCATATTTCTGAAAGTGGAAGATAATAGACACTAACACTATTTGAAAAAGGTGCTTTAACTGTATTCTTTAAAATACACAATATTATATGAAACCAAATAATGGGGATTTTAGTAAAACAAAATAATTAGCTTATTATGGGGCTAAGTCAATAAATAAAAAGCTACATTTTTAATATACCCTTTTCAAACCAATAACAAATAAAGTGTACACAGCTTTGAAATAAAACGGGGAAGCTTTCTGCTAAAAAAAAAAAATCTATTCTAAAAAATCTCCCTCATTGCAACTGCTCTCATTTCTATGGCTTTATCTTTTTAAATCACTTCTATAATTATAATTGAATTTCATAGTTGTGGAGCAATTATAATTTCATAGTTCTAAAAATAATTTCACATGCAGTTTATCTTCTTGTTCCTTATAGGGACAATTTTATAAAACCACCTGAGATGATTCTACTGCCCTTTGTAGATAAGGAAGTAAGCTAAATGATATGGAATGAAATGCAAAAGGCCCATGCTTATACTTGGTAGGAACAGAAAACATCGGTTTTCTGACTCTCTTACCAACATTCATTATAATCATGGAAATTGTTTATGTAGGTTTCTGGTTCCTCACCAGTAAAATAAATATTTATTCAAGTGATCTTGGTGGTATCTTAAAATTCTCAAACCACACAATTTTATGATTTGACACCACTTAATCCAATATTGTTTTTACTATGTTTCATAATTTCATAGATATTTTGTGGTACATATTTCTAAAATTTGATGTGTATTTCTATAACATATTATACAGAGATTATTTATATACTTTGACATTTTCCCAAATTGATATTTTGTGCATTTGTGCAATATTGTTACCAAGATATTGACATAAAGTGTCAATCTTACTCAGATTTCTCTAATTTTACTAGTACTCAAGAAAGTATCTATGTGTAATCATTATTATTATCTGTTTTACAAATATTTTATTTATTTATTTTTACTTAAGTGAATGAGTATTAATAATAACTGTTTGGGTGATTTCCTATGCTCTCTTTTATTTTCAAATAATTGTAGGATGTTTCTATGCCTCCTCTAACATGTTTATCTCCTGAAAAAGACACAGAGACCTGGTATTTTTATTAACAAGCAGAAAGACTAAACTGGACAGAAATTCATTTATTCTAACCCGCTATGTTATCTAATTCCCATCCACAGGTTCCATGTTACTTACAGTCTGAGTCTTGCCCTGGCTTGCTTTGCTCAATGTGTGCCTTCATGATGAATATGTTGGCAACCTGCCTATTCTGACTTCTCCTGGACCCTCTGCCTCATTACCACCTTTTCTCTTCCTTCCTCTCTCCATGGGATCGAAAGTTCTGCCTTGTCTGCCTAGCCATTGGTCTGATCATCTCTTTATTAACAACCAAAAATAATTGAGAAGCATGCTTTATACAAAACTGATACAGGATATGATTCAATAATTCTGACAATCCTAGCTTCTGAATTGTAACCAGATTTCTGTAAAAAGAAGCCAGCATCTGAATACAAAGTATACAAGAAGAACTCCCAACATGAACATTTTGCCTCCATGTTTGTATGTTAACCGCATACCTTCATGGTGTTTGCTGAAGCCAGAAAAGGATATTAAATCCCCTGGAACTGGCATTTCAGGCTATTATGAGCCTCTGGGTAGCACACTCTGCAGGAAAGTCTTCAATGGGTGAATCTCTCCAGTCTTCATAAGTTAGTATCTATGCATTGATACAAACAATCAAATATTAATTTATATTTTTCTTTTAAATGTTAGATTAATACTGGCTTATAGAATGAGTTCCTTTTTCCCTTTTTCTGGAAAAAAGATTTAAATGGTACAAATTTATATAAACTTGCTAGGATATTTCACTAAAATAATATGTCTCTCTCTTTCTCTCTTTCTCTCTCTCTTTCCCTCCCTCCCTCCCTCCCTCCCTCCCTCCCTCTCTTTCTTTTTCTTTCTGAATAAAAATATTTGGTATAAGTGCAAAAAATAATGTGGGCCTAAATATTACTTCTGGGAGGGATTTTAAAATATTTTAAATAAAATAAAATAATTGTTTTATGATTATGTGATTATTCTGATCATTTACTTCTATGAAGATAATTTTTGGTAGTTTATGACTAAGGGATTAGAAAATTTATGTTACCAAATTTTCTTAGAGTTTCATTGCTGTGAAGTGACATAATCAAGGCAGCTCTTAAAAAGGTAAAATGTAATTGGGGATGGCATATAGTTTCAGACTCTCAGTCCATTATCATCATGGTGGCAAGCATGGAAGTATCTAAGCAGACATGTTACTGGAGAAGGAGAGTTCTACATCTTGATACAACAGCAGCAAGGAATACACTCTTCTACATTGGGCAGAGCTTGAGTAACTAATAGGAGACATTAAAGCAGGTCTACACAGTCACCTACTTCCTCCAACAAGGCTAAACCTGTTCTACCCAGGCCATACCTCCTAATAGTGCCGTTTCCTATGGAACAAGCATATTCAAACTAACATATAAATATAATAGCTAAATATAAAGTTGGCCATAATACCTTCTAATCATTTTAATGGACTTAGGCTTTGCAGTGAAACTTTCTATTTTATCCTAGATTTTCATGATTTCTCTATCTTCTTGACTCCTTTTGTGTTTCCTGTTTGTTCATTTATTTGTTTTGAGACAGGGGTCACCATTGTAGCCTAAACTGACTACAGTGTCTTGGTCTTGGCTACTCTAACTTAATCTCACAAAACCTAGAATTAGAGCAGTGAGACAATATGGTAGGTTTTTGATGTTGTTGTTGTTGCTTTGCTTTGTTTTCTTTTGTTTTTCTCAGTCTTTCTAGAAATTTATGTGCTATTCTTTTAAAAGAAATACATATACCATATCATTGATATCATCTAAATATCATTTGATCCTTTACCTTTAATTAGATAATATCATTGATATTATCTAATCTTCTGTATTCAATTTTGTTTATTTTTCTCTTCATTATTTCTTTCCTTTAATGTATTTTAGATATATTTTGTTCTTTTTGTGTTAGAAGACAGGAATTGAAAACACTCTTCATTTGTATTTTCATAATTTCAGGTTATAATTTCAGGTTTCCTTTTAGTATATCCTCATCTTAACCATTTGATCCTTTACCTTTAATTGTTTTAATTATTTTATTTTTATGTATTTAAGTATAATATTTTACATCATTATATGTGTTATTACAAATCATTTCTCTTGATTTGCTTAGTCATGCTCTGCTTTAATGTTTAATTTATATAATGACTATAATACTAACTTACTTTTCCTTTCTTACAGACCTAGCTTTATTCTATAATGTCCTGATTACATAAATAATATGGTTTCAATATGTTAGGTTTTCTGAGATATGTTATAATCTTCATAAATCATATCCTGGTTAATGAATATTCCAAGTACTTTTAAAATATTATTCTCTTTTTAAGAGATAGAATGTTTTGTATATCAATTAGACATTGCTATTTGATGCTGTGATCTAGCAGTTATTACTTTGTTACCTTATAGCCCTCTATACAAGTTGCTAACAAGGGTTGGAGTATGTGTGTGTGTGTCTTTTATCTTATTTTTTCAGCACAACTAAATTTATGTCTCCTTTTCATTCCAAATTATTAGTTTTTGTTTTCACTTTTCTTTTTTATGGTTTTAGAGCTTTATTGTAGGAAGGCAAGGGGAAAGAGAGAAGATAAAAGAGAGAAAGACAGACCAGTCATGGCCAAGAGGAGAGAAGGGGGAAGGGAAAGAGAGAAAGAGAATTAGAGAGTATGAAAGAGAGGTGAAAGCTTAAAGAGAGAGTAAGAATGTTTTCAATTTTCTTAAGCAGTTTTGTGTGCTGTTTATATACCTAAGAGCTTACTTAAAATTTACTTAAACTGATGGAGTTATGCATATTTTTATCTATAGCCATTTTCTTTGCTCTAAAATCTCCATTGTTATCAATTGATTATATTTTCTCATTCTAGTTTTGATTGTTTTCTTTCTTAGTGTGAGTGGTGATTTTTAATTTCATTATAGTGCTTTTGTTGTCATGCTAGATAACTGTAGATCATATTTGGAGAACAAAGAAAGATTTATTTTTACATTATCTGTATATATGTTTGTATATGTATATATGTATATTCATTACATGAATGTCTGATGGCTGCAGCGGTCCAGGAATGAAAGATGATGGTGAGCAGTATTGTGGGTTTGGGGAACCACACTAGGGTTCTTTGCTGTGGTGGTATATATAAATATATGCTTGGTCCAAGGGAAGCAGTATTATTAAAAGTTATGAACTTGTTCAAGGAAGTGTATCATTGTGTAGGCAGGCTTTGAGAGCTCCTAGTTCTCAAGCTTCATTCAACCTTGGAGAATTATTCTCCTGCCTATCTTGTGATCAAGACATAGGACCCTGTTTCTTCTCTAGTACCTTGTCTGTCTGGATGCTGCCATGCTTCCTGCCATGATGATAATGGACTGAATCTCTGAAACTGTAAGCCAGCCCCAATAAAATGTTGTCCTTTATTTGATTTGCTTTGGTCATGGTATCTCCTCACAACAGTGAAAACCCTAAGATATCTGCAAATAGCAGGAAGTGCTATTTCCAGCCCTGTATTTGGATTTTTAATTTAATAAGTAGACTCCTTCCTTGTCTTAGTATTGCTTTATGTGCTGTGATTTTAAATCATTTTGAATTTTAGAGATTGTTTTTATCATTTGTTCTACTGGTCGTATGTTAACACAGGACACCCAATGTCTCACTTATTATTGGCAAGAGTCATCGGTTTACATCTCTAATCTCTAGGTATCTCTTAGATGATGAAAGTATTTGTTCCACAAAATCTTGTTGGCATTTGCAATAGTGTCTGCATCTGGTGGTAGTTTAAGGGATGGATCACCAGGTGGGGCAGTCTCTGGATGGTCATTCCTTCAGACTCTGCTATGAACTTTGTCTCTGTAACTCCATCCATGGGTATTTTGTTCCCCATTCTAAGAAGGAACTAAGTATCCATATTTTGGTCTTCTTTCTTCTTGAGTTTCATGTGTTTTGTGAATTGCATCTTGTGTATTCCAAGTTTCTGGGCTAATATCCACTTATCAGTGAGTGCATATCATGTGTCTTCTTTTGTGATTGGGTTACCTTACTCAGGATGATATCCTCCAGATTCATCCATTTGCCTAAGAATTTCATAAATTCATTTTCTTAGTAGCTGCGTAGCACTTCATTTTGTAAATGTACCACATTTTCTGTATCCATTCCTCTGTTGAGGGGCATCTGGGTTCTTTCTAGCTTCTGGCTATTATAAATAAGGCTGCTATGAACATAGTGGAGCATGTGTCCTTATTACATGTTGGAGCATCTTCTGGGTATATGTCCAGGAAAGGTATTGCTAGATCTTCTGGTAGTACTATGTCTAATTTTCTGAGGAACTGCCAAACTGATTTCCAGAGTGTTTGTACCAGCTTGCAATCCCACCAGGAATAGAGGAGTGTTCCTCTTTCTCCACATCCTTGCCAGCATCTGCTGTCACCTGAATTTTTGGTCTTAGCCATTCTGACTGGTGTGAGGTGGAATCTCAGGGTTGTTTTGATTTGCATTTCCCTGATGATTAAGGATGTTGAACATTTTTTTAGGTGCTTCTCAGGCATTTGGTATTCCTAAGTTGAAAATTCTTTGTTTAGCTCTATTCCCCATTCCCAGAAACCATTGCTGATGCCAACATGATTTGGCAGACAGGAGCCTGATATATCAGTCTCCTGAGATGCTCTGCCAATGCCTGGCAAATACAGAAGTGGATGTTCACATTTATCCATAGGAAGTAGCACAGGATCCCGAATAAAGGAGCTAGAAATAGTACCCAAGGAGCTGAAGGAGTTTGCAGCCCTATAGAAAGACCAACAATATGAACTAAACAGTATACCCAGAGCTCCCTGCGATTAAACCACCAATCAAAGAAAACACATGGTGGGACTCGTGTCTCTAGCTGCATATGTAGCAGAGGATATCCTAGTTGGGCATCAATGGGAGTACAGGCCCTTCGTCTTGTGAAGGTTCTATGCCCCAGTATAGAGGAATGCCAGGGCCAGGAAGCAGGAGTGTGTGGGTTGGGGAACAGGGGGAGGAGTGAGGGGATAGGAGATTTTAAGAAAGGAAACTGGGAAGGAGGATAACATTTGAAATGTAAATAAAGAAAATATCTAATAAAAAATAATTTAAAAAAAGAAAGCATTTTTTCATCCATGTAAAATATATTTCCTGGAAAGTTTATGTGACATATGTGTAACATTTACATGAGTCTTCCTGCTACTCTGTCTTTGTGTTATAAAGGCAAATGTCATATCCACAGACTTCTAATAAGCTTCTAAGAGTATTTAAATTAAGCACATATATACTTTCTACTTTCTGTCATATCAGCATTGTGTCTCTTGGCAGATCAAGATAATTTATGTTGGTCACAGCATGGAGGCTCCTCAGTCCATGCATTGATTGGGATTTTCATTTTCAGCCCCTATAACTGACCATGGACAGAAAATAAGATTTCAGCTCCATAGGAATTCAATTGGCCATTCAGGATTTTCCCCCTGTTTGGTTTGCATGGTTGAGTCAACATCTGAGTTAAGTAGAGAAATCTTGACACTGTGAACAAAGTATTTTCTCCTCACTGGGTCTATATTTTGGCCAGGTTTTCTTTGCTAATTCAGCAAACCTGCCTGTCTCTGTAATCTAAGTGGGGGATCAAAACTTCAGGCCTTGCAAAAAGAAAAGATCTTGCCTTGAATACTTTTTATCTATGTTTCTGTATATGTTGAACTTGAAATAACTCCCAAATTCTCAGGTCCTGTTTTTTTTTTCCTTTCTTTTTTTCTTTTTTTCTTGTTTTTTTTTTTTTTTTTGAGTTGGGGGGGCAGTGAGTGTGTGTCTTACTAACGTGGAAGGGAAATAATTAATAGAAGTGGGAAAGTTGTAATTATATCTGATCATGTGTTTCAAAACACTGTAGAAGTAGCATATGGGGCCAATTTGTGGAACTTTTGAGAAATCAGCTCAAAATGTTTAAAAATTTGTATTCTAAACATAATTGAAAATTCTGCTTCAAGTTCAGAATGCTGATGGAAATGGAGAGTGTTTTGGGAATCTGACTAGAAGTCATTCATTTAACAAGTTGATAAATAACATGACAATGATTTGTTTATCTTTTAAGACTTTATAAATAGTTATAAGTGTGTACATTGTGTAAGGAACTGGCTTATATAAAAGAGAAAATGTAAAATGTACAAAGACTTCAGGCTGTGGAGTAGTTATTGCTTTTTGCTTTTAGCCAGTACAAGAGTGATAATCAGAAACATAAAGCAATGAAGAAACACACAAAATTGGGATAAGTACACATTAATGGTCACAGTTGCAATTTTTGACCTTTACAACATGCCAGAAAAGGAACAACCTGCAGAGATGCAAAGTTATGTTCATGGTATTAAAACTAACATTATAACCAACAGGAAGCATACACTGTAATCAAGAAAAGTTCAGTGCATGAATGTAAGATCCTTTTTCAGTTCAAGAAAATAAAACAGCAAAAGTGTCATTATATATGACAGCAAAACTTTGAGAAATAACAGAAAACATATTCTCAATTAGACTTTATCAAAATGAAGTTTGGTGCATTAAAAAATACTTTTAAGAAAATAAAGGCCAAATTGTGAGTTAAAAGAAATTACCTTCAAAACATATATTTAACACAGTTCTATTTTCGAGTTTGTAGAGAAAACTCCTAAAACTGAATAGTCAAAATACATACAGTTCAATTAAAAGTAAGAAAAGACCTTATACATATCTCAAATGATGTTATTCAAATGACTACCATAGAATATTTTTCTCCAAATGTAACAAGTAGCATGGAAAGTCACTTCAGAAGAGGAAAGATTTATTTTTGATGACTATTTCAGAAGATTAATTCCTTGGTTGGTTTTCTAAGGTAGAACATTGTAGTAGAAAGGATGGCAAAAGATGGTTTCTTACTTCATGGTTGCTTGAAAGCAAAGAAAATAAGTAAGAGTCCATGGCAAAATATAACTCCAAAGATCTTGTTATGCTTCCCTATTTAGTTTCTCAAAACAGACCCACTTCCCAAAGTATCTCCACTAACTAAGGAACATATCATCAATTTAACACACATAGGAGACAGTCAATTCATTCAATCATTCATTCATGTGACTGTAAGTAAAAATTATATGAAAAGATTAGTGGTATCATTAGTCAGTAAGAGGAGTCAATAAGGTTCCTTTTCCTATCTATAAGATTGAATAATAAAGAAAATAAAAACAGAAAATATCGTTTTAAATATTGAGAAAAAAATTCTCCTTTATTTCTTGGGACACTAAAAGGGCATGTTCCATACAAAAGCTTCTCAGAAATATTTTTTCGGATCAATATTGAAATATCATATGGTCTGACTATCCTAAATCTAAGCTTATATATCCAAAAGGGTCAAAAACAAGATCTCAAAGTGATACTTCAGTGATAACCTTGGTAATACTGGGTAGAATATCAAAAATTACAAAAGTATATATATATATATATATTCCTTAAAATAATCCATAGTTATCTCTACTGTAAAGTATTTTTCAGTTATGAAAAATAAAGTTAAAATAAATGATGTGTGCTATAAACATGAATGGAGTTTTAAAAATACTGTTAACTACAATAAATCAGAAACAGAAATACATATTATGTGATTTGACTTCTATATCTGGCACTGGTAAATTTGTCAAGATGAAAATTATGCTAGAGATTACAAGAACCTAAGGATAGGGAGAACACTATGTATTATTTTCTTCATAAAGTGATAGACATTTTTTCACTTTTTTATTAGATATTTTCTTTATTTACATTTCAAATTTCTTTATTTACTTTCCTAGTTTTCCCTCACTAAATACCCTATCCCCTGCCCTTGCTCTCCAACTTACCTACTCCCATTCCTGGTCCTGACAATCCCCTATACTGGGGCATAGAAACTTCACAAGACCAAGGACCTTTCCTTCCACTGAGGACAGACTTGGCTATCTTCTGCTACATATATAGCTAGAGCTTGGTTTCTGTTAGTAAGATTCTTAGGCTTGCCTTTCACCATCTGGAAATCTCTAGTGTTAGATAGATGTTCTAGCTGTCTCTGGCCGGTGCTTGTTCCTCCTGTGATCCTGTTAGCCTGTGTCAGCACTGCTGGAAGTCCAACTCTCTCCTGAGTCCCAGTGGTCAGAGCTCTTTTTGCAGGCAAGCTCTCCTGTGGCAGGGAAGCTGCGCAGAGGTCTGGGTCTCTGCTCTCCCTCCTGGCTGAGGATGATGGTCCAAAGGGACCCTGTCCAAGAAGTTCTGTTGCTTCTGTGGCTCATGTGCTTTCCTGCTTGGACTGGTGTCTGAGAGACCCCAGGTACAAGGTGGTGCTCTCACCTGAGACCTAGGTTGAGAGACCTCTCAGGAGGTCAACTCTCCTCAGTGATCCTAAGATCCTAGGTGTGCCAGGGCGACTGCTGTGTGGAGAGTTCACTGAATTTCTTCCCAGGATGGAGCTGGGCTGGTGCTAACTGTAATGAGCCACAGTAGCTGGTAGGGTGTGGGTAGGGTGGCAGTTTCCTGTGTCCCTGTTCCTGCTCGCACATGCCATTGTCAGCTGTTTTGGAACAGATGTTTTGTTCCACTCACCAATAATTCCAAGGTCCTGGGTGTGCTAGGGCACCTGTGGCGTGGAAAGTTCTCTAGTGACCATGGGACTGTCTTCAGACTTAGCGCCCAAGGTGGTGCAAGGTTTAGTGATAGAAATTTTGATAAATAGAAAATAGTAGATAGCTACAATGTAGGGAGTAGTTCTGAATTTAAAGTCCTGTTCCCCAGTTATTTCTTTATGTGCAAGTAAAGAAAGCCGTGACCCAGTTGTTGGGCAGTAGGGACAGGTAGGACTTCTGGGTCTCTGGAGGCAGGCAGGGAGATGCAAGGAGGGAGACCGGAGTTCACCATGATTTAGTGAGAGAAGAACTGGACAACCATGTGAGATCTCAAAATGGAGTGGCCACACAGGCTGCTCCTACAGGTGGGTGGTCAGGGGAGTTTAGTAACAGAAAAATAGGGCAGGTATGGGGTATGGAGCTAACAGTATAGATAAGGGTGTGTTTTCCAGGCAGGAGACAACAGCTCCCAGCAATTGTGCCAAGAAGGCAAGTGGAAATTGACCAACTGTGTATCTGTGTCTTTTATCCTAGGATTCAAGGGAAGCTGGGAGGGGGCTTGTAGTGTGGTCTCTTTCTGGAGCTATAGGCAGATAGAGTGTAAGACTACATGCTACATTATACAACATGAATATCATGAAAGCACTAAATATTTGCAAATACAAATTTCTAATTTTGTTTCATATGTGTTGTATAACAATGTGTATTTTATAATAAAATATGTTTAGAAAGGCACTTTGATGAAAAGTGCCATTTTATCGATAGACTAGATCTAGATCAGATTCTATTTCAACAAACCACAGTACAGTAAAGACAAAAAAATTACAGAAAGTTGTTACAGTGACACTTCTAATTCATTAAATACAAAAGATGTAGATTACAATCAGCCAAGAGAGAAGCATACAGAGCAGACTTTGGGAACTATAATAAAACTAAAGCTTCCAATAATTATTCTTTCTCCTTGGGATGAGTACAGTATTACTTTCCCAGCATGAGACTATAAAAATATACCTGAAATATTGCCAGAGTTGGTACTGGTTCTTCATTATAGGAATGTTTGATCATCTTTGGTGTCACCTGCATCCAGATTCTAAGAATATTTTAGATAATATTATGTAAGAAAAACAAAAACAAATACAAAAGAAAAATCAGATGATAAATTTCAAATTGTGTTTTTAATATCTGACTCCTAACAAAGTTCCCAAGCAAGCAAAGGACATTTCTATTAAGTAGTCCATTTGCAGTGCTTTAAAGTTACCTTCTACAATATAATCACAAAGGCTAGTCTGTGTACTTAGGGCAAGGTTAATTTAAGAACGATGCAAATCTTTATAATAGCCCAATGTTCCTGCTTGGTTTTGCCCTCTACTACTTTTCTGATTTATCATGTTTCCTCCATGTTTGTACAAACTCCCCTCTTATTCTGTGAGCCTGCTGAGCATGTGCTTTCATCAGGGCCATTGCTTCTGCTGCTTGGTGCCTACAATCTGCAATAATCTAACCTAGGAGAGCTACATCACTTTAGTTTCTCCATGTCTATGATGAAGTGTTTTCTGATCAATGAGAATTTCCCTAACCAATTATATAAAGTGGAATATTGGTACTCACTAATTCATTATTAACATTTATTAAATTCAAAATATATTCATTGCAATAATTATGTATCTGTTTTTATTTTCTACTGTAATTGAGAATGCTTGAGCAATAACAATTTTTTCATGGTTTTGTTTGTTTACTTTTTTTATATGAGAGGACAGCGAGAAACTGTTTTACTCCCCCTCCCCAAACTCAAGAACAATGAGGTATGGGACCCATTAGATTTTGATGGAGTTTGAATTTTAAATATTCCCCAAATTAACCAGGCATATTGTTGCAGAACTGTGGTCAAAGTTACTAGGGAGGCTGAAGCAAGATGATTACAAGTTCTTCTGCTCTTTCAGCAGCATACATAGCTAAATATCAGATTACAGAACAACAACAACAACAAAAACCTGAAGTAAAGGTGTGGTGGTAGAATATTTTCTGGCATGCATGAAGTCCTCGACATAATCTGTACACCTCCAAATAAGTTCTCCAAAGGACCATATATTAATTGTGTTTTCATCTATAGGACCATTATTAAGAAGACATATACACCTTAGGTGTTATAGCATCCATGAAGGTCTTCAGGAACTGAGAGAACACCACAAAGAATGGTGTACATTTCAATCACTTTCTATTTTTCACTTTTTGCCATGACATGAGTGGTTTTGCTGCAACAAGTGTTCTAAATATCATGTTTATCCTAACTATAGGCCTAAAAACATAGTATGAATTGACACTACTGTAGCTCTCCTAATCTGAAAGAATAGGCAAATCTCTGCTCTTTATAAATTGATTTTACTTCTGGTATTTTAAAGTAGTAGTTAATTAATAGAGACTCTTAAGAACAATAATTGAACATAAAAGTGACAAATGGGGATGGCAACGTTTCTCAGTGGGGAAAAACAATTGTTACAAAGACTAATAATCTGAGTTTCATCCACAGGACTTGAATGATAATACCCAACTGGTTATATTAAGTTATTCACAATTCTCCACAAAAATGTTCACAGACAGACTGAACACACACACACACACACCAAAACAAAAACCAACAAAACAAAAATACAAACAAACAAAAATAATGGCAGTTAAATTTTGGAGATACTAGTAAAGTGATAAGAGAAGCAGAATTATATACTCTTTTGTGGAAAGTGATGTAAGTAACTCAAGAAATAGTAGTAGAGGCAGAGAAATGCAGGGGGCGGGGGAAGAAGAGTAGAGAAATAGAGACCAGCCATGAGTACATGGAGGGGGGAGAATGGGGAGAGACCAGGACCAGGAAAGCAAGGGCAAGAACAAGAAAGAGCAAGTGGGGAGGGGCAAGCAGCCCCTTTTACAGTGGGTCAGGTGTACCTGGCTGTTGCCAGGTAACTGTGGGGCAGAGCTTTGACAAAATGCTCACATTCCCCTGTTTTGGTTTAATTAAAAAAGAAAATATTAGAAGGAGGAGAAGGTAGAACAGGAATAGGGTCATTGTGATATTTAACTACTTCCTGCTGGCATTGGGGAGACGTGACTTTAGGGAACTTGGGAAGCGTTTATGGAGATGTTGGTCTGGTTTTAGGACAGTGGCTGTTTCCTTGTTGTCCAAGGTCTGTGGAATAATATCGGGATAGGTCAAAGAGAATAGGTCAAATAGAAATGTCTATGTCTGTGAGAGGAGACTGGAGCCTCTAGAGGGTACTTCTCTGGGGTTGTCCTAGATATGGGAAGCACCTGGACTTGACAACATTCTCAAACACATATATACATTAACAGTAGAGAATAAGATTAAGTACATTTGGTAAAAAGAATATTTTTTTCTTAGATGTACATTTGAAACTCCGAGGAATCCTACCCTCTGGAATAGGTAGTAAGTGTAAACTTTAGGCTATCAGGCAGTATATGTACTTATCTGGATGGAGTCTATTTGGTCCATGAGAGGTAGGTCTGAGTGAGTTTCCTGTAGCTTATAAGTTTACAAAGTAGGTAACAGAATGAGTTAACAATACAAAAAGTTGTTAAGACGAGCCTTTTGTGAAGCAGAAGGAACAAGAATTTGTGATTATATAGTTAGAGCATAGAGTGGAATATTTTATTAGAATTAGGCAAATTTATAAGAACTCAAACAATGTTAGGACAGTGGGATCGCAAGAAGAGGAAATATGAAGCTTTTAATCAGCGAAAACTGAGTTTAGGTAAGGAAGTAACAGATTACATCTGTGAAAGCTTACATCTGAACTAGTTGCTAGAAGCAAGTTTAGGGAAGGAGTTATGTCTGTTTCTTAGCTGTCAAGCTACAGTTGCCTTGGTTGTCAGTAGAATCAGAAATCTGAGGAAGAATAAATTATAATCTAGTAGTCATATATTATTTTAAAAATGACAGAGTTCAGTAGTAGGCCAAACATTTCCGTATGGTTTCTGTGGTCTCCAAGGCAACTTGGGCAGAGTCTGGTTTGTAGCCCAGAAGAGGAAGAGCCTTTTTCTCTGTGGAATGATTACGTGTGACATGAGAAATTACTTTCCTTGATTTAGATAAGTCATTTGACTCTGAGGGAATCTAGTTTTGTCTATTGTGTTTCTCAGTGCTTATTCTATCACAATCCAAGCAGCCTCTTGAAGCTGTGTCTATATCTTTGGAGACCTTGTGGGGTAAACTGTTAAAGACTTTGGGAGATTCTGTCTGTTATAAACTTAAATATATTAATAATTATCAGACTTCTGACAACATTGAGGGCTATATTGTTTGGTTATGTCTGAATAGAGTACACCATAATTTAATGGCGGTAGTAAAAACCATTATTTATCAAGACAGGATAAAAATGAAAATCTTAAGTAACTTTGACAGGTTGTATAAGTAGAGAAAAACACATTTTGTATTAGCAGAGAAACATTTGCCTTTGTATTAATAAATAAACACTTAGCTCAGAGGTGGTATAGACCAGAATGGAAAGAATTAGAGAGCTAACAACTGTGTCATGAATCCATGACAACAGAAAGTATGGCCAGGTGGATTGAGGCATATGACACAAGTGTGAAGCTGTCTTGGCTCTGGGCTTTTTGACCGGCACCCAGTGTGGAGGCCAAGGTAAATTGTAGAGCCTGGAAAGCTCATGACCCAATCCCTGTTTGAGCTGGAAATTTTTGACCCACAACCTGGAAAAAGGATGCTGTGTAGGCAAAGGCAGAGGTGGAGGCAGCTCCAGCTGCCAGATGAGGAACAGAATAGTTGGAGCCCATGGCACACAGGGCAACCCACAACTCATGTTAGTCTGTGGAGCAAGGGACAGGTGCGTGTGCATGCCCTGTCACTTCTCTTCTTTTCATGGACAGCTGAGTCCATGGTGAGTGAGAAAAAGAAAGCACCTGAAGTAGTGTGTTCCGTATCCCAGCAACATGCACACTATACTTGTGGGAAAAGACAAAGATAGATAGAGAGGGAGAGAAAGAAGGGCTCCCTTGCACATGTGGTAAAAGCAAGTCCCAGCAGACAGTGTTCCTGGCAGGACACAAGGGGTAGGGCCAGACCTGCTTTTCCCATGAAAAACTGGGAGCAGAGCTAACAATCAAATGTAAGAGGGCAGAGGGCAGAGGGCAGTAGACAGAGTCCCTGGCAGGGAACAGAGTCAGACATGCTTTTACCACAGCAAACCAGCAGTGACTGCAGCAACAGGCAGGAGTGAGCAAATGAGGGAGGGAGGAAGGGGAAGCCTATGCTACACCACAGATCACTACTTTAGTGGTCATGTAGAGATATTGCTTTCTGCTTACTGTGAATTAGACCAAGATATCCCAGTAAGTAGGGACAAGGTGACAAATACTGATCCCTGGATGAGAGAGTAGGGCTATTAACTGCCCCTACCCGTATCCTGAGGGCACTATCCATAACCACAGAGATTCTAACACAGGTCCTCACATGGTGGGCTGGGGCTAAGCTTACAGCCAGTGCCCCTAGTTACAGAGAACAGTTAACCTGGACCCACGGATTTCTTGGCAGTGAGAAACTGTCTCAAAGGAGAGAGGAAAATCTCACCCAAGGGAAAAAGTCCTAGAACGAGGGTTAGTGAAAACACTGAATGTCTCCATCCTCAATGGCAGCACAGGGGTAGCTGTGAGCTTAAGAACTCTCACCTGGGACCATGTGGACATTTACTCTGATCAGTGGTGGGAGGGGACTTACTAGTTCTCTAAAGTTTGGGCTAGCAAGCATTGGCTCTCCATGTGAGAGCAGGGGGCATGCAAACCTGAGGAGTTTCTAAATCTGAGTCTCAGTACCATATGATGGGTTTATAAAAAATCTAAAGAGAGGAGGGATATGTTTTATGGATGTGTGGTGAGGTTATGGGAGAAGTACCACTTCTGTGTTGGTAGTTCTGGGTTCTATAAAACAGCAGACTGAGCAAGCCATGTGGGCAAGCCAGTAAGCTACACACTTGCATGGCAACTATATTAGCACCTGCTTCTAGGTTCCTGTCCTGTTTGAGTTTCTACCCTTACTGCTTTTCAAGATGAAATGTTATTTGCAGCTGTGAGTAAAATAAACCCCTTTCCTGTTAAGTTGCTTTTGGTCATGATGTTTTATCACAGCAATCATAACATTAAATTGCACAGGTTGTAAATAACCTTAGTTTTGTCTATTGTTGCTTTCCTATCTTGGGTAAGCAGACATTTCTTCAAGTCTCCCAAGGAAGAGTGTCACACAACAATAGGGTTGGTAGAAATTTCTCATTATTTAAGAAATTTACAAATAAGAAGTACATAGTAGAAATTTAGGATATATTTGGGATTGTGGAATTTTGACACAGGGTGCCATATGACTATCCACTAATTAAAACCCCAGGCACAGAATCCTTCATTATCATCTTTGATAGATGATTCACAATGTCACTACTTTCTACTTAAAGAAGTAATATTTTCTATAGTGACATCTTTTGAAAAGTATTTTGAAACAAATCTATCATCTGTTTCCCTCCTTATAACAGTGTGTGTGTGTGTTTAGTGTCCTATGAAATTGTGATTTGAAGAAAACTTTAGACCAATTATAGAAGAAAAAAGACAAATTTTATTATAATCACAATAAATTAAATGTCTAATAGTTTAATTACCACAACAATGATTAAGGAATGATTGCTAAATTTGTATTTTAAAAGACACATTAAAGTAAAACTAAAGTGAATTTTACTTCAGTGAGGAAAATAAAAACTTGATAAATAAGTTACAAGATTTCAGTAAATGGTATGAAAAGATAAAATTCCAAATATAATACTAAGTAAATTTAAGACCAAAAGCTTTTGAACAACATCTGAAATAGTCAACATAGTCAACTGTAAGTTGCCTAGGTAGAGTTTCATTCTGCAATAAAGGCAAATTCTTTCCAAGAAGGCTTATCAAGCAACTCTTTACCCGTGTTCTGTAAATATTCTCTTGCCCAACAGATATTTTGCTATTGTTGATATAATGCATGCAAAGAAATATTCAAAATATCTCAAGGGAAAAAATTAGATGAAAGGCAGATGGCAGAGAAAAAAGAGCCATACACCTATATGAAAAGCAAAAAACTTCAAGATCATGTTGACTTAAAATGCTTATAGCCAAGGCAGATGTATGAAGTGGAAAAAACTATTCACTTATGAAATTTAAAGTTCTGGGCTTTGCCAATCCAAAGCAAGGTATTAATCTTGATATCTGTCTGTGCCTCTTTCTCCTACCTTGAAATCTGAAAGGAATTTTGATCCACATTTTTGGGCAAGAAGCTTTTTGACTGCAATGTTTTGCTTGTGTGTACATTCTAAGACAACTTACTAAGTAGGTTTCCTCCTTTCATTTGTGGGTTCCCAGGATCAAACATTTGTTTACACTTGGCAATAAATATTCCTATCAACTGAGTCAGCTGAATAGCTTTTTGGGCAATTTTATAATGTATTACCATTAGCAGGGCATCAGGATTTGCTTGCCAACATGGACACAATTCCTCCAAGATCATACCTTTTGATACTTCCAACAGAATTCCGGCTGTATACCAAACATTTAAATATATTAAACTGTGGGGGCTATTCTCATTCAAAACACTATACTGAGAGAAAAGTGCCATGACAAAAGAAACCAATGGAAGTAAGAGGACAGTTTTTGCCTTGTGGTTCCAGAGGGATAAAATTCTATCATGGTGTCTTAGCATAGCAGAAATTAGCAGACATGGGAGCAGGAGTGCTGAGAGATCATATCTTTAATTATACTTGTTAATCAGAGACAGAAAACTGGAATTGAGGTGAAGCTATGTACTGTCAACCCCACCCACTGGTGACATACTTCTTTCAGCAAAGTTGGGCCATTTACTAAAAGATTGCTAAAAACTGGGAATCAAGTTTTTAAATATCTTAGCCCATATTGGAGTGGGTATCCCCATGAAAAATGCCACATATGTCTTTTACAATGAAACTTGTCAAACAATAACATGGGAAAAATTTGAAGGCTTAGACCTTCAGAAAATGAGCGAGAAGGCTGAGTTCATCAGGGAACACATAACTAGGCTTTGTTCACTACTCAAAGAAAAATAGGTTGGAAAGAAGGAAAACAAAAGTTAGGACTAAGAAAAGCAGGCAAACAGCATGGTAGACCATCTTCAGTGCTACCTGATGGAAACACAGCAAGCAACTGGACTAAGGAGGGTCTTCTTGGAAACAAAAACTATGTTGCCTCATTAAAGAGATAATTATGAGCCGGGCGTGGTGGCGCACGCCTTTAATCCCAGCACTCGGGAGGCAGAGGCAGGCGGATTTCTGAGTTCGAGGCCAGCCTGGTCTACAAAGTGAGTTCCAGGACAGCCAGGGCTATACAGAGAAACCCTGTCTCGAAAAAACAAAAAAACAAAAAAACAAACAAACAAAAAAAAACAAAACAAAACAAAAGAGATAATTATTATTCTCTTCTCCTTAACATGTCTTATGGTGAATCAGAATTCCTGGGAATAGGGGAGCTCCAGACCAGGTAGTAGAACAATATAGCTGGATTAACTTTTAAAAACAGGAAATGACAATTTGCAATATTTTTGGTAGTTGGGAATGTCAGGTCTCTCTATTCAAACAGAGAAGTAAATCTCAAGTTCTATGTTTTTAAGCAGGATGAAGTAGTTTTGCCTTAATGCGCCTCAAAAAACGTTAGATACTTCCCTCTTTTTATGTGAAAATGTAAATTCTCAGGTGTGTCTATTCTAATGTTTACTCTTCTACTATTACAGAAGAAATCAAAAGTAGGCTTCAAAGTGTTTACCAAATCTGAGGATGTCATAACAATACATCAAGGAAACAAAAGTTAAAACAATAATATATAGAAAAAACACAATAATAATTTTAATTATTAATATTAGCTATTAAAAAGCAACAAGTAGAGAACATTAAAATACATATTTGCAAACTCTATAATGAATTAAAATTTATGCTGTAATTTAAAAAAAAACAACAAACAAGTTTTTTTAGGACAAAAATACTGTTATCATTAATACCAGGGAAAACATTGGTTAAAGTATTGCTGGTCTGAGAGAAACAAAAGAAGTAACCTCTTTCCACCAGGAAATGAACCAAAGTACCTGTCAGCTCAAGATACCACAGCAAATCATAGGAGCTGTGTTCCTTTGGTCAGGCCGGAGCAGGTACCAAACAGGCAAGAAAATTATGTATTTGTGATCTTATACATGCATCAGAAGGAAATGCAACATTGGATCTGGTCACAGATACCTCTCTTACATTATAACCAAAAGTTGAATATATAAGTTAATCACTTGTGTGTATGGTCCCTTACCTTCAAGGACAGTAGGAATAAACTTGGAAAGAAGTGGACTAACTTCTCAAGGGCTTATTGTATATCCATATATAGTAGATGGGGACAGCCAGGAAGAAATAAAAATCATGACAAATGTGAAAAAGGAGATGCAAATTGAAGCAGAAGATAGAATTTCTCAATAGTTAATTCATTACATCAAGGGAAATGCTGTTCTTGAAGAATGAACAGGGACTTTTGGAAGTACTGGAAAATGTGTGTTCTGATGAACAAATAATCAGAGACCCAAATTAATGGTACAAATGAATTGTGTGGACATAGAAGAGTTGGTAGACACAGGAACTGATGTTAGTACACTTTCTCAAAAGTCATGGGATCAAGATTGGCCACTTCAGAAGATTTACACAAAATTTATAAGTATTGGTAAATTATAGTGAATAAGACAGTGTTCTATGGATTACTGTTGTGGGACCAGAAGGGCAAACAGGTAAGTTAAAACTTTACGTCAGGACACAATATGAACTTATGAGGAAGATATCTTTTACAACAATGGATTACTCAAATTAATATTACTACAATTCCAGGGACAGCCAATGAGGAAATAAGGGGTGATATGATGGTTAATCCTAAAGAAAGTTTTGATACAGGTGATACAAAACAATCCAAAGATATGCTCATGGTTAAAAATCAGGATAAGCAGATATAGAAAGAGCCAAATGTAACTGTAAAAGAAATACTTATTACACAGAAAGGGAGAGTAAAAGTCCCCAGGGACAGACAATTCTTTACTAAAGACATGCATATATTAATTTGCTTTACATAGTGATGGTAAGCTCAACTTGTGGTAATACAGCCATAGAGAAACTTGCCAAAGAACTGTTCCTGGAGTTCCTATGGCAGCTTGCCACTTTTATGGCCTTGGTTCAGGGTGGTTGGTGAGTCTGGTGGTTTCATAAGTATTGAACTACAGCTGCTGGTTTGTGCCTGGTGACTGCCTGCAGAGAGAACTGTACTGAAGTAGCTAGTTTGCCCCTGTTGTCTGCCTGCAGAAAAGACTGGCCTGTAGCTCCTGGTTTATGCCTGGTATCTGATTCCCTAGATGACTGGTCTGCAGCTGCTAAGTCTCATTTGGTATTTGCTATGGAACTTTTCATTTCCACTACCTCTGCTGGGTGGTGGGCTAGAGGAGAGGTTAAAGCCTTATTGGTGGCACATGCCTTTAATCCCAGCACTCCGGAGTCAGAGGCAGGTGGATTTCTGAGTTCGAGGCCAGCCTGGTCTACAAAGTGAGTTCCAGGATATCCAGGGCTATCAGAAACCCTGTCTCGAAAAACAACAACAACAACAACAAAAAAGTAGGTTGCAAAAAATGTATGCCTATATTTTATATGAGTGGCTGACCCCTGCATGGTGCTTGTTCTGCAGAATAAATGCTCTTTGAATACTATTTGAGTCTGAGTTCTTCCTTCAACAATCTTCAGACCCTTACACAACAAGCAAAAATCCCCACCCACTGAGATTTAGAACAACAGAGTCACTGAGAAGGGACATTCTCCAAACTGTTCACCTACATGCAGGCTGTGCAGTGTGCTCCAGGTTCTCAGCTTTTGTGAGTTTTCATCCATGCTGGAGAGGGCATTGGTCATGCAGCTGTCTCTGAGACATTTCTACTTCTATAAGAAACTCCAGTAACACTTATTGGCTTAACAAATTAGAATTTGGATGCTGTCTGTACTTTAGTTTGCTTTGTACTTCTATTCTGAAGTAAGTAGACATGCCAGGTTAAATTATTGAGCCTGCTTTATTTCTGATGATGTTTTAATACAACCACATGTCTCTACACTCTCAATTTACACAAGCAAATTTATATGGTGGCTCCTTTTCTCTTCCTGAGAGTAAATCATTGATCAGTCAGTTCTGAATAAGTAGTACATGATCTCAGCCCTCTTGCTAAAGGGACCAACCAGCTTAAATAATAGGCATTTATTTCCTGAAACTTAAAGATGCTATATCTAAGAACATCATATGACTCTTGGTAAAGATTAAGTTTCTGGACCTAATTTATTTCTGTTTGGTCACATAACAGAGAAAAGTTTAGTTTAGTTAGTTTGTTTTTTATTGTTGTTGTTATTGTTTTCTTTTGGTTTTTAAGAGTATTGCCTTTTCCTGATGACTAAGGATGTTGAACATTTTTTTTTTTTTTTTAGGTGCTTCTCAGCCATTTGGTATTCCTGAGTTGAGAATTTTTTGTTTAGCTCTGAACCCCATTTTTAATCCGGTTATTTGTTTCTCTGGAGTCTAACTTCTTGAGTTCTTTGTATATATTGCATATTATCCCTCTATTGGATGTAGGATTAGTGAAGATCTTTTCCCAATCTATCAGTGCCCTTTTTGTCTTCTTGACAGTGTTCTTTGCCTTACAGAAGCTTTGCAATTTTATGAGGTCCAATTTGTCTATTCTTGATATTATATCACAAGCCATTGGTGTTCTGTTCAGGAATTATTCTCCTGTGCTCATATGTTCAAGGCTGTGCTCATATGTTCAAGGCTCTTCCCCACTTTCTCTTTTATAAGTTTCAGTCTATCTGGTTTTATGTGAAGGTCCTTGATCCACTTGGACTTTAGCTTTGTACAAGGAGATAAGAATTTGCCTTCTTCTACATGCTAACCGCCAGGTGAGCCAGCACCCAAAAAGCACACATGGTGGGACTCATGGCTGCAACTGCATATGCAGCAGAGGATGGCCTAGTTGGACATTAATGGGAGGATAGGCCTTTTGTCCCATGAAGGCTCTATGCCCCAGTGTAGGGGAATTCCAGGGCCAGGAAGCAGGAATGTGTGGGTTGGTGAGCAGGGGGAGGGGAGAGGGGATATGAGGAGGGTGGGTTTTTTGGGGGGGAAACATGTAAAGGACATAATATTTGAAATGTAATTTAAAAAATATCCAATAAAATAAGAGTGTTGTAAATGGAATTATAAATTCTAGCTACCCCGTATAAAAGACACACAACCCAAGTATTCTATTTACAAACTGTAAAGCTAGATTGGGCAAGTTTTGTAGCTATTCTATTTAACTTATACCCCAGCCATGTGTCCCTTGTTACTTTTTGTCTTTCCTGGACATTTGCTTGTGGTCCACCTCGTCTCATCAAAGTGTCCACCTTTATCTGACTCCTTCCTCTTTTTTTCTCTCTACCTGTGACCCCCCTAGCTATGTAAGTGAAAAACTACCTACCTCTATCTACTGTCCAATCACAGACTTATTTGCTTGCGTACCAATTAAACTTGGGGAGTAAAGTTTTTGCCTACAGAATCTGGTATATGTGAGAATTTCCTCTTCCGTGTGTGTGTGTGGGGGAATCAAAACTTGGGGGGAGAATTTATCATTCAAATGTATAGCAACACTAGACCAACTGTTTATAAGCACAAATTATATTACTGTATTTATTGGTCAAGGGCACTTTTCTTATCTCACCTGACATAATTATTTCCCAAAAGTTTCATCTCTTAATATTACAACTTGAGGAATTAAAAATATTAGAAAATAATTTTACCAAAAAAACCCTAGATTTAATAGCTAATACTCCAATGATAACACAAATTTGAAATAAAATACTAAAATTTCTTTCTGATTTAAAACAAACTTAATGACAATTATATAATTTCTTTTTTGAAATATATTTTCATTTCTCAATATAAGCCATTGTAACAAAAGCTCATAAACAAAAGTGAAAAAATATTTCAAAAAAGATGTGGAACAAATACAAGTAACAAATAAAACCAGTTAAGTTCTTTATTATTATACAATTATCCATTTCTATAAGCATAAATGATTAAATATTCCAATAAAAAGATAATTATTGAAGTTAAAATGGCAGGAAAAATATACAATATACTTATTAAGAAAACTAAAAATATAATGACACTAACATAAACAAAGGGAATAATGAAAATGGCATGCTAGTAGGAAGATGCAATAATTTAAATATATTAAAAGTATCCTTTCAAATACATGAAACAAAACTTATTATTCAAGATATTATTAAATCCACTATTTATGCGGATATTTAATTTAACTCTCTAAAGTAACCATTAAATGGCATTTTTTTTTTATCCAGGCACAAGATCAGGTTATTTTGGATCATAATACACACTCCAACTATCCAACCATTGTAACTACAGCAGAAAAAAATTCAGTGGTAGCCTGTGTATAATAATAAAGCTATTGACACATGTTAGTGGGGACCTCACATTCTTCACCTGAGACTTCAGTTTTCATTACCTCCTATAAATTCTACCGGACATGGAAGATGATGTATTATAAGTGATACATTAACTGAAAATAGAAACATATGGTATACAGCTTTCATGTGGTTGTAGTAGAGTAGAATTTTGCTTTAGCTGTTTTGGTTTCATCCAAAGCTCCTATAAGTACTCCCTCACCTGTGTTCTGTAAGAAAGTTGAATATGTTCCTTAGAGTTACCAAGTTGCTCTTTGTTGAAACTGAACTTGATCTATCATTGGTACCCATCTGAGGTAGATAGCCATTTAGTTGCATCTCCCCAGAAAAAGTTAACACAATACTAATGGAAATTTTTAAGTTAGTATTAGAAAGTGTATTGAAAAAAATGTGTTAATTGGTATAAGCTTAAAACTGTATCATGTGTTTGCAACTTAGAATCTACTTCCAAAGCTACATAAAATTATGAAAATGATGATTATTAATCTCAAAATGCTTCAACAAATTTCAAAAATCACAAGTTATTTACTATCTATTCTGAAAGTGCAGCAAAATTAAATAGAAACCATATAAGCAATCTTTCAAAAATTACCAAATGTTTGATGAGTTTAGTACACATTTTCAAATAATCCTTCATCAAACATATAAGTAATTGTATAATTTGAATAAAAATAGCATAGCAGGATTGTATGTTAATACATTTTTATGAACAGAATTAAAACAAAATTTAAATCAAATATCTGATGTTGCTAAACTCAAGTAAAATGAGCCAATTTAAGCCATATTAAAGTATAAAGCAGGTGTATTGGTAAGTAACACTTGGGCAAACTCATCAACCATATAGGAAGGGGTCAGTGAAGTCTTTTTGCAAAGGGGGAAGGTGGAGAGTGGTAAGAGAAAGAAAGCCTGCCTGCAGAGAAAGAAGTGAGAGGAAGAGAGAGAAAGAGAGAGGGGGTGAATAATGGAGGGAGGGAGGGAGAGAAGGAGAGAGAGAGAGAGAGAGAGAGAGAGAGAGAGAGAGAGAGAGAGAGAGAGAATATCTGGATTAAATATGGTAGAGCTGCTGGGGGGTAATCTCAGCTCCTTGGCTGGAAAGTTTAGGGCAGAGAGCAGGTTATACCACCCATGCTCTGTAACAGGTAGAGACTGAGGGATGCTGTGAGAACCTGGAGGCTAGGTCAGCTTTGGTATGTTAAATAGGCAACTCAATGGATTGTTCTTTGTCTGAAATCCAACAATATCATCAAGTTAAAATAAAATGACATAAAAAGAAAAATACCTAAATTATGATTTATTTATCAATGAAATATGAATTTAGCATATGATATACTTAATATATTTCTGCACAGTTAAGAAAAATATGACTATAGCAATAGACAAAATAAGAGAAAATAGCAAAACTCATCCAGAATTCGTATTATAAAATCAAGAGATTGACAACTTAATGGTCTATTAGGAAACAGGCCTACTTTTTTGCCAGATTCTATAGCCTCAATCAAGTCACATCTCCCTGTACCTAGCTGTCTCTGGGATGGAGAGTTAAGAAGGAGTCTGTACTGTCAATTGACAGCTCTTGATTAATGATAAAAGACTACTCTGTAGTCCTTATCAGGTATGCTATGCTGTACTGAATATTGTCATATGAAATTTTCTCTCATCCATAAAAAGTAATATATAGACCTTACCATACCTTTATTCAGGGGATTTGTTTGAGACTGTTCTGGGAAACTGCTCATGGAGATTTGTTTTGGGGATAAAGGATATTCTCTGAAGTAAATCATCTGGCAATTCCCTGCTCTGCCTCTCAGGACAGCTATCTCTCTCAACCTTTGAACCTCTGTCTTATTCTGAATTTTTCTTGATTATTTTAAAAACTACTATTCTCTCATTTATTACATTGTGACCATAGTTTGCACTTCCTCCCCTCATCCCTCCCTCCCTCCCTCCTGCCTTCCCTGTCCCCCTGGTCCCCTTCTTTCTTCTACTCAGGAAAGAGCAGGCCTCCCAGGAATATCAACCAAACAGCACATAACAAGCTACAATAAGACCAGGCACATACCATTATATCATGGCCAGAAAAGGCAAACCAGTAAGGAGGTAAGGGTCCCACAATTAGACAAAAATTCAGGAACAGCACCTCCTTCCCTGATTTCTATTGTTAGGGTTTCCACCAAGAGTATTCACTCTTAATGAAGCTATTTTCTAAACTGCAAAGGGCAGTGTCTACTTACTGTTAAAGCCAAAAGCCACATTGTGTTTAGATTTCTCACTGTATTGTATAGTTTCTGTCTAATGTTTTCCTTTTCATCTTGAAATATGATCATTCTAAGAAACTTCATTGAAGGAAATTATGTATCAGTTTTCTTTTCAGGATGAGTGTATATTCTATGCCTTATGCTTATCAATAATACCTGGAGCTCTTTTCCATTTGTTTTGTAAGAAATAATGTGCATGCACTATCTACTACTTGTCGTATTAGCCATAGTACATGCACTAAATTAAGTAAAACTAATAAATATGAGGATTGAAAAAATAGGTCAATTATTATTCATAGAAATTAAAATATAGTGTACCATAATATTTTTAATAGTTTAGGAAATCTGCTTTAAGAAATATAATAAAGGATCCAAAATACTTCTACACAGAGGATTACTAAATATTATAGGAAGAATTTTAAAAATTGCCATATAACAAATACTTCAGTTCCCTTATTTCATAGAGTTATGGTATATGTATATGATAGAAAGTCATAAATATACCTTAGAGTTTGGATTTATACTGACTGTAGGCTTATGTATCTTCTTAAATTGATATAGAAAATCAATTAACTACACAAAGCAAAGATAATTTAGTCAGTTACTTTTATTTCTGAATTCTTAATTTATTAACTATCACTTTATCCAAGCAATAAGATTCCATTCAATATCTATTATTTTTATGTGGTTAGTCTGCAAATCTCGTTCTTTATATATTGACTGAATGCTAAAAAGATTCATTTTATCAAACATGCCTAAGAATATATGTTATTGATAGCTATTTTTATAATTCTGTTTATTATTTCACTGAACATTTTATATAAATTGGCACTTACCATGGCTTTTAGTTCATTAAAATTTTAAAAGATCTCACATTTGTTATAGTGAGTATTATTCAATAATATTTCAAATAAAGGGGGCTTGTATGTATTCATGTATAAATATTATTACATTTAATAGCTAGTGTTAGCTTGTTTCTCTATTTCAGTTTACAAAAACTATGTATATTTTAAAGATTTATATATGATAGAAAGATTTTGTTTGTTTGTTTGTTTGTTTGTTTGTTTTTTGAGACAGGGTTTCTCTGTGTATCTCTGGCTGTCCTGGAACTCACTCTGTAGACCAGGCTGGCTTGAAACTCAGAAATCCACCTGCCTCTGCCTCCCAAGTGCTCGGATTAAAAGAGTGTGCCAGCACTGCCTGGCTAAAAACTATGTATATTTTAAAGATTTATGTATGATCGAAAGATTTTCAGAGCACAAAGTATCTTACCAGATAGTGAAATATTGAACAAGAGAGTTATATCTAGGAGTAAAATATAATCTCATGTAATTAATTCCTTTTTAACGCTGGTATATATATACAAGGGGAATACAAACATCAATACCAATTTTGCTTATTACCAAGCTTTAAAAAACTTAGAATCAGACAAAAATTAGTTTTATAATTAAATGTGGATATAGTTTTCACACATGGCTTAAATAGTTAAATAGACAGTCAATAGTTTAAACACTTCAGTATATGCATAACAATAAATGAAAAATACTATACATTCATATAGTCTTAATGTGAAGAAAACACTCTAAGAAAGGCTATTATCACCTTTAAATTTAAAAAAATCATTGCTATTAACATACTACTGACAATGTAGTTTCAGATAGAAGTGTAAAATTTAACAATTTCCTTGATTAAGAAAAGAATACTTCACAGACAGCTATTGGATGTATCACAGGGCCCCCAATGGAGGAGCTAGAGAAAGTACCCAAGGAGCTGAAGGGATCTGCAACCCTATAGGTGAAACAACAATATGAACTAACCAATACACCCCCAGGAGCTCATGTCTCTAGCTGCATATGAATCAGAAGATGGCCTAGTCGGCCATCAGTGGAAAGAGAGGCCCATTGGATGTGCAAACTTTATATGCCCCAGTACAGGGGAACGCCAGGGCCAAGAAGTGGGAGTGGGTGGTTAGGGGAGTGGGTGGGAGGGTATGGGGGACTTTTGGTATAGCATTTGAAATGTAAATGAAATAAATACCCAATTAAAAAAAAGAAAAAAAAAAGAAAAGAGTTTGCACTTTAAAACAAAAGTCAGCTTCCTACAGTTAATATACTGGACATAAAATATTAATCCATGTAATGAAATAAGGAATAAGGTTCTAAAATTTTACCTGATCTGGTAGATCACAAGTAAGCCTGTCACGCTTTAATGGAAGACAGTAGAAGTTCAAGTCATAAAAATAGAACAGCTTATATACAACAATTTTTACCACTGTGAATGAGCTTTTCTGTAAAGAAGCAGTGTCTTCAAAGACTAACTGCTTACAATTACTGAAGAGGTTGGAATGTTACAGGTACAGAGCCTAATTACCTTATTTGGGGTTAGCTGTAGTCCCACAAATAGCCATTCTTTCCTGAATTCTGTATCAGAACCAACATTCTGTTACTAATAGATAAAATTCCTTTGAAATCTATTAACGTAGTAGACCACTAGCTTCCAACAACCCCAAAGCTAACAGTGCTATCAAATAGCCTCGGATGCCTGGAGGACCAAGTCTTCCACCTTCCTTGTAGTAACCACCTCTGATGTACCCACCAAGGTATTTTCAATTTGATTTATGACTTGCTATGTTCTGTAACACTATAAAACTTCATGAAGCTGCTTCCATTTTGGAACATTGAGTTTGAGTTAACTTAAATCTGTGTTCCCTGGCCATAGTTACTCAAAGGTGCTACAGAATAAATGATCTTTTATTCACTTTAAGGTGAAAGCTCTTTCTTTTGCATTAAAACAATGTCTGGGTTTTACATTTAACTTCAAGGGTTCCTGGTTACACTAGAAAGGTAAACAGCAGCATTGTCATTCCTAAGGATTTAAGTTAGCATGGGAAAAGGGGGAGGTGTCTGGTCTTTGTTGAGGTCTATAAAGGCAAATATATTTCTCCTTGTTAAAATAATAGAATCTAGCGCCCATCTGACATTCCAAGCTTCCCAAAAAATTATTACAGTGTTTGACCTCTGTAAGGTATAATCCAGCTAGCCCTGTCAATCACCTTGCCAAGATATTATATCTTTCTGGAAGGCCAGTTTTCCTTAAGCAATGTTAAAGTAATGGAAGAAGTCACTATTGTTTACAATTTTAGAGGGTTAATCTGTAGTCCTCTTGGCAGGAAAGAGGCAGGCATGGCACAGAACAGTAGCTGAAAGCTTTAGTTATCTGCAGGCAGTAGGTAGAGACAGAGAGGGAGACTGCCTGGTGTGGGCTTTTAAAATCTCAAGACCCATACTCAGTGACATGGTTCCTATAACAAGGCTATACTTTCTCTCATAAGGCCAAACCTCCTAATCCTTTCCAAACAGGCTATGCAGGCCGTTCTCATTCAAACCACCACAGTTCCCCTGACATATTTTCAGTCTACCTTTGACTTCAAGTGTTCCTACAATTTAAAGTTTGAAATGAACTAGCAGTGACCAGTAGTCCAGATAATATTGCATTCCACTTTTCTTACTCAGGGGTTTATCTAAATTTCATTTAGCACTGACTTGATATGTGAATGCTTGATATTGATAAATAGAGAAATTTATTTTTCTGAGCAAGTCTTCAACCAGTGGAAAATAAGAGAAAGAGGATAAATTCTTAACCTTTCAGAAGGAAATTTGGAGAGATCTATACAAATTTAATATAAGAAGCAAGTGTACGCTGTCTTTGTAATGTTTTATGGGACATTTTAAGCTCTAAATCAGAACTATTCAGACCACTAAAAAAAATGGGTGAGTACATGTGACTGTCATTTTTGATGGTGTGGTGTCAGCAGAACTTGAATTTATGATTGGATAGTATAAAGTACATGCCTAAATGACATCAGTATTTTGTGTGTAGTATTTTAACACATTGTTTTATTTTTAATTGATAAGTACTAGTATATCTATTTGTGGGATATATTATATTGAACTAACAAATACATGTAATTATATATGTAATGAATATGTAATATCTATCACCTCAAATAATCTACATTTTTCCATGTTTCAAACATTCTCTACTCAGTTTGAAATGACAGAGTTTAATAACACATCAGTAATAGTTGGTGCCTGCTCCAAATCAGTGATGTGAGGATCATCTTGAAGTCTTGACTTAATTACTATAGAAATATGGCAAAAATGCTGATGCTGTCTTAAATGATTTAGAAGAAAAGACTGTTGTAAATATTAGAACTGGCTGAGTAAATGACATAAGAGAACCTAACTAGGTTCTTATCAACTAAGTACTCTGAAGGGTATCCTTCACCCTAAGATCCTTTTCATTACAGCTAAAAAGAAATATATGTGTGTCAAGAGAAACTCTAAAATTCTCCAGTGGGCGTTTTTCCCATGTCAAAGTGAATAGCAAGAGATAGAATTTGGCTCCATTTTGCCAATGAAATGACAGGCCTTTTGAAAAGCAGAGTGCAGGTGATGGTGTTGAAGGATCAAAGGTTAGAAACACAAAATTGCCTTGAAAGCCAAGGTGAAATCTGAGCACTTTGATCATTTTAACCTTCAGAAATAGATGGCAATGGGCAATAGACCTAAGGGTGAAATAAGTAAAAACCACCTAAAGTGATGCCAGATGTGTCCAGTCACATAAACTAAGACCTAGAAAACCAATTTTAAAGTAACCCATCATGAAGGCAAAGACCAGAATTTCTTCTCTAGTGTTTAATGCTAGATTTGTTCTTGAATCTTATACCTGTTATTTTAATGAAACACTACCCATCTTTGAGAAGGACTGATTGTTCACTAGAAATACACAGCAAATATTCCCTCAGTCTTTCTTTGATGAGATTTGGAATCAATGTACCAAAGGAAGGCTATTCTAGAACAATTGTTCTTAACTGTCCTAATATTGCAACCGTTAATACAGTTTCTTATGTAGTAGCAAACTCCCAACCACAAAATTATTTCCTTGTTATTGCACAACTATAATTTTGATGCTGATATGAATTATAATGTAAATATCTTATATGCAGGATATCTGCTATGCAACCCTTGGATAAGGGTCATTGGATTCCCAAACAGTTTGCAACCTTCCGGATGAGACCCACTGTACTAGCGAAAGATGAACAAACTATTTCTTTTAAGGTTTGTCATATAAATGATATGAACAAATACCCGAAATGGAACTCTAAAATCTATTTTTGGGCAGATTTTTAGAAATAGCACAATGAACATATTCTGACTAAATTAACTTCCCAGTGTGGATGCTGTATTTCCAGAAAAGCACTACTAGTTATTTATACATCCTTTGTATTTCAGATGAATATACTCATGTCTGATAGAGACTCTCTCATGAAAGAAAATAACTCAGGACCAATACTCCATACAAAGTAAAATTGAAGAGGTAAGTGCATCTTTTCAAATTCAAATAATCCAAAGGTGGTAAATTCTACCATATTGCCTATAGAATCATGTAATTAACTTTCAGAGCTCTTATCAAGCTATATCATTGATAAAAATTCACTTAATCAAATTACAACATTCTTTATACTTTGTTCCAAAGATGAAATATTTATCGTGTCAAATCAACACAGCCTCTGGTACTTGCTGATAACTGTTTATATGTGAAGGTTTCTTTCCTAGTTTTTATAGAAAATAGGATAAACTTTTTTTCTTATTACTATATGAAAATTTTAATAGTACAAAAGTATTATTTATGTTTAGATTTTTATTAAATGTACTATTGTTATAATTTGCTTCAAAAGAACTTTGGTGATTTTAGCATGTCAAAAGCATAGAATTTGGTGGCCAAATTTATATTGTGAGGCAGCATATACAACAATTAGGCTTATTGCATAAGGGATATCAATCAAGTTTCGAGATTTTTGGCATCCTTTCAAAGAATAGAAAACTTACATTAACAATAAATAGTCCTTTATTGACAGAGACTATAGACTGGATAATGCTATAAGTTTGAGTCTTTAGTGATTCCCACAGAGTAATGTATTAAAAACTTGGTCTCCATAGTAACATTGTTGGGAAAGAGTAAACCATCTAAATGATGAGTATTTCTGAAAGATTCTTTTGTCATTGTAGTATGTCTTCGAAGAAATATGTAGAACATTAGTCCAATCTGCTTTTCCTCTTTTCTTTCTTATCACTATGTATTCACTAGAATGGGCATTTAGCATTCCCACCAGAGTCAAAAATCAATGAGCCTACATCATTTAGATAAGGACCTCAAAGACTGAACCAAAACCAATACTGTTTTATTATTTATCTTGAATGTTCTGTAAGTACAATGTAAATTTTGCAAATGTAAGTAGTTGCACATATTTAAGGATAAATTCAAATGCTGCCACTTAGCTGAAGAAAGCATAGATACCTATCAAATTGAGAGTGGATAAGGAAATATAGGTTCATATAGAGTGTATTTCACCGTTTTTGTTTGCTGGAACAATGTTTGAAGTTTATTCATTTATAAATAATAATATAATTTTATTTTAACAGTTCCAGATGATCAGAAATCCAGAAATCATTAAGGTGTTAGGATCTCTGATGCTTGGTAAGTGCCCTGTCTCTGCTACATAGATTGTACTTTGAAAGACGGATACTATGTGTGTTAGACAAGTTGTTCTACATATGGCAGAACAGTACAAAAAAGTTGAGTCTACTATCCAGAGTTCTTTTTATTGGGTCATAATAAATTAATAAACTTTCTAGCTTTGTAACACAAATTAAAGCTTTCCAATCACCAACTACTCACTTCTCAATACTGCCTCATAAGCTGTTCCATTTTGGTATATGTTTCAGGAGAGTCAAAGGTATTAAAATTACAGAAAAATAGTATATACAATTCAGACTCAATAAGCTTTAGATAATAAGGCAACATGGATATATCTTATGAACATAACATAATATTAAATAATTAAAAGTAAAGATACATCATAATTATTGTTGCTTATACTGAAAGTTCCCATATATCTGAATATTTTGATAAAAATAAGAGTTATTCATGCCATACAATTTTGCAGTTATATTAGAAATAAAAATTCAATGGAAATGTAAAAAAAAAAATAATGGAAAATAATGTTTCTACCTTGATTAGCAATGTGCCCTACCTGAATTTGTACAAGGAAAATTAAAATGTTACTAACACGGAACCCAAGAACAAATATCAATCGCCTAATCTCATAAGTTCTTAAACAAGTAAATGAAGTTCAACATATCAATAAGATAGTAACTCAAGTATGCTACATTGTTTCTGTGATGCTAGTTAATAGTTAACTATTATTCTCTGTAGGTACTTATATATCTGTTTGCATTCGGTTGCAGATATGCTGGATCTTTTTTACTAGTTTTCATTTTTTTATCTGTAAAATTGAATATAATACAGACTTTCACATATCAAGACACCTTGATTATTCTTTAAGGCAGCAACTTGTGACAGAAAGAAGTAGATAAATAACAATGCAAGAAGATTAAATTTACACATGGAGCAACACAAAATATGCTGGTAACAGATACAGAAATTGGACCCTTTCAAACCCATTCTATGATTTTTTATTTTATTTTATGACATCATAGTAACAAATACATCATGATAGCACACTGAGAATTCTTTTCTTTTAATTTGTCAAAGATTTATTTATGTCTAGATTTTATGCTCATGAGTGTTTCAGTTGAATGTATGTCTGTACACAAGAAGAGGGCATTGGATCCCATAATAAGTGATTATGAACCACCATGGGGATGCTGGGAATTGAACTCAGGACCTTTTGAAAAACAGCTGGTGCTCTTATCCACTGAATCAATTCCCCAATAACCTGAGAATTCTTAAATATGTTTTTTATCCATCTGAAAACATTTAGTTCTATTTTTCTCCTCAACATTAATAAATTTCATAATATTGTTTCTTGAAATTCTGGTTCCTATTCATTTTTATTTAAAAAATTAAAATTATTTTTAACTTTTTATATAATATATTTTGATCTCATAATTTCCCCTGCTACAGTTCTTCCTGATATTCCTTACCTTCTGTCCCTCCAACTTTCACTTTTCCCTCTCTTTCAAATAACAAAACCCAAAAAGGAAAGAAGAAAAGAAAAGAAAAGATAAGAAAAGAAAAGAAAAAAGAAAAGAAACCAACTATCATAGTTAGGACAACTATTTACTATTGCTGTGATGAAACAGCCTGACCAACACAACTTGGGGAGTAGAGAGTTTGTTAGGCTTACATATCCTCATCATTATCCATCACAAAAGAAAGTCTAGGCAGGACTACAAACAGACCAGGAACCTAGAGGCTGGAACTGATGCAGAGGACTTGAGGAGTGTTGATTACTGCTTTCTCAGTCCAATTTCTTATAGAACCTAAGGCCAACCTGAGAGTAGCCTCTTTTACAGTGGGCTGGACCCTCCCACACCAATCACTAATTAAGAAAATGCCCTACAAGCTTGCCTATACCTCAGTCTTATGGAGGCCTTTTTTGTAATGATTTTCCCTCCACTCAGATGACTTTAGCTTATATCAAGGTGACATAAAACTAGCCAACACAACACCTAATTATAAACACAACAAAACAAGTCCTCAAAATCTCATGGATTCCATTTAATGTTGGTCAACTACTACTGAGAATAAAGCCTGCCTGGAGTATGGTTGATATACCCAGTGTTATTTCATTGAATAAAACAGGTTTTTCTTTTTCTACCAGGAATCAATAGAAAATAACTTCTTGCTTAAGGATGGGTGTGACTACTTTCCCTTCTCCTTACTGGGATTTTGTCTGACTTGAAGTTGAACAGGTTTTATGCATACTATTACTGTCTTTCTGAATTCATACATGCCTCATCTTGTTGTGTCTGGAAGATGCTCTTTTGGTGGGAGTCGTCCACCAGCTCTCACTCCTTTTATTATGATATTTTTAATTAGTTATTTATTTCATTTACATTTCCAATGCTATCCCAAAAGTCCCTCACATGCTTCCCCCCAGGCTCCCCTCCCACTTCTTGGCCCTGGCGTTCCCCTGTACTGAGGATTATAAAGTTTGCACAACCAATGGTCCTCTCTTTCCACTGATGGCCAAACTAGGCCATCTTCTGATATATATGCAGCTAGAGACACGAGCTCCGGGGGTACTGGTTAGTTCATATTGTTGTTCCACATATAAGATTGCAGATCCCCGCAGCTCCTTGAGTACTTTCTCTAGCTGCTCCATTGGGGACCCTATGACCCATCCAATAGATGACTGTGACCATCCACATGGTACTGGTATAGCGACAGACAAGTAGACCAATGGAATAGAATTGAAGACCCAGAAATGAACCCACATACCTATGGTCACTTGATCTTTGACAAGGGAGCAAAAACCATCTAGTGGAAAAAAGACAGCATTTTCAACAGATGGTGCTGGCACAACTCATAATTATCATGTAGAAGAATGAGAATTGATCCATTCCTATCTCCTTGTACTAAGGTCAAATCTAATTGGCTTAAGGAACTCCACATAAAACCAGAGACACTATAACTTATAGAGGAGAAAGTAGGGAAAAGCCTCGAAGATATGGGCACAGGGGAAAAACTCCTGAATAGAACAGCAATGGCTTGTGCTGTAAGATGGAGAATCAACAAATGGAACCTCATAAAATTGCAAAGCTTCTGCAAGGCAAAAGACACCATCAATAAGACAAAAATGCCACCAACAGTTTGGGAAAGTGCTACAGACCCTCAGGGTCCCTTTGTCTTTGAGAAAGGGGTCTCTGGGGCAGGTGGGCAAAGTGTCAGCTGGGTGACAGAAAGACCAACACGCAAGACTGTGTAGAATCTGAATGTACTGTCACAAAGTGAACACAAATCTTACATAGTACAGAAAACACAAGGGGTTGGAAGTCACAGCAGGCAAGGCACATTGAAGTTACCAGATACAAAACAAAGGAATGACTTCAAAAGGATTCACAGGAACTAGGTAGATGTTTACAGCAAAGATAAGGCAGTCCTACACATGTTCAGCTTAGTGGCAGGTAAGGATTTCACACTCTAGTGCTATACCTTTGAACCTTGTGTAGGCTAGCACCAGGGGGTTTTCTGCTCTTGGCAGGCTTCATGAATAATGCAATATCACAGCCCTCCTAATTCCTAGGCCTTGCTAAATTCTTATATGAGTATAACTTTTAAGTAACTGGAGAATCTCCATTTGTCAGAAGAATTTACCAATTTCTAATATGCAATGTAGCCTGTACTGAAGATTTCTATCTCAGTGGGATTCCCTGGCTCTATTTTGGTATTCCCTTGATTGGGTGAGATTTGCTACTGTCCTTAGTAGACCAGCTCTGACCTACTGGCTCCGTCTTTTGTAATGCTTAATTAGTTACTGAATAGGTTAACTTCCTTACTGCATTCTTACAGGATTTTAAGATCAGCAGCTTCTGGGACCTTGAAACACTGGGGAGACTTAACTATAACAGAATTTTTCCATATACCAGACTAGCGCGGGAACAGGGTACGAGTATATGGGTAAATGATAACGCCAAAACTCCAGGAAGTGAGTTTTTGTGGAACTCTTTGCCTCTTGAGTGGCTTTTAGGCTTCTCAAGCCTGTCAAGCAGACTTCACTGGAGTGTGTGTGTGGCAGGAAAGGATCTTTACCTATCCTAAATCAGATAGGGGACTAATATCCAATATATATAAAGAAATCAAGAAGGTGGACTCCAGAAAATCAAATAACCCCATTAAAAATGGGGCTCAGAGCTAAACAAAGAATTCTCACCTGAAGAATACCGAATGGCTGAGAAGCACCTGAAAAAAAAGTTCAACATACTTAATCATCATGGAAATGCAAATCAAAACAACCCTGAGATTCCACCTTACACCAGTCAGAATAGCTAAGATGAAAAATTCAGGTGATAGCAGATGCTGGCGAGGATGTGGAGAAAGAGGAACACTCATCCATTGTTGGTGGGATTGCAAGCTTGTACAACCACTCTGGAAATCAGTTTGGCGGTTCCTTAGAAAACTCAATATCGTACTACCAGAGGATCCAGCAATACCTCTCCTGGGCACATATCCAGAAGATGTTCCAACCGGTAAGAAGGACACATGCTCCACTATGTTCATTGCAGCATTATTTATAATATCCAGAAGCTGGAAAGAACCCAGAAATCCCTCAACAGAGGAATGGATACAGAAGATGTGGTACATTTACACAATGGAGTACTACTCAGCTATTAAAAAGAATGAATTTATGAAATTCCTAGGCAAAAGGATGGACCTGGAGGGCATCATCCTGAGTGAGGTAACCCAATCACAAAAGAACTCACACAATATGCACTCACTGATAAGTGGATATTAGCCCAGAAACGTAGAATACCCAAGATATAAGATACAATTTGTGAAACACATGAAAATCAAGAAGAAAGAAAACCAAAGTATGGATACTTTGTCCCTTCTTAGAATTGGGAACAAAACACCCATGGAAGGAGTTACAGAGACAAAGTTTGGAACTGAAACAAAAGGATGGACCATCTAGAGACTGCCATATCCGGGGATCCATCTCATAATCAGCTTCCAAATGCTGACACCATTGCATACACTAACAAGAGTTTGCTGAAAGGACCCAGATATAGCTGTCTCTTGTGAGACTATGCCCGGGCCCAGCTCTCACTTCTAAAACTGTATCTTTTCCTACATAGATCCCTTAGCCTTGAGTGGAGAGATTTGATAAACAGATCCCATTTTGGGCAGAGTGCTCCAAGGTTTCTCAGTCTATGCACATTGTTTAACTATGGATGTCGCTGTTAATTACTATGTATTGTATGAAGAAGCTTTTCTGATAGGGGTTGAATGGTGCACTGATCTATGAACACAGCAATTAAGAGTCATTTTGTTGCATTTTATTTAGCAGAATAATAGTATTAGATTCCCTCAAGGCTCATTATTTCATGAGAATACTATTTATTTTTAAATACAGCATCTTTAAAAGTATTTTACTTTGCAAGACTGGTTCTTAATATGCAGCTCTGGATGTCTACAACTCTGTATGCTATGATGGCCTCAAACTCACAAAGGTCTGCCTGCCTTTGCCTGCCAAGCACTTAGATTCAAAGATTGCACAGCCCCACCCAGCTAAGAAGTATTTCTTATTTCTACATATGTAAAGAAAATTGATTGTATCTGTATCAGAAACTAGAAAGGAAAAAGCTGATGTGATTGATAAATAAATAAAAACATGGGGGGAAACAATGTTTGGGATATGATCTTAAAAGAATCTCTAATATACCTTAGCCTACTTATCTTTGAAGTATGAAATATTTCTATACATCAATATTATAATGATGACAACTGTTATAATGATAGCTAATTATTGATAGAGCTTACTATGTACTGAAGAATTTTCCAAATATGTATGGTAACAAATTTATTCTGCATATCAATCCTAGGAGGTAAGTGTGGTATTTATTACCAATTTAAAGTGGAAGAACTAAAATATAAAAGGATTTTATCAAATGCCTACATCTGTTTTATCATAGAGTTAATATTACAACCTGGTAACACATGCTAAAAAGTCCATTTTTTAAATATATGGAAAATATAGTCTTAGTCAGGGTTTCTATTCCTGCACACACATTATAACCAAGAAGCAAGTTGGGGAGGAAAGGATTTGTTCAACTCACACATCTACATTGCTGTTCATCACCAAAGGAAGTCAGGACTGGAAGTCAAGCAGGTCAGAAAGCAGGAGCTGATGCAAAGGCCTTGGAGGGATATTACTTACTGGCTTGCTTCCTCTGGCTTGCTCAGCTTGCTTTCTTATAGAACCTAGGACTACCAGCCCAGGGATGGCACCACCCACAATGGGTCCTCCACCCTTGATCAATAATTGAGAAAATGCCTTACAGCTAAATCCATGAAGGCATTCCCTCAACTGATGTTCCTTTCTCTGTGATAAAACCAGCCAGTATAATAGAACTCACATTTTTGTTTTGTTTTGTTTTGTTTTCTAATGAAGTTCAATCTAAATTTTGTTTTATCTGGTTTATGATGAGATGAATATATATTCTAAGGGTTACAAATATCTAACAACAAATAATATAATATTACATCTCCACAATATCTAATACCTGTTCATTCCAGTGGAAATACCAAGCTTTTATTATACAGGGATAAATTTTAACTAGGTATGATTTTAAAATATGTATATTATTGCCCACTAATGACATACATGATTATTTTGGTCTTATAATTTTCATGAAAATAACAAATTCTGTTTAAAATTAAATATTTTTTTAAGTGGCTACTGAAAGTATGGCTTTAGTAGTTATATTGACCAACAGGAAAATAAGCTTTTCCAGGAACTTAATAAAGTTATTTAATTTCTACAAGCTTTAATTTCTTCTATGGAGAATTGCAAGCATACTGATTCACATTCCATGAAGTTTCTTTGAAAATTAAAAGCACAAACCTTGAATTTAATTGACACCATTGACCCAATCAAATGTTCTGCAACATCACTGAGGAACAGGCTTTGTGACTTTGCACAAAGCAATAGCACAGAATTTTAGCCTTCTTGTCAGTAAAATAAGTGGAATGTCAATATCTAAACTGTAGGGTATTTGATGAAATGAAATCAAATGTAAAGCATAAAAATTAATATCACCTACTGTTTAGAGCACTTCAATGTGAATAAAGATAAAAAATATGGAAGTTACTGGACAGCAAACTAAGACAGCAAACTCAGTTTGTTTTGCTCTGCTTTTGTAGAGAAGCATTGCATTGTAATGGGTAGGAAGAATTGTTTACAAAGCAGGCTATAAAAATATCTCGATTCCACAAAAAAATCAGTTAATCATGAAATTCACTAATCAGAATAGATGAACGTTCACAATGTGCTCAAAGCAGCAGGAATTTTTAAAATTATTTTTTAAGCATGAATTTAGGTACACATGAATGTACAATCTTTTATTCTGCTCTGGAGGAAAATTTGGCTTTCAAGAATTTAGGAAAATAACATGTCAAAATTATGGTATTAGAACTGGAATTGCCTAGAAATGAATAGACCCAAGACAGAAGGCAAAAATATTCTGACAGTATCTTGAAGGTAGTGTTGAGGTAATTTTTTGTTATTAATTATTTAAGATTTTCATTGATTTGGGTCATATATGTGCAATTCATTGACAAAGCAGAATAACGAACCCCCCCAAAAAATTAAATATAAGAGGTTTTTACTTGATAAGGAAACTACCATTGCTCACAATCTTTCATTGATTAAGTAAATAATTCTACAATTATATTCTATGGTATTCAGTAGGAGTCCAGTAACATTTACTTTCCTTAAAAAATTTTTTCCTTTGGATATTGTTAATATTAAGGGTTTTACTATATGAATGAATTAAATAAAATTATTTTACAAAGCAATGATTCTTATGGTACATAAATTTGGCAATATATAGTTTTATTTCTTAACAGAAATCAGCAATGTATCAAGCTAATATTTATTGATTGACTAAATACAACTGTATGAATATACATATTACATTAATTCTCCTAACACCAGAAGCAGAGCAGATTCATCTGTTTAATTTTCAAATGAGAAAATTGAGGTTTTCCATGGTTCTATGGACTATTCTAAGGTCGTTAAAATGGAATCAGCAGTAACATTTCAGTTTAGATAGCCTATGCAAAATGCATCCTCCTAATTCCTATAGAATACATGCTAATGTTTGGACGTGGCTAAGAAACAACCACAATACTTTGGGGATTAAGAAAAAAGAAATTAATTTTGTGTACAAAGAATCTTAATTGTGTTCTCTCACCCTGTTATGTTAGGTAACTACTTAGAATAAGAATATTTTGAGAACATATTAGAATTTTCTGTTGATTCATTATTTAACCCTTAATATGTGTGTGCTTGAGAACTCACATAATGTTCTTGATCAGATGATTCTGTGATATTTTACTTAAAACTATGCATTAAGCGGCTGCCATTGTGGTATGTAATTTATATAGTTTTTTTAATAATTAAAAATAAAACACCTGTAGTTATTGTATTTCTTTGGTCAGTTCCATCATCAGTGAATATTATAGCATGAAATTAAAAGCAAAATATTTTATATTTCTTGTAAACAATAGTTTGAGTAAAGTATTTTTTTAAGATTTATTTATTTATTTATTATATGTAAGTACACTGTAGCTGTCTTCAGACATTCCAGAAGAGGAAGTCAGATCTCGTTATGGATGGTTGTGAGCCACCATGTGGTTGCTGGGATTTGAACTACAGACCTTCGGAAGAGCAGTCTGGTTCTCTTACCCACTGAGCCATCTCACCAGCCCAAGTCTTTTCTTAACAACAAGCTGTTTGTATAAAATATTAAGGAGAAATCTTGTATTTTTTAAAGAAAGTGATTTCTGACAGAGTCTGTTATATCCATCCCCTGAGAGTCTCTGCCAGAGCTTGACCAATAGAAATGTGGATGATTGCAGCCAACCATTGGACTGAGCATGGTACCCCAATGGAAGAATTAGAGCAAGGACTGAAGAAGCTGAAGGGGTTTACAACCCTACAGGAAGACCAACACTATCAAGCAACCAGAACACCCCAGAGCTCCCAGGAGCTAAACTACCAACCAAAGAGTACACATGGAGGGATCCATGGCTCCAGCTGCATTATGTAGCAGAGCATGGCCTTATCCTGCATATGTAGCATCAATGGGAGGGGAGACCCTTGGTCCTGCGAAGACTCAATGTCTCATTGTAGGGGAATGCTAGGGTTGTGAGGCAGGAATGAATGGGTGGGGGGGAGCACCCTCATAGAAGCAGGGGAAGGTGAAGGGAATGGGGATTTGCAGAGGGAAACCAGGAAAGGGGATAACATTTGAAATGTACATAAATAAACTAGTCAATAAAAGATGGAAAACCAAACAAACAAATAAAATCTTTGGTAATTGAATGAGAAGTGTTATCCATAGGATGAGGTATTTAAAACCTTTATGCCCTTTTGGTGATGTTTGAAAAATATAACCTTGCTGGGGAATGCATATTACTGGGGACAGGCAATGAGATTTCATACATGAATACAATACTTACATTCTTCCCATGCATCCTTCTTTTACTTCAACTCCTTCTCTATGTGACCCACTAGATTTTAAAATCACAGAAACTTCTTTAATTAGTGTGTGTGTGTGTGTGTGTGTGTGCATGTATAAACATTTTGAGTCTACTTAGCATTGTTCTTATATGTATCTATGAACTATAGTAACGTAATCAATACCTACATTGTGACAATACCAATCACCATGCCAAATTTTGCAAGAGAAAATTTTACAAGTCTCCATCCCTAGTTTAAGAGCTGCAGGTAATTTATGGTGGCTGAGTGAAAGAGAATCAGTCTTCATTGGATCAAATCCCCTAAGGAGTTACTTAGTTTCAAGTAGTTGCACTTTCTAGAATTTTTTATTATGATCACTAGAAGAATCAGTAGTATCTTCTTACTTTCATAATGTCCTATTTTTTTTTTATTTTTGGTCTTATTTCTTAACTTATATGGTCCTATTCTAAAAGTTCCCACATCTAAATATAAAAAGTCATTTTTACCAGCACCATTTGTTAAAGAGGTTTTCTTTTTCAATGTATGTGTTTGGCTTCTTTGTCAAAGATCATGTGATGGCCATGTAGCATTCTAATTCCTTTACAAATAATTAGATATTACAAATAATTAGATAGTTCAGCAGAACTATCTCACATTCTGACAAAGTCATCAGAAAAACTAGCAAATGAAGAAACAGGAAATAATTAAAGAAACAGAAATTACAAATGCTAATGAAAAAACACAAGCCAACTGTGGACAAATTCTACAGATAATGACTGGAAAATGGAGATGTCATTATTATTCTTGTTTTTGCCTTCATATTCCCTGTTTTCTACTACCATCTTCTCTTAAGATCTTTCTACCCTCTAGTCACCACGCCTTTCCTCAATTTTCTAGTTCTACACACTTCAATTAAGCCCACAATTCTAAAGATTAAAAACTAATATGTACATATTAAAGATAACATGTGCCATTGCCTTTATCAGTCCAGGTAGCCTTATTCATTACTTTTCCTATTTATTTTTTTCTTTTCTTTTAAAAAAATATTTCATACATTTACATGAAAACTTTATAATATCTAAGTTTTGCTTCTTGCTAATTAAGATTCCATTTTGTATATGTACAATACTTCTGCTATACATTAATCAGTTGATGATTACCTTGGGTGTTTCATTCTTATAAGTAAATGCTCCTAAAAGATATCACTAATTTGTAAAGTATTCTTGTTTAGATTTTTATAAAATCCTCTGCACTCTGTTCAGTAGTGGATAACAGTTCATTCTCCACATCTTTCCCATCTTGCTCTCATTTGGTTTCTTAACCTTAGTCACTTTGCTTCCATGAATATCAAATCTTAGGACATTTTAATTCCTCAGTTCCCTATGGCAAAGGATATTGACTATTTTTAAAGATCTTTCTTAGTTGTTGCATTTATTCTTTTGAAACATTTTGCTCAGTTTCAACAGCCAATTTTAAACTTGATAGTTTATTGGTATTTAGATTTTGAGTATTGTATATTCTTGACACCAATACTCTGTCATATGTCTAACTGAAACACATTTCTCCAGTTCTGTAGGTTGCTTCTTTAGTCAGTTCTTCTTACTTTCTTTTCTCTCTCTCTCTCTATATATATATATGTGTATTTTATTACGTATTTTCCTCAATTACATTTCCAATGCTATCCCAAAAGTCCCCCATACCCTCCCCCCCACTCCCCTACCCACCCATTCCCACATTTTGGCCCTGGCATTCCCCTGTACTGGGGCATATAAAGTTTGTGTGTCTAATGGGCCTCTCTTTCCAGTGATGGCCTACTAGGCCATCTTTTGATACATATGCAGCTAGAGTCAAGAGCTCCGGGGTACTGGTTAGTTCATAATGTTGTTGCACCTACAGGGTTGCAGATCTCTTTAGCTCCTTGGATACTTTCTCTAGCTCCTCCATTGGGGGCCCTGTGATCCATCCAATAGCTGACTGTGAGCATCCACTTATGTGTTTGCTAGGCCCTGGCCTAGTCTCACAAGAGACAGTTGTATCAGGGTCCCTTCAGCCAACGCTTGCTAGTGTATGCAATGGTGTCATCGTTTGGAGGCTAATTATGGGATGGATCCCTGGATATGGCAGTCTCTAGATGGTCTATCCTTTTGTTCAGCTCCAAATTTTGTCTCTGTAACTCCTTCCATGGGTGATTGTTTCCAATTCTAAGAAGGGGCAAAGTGTCCACACTTTGGTCTTCGTTCTTCTTCAGTTTCATGTGTTTTACAAATTGTCTCTTATATCTTGGGTATACTACGTTTCTGGGCTAATATCCACTTATCAGTGAGTACATATCATTTGAGTTCTTTTGTGATTGTGTTACCTCACTCAGGATGATGCCCTCCAGGTCCATCCATTTGCCTAGGAATTTCATAAATTCATTCTTTTTAATAGCTGAGTAGTACTCCATTGTGTAAATGTACCACATTTTTTGTATCCATTCCTTTGTTGAGGGGGATCTGGATTCTTTCCAGCTTCTGACTATTATAAATAAGGCTGCTATGAACATAGTGGAGCATGTGTCCTTATTACTGGTTGGGACATCTTCTCGATATATGCAGAGACTCTGAAACTTATAGAGGAGAAAGTGGGGAAAAGCCTCGAAGGTATGGGCACAGGGGAAATATTCCTGAATAGAACAGCAATGGCTTGTACTGTAAGATCGAGAATTGACAAATGGGACCTCATGAAACTGCAAAGCTTCTACAAGGCAAAAGACATGGTCAATAAGACAAAAAGGCCACCAACAGATTGGGAAAGGATCTTTACCTATCCTAAATCAGATAGGGGACTAATATCCAATATATATAAAGAACTCAAGAAGGTGGACTCCAGAAAATCAAATAACCCCATTAAAAATGGGGTTCAGAGCTAAACAAAGAATTCTCACCTGAAAGAATACCGAATGGCTGAGAAGCACCTGAAAAAAAAGTTCAACATCCTTAATCATCATGGAAATGCAAATCAAAACAACCCTGAGATTCCATCTCACACCAATCAGAATTGCTAAGATCAATAATTCAGGTGACAGCAGATGCTGGTGAGGATGTGGAGAAAGAGGAACACTCCTTCTTTGTTGGTGGGATTGCAAGCTTGTACAACCACTCTGGAAATCAGTCTGGCAGTTCTTCTTAGTTTCATAATGACCAACTTTTGCTTTTTGGTCCTATTTCCTATCTTATATGATTCTATTCTGAAAGTTCCTACCTCTACATACAGAAAGCCATTTAGACCAGCACCATTTGTTAAAGATGCTTTCTTTTTTATCATTGTATAAATTTGGCTTCTTTGTCAAATATCAAGTGTCCTTAAATATGTGGTTTTATTTCTGGGTTTTCAATTCCATTCCCTGGATCAACTTGTCTGTCTCTACCAATACCATGAAGTTGTTATCACTATTGCTCTGTAGTATAGCTTGAGGTGAGGGACGATGATTCCACCAGAGGTTCTTTTATTGAGAATATTTTTTGCTATCCTAGGTTTTTTGTTATTCCAGATGAATTTGCAAATTTCCCTTTCAAACTCTGTGAATAATTGAGTCAGGATTTTTATGGGAATTTCATTGAATCTGTAGATTGGCTTTTGTAGGATGACCATTGTGAAATTGTTAATTTGGTCAATCCATGAGCTTGGGAGATCTGTCCTTTTTCTGAGAATTTTCAGATTTTTTTCTTGAGAGACTTGAGGTTATTGTCATACATATCTTTCAGAAATGAAAAACAGACCCATATTTGTCACCTTGCACAAAGCTCAAGTTCAAGTGGATCAAGGACCTCAGCATAAAACAGGATACAGTGAATCTAATAGAAGAGAAAGTGGGAAAGAGCCTTGAACTCACTGGCACAGGGAGAAATTTCCTAAACAGAACTCCAATGACTCTCATTCTAAGATCAAGAATTGATAAATTTGGACTTCATGAAACTGGAAATCTTCTGTAAGGCACAGGACATAGTCAATAAGAGAAATTGGTAACCAACAGATCAGGAAAAAGCCTTCACTACCCAAACATCCAACAGAGGGCTAATATCCAAATATATATAAAGAACACAAGAACCTAACCACCAAAAATCCAAACAAAACAATTAAAAATAGGGTTCAGATCTAAAGAGAGAATTCTCATCTGAGGAATCTTGAATGGCCTAGAAGCACTTAAAATGCTTAATATTGTTAGTGATCAGAGAAATGCAAATCAAAACAACCCTGACATTCCACCTTATACCAGTCAGAATGGCTACGATCAAAACTTCATTTTATAGAGGTTTTGGAGAAAGAGGAACACTCCTCTATTGATGGTGGGATTGAAAACTGGTACAACCACTCTGGAAATCTATCTAGAGGTTCCTCTAAAAACTGGAAATAGATCTATTGAAGATCCAAAAATACCACTTGCGAATATACCCCCAAGATGCCCCACATGCCAAGGGGCACCTGTTCTACTATGTTCACAGTGGCCTTTATTTGTGATAGTGAAGAGCTAGAAACAACCCAGATGTCCCATGACTTAAGAATGGATACAGAAAATGTGGTCCAGTTACACAATGAAACACTACTCAGCCATTAGGAATGATGACATCCTGAGTTTTGCAGACAAATGGATGGAACTAGAAAATGTCATCTTGAGTGAGGTAATTCAGACCTAAAAGGACATGCATGGTATGTACTCACTAATAAGTGGATATTAGCTTCCCCCCCCAAAAAAAAAGTACAGAATACCCAAGATACAGTCCACAGAACTCAAAAAGTTCAACAAGCTGAAGGGCCCAAGTTAGGACACCTCAGTCGCATTTATGAGGGAGAAGAAAACAACCACAAAGGAGAAGGGACAGAAGGACATGTGAGAGAAAGGGGACTGGGGGGGGATGTTGCAAAAGGGGAACATAATCTGGTATTGGGTGGGGGAAAGGACTGAAGCCCTAAGGCCAGCAGAAGGAATGGAAACAGGCAAACTCTGTAGGTATGAGGTTGGGGGGACTCTCCAGACTAAACAAGAAACTTTGGAGGTGAGAGACTCTCAGGATTCAAAGGGAGGGACCTTAGATGAAATTCCCTAGAGTGGCGAGAAGGAACTTGTTCAGTTCACCTCCCACAGAAGACAGGGCATCAAGTGAGGGATGGGGTCGCCATTCCACAGTCAAAACTCTGATCAATAATTGTTCCTGTCTGAAAAACCCATAGGCATGGAAATGAAGAGGATCCTACGGAAAAGAAGGTCCAGTGACAGGCTCAAAATGGGATCCAACTCAAGAGAAGGCCCCCAGACCTGAAACAATTACTGAGGCTATTGTGCACTCACCAAAATGGACCTATCATGATTGCCCTCCGAAAGACCCAACAAGCAGCTGAAAGAGTCAGATGCAGATATTTGCACCCAACCAATGGACAGAAGCTGCTAACCACTGTGGTTTAATTAGGGAAAAGTTAGAAGAAGCTGAGGAGGAGGGCAACCCTGTAGGGGACCAGCATTCTCTATTAATCTGGACCCTGCACATCTGACAGACACTGGACCACCAACCCGGCAGAATACACCATCCGCTATGAGGCTGTCAACACATATACAGCAGAGGGCTACCCTTTTGGGTTTAGTTAGTTATAACCCTCAAGAGACTGGAGGCCTCAGGTAGTTTAGAGGTCTGGTGGGGTGGTTTGTGGGTGATGCGGACATCTTTGTGGAAACAGGGCCAGAGAGGAGGTATGGGATGTGGAAAAGTTGGAGGGTAGGAGGGTAGACTGGGAGGGGAATAATATCTGGAGTGAAAAAAAAAAAGGAAAGAAAAAAAAGAGAAAATATTAAAATAGAAGAAAGTTCCTACCTCAATCTATATATAACCAAAAGACTAAATTTTACTCTTTCTGCTATATACTACCCATTTCTTTTTTTTTTTGTTTTGTTTGTTTTTCGAGACAGGGTTTCTCTGTGTAGCCCTGGCTGTCCTGGAACTTACTTTGTAGACCAGGCTGGCCTTGAACTCAGAAATCCACCTGCCTCTGCCTCCCAAGTGCTGGGATTAAAGGCGTGCGCCACCACGCCCGGCCCCATTTCTTGTAGATCTACCTTCTCCTCGGGTTGTTGCTGCTTACAGATTCACAGAATAATGGGAGCAGAAGTGGTGAGCAGGTTTCATACTATGTGTATGAGGGATAGAATTTGGGAGAGTGCTGCAATAAGACAACTCTATCAGTCTAAGAATGGGATATATAAGGGCTTTTAGAAGTACAGGTGGAAAGGGCTAATTGTTCTTAATATAGTACCTAATTATCATGTGAATTGGAAGCAGCAGTGAGACTTGTGTACTGAGTTAAGCAGCTCTGCACAAGGTCCTTCTTTAGATAAGGACAGGCACCTGTGTTTATGGACAGTGCAATGTTAGGCAGAGAAAGAGAAGCCTGTTGAAAAAGGGAGTTCTCCACTTCTTGCCAAGCTCAGAAAGCCATCTTGTCATGTGGGACTGTGACCTTAATAACAGGGTTTTCCAACAATTTCTTATAGTCATTACTAATATTTTTAAGCAGTAGACAGATATTTAATATACATTTTATCAATAAAGGTTTGTAATATGCTTATAAATATATTAAGAGACTGAGAAAGGGTGACTCCATGGCAGGCTACATATTGACAGTTCAGGAGACTAGGCCTAGATCTCTTTCCAAGCACTGGGGAAGTCCAAGCAATTCAGCAGTTAAACTCCTCATAAACTCAAACATTGGACTATAAAGAGCTTAGAGTAGTAAAAATATACTTTCAAATGGTATCAAGAAGACCTTTCACAATGCAACTCAAACTGTATACTTCACAGTCTTACCACAATCCTCTCTTCGTCAAAAAATTATCCCAGTGGTATACAGTTTGAATTTGTCATGCAAACACCATGGACAGGCAGAAATAACATATCAGAATACAGAGAAAGGAAGGGATAATGACCCTCTCCTAACTTTCATCTCCACACACAGAAACACATAACCACAAGCAAAGGTGTACAAACACTGAGACATACATGTACACAGACAAACCCTGATGCCTGCAAATCCAGATTTAGAGCTCTGAGCTCCTCGAACACCATGTCATACTTTCCACAATGCTAATAATGGACTAAACCTCTGAAACTGTAAATAAGCCCCAATTAAACGGTTTCCTTTATAAGAGTTGCTGTGGTCATGGTGTCTTGTCACTGAAATAGAATATTGATTAAGACACTAATTGCTTTCTGTCTCTGCCAGTGATTGACAAATACAGAAGTGTATACTCAAAGCCACCCATTAGACAAAGTACAGGGTCCCCAATGAAGGAGGTAGAGAAAGGACCCAAGGAGCTGAAGGGGTTTGTAGCCCTATAGGAGGAACAACTATGTGAACTAACCAGTACCCCCAGAGATCCCTGTGACTAAACCACCAACCAAAGAAAACACATGGTGGGACTCATGGCTCTAGCTGCATATGTAGCAGAGGATGGCCTAGTTGGTCATCAATGGGAGGAGATGCCCTTAGTTGTGGAGGCTCTATGCCCCAGTGTTGGGGAATGCCATGGTCAGGAAGTGGAAGTGGGTGGTTTGATGAGAAGGGGGAGGGGGGAGGAGATAGGGTTTTTTTGGAGGGGAAACCAGGGAAAGAGATAACATTTGAAATATAAATAAAGAAAATATTTAATAAAAAAGAAAACACAGAAAAAAATGTTCACACCACGGCCATGACAACATTTATAAATGAAAAGATTTAATTGGTGCTGGTTTACTGTTCCAACAATTAGTCCAGTGTTACTATGGCAGCAGGCATGGTATCATTGAAGTACATATGGTGCTGTTGAGGTTGCTGAGAATTCTACATGTGACAGGAAGAGACAGTGAACCACTTGGCCTAGCTTGAGCTTCTGAAACTTCAAATCCCACCTCAAAATGACATGCTTTCTTCAACCAAGCAACATATACATCAATATGGCCAAACCATCTAAGAGTGACACTTCCTATGGACATATGGGGGCCACTTTTGTTCAAAAACGACATTTCATTCTCTGGCCTCCATTGGCTTGTAGCCATATGATAATGCTCAATGCACTTAGTTCAACTTTAAAAGTCCAAATAGTCTCCCATAATCTCAACAGTGTTTAAAAATTTATAGTTCAAAGTCTCTGATCCTCACAACAATCTATTAACTAAAAGACCCTGTAAAATCAAAATAGAATAGGAGATCACATACTTATGACAGTATTTACGTTCCAACTCCAAAATGGAGAAAAAGAAAACAGTGATGAAGTACTTTATTGAAATAAGGTAAAAAATAAGCAGGGCATACTTTAATCTCTGTGTCTCCATGTCTGGTGTCAAACCACTCTGCAGATCTCCAACTCCTTTCAGCTTTATTGACTATAAAATACTTCTATCTCAGGCTGTTTGTACTCCCTGTTAGTAGCTCTCCTCAGCAGGAATCTCAGAGATCTGGGATCTCCAACATCTTGGAGCCTTCAAGCTTCACACCCATTTCCATAACTTCTGGAATTTCATTCATGGATATACCTGCCTTATGCCTGGTCTCAGTAGTTTCTTTACTCATTGAGATGGGATCTAAAATCCCTTTCTTCGGTCCTTGACTGTAAACTCAGAACCATTTGGCCTAAGATGACAATTTCTAAGATGACAATTTCTGTTTCTTACTACAGCTGGGACATGGCTCTCTTGTTTAAATACATATTCATATTTTTGATGATTCCCTTTGCTGCTAATGCTTGGCTATCCTGGAATTTGCTCTGTAGACTAGGCATGCTCTGAACTCTGAAATCCAACAGCTTCTGCTTTCTGAGTATTGGGATTAAAGGTGTTCAACACAAAGCCCTAAGCTTTCCATTAATTCCTTTACACAAGTTCGAAGTTTAGTCCTGAGGTCATTATTCCTTTTATTCCATCTAGTATTAGATTTTTCTTTAATCTTTTTAGTTGATTCAATAGGGGATTTAGCTCCACTAGACTCCTTGGTTCCCCTTTTCTCCTAGAACATTATATATTTTTCCTTCTTCAGTTTGCTTCTATTTATAATATATCTGTATTACACTGGCCACTAAAAATCACATGACACAGTTAATTATGGGCTGTTTTGAAATATCCTATGCCAAAGCTGTTAATCCAAAATTTTTCAATTTAGCCTCAAGCAGATTTTATTCTTTCTTTCTTTCTTTCTTTCTTTTTTTTTTTTTTTTTTTGAACAAGGGCAGAAAACAACTACGTTCTTCACCAAAATAGGACAATTGTCTACAGGCCTCACACTCATATTCTTCTCTGAAAACACTTGAGCCAGGCCTTAAAATCACCTTTAGCACTTGTTGCTTTCAAGTTGCTTCTTGTGTGGCCCATTAAGCCCCATTTAAAGTATACAATCACTTTTCTAGTCCAAAGTTCTAGTGTTCCATATTCCTTCAAGCAAAAGCAATACCTAGCCTATCACTTCAATACCACAGTCCCTGGTACCAAATTCTGTCTTAAATGTCTTCCTTTTTTGTTTGTTTGTTTCTTTGTTTGTTTATTTTGTGGTTTTTGTTCTTTTTGGTTTTGTGTTTTTTGTTGATTTTTGTGTGTGTTTGTTTGTTTGTTTCTCTGGGAGAAAGTGCTACAACCATGGCAACTCTTATAAAGGAAATCATTTAATTAAAGCTGGTTTATTGTTCAGAAGTTTAGTCCATTGTCATTATGGCAGGAAACATTGTACCTTATAGGCATGCATGATGCTTAAGAAGTAGCTGAGACTGAAGAAATGACCATCTAGAGACTGACTCACCTGGGGATCCATCCCATCTAACATCACCAAACCCAGACACTGTTGTGGATGCCAACAAGTGCTTGCTATCAGGAGCCTGATATAGGTCTCTCCTGAGAGGCTTTGTCAGTGCCTCATCAATACAGAGGTGGATGCTCACAGCCATCCATTGGACTGAGCATAGGATCCCCAGTGAAGGATCTAGAGAAAGGACCCAAGGAGCTGAAGGGGTTAGGAGGAACAACAGTATGAACTTGTCAGTACCAGCAGAGCTCCCAGGGACTAAACCACCAACCAAAGAGCACACATGTTGGGACTTATGGTTCCAGCTGCATATGTAACAGGGGATTGCCTAGTTGGTCATCAATGAGAGGACAGGCCCGTTGTCCTATGAAGGCTCTATGCCCCAGTGTTGTGGAAAGCCAGGACCAGAAAGCGGAAGTAGGTGGGTTGGAGAGCAAGGGGAGAGGGAGAAGGGATGGGGGAGGGTGTTTATCAAAGGGGAAACAGGAAAGGGCATAATATTTGAAATGTAAATTTAAAAAACCAATAAAAAAAGAAAGAAGAAGAAGAAGAGGAAGAAGAAGGAGGAGGAGGTGGAGAAGGAGGAGAAGGAGGAGGAGGAGGAGGAGGAGGAGAAGAAGAAGAAGGAGGAGGAGGAGGAGGAGGAGAAGGAGAAAGAGAAGAAGCTAAGAGTTCTACATTTAGATCCATCAGGAAACAGGAATAGACAGTGAGTCATTTGGCCTGGCTTGTGTTTCTGAAACTCAAGGCACACTCCAATGTAGCATACTTCCTCTAAAATGGCCACATCTCAAACAAGACTACATCTCATAATAGTGCCATTCCCTGAGTCTATGGGGGCCATTTTCATCCAAATCACTACACTAATATAAAGAATATTTGAAGATTGGATTGAAGAAGGCCTTGATCAGATTTGAAGTTAACATGAAGGAAATAGGAATGTATACACTGTGTGAACAATTGCTTGCAATTCATTTATTTGATCATTAGTATTGAAAATTGAGATTATTCATAAAACCACTTGAACTCTGTACTCTAAGTTAAAGTTTGGGTTTTAATAGTTTTCAAACAACTCTGTACAATATCGATCTTTTCTTTGGATCATCACAAACATATTAGGCATCCATGCTTAGGAATATTTTCTGATATTCTGATTATCATCCTTTCTAGACTGAATTTGTATAAGACCTGGTTTATAGAAGGAAGACCTGGTTATTTGTGGTGATTGCTTTTCTTTTGGTGGAATGGCAGCCATGATGGGTTGATTTTTTTCTTTTCTGCATCTGTAACTGATCTTAACAATAGCTTATATCTGAGGAGACACTCTTGATTTGTTTTATTAAGATTCCGTATGGTTTCTTTTTACTAAAAACAATGGTTGGTACATGTTTCTTAGCAATTTGTAATGAAAAAATTAAAACAGTGTCTCATGCCCATCTTCTAGAGTTTCTGGTCTCTGCCTCAACATCCAAGTACTAGGATTAGAAACCTGTTACACCACACCTGGCAAAAATTAGGGTATATTTTCTCCAGAACTTTTTTTTTCTAAAATGATCACAAAATGTATAAAGTACATTCAGTGAAACTTAATAGAAATATGAAAGGAAAATTAGTGCAGGTATTTAAAATTTCACAAAACTATTTGTTGCTACCAAATGTTCTATGACCTCACCTAATTTTTCAATATTTTTGCAGGTCATTTTGGGCCATTTGTCTATTTGGGGATAGAAAATAAATTATAGAGATTAAAATTTAAATGGGCCTCTTTTGTGCACATCGCTTTTCACTACCAGTGACAAGCTTGAAAGCCATATGTTGTAGAAGGTACTACTAAAAGATGTCAGAACATCTGCCAAGCAGACATTCACTGACCCTGAGAAGATGTGAATTATGAATTAAAAACACATTTTTGGAGTACACCACTGGGATTTCAAGGTTAATTTACTATTTCAACATAGTTTAGTATTTTATGCTATTCATAAATAACTTCCTGCAATAGAAATAAGTAGAAAAATAATATTTGCCTTTATGTGTTTTATTCAGTAGTTTTCCAAGACTTTTAGAATGGATAAAAAGGAAGAATTCACATTTCTAAAGGAAATATAAGTTAATATAGTAAATTTAAAAAAACATTATGAGACTATCTAGCAAAACCGGGTACATACCTCAAGCTAAACTTAATATTTCTATGTAATTCTAGGTATATTGTCAGGAATGAACACACAAATTTACTAGTGTGCAAATCCATGAATATTCACAGAAGAATTGATACTATTAACTAAACTTGATATGCAATGTGAATGTCAATATACAGTATAATATGCAAAGTAATACTTTATGATATTGGAGTCAATGCATAGTACCCAAAGCAATAATCTGAACAATCATCACAATAATATTTATGCAAAGAAATAAGGAAAATACATGAAACATTTTATCTGTAGCTATGGAAAATTGTGTCTTCTCTGGTGTCTATTTCAAATAATATAAAATTACAATGTTCAGGACTTCACTACAGAAAAAATATAAATTAACTGAATAATTATAAGACCACTATTATGATTATTTCCACTAGAACTGGCAAGGCAGACTGAGCATTCTTCAGAAGTACTGATGATGTTGCTTTTTGAGTTATACAATGTTCACTTAGCTATATAATTTATACCTTCTAGTACTACATAAATATTTTTTTCTGTTCTGTCTTCAACCTAATGAAGCATAATAAGAGGGATGTAAGTAGATGCCGGGGAGGGGGCATGCTATGTGACAAGTTGGCTTTTTGTTCAAGAAGACATCCTAAGAATTAATGGCAGTACATCACAGTGCTAAGTATCTCAATGGTACCAATAAAAGAAACAAACCCAAAGATCCTAGAAAGTGAAAAAGTCAGTGTCTATTTAGCAGACTTCCAGACTTAGGTCTCTCTCATTGTGGTGGTTTGAATTGGCATGGCCCCTATAGATTCATGTGTTTGAATGCTTGCCACATAGGGATTGGCATTATTTCAGAGTTGTGACCTTGTTAGAATAGGTGTGGTATTGTTGGAGAAAGTATGTTACTGTGGCAGTGGGCTCTAATGTCTTCTGTGCAAAAGCCAAGCCTAGTGTGCCACAAAGTCCCTTTCTATTGCATGTGGACTAAGATGCAAAACTGTTAGCTCTTGTAATTCCTTGTCTGCCTATATGCTACCATGTTTTGTGACATGATGATAATGGTCTAAACCTCTGAAGTTATAAGCCAGCCCCAATTAAATATTTTAAGTGTAAGGATTACATTGTCCACGGTGTGTCTTTTCATCTTCACAGCAATAAAACCTGAACAAAGACAGAAGTTAATAATAGGCACTGAAATATTGCTGTAATAGACCTGACCATGCTTTTGTTTGGAGCAATGTGGGTTTGGGGACTTTGGAAAGCAGTGGAATGCTTTTAGTGGTATTTAGTGGGCTATATTAGTTGAAGCAGCAATGAAAATGATACTGAGGATAATTTCTTTTTTTTTTTTTTTTTCTTGACTGAAATCATTATTTTCTTTTTTTTTTTTTTTTATTACATAATTTCCTCAATTACATTTCCAATACTATCCCAAAAGTCCCCCATAGCGCCCCCCACTTCCCTACCCACCCATTCCCATTCTTTTGGCCCTGGCATTCCCCTATATTGGGGCATATAAAGTTTGCAAGTCCAATGGGCCTCTCTTTCCATTGATGGCCGGCTAGGCCATCTTTCGATACATATGCAGCTAGAGACAAGAGCTCCAGGGTTCCGGTTAGTACATCATGTTGTTCCAACAATAGGGTTGCAGATCCCTTTAGCTCCTTGGGTACTTTCTCTAGCTTCTCCATTGGGAGCCCTGTGATACATCCAATAGCTGACTGTGAACATCCACTCCTGTGTTTGCTAGGCCCCGGCATCGTCTCACAAGAGACAGCTATATTTGGGTCCTTTCAGCAAAATCTTGCTAGTGTATGCAATGGTGTCAGCGTTTAGAAGCTGATTATGGGACGGATCCCTGGATACAGCAGTCTCTAAATGGTCCATCCTTTCATCACAGCTACGAACTTTGTCTCTGTAGCTCCTTCCCTGGGTGTTTTGTTCCCAATTCTAAGAAGGTGCACAGTGTCCACACTTTGGTCTTCATTCTTCTTGAGTTTCATGCGTTTAGCAAATTGTATCTTATATCTTGGGTATCCTAAGTTTTGGGCTAATATCCACTTATCAATGAATACATATTGTGTGAGTTCTTTTGTGATTGTGTTACTTCACTCAAGATGATGCCCTCCAGGTCCATCCATTTGGCTAGGAATTTCATAAATTCATTCTTTTTAATAGCTGAGTAGTACTCCATTGTGTAAATGTACCATAATTTCTGTATCCATTCCTCTGTTGAGGGACATCTGGGTTCTTTCCAGCTTCTGGCTATTATAAATAGGGCTGCTATGAACATAGTGGAGCATGTGTCCTTTTTACCGGTTGGGACATCTTCTGGATATATGCCCAGGAGAGGTATTGCTGGATCCTCCGGTAGTACTATGTCCAATTTTCTGAGGAACCGCCAGACTGATTTCCAGAGTGGTTGTACAAGCTTGCAATCCCACCAACAATGGAGGAGTGTTCCTCTTTCTCCACATCCTCGCCAGCATCTGCTGTCACCTGAATTTTTGATCTTAGCCATTCTGACTGGTGTGAGGTGGAATCTCAGGGTTGTTTTGATTTGCATTTCCCTGATGATTAAGGATGTTGAACATTTTTTCAGGTGCTTCTCTGCCATTCGGTATTCCTCAGGTGAGAATTCTTTGTTCAGTTCTGAGCCCCATTTTTTAATGGGGTTATTTGACTTTCTGGAGTCCACCTTCTTGAGTTCTTTATATATATTGGATATTAGTCCCTTATCTGATTTAGGATAGGTGAAGATCCTTTCCCAATCTGTTGGTGGTTTTTTTGTCTTATTGATGGTGTCTTTAGCCTTGCAGAAGCTTTGTAGTTTCATGAGGTCCCACTTGTCAATTCTCGATCTTACAGCACAAGCCATTACTGTTCTATTCAGGAATTTTTCCCCTGTGCCCATATCTTCAAGGCTTTTCCCCACTTTCTCCTCTATAAGTTTCAGTGTCTCTGGTTTTATGTGAAGTTCCTTGATCCACTTAGACTTGACCTTAGTACAAGGAGATAGGAATGGATCGATTCGCATTCTTCTACATGTTAACAACCAGTTGTGCCAGCACCATTTGTTGAAAATGCTGTCTTTCTTCCACTGGATGGTTTTAGCTCCCTTGTCGAAGATCAAGTGACCATAGGTGTGTGGGTTCATTTCTGGGTCTTCAATTCTATTCCATTGGTCTATTTGTCTGTCACTATACCAGTACCATGCAGTTTTTATCACAATTGCTCTGTAGTAGAGCTTTAGGTCCGGCATGGTGATTCCACCAGAGGTTCTTTTATCCTTGAGAAGAGTTTTTGCTATCCTAGGTTTTTTGTTATTCCAGATGAATTTGCAGATTGCTCTTTCTAATTCGTTGAAGAATTGATTTGGAATTTTGATGGGGATTGCATTGAATCTGTAGATTGCTTTTGGCAAGATAGCCATTTTTACAATGTTGATCCTGCCAATCCATGAGCATGGGAGATCTTTCCATCTTCTGAGATCTTCTATAATTTCTTTCTTCAGAGACTTGAAGTTTTTATTATACAGATCTTTCACTTCCTTAGTTAGAGTCACGCCAAGATATTTTATATTATTTGTGACTATTGAGAAGGGTGTTGTTTCCCTAATTTCTTTCTCAGCCTGTTTATTCTTTGTGTAGAGAAAGGCCATTGATTTGTTTGAGTTAATTTTATATCCAGCTACTTCACCGAAGCTGTTTATCAGGCTTAGGAGTTCTCTGGTGGAATTTTTAGGGTCACTTATATATACTATCATATCATCTGCAAAAAGTGATATTTTGACTTCCTCTTTTCCAATTTGTATCCCTTTGATCTCCTTTTGTTGTCGAATTGCTCTGGCTAGGACTTCAAGTACAATGTTGAATAGGTATGGAGAAAGTGGACAGCCTTGTCTAGTCCCTGATTTTAGAGGGATTGCTTCAAGCTTCTCACCATTTACTTTGATGTTGGCTACTGGTTTGCTGTAGATTGCTTTTATCATGTTTAGGTATGGGCCTTGAATTCCTGATCTTTCCAAGACTTTTATCATGAATGGGTGTTGGATCTTGTCAAATGCTTTTTCCGCATCTAAGGAGATGACCATGTGGTTTTTATCTTTGAGTTTGTTTATATACTGGATTACGTTGATGGATTTCCGTATATTGAACCATCCCTGCATCCCTGGGATGAAACCTACTTGGTCAGGATGGATGATTGTTTTGATGTGTTCTTGGATTCGGTTAGCAAGAACTTTATTGAGGATTTTTGCATCAATATTCATAAGGGATATTGGTCTGAAGTTTTCTATCTTTGTTGGGTCTTTTTGTGGTTTAGGTATCAGAGTAATTGTGGCTTCATAGAATGAGTTGGGTAGAGTACCTTCTGTTTCTATTTTGTGGAATAGTTTGTGAAGAACTGGGATTAGATCTTCTTTGAAGGTCTGATAGAACTCTGCACTAAACCCATCTGGTCCTGGGCTTTTTTTAGTTGGGAGACTATTAATGACTGCTTCTATTTCTTTGGGGGATATAGGGCTGTTTAGATCATTAACCTGATCTTGATTCAACTTTGGTACCTGATATCTGTCTAGGAACTTGTCCATTTCATCCAGGTTCTCCAGTTTTGTTGAGTATAGCCTTTGGTAGAAGGATCTGATGGTGTTTTGGATGTCTTCAGGATCTGTTGTTATGTCTCCTTTTTCATTTCTGATTTTGTTAATTAGGATGCTTTCCCTGCGCCCTCTAGTGAGTCTGGCTAAGGGTTTATCTATCTTGTTGATTTTCTCAAAGAACCAGCTCCTTGATTGGTTGATTCTTTGAATAGTTTTTCTTGTTTCCACTTGGTTGATTTCACCCCTGAGTTTGATTATTTCCTGCCGTCTACTCCTCTTGGGTGAATTTGCTTCCTTTTGTTCTAGTGCTTTTAAGTGTGTTGTCAAGCTGCTAATGTGTGCTCTCTCTAGTTTCCTTTTGGAGGCACTCAGAGCTATGAGTTTTCCTCTTAAAAATGCTTTCATTGCGTCCCATAAGTTTGGGTATGTTGTGGCTTCATTTTCATTGAACTCTAAAAAGTCCTTAATTTCTTTCTTTATTCCTTCCTTGACCAAGGTATCATTGAGAAGAGTGTTGTTCAGTTTCCACGTGAAGGTTGGCTTTCTATTATTTATTTTGTTATTGATGATCAGCCTTAGTCCATGGTGATCTGATAGGATGCATGGGACAATTTCAATATTTTTATATCTGTTGAGGCCTGTTTTGTGACCAATTATGTGGTCAATTTTGGAGAAGGTACCATGAGGTGCTGAGAAGAAGGTATATCCTTTTGTTTTAGGATAGAATGTTCTGTAGATATCTGCCAGATCCATTTGATTCATAATTTCTCTTAGTTTCACTGTGTCCCTGTTTAGTTTCTGTTTCCATGATCTGTCCATTGGTGAAAGTGGTGTGTTGAAGTCTCCCACTATTATTGTATGAGGTGCAATGTGTGCTTTGAGATTTACTAAAGTTTCTTTAATGAATGTGGCTGCCTTTGTATTTGGAGCATAGATATTCAGGATTGATAGTTCCTCTTGGAGGATTTTACCTTTGATGAGTATGAAGTGTCCCTCCCTGTCTTTTTTAATGACTTTGGGTTGGAAGTCAATCTTATCAGATATTAGAATGGCTACTCCAGCTTGTTTCTTCATGCCATTTGCTTGGAGAATTGTTTTCCAGCCTTTCATTCTGAGGTAGTGTCTATCCTTTTCTCTGAGATGAGTTTCCTGTAAGCAGCAAAATGTTGGGTCTTGTTTGTGTAGCCAGTTTGTTAGTCTATGTCTTTTTATCGGGGAGTTGAGTCCATTGATATTAAGAGATATTAAGGAAAAGAAATTGGTGTTTCCTGTTATTTTTGATGTTAAAGTTGGCATTTTGTTCTTGTGGCTGTCTTCTTTTAGGTTTGTTGAGGGATTACCTTCTTGTTGATTCTAGGGCGTGGTTCCTGTCCTTGTATTGGTTTTTTTCTGTTATTATCCTTTGAAGGGCTGGATTCGTGGAGAGATAATGTGTGAATTTGGTTTTGTCGTGGAATACTTTGGTTTCTCCATCTATGTTAATTGAGAGTTTGGCTGGGTATAGTAGCCTGGGCTGGAATTTGTGTTCTTTTAGTGTCTGTATAACATCTGTCCAGGATCTTCTGGCTTTCATAGTCTCTGGTGAAAAATCTGGTGTAATTCTGATAGGCTTGCCTTTATATGTTACTTGGCCTTTTTCTCTTACTGCTTTTAGTATTCTATCTTTATTTAGAGCATTTGTTGCTCTGATTATTATGTGTCGGGAGGTATTTCTTTTCTGATCCAGTCTATTTGGAGTTCTGTAGGCTTCTTGTATGTTCATGGGCATCTCTTTCTTTAGATTTGGGAAGTTTTCTTCTATAATTTTGTTGAAGATGTTTGCTGGTCCTTTGAGTTGAAAATCTTCATTCTCATCCACTCCTATTATCCGTAGGTTTGGTCTTCTCATTATGTCCTGTATTTCTTGGATGTTTTGAGTTAGGATCTTTTTGCATTTTCCATTTTCCTTGATTGTTGTGCCGATGTTCTCTATGGAATCTTCTGCACCTGAGATTCTCTCTTCCATCTCTTGTATTCTGTTGCTGATGCTTGCATCTATGGTTCCAGATTTCTTTCCTAGGGTTTCTATCTCCAGTGTTGCCTCATTTTGGGTTTTCTTTATTGTGTCTACTTCCCTTTTTAGGTCTAGTATGGTTTTGTTCATTTCCATCATCTGTTTGGATGTGTTTTCCTGTTTTTCTGTAAGGACTTCTACCTGTTTGATTATGTTATCATGTTTTTCTTTAAGGATTTGTAACTCTTTAGCAGTGTTCTCCTGCAATTCTTTAAGGGATTTTTGTGCTTTCTCTTTATTGTCTTCTTCCTTTTTAGCAGTGTTCTCCTGCATTTCTTTAAGTGTGTTATTAACGTCCTTCTTGAAGTCCTCTATCATCATCAGGAGATATGCTTTTAAATCCGTGTCTAGCTTTTCCGGTGTGTTGGGGTGCCCTGGACTGGGTGGAGTGGGGGTGCTGGGTTCTGATGATGGTGACTGGTCTTGGTTTCTGTTAGTAAGATTATTACGTTTACCTTTCGCCATCTGGTAATCTCTGGGGTTAGTTGTTATCGTTGTCACTATTTAAAGATTGGAGCAGAAGCTGTGTTCCACTCACCAGCAGTCCCAAAATCCTGCGGCGGGGGTCGTGGATAGCTGGCGGGTGTCAGGCAACCCTGCGCTCCCGCTACCCTGGCGCTGATCCGGCCGGGTGAGGCCTGTGGCCCTACTCAGGCTGGTTTCTGCTTCCCTAACTAATGCAGTCTCAGGTCCCGCGCAATTGGATTGGAGCAGAAGCTGTGCTCCCCTCACCAGAAGTCTTAAGATCCTGTGGCGGGTGTTGTGGGCAGTTGGCGAGTGTCAGCAGACCCTGCGCCCCAGCTGCTCAGGTGCTTTTCTGACCGGAAGAGGCTTGTGGCCCTGTGTGGGCCGGATTTCTCTCTCCCCAACCAGAGCAGTCTCAGGTCCCGCGTGATTGGACTGGAGCAGAAGCTGTGTTCCACTCACCAGCAGTCCCAAAATCCTGCGGCGGGGGTCGTGGGTAGCTGGCGGGTGTCAGGCAACCCTGCGCTCCCGCTACCCCGGCGCTGATCCAGCCGGATGAGGCCTGTGGTCCTACTCAGGCCGGTTTCTGCTTCCCTAACTAATGCAGTCTCAGGTCCCGCGCAATTGGATTGGAGCAGAAGCTGTGCTCCCCTCACCAGAAGTCTTAAGATCCTGTGGCGGGTGTTGTGGGCAGTTGGCGAGTGTCAGCAGACCCTGCGCCCCAGCTGCTCAGGTGCTTTTCTGACCGGAAGAGGCTTGTGGCCCTGTGTGGGCCGGATTTCTCTCTCCCCAACCAGAGCAGTCTCAGGTCCCGCGTGATTGGACTGGAGCAGAAGCTGTGTTCCACTCACCAGCAGTCCCAAAATCCTGCGGCGGGGGTCGTGGGTAGCTGGCGGGTGTCAGGCAACCCTGCGCTCCCGCTACCCTGGCGCTGATCCGGCCGGGTGAGGCCTGTGGCCCTACTCAGGCCGGTTTCTGCTTCCCTAACTAATGCAGTCTCAGGTCCCGCGCAATTGGATTGGAGCAGAAGCTGTGTTCCACTCACCAGCAGTCCCAAAATCCTGCGGCGGGGGTCGTGGGTAGCTGGCGGGTGTCAGGCAACCCTGCGCTCCCGCTACCCCGGCGCTGATCCAGCCGGATGAGGCCTGTGGTCCTACTCAGGCTGGTTTCTGCTTCCCTCCTGAGGATAATTTCAACTGTGTGGTCCTCCTGGCTCAAGAGGGTTTAGAGGAGAAGGACTTTAATATGTTGCCTTGTAATATTTTTGTAAAAACTGGCTGCTGTTTCCTTTGTCCAGAGTCTGTCTGAGGCTAAAGTTAAGAGGTACACATTAATTACATTGGAAACAGAAATCTTCCGAGAATAGATTCTGTTGTGTGGTTCACTCTTATGAAGAGCAAGATAAACAAGGAAAAATAGAAAATGTATGATTCAAGCAGTAAGAGGTACCAGAAAGTGAAATGGAGCTAAATCTTATGTTCAAGGTGATAAACCAATTTAGAATTGGAATAAAGAGTGTGATGAATTCATGTGAGGACCCTATGCATAATAAATGTTCACCTTGTGAAAAGGAATTAACGAATAGCTTAGGTACAGGTGTGGTGGCACAAGCCTTTAATAGAAACACTCAGAAACAGAGGCAAATGGTCTCTGAGTTAGTTCATGGTCAGCCTGGTCTACAGAGCATGTTTCAGGACAACCAAGATTAAACAGTGAAGGAAACCATAGAAAACAATAAGCTGGTGAAGATGTAATTGGCCAAAATGGCCATGTTCCAGCCCCCACAAACAGCAGAATTTGGCAGCTTCAGGTATATGGTTCTGGCTTTAGTGTTTAGGATAGAAGAGCAGGGTTATAGAATAGCCCTCTGAAACTAAGAAATTCCATTGAGGTCAGGCCTATTGAAGGTATGTCCTTGCCTGGAGGCCCAGAAAGGCTATTTATTGTATGAATCTGTAAAGGTGAAGCCTGTATTGCCTTAGAGATTCCAAGATATTAGAGGTGCCAGAGCTGTGGGATACCTTCTGAGAAAAGCTGCTAACAGGAAAAAGAACCAGCTCAAGAGAAAGAAGTGTGTAGCAGTCAGCAAACCTGAAAGGAGTTTAATATCTAAAGAATGCTTTGACATCGGACATAGAAATGTAGAAGTTGGACATTGCCAAGCAGGTTTTCATTCTTGCTTTGGTCCAGTATATCCTTACTATTCTTACTTCCCTACATTTTGTAACAGTAATATATATTCTTTCAAATTATATGTTGAAAGAATGATTTTATCTGGTTTTCTAATTTTTATTTTATATGGCAGTACAGTTAAGAGATTGTATGAATCTCAGAAGAGACTAAACATTGGACTTTTAAACATTGTTGAGACTGTAGTAGACTATGGGTAGTTTTGAAGTTGGACTAATACAAAATGCATCACCTTATGACTATAAGCCTGTGGGGACTAGGGAGTGAATGTTGTGATTTGAATTGGTATAGCCCACATAGGTGTATTTGATTGAATGTCCAATGGGAAGTGATAATATTAGGAGGTGTGACCTTGTTGTGTTTGGAATAGTGTTGTTTGAGGAAGGATATTACTGTGGGGGTGGACTTTGTGGTCTCTGATAATCAAACTATGTTCAGTGACATAGTCTCTTGCTTTATATAGATTAAGAACTTGAATTTTGCAGCACCATGTCTGCTCACCTACTGCCATGCTTCCTGCCATTGTGTTAAGGAACTAGATTTCTGACACTGCAAATGTGTCCAAACTAAATGTTTTGTTGTTGTTTCACTGTTGTTCTTGTTTTTAAATAAGAATTGTTTTAACCATCGTGTCTCTTCACAGCAGTAAAAGCTTAACTTAGATATCTGTTTTGAAGGTACAAAGCAACTACTTTCCTTTCCCCCACAGTTTAGTCTTTTGTCTTTTCAAGATGTTCAGTTCTTAGTTGATGCCAGGCATCAAATTCAGTGAGTCCCTGGGTGACTTTCCAAATCCCCATTACACTATTATATATTTAAAAGTTGATAAAATATAGACTTATGTGCCAGAGACATGGCTCAGTGGGTAAAGGTGCTTTTCATGAAAGCCCAATAACCTGATTATGATCACAAGAGACCACATAAAAATCCAGATGCAAGGACCCACATTTATAATTTCAGCATTCCTACTGTAAAATGGGGCAAAAAAAGAGAGAATATTGTGGGCCAGTTATCCTGGAGTATATTAATCAGTTACAGAAGGTAAAAAGATCATATCTTAACAATGGGGATCATGAGAACTAACTCCCCAAATTTGGTCTCTGACATTCAAAGATATGTTATTTATTTTACAGGGATATACCCCACCCATAAAATTAAAAATGCATATATTACAATGCATCTTTTACTATGGAAGAATGATTTCGTTCTACTGTATTTTAGGAAAATGAATGTGATATTCTTTTTTTTTATATATTTTTAATTACGTATTTTCCTCAATTACATTTCCAATGCTATCCCAAAAGTCCACCAAACCCTCCCCCCCCACTCCCCATCCACCCATTCCCACTTTTTGGCCCTGGCATTCCCCTGTACTGGGGCATATAAAGTTTGCAAGTCCAATGAGCCTCTCTTTCCAGTGATGGCCGACTAGGCCATCTTTTGATACATATGCAGCTAGAGTCAAGAGCTCCGGGGTACTGGTTAGTTCATAATGTTGTTGCACCTACAGGGTTGCAGATCTCTTTAGCTCCTTGGATACTTTCTCTAGCTCCTCCATTGGGGGCCTTGTGATCCATCCAATAGCTGACTGTGAGCATCCACTTATGTGTTTGCTAGGCCCCGGCCTAGTCTCACAAGAGACAGCTATATCAGGGTGAAAGTGATATTCTTATCTGAATTAGTTAGAAAAAACAAAGATAATTCAGATTTCTGCTATAAAAATCACAGAATAAGGCAGGTAATCAGTGCAGTTGTTTCATTTGGAATTATGTCCATTTATATTTATAATAATTTTCCCAAATTGTCATTTTATACTTGTTGACAGTTTCCTTTGTTAAAATATTTTTAACTTTTAGCTAAATATGGTATGAGAAAACAACCATAAGTAACATTTAATATGCACTCTATGCAAAATCACATTTGCAATTTTTATTTTCTTTGTGTAGTTTTAGCATTAGTAATGACGTCCCTAACATATTTCTGACCAATTTGGCTTTCACTGTATTTTAAACACAAGTGTACATTCAAGTGAGATGTCTGAATCATCAGGCACAACATAAAAGTCTGGAAGTAAGGAATTTTCTCAAAGAACTACTACCAAGTCTTAGAAATACTAGGTCTTTTCTTAAAATATTACAAGGTTATAGCATGTATGAAAGCAATGTAAAATTTAAGCATCTGGGTTTTTTGGGGGGAGAGGGGATTCATGTTTGCTTTGATATTTGCTTCAATACCAAAGAAATTTGCTTACCCAACTTCAGTTACAATAATACATTTTCTGAAGAAGGTAGCTAAATTTAACAAAATTAAGTTTGCAGGTGTCCATAATGGCATAAAGTTATGAAGAGAAAATTATATTGAGATTAAAGATCAAGCACACAGCACAAATACTATTTGTGTGTGGAACTATTCCTAATAGGACAATGAAGAAAGAAATGTTATCAGAATATGTTTCTGTGCTACATCGAGGTAGAGACAGTGCTTCCTTTTTGTTTTGTAATTATTTTCTGAAGTTGATGTAGCAAGGTATCTAATAGTATAAAAGCTCTCTGGCAAAGAACATCTAGGCCAAAAGCCAACTTTTAAATATTACATTTGGAATAGTGTTACCTGTCTTGGGATTTCACCCCTGGAGCAGATTACTCAGGCAAGATATTGGCAATATTAGCTTCAGGAGAAGGTTGTGCTGCTGTGACATTCTCCTCATGCCCAGAACCTTGGTGATATTCCATTTCCAACTTAAAACTGTACTGCCAGGTCACAGAGAACAAATTATTGCCATTATGATGTCAATACTTGCTAAAAAATTACACATAGTTCTAAAAGGCTTTAGATGTATGTATTTACTATTTGATCCTCATAAAACTTGATGGCTTACCTATGATTTGTATTCCTGTCTTACAGAAAGAGCAACCAAAACACATTAAGGTTAAATTATGTGTTCAAGGTTACATTGCATGGCTAATAATTAGATAAGTTAGGACTTGGTTACAAAACATATCGCTTGAAAATCTGTACTTAATTATATTACTTTACTGACTTTTGTGTTATGTAATATACATTTACTACTACATCGTGAGCAAATAAAGTGAAATGCACAAACAGAAAAAATATGCTAAGTTCATATCTTAGGAGTAGCTAATGACAATGAAAGGATGAAAGGACTATATATATATATATATATATATATTCACATAAACTCATATTTATCATGTTTGCAATACACCGGAATTTTCCTAGGTATTTTATTCAAGAGATTCCATGGGGGGGGGGTCATAAATTATAGGTACCAGTATCAAATTTCTTAGAAAACGGGTTAACGGAATAATAGATAGGAAGCACTAAGACACATAATTTAAAGCAAAATAATCTCAAAAATCCTTTAATCATTTTTGAAAACATATTTTCACAATACTTTTTTCCTTGACTCTTTATGCAAAAATATACCTATAATCATAATTTGTTTCGACTCATATTTATAAGTAAAATCAATAGCCAATTGTAGTATTTAGAAATTATTAGACTTCCCAGACATACTCTACCACATTTTAAATGTCCTCATTTTCCTGAGTCAATAGTTGTTTGTTAATTGTTTTAAACATGAAAATGGCTATTTTCCAGCTCCTAATTAAACCTCCATTCATTTCAGGAAATCTGTGGCCTTTTGAAAATTCTTCTATAGTTAGAACCCAAATATTCCTTTCCAATTTTCTTTTTTTCCTTTCTTTTCATTTTTGTCCTGAGTCATATACTCACTTAAGTTTTTTATATGCTTTGTGGAAGATATTCATAATGTTAATTTACCCTTTCCAATACTATTGAACAAATTCAAATGTCTGTGCATCATCTGTATGCACAGATTTTCCAGAGGCTGGAAAATGATACTAAGTTCCCAGAAACTAGAATTTCAAATTGTTGTGAACTGCTATGTGGGTGCTGAAAATCTCTGATTCTTTTGAAGAGGAGACAGAGCTGGACTTTGGAAAGCTGTGGGATGTTTTAAGTGGGGTTCAATGTACCATACTAGTAGAAGCACAGAAGACAGTGGTGCTAAAGGTAACTTGAACTATGGATACCTGGCTCAAGAGGTTTCTGAGGAGATTAATTTTGGAATGTTGCCCAGAGATCATTCATGTGATATTTTGGTAAAGAATGTGGATGCTTTTAGACCTTGTCCAAACAGTCTGCCTGAGGCTAAGGTAAAGAGTTTTAGATTAATTGTCTTAGCAAAGGAAATCTCAAAATAACTTCGTTTAGATTCTACTAGGTGGTTCACTCTTATGAAATGAATTTTATAAATAGTAGCAAGAATAGAAAGAAAAACCTAGAAAATGTTTAATTCAAGTGTTAAGAAGGCACTAGGAAGTAGAATGGATCTAAATCCTGTGTTCAAGGACATGAAATTGAATTAAGGGAGTGGTGACCTCAGGGCAAGGTCCCATCTAAGCTTATTGTTTATACATTTGCAATTGACAGTTATGTTAGATGTTATTATGACCTGTTATTTTCTGTTTTCATGTAGACATGAGGAAATATGATTGTATGCCAAAATAAAAAGGATTGATTTGATAGCCATTCTCAGTTGTCAACTTGATTATATCTAGATGAACTATAATACAGAAATGGAGGCCATACCTGCGATCCAGATATTGAGACAAATAGTGCTGTTTAATAAAGATTTAGTGGAGAAAAATTAAAGAATATCTTAGGTCCAGTTGTGGTGGTAAATGATTTTATTCTGAGGAGACAATGGTAAGCAGATCTCTGATTTCAAGGCCAGGCTGGAACAGAACAAGTTCCAAGTAAAGAAACTTTTAGATCTATGCATAGTGGTATATACCTGCAATCAGGAAACAGAGGCATAAAGAGCTCTGAATATATATAATACAAAAAATGGGCCAGGTTCTATCACCAGAAAGAAGGAGAACTTGGCAGCTTTGGCCATGTAGCTCTAGCTTTAGAGTTAATAATAGAAGGGGTTATGGGGACAATTGGTGCTAGTTATCTGGAACTAAGAAATTAGTGATGATTAAGAAGAGATCAGCATCACTGAGGTGAAATCTTTTGGGAAGTATTTTTGAGAGCTCAAAGAAGCTGTGTTCCAGAGGTAGACATCCTTCTGGCTGACAAATTCTGTAACATGTAGGAGTTACTCAGATAGTCTGGCATTGAAGACATGAAGGGGTCATGGAGACCAGCTGAGGGGCATAGTGAGAGGTCAGGAAAGACCACTGGTGAAGGTGCCACTTCATTTGTAGGTGAAGGTCCTGGACTGAAGTGGTCATGCAAAGAAGTTGAGGCTTGTTATCATGGACAGAATCTATAAGATGCTACTGGTGAGTGTTCAGCCTAGTTGCATTGAATGACCCCAGTATACTGGAGATCCACAGTATCATGGGATGACCACCAAGAATAGCAGCAGCAGTGAAGTGGAGTCAACAAAAGCCTAGAATAATTTAGAGGGTAGGACTGTAGAATTGACACAAGCTGTTTGTAGAAACCCAAAAGATAGATCAAATGTGGATCCCATACATTAGAATACAAATTGTAATTGTAGGGTTAAAGTTTTCTTGTAGTCCCCAAGATTTGAGAGACTCTAGACCTGTGGGATATCTGTAGAGGATAGCTTCTAACAGGCAGTGAAAACAGTCTAAGAGAAAGAACTGTGTTGCAGTCAACAAAGATGAAAGAAGTTAGGCATCAGACATGGAGATAAAGATTTTGGAGTTGTCTATCTAATTTTTGTTCTTACTATGGTCTAGTATTTCCTCACTATGATGTTTTGGAATGGTAATACATATTGTGTAATGTTGAAATTATCTGATATATTTTTTTTATTTTGATATTTTAGGAGATTAAACTTTAGAGACTACATAGATCTTAGAAAGGACTTTGAACTTTGGACTTTTAAATATTGTTGAGATTATGATAGACCATGCTAACTTTTGAAGTAGGTCTAAATGCATTTTTTTTCCATTAAGTTATGGCTACAGTTCTATGGGGACCAGGGAGTTGACCATGGTGGTTTCAATAGATTTGACACTGTATATTCATGTGCTTGAGTGCTTGGCTATAGGGAGTGGTGCTACTAGAAGGTATGACCTTATTTGTGAAGGTATGGCCTTGTTAGATGAAGTATGTCACTGTGGAGTGGCTTTTATGCCATATATATGCTCAAGCTCTGTTCATTTTAAAACATGTTGAGTTTCCTGGGTACCTTTGAATCAAGATGTAGAAATCTCCTTCTCTAGCCTAATGTCTGCCTGAAAGCTGCCATGCTTCCTGACATGGTGATATTAGACTGAGCATCTGAGACTGCAAGCTTGTTGCAATGAAATATTTGTCTTTATAAGAGTTGCCTCTGTAATTCCTTCCATGGATGTTTTGTTCCTTATTCTAGGGAGGAATGAAACTATTACATATGTCAGTAAGATTTTGCTGAAAGGACCCTGGTATAGCTGTCTCTTGTGAGGCCATGCCAGTGCCTGGCAAATACAGAAGTGGATGCCCACAGTCACCTATAGGATTTAACACAGGGCCCCCAATGGAGGAGCAAGATAAAGTACCCAAGGAGCTGAAGGGGTCTGCAACCCTATAGGTGGAACAACAATATGAACTAATCAGTACCCCCAGAGCTCGTGTCTCTAGCTGCATATGTAGCAGAAATGGCCTAGTCATCAATGGGAAAAGAGGCCCCTTGGTCTTGAAAACTGTATATGCCCCAGTACAGGGGAACACTGGGGCCAAGAAGTGTGAGTGGGTGGGTAGGGGAGCAGGGCAGGGGGAGGGTATAGAGAACTTTTGGGATAGCACTTGAAATGTAAATGAAGAAAATATCTAATAAGAATTTAAAAAAAAATGAGTTGCCTAGGTCATAATGTGTCTTCACAGCAATCAAACCCTAACGAAGACAGATAGCAACATGCATATATACATTCCTTTACATTGACACACACAAACACAGATTACAATGCTTCTCATTATGTAGATTTTGGTTTTAATGACTTTTGTCTGTTGGTGAGTAAAAAGGCTAACTATGAAACCCAAGATTAATTATTTTACTTTCATTTCAAGTTGTCTGATTTCAATTTAGCTTTATCTTCAAAATTATGACAAGTAATAGAAAATATCAAGTGTTGAAAATGATGTGGGACACACCATATTTTCTAAGTGATAGTAGAGTAACTATTTTCTTTTACTCCTAAAAGATGTATAGCTTTTAAAAAAATAAAATTAAATTTAAAAAAGCTTAAGAAAAAATTATATGACTAGAAGCGGTTTGGAATGTATAGAGAAAAAAGGAAATCCTTGAAACATGATATAGAAAGGTAATTCTCAGGTAGTGTCAATCTTTTAACATGACACCAAAGTCTATATTCTGTATATCTGAGCCATACACTATTTTTCTCTGTCATACCTAGTATTGGAATACAGTTTTCCCCATAGGATGTTCATTCACTGATCATTTCTTAGCTATATTCTATTACATTAAAATCTATCTTTAAAAGGAAAAATAATTTTATTTTCTAAGGTGAAACACAGTACTTCAAACAAAAAAACAAAGAGAAATAGATTTCTATATGAGTGTAGAAAATAGGAGAATCTAAAACATGACAGAAGCTAGAGAGGAGTCAAAACACTAGTGAAGGACAAAAACAAAGTAAGAAGAGGACATGGAAGGGCTATGGAAAGACTTCTGCCAGCTATGTTATATATTAGGAATATTTAAAATAAACATCCCTTGTGTGAACATTTAAAGCAGCTTATTGAAAGTTACTGGGTTTTTGTTTTGCTTCTGTTACAAAAAATAGTTTAAAGCAGAAAACATAACCAAATCCTAAAATTTTTGCTGCAAAAATAATGAATGATTTCATGGGACCCTCCCTTACTCATGCTGAGAATTTGGCTGGACTGGTGCCAATATACCTGAGTGGCTATTAGCAATTGTTGGCCTCTGATGGAGAAAGACTCAGTTTTCTTAAAGGATGTGGACTTGGGAGAGTACAATTGTTCGAATATATGGTCCTATATCCATTCACACCTATACTGCTTTAAGGTGATTCAATTACTACTCTTATTATTATTTTTAAACAAAGAGACCACATATTAAGAGAGTAAAATAGTGGCTGTGACACAATGAAGGCATATGTGGAAATGGAATAGGGGATGCTAGTTTCCCATCTGTCCTCTCATCCCAGTCGATCCATACCACTTCCCCTCTTCCCTAAATCCATTCTTCCCCCATTTCTCTTCAGAAAAAAAAGCAAGTCTTTCAAGGACCCTACCAATCATGTCATATCAAGTTTCAATAAGACTAGGAACATCCCCTCACATTAATGCTAGATGATAGAATGCAGTTGGAAGAAAAGGATCCCAAAAGCACACATAGGAGTCAGAGATAACCCCTAATCCCACTGTTAGGAGCCCCCACAAGTATGCCAAGCCACACATCTGTAACATATGCATGAGACTAAAGTTAGTTCATTCAGCTTCTGTGATTGCTGTTTCCGTCTTTGTGAGCTCCTATCTACCCTGGTTTGTTGATTCTGCCTGTTTTCTTGAAGTATCCTTGACTCCTGTGGCTCCTACAATCATTCCTTCTCTTTCACAAGATTCAGTTAGCTTTGCCTAATGTTTGGCTTTGGATCTCTGCTTCTGTTTCCATCAGTTGCTGGATGAAGCCTCTCTGTTGATGATTATGCTAGGTTCCAGAACCAGTGGTTGGATAGCCCAGAGAATATACGTCTCTGAAATACCCATAGAAGTTTTAATGAGCAACAGAAATAGAAGAAAAAATGGATGTTGTAACATGTATTTAAAATTGTTTTGCAGGGAGAATTGAGTTAAAAGTAAAGAAATCCAAATGTTTCAGAAATGTAAGTCAGTGCATTTGTGTTCCAAACCATTAACTACATAATCAGCCACAATTCCTCTCTGGCACCCTAACTTCAAATTCAACTTATAGACACAGGTAAGTATTCATTGAATAAGACTTCATTAGAGCAGGGATGAAGATCAGCTACCATCAAATGGGACATTATAAAAGTGTTGTGGCACAGCAAAGACTACCACCAACAAAGTCAATAGTCATCCCACAAAATGGGGAAAATAGTTTTCCATATATACCTCTGACAGAGAATTCATGAATTCGTGTGTAGAATACAGGTAAAATGCATATATATATATATATATATATATATATATATATATATATATACACACACGCGCGCGCACACACACACACACACACACACATATTCATTTACAGTGGAAAAGTATACTAGGAGAAAGCATAACATCTCTCTTTCCATGCTTTCAATCAGGAGTGGTCCATCTAGAGTCACATAACACCTACCTTTATACCAGCATATTTTTCCATTCTAGTTAATACCTTGTGATGGTTTGTATATTCCTGGCATAGGGACTGACACTATTAGAAAGTGTGGCCTTGTTGGAGTAGGCATGTCACTGAGCATGTCGGCTTTAAAGACCCTCATCCTAGCTGCCTGGAAGCCAGTCTTCTGTATCAGCCTTCAGATGAAGATGTAAATCAGTTTCTCCTGCACCATGCCTACTTAGATTCTGCCATGCTCAACTTCCTGATGATAATGGATTGTACCTCTAAACCTTAAGCCAACCAAATTAAATGTTGTCCTTTATGAATCTTGCCTTGGTCATGGTGTCTGCTCACAGCAATAAAATCCTAAGTAAGACAGAACTTGATACCAAGGACTGGCATATTGTGAAAAGCCTGACCATGCTTTTGTTTCAAAGAATGTGGATTTAGGGACTTTGAATTTGGAAATCCGTGGAATTCTTTAGATGGAGTTTAATGGGCTTTCCTAGTAGGAATTTGGAAGACAGTGCTTTGAATAGGGTGGAACTGGCCCAAGAGGTTTCAGTGGGGAAGAATTTCAGAATGTCGCCTAGAGACCATTTTTGTGGTATTATGGTGAAGAATACCACTGCCTTTTGCTCTTGTCTAAAGAGTCTATAAGAGTCTAAAGTAAAGAGATTTGTATTATTTACATTGACAAAAAAGTTCCAAAAAGCCCAGCAGAGACTTTGTTCTCTGGTTAAGTGTCATGATGAAAATTTGAACAAGAAAAACAAGCTTAGAAAGGAAACATATAAATATATATATTTGAACATTAAAGGATCACCAGGAAATAAAATGAGTCTGAATCCTATGCTCTAGGAAATAACAGATTAAGGGATTTGGGACAAGATCCTACCCAGCTAACTTTAGATCCAGGTATGGTGGCCTTTAATTCCAATAGACACAAATCTTGAACTTCAATGCCAGACTGGAATAAAGCAAGTTCTGTTGAAGAAAAGGTTAAATCCAGATGTTATGGTTCACATCTTTAATCCTGACATTACAGAGGACAGAGCCATTCAGATCTCTTGAGTTCAAGGTCAATCTAAAGAACAAATTTCAGGAAAACCAAGCTTAGGCATAGAGAAAGTTAGAAAATAGAAAGCTGGTAATAGAATAAGGGGGCCATGTTCCAGCCCCAGCAACTAGCAGAACTCAGCAGCTTTAGCCATGTGGCTCTGGCCTTAGAATGAAAAATAGAACGGACTACTGAGACAATTGATGCTGGTTAGATAGACCTAAGAAATTAGAGATGATTCAGAAAAGACCAGGATCACTGAGGTGAAATCTTCTGGGATGTGTTTTATGAGAGCACAAAGAAGGTGTATTCCTGTCATAGCCAAGGTAGTACCTAGTGCTTCAGTAATGTGTAAAAGTCACCCAGGTGGGTGGTACTGGATTTGAAGGCATGAAGAGGCCATAAAGAGCAGGTGAAGCTTGATTCTATGAGAGGCCATGGAATACCATTAGTGAAGGTACAGCCTCAGTTGCAGTTGATGGCCCAGGACTGCAGGGGTCATGCAAAGTTGAGGGTTGACACCTATGAAAGGTTATTGGTGAAGCCTAGTTGCATCAGAAGGCCTCAGGTTATTGGAGATGCCAGTACCATGGGATGATCACTAAAAACAGCAGCATCAACAATGGAGTGAATCACTCTGAGCTTAGAGTACTACAGAGGGCAGAGCTAGAGAAGAGACACCAGCCATTTGGAGTAGCTCAGAAGATCATCAGCTTCCAAACGCTGACACCATTGCATACACTAGCAAGATTTTGCTGAAAGGACCCAGATATAGCTGTCTCTTGTGAGACTATGCCAGGGCCTAGCAAACACAGAAGTGGATTCTCACAGTCAGCTATTGGATGGATCACAGGGCCCCTAATGGAGGAGCTAGAGAAAGTACCCAAGGAGCTAAAGGGATCTACAACCCTATAGGTGGAACAACATTATGAACTAACCAGTACCACGGAGCTCTTGACTCTAGCTGCATATGTATCAAAAGATGGCCTAGTTGGCCATCACTGGAAAGAGAGGCCCATTGGACTTGTAAACTTTATATGCCCCAGTACAGGGGAACGCCAGGGCCAAAAAGTAGGAGTGGGTGGGTAGGGGAGTGGGGGGAAGGGTATGGGGGACTTTTGGGATAGCATTGAAAATGTAAATGAGGAAAATACCTAATAAAAATATTTAAAAAAAAGATGATCATGTGTGGATCCCAGACACTGAAACAAGAAGTTGTAACATTGAAGTTGCCTTGGAGACCCCCAAGATGTTCGAGATGCCAGAGCCACGGGCTATCTGCTGAGGAAAGCTACTAACAGGGAGTGGAACCTGCCCAGGAGAAAGATGTTTGTTCTAGTCAACAAAGAAGAAAAAGGGGGCTGGTGAGATGGCTCAGTGGGTAAGAGCACCCGACTGCTCTTCCCAAGGTCCGGAGTTCAAATCCCAGCAACCACATGGTGGCTCACAACCATCCAAAACGAGATCTGACTCCCTCTTCTGGAGTGTCTGAAGACAGTTTCGATGTACTTACATATAATACATAAATAAATAAATCTTAAAAAAAAAAGTTAAAAACTCCAAACTCTAAAAGGTACCCCCTTCCCCAATCTGGCCATGTACCTCATCCCACACCCCCCTACCCCCAATATCCAACTGAAGCAAAAAAAAAACAAAAAAGAAAAAGGAGCTGAAGGTGCTCGCTTCGGCAGCACATATACTAAAATTGGAACGATACAGAGAAGATTAGCATGGCCCCTGCGCAAGGATGAAACGCAAATTCGTGAAGCGTTCCATATTTTTAGACTTCAACACACCACTTTCACCAATGGACAGATCATGGAAACAGAAACTAAACAGGGACACAGTGAAACTAAGAGAAATTATGAATCAAATGGATCTGGCAGATATCTACAGAACATTCTATCCTAAAACAAAAGGATATACCTTCTTCTCAGCACCTCATGGTACCTTCTCCAAAATTGACCACATAATTGGTCACAAAGCAGGCCTCAACAGATATAAAAATATTGAAATTGTCCCATGCATCCTATCAGATCACCATGGCCTAAGGCTGATCTTCAATAACAAAATAAATAATAGAAAGCCAACCTTCACGTGGAAACTGAACAACACTCTTCTCAATGATACCTTGGTCAAGGAAGGAATAAAGAAAGAAATTAAGGACTTTTTAGAGTTCAATGAAAATGAAGCCACAACATACCCAAACTTATGGGACGCAATGAAAGCATTTCTAAGAGGAAAACTCATAGCTCTGAGTGCCTCCAAAAGGAAACTAGAGAGAGCACACATTAGCAGCTTGACAACACACCTAAAAGCACTAGAACAAAAGTAAGCAAATTCACCCAAGAGGAGTAGATGGCAGGAAATAATCAAACACAGGGGTGAAATCAACCAAGTGGAAACAAGAAAAACTATTCAAAGAATCAACCAATCAAGGAGCTGGTTCTTTGAGAAAATCAACAAGATAGATAAACCCTTAGCCAGACTCACTAGAGGGCACAGGGAAAGCATCCTAATTAACAAAATCAGAAATGAAAAAGGAGACATAACAACAGATCCTGAAGACATCCAAAACACCATCAGATCCTTCTACCAAAGGCTATACTCAACAAAACTGGAGAACCTGGATGAAATGGAGAAGTTCCTAGACAGATACCAGGTACCAAAGTTGAATCAAGATCAGGTTAATGATCTAAACAGCCCTATATCCCCCAAAGAAATAGAAGCAGTCATTAATAGTCTCCCAACTAAAAAAAGCCCAGGACCAGATGGGTTTAGTGCAGAGTTCTATCAGACCTTCAAAGAAGATCTAATCCCAGTTCTTCACAAACTATTCCACAAAATAGAAACAGAAGGTACTCTACCCAACTCATTCTATGAAGCCACAATTACTCTGATACCTAAACCACAAAAAGACCCAACAAAGATAGAAAACTTCAGACCAATATCCCTTATGAATATTGATGCAAAAATCCTCAATAAAGTTCTTGCTAACCGAATCCAAGAACACATCAAAACAATCATCCATCCTGACCAAGTAGGTTTCATCCCAGGGATGCAGGGATGGTTCAATATATGGAAATCCATCAACGTAATCCAGTATATAAACAAACTCAAAGACAAAAACCACATGGTCATCTCCTTAGATGCGGAAAAAGCATTTGACAAGATCCAACACCCATTCATGATAAAAGTCTTGGAAAGATCAGGAATTCAAGGCCCATACCTAAACATGATAAAAGCAATCTACAGCAAACCAGTAGCCAACATCAAAGTAAATGGTGAGAAGCTTGAAGCAATCCCTCTAAAATCAGGGACTAGACAAGGCTGTCCACTTTCTCCATACCTATTCAACATTGTACTTGAAGTCCTAGCCAGAGCAATTCGACAACAAAAGGAGATCAAAGGGATACAAATTGGAAAAGATGAAGTCAAAATATCACTTTTTGCAGATGATATGATAGTATATATAAGTGACCCTAAAAATTCCACCAGAGAACTCCTAAGCCTGATAAACAGCTTCGGTGAAGTAGCTGGATATAAAATTAACTCAAACAAATCAATGGCCTTTCTCTACACAAAGAATAAACAGGCTGAGAAAGAAATTAGGGAAACAACACCCTTCTCAATAGTCACAAATAATATAAAATATCTTGGCGTGACTCTAACTAAGGAAGTGAAAGATCTGTATAATAAAAACTTCAAGTCTCTGAAGAAAGAAATTATAGAAGATCTCAGAAGATGGAAAGATCTCCCATGCTCATGGATTGGCAGGATCAACATTGTAAAAATGGCTATCTTGCCAAAAGCAATCTACAGATTCAATGCAATCCCCATCAAAATTCCAAATCAATTCTTCAACGAATTAGAAAGTGCAATCTGCAAATTCATCTGGAATAACAAAAAACCTAGGATAGCAAAAACTCTTCTCAAGGATAAAAGAACCTCTGGTGGAATCACCATGCCGGACCTAAAGCTCTACTACAGAGCAATTGTGATAAAAACTGCATGGTACTGGTATAGTGACAGACAAATAGACCAATGGAATAGAATTGAAGACCCAGAAATGAACCCACACACCTACGGTCACTTGATCTTCGACAAGGGAGCTAAAAACATCCAGTGGAAGAAAGACAGCATTTTCAACAAATGGTGCTGGCACAACTGGTTGTTAACATGTAGAAGAATGCGAATCGATCCATTCCTATCTCCTTGTACTAAGGTGAAGTCTAAGTGGATCAAGGAACTTCACATAAAACCAGAGACACTGAAACTTATAGAGGAGAAAGTGGGGAAAAGCCTTGAAGATATGGGCACAGGGGAAAAATTCCTGAATAGAACAGTAATGGCTTGTGCTGTAAGATCGAGAATTGACAAGTGGGACCTCATGAAACTACAAAGCTTCTGCAAGGCTAAAGACACCATCAATAAGACAAAAAAACCACCAACAGATTGGGAAAGGATCTTCACCTATCCTAAATCAGATAAGGGACTAATATCCAATATATATAAAGAACTCAAGAAGGTGGACTCCAGAAAGTCAAATAACCCCATTAAAAAATGGGGCTCAGAACTGAACAAAGAATTCTCACCTGAGGAATACCGAATGGCAGAGAAGCACCTGAAAAAATGTTCAACATCCTTAATCATCAGGGAAATGCAAATCAAAACAACCCTGAGATTCCACCTCACACCAGTCAGAATGGCTAAGATCAAAAATTCAGGTGACAGCAGATGCTGGCGAGGATGTGGAGAAAGAGGAACACTCCTCCATTGTTGGTGGGATTGCAAGCTTGTACAACCACTCTGGAAATCAGTCTGGCGGTTCCTCAGAAAATTGGACATAGTACTACCGGAGGATCCAGCAATACCTCTCCTGGGCATATATCCAGAAGATGTCCCAACCGGTAAAAAGGACACATGCTCCACTATGTTCATAGCAGCCCTATTTATAATAGCCAGAAGCTGGAAAGAACCCAGATGTCCCTCAACAGAGGAATGGATACAGAAATTATGGTACATTTACACAATGGAGTACTACTCAGCTATTAAAAAGAATGAATTTATGAAATTCCTAGCCAAATGGATGGACCTGGAGGGCATCATCTTGAGTGAAGTAACACAATCACAAAAGAACTCACACAATATGTATTCATTGATAAGTGGATATTAGCCCAAAACTTAGGATACCCTAGATATAAGATACAATTTGATAAACGCATGAAACTCAAGAAGAATGAAGACCAAAGTGTGGACACTGTGCACCTTCTTAGAATTGGGAACAAAACACCCAGGGAAGGAGTTACAGAGACAAAGTTCCTAGCTGTGATGAAAGGATGGACCATTTAGAGACTGCTGTATCCAGGGATCCGTCCCATAATCAGCTTCTAAATGCTGACACCATTGCATACACTAGCAAGATTTTGCTGAAAGGACCCAAATATAGCTGTCTCTTGTGAGACGATGCCGGGGCCTAGCAAACACAGGAGTGGATGTTCACAGTCAGCTATTGGATGTATCACAGGGCTCCCAATGGAGAAGCTAGAGAAAGTACCCAAGGAGCTAAAGGGATCTGCAACCCTATTGTTGGAACAACATGATGTACTAACCAGAACCCTGGAGCTCTTGTCTCTAGCTGCATATGTATCGAAAGATGGCCTAGTCGGCCATCAATGGAAAGAGAGGCCCATTGGACTTGCAAACTTTATATGCCCCAATATAGGGGAATGCCAGGGCCAAAAGAATGGGAATGGGTGGGTAGGGAAGTGGGGGGCGCTATGGGGGACTTTTGGGATAGTATTGGAAATGTAATTGAGGAAAATATGTAATAAAAATATTAAAAAAAAAAAGAAAAAAAAAAAAAAAAAAAAAAAAAGGAGCTGAAGATCTGAAGCCTGCATTAACTTCAGACATGGACATGCAGAGGTTAGAGTTGGCCCAACTGCTTTCCTGACTTTCTTTGGAGATTATAGTTAAGTGACTGGTTACATCTCTGATGAGACTGTGAACATTAGACTTTTAACATTGTTGAGACTACTATAGACTATGGGTACTTTTGAACTTGGAATAAATGTATTTTGCATTATACTATGTTTATGTATGGCCCCACAGACTCATACGTTTGAATATGCCTATGGTGGCCAGGGAGTACAATGTGATATTTTGATTATGCTCTGTCTAGGGAAGGATACTATTATTGTGTGTGGCCTTATTGGAGTAGGTGTGTCACTGAGGGTGTGGACTTTAAGACCCAAATCCTAGCTGCCTAGACATCAGTCTTCTAGCAGCATTCAGATAAAGATGTAGAACTCTTAACTTCTCCTGCACTATGCCTGACTAGATGCTGCCATGCTCCTCCCATCTTGATGATAATGAATTATACCTCTGAACATTTAAGCCAGCCCAATTAGATGTTGCCCTTTATAAGAGTTGCCTTGGTCATGGTGTCTGCTCACAGCAGTAAAATCCTTAGACATGCATATTGGTTTTAATCGTCAATGGGGTTGTAGGCATAATTCTTTTTGCAACCTACTTTTAATAAACATTCAACCTCTCTTCTTTTGCACCACCCACCAGAGGCAAAGGAAGAGATATGGGGGACGGGGACCTGTTTAGCAATAGTTCTTGGACATTAAGTAGATCTTCTTTGGCAGCAGTTCAGTCCTGTGGCCAACACAAATATGAATCAGTAGCTACAGTCCAGTCATCTCTGCAGGCAGATACCATACAAGAGCCAGAGTTCAATCCTAAAGAAAATGCAAGGCTTGTCAACCAAAACTCATGGGCAGTTCTTTGGACAAAAATGTTTAACAAGGCTGAATACATTTTAAAAAATAAAAGAGTCAGATCAACTCTATAAAATAACAATGTTGAAGCAAAATTAAAAAACAAATGCAAGCACTGTACTCTCCCCATTCATGTAAAGTTTAAAATATAGACGATTTATATGACACAGAAAATAAAGAATGTAAGGAATTCTGAATTTGTCTAAGATTTATTGTATAAGTAGTTATGTGATTAGTTATTTGATTACATCAACATTTTTAACATTATTTTTCTCTTTTTTGGATTTATTTTAATATGTATGTTTGTTTGGTCTGCATGTATGTCTCTGTACCATCTTATGGGTACTAGGAATCAAACCCACACTCTCTAGAAGGGCAGCTAGCATACCTTTAACTACTAGGCCATCTCTCCAGTCCTCCTTTTTTATTACAACTTTTAAAATCATCAATGTTTACATATATTATGTATGTATTTTGTGGTATTCTCAAAATGTTCCTAAGCCAGTTTTATCACAAAAATAATAATAAAAAAGATACATTTAAAATACAAATCAGTTAGCACCAATGGATTTTAAACTGTTGATAAATTCCTTGCCAATTAAAAATTTATGAAAGTAAAGGCATACAGTGAATACATAGTAGGCACAACTTGGTGTTGATACATTTTAATATCCAGATGAATTCTTTGTCAAAGGAGTTAATAAATAATTAAAACAAAACACATATCTAAATTACTATATGGATTATATACATAATTTAGCATTTTATTATAAAGTAAATTCTAGGACCAGTTAATTTCAGTTATAATTTTTTTCAATTTATCTACCTAAGAAATAGTCTCAATATAAAATATTGTTACAGAGAGTAAAATTTAAGTACCACATCTGAATATTTTTAATAAAATTAGCTTGACATACAAATATTTCATGAACATTACATAACAGAATTTCCTGGACTGCTGATGTGGCTTATTGGAAACTTATTGATACACAGGGGTCTTAGAGAAGCAAAAAAATCCAAGTTTCAAACAGTCTACAAAAACATAAAAATTAAGGACTAAGTTAATGATATAGGTATGAAGGAACAATACAAAAAATTAAGGAAACAGAACATTTTCATTTACAATATAAAAGTCCAAAAACTGTTACATGAACTAACCATGTAAGAGGGAAGACATAAATTAATGAAAGTAGAGATGAAAGGATAGACATGACAACAGGTAACAGTACAAATTCAAAAAAAATCATTATTGTTTAGTTAGAGAACCTATATGCTAATAAAATAAACAGTCAAAAAGAAAGCTGATTTTATACATATATAAGCTACCAAAATTAAAAATATGTATAAGTAAAAGCAATTAGACTACAGAAGTAATAAGCAACACACACACACACACACACACACACACACACACACACACACACACACACACACAGTCAACCAACTTTACAAGCCCAGATACATCTGAAATTTATGAGAAACTAATGACAAAGAACTAGTGTAGGCTTAGATATTTTTTTGAAAACCTACCTTATTTAGGGTTCTTAAACCCTTCAACTTCCCCTTTAACCCACAGATCAGGGGTAGAGGAAAGAGAAGGTCAAGAGGAAAAGGGTGTTGTAGGCCTGCATAGACATAGTTCCTTGGGGTGATTCCAACATGAATCAGTAGTGGTGGCAGGAACCAGCAGAAATAGCAAGGTTCTGTTGAATCAGCATGAGTCAAAATAAGCATACCGAAACAGCCAGAACAGTACTATAAGTTCTTTGACAAGTTTCTCTCTACAAAGTGAGGACCAATGAAGACCACCAAAGATCAGTGAAGACCAGAGAAGCAGCAGTGCACTGCATAGCAATGCAAGAGCATCGTGCCACTGTTTTTGGGGTTCCATTTATATTCTTTCTAAACATCTTCCCTCTCAAGTGCCAGTTTTCAGCAACACATCACATGTCCTCACACAGGACAGCTTATAGAAAAACATGTGACACAACTGAGTTGCTAAACAAACCAGAGATTTCCACTTCAAATTAGTGCCAACTTTCCTTACCTTTTTACATAAAATATGATAGTTTCTACCATCATCAGGAGGCCAAAATATACTGTCAACAAAGTTGGATAGGCAGAAAGAGAGAAAGGAAGAAAGGAATACATTTGTAAGTGGACTTTCTTAATGAATATGGAAACAATTTAAGTGGAAAGGAGAACATACAAAATGAATTCAAAATATACTATAAATATGAACCAATTAAAATAATGTGATATTTGCCATAAACAGACTCATAGGCCAGTAAAATGGAATAGACAGTCCAGAAATTCATAGCCAGCTTAAATTTTAGAAAGGAGTCAAGAAACAAGAAGGAAAGGATGGTGTGTTTGATAGCTTTTTGAACTGCTATGCCCAAACACATGATGAAAAGAAATTAAGGAAGAAAAAGTTTATTGTTACTCAATGTTTGAACATATTATTCATTATAATTAGTAAATGTATGTGATAAAAGTATACTTGGCTCTAGTGACAATAGTATGTAGCAGCCTCCATAACCTGAAATAGAGATGAGGTCTGGTGATCAGTTGAATGGTTTCTTCTTTCACTTTTTATGTAACACTTGACTTCATATCATAGATTGGTTCAAGGTACATTGAGAAGGGAAGATCCATTCTCAATTAAATATCCCAGATGAACATTCTTCCAGCTATTCCCAGACATTTATCTCCAAGGTTAATTCAAATACAGCTAATGGACATTTAAGATTAGCCACCATAGCTAATATCTTCTAGTATACAAAAGTCAACTCAAAATGAGAAAGTTACTTCAGATAATAATGTATTTCTCGGCTTTATCCATTTTACTGAATATGTAAAAATTTCATCTTCCTCATAGTTCAATAAAATTTCAAAGTGTACACATATTATATTTTCATTATTCCTTCATCTGTTGATACACATGTAGAATGATTTCCTATAATTTTGTTATGAAAAATTTTATTAATTTCATATATGCATGGATTTTTGTAATAGGCTGTAATATTTTGTGGAATATATCTTGCTGGGTTATATGTTAATAACAAATACTTAAATATGAGACTATAAGTATAAAACTACAGTGACTACATCTTTATGGATTCTTTATTTAATGATTTGCCACATATGGAACAGTATCCATAGAAGGTTACAATGAACTCCCTAGGACTAAACCACCAGTCAAAGAAAACACATGGTGGGACTCGTGGTTCTAGCTGCATATATAGCAGAGGATGGTCTAGTCATTTATCAATGGGAGGAGAGGCCCTTGGTCCTGTGAAGGTTCTATGCCCCAGTATAGGAGAATGTCTGGACGAGGAAGCCAGAGTGGGGAGCTGGGGATGGTGGTGGTGAAGACAGGGGATTTTCAGAGGGGAAACTAGGAAAGGGGATACTATTTGAAATGTAAATAAAGAACATAACTAATTTTTTAAAAAGTTCACATAGCATCCTTCCTGTTTGAAACTGAATCTGGAGCAGACCTGGGGAGCTGGCTCCACACCTAGTTGTATAACACGTAGAGGGAGCCCGACTCCCAGGTGCTCTGAAATGCCTAGAATCACAGGTAAACTGACAGGACCAGGAACACAGGATCACAGAGGATCCTCAACTCCCAGGAGATCAGATATGCTTAGGATCACTGGAGCTTTGACACACTCAAGATCACAGTTGAGGCCACAATATCTTTTCCAACACCAGAGTAACTGGGACCCCTACAGGAACCAGGGAAATACAAACCGCCATCCAGCCAGAGGCATGGATTCCTTCTAGCTTGTACCTGTGCCAGGAGCAAACCCAGGACACTGGCTGCCCATCCCATTCCTACAAACACCAAGAGAAAGATTGATTCCTAGGAGCTCTGACACAACAGGAACTCAGGATCTTGGTCACACCAGGATTTCAGGATCCTGGGCAGTTTGATGCCCAGGAGCTCTGACACACCCAGTATCTTGAGATCACAGGATGCCAGAATGCACAGGATCACAGAGATAGCTAAACTTTGAGGAGTTCTGACACAATGAGGATCACAGGAGGGACAGGCTCTTGTCAGAGACAGCAAGGGCAGTTAGCACTAAAGATAATCAGATAAAAAGAAGCAAGCACAAGAACATAAGCAACAGAAACCAATGCTACTTGACACCATCAGAAGCCAGTTCTCTGACCACATCAAGCCCTGGATGCACTAACATACCAGAAAAGCAAGATTCAAATCTTAATCCCATCTCATAAATATGATAGAGGAATTTAACAAGGACATAAATAACTCAGTTAAGGAAATACAGGAGAACACAGGTAAACAAATAGAAGTCCTTAAAAATGAAACAAATGATTCTCTTAAAGAAACACAGGAAAACACAATAAAACAGGTAAAGGAACTGAACAAAACCATTCAGAATCTAAAAATGGAAATAGAAACACTAAAGAGAACACAAATGGAGACAACCCTGGAGGTCAAAAACCTAGGAAAGAGATCAGGAGTCACAAACGCAAGCATCACCACCAGAATACAAGAGATAGAATACAGAATCTCTGGCATAGAAGATACTATAGAAGATATTGTTGACACAACAATCAAAGAAAATACAAAGCATAAAAAGCTCCTAACCAAAAACACCCAGGAAATCTAGAACACAGTGAAAAAAACAAAGCTAAGAATAATAGGAATAGAAGAGAGTGAAGATTCCCAACTCAAAGGGCCAGCTAACATCTTCAAGGGGTTTACAACACTATAGGAGGATCAATAATATGAACTAACCAATATTCCCCTAGAACTGTGCCTCTAGTTGCATATGTAGTAGATGATGGCCTCGTCAGCCATTAATGGGAGGAGAAGCCCTTGGTATTGTAAAGATTATATGCCCCAGTTCAAGGGAATGCCAGGGCAAGGAAACAGGAGTGGGTGGTTTGGGGAGCAGGGCAAGGGAGAGGGTATAGGGGAATTTCGGGATAGTATTTGTCTTAGTCAGGGTTTCTATTCTGACACAAACATCATGACAAAGAAGCAAGTTGGGGAGGAAAGGGTTTATTCAGCTTACACTTCCATACTGCTGTTCATCACCAAGGAAGTTCAGGACTAGAACTCAAGCAGGTCAGAAAGCAGAAGCTGATGCAGAGGCCATGGAGGGATGTTCTTTACTGGCTTGCTTCCCCTGACTTGCTCAGCCTGCTCTCTTATAGAACCCAAGACTACTAGCCCAGAGAAGGTCCCACCCACAAGGGGCCTTTCCCCCTTGATCACTAATTGAGAAAATGTCTTACAGTTGGATCTCGTGGAGGCATCTTCACAACTGAAGCTCCTTTCTCTGTGATAACTCCATCCTGTGTCAAGTTGACACCCAAAATCAGCCAGTACAGTATTTGAAATGTAAATGAAGAAAATATAAAAAGAAAATTATAGAAGAAAACTTCCCTCATCTAAGGAAAAAGACATGCATAAACATACATGAAGCCTACAGAACAGCAAACAGATGGGACCAGAAAATAAAATCCTCTCATTGCATAATAATCAAAACACCAAATACACAGAAAAAAAAAGTAAGAATATTGAAAGGAGTAAGGGAAAATGGTCAAGTAACTTATAATTCGAGACCCATAAGAATTACACCAGACTTCGCAACAGATTAAAAAAGCCAGAAGATCTTGGGCAGATGACTTACACACCCTAAGAGAACAAAAATGCCAGCTCAGGCTATTAAATCATACAAGACTCTCAATTAACATAGATGGGGAAACCAAAATATTCCATGACAAAACCAAATTGAAACAATATTGTTCCACCAATTCAACCCTACAGAGGATAATAGAAGGAAAATTTCAATACAAGGACAGAAACTATACCCAAAGAAAAAGCAAGAAATTATATCTTCTTATAACAAACCCAAAAGAATGGAACCACACAAGTATACTACCACTTCAAACAACAAAAATAACAGGACACAACAATCATTGGTCCTTAATATATCTCAACATCAATGGACTCAACTCCGTAATAAAAAGACATAGACTAGCATGCTGGGTATGAAAACAGGATCCAGCATTTTGCTACATCAGAAATTCCACATCTGTGACAAAGACAGATATCACTTCAAGGTAAAAGGCTGGAAAAAATATTTCCAGGCAAATGGTCTCAAGAAAGAAGCTGGAGTAGTAATTCTAGTATCCATTAAAATAGATTTTTAACCAAAAGTTATCAAAAAACATGGAGAAGGACACTACATACACATCAAAGGAAAAACCTACCAAGAGAAACTCTCAATTCTGAATATCTATGCCTAAAATGCAAGGGTGTTCACATATATAAAATAAACATTACTGAAGCTCAAAACACACATTGAAACTCACACAATAATAGTAGGAGACTTTAACACTCCACTCTCACTAATGGACAGATAATGGAAACAGAAGCAGAGACACAGGGAAACTAACAGAAGTTATAAATCAAATGGACTTAACAGATATCAACAGAACATTTCATCCTAAAACAAAAGAGTATATCTTCTCCTCAGCACTTAACTATACATTCTCCAAAATTAACCATATGATCGGACACAAAACATGCCTCAACAGATATAAGAAGATTGAAATAATATCATGTATCCTATCAGATTACCACAGACTAAGGCAGGTTTTCAACAACAACAAAAACAACGTGAATCCCACATACACATGGAAGCTGAATAAATATCTACTCAATGATAACCTGGTCAGGGGAGAAATAAATAAGCAAATTAAAGACGTTTTAGAATTTAATGAAAATAAAGGCACAACACGCCCAAACTTATGCGATGCAATTAAAGCAGTGCTAAAAGGAAAACTCATAGCTCTGAGTTCCTCCAAAAACAAACTAGTGAGAGCAATACCTAGGAGCTTAGCAGCACATCTGACCTCTCTAGAACAAAAAGATACAAATGCACCCAAGAGGAGTAGATGGCAGAAAATAATCAAACTCAAGGCTGAAATCAACCAAGTAGAAACAAAGGGAACTATACAAAGAATCAACAAAACCAGGAGCTAGTTCTTTGAGAAAATCAACACGATCAATAAACCTATAGTCAATTTAACCAGAGGGCACAGAGACAGTATCCAAATTAACAAAATCAGAAATGAAAAGGGAGACATAGCAAAAGAAAACAAGGAAATCCAAAAAAAAAAAAAAATCGTTAAATCTTCCTACAAAAGCCTATACTCAACAAAACTGGAAAATCTGAATGAAATGAACCAATTTCTAGTCAGGTACCACATACCAAAGTTAAAATTTGGATCAGATAAAGGATCTAAACAGTCTCATAATCCCTAAAGAAATAGAAGCCATCATTAATACTCTCCCAACCAAAAAAATAGCCCAGGACCAAATGGGTTTAGTGCAGAGTTCTATCAGACCTTCAAAGAAGACCTAATACAAATAATCTTCAAACTGTTTCATAAAATTGAAACTGAAGGAACACTACCTAATTTGTTCTACTAAGCCACAATTACTCAGATACCTAAACCACACAAAGACCCAACAAAGAAAGAGAACTTCAAATCGATTTCCCTTATAAATATTGATGCAAAAATACTAAATAAAATTCTAGCAAACCATATCCAAGAACACATCAAAAGGATCATCCATTATGATCAAGGAGGCTTCATCCCAGGGACGCAGGGATGGTTCAATATACAGAAATCCATCAATATAACCCACTATATAAACAAACTCAAAGAAAAAAAATTAGATGTTGAGAAAGCATTTGACAAAATCCAACATCCCTTCATGATAAAAGTGTTGTGAAGATCAGGAATTCAAGGCCTATATCTAAACATAGTAAAAGCAATAAACAGCACACCAATAGCCAACATCAAACTAAGTGGAGAGAAACTTGAAGCAATCCCATAAAAATCAGGGACTATACAAGGCTGCCCACAATTTCCCTATCTTTTCAATATAGTACTCATAGTCCTAGGCAGAGCAATAGGATAACAAAATGAGGTTAAAAGAATACAAATTGGAAAGAAAGAAGTCAAAATATCACTATTTGCTGATGATATGATAGCACACATAAGTAACCCCAAAAATTCCACCAGAGAACTCCTATAGCTAATAAACAACTTAAGCAAAATGGCTGAATAAAAAATAACTCAGACAAATGAGTAGCCTTTGATACTCAAAGGAAAAATGGGCTGAGAAAGAAATTAGGGAAATGACACCCTTTACATTAGTCACAAATAATATAAAACACCTTGGTATGACTCTAACTAAGCAAGTGAAAGATCTGTATGACAAGAACTTCAAGTTTCTGAAAAATGAAATTGGAAAAGACCTCAGAAGATAGAAAGATCTCCCATGCTCATAGATTAATATAGTAAAAATGGCCATCTTGCCAAAAGCAATCTACAGATTCAATGAAATCCTCATCAAATTTCCAACTCAATTCTTCATAGAGTTCTAAAGAGCAATTTGCAAATTCATCTGGAATAATAGAAATCCCTGAATAGAGAAAACTATTCTCACAAATAAAAGAACTTCTGGTGAAATCACCATTCCTAACATGAAGCTATACTACAGAGCAATAGTGATAAAACAAAACAAAACAAAACAAAACAAAACAAAACAAAACACCACAAACAAACAAAACAAACAAACAAAAAAACATGGTACAGACACAGTCAGTAAGATCAATGAAATAGAATTGAAGAACCAGAAATGAACCCACCAGACTGTGGTCACTTAATCTTTTACAAAGGTAACAAAACTGTCCAGTGGAAAAAAGACAGCATTTTCAGCAAATGGTGCCAGTTCATCTAGCGGTCAGCATGTAGAAGAGTGCAAATTGACCCATTCTTATCTCCTTGTACAAAGTTCAAATCCAAGCGGATCAAAGATCTTTACATATAACCAGTTACATGAATGTAATAGAAGAGAAATTGGGAAAGAACCTCAAACACATTGGCACACGAGAAAATTTCCTGAACACAACACCATCAGCTTATGCTCTAAGATCAAGAATTGACAAAGGGAACCTCAAAAAATTGAAAAGCTTCTCTAAGGCAAAGGACACTGTCAATAAGACAAAATGGATTGGGAAAAGATATTTATCAACCCTACATTTGATGAAAGGCTAATATCCAAGATATACAAAGAACTCAAGAAGTTAGACTCCAGAGAACCAAATAACCCTATTAAAAATGAGGTACAGAGCTAAGCAGAGAATTCTCAACTAAGGAATCTTAAATTGTTGAGAAGCACTAAAAGAAATATTCAACAACCTTAGTCATCAGGTAAATGCAAATCAAAACAACCCTGAGATTCCACCTCATACCAATCAGAATGGCTAAGATCAAAAATTCAGGTGACAGCAGATGCTGGCAAGGATGTGGAGAAAGAGAAGCACTCCTCCATTGTTGGTGGGATTGCAAGCTGGTACAACCACTTTGGAAATCAGTTTGGCAGTTCTTCAGAAAATTGGGCATAGTACTACCCAGCAATACCACTACTGGGCATATATACCCAAAAGATGCTCTACCATACCACAAGGACACATGCTCCACTATGTTCATAGCAGTCTTATTTATAATAGCCAGAAGCTGGCATCAACCCAGATGTCCCTTAACAGAAGAATGGATAAAGAAAATGTGGTTCATTTACACTATGGAGTACTATTCAACTATTAAAAGCAATGATTTCATGAAATTCGCAGGCAAATGTGTGGAACTTGAAAATATCATCTTGAGTGAGGTAACCCAGTCACAAAAAGCATACATGATAGTTACTAACTGGTAAGTGGATATTATCCAAAAACGAAGCTGGAAATACTGAAAATACAACTCGCAGACCATATGAAACCCAAGAAGAAATAAGATCACATCAAAGTGTGGATGTTACAGTTCTACTCAGTCAAGGGAAGAGAATATTCTCTGGGGAGTAGGAGAGAGGCATCTGGGAGGAAGAGAAGAGGGGGAGGGAAAAAGTGGGGCCAGTTTAGATATAGGAAGTGATGGCAGAGAAGTTCAGAGTGACAGAATTTGAAAATAGGTTTTTAGCAATGTGTGGAGGGCAGGGGTGGACTGGAGGTAGCCAGTAGAAAGTCCCAAATATCAGCGACCCAAGAAGTTCCCAGGACCCAACAGGGAGGTCATTGTTCGAAATACTCAACAAAATGGAGATAGAACCTTTAGAGACCATATCCAGTAGCTAGCCACTGCATGTAATTGAGGGATTGGGCCACCTACCTATCTCAAAAATATTAATACATACTTCCTCCTGTCAAAAGGAAATACAGGGACAAAGAGTGGAGCAAAAACTGAAGGAAAGGCCATTCAGAGACTGCCCCACCTAAAGATCCATCCCATTTGCTGGCACCAAACCCAGACACTATTGCTGCTGTGAAGAAGTGCTTATTGACAGGAGCCCAGTATAGCAGTCCTCTGAAAGGCTCTGCCAGAGCTGGACCAAAACAGATATGGAGGTACACAGCCAAATATTGGACTGGGCATGGGGACCCCAATGGGGAAGTTAGGGCAAGAAATGTAGGAGCTGAAGGGGTTTACAGCCTCATAGGAAGAAAAACAATATCAACCAGTGAGATACCCCTAAGCTCTCAGGAACTAAACCATCAACCAAAGAGTACACAGGCTCCAGCAGGATATGTAGCAGAGGATTAACTTATCTGGCATCTCTTGGAGGGGAGCCCTTGAGTCCTGTGGAGGCTTGATGATCCAAGATAGGGGAGCACTACCTGCTGTGGCTGGAATGGGTGGGCAGGAGGGGGATCAGCCTCATAGAGGCAAGAGGGAGAAAGGAGGGGATAGGGGGCTTGTAGAGGGGAAACTGGGTAGGGGCATAACATTTGAAATGTAAATAAATAAAATAAATAAAAAATAAAGAAAATTCACATAGCATCTCTTAAAACATTTTATCATAAATTTGTGGTAATACTTGTTTAAATTAGTATATTATTCTGCAAGTTATTTAAAAAGTTTCAAGAATAATTATTTGCAGTTCATACATTTGAAATATATTGATAGCAAATAACTACTTCACTGATATATTTAAAACATAATAATCTATCATTCTTTTAATTAACTAATTAACTTATTTACTTATGTGAGTATGGTCACACATGTTATAGAACATGTGGAGACCAGAGCTGAACTTTGCATTGTGGTTTTTACTTCCACTTCTTCCAAATAACTCACCAGGTATCCACAGCAAATATCTTCTCACACTGAGACATTTTAATTTTTCTAGTTGACTTCTATTTTAAACTATAGTCAGAATACTTCTTGAAAAATGTTTGCAATAAATCAACATTAACTTGGTTTTGGCTGCATACTTTTCCTTTGACGTGTTTTGTGTTTTTAAATACTTCTCTTGCACTCGACTAAACCTCATTTATTTTTGTTTACCTTGGACCTAGAAGTAATGACATGTACATGGATGACAGAATGAATATGAATATAGACATAATAGACATGTAGACACATAAAGAGTTTAGGTGCATAGAGAATATCACATAAAGTGAGTATAATGTTTGTCCTACAACAAAATTGCTTATTTTTCAGGATGTGTTCTCATCATCCACTGATAAATAACTAAATAACAAGCAATAATAATGTAATAGTTAACACTAGAACATTGATCTTGACAATGATTTTCTTTTTCTTTGTGTGACACCAAAAATACAGATAAAAGAAGTAAACAAACAAGTATAACTACAAAAACATAAATGTTATGAAATGGAACTAAAAGCATTGTTAAAAAGACATAAATAGTGGAATAAAACATTTTCTAATTTTCTAATATATCTGAGGAAAGGTTACTATCTATGTTGTCAGATTCCCATTAATTAATGAAATATATATAATAAACTATATGGAAAAATGTCTTATATTGGGTGATGGTTTCATAGTTTCAGTCCAGGTCACTTGGCCATATTCCTTTGGGCCTAAATCATGGACAAACATCACAGTGGGAAGTGTATGGGAAGTTTAATCACACTATGTTAGCCAAAAGGCAAAGACAGAGACAGCAGATGAGATATTGAGCAAGGTAGCAAAACTTTCTAGGTTTTGCCATCAGTATCCTACTTCTTCTAGTTAGGCCCCCACCTCCTACAAGATTCAAGACTCTTCCAATTCCATCATCACGTGGAATACAAATTATATAAACTTTGGGAGTTTATTCATGACCTATAACATAGCATAGCTTCTGTGGGTCACAAAGGTTCATGTCCATCTCACAGTGCAAAATGAATTCAGTTCATCTCCAAGATTTTCAAGCATTTTATCAATTTTGTTCAAAATTCCATGAACAAAAGTCCTTTAAGATGTTTCTAAATGTCAAAAAACAAAACAAAAGTGAGACTAGGCCAGGGTCTAGCAAACACATAAGTGGATGCTCACAGTCAGCTATTGGATGGATCACAGGGCCCCCAATGGAGGAGCTAGAGAAAGTACCCAAGGAGCTAAAGAGATCTGCAACCCTGTAGGTGCAACAACATTATGAACTAACCAGTACCCCGGAGCTCTTGACTCTAGCTGCATATGTATCAAAAGATGGCCTAGTCGGCCATCACTGGAAAGAGAAGCCCATTGGACTTGCAAACTTTATATGCCCCAGTACAGGGGAACGCCAGGGCCAAAAAAATAAGAATGGGTGGGTAGGGAAGTGGGGGGGGAGGGTATGGGGGACTTTGGGGATAGCATTGGAAATGTAATTGAGGAAAATACGTAATAAAAAATATAAAACAAAGAAAAACAACAATACCAAAAAACCCAAACAAAACAAAACAAAAAACAAAAAAAAAAACCCCAAACAAACAAACAAAAAACGCAACAGGTTTTGTGTTTTAAAAATATGATGGCACAGGGCTAACTTTCTAATTTTTTTAAGACCAAAGGGAAGCAAATAGCAAGAAAAACTTAGAAAAATGAACACTCAAGACTATAAGGACAGAAATTTAATCAAATAAGTATGTTAAACATTTAGATTATACTGTGAATTCTAAAGGCTTGGGAATTCTGCATGTATGCTCTGAAGGTACACACTACTCCGGAGAGCTCTGCTCACAGTGCATGTTGCTTCTTTTCGAAGAGAACTCACTTTTAACATCACCAAATTCCTGAGGTCACCCATGAATCTTCTGCCTTACTCTCACCACCTCATATCTCATACTTTCGGCAGAGGTTTATGGAGACTTTGAAGTGACCATTCACATGTTAACCTCCTAGGATTTCCTTTTAAATAATGTTAGAAGTCTTGAAGTCAGTATACCTTCTATATTCTGTATAGTTACAGTGATAATTTTGAGTCTATTACCAGCAGGAGCAGTAGTTTTTACTTGTGGGACCATGACTGCAGTGCTCTTTTAATGTCTGTGTAGATTTATTTCAGGAAGGGAATCCCAGTGAAACAACTCTCTAGAAAATTCTTTAGAAGTTAGGCAACTTGAAGCTCTTCTGTGAAACAGGATTATGCTTTCAAACAAGTTTCTGCTCCAATTATGGTGGATTTCATCCAGGAAGTTCCTAAAATGCCTTCCATGTCCTGAGAAATATTACTGGGGTTAGTTTTAACTGAACAAATCTCTTTAGCAATCACAATGTCCTTAATTGCTGTTTTATATGCTTCTCTTTTCTGGAAAACATGGGAAGATTTTTCCCCCTTTCCTTCCTACTTCTTGTTACTAATATAGTTAGTATTTTAGACCAAAATTTGAGTAGCACCCTAGATAACATAGTCTATTACTTTTCACCTGAGCTCCCCCACAAACCTCAAAGAATGGACAAAATGAGGACAAATCTCTTGTCACAATGTAATACATATTTGTCTATTGCAATTACAAATAAAATCCTTAAATCTAAGTAAAATCTCATAAACACAGACTTCTCTGTCTATACTGATTCCAACACTGTCCTCTGCTATACAGTAAAAATCACCCTTTGCTATACTTTTAGCACTCAAGGGTTATTTTTTTCTCCTACCTTTAGACTTCTCCAAACCCCTCCAATAATCCAAATGGAAAAAAATTTAACCACATTATTTACAGATATGTCACCTATTTTGGTATCAGTTTTCTTAGCTTTTTCTTGCTGTGACTATCTCAGGCAGTACTCTATCCCTGTGAAGAGACACCATGACAATGGCAACTCTTATAGAAGAAAACATTTCATTGGGGCGTAGTTACATTGTCAGATATTTAGTCCATTATAATCATGGTGTGGGAGAAGTAGTTGAGCATTCTACATTCAGATGTGAAAGCAGCAAGCATAGAAAGAGGGAGGGTTATTGGGTTTGGCATGAAAGTTTGAAACCTCTAAGTTCACACTCAGTGACACACTTCCTCCAGCAAGGTTAAAGCACCTCATAATACTTCTAATCCTTTTAAAGAGTTCCACTCCCTGGGGACTAAGCATTCAAGTTTATGAGTCTATGGGAACCATTCTTATTCAAACCACTACAGGCACATTTCAGATCAAACTACATTATCCAAGGAATATAAAGGGCTCAACCAACTCACCTGTGAGTAAACAACCCACATTCATTTAAAAATATGAAATGAGCCTGAGTCAAAATTTCATGCGAAATAATATACTATACAAATGAGCAAATAAGATATGGAAAATGTTCAAAACAAATAGAAAATGCAATTAACACATGGTGAAATGTCTTCTCACTTCAATTAGAATGGCTGTTATTAAGACAGGCCTAAGGCAAAACATAAGAAGCACTGGCATAAATTTGCATCCTTAACCCCTTTTTACAGTACTATGTATAGTAGCATAGCCATGAAAAACAACAGAAGGTTTCTTTAAAAATTAGATATAAAAGGGGCAAGTCAACTACTGAGTATGTACCCAGCTGAAAGGAATTTAGTACATAACATAAATATCTTTGCTCCTATGACTATTATTGTACCTTCATGCACAATAGTATAGTCTTTACCTAAGTGTATATTAGTGGAACTTGTTAAAGAAGTTGTGATGCATTTACATAATGGAAGTTAATTAATTAAAAAACATGAAGAAAAAAACATTCAAGGGCTGGAAATTGTTACTAAGGAAGTCTGGGGTAAGTGTCCCTTATCTTACTCCATCTTTAGAAAGATCCCATTAGGACAACATGGGAGCTCGAACCTGCTGGGAAGGTCTGGAAATTGTTGGCTGGGGAAGTGGCTGAGAAAATCTGGAAACTGCTGATGACCTTGTTTCAGGCCAGAGGTGGGTGGGCAGCTTCTGAGACCTGGACTTGCCTGGACTTGCCCAGTTCTTAGAAACAGACATTTAGGCCTAGTCTCCTCAACTGCAAGTTTGAAGCCTGTCATGGACTCAGCCTAGCCTTCTCACATGTAGCTATATCAATGGATTATGCATTCTTTACAATGTTCATAATAATTAATTTCTGCACCTAGTTTTATTTCTCCAAAGTATTTGGCAACTAAAGTATTTCCAGAGCAAAAAATATATGAGCTGATTTTTTTTATTAACCAGATATACAACTCATTTCATCAGATAACATTTCTTAATTCTTTAATTAAAACAAATAAGACTCCTGTGGCACAGTTCCTGAGTACATGCTAAAATAGGACATGCAAATTAAAGCCAGGAATGTTTGAATTTAACCCACTGGCATTTTGACCTCTTTAAGGACATTTAGTTCTTCTTTAATTAAACATTGAAAGACCCACAGAAGAAAAAAAAAAAAAAAAGAAAAAAATCCTGTGGGAGCAACCTAAAGATTTAATGTTGTAACATCCCCTAATAAGGTGATTACAGTTTGGGGGCCTCAGGGGACTACCTGACCAACAACTCATACAGAGGCTTCTCACAGAAAGCAGTAGAGAAACCTGGGAGACAGAGCTGGGATCTCCAAGCAGTGCCTCTTATATGCCAGGTTGACTAGCACCTGGTGGCAGGTGAAGATGTAAGCTGTTACTGGGTCACTCTTCTTTGGAGCAGCCTAGTGGAATTGTCTGTATATCAACACACACACACACACACACACACACACACACACACACACACACACCTATATTCATATGTGCATGTACTCGTGCATAGACTACCATTCAGATAGTAAGTGGTCAAGAGTAAAGACCTTTTGCACACCAAAAAGATGGAAGAATCTATTCAGTATTAATCTATTCAGTTTTAAGACAGCCAGTTTGGGGTCTATGATTAAAATATGAAACCTATTGCTCCTGTTAGATTTATAAACAAGCCCATTGCCCTGTGCTTCCTAATATTGTTGATACTGAAAATTCTATGTGGAAACTTGGGAGGTCTGGATCCCACTCAGATGTCTCAGGCTTTTCCCTCTGTTGGGAAGCTCCCCAGGGGTTAGTTTTCAGTATGTTTACAAAACTTCCTTGTGAATCAGTCAACTTATATTCTTCTCATCATCTCCATCTATTAGTAGTCTGCCCCATTCAAGGTCCAGCATAAATTCTATCTCTTCCATAATGTTTTCTAGAATTGTAGCCCCAAGCTCCACCTCTAAAAATATTACAGTGCTTCTGCAATGATAAAAATAAACATAGTTGTAGTACTTAGTCTAGTTCCCCACACATTCATTTAAAAATACGATTTGTAGCTCTATCCTTTTTAGATTACTCATTTTCTATCAAATTTTGCAGTCTTTGTAACTTTTACAATGTCTTTGCAAAAGTCTTACAAAAATTGCAACAACACTCATATTCAATAAAAAGCAGGCTTAAAGAAAATACTAAATAATGAAATGAAAATTATGATTAAAAAGGACATGTTCAGGATCACCCTTCTAAGAAGACTAGCAATCTCAATTAATCTGGACCCCCTGAGATCTCTCAAACTTTGGACCACCAAACAGACAGCATACTCCAGCTTATATGAGGCCCCCAACACACATACAGTAGAGGACTTCCGAGTCTGGGTTTATTCAGAGATGATGCACCTAACTCTCAAGAGACTGGAGGCCTCAGGGAGTTTAGAGGTCATGTGGGGTCGAGGTGGAGATATCCACGTGGAGACAGGGGTGTGGGGCTGAGGTATATGATGTGGAACAGTAGGAGGGTGGATGGGGAGATAAAATATGGAGTATAAAAATAAATTAATTAAAAATAAGAAATTAAGAAGATATATAAAAAAATGAAAACATTCCAAGAAAACAAAAAAAAAAAAAACAGACATGTTCACAAAGTCAAAGAAGACACAATTGAACTCTTAAATGAGTTCCAAAAGAAAACAAATGTTTAAATGGATAAGAAAACCAGGAAATGTTATAAATTTTTTTTACTGAATACAGAGCTAGAAAGTCTGCTGAGACAGAAATGAAATGATTATGAAAACAAAATATTAAATCAATTCAGTGGGAGTTCTCTTATCCTTTTCAGTAGAATACATATAAATAATGGAAGAGAATGTCATTACCAAAGACAGAAGATTGCAATCATTTGAGCAAGATCAATGATAACTTTTAAAATCTGTGAATATTTGAACCCCATGAAAATATGGAATCTATGAATTATAGCTATAGAAGAGGGAGAAAAAATTTATCCCCCACCCCAAAAAAAACAGGGACCACGGTGGTTGAATTAGGAAAAGCTGGAAGAAGCTGAGGAGGAGGGCAGCCCCCTGGGAAGACCAGCAGTCTCAAATAACCTGAGATTTTTCAAGACACTAAGCCACCAACCAGGCTGCGTATAGGAGCTGGTATGAGGCCCCCTAACACATATACAGTAGAGGACTGCCTGCTCTGGCCTCAGTGAGAAAAGATGCACCTAAACCTAGAGAGACTTAAGAGGGGTAGGGAAGAGGAGAAGAGGTATGGGATGGAGAGCAGTCGGGGTGGGGGTGGGGCAGACCGGGAGGGGATGAAGTCTGGACTTTAAAAAAGGATTAAATAATAATAATAAATTTAAAAAAAGAAAGAAAAAATAAAATACTATCAATGAATTCAATGAAGAAAGGTTCCCAAATGTAAAGGGAAAAGGTGACCATTCTGATACAAGAAGCACATAGAACACCACATGCACTTCTTATCTTGTGGCATTAGAATTACAGGAATTTGTGAGATACCATGTGAGTGCTGGAAATTAGTCCTAGGTCCTCTGGAATAGCCAATGCTAAGAGCTGAGTCATTTTTCCAGCCCTGAATTCTTCATTTTTAACTTTATACTATATTTTTTCACATATAAGTCAGCATATGAGCCATAAATATTTCGTTTCCCATTTGATACTATCATTTCTATATTTTTATTAATTTGAATATTAAATACTTTCTTGATTATGACTTTTATATATGATTCAGACATTATTAATTACAGTAATGAATATTGAATATAAATCATTTTTGCTATTTATTGTCAAGGTAATGACTTCATTTATTTACTATGAATGCCAGAGACAATTGTTTCAAAAGTAGAAGTGGAGATATATAGTTTTTATACTTGAATAATTTTATAAATCCACTTTTGTAGAATTGATCAATCTTTGAGAGCAATTTATCTAGAATTCATTTCTATTTTCCTTTGATTAATCTGGTGTGTCATAAACTTGGAGTTTATGTAGTATTTAGTTTTAAGGAAAAAAGTGATATAAGGTGTTCTCTTAATTTTTTTCAATTTCTTCATTAATTTAGTGCCTTTGCATAGATCATCTTTCAATAACACCTCATTTTTAGGTGGGATATATATATATATATATATATATATATATATATATATATATATATTTAATTTCAAGTATTTCAGAAATGGTCTAGTGATACTTAATAGAAATTAGATTATCTTTGCAATCACTTGTGATGAAACTTGTTTTTCCTGTGTTATTTATGACTTTCCTCAAATTCAAGGAGATAGAGGAATGGCTTTATCATATAAAAACAAATAATTGATGAATAAGAAGAATAATTGATTATAAAATGTATTTGAAAATTTTATATGCATGTGTTTTTATAAAATACAGACATATACATACACACATTAGTTAAGTTTACATTGCAAAGCAGTAAAACAGATGAAAAGGATTTGAGAATTATTTGGAAAGAGGTACAACTGTTCTGTAGGAAATACACTGCTCTAATGTACTGCATATTAGCTAATTTATCTAACAGATGCACATTTGTGTACAAATTTATTGAGTGCAATGCCATCCATGCCTTGTTTGCAAAGAAACACTAATTTCCTGATATTGTTGTGAAATTTATAAAATGACTAAGAATTAAATGTGAATTTACATAAAATATTATATAAATTTTAGTATTACTTATGATGACGCAAACTGATGTCATTTGCCTATTAGTTTAAAAAATGTGGATTAGTACTTTAGACTAGAAAAAGCATCTAATTATGGCTTGAATATGAATAGTCTAAACAGTGTGATAAAAGCATATTAACCCATGTATCATTGGATTTTACAAGGAAAAGTTGACTCACTAATGAAAAAAAAAATGATTTCCCAAACTTACCATAATGGTTTATTAAGTTTCATTAGTGAAAAAGATTTAGCAAGAGATAAAAGACTTACTCGGAACTGAAGATTATTTTTTCTTCTTTGTCAAGGATGTTATTATGAAATACTTATACTGTATGTACATGTGTTATCTCTATGATTTTACATACGTTTTATAAATTCTCAGAGCCCTTATTCTTTATCTGTAAAATAAAGCCAATGATACTATCCTTAGAGGTATATTGCATGAATTAAATGAGATATTGTAGTGGAAATATACCCCAAATTATAAATAAATAAAAACATATTCAAATCAAATAGATTGCATACTTAATAATTAATTTATGGTTCATTTATGTATATTAGAAACCAATTACATATACAAAATAGTGTTATTTAAATGATTATTTTCTATTTGTAGATAGCTTTATAAGGAACATTTACATACCTAGTTTCTCTCTCTTTCTCTCTCTCTCTCTCTCTCTCTCTCTCTCTCTCTCTCTCTCTCTTTCTCTCTGTCTCTGTCACACACTCATGCACACACACACGCACACGCACATGCACAGAGGCACACACACACACACACACTCAGAATGCACAGACCCACCATAAAAATGTTTGATTTTGAATATAGGTTCAATAATTTGATTGTCTACTAGGGTGTCCTAAACAGACTACTTTTTTTGAAACAAAATAAGAATGGATACATTATATATGCACAATGTGTCATGCAGAAAAAGGTCTACCCTATAACAAAGTTGCAGTGTTAGTATGCATGGATCCTAACTGCCTGTTTTTTATTCCTTCCATCAAGCTGCTGGGCATTCCTGAAGGATATCTTACAAGTATGTGGGCTGGTACATCTATAATTATCTCCAAACTCGGCTAATTATCCCCCTGCTCCATTTCCCACAGTAACTATTACATCCATTTCCCTCAAGTTCATAAGTTAAATCTTTCAATCATCAGATATGTGGCTTCCTACTTTCATAGAATAAAAGAATTCCTTTAATGTCCTATCCCCTTAACTTAAATATTAACTTATTCCAAAGTTAACTGTTTCCCTTTCCAATTACCCCTTCTTCCTATACAACTAATTCTTTCAACAGTGATTTAAAAGTACACATAACATTTACTCTTTTCACTTTTATAGCTATGCCTTTTGTATTTAAAATGAACACTTGCATACACATAGTATAATAATGAAATCCATCTTCAGCTTTAGCACTTAGAAATCACCATTATCAATATTAGAAGATTTCTTTCATTATTTATGGCAAAGGGATGTCTCTTTATATTAAAATTATATTTGTAAGTGTCTTGCCCTTTTAATTAACAACTTCACTGGAACAATTTCTTGTGGTAAATCTTCTGCAATTAGAATAATGAGCTTGCTATGTTCCAAGAAATGTTTGCAGAGAGTACATTATCCTGTATTTTTCATTGTCTTTTCTGAAATCATTATTGCCTAGCATCCTTTCCTGTAAAATTGGTGATTTCCATAAATTCTATTCATAAATTTTCACTGACTTTCCATAGGTCCTGCAACACTTGTGTTTGTGTTTGTTTGGTATTGTCTTCCAGGGCAGGAACCAAGTCTTGTTTATCTTTTTTCCATTAGTGCTTGTCCATTTCTTGTATTTTCAAACTTTTTTCTTCTACACGAATACATGCTTCTTTAGCATGAAAATAGAACCTGTCTTAAGATTATTGATGCAAGTCTAGGCCTTACTTAAACTATTGCTATAAACCTTCTTCCTTTAACAATAATCTTCTTTAAATAAGAAATGCACATTGATTATCTTTAGTTCTTCTGCAACTATAAATTTCCCACACTGAGTGGAGCTAATGAAATATGTTGAGTCCTATATTAGAATTTCCATAGCTTTGTCAGTATTTGTTAAGATCTACACATTCTATGAATTCTGGAGTATATTTTGGTTTTTTGTTATATTTTTCTCCAACTTAAAAGAGCCATGATCGCCGGGAGTGGTGGCGCACGCCTTTAATCCCAGCACTCGGGAGGCAGAGGCAGGTGGATTTCTGAGTTTGAGGCCAGCCTGGTCTACAAAGTGAGTGCCAGGACAGCCAGGGCTATACAGAGAAACCCTGTCTCAAAAAAAAAAAAAAAAAAAAAAAAAAAAAAAAAAAAAAAAAAAAGAGCCATGATCACATTTTCAGTTAAGGATTTCTATCTTAACAGAAGTGTTAGTATGCATGGAACCTAACTGCTTCAATTAATTATACCTGGCTTTTCTCACTCATTACATATCCCTAAGTTCAATTTATTAACCTATAATTTCATATAGTGATGTAGATCAAGGGACACTTTTTTCTAAAAGTAAATGAATTTGCTGGATTTCAAAGTACTGAATATGATTCTGATTTCCTACTGGCCCTTTGTACATTGATTCACAGAGACTCAAGTGATGGCATATTTAAGTATACCTCCATGTTTTCTCACACAACAGCTGTTCCTGTATTGCTTGCCCGTATCAGTTAATGGAAGTGTTAATACCACTTTTAGTTGTTGTTGTTGTATTTATTGGATATTTTCTTTATTAACATTTCAAATGCTTCCCAAAAGTTCCCTGTAACCTCTCCCTACCTTGCTTCCCTACCCACCCACTCCCATTTCTTGGCCCTGGCATTCCCCTGTACTGGGGCATATAAAGTTTGCAAGACCAAGGGACCTCTCTTCCCAATGATGGCCGACTAGGCCATCTTCTGCTACATATGCAGCTAGAGACACAAGCTCTGGGGGTACTGGTTATTTCATATTGTTGTTCCACCTATAGGGTTGCAAACCTCTTTAGCTCCTTGGGTACTTTCTCTAGCTCCTCCATTGAGGGCCCTGTGTTCCATTCAATAGATGACACTGAGCATCCACTTCTGTATTTGTCAGGCACTGGCATAGCCTCACACGAGACGGCTATATCAGGGTCGTTTCAGCAAAATCTTGCTGGACTATGCAATAGTGTCTAGGTTTGGTGGCTGATTATGGGATAGATCCCCGGGTTGGGTAATCTCTGGATGGTCCATGCTTTTGTCTTCGCTCCAAACTTTGTCTCTGTAACTCCTTCCATGGGTATTTTCTTCCCTATTCTAAGGAAGAATGAAGTATCCACACGTTGGTCTTCCCTCTTCTTGATTTTCTTGTGTTTTGCAAATAGTATCTTGGGTATTCTAACTTTCTGGGCCAATAGCCACTTATCAGTGAGTGCATATCAAGTGACTTCTTTTGTGATTGGGTTACCTAACTCAGGATGATATCCTCCAGATGCATCTATTTGCCTAAAAATTTCATGAATTCATTGTTTTTAATAGCTGAGTAATACTCCAAGGTGTAAATGTAACACTTTTCTGTATCCATTCCTCTTTTGAAGGACATCTGAGTTCTTTCCACCTTCTGGCTATTATAAAAAAGGCTACTATGAATGTAGTGGCACATTTGTCCTTATTACCAGTTGAAACATATTTTGGGTATATGGCCAGAAGAGGGATTGTTGGATCCTCCAGTAGCACTATGTCCAATTTTCTGAGGAACCAACAGACTGATTTCCAGAGTGGTTTGCATAACCTTGTAATCCCACCAATAATGAAGGAGTGTTCCACTTTCCCAACATCCTCACCAGCGTCTGCTGTCACCTGAATTTTTGACCTTAGCCATTCTGACTGGTATGAGGTAGAATCTCAGGGTTGTTTTGATTTGCATTTCTCTGATGATTAAGGATGTTGGACATTTTTTCAGGTGCTTCTCAGCCCTTTGCTATTCCCCAGCTGAGAAATCTTTGTTTAGCTCTGTACCCCCATTTATAATGGGGTTATTTGAATTTCTAGAGTGCAGCTTCTTGAGCTCTTTGTATATATTGGATATTAGTCCCCTATCAGATTTAGGATTGGTAAAAATACTTTCCCAACTTGTAGGTGGCCTTTTTGCCTTATTGACAGTGTTTTTTTGCCTTACAGAAGCTTTGCAATTTTATGAGGTTCCATTTGTAAATTCTTGATTTTACAGCACAAGCCATTGCTGTTCTGTTTAGGAATTTTTCCCCTGTGCCCATATCTTCAAGGCTTTCCCCACTTTCTCCTCAATAAGTTTCAGTGTCTCAGGTTTTATGTGGAGTTCCTTGATCCACTTAGACTTGAACTTTGTACAAGAAAAATGGATCAATTCGCATTCTTCAACATGATAATCACCAGTTGTGCCAGCACAATTTGCTGAGAATGCTGTCTTTTTTCCACTGGATGGTTTTATCTTCCTGGTGAAATATCAAGGACCAAGGTGTGTGGGTTCATTTCTGGGTCTTCAATTCTATTTGATTGGTCTACTTGTCTGTCGCTATACCAGTACCATACAGTTTTTATCACAATTGCTCTGTAGTAGAGTTTGAGGTCAGGCATTGTGATTCCACCAGAGGTTCTTTTATTGTTGCGAATAGTGTTTGCTATCCTAGGTTTTTCGTTATTCCAGATGAATCTGCAAATTGTCCTTTCTATCTCAGTGAAGAATTGAGTTGGAATTTTGATGGGGATTGCATTGAATCTGTAGATTGCTTTCAGCAGAATAGTCATTTTTACTCTATTAATCCTGTTAATCCATGAGCATGACAGAGCTTTCCATCTTCTGAGATCTTCCTCAATTTCTTTCCTCAGAGACTTTAAGTTCTTATCATACATATCTTTCACTTCCTTAGTTTTGAGTCACACCGAGATATTTTATATTATTTGTGACTATTGTGAATGGTGTTGTTTCCCTAATTTCTATCTCAGTCTGTTTATCCTTTGTGTAGAGAAAGGTCATATTTGAGTTAATTTTCTATCCATTTACTGCGCTGAAGCTGTTTATCAGGCTTAGGAGTTCTCTGGTGGAATTTTTAGGGTCACATATATACTATCATATCATCTGCAAATAGTGATATTTTGACTTCTTCCTTTCCAACTTGTATTCCCTTGATTTCCTATTGTTGTCGAATTGCTCTGGCTAGGACTTCAAGTACTATATTGAATAGGAAGAAAGAAAGTGGGCAGCATTGTCTAGTCCCAGATTTTAATGGGATTGCTTCCAGTTTCTCTCCATTTACTTTGATGTTGGCTACTGGTTTGCTGTAGATTGCTCTTATCATGTTTAGGTACGGGCCTTGAATTCCTGATCTTTCCATGACTTTTATCATGAAGTGGGGTTGGATTTTGTTAAATGATTTCTCAGCATCTAACTGGATGATCATGTCTTTTTTGTCTTGGAGTTTGTTTATATAGTGGATTACGTTGATGGATTTCCGTATTTTAAACCAACCCTGCATCCCTGGGATGAAGCCTACTTGGTCATGATGGATGATCTTTTAGATGTGGTCTTGGATTTTTTTTACTGGATTTTATTGAGTATATTTGCATCGATATTCATAAGGGAAATTGGTCTGAAGTACTCTTTCTTTGTTGGATCTTTCTGTGGTTTAAGTATCTGAGTAATTGTGGCTTCATAGAATGAATTGGGTAGAGTACCTTCTGTTTATATTTTGTGGAACAATTTAAGGAAAGTTGGAATTACGTCTTCTTTGAAGGTCTGATAGAACTCTGCACTAAACCCATCTTGTCCTGGGTCTTTTTTGGTTGGGAGAATATTGACGAATGATTCTATTTCTTTAGGGGAAATGGGACTATTTAGATAGTTAATCTGATCTTGATTTAACTTTGGTTCCTGGTATCTGTCTAGGAAGTTGTCCATTTTATCCATGTTTTCCAGCTATGGTGAATATAGTCTTCTGTAGTAGGATCTGATGATGTTTTTGATTTACTCAGGTTCTGTTGTGATGTCTCCTTTTACATTTCTGATCTTGTTAATTAGGATACTGTTCCTTTGCTCTCTAGTTATTCTTGCTAATGGTTTATCTATCTTGTTGATTTTCTTAAAGAACAAGCTTTTGGTTTGCTTGATTATTTGAATATTTCCACTTGGTTGATTTCTGCCTTATGTTTGATTATTTCCTGCTATCTACTCCTTTTGGGTGAATTTGCTTCCTTTAGCTCTATAGCTTCTAGGTGTGCAGTCAGGCTGCTAGTGTATGCTCTCTCTCTTTTTGGAGGCACTCAGGGTTATGACTTTTCTTCTTAAGACCGCCTTCATTGTGTCCCATAAGTTTGGTTTTTTTCTGGCTTCATTTTCATTAAACTATAAAAAGTCTTTACTTTCTGTCTTTATTTCATCCTTGACCAAGGTATCATTGAGTAGATTGTTGTTCAGTTTCCTCGTTAATGTTGGCTTTCTATTAATTATGCTGTTATTGAAGATCAGCCTTAGTCCATGGTGATCTGATAGGATTCATGGGATAATTTTAATATTTTCATATCTCTGGAGGCCTGTTTTGTGACTGATTATACCGTCAGTTTTGGAGGAGGTACCATGAGGTGCTGAGAAGAAGGTATATCCTTTTGTTTTAGGAGAAAATGTTCTGTAGATATCTGTTAAGTCCATTTGTTTCATAACTTCTGTTAGTGTCCATGTGTCTCTGTTTATTTTCTGTTTCCAATATCTGTCCATTGGTAAGATTGGAGTGTTGAAATCTCCCACTCTTATTGTGTGAGGTTCAATTTGTGCTTTAAGCTTTACTAAAGTTTCGTTAATGAATGTGGCTCCCTTTGCATTTGAAGCATAGATATTCAGAATTGAGAGTTCATCTTGGTAGATTTTATCTTTGATAAGTATGAAGTGCCCCTCCTTGTCTTTTTTGATAACTTTCGGTTGGAAGTCAATTTTATTTGATACTAGAATGTGTACTCCAGCTTGTTTCTTCAGACCATTTGCTTGGAAAATTGTTAATCCAACCTTTTACTCTGAGGTAGTGTCTGTCTTTTTCCCTGAGGGTGGGTTTCCTGTAAACAGCAAAACGTTGGGTCCTGTTTGTGTAGCTAGTTTGTGTTTTTATTGGGAAATTGAGTCCATTGATCTTAAGAGAAATTAAAGAAAAGCAATTGCTCCTTCCTGTTATTTTTGTTGTTAAGGTTGAGATTCTAATCTTGGGGCTTTCTTCTTTTAGGTTTGTTGAAGGACTACTATCTTGCTTTTTCTAAGGTGTAGATTCTGTCCTTGTGTTGGTGTTTTCCCTTTATTATCCTTTGAAGGGCTGGATTCGTGGAAAGATATTGTGTGAATTTGGTTTCATCATGGAATACTTTTGTTTCTCCATGTATGGTAATTGAGAGTTTTGCTGGGTATAGTAGCCTGGGCTGGCATTTGTGTTCTCTTAGGGTCTGCATAACATCTGCCCATAATCTTCTGGCTTTCATAGACTCTGGTGAGAAGTCTGGTGTAATTCTAACAGGTCGGCCTTTATATGTTACTTGACCTTTTTTCACTCACTGCTTTTAATATTCTGTCTTTATTTAGGGCACTTGTTGTTCTGATTATTATGTGTTGGAGGAATTTCTTTTCTAGTCCAGTCTATTTGGAATTCTGTAGGCTTCTTGTATGCTCATGGGCATCTCTTTCTTTGGGTATGGGAAGTTTTCTTCTAAAATTTTGTTGAAGATATTTGCTGGCCCTTTGAGTTGAAAGTCTTCATTCTCATGTACTCCTATTATCCGTAGGTTTGGTCTTCTCATTGTGTCCTGGATTTCCTGGATGTTTTGAGTTAGAATCTTTTTGTATTTTGCCTTTTCATTGATTCCTGTGCCCCTGTTCTCTATTTAATCTTCTGCACCTGAGATTCTCTTTTCCATCTCTTGTATTCTGTTGCTGTTGTGCTACATTTTCTTCTAGAGCTTTTGGGTGTCCCTTTATGTTCCTCATATGATATCTCTCCAATTTCTTAATTTATGCACTTAGTGCTATGAACTTTCCTCTGAGCAACAGTAGCAACAAATTTCTGTCCTAGGGTTTCTATCTCCAGAGTTGTCTCACTTTGGGTTTTCTTTATTGTTTCTACTTCCCTTTTAAGTTTTGGAATTTTTTTTGTTCAATTCTATAGCCTGTCTGGTTGTGTTTTCCTCTAATTCTTTTTAAGGGATTTTTGTGTTTTCTCTTTAAGCACTTCTACCTGTTTAGCTGTGTTCTCCTGTATTTCTTTAAGTGAGTTACTAATGCCCTTCATAAAGTCCTCTATCTGTATCATGAGATATAATTTTAAATCCAAATCTTGCTTTTCAGGTGTATTGCAGTATCCAGGACTGGCTGAGTTTGGAGTGCTGCGTCTGATGATGGTGAGCTGTCTTGGTTTCTGTTAGTAAGATTCTTATGTTTGTCTTTCGCCATGTGGTAATCTCTGGAATTAGTTGTTATAGTTGTCTCTTGCTGGAGCTTGTTCCTCCTGTGATTCTGTTAGCTTCTGTCAGTAGTCCTGGGAGTCCAGCTCTCTCCTGAGTCTCAGTGGTCAGAGTACTCTCTGCAGGAAAGCTCTCCTCTTGCAAGTAAGGTGCACAGAGGTTTGGCTTTCAGACCTGCCTCCTGGCTGAAGATGAAGGCCTGAAAAAGTGCCTGTCCCAGAAATGTGTTTCCTCTGCAGTCGGAGGGCTCACCTGTGCAGACTGGTCTCTGAGGGACACAAGATGGCCCCCTCACCTGTTCCCAAGTGGCCACCTCTCCTCTGGCAGAGAAGGTGCCCTGATGTCTGTCCCAGAAGCTGTGTTGCTTCTGCAGTCTGCTTAGCTCACCCTCCACAGTCCAGGAGCTTACCTGCGCAGACTGGTCTTAGAGGGAGCAGGAACACAAGCTGGCTCAATTCCTAGTTTTGTAAACTACAGTTTTATTCATTTTCTTATGCTGTTTTTCACACTATAATTTAAAGTCCATTAACAATATAAGTTTATTTGATCTTATAAATCCTGGCCAGATCTTGTTTATATTGACTGCCTTCGTAAATACCATATTTCACACTCATTTACTAATTTAAGGGTACTTTTGTATTATTTTGCAATGATTGATCCTAAAAGAAAATGTAAATTAATAGAAAGTAAAACAAACAAGCATTATCAAAGGAGAGATAAATAGACTAAATGAGAATATGTATAATAAAAAATTGAAATATTAACTAATAATAGACCTACACAGAAAAAAATACACAAATATGGACTCATTACTGAATTTTACCAAATATTTATGCTTAAAATTCTAGTACTTTTTCATATTCAGGAAGGACATGTAATCACAACCTATAATGCAATCATTACCTTTAAGTCAACACGATACAAAAGCATTTTAAGCATCAAAAGCAACAGCTTAGTTTATCAACATAGATGCAAAAACTTCAAAGGAATAATCAGTGAAAGAATATAAGAAGTACAAAATAATGAAAACCATAACCAGATGGGATTTGTTCTAAATATGTAAGGTGGGATAAAAATTTGAAAATCACAAGCACATGTTACCTTACACCAACTATAATGTTTAGTAGAAATACACTGTCTAAAGGAAAGACAGGGACAGAAAAAAAAAATGGAACAGAGACTGAAGGAAAGACTATCCAGAGACTGCCCTACCTAGGGGTCCATTCCCATCTGCAGACACCAAAGGCACACAATATTGCTAATGCCAAGATGCGCTTGCGGTCAGAAGCCTGATATTGCTGTTTCCTGAGAGGCTCTGCCAACACCTGACCAATAAAAATGCAGATACTCACAGCTAACCATTTGACTGAACCCGGGGACTCCAATGGAAGAGTTAGGGGAAGAACTGAAGGAGCTGAAGGGGATTGCAACCCCATAGGAAGAACAATAACAGTATCAACTAATTGGACTACCCAGAGCTCCCAGGGACAAAATCACCAACCAGAGTATACATGGTAGGGAGCTAAGACTCCAGAGACATGTAGGAGAGGATTGCCTTATCTGGCATCAATGGAAGGGGAAGTCCTTGGTCCTGTAGAGAACTAATGTCCCAGCGAAGCGGGATGCTAGAGCAGTAAGGTGACAGGAGCAGGTAAATGGGTGGAGAAGCACTCTCATAGAGGCAAAGGGGACTGGGGTAAAGGTGGTATGAGGTGGCTGTAGGTGGAGTGGTAATTGGGAAGGGAATTATCAATTGAAGTGTAAATGAAAAAATGACTAATAAGAAAATAAATAAAATAGAACTCACACATTAGTCAACAGGCTAATTTCTATGTTAACTAACCTAACTACCATCCAAATAAAAGAAAATCATTATACTATTAAAAGGAGTCTCCACTTCCACAGTACTGCATCATCACGTTCCAAAAGCAACATATGGAATCAACTCAATTCCTCATCAATAAATGAATGAATATAAAATTCTGTATATATAATACACACAAACATACAAAATGAAATATTTAACAATAAAGTTGTAGAGAGTTGTAGAATCTTTTCACATGTAGCAATCTAGATATACCTAGGTCTACTTGTTAAGAAAAATAAGTCAAACAAAGACAATATCTCTTATGTAGAATCTAAAAGAGTAGTAGTATCATGGGGGTATGGTAAAATAATGATCAATCTGGATAGAATAATAGAGAAAAAATAAGTTGATATTAGTCAATAGAGTTAATATTATTTGGTAAAGATAATTTTTTTCTATTTTATTGTAAGGTAACTTTAAGAATTAAATATTGTGATATGAATATGTTTAGAAATGATAAATTATTATTTTATCATAGTAACAATATATTCTTGGGGTATACTAATTATTCGGATTTACTCATTATATAATATACTTTCAGTAAAACAATGCATTGACTTCATAAACATATGAAATCTTATGTGTAAATTAAAGATAAAATGTTTCAAAACTATATATTATTCTGTACTAATTTAAAAAGTTAGAAACATCTTTGTTTTATATATTTTTAAAAGTTTTTATTAGGTATTTGTTTAATTTACATTTCCAATGCTATCCAAAAAGTCCCCGACCCACTCCCCCTCCCACTCCCCCACCCACCCACTCCCACTTCTTGGCCCTGGTGTTCCCCTGTACTGAGGCAGATAAAGTTTGCACAACCAATGGGCCTCTCTTTCCATTGATGGCCACCTAGGCCATCTTCTGATACATATGCAGCTAGAGACACGAGCTCTGGGCGTACTGGGTAGTTCATATTGTTGTTCCACCTATAGGTTGCAGACCCCTTGAACTCCTTGGGTACTTCCTCTAGCTCCTCCACTGGGGGCACTGTGATCCATCCAATAGATGACTGTGAGCATCACTTCTGTGTTTGCTAGGCTCTGGCATAGTCTCACAAGAGACACCTATATCTGGGTCCTTTCAGCAAAATCTTGCTAGTGTATGCACTGGTGTCAGCATTTGAAGGCTGATTATGGGATGGATCCCCGGATATGGCAGTCTCTAGATGGTCCATCCTTTCGTCTCAGCTCCAAACTGTGTCTCTGTACCTCCTTCCATGGGTGTTTTGTTCCCAATTCTAAGAAGGGGCAAAGTGTTCACACTTTGGTCTTCGTTCTTCTTGAATTTCAAGTGTTTAGCAAATTGTATCTTATATCTTGGGTATTCTAAGTTTCTGGGCTAATATCCACTTATCAGTGATTACATATTGTGTCATTTCTGATCTCCTATTCATTTATTTATTTATTTATTAAAATTTCTTATTGGGGAGTCACACATCAAGCATCCCTGCCATGCTCACATCCCAGTCCTCCCATGTCTGCCTGTCTCCCCCATGACATTCTAATGCTGTCCCCATTAAAAAAGAAAAATGGAAAAAAAAGTTCATTTTGTGTTGTATATATGCTTACTGAAGCATAGTCATGTTTCTTATGGCCAGCCACTCAAGGGAAGCTGAGCCTTTCTTTCCCTGAACCCAGCCAGAAGTCATCAGCTGAGGAAAACTGTTCCCATGCTACCACCTGTAATACCTTGCTGTGTATCACCGAGGAGCAGGACCAGTTCTCTGTGTCCAGTGGCAGCAAGGTGGCTTTGGGCAATAGCCCAGACCATGGACATCTGCAGGATCTTCAGTTGAAATATGACCCACACACATATTCTGAGTTTTCATCATATAAGATACTTGGAATCCTAACATTTGATGGAACCACTTGATGGAACCACTTGTCAGTTCATGCAGTGTAATATTTGATTTAATATTATATATTTGATTTAATATTATATATATGAAAGAAATACTAAACAAATTCAGCAAAGAATGCTTCACTCTGAACAAACATTTATATTGATGCTATATAATGTTTACAACAAATTTACCACAAACTATACTATACCCAAATCTAGAATAATATGCAAAAATTTACTAAGCTACTAAATGTTCATTGTCCTAAGAGAATAAAGTAGTCATATAATGACTGACAAAATTTAAACCTATAATAAAGTAAAATAAAACATTAATTTCTCTTTCTAAAATAATTTCATAGGGATTTACAAAAATATTATATATTGCATATTCATGCTATATTTCTCATTGAAATTTTGGAAGAGATATCTTCTTCACTGTATATACAGTATGTGTTAATTAAAATCAATACTTTACCTCCTGTCTTCCAAATTAGTTCTGTTGTACAATGTTTAAAGGCAATACATTATGTATTTTCAAAAATGAATTAGAGTTTTTAAATTTGAAAAATTATATCAATAACTAAATGTAATATATCCCATTTTAATTTATAGTCCAATTTTAATATATGAATTTCAAATATATATATATATATATATATATATATATATATATATAGTTTATAATATGTAGTCATAAATGTGTCTTTGTCTTCAATGTTCTATACAAATATTTTATATATTTAATTCATGAATAAAAACCTGGATTTAAATTTGACTAATATTCCATCATAGTTATGGCAATAAGATATACCGTATCTTAAAATTAAAATTGAAGTGTTCACTGAATGTTATTGTATACAAATGTCTTTCTCATATCTCTAAGTTTTTATAAATGAAATTTAAATTTAAATATTTTTTCAGGAATTTGGATCACTTATAAAATACCTAAGATTTATTTTACACATTTTTTCTATAAAATCTGTAACACACATAGGCACACAGATATACCATACAAACACACACACACACACACACACACACACACACACATGCACACACACACAATTACATTTGCAAATAATATGAAACATTTTATGCTATCAATATTTAAAAATTACTTTGTATAATATTTCATGTTTTTTATTGTATTTAATATCTAACCTTTTGAGAGTAAGAAGAGAGCTACATACTGGCAAAGCCCTATCCATTCATTCATTTCTTTTATATTCTAAAATATTTTAGTGCATCATTTGCATTTTTGCATGGTTGAATTATTAAGTCCTCAAATTTCTTATCTTTAACTATTTATATTTATTTTTTTAATTTTTAAACTTGGTAAACATATTGAGAATGTTAAAATGTTTATATTATTATGGACTAATTTTGTTGTTTAGCAATTTCACATATGAATATAGTGTATTCTGATTAATCTCACTCTATATGTTCCTCCTATCCCTATCAACACCTCTTCATCCCTACAGCTACCTTTGCCAGTTTCATGAATTTTGATTTTCATTTATGATCCATTTAGTTTAACCAGAGCTATTTATGAGATGGCTTAGTGGTAAAGACACTTGCCTGAAAACTAGAATTTGATCCCTGAGATTCAAGTAGTGAAAACAGAGAAATGACTTCAGAAAATTGTCCTCTCACCACTTCAGTTAAGTAATATACAAATTAATAAGATGATAAATGTGACAGTTTATTTTTAGACAGTCATGCAAAAGGTTTGTATACACATGTATGTAGGTAGCATTCATGTCCACAACTAAGTTTGTATATTGCATTTCTCCCTCAAGAAAAGTTCTACCCTAAAATGGTCCTTATATCACCCTCCATGCCCATTCTGATTATAGGCTTTAATCTGTCAAATCCAACACTTATGTTTATTCCGTCACATGTAGTTATTTTCTATTGTAAACATTTTATCTTTGAAATTTTCTTATAAATCCTTGGAATCCAGAAGTCCATTTCTTATCAATTTTTACATGACATTGTTCTATAAGAGGAACCTGTATATCTCTTGGAATACGAGAATACTTACATGGTTCAAAAGAACATACATTTTCCTTACTGAATGTTTACCATCACCAGAGTATTCAAATTTCAGTTTAATGACAAAAATTATGCAGCAATATAAGAAGGGATTCAGCTTCCTGGGAGCAATTTTCACCTGTCATAATTTCCTCTGTACTCCCCATTTTAGTGAACATCAACACAACTCTGATTATTCCATCTCAATCCCTAGGTCTTCATGTTTTATATATTAACAATTCCACCTTCCATTTTTCCCTTTCAGCTGTCTCTATTTCTTTAGTTTCATTCCAAACAGATGAGCACAATCCTATATCCACTCCAAGTTCTCAGTTTTTCTTCATTTAGGTATCATATCTCGGCTTTGGTTTCTATATTACATTCCTCTCTTAGACCAAATTCTTCTTTACAATGGACCTTATATTAGTCTGCTTACATATTGCAGTTTTCATCTTTCAAACCTAACATACACACTTTTCTTTGGTCCTCTAGAAGGTTATATGTAGCCTTGTTCTAACTGAAACTTTCCTCATTGATAATCTTATCTAATAAAATGAATTGATGTTATTTATTTCCTTCTTGTCAAGTTCTATATATGTGTCCATGGGAAACATTTCCCTTCAACTTACATTTTCCTTTCCCCCTGTAGTTTTCAAAACATTGTCCCTCTAACCAGTGCTATTTACTATACTTCAATAGTACGTAGATTTTTTTTAATTTCATTAACTACTATGCTAATGGACTTTTTCATATATGACTGATTTTTCTTATCCACTCATGTTGGAAATGGATAGAAATTGAAAATGAGTACATATAAGTAAATGTATGATGTCAACAATTCAAGAATTGTTTGAATTTGGCAACATCTTGGAATGATAATAAAATTTACAAAATTTAGTAAATAGTATTCCTCAGTTTTCTGTACTTTTAAACATGAAAAGTAAACTTAGAAAAATTAATTATTTTGCTTTTCATTTCATGTGTCATCTTAATAACTAAATATATTAGAATTCTAGTATGCAATTAAAAAGAAATCCCTAAATTTATCCTTACATTTATCAGAAACATTGAATGATTTTTAAGTGCCATCTTAGTCCTATCTCCTTTCTGGGAAAAAGAGATACCAACATAAGCAAGAAATAAATATAATTAAAGAGATAAGGACTGTGATTGATTTTGGGTTTTGAATTGCCACAGGAGATTTTACTAGAAACTTTAAATCTAAAGCAGTTGAATTACAGTGAGAGTGAAGTTTTGTTACATGGCTCTTAAAGTAAGCAAAGGAGCACTGATTCATTATTTTTGGAACAATCAAGGAAAAGTAAATATAATGAATATTTAGCAACATTTTGATACATGCATTATGCTTGTGTTATTGCATATATTTCTAAGAAGGTAGGTAATGCATGTGCTTATAAATGCATCCTAAAAGAAGTGTTATTAAGTACACAAATAAAACAAGAAACTCAGTCAGAAATCACAAAAGAACTCACATGATATGTACTCACTGATAAGTGGATATTAACCCAGAAACTTAGAATACCCAAGATACAAGATATAATTTGCAAAACACATGAAACTCAAGAAGAATGAAGAGCAAAGTGTGGACACTTTGCCCCTTCTTATAATTGGGAACAAAGGACCCATGAAAAGAATTGCAGAGACAAAGATTGGAGCTGAGACAAAAGGATGGATCATCTAGAGACTGCCATACCCGGTGATCCATCACGTAATCATCCCCCAAACGCTGACACCACTGCACACACTAGCAAGATGTTGCTGAAAGGACCCTGATATAGCTGTCTCTTGAGAGGCTATGCCGGGCCCTAGCAAACACAGAAGTGGATGTTCACAGTCAGCTATTGGATGGATCACAAGGCCCCCAATGGAGGAGCTAGAGAAAGTATCCAAGGAGCTAAAGGGGTCTGCAGCTCTATAGGTGGAACAACAATATGAACTAACCGTTACCCCCCCCCCCGCCCCCCAGAGCTCGTGCCTCTAGCTGCATATGTATCAGGAGATGACCTAGTCGGCCATCAGTGGAAAGAGAGGCCCGTTGGTCTTGCAAACATTTTATGCCTCAGTACAAGTGAACACCAGAGTCAAGAAGTGGGAATGGGGGGTGAGGGAAGTGGGAGGGAGGGGTTTTGGGGACTTATGGGGTAGCACTGGAAATGTAAATGAAGAAAATACCTAATTAATAAAAAAGAAAGAAATAGCCTTTAGTGGTTGTCAACACTAGCCTGCTATATCCTTGAAACCAAACTAATAACAAACATTTTACTTCATACACTGACTTTCAAAGATTAGGATTATTCATTTTCCTGTTTCATGCAACATAGATTTACCAGATGGCTTAATCACATTTTGGCTAATGATTTTGACTTTAGGCTGCATTGATTCTTTTAGTCTCTATTGAATGTTTCTGCCTCCATTTATTGTTAAGAGTGGTCTTAGATCAGCTTCCCTGATTTGTGCCAAAGATGGTGTGACAAAAGGAAGATATCATTGAAAATGCCAACTGTGAAATGAAGAGCAATCAGCAATAAAATCTTAGAGTTACCACTTGAATATAAAACAGTTAAGTGACTCTAAAATTTCAAGGAAGACCTGTAAGTGGGAAGGCTTTTCAGAAATGACATAAAATGTAGCAAAAGGTCATGCTTTGTATTCATTAATCATTGGGTAATTAAAGATATGTTGACTCTGGGAAGAGATGGAACCCTGTGATAGATAATACCTACTTATTTTAGGAAATTGACAGGGTAACATACTCTTATGACATCCATGAGCAATCCTTTGTTTAAGGAATGAATGTCACAGACTAAGAATAATATTTGAGGACCCCAACATGCTTTGTTTTTTTCTCTTCCAGATGAATTTTGGAAATATCTTTTACACCATGATCATCTTATTAGGTGCTGAAAGAGCCTTTGACAAAATACAACATACCTCCACAGTAACAGTCTTGGAAAGATAAGGAATTCAAGGCTAATCTTTAAAGATAGTAAAAGCAATATACAGCAAAACAGTCGCCAACAACAAACTAATTGGAGAGAAACTTGAAGCAATCCTACTAAAAGTAGGGACTAGAAAATGCAGTCCACTCTATTCCTATCTATTCAATATAGCAATCAAAGTTCTAGAAAGAACAATTAGACAACAAGCAGAAGTCAAAGGAATACAAATTAGAAAGAAGGAAGTCAAGATTTGCAGGTGATATGATAGTGTATTAAAGTGACTCCAAAAATTCCACAAGAGAACTCTTAAACCTGATAAACAACTTCAGAAAAGTGGCTGTATATAAATTTATCTCAAACTAGTAGCCTTCCTCTATTTAAAGGATAATCAGACTGAGAAAGAAATTAGGGAAACAACACCATTCACAATAGCCACAAATAATATAAAAGGCCTTGGTGTAACTCTAACCAAGCAAGTGAAAGATTTGTATAACAAGAACAAGTCACTGAAGAATGAAAATGAGGAAGATCTCAGAAGATGGAAAGATCTCCTATGCTCAGGGATTGGCAGGATTAATATATATATACATATACATATAATATACATATACTTATATGTGTATATATATTAATGTATATATATATATATATATATATATATATATGACGGATATAGATAGGTAGATAGATAGATAGATAGAGAGAGAGTCATCTTTCCAAAAGCAATCTAAAGATTCATTGCGATCTGCACCAAAATTCCAACTCAATTCTTCATAAAGTTAGAAAGAGCAATTTGGGGATTCATTTGGAATAAAAAAAAAAATCCCAGAATAGTGAAAAACATTCTCAACAACAAAAGAGCTTCTGGGGCATCTTTGATTTTAAGCTATACTACAGAGCAATAGAGACAAAAATGGCATGGTATTAGTACAGTGACAGGCAGGTAGATAAGTGGAATAGAATTAAAGAGTCAAAAATGAACCCACACACCTATGGTCACTTGATCTTTGACAAAGGAGCTAAAGCCATCCAGTGGAAAAAAAAGACAGCATTTTCAACAAATGGTGCTGGTTCAACTAGAGGTCAGCAAGTAGAAGAATGCAAATTGATACATTCTTATCTCCTTGTACAAAGCTCAAGTCCAAGTGGATCAAGAACCTCCCCATTAAACTAGATACATTGAAACTAGTAGAAGAGAAAGGGGGAAAGAATCTTGAACATATGGGCAGAGGGGAAAATTTCTGGAACTGAACACCAATGGCTTATGCTCTATGATCAACAATTGACAAATGGGACCTCATAAAATTGCAAAGCTTCTGTAAGGCAAGGGGCACTGTCAATAGGACAAAATGGCAACCAACATATTGGGAAAAGAGCTTTATTAATCCTACATCAAATAGAGAGCTAATATCCAATAGATACAAAGAACTCAAGAAGTTCAACTCCAGAGAATCAAAGAACTCTAATAAAAATTTGGTATAGAGATAAACAAAGAATTTTCTTTTTTTTTGTTTTTGTTTTAAAATTTTCTTTATATTTCAAATATTATCCCCTTTCTTGATTTCCCCTCCAAAAAAATCCCTATCCCCTCCCTCTCCCCCTGCTCACCAATCCACCCACTCCCACTTCCTGGCCCTGGCATTCCCCTACATTGGAGCATAGAGCCTTCACAAGGGCTTCTCCTCCCATTGATGACCAACTAGCCTATCCTGTGTTACATATGCAGCTGGAGCCATGAGTCCTACCACATGTACTATTTGGTTGGTGGTTTAGTCCCTCTGGGGTTGCTGGTTAGTTAATATTATTGTTCTTCCTATGGGGCTTCAAACCCCTTCAGCTCCTTGGGTCCTTTCTCTAGGTCTTCATTGGGGACCCTGTGGTCAATCCAATGGATGGCTTTGAGCATTCACTTCTGTATTTTTCAGGCACTGGCAGAGCCTTTTAGGAAACAGCTATATCCGGCTCCTGTCAGCAAGCACTTGTTGGCATCCACAATAGTGTCTGGGTATGGTGTTTGTATATTGGATGGATTCCCAGGTGGAACAGTCTATTTTCAAATGGAATATTGAATGTCAGAGTAGCACCTAAAGAAATGTTCAATATCCTTAGTTAATAGGGAAATGCAAATCAAAACAACCCTGAGATTCCACCTAACACCAGTCAGAAAGGCTACGATCAAAAAGTCAGGTGACAGCAGATGCTGTCAAGGATGTGGAGAAAGAGGAATACGAATACTCCTTCATTGTTGGTAGGATTTCAAGATGGTACAACTACTCTGGAAAACAGTTTGGCTGTTCTTCAGAAAATTGGACATAGTAGTACCTGAGGACCCAGCTATACCACTCCTAGGCATATACCCAAAAGATGCCCCAATATATAACAATGACATATGCTGCACCATGTTAATAGCAGCCTTATGCATAATAGTCAGAAGCAGGAAACAACCAGATGTTCTTCAGCAGAGGAATGGATACAGAAAATGTCCTACATTTACTCAATGGTGTAGTACTCATCTCTTAAAAACAATGAATTTATGAATTTCTTAGGCAAATGGATAGAACTAGAATATATCATTCTGAGTGAGGTAACTCATTCACAAAAGAACACATATGGTATGCCCTCACCAATAAGTGGACATTAATTATTCCAAAAGCTTAGAAGCTTAGACAATTCTCAGACCACATGAAGCTCAAGAACAAAGACCAAAGTGTGGGTATTTTGTTCCTTCACAAAATGGGACATTACCTCTTAACAACCACCAATCAGGAGAAAAGCATAAGTTAAGCTTATGGTTAGGATGCAAGAACCAGCCAATTCTGTTAAAGAGCAAATAAAATGTTGTAATGAATCACACCCCAATCAGATATGTGCCAGTCTACACAATTCTTTCTTGTCTCTACAAATACCTGCTTAAAATTAGACTCTGGGCTGCACCCTCCAGTTCTGCTGTGTCAGAGACAGCAGTGTGAGCCCAATCTTGAGCTTGTAAATAAAGACCCTAGTGTGATTACATTGGAGTTGGATTCTTAGTGTTTTCTTTTTTTTGGGGGGGGGGGTGCAACAGGTAAAACATCACTAAAGTATAGATATGGTATATTTGCAATATTGTGTTTCTCATGACATATTCATATCTAACTACAAATTTACAGTAACATTTAGTATGATTTTATTGAAATTTGGAGGAAACTTCAGATTTTTTTGTTGAGCAGAATCTCTAGAAACCCCTATTGTACCTTTCTCTAGCTCTCTGTTTTCTTTATCACGATCTGTTTTAATTTGCGTCCAGAAACAATACTCAGCAGAAATTGATGTTAAGGGAGTTGCAAACATCATCTTGGTTCAGTTGATGACACAATACAGATAAATACCTTGATATTTCAATGATCCAAATGATGGTTAAATCTCTTCCTGAAAATGTTTCTTATTGAAGTACATATTTTTGTATTAAATTTTGCAGTGTAATGTTGTCATACTAAATTTATTGATCATGAGATGTTGTTTCAGATGAGTTATTGATATTGTATAGTTTTAGAATTTCAAATTATAAACCTTTACACTGCTTTAACTTAATTTCCAGAAAAGTTGCAAGAATGATGTTTAAAATCATAAAAGTTGTTAAAACCACAACCACAAATGAGACACAGATATTTCCAGTTATTGTTGTCTGTTATGATTACTAGCCTCAGCTTATGACGATTTCTCCAAGAATCTTTAAAAACATTTCTATGGACAGTATTCTGGGTTTGGAACTGTGGCATGTAGAATCTTGGCCTCACAGAAAGATGGTTTCCATTCTTGTTTTGATATAACTTAGAAGTTTTTCTTTGAGTCAGTCTTTCAAAAAGTGGATGATAGTAGTATACTCTCAAAGGCCTTCCAAAGACGATGTTCCTTTGGAGATTGATGATATTTTGGTGATCAAGAATGGCTACATATTTTTGTTTTACAGATGCATTATGTTGGTGACATTCTGGCTGAGAGCAATTTCTGCTGCACAGCAGGTGAATAATCATCCTACTTATCTCATTAATAGTAAAGAATGGGACTCGCCACATAAGAAAACAGGGATGGATCATCTTGTCAAGTATGGGGGTGTGGAAGCAATCATTTTCTGTCATCTCCACTTCCCCTAGATGGAACATCATTTTATCAGATAAGGTCTTCTTTTCATGGAGTTGTGGTTGTGGTTGTGGTATACTCAGATAGATAATTCTACATAATATTAACCTAGGAACAGACAACTTTTTAGGAATGGGTATCCGAATTGGAAGAGAGTCTTCTATTAATTCTTCATCTGGGGGATCATTTTGAGTCTTCTCTGCTTCAGATTGGCTGTTTTGTACTGTCTGGAAATCCATATCCTCCTGGGAACTTATCGAGCTTGGCTCCATGCCGGATAGATTGGTTTCCACCTGAGAAATGTTGGTATCAGGAAGTGGATGTTCTTTCTCATCCTCACAGGCATTTGGTGGTTCATTTTCTTCATTTTTGAGAGTATTTTCAGATGGATCACTTCCTTGATTAGTAGAAGTCATTCTAGATGCTATGGGGAATGGGGGAGGGAGATAAAGATCTATTAAACTAAAGAATGTTTCACTTTCAAATAAGCCAGTAGTTTAGGTTTTCAGAAAGCATGTCGATGTGTTGTTATTTTCTGCTCTTCTCTATAACTCTAAACATTTTATCACTCATAAACTCAAAAACATAAAATAAGAAAAATATTAAATCGTAAGATCAACATAATCTCTTATGAAGTATGCCTTCTCATTGTTTATTTTCAAAATGTATATAAACCTTAAATAGTGTATCTTTGTCCTCAGATTTTTAATGAATGTACCCTACTTGTTAGTGTTTATGTAATTATGTACAGAAAATATAGTTTTTCCGTTTTAGATGTCAAATTTAATAGAACTTAACCAAATAAAATAGATCTTTTTGGGTAACAGGCGTAAGTGTTTATTGATATTGGTCTCTGAATTGAGACCAATCTAAAAGGACATTTCATGAAGATATATGTTTGTGAGAAAATTACGGATCTTTTATGATAGAATGCTTGTGATCAAATTTAATTACATTTTCCTGTGGAATTTTCTATCCTTTTTTTACTTCCTTTCTTCCTTTTGTCCTTCCTTTCTTCTCTACTTTGATTTTAGTGTGTTCTTTTAAATTATATGCATACAGAAAAGGACAACTGGGGATTGTGAAAAAAGAAAAAGAAAAAGAAAGGCAGTGAAAGAAAGAGAATTGAAAGAAGTTAAACCCAGATTTTTAGTTAATTGATTAGAATAACTTCCAAATGTATCACTCACTTGGCAATTATATTGCCTTGTTTTTCCTCAAGATAATGTTTACTTCAGGCCAGTTTTATGGCTGATAATATCAAATTAATCTGTCTACTTACTACTGTATACTGCCCTCTCTTTCCTTATTCTTTCTGATGTTGTTTACCTCCTGAAATATTTTCAGTACACCCTTAATTTCTGAATACTGTGTATCCAATTATCTTATCTGAATTGACTATGGATAATCTCAGTTTGGTGGTTTCTTCAAAGCAGAAAGAAAAATACAAATATTACCCATTTACTTATTTAAAATGCATTTATGTATTTTTGAGACCTTCAAATATATATACAATGATTTTAGATAATTTATGCCACCCTATTCTTCCTCTAACTTCTCCCAGGCACTCCCAAGTCTCTTGTCCATATTTGCATCCTATTCTTCATTTTCTTTATAGTGCAGTTAGTTGAATTTGTGCTACCAGGATGCATATGGGTGTATGACTTGCAAGACAACTTACTTAAATATGAGCAAACTATGAGACACCCTAGAACTGAAGAAAATAAACTTTCTCTCCCACCTACAGAACACAATATTCATAGTAGCAAAAGATGTTATAAACTGCTAGGAAGGAAAAATTATCAGTTGTTCTACTTGCTGTTAATGCAAAAATGTTTAGCCAAAAATAACAACCACTGTGACAAGATATGCCCATTGACACATTGGTGACATGATTGCTATGAGGTTAATCAACAAGTTTCTCATTGTAACTTATATCCATTACTATAAATCTGGTGAGCAACTCGTGGATGGTTAGATCACCCATTCTAGGAAGAATCTGCTACTATTTTTTTTCATTCTTTTTGCTAACCAGACATTGAAAAAACAAATTACTTTCTACAGTACCCATAAATTAGAGCAGTCCTCATCCTTCATCAGGAAAGTTTCTCATCGTAGTAGACAAGGGTTAAAACAGAGACTCACAACTAGAGTGTAGAAAATAATTGGACTACTGACCCCAATAAGAGGAATCTATATCATCTTCTTCTTATCAGGATCAGTAACCATTTTGTAAGAGGTGGTGCAAAGATAGCAATAGTCAGAATTTAGGGAGGAATTCTTTGAAAAAGTGTCTTCTGCCCTTTGCTATCATGAGCTCACCACAGCTGAGACCAGCTATATAAAACATGGACAATATCAACAAACCAGTTCCAATTCATCTAGAGTCCCTACCTCCAGCTAAGAGATTTTGATTTGTTTTTCGATTTAAAAAAAAAGTGATGGGTAAAGAAAAATATAACTATTCTGATATCAATTCTATGGAAATTTATGAAATAATCAGGCTTCCATTTCTTTTCATGATTACTTTTCATGAGCTACCCTAGATAAAATTTATGCATAGGTCAGTTGTATTTTATGGATTATTGCTAATAAAAGACAAAGAAGTTCAGATGGGACCTTTATAGCCAGACTTCATCTCTACTGATAAATGTACCTTCTCTAACCATTCAACAGATATTGTATGTACTGATAGACTTGAGTTTATATTTCATGGTTATCTTTTCCTTCAAATTAAGCTTTAATTAAAAAGTATTTTGAACGTTTGATATTAAAGCAAGAATTATTTTTTCTATCAGAAGCATTTGACATTATTTAGAAATTAATATGTGTAATGATATTCAATTTTATATTTGTAACTACATAGTGCTGTTTTAATACTATGAAGATATATCTATTAATTTTCTATAATATTTCTATTACTTTTCTAAAATATTTAAGCAATCTCCATATCTACTTCTTTTCAGTGTAACAGTTCATGATTCTACTTTTTTCATCCTAATTTTTGTCTTTATTATTTATTGATAAATATGAAAGTTAGAGCAGCAAGCACACTTACCTACTGAGGCATTTTTGCCTCTTAGTATCTTAATTTCATTGATGTCTTTTTTACTTCTTACTTAAGCATTCCAACTTGAGAGCCTACTCCTAATTCTCTAATCTACTTTTAAAAATCTCCTGTTCAGAGTTTCCAAACTGATAAACTTTTTTGAGTTTTAACAGTTCCATATTCATCATTTAAGGAAGAAAAAAAACTCTATCAAAATACCTTGGTATTAACAATTAAAATTATACCTAAGATAAAGCAATAAATAGAATCCATATTTTTTAGAAAAAGTTTGAAATAACTCACCAGTTTGAAAACAGAATGACTTTATATGTTTTACTGAGGATGAGCTCCAGCAACTGGGAAAGAACTTCACTTTCTTGGTTTTCTATAGATCTCGTTTAATAGATCCTTAAATCAAATTAAAAAAAAATCATAAAACAGAAGAAAAGTCAATTTCTACAACTTCCTCCCCTAGAGTGGTGCTTTAACTGATTGGATTGTTTGCTTGATTTGCTTTCTTATATTCGTCAAAATTTTTAGATTCATTGTTCCTTTTTATCTTTGAAGTGGCATTTCCATATGAATATAAATGATAAGTTTTCATATGTTCAGAAATATATCACAGATATTTATTCTACTATACTACAATAAAAATCAAGGGAGTATATGTCATATAAAAAGACTGACTTATGGAAAGAAGTCAAATCAAATACCATGTCCAAAAGATATTGTATCTTGAGGGCCCTCTAGCCCTTCTTCCATTTCTGTAATCTTCCATTCTTCACAGGTTAGTTCCATTCTTTTGTGACTATCTGCCAAGAACAGGCTAAAGGTCCACTCTTTTACAGAAATCTCACAGCTACCACACTCGGCAGGAATCCAGGTAAGTTACTACCTGTACTTCCTTCCCTTCTTCCTCTCTGTTGAGTCCTTCCTAGGATATTACTATATCCCACCACTGTTGCCTACCTAATCCGATCTTCACAGCCTATCACCATCCTCTTGGGGTTTGCTACCACACATAGTATTGATACACACTCCCCATAGTTCTACTTTCACCATATTTTTATGATTTCTTAATGACTTCAGACCCTCTTTTAGGAATCTCATAGTTATCACACTTCACAGGCAAACACATATGCTACATGTGCTAACAGAAGTCTTCCAGTCAAAAGCTAGACAATCTGGGAGTTAAATAACATAATGCATCAAGTGGACTTAACACACATATGCAGGACTTTCCACTCATACAGTGAGGAACACACTATGTTTCCATCACGTGATGGAACTTTCTTCAAAATTGATGGCTTATTAGGGCAATGAGGAATGAATAGAGACTGGACTTTTAAAAGCATTTGGTAATCTATCTTAACACTGTGAATTAAAGTAGAATATCAATAATAATAGAAACAGCAGTAAGTATACACATTCATGGAAGCTAAACAAGTCAATACTGAATGAAAACTAGGTAAAGAAAAAAGGTAAGTTGAAATTTTAACATTTTAAGAAATTGAATGAAAATGAAATCCCAACATACCAAAATGCATAGTGCAGGTATTTTTAGGAGGAGAGAAGTCATAACATACACTGTTCACAATGAAAACCAACAGAGATCTCTAAATAATAATGGTATAATTAAAAGATTTAGAAAAATAAGAGATAAATACCTCAAAAACAGCAGATGAGGATATATAACTAAATTAACTTAAAAATACTGACATGAACAGATATAGAATAAGTGAAAGAAAGAGTGGCTCTGAAAAAAAATCAAGACAGACAAATCTTCAGCCAAGTTAAGCAAAATCAAAATTTATAAAAATTAGAGATGCCAGTGCCTGGCAAATACAGAAGTAAATGCTCACAGTCATCTATTCGATAGAACACAGGGCCCTAATGAAGGAGCTAGAGAAAGTACCAAAGGAGCTAAAGGGGTCTGCAATCCTATAGGAGGAACAACACTATGAACTAATCAGTACCCCCAGAGCTGTATCTCTAGTTGCATATGTAGCAGAGGATGGCCTAGTTGCCCATCAATGGGAGGAGAGACCCTTGGTCTTGTGATGATTATATGCCTCAGTAAAAGGGAATGCCAGGGTCAGGCACCTGGAGTGGGTGGGTTGGGGAGTAGAGCAAAGGGAGGGTATAGGGGACTTTTGGAGAGGAAACAAGGAAAGGGGATAGCATCTTACTTGTAAATGAAGAGAATATCTAATAAAGAAAAGAGAAAAGTGAGAAGATGATATAGTTATATACTAATCTTAAAAATAAAATAAAAAATAATATTCCTTTTTTCTTTTTTCCCCACTTGTTTATTAGATATTTTCTTCATTTACATTTCAAATGCTATCCTGAAAGTCCCCTATACCCTCCCCACCATGCTGCTCCTCTACCCACTCACTCCCACTTCTTGGCCCTGGCATTCCCTTGTACTGGGACATATAAAGTTTGCTAGACCAAGGGGCCTCTGTTCCAAATGATGGTCAACTAGGCCATCTTCTGCTACATATGCAGCTAGAGACACAAGCTCTTGGGGGTACTGATTAGTTCATAGTGTTGTTACACCTATAGGGTTGCAGAGCCCTTCAGCTCTTGGTAACTTTCTCTAGCTCCTATATTGTGGACCCTGTGTTCCATCCAATAGAAGACTGTGAGCATCCACTTCTGTATTTGCCAGGCACTGGCAAAGCCTCAGAGGAGACAGCTATATCAGGGTCCCTTCAGCAAAATCTTGCTGGCATATGCAATAGAGTCTGCATATGGCGGCTGATTATGGGATGGACCCCCAGGTGGGGCAGTCTCTGAATGGTCCACCATTTCGTCTTAGCTCCAAACATTGTCTCTGAAACTTCTTTCATGGTTATTTTATTCCATATTCTACGGAGGCATGAAGTATCCATGCATTGGTCTTTCTCCTTGATTTTCTTGTGGTTTGGAAGTTGTATCTTGGGTATTCTAGGTTTCTGGGCTAATATCCACTTATCAGTAAGTGCATATCAAGTGACTTCTTTTGTGATTGGGTTATCTCACTCAGGATGATATCCTCCAGATACATCCATTTACCCAACAATTGGTCAAGGAAGAAATAAAGAAAGGAATTAAAGACTTTTTAGAGTTTAATGAAATAAAGCCACAACATTCCCAAACTTATGGGACACAACGAAAGCAGTCCTAAGAGGAAAACTCATAGCCCTGAGTGCCTCCAAAAAGAAACTACAGAGAGCATACACTAGCAGTCTGACAGCATACCTAGAAGCTATAGAACAAAAGGAAGCAAATTCACCCAACAGGCATAGACCTCAGGAAATAATCAAACTTAGGGCTGAAATCAACTAAGTGGAAACAAAAAGAACTATTCAAAGAATCAACCAAATCAGGAGCTAGTTCTTTGAGAAAAACAAGAAGATAGATAAACCCTTAGTCAGACACACTAGAGGGTACTGGGACAGTATCCTAATTAACAAAATCAGAAATGAAAAAGGGGACATAACAACATATCCTGAGGAAATCCAAAACATCATCAGATCCTACTACAACATGCTATACTCAACAAAACTAGAAAACCTGGATGAAATGGACAACTTTCTAGACAGATACCAGGTACCCAATTTAAATCAGGACCAGATTAACGATCTAAACAGTCCCATTTTGCCTAAAGAAATAGAAGCAACCTTCAATAATCTCCCAGTTAAAAAAGCCCAGGACCAGATGGGTTTAGTGCAGAGTTTTATCAGACCTTCAAAGAAGACCTAATTTTCACTCTACTCAAAGTATTCCACAAAATAGAAACAGAAGGTACTCTACCCAATTCATTCTATGAAGCCACAATTACTCTCATACCTAAACCACATAAAGACCCAACAAATATAGAGAACTTCAGAATAATTTCCCTTATGAATATCGATGCAAAAATACTCAATAAAATCCTCACAAACTGAATCCAAGAACACATCAAAACATTCATCCATCATTACCAAGTAGGTTTCATCCCAGGGATGCAGGGATGGTTTAAAATACAGAAATCCATCAATGTAATCCACTATATACACAAACTCAAAGACAAAAATTACAGGATCATCTCGTTAGATGCTGAGAAAGTATTTGACAAAATACAATACCCCTTCATAATAAAAATCATGGAAAGATCAGGAATTCAAGGCCCATATCTAAACATAATGAAAGCAATATACAGCAAACCAGTGGCCAACATCAATCCCACTAAAATCAGGGACTAGACAAGGCTGCCCACTTTCTTTCTACCTATTCAATATAGTACTTGAAGTCCTATCCAGGGCAACTCGTCAACAAAGGGAGATCACGGGGATACAATTTGGAAAGGAAGAAGTCAAAATATCACTGTTTGCTGATGATATGATAGTATATATAAGTGACCCTAAAAATTCCACCAGAGAACTCCTAAACCTGATAAACAGCTTCAGTGAAGTAGCTGGATATAAAATTAACTCAAACAAATCAGTTGCCTTTCTCTACACAAAGGATAAACGGGATGAGAAAGAAATTAGGGAAACAACGCCCTTCACAATAGTCACAAATAATATAAAATATTTTGGTGTGACTCTAACCAAGGAAGTGAAAGATCTGTATGATAAGAACTTCAAGTCTCTGAAGAAAGAAATTGAAGAAGATCTCAGATGATGGAAAAATAATATTTCAAAAAACAAAAAGAAAAAAAAAGAATTAGAGATGAAATGAGAAACATTACAATAGATACATAGGTAATTGAGAAAATCATTTTTTCAATGAAACACATTTTCTGTATGCATTCTTCCATTGTGGGACATCTGAGTGTTTCCAGCTTTTGGCTGTCACAAATAAGGCTACTGTGAACATAGTGGACCACATGCCCCTGTTCATGGTGGGCATTTTTTACATATATGGCCAAAAGAAGTATAGCTGGGTCTTCAGGCAGATATATTTCTAATTTTCTGAGGAACCTCTAGATTGATTTCCAGAGTGGTTGTTCCAGTTTGCAACCCAACCAACAATGGAGGAGTATTCTTCTTTCTCCATATCTTTGCCAGCATGTGTTGTCACCTGATTTTTTTGATCTTAGCCATTCTGATTGGTGTGAGGTGGAATCTCAGCATTAAAAATCTGTATTCTTCCAAACTGAAAAGACTAAGAGAAATGAATGAATTAATGATATATCAAAGTTTACTCAAGGTAAAACAATTTAAACAGACCCATACTCCCAGTGGATTAAAAGTATTTAAATTCTCTCAACAAAAACAATAACAACAAATCCAAACCAAACAAAAACAAGTCAAACAAACAATAATGACAACAGCCACAACTACCACTGCCACCACCACCACCACCACCACCACCACCACCACCACCACCACCACCACCGCTACAACAACAAAAACAGGCCCAGTGAGTATAATTCAGAATAAAACTTGAATGAGGAACAAATTGCAAATTTACTCTAATTATTGCATGAAATAAAAACTTAAGTTCATTTTCTTTTCTTTTCTTTCTTTCTTTCTTTCTTTTTTTTTTTTTTAATGAAGCCACTACCGATGTGATCTTAAGCCATATGGGCTCAACAAAAAATAAAGAAAAAAAGCATATAGACAAATATATCTTATGAACAGAGATGCAAAAATTCTCATTAAATACTTGCAAGTCAATTTCAAAAATATTATCAAAAAGATCATCAAAAAGATTATCTACCATGGTCAAGTTGTTTTCATTTTAGAACTGTATGAATTGTTCTTATAAATATCAATAAATGCAATCTACCACATAAAGAGATGAAAAGATGGAAACTAAATGACCATTTAATTACATGCAGAAAAGGCTTTTAACAAAAATCCAACATCAACATCACTTAGTGATGAAAAACCTAGAGAAACTATGAATATGACAGCCATTACTTAATAAGCAAAATTTACAATAAAATGCACAGTCAATATCATTGTAAATGGAGAGAAGCTTAAACAAGTTTCACTGGAACCAGGAATGAGATAAATAAGCCCAATTTCTTCATACTTATTCAAAATGGTACTTGAAGTCTTAGAGCAATAGCACAGCTGAAGGAGTTCAAAGTGATATAAACAAGAAAGTATAGAATCAGAGTCACTTTATTTGAAGACAATATGATTTTATACATAAATAATCCAAAAGACTCCACCAGAAAACTTATGCAGGTGATAAATACTTTCAGTAAAGTGGAAAAATACAAAATTAACACGTAAAAAGTATTACCCAGCTGCATATGTAGCAGAATATGGCCTAGTTGGTCATCAGTGGGAGGAGAAGCTCTTGGTCCTGTGAAGGATCTATGCCCCAGTGTAGGGGAATGCCAGGGCCAAGAAGCAGGTGTGGGTGGGTTGAGGAGCAGGGGGAGGGGTGAAGGGATAGGGGGTTTTTCGAGGGGAAGCCAGGAAAGTGACAACATTTGAAATGTAAATAGATAAATAAATGTCTAATAAAAAACAAGTAGTTCCCTTCCTACACACAAATGGCACTGAGAAAGATATCAGGTCAGCAATACCTTTCACAATAGCCTTGAAAGAAAAGAAAGGTCTTAGAATAAGTCTATCCAAACAAATAGAAGACTTGTAGATTATATTCCTTACGCAACAAAGAAAGAAATCGAAACAGGCATCAGAAGATAGAAAGTCCTCCAATGGCATTCATCAATAGGATTACATAAGACTACACAGAGACTGTGACAGCATATACAAGACCAGTACAAGTGCATTTCAGACAAACACCAGCAGGGAGAAAGGAAAATGTACACGAATGTACATCTAATCATGACATTGTTTGCAACTGATAGCTTCTGAGAGAGAAAAATCACTTATTTTCAACTAAGTAACTCTGGGTATCAAGCATACTCTAGATACAGTTAGCCAAAAAACAAGACTGTAGGATGTGTGAGTGTGTGTGTGTGTGTCTGTGCACACACATGCATGCTTTTATTTGGTTTAATATTACAGAGAAACAACATGAATTTGTGTATGTGGGGGCTGGATCTGGTATAAGTTGGAAGAGGGTAAAGAAGTATGAAAGGCAAACTATCTCAATGGGATTGCTAAATAATTTAATCTTCACACTTAATTGTGGGTTTATATTTTAAAACAAGAATCAATTATCTTATCATATTTCCCAATAACTTAGAAAATTAATGTTGGCTTAATTGAAAAATATATTCTGATGTTACTCTTCTGTATGATGATATTTTTATTTGGTGTTCTCTAATAATGTATATAAATTTATATTGTAATATATATATATATATATATATACATATATATATCACACACACACACACACATATATATGTGTGTGTGTAAACTAACATTATAGATTCTCATGTATTTCAGAAAAATATTTTATAGTATAAACTATATATATACATATAAAATTTCCATTAAAATATTTAAAATGTTATATGTGACATGATAAGTGTTAATATGTTGAAAAGCTTTCAAGAAACCACTATGTAATATGGAATATTGATACATATATGAAATCCCAGAAATTGGAAGGCTGAGACAAGAGGATGACTTCATGTTCAACGCCAGCATATTCTTTATAGTAAGTACCAGGTTGGCTGTTAATATGTAGTGAGATCCTCTTCTCTCTTCCCACCCCCCACCTCTCTCACACACACGCACACACACACACACACACACACACACACACACACACACATATTATCTGAAATGATTATATTAAAAATTAAAATGCTTAAAGTTTGATAATTAGCTTGCTAAAGAAATATAATATTGGTGCTTTAGTTACTAGAAGCTCCCAGGGGTCCGGGTTAGTTGACACTGTTGCCATTCCCTTCAGTTCCTTCAGTAGTTTCAGTAATGCCCAGGGTGGTCTCAGACCCACCCAACCCCTGGCAAATAAGTAGCAGAGGATAGCCTTATCTGTCTTCAGTAGGAAACTATGTGCCTAATCCCATAGAGATTTGATGCTCCAGGGAAGAGGGTTGGGTACAGATTCCCTCTCAGAAGGAAAGAAGGTAAAAGGGGGACCTTTCTGGGAAAGAGGACTGAGAGGGGGCAATATTTTGGATGTAAATAAAATAATTAATAAAAATTTAAAAAAACATCTTGTTATATTATAAAAGAAATATATTACACATTGTATTTTAGATGATTATTTTCTTTTTTTTTCAGGTTTTTTTTTTAATTAGGTATTTTCCTCAATTACATTTCCAATGCTATCAAAAAAGTCCCCAATACACTCCCCCCGAGTCCCTCACCCACCCACCCCCACCCCTTGGCCCTGGCATTCCCCTGTACTGGGGCATATAAAGTTGGCAAGTCCAATGTGCCTCTCTTTCCAGTGATGTCCGATTAGGCCATCTTTTGATACAAATGCAGCTAGAGTCAAGAGCTCTGGAGTACTGGTTAGTTCATAATAATGATCCATCTATGGGGTTGCAGTCCCCTTTAGCTCCTTGGGTACTTTCTCTAGCTCCTCCATTGGGGGCCCTGTGATCCATCCAATAGCTGACTGTGAGCATCCACTTCTGTGTTTGCTAGGCCCCGGCATTGTCTCACAAGAGACAGCTATATCTGGGTCCTTTCAGCAAAATCTTGCTAGTGTATGCAATGGTGTCAGCGTTTGGAAGGTGATTATGGGATGGATCCCTGGATATGGCAGTCTTTAGATGGTCCATCCTTTCTTCACAGCTCCAAACTTTATCTCTGTAAATCTTTCCATGGGTATTTTGTTCCCAATTCCAAGAAGGGGAACAGTGTCCACACTTTGATCTTCGTTCTTCTTGAGTTTCATACGTTTAACAAATTGTATCTTATATCTTAGATATCCTAACTTTTTGCACTAATATCCACTTATCAGTGAGTACATATTGTGTGAGTTCCTTTGTGAATATGTTACCTCACTCAGGATGATGCCCTCCAGATCCATCCATTTGCCTAGGAATTTCATAAATTCATTCCTTTTAATAGCTGAGTAGTACTCCATTGTGTAAATGTACCACATTTTCTGTATCCATTCCTCTGTTGAGGGGCATCTGGGTTCTTTCCAGCTTCTGGCTATTATAAATAAGGCTGCTATGAACATAGTGGAGCATGTGTCCTTATTACCGGTTGGAACATCTTCTGGATATATGCCCAGGAGAGGTATTGCTGGATCCTCTGGTAGTATTATGTCCAATTTTCTGAGGAACTGCCAAACAGATTTCCAGAGTGGTTGTACCAGCTTGCAATCCCACCAACAATGAAGGAGTGTTCCTCTTTCTCCACATCCTCGCCAGCATCTGCTGTCACCTGAATTTTTGATCTTAGCCATTCTGACTGGTGTGAGGTGGAATCTCAGGGTTGTTTTGAGTTGCATTTCCCTGATGACTAAGGATGTTGAACATTTTTTCAGGTGCTTCTCTGCCATTCGGTATTCCTCAGGTGAGAATTCTTTGTTCAGTTCTGAGCCCCAATTTTTTAACGGGGTTATTTGATTTTCTGGAGTCCACCTTCTTGATTTCCTTATATATATTGGATATTAGTCCCCTATCTGATTTAGGATAGGTAAAGATCCTTTCCCAATCTGTTGGTGGTCTTTTTGTCTTATTGAAGGTGTCTTTTGCCTTGCAGAAGCTTTGCAACTTTATGAGGTCCCATTTATTGATTCTCGATCTTACAGCACAAGCCTTTGCTGTTCTATTCAGGAATTTTTCCCCTGTACCCATATTTTCGAGGCTTTTCCCTACTTTCTCCTCTATAAGTTTCAGTGTCTCTGGTTTTATGTGGAGTTCCTTAATCCACTTAGATTTGACCTTGGTACAAGGAGATAGGAATGGATCAATTCGCATTCTTCTACATGATAACCGCCAGTTGTGCTAGCACCATTTGTTGAAAATGCTGTCTTTTTTCCACTGGATGGTTTTTGCTCCCTTGTCAAAGATCAAGTGACCATAGGTATGTGGGTTGATCTCAGGGTCTTCAATTCAGTTCCATTGGTCTACTTGTCTGTCGTTATACCAGTACCATGCAGTTTTTTATCACAATTGCTCTGTAGTACAGCTTTGGGTCAGGCATGGTGATTCCACAAGAGGTTCTTTTATCCTTGAGAAGAGTTTTTGCTATCCTAGGTTTTTTGTTGTTCCAGATGAATTTGTAGATTGCCCTTTCTAATTCGTTGAAGAATTGAGTTGGAATTTTGATGGGGATTGCATTGAATCTGTAGATTGCTTTTGGTAAGATAGCCATTTTTACAATGTTGATCCTGCCAGTCCATGAGCATGGGAGATCTTTCCATCTTCTGAGATCTTCTTTATTTTCTTTCTTCAGGGACTTGAAGTTCTTGTCATACAGATCTTTCACTTCTTTAGTTAGAGTCACACCAAGGTATTTTATATTGTTTGTGACTATTGAGAAGGGTGTTGTTTCCCTAATTTCTTTCTCTGCCTGTTTATCCTTTGTGTAGAGAAAGGCCATTGACTTGCTTGATTTAATTTTATATCCAGCTACTTCACCGAAGCTATTTATCAGGATTAGGAGTTCTCTGGTGGAATTTTTAGGGTCACTTATGTATACTATCATATCATCTGCAAAAAGCGATATTTTGACTTCTTCTTTTCCAATTTGTATCCCCTTGATCGCCTTTTGTTGTCTAATTGCTCTGGCTAGGACTTCAAGTACAATGTTGAACAGGTAGGGAGAGAGTGGGCAGCCTTGTCTAGTCCCTGATTTTAGTGGGATTGCTTCCAGCTTCTCACCATTTACTTTGATGTTGGCTACTGGTTTGCTGTATATTGCTTTTTATCATGGTTAGGTATGGGCCTTGAATTCCTGATCTTTCCAAGACTTTTATCATGAATGGGTGTTGGATTTTGTTAAATGCTTTTTCAGCATCTAACGAGATGATCATGTGGATTTTGTCTTTGAGTTTGTTTATATAATGGATTACATTAATGGATTTTCGTATATTGAACCATCCTTGCATCCCTGGGATGAAACCTACTTGGTCAGGATGGATGATTGTTTTGATGTGTTCTTGAATTCGGTTAGTGAGAACTTTATTGAGGATTTTTGCATCAAAATTCATAAGGGAAATTGGTCTGAAGTTCTCTATTTTTGTTGGATCTTTATGTGGTTTAGGTATCAGAGTAATTGTGGCTTCATAGAATGAGTTGGGTAGAGTACCTTCTGATTCTATTTTGTGGAATAGTTTGTGAAGAACTTGGATTAGTTCTTCTTTGAAGGTTTGATTGAACTCTGCACTAAACCCATCTGGTCCTTGGCTTTTCTTGGTTGGGAGACTATTAATGACTGCTTCTATTTCTTTAGGGGATATGGAACTGTTTAGATCATTAACCTGATCTTGATTTAACTTTGGTACCTGGTATCTGTCTAGAAACTTGTCCATTTCATCCAGGTTCTCCAGTTTTGTTGAGTATAGCCTTTTGTAGAAGTATCTGATGGTGTTTTGGATTTCTTCAGGGTCTGTTGTTATGTCTCCCTTTTCATTTCTGATTTTGTTAATTAGAATACTTTCCCTATGCCCTCTAGTGAGTCTGGCTAAGGGTTTATCTATCTTGTTGATTTTCTCAAAGAATCAGCTCCTCGATTGGTTGATTCTTTGAATTGTTCTTCTTGTTTCCACTTGGTTGATTTCACCCCTGAGTTTGATTATTTCTTGCCATCTACTCCTCTTGGGTGAATTTGCTTCCTTTCGTTCTAGAGATTTTAGGTGTGTTGTCAATCTGCTAATGTGTGCTCTCTCTAGTTTCTTTTTGTAAGCACTCAGAGCTATGAGTTTTCCTCTTAGAAATGCTTTCAATGTGTCCCATAAGTTTGGGTATGTTGTGTCTTCATTTTCATTAAACTCCAGAAAGCCCTTAATTTCTTTCTTTATTCCTTCCTTGACCAAGGTATCACTGAGAAGAGTGTTGTTTAGTTTCCACGTGTGTGTTGGCTTTCTATTATTTATTTTGTTATTGAAGATCAGTCTTAGTCCATGGTGATCTGATAGGGTGCATGGGACAATTTCAATATTTTTGTATATGTTGAGGCGTGTTTTGTGACCTATTATGTGGTCAATTTTGGAGAAGGTACCGTGAAGTGCTGAGAAGAAGATATATCCTTTTGTTTTAGGATAAAATGTTCTGTAGATATCTGTCAGATCCATTTGTTTCATAACCTCTGTTAGTTTCACTGTGTCCCTGTTTAGTTTCTGTTTCCATGATCTGTCCATTGGTGAAAGTGGTGTGTTGAAGTCTCCCACTATTATTGTGTGAGGTGCAATGTGTGCTTTGAGCTTTACTAAAGTATCTTTAATGAATGTGGCTGCCCTTGTATTTGGAGCATAGATATTCAGAATTGATAGTTCCTCTTGGAGGATTTTAACTTTGATGAGAATGAAGTGCCCTTCCTTGTCTTTTTTGATGACTTTGGGTTGGAAGTCAATCTTATCAGATATTAGAATGGCTACTCCAGCTTGTTTCTTCCTACCATTTGCTTGGAAAATTGTTTTCCAGCCTTTCATTCTGAGGTAGTGTCTATCTTTTTCTCTGAGATGAGTTTTCTGTAAGCAGCAAAATGTTGGGTCCTGTTTCTGTAGCCAGCCTGTTAGTCTGTCTTTTTATTGGGGAGTTGAGTCCATTGATATTAAGAGATATTAGGGAGAAGTAATTGTTGCTTCCTTTTATTTTTGTTGTTAGAGTTGGTGTTCTGTTTTTGTGGCTGTCTTCTTTTAGGTTTGTTGAGGGATTACCTTCTTGCTTTTTCTAGGACGTGGTTTCCGTCCTTGTATTGGTTTTTTTCTGTTATTATCCTTTGAAGTGCTGGATTCCTGGAAAGGTAATGTGTGAATTTGGTTTTATCGTGGAATACTTTGGTTTCTCTATCTATGGTAATTGAGAGTTTGGCTGGGTATAGTAGCCTGGGCTGGAAATTGTGTTCTCTTAGTTTCTGTATAACATCTGTCCAGCTCTTCTGGCTTTCATAGTCTCTGGTGAAAAATCCGGTGTAATTCTGATACGCTTGCCTTTATATGTTACTTGACCTTTTTCCCTTACTGCTTTTAGTATTCTATCTTTATTTAGTGCATTTGTTGTTCTGATTATTATGTGTCGGAAGGAATTTCTTTTCTGGTCCAGTCTATTTGGAGTTCTGTAAGCTTCTTGTATGTTCACGGGCATCTCTTTCTTTAGGTTTGGGAAGTTTTCTATAATTTTGTTGAAGATATTTGCTGGTCCTTTGAGTTGAAAATATTCATTCTCATCTACTCCTATTATCCGTAGGTTTGGTCTTCTCATTTTGTCCTGGATTTCCTGGATGTTTTGAGTTAGGATCTTTTTGGATTTTGTATTTTCTTTGATTGTCGTGCCGATGTTCTCTATGGAGTCTTCTGCACCTGAGATTCTCTCTTCCATCTCTTGTATTCTGTTGCTGATGCTCGCATCTATGGTTCCAGATTTCTTTCCTAGTGTTTCTATCTCCAGTGTTGCCTCAATTTGGTTTTTCTTCATTGTCTCTACTTCCCTTTTTAGGTCTTGGATGTTTTTATTCAATTCCATCACCTGTTTGGTCTGGTTTTCCTGCAATTCTTTAATGGATTTTTGTGCTTCCTCTTTAATGTCTTCTACCTGTTTAGCAGTGTTCTACTGCAATTCTTTAAGATATTTTTGTGCTTCCTCGTTAATGTCTTCTACCTGTTTAGCAGTGTTCTCCTGCAATTCTTTAAGGGATTTTTGTGCTTCCTCTTTAATGTCTTCTACCTGTTTAGCAGTGTTCTCCTGTATTTCTTTAAGTTTGTTATTAAAGTCCTTCTTGATGTCCTCTACCATCATCATGAGATATGCTTTTAGATCCGGGTCTAGCTTTTCCGGTGTGTTGGGGTGCCCTGGACTGGGCGAAGTGTGAGTGCTGGGTTCTGATGATGGTGAGTGGTCTTGGTTTCTGTTAGTAAGATTCTTACGTTTACCTTTTGCCATCTGGTAATCTCTGGGGTTAGTTGTTATCGTTGTCACTGTTTAAAGATTGGAGCAGAGTCTGTGTTCCACTCACCAGAAGTCTCAAAATCCTGTGGCAGGTGTCGTGGATATCTGGCGGGTGTCAGCCGACCCTGCGCTCTAGCTACCCTGGTGCTGGTCTGACCGGAAGAGGCTTGTGGCCCTACTCAGGCTGGCTTTCTTCCTCCCCAACCAGAGCAGTCTCAGTTCCCGTGCGATTGGACTGGAGCAGAAGCTGTGTTCCACTCACCAGAAGTCTCAAGATCCTGTGGCGGGTGTCGTGGGTAGCTGGCAGGTGTCAGCAGACCCTGCGCCCTAGCTACCCAGGTGCTGGTCTGACTGGAAGAGGCTTGTGGCTCTACTCAGGCCGGTTTTCTGCTTCCCTAACTAATGCAGTCTCAGGCCCCGCGCACAATTGGATTGGAGCAGAAGCTGTGTTCCACTCACCAGAAGTCTTAAGATCCTGTGGTGGGTGTTGTGGGTAGCTGGCGAGTGTTAGCCGACCCTGCATTCTAGCTACCCAGGTGCTGGTCTGACCGAAAGAGCAGATGATTATTTTCTAAAACAGTATATCAAAATATGAAAATTAAATTTATGATAAGCTTTGATTTGTATTTTTACCCAGAAGTCCTATTTTGTTTCAGAAGACACAAGTACCTGTGATGAAATTGAAATGTAGTCAATCTTTTATTGTTTATAGATTACATTATTAGTATTTTGAAAGTTCTAAAAGAACAGATAAGAAAATGTTAACAATAATTGAACTAAAAAATTATGAAACATAAAATCAATGTATAGAAATCTGTAGTGTTGCTACCTAATAATAAAATGCCCAGAAGCAAGGAAAACTATTCCATCTACAATAGTCTCAAAAAATATAAAATAAAAAATATTTTAGAGTAATCCTGTAATCCCAGTACTTAGGAGGTAGAGACAGGGGAATCAGGAGTTTAAATTCAGCTTTGGCTAGATAGTGAACTTGAGGAAATAGCCTCTCAAGCATGAAGAGAGCCATTTTGCACATCTCAGCTATATGGTGTACAACGTTAAAGAAAATCTTAAGAAATGAATTATAGAACAGGTGTTGTTCTAGTGAATTTTAATTTCTTTACTGGGATTGGTGGTTTCTGTAGCTGTGTTTTCAATTATACGAAAAGCAGTGTAAACTCTTAAAAATATTTCCTGGTGGGCAGCAGAGATGGCTCAGAAAATGACTATTGACTGCCCTTCCAGAGGTTCTAAGTTGAATTCGCTGAAACCACACAGTAGCTCACAACCATCTGTAATGGTATCTGTTGCCTTCTTCCAATCTTTCTGAAGACTCCTACAGTGTATTCTGATACATAAAATAAATTATATATAATTATTTTAAAATATGTTTCCTGTTAATATGATGAACACTAATAAACCATAATGTGGACCCTTTAAAGAACTATGTAATTAATTTCATTTGATATTCCTGATTTACCTCCTGTGACGAACAAGGCACTCACTAGATCTAGATATAAAAATCTTAGATGTATCTGGAAAATGAACACATATAAAGAAACTGCCTTGTTTGTACTAGTACCATTGAATTAAGTAGCAAAGGAAAGGAGTGATCTTAGAAATGAAAATTTTCAGCTTCAGTTGTGGATAAAAATCTAAATATTGTTTCCGAAAGCCAAAATTACCAACCTCTACTCTCACCTTATAATTAACGACTTACATGTAGCATTTTTAAGCATTGTTTTAGTTTAATTACTGAGACTTGGATAAAATGCCCTGCAAAAAGAAACGTGGGGAGATAGGGTTTTACTTCAGCACTCAGATTCATTTTATAGCTGTCTATACAGAAACTGCAATAGTCAATCACATTATATGCCCAGTAAAGAACATCTAGAAATGAGTGCATGTATGCTAGCTTACATGATTAAGTGTAGATGCTCAGCTCAATTGATATAATTTTACACAATTAGAACCCTCTTCTTAGGGAATGGTGCCATTCACAAAAGGCTCATTCTTCCCACATCAATTGATTCATCTACTATAGACATTTACAAGAAAATCTAACGAAAACAAACCCTCATTCAAACATTTTATAGGTGATTCTATCATGTTTACAGTTGAAAAGCTAATCATTATAAACACTATCCTCTAAATTTATCCACAGATAAACCTGTATATAGCTGGAGTTACTAATTTTTTTTCTTTCTTTTATTAGATATTTTCTTTATTTACATTTCAAATGCTATACCAGAAGTTCCCTACACCCTCCCCCCACCCTGCTCCCCTACCCACTCACAACAACTTCTTGCCCCTGGCTTTCCCCTGTACTGGGACATCTAAAGTTTGCAAGACCAAGGGACCTCTCTACCAAATGATAGCCTACTAGGCCATCTTCTGCTACATGTGCAGATAGAGACATGAGCTCTGGGGGTACTGGTTAGTTCATATTGTTGTTTCACCTATAGGGTTGCAGACCCCTTCAGATCCTTGGGTACTCTCTCTAGCTCCTCCATTGGGGGCCCTGTTTTCCATCCTATAGATGACTGTGAGCATCCACTTCTGTATTTGCCATGAAAGAGGGAAAATTACTGAACACCTGAACTTTTCCTGAACTCTCTTACCCCTCCCATCCAGAGACTGTTCCCGGAGCACTCCTGAACTTTTTACCCCAAGGTACCCCCTCCCAATTGGAAACTGCTTCAGGAACATTTTTTAGATAAGGGGTCTCCTGGAACAAACCTAGTCCTACCCCTCCTAACTGAAGACTATGCCAAGAACATTTTTGAGATAGGGGCCTCCTGGTACTATCCCAGAATGTTCCAATAGATCGAGTACATTGCCAAAATATAGGACACGACCCCTTGGTTATGTAAAGCCCCTTGGCAAAGCCCCTTGGTGACGTAAAACTTGTACTTTTCCCTTGGCTATTTCCTATAAAAGCCTGTGAAAAGTTTGGGCTAATTGCCGAATCTCCTCTGCACCTGCTGCATGAGCTTCGACCCCAGATATCTGGTATATGTGCTTTTATGTGCTTTCTTGTCATTGCTGTATTAAATCTTACTCTCTATACATCTTAAGTTCGGTCTCAGTGTCTTCTTGGGTGCGCGGCTGACCCGAGGCTTGAGTAAGTGCCTCCCTTTGGGAGTTTTTGAGTCTTTCATTTGGTGCGTTGGCCGGGAATCAGCGCGTCCACCCAGAAGTCCTGGACCCACTCAGAAGTAAGATTTACTGTTCTGCTTTGGTCTGGTGTCTGTGTTCTGTTAATTTCTGAAAGGCCAGGAAGGCCATTCTGTATGAGCGATCGCTGTTCTGGTTTTGCGTGACGCTCTGTGCTCAGTAAGAGCACCAGAGATTGCACTCCGGGAGGGAATGCGAAGTGGATAAGGAGCAGACGTGCCCAGGTGTCCACCGTCCGATCTGCCCCTGGGAGACGTCCCAGGTGAGATAGGGGAGGACCAAGGACGCTTGGTGGACCCCACTGGAGACCAGGAAGGTCTCAATCTGTCGGCCTTGGAGAGGCCATCTGATTCTGTAAGTTGCCTGTGATGTCTCAGTCTTGTGTCTGCTCTTGTTGTTTGCTATTATTCTAGAAATGGGACAATCTGCTGGGTGTGTAGGTGTGGAACTGCTGCATTTGTGTATTCTGAGATTGTGGGTTTATTCTGGCAGTGGCTGTGAGACGACGACAGTCTGCACCCCAAAAAGATGTTCCAAGGGAGACCCTGGAAGGAGTGCCCAGGGTACAGAACAGTCAAAAAGACCTGGCTGTTGCCTGGCAGAGTGAAGGAGAGAGAGAGAGTGTTCTCTCTGCCAGAGCGGGAGTGAATGTAGAATCCCACCCCTATCAGGAAAAAGAGTCAATGTAGAATCCGACCCCGTCAGAAAGTGGCGTTTGGCTGGTTGTGTTTGTGTCACGTGACAAGACTGTGTGTGTGTGTGTGTGTGTGTGTGTGTGTGTGTGTGTGTTAACCCTTTGTCGACTGTAGACTTGGACTGACGTCAGGACAGAATTTGTCAGCAATGGTTTTAAAAAAAGGAAAAAAGAGAAAAAAGAACCATCAGGCCGGTCTTGCCCACCGCGCTCTCGGCGAGGCAGTGCCGGCGGCTCGCGGCGGGCGGGCAGCGCCGGCCAGCCTTGCTGCGGGGCCAGCTGCCACCGGCGGACAAACGCGGCGCACGGTCCGCACTCGGCTGGGGAGCCCCAGGCTGTTCAAAAGAGAACCTAGATGCAGAGCTGGCTTTGGCGGCGCAGTTATGCTGGTGGTGAGTGCGGCCGCCTGCCGGTCCCGGAGTGGCCGTGAAGCCTGCCACAGCTGGGGAGGGGCCGACTACAGCCGCCGTCCCTCCTTTGGTCCCCCCCCCCAGAGTCTACCCGCACTCCCTTGTGCCTGCCTGGCTGCGTGCTCCCCCCCCAAAGACAGTGCAGAGAGCGCAGGGTGTCTATCAGGTAGTTAAATAGTTAAATTGCTGCCTCTGCCTGCCAGTGTTTGTTTGCCACTCCCACATTTCGCCGCGGAGACTCGGCGCTTGGCTCCTCCCTGTCCATTCGCCGTTACTGAGAAAATCCTGGTTAGTTTCTTTCCCTCCGCTGACTAGTATGCTTGAGTTCAGCGGGTTGCTGCGTCTGATCTGAGGACGCCACAAGGTTCCCTGGTTGCTTCTCATTTCCCTGTCCCCTGTATCCTGTCTCTTGCTAACTGTTAACAGAAAAAATTGTGTTCATTTTGAAATATCAGTGGTCTGGTGTAGCTAGATGTGAAAACTGCACTCCCTTCTCTGCCCCATGTGTTTTCTCTTCTCAGGCACTGCCCTGAGTTGCTGGCAGTAAGTCTGTTCTGGGCTCCGGTGAGGGAGACATACAAGGTAAGGAGCACCTAACTGCCAGGCTCTGATGAGGTCTCGTCTCTGACAATCTGACCTAACAGTAAAAAGAGGTGAACTATGAAAAAAGTTAAGTGACAAAATATAGATGTAATAATTAGATAACATTCAAAGTAAGCAAAGACAAGAAAGAGATATATATAGATAGAAAGAGAGACATTATATGAGATCTCCATTGCAGTTAAGAAACAGGAGCAAAGAGAGAAAAATGACAAAGACTAGAACCTAGCAAAGTGACACTTGCTAATAATACTAGCACTTAGAGATGATCTGTAAGAAATAAGGAGCCAGAAAATTTTCAAAAAAAGATAAGAAAAATGAAATGCTGGTCACAAACGTCAGGGAAACTAGAAAACTTAGTACCTGGCAACAGAAAAAAAAGAAAGCTTTTGGCTAAAGATTAAAGTCTTCCCTAACAAGAAGAAGAAGAGCCCCCCTCATGACCAAACCCTTCACCTGTTCGTGGCTAAAAGTAAGGAAATAGCAGAAGGGGTGCTAACACAGAAGCTGAGTCCTTAAAAGAGACCGGTAGCCTACCTGTTGAAGCAGCTAAAAAGAGACTGTGTTTTCATATTCCTCCACTGACCAATGCAAAGCAAGTTTAAAAGGTTCCTGGACGCTACAGGTCTTTGCAAACTGTGGATTCCAGGTTTTGCTGCATTAAAAAGATAAACAGCCTTTCGTATAAGAAATAAAGAACAACCTTGGATGGCCTTGGATGCTATTGAGACTGCCCTAATGTTGTCCCCAACTTTGGGACTCCTAGATGTGACTGAGGACAAAAGTATTGCCAAAGAGGTTCTTACTCAGAAGTTGGGACCCTGAAAAAGACCAGTGGCACTTGAAAAATTAGACCTGGTGACTGAGAGATGGCCTGCTTGTCTGCACATAATGGCTTTTGGTCAGGGACACATGATTCAATTGTTTCCCTGACTGATGGACACATTATTAGAGCTTTTTGTTGACAGAACAAGTGACTTTTGCTTCCCCTGCTAACCTGCTGAGTCTTCACCTACTCATCGAAGGAACTTTGGCTCAGAAGGCTGAACTCCTGGCGCTAACCCAAGCCCTGCGGTTGGCTGAAGGCAGAGACATCAAAGACAAAGAAAAAATTCTGGCCCTCCTAGAAGCTCCTGAATGAACTGGGTGAGTTGGGGTACCGGGTATCGGCTAAGAAAGCTCAGCTATGTCGTACCGAGGTGCCGACGACGGAAAGCGGTGGCTCACCGAAGCCAAGGAAAAGGCTGTGATGCTGATCCCAACCCCCACCACCCTGCGCCACGTGAGTTTCTGGGAACGGTGGGCTTTTGCAGATTCTGGACTAAAGAAAAAGTCCCATTCACCTGGACTGAGGAACACCAAAAAGCCTTTGACAGCATAAAGGCAGTCCTGCTTGCAGCCCCCGCTCTGGCTTTGCCAGATCTGACTAAGCCTTTTACCCTATATGCTGAACTGGTACACGGATGGCAGTAGCCTCATGGTTAAAGGTAAGCAGAAGGCGGGGACAGCAGTGCAGCAGTGGACAAAAAGCAGGTGATCTAGGCCAGCAGCCTCCCTAAAGAGACTTCAGCCCAAAAAGCTGAACTTGTGGTTTTGATACAAGCTTTATAAATGACACTGACAGCAGGTATGCTTTTGCCACTGTATGGAACAATATGCAGACAAAGAAAGCTGTTGACATCTGCAGAAAAAGACGTTCTCAAAATGGATAAATGAGACTGCTCACATAGTCATCAAGAAGATTATTAAAGAAAATTTTTCCAAGAGTGCCAAAAGCAATAGTGTCAGATAATGTTGCCCAGGTAAGTCAGGGTGTGGCCAAGTATTCAGAGGTCAAAAATTACATTGTGTGTATAGACCTCAGAGCTCAGGATAGATAAAAATTAGTTTAAAACTCTAAGACAGACCTTGACAAAATTAATCGTGGAGACTGGCATGGACTTGGTGTTCCTTCCCTATGCCCTATTTCTTGATTCAGTTTTACTCTTTTTAAGATCCTTTATGAGACTCCTATGCCCATCATAGTCTCAAATAATGTGTTTAAACCTATGTTGTTAATAATGCTCTGTATGCTAAGTTAAAAGGGCTTGCAGGTGGTACAGAAAAAAGCCTGGTCACAACTGGTTACAGTGAACGAGCTGGATACCCCAAGGACATCTCACCAGTTCCAGCCAGAGATCTGATCTACGTGCACCTGCGTCATGCCCAGACCCTAATTAAATTAGTTATTGAGACTGGCGGTAAAGACTGGGTGACCCTCCTTCCCTTTGTGCTTCTCAGAGTCCGAAACACACCTGGACGTTTTACTTCTTTGACTGAGTCTAGCAGGATATTGGATCCCTGTGTTGACTCTTCCTCACCCTCTGCTCTGTTTACCCATTTAAAGGCCTTGGAGGTTGTCAGAACACAGATCTGGGACCAGATCAAAGAAGCTCATGCACCTGGGACTACAGCAGTTCGGTCCTTGTCAGATGACATCGCACCGGCACTCTTGAGCCTCGGTGGAAAGGACCATATCTGGTACTGTTAACAACTCCACGCCTCCCACGTCAAGAAGGCTCCTAGCCAGGGTAGAGGCAACCATGAAGACAACTGGACGGTGGCAACTACTGACAATCCTCTTAAACTTCGCTTGTGTCGTGGGGGCCACCCTAAGCCTAGGGAACGACAACCCTCTTGCCCCGATTCAACAGTCATGGGAAGTGCTTAATGGGGAGGGAAACATTGTATGGGCAATCACTGCAGCACATCCCCCTTGGACTTGGTGGCCTGATCTCACACCTGACATTTGTAAGTTAGTAGCAGGATCTCCCAATTGGGACCTCCCTGACCATACTGATCTTAGTAACCCACCCCCTGAACAGCGGTGTGTTCCAGGTGGAATAGGGAACACGTATGGGTGTTCAGGGCAGTTCTACCGAGCTAATCTTAGAGCTGCACAGTTTTATGTTTGCCCTGGTCAGGGTCAAAACAAAGAGCTTCAACAAAAATGTGGGGGGGCATCAGATTATTTCTGTGGCAAATGGACATGTGAAACGACAGGGGATGCCTACTGGAAGCCTTCCTCTGACTGGGATCTAATCACGGTAAAACGAGGTAGTGGTTATGATAAGCTATATCAAGGAGAAAGAGATCCCCATAAATATCCAAACTATGGCGACCTCCATCCAGATGAGGCCGCCATAGGAGCTTATGGGTGTGCTACTGAAAACAGCCCCCCAGGACCATGCAAAGGTAAATACTGCAACCCCCTACTTATAAAATTCACTGAAAAAGGAAAACAAAATCGTTTAAGTTGGCTTAAAGGAAATAAGTGGGGTTGGCGTGTATCCAGAGACCCTGGGTTCATTTTTACAATCAGGCTGACTGTGACAGAACAGGGTCCCCCAATAGTACCAGCTCCCCCACAAGTCCCGGCTGTACCAGCTCCACCAACTCCACAGCCCAGAACAGTGAGACCTTCCCTACCGACCTTAGTTTCCCCACCGCCCCTAGATACAGAAAGCCGTCTGGTCAGTCTAGTTCAAGGAGCTTTTTTGGTGTTGAATAGGACTAATCCTAATATGACTCAATCATGTTGGTTATGCTATGCCTCTAGGCCCCCTTATTATGAAGGAATTGCTCAGATCAGGACTTATAATACTACTTCAGATCATTCTCAATGCCTTTGGGGAGAAAACAGAAAGCTGACTCTGGAAGCAGTTTCAGGAAGTGGACTCTGTTTAGGCCAGGCGCCCCAGGATAAACGGCACCTTTGTAATCAGACCCAGAACATCCAGCCTAGCAAAAGTGGTCAGTATCTGGTGCCCCCCATAGACACAGTATGGGCTTGCAATACCGGTCTCACTCCTTGTGTATCTATATCTGTTTTTAATAGTTCCAAAGACTTCTGCATTTTAGTTCAGCTTATTCCTAGACTCCTATATCATGATGATAGCTCCTTTTTAGATAAGTTTGATCATCGGGTCCGCTGGAGAAGAGAGCCCATTACCTTAACTCTGGCAGTACTTTTGGGATTGGGAGTAGCAGCGGGAGTAGGTACAGGGACCGCTGCCTTAATTCAGACCCCCCAATACTATGAAGAATTACGTACAGCTATGGACATTGATATTAGAACTATAGAACAGTCTATAACTAAATTAGAAGAATCTTTAACTTCCCTGTCTGAAGTAGTGCTGCAAAAATAGGAGGGGATTAGACTTATTATTCCTCAAAGAAGGAGGACTTTGTGCTGCCCTAAAAGAAGAATGTTGTTTTTATGTTGATCATTCAGGAGTAATCAAAGACTCTATGGCCAGACTTAGAGAACGCCTAGATATGCGTAAGAGAGAGAGAGAAAGCCAACAAGGATGGTTCGAAAGCTGGTTTAATAAGTCCCCTTGGCTTACCACTCTCCTCTCCTCCATAGCAGGACCCTTAATTACACTTATGCTTTTGCTCACTCTCGGCCCCTGCATTCTTAATAAGTTAGTGGCTTTTATCAGAGAAAGAATAAATGCAGTGCAAGTTATGGTATTAAGGCAACAATATCGGGTCCTTCAGGAAGCCGGTACCCAGCTCTAAGATTAGAGCTTGTCCCTAAAAGAAGGGGGGAATGAAAGAGGGAAAATTACTGAACACCTGAACTTTTCCTGAACTCTCTTACCCCTCCCATCCAGAGACTGTTCCCGGAGCACTCCTGAACTTTTTACCCCAAGGTACCCCCTCCCAATTGGAAACTGCTTCAGGAACATTTTTTAGATAAGGGGTCTCCTGGAACAAACCTAGTCCTACCCCTCCTAACTGAAGACTATGCCAAGAACATTTTTGAGATAGGGGCCTCCTGGTACTATCCCAGAATGTTCCAATAGATCGAGTACATTGCCAAAATATAGGACACGACCCCTTGGTTATGTAAAGCCCCTTGGCAAAGCCCCTTGGTGACGTAAAACTTGTACTTTTCCCTTGGCTATTTCCTATAAAAGCCTGTGAAAAGTTTGGGCTAATTGCCGAATCTCCTCTGCACCTGCTGCATGAGCTTCGACCCCAGATATCTGGTATATGTGCTTTTATGTGCTTTCTTGTCATTGCTGTATTAAATCTTACTCTCTATACATCTTAAGTTCGGTCTCAGTGTCTTCTTGGGTGCGCGGCTGACCCGAGGCTTGAGTAAGTGCCTCCCTTTGGGAGTTTTTGAGTCTTTCAGCCAGGCACTAGCATAGCCTCACTCGAGATAGCTATATCAGGGACCTTTCTGCAAAATCTTGCTGGCATATCCAATATATACAAAGGGCTCAAGAAGCTGGATGTCAGAAATTCAAATAACCCCATTAAAATTGGGGTACAGAGCTAAGCAAATATTCTCAACTGAGCAATACCGAAGGGCTGAGAAACACCTGGAAAAATGTTCAACATCCTTAATCATCAGGGAAAAGCAAATCAAAACAACCTTGAGATTCCACTTCACTCCAGTCAGAATTGCTAAGATCAAAAATCCAGGTGATAACAGATGCTGGGGAGGATGTGGAGAAAAAGGAACACTCCTCCATTGCTGGTGGGATTTCAAGCTGGTACAAACACTCTGGAAATCAGTCTGGAGTTTCCTCAGAAAATAGGGCATCGTACTACCAGAAGATCCAGCAATACCTCTTCTGGGCATATACCCAGAAGATGTTCCAACTGGTAATAAGGACACATGTGCCACTATGTTCATAAGAGCCTTATTTATAATAGCCAGAAGCTGGAAAAGACCCAAATATCCCTCAACAGAGGAATGAATACAGAAAATGTGGTACATTTATACAATGGAGTACTACTCAGCTATTAAAAATTAATTTATTAAATTCTTGGGCAAATGGATGTATCTGGAGGATATCATCCTTAGTGAGGTAACCCAATCACAAAAGAAGTCACTTGATATGCACTCACTGATAAGTGGATATTATCCCAGAAACTTAGAATATCCAAGATACAATTTGCAAAACACAAAAAAATCAAGAAGAGGGAAGACCAAAGTGTGGATACTTCATTCCTCCTTAGAATAGGGAACAAAACAGCCATGGAAGGATTTACAGAGACAAAGTTTGGACCTAAGATGAAAGATTGATAAGTACCCAAGGAGCTAAAGGGGTCTGCAACCCTATACGTGGAACAACAATATGAACTAACCAGTACCCTCCGGAGCTCGTGTCTCTAGCTGCATGTATAGCAGAAGTTGGCCTAGTCGGCCATCAGTGGAAAGAGAGGCCCATTGGTCGTGCAAACTTTATATGCTTCAGTATAGGGGAACGCCAGGGCCAAGAAGTGGGAGTGGGGGGGGGAGTGTGCAGGGAGGGTATGGGGTACTTTTGGAATAGCACTGGAAATGTAAATGAAAAAAAAAACCTAATTAAAAAAATAAGAGTAAAAAAGAAAAAAGAAAAAAAAAAAAAGAAAGTAAGTAAGATTGACCATCCAGAGACTACCCCACAGGGGGAATCCATCCCATAATCAGCCACCAAACCCAGACACTAACTTTTCATATGCCAATATATTAGTTTTAACTGAAGTAGTCTCCTTCCTTCCATGATAAAGGTACCACTGTACCTAATCTATTCATTATTGTCCTCTTAGACCTAGCCAAATGGAAAACATCTTGCTCTATTTGTGGAAATGACAGGTACCTATTCCTGAAAAAGATGCTAAGTATGGCATATCTATGTCATTATATCTCAAGGAATACTTTCAGTATCCAAGTTTTCCTATTGACTACATACTATAACCAGATCCATGTCATGTCTTAGCAGGGCTCTAGAGATGAGGTTCAAAAATGTGGACCATAAGGAGATATGCTATGCTACCCAGGAAGTTCTTGAATTTCTAATTCTTACATGTAAAAACCCTAGGAAAATATTAGGGAATAGATTTTAAGAGTATGCAGTAATTAGAAAAAAAGAGAAAGCTGAATAAGCTGACTGCTTTTAAATAGGTCCATTTGAGGCAGTATAAAAAGACAGAATTAAAGGTACATAGGAAGAAAACAGAAGCCCTTTGGAATTTTCCTGACTTCCCTGCTGATAAGAGCCACAGAGCCAGGAGACTTCAAAGAAAACTAATAGGGAAAATTGCCTACAGAAATAACATGCATCCTCTTAAAGCTATTTGGGCTTACTTAGGGCCAAAAAGTAACATGTAACCTCAAATTTTAACATTTCCTCAGGATCTTAAAGTTATCTTTGAATGTCTAGGCCCCAAATAACACTAACTCTAATTTTGACACTATTCTCCCACCCAGCAATTTACTCTGTACCTTCAAACATTGTCTACAAAAGAAAACAGATTTTTTAACTTTGTTGTAGATTATACTTTTGAGCAGGTTTTTTTTTTTTTTTTTTTTTTTTTTTACTCAGGGCTTCTTAGCAACTTTTACACCTGCAACTTAAAAGCTATCCAAATTCTGTATGTATTATTAATACACCAAAGAGAAGCCCATACTCAACCTTGACTATATCTCATTTTTTCTAGCATTTCATTTTCTTATCCCTTATACTTAAAAGCTATACTACAATCTCACACTAAATTTGCACTCTGTCATATAGGTCATTGCTAAAAGAATTCAGTTTATTTGTGTGTTGAGAAAAGTACCATCTCAGGCTGCAGGACAACAATGAGTAACAATGCTTCAAGCACTGTAACCCTGCACATGTTGAGACAAGATTCTAGGTTTATTGTTTCACTTCTTGGAATTAAAAAGAAAAAAAAAAAAAAACAACAGTGACATAGTTTATTAGAGTAGTTGGATGAGCCATGGGTCAAAACTTTTTGTATTATAAATGATATAGATGGCTTAGTGTTAATTAAAGGATTTGTAGCTCAGAGGAAACGAAACACTGGAGAGGACTCACCATGTTTAACAAATTCACTCAAAATGGGGACCTACAAAAGAATAAACCTTCTCCGCACCTCACAGAACTTCCTTCAAAATTGACCACATACTTGGTCAGAAAGCAAGGTTCATTAGATACAGGTAAATTAACCCCTTGAATCAAAGCAGATCACCATAGATTAATGCTTCATTTCAACAACAAAGGAAACAACAGAATGCCTCCAAACGCATGGAAACTGAACAACCCTTTACTGGGTGACAATTGGGTAGAGGAATAAAGAAATAAATTAAAGACTTCCAAGAAATCAGTGAAAATGGATGCACAACATACCAAATCTTGTGAGATATAATGAAATCAGTGCTCAGAGGAAAGTTCATAGCACTAAGTGCATAAGGTAAGAAATTGGAGAGATATCATATGAGGAACATAAAGGGACACCCAAAAGCTCTAGAAGAAAATGTAGCAGAGACACACAACAGGCAGCAAAATCAAATTGAAGGCTGAAAGCAATAAAATAGGAAAAAGAAGACTAACACAATCAATGAAACAAAGATATATATTTTTTTATTCTGAGAAAAATCAGAAAAATAGATACAATTTTATCCAAGATAACTGAAAGATAGAGAAAATATCCCAGTTAATAAAATCAGAAGTGAAAAGTCTATATCAACTGATATGGAAGAAGTCCAAAGGCTCATTAATTTATACATTAAAAGTTTGTACTTCATAAAAACCTAAAGAAATGGATTTGATATATACCACTTACATATGTTAAATCAAGTTCAGATAAACAATTAAATAGACATATAATCCCTAAGGAAATAAAAACAATCATTTAAAGTCTTCCAACCAAAAAATGTTCATGGAGAGGAAGTATCTGAACAAAATATCCCTTAATTCTCAAAGATAAATAACCCCAATACTCCTCAAATTATTTCTCAAAATAAGAACACAAAGAAAATCATCTAATTCATTTCTGAGGTTAGAGTCACTCTGATTCATAAACCAACAAAACATTCAACAAAGAAAGAGAACTACAGACTGATTTCCCTCATGAAATGAACATAGATGCAAAAATATCCAATAAGAGACTCATATAACAAATCCAGGAATATATCACAAGTTCATCCACCATGATCAAGTAAGCTTCAAGAGATGCAGAGATGGTTCAACATATGAAAATCTATCAATGTAATACACCATATAATCAAACTTTAAGAAAAAGAATCCACTCATGATCATTTCCTTAGATGCAGGAAAAGTCATTTAAAATAACAAAACTTCTTCATGAGAAAAGTTTTGGAAAGAATAGAGGTACAAGGAATATACATAAACATAATAAAGGAAATTTGACAGTAAGATTACAGGCAATATCAAATTATGTGGATAGAAACTCAAAGCAATTCTAATAATATCAGGAACCAGTCAAGAATGTCCACTTTCTCCATATCTAGTCAGCATAGCTGTTGAAGTTCTAGCTAGAAAAATAAGACAAATGAAGGGAATCAAGGGGATGCAGATTAGAAAGGAGTAAATCAAAGTATCATTATTTGCAGGTATGATTGTATACTTATGTGACTCCAAAAATTCTACAGGTAACTCGGTAACTCATATAGCTGATAAAAATCTTCAATGAAATATATAGATACGAGATTACCTCAAAAGGAAAAAATATCAGTAGTCCTCCTATATAAAAATGACAAATAGGCCAGGAAAGAAATCAGAAAAAAAGTGTTTGCCACAATAGTCACACATAATATAAAGTATATTGGAATAACTTCAACCAAGAAAGTAGAAGACTTGTATGACGAAAACTTAAAGACTTGAAGAAAGAAATTCAGTAATATATTTAAAAAAATGGAAGTACCTCCCAAGCTCAAATCAAAGATCAGTAGGATTGACATAGTATATATGTCCATTTAGCCAAAAACAATTCATAAATTCAAGATAATCCTCATCAAAATTCCAACACAATACTTTATATATCTTGAAAGGCAAATATGTATTGTCATATGGAAAACAACAACAATAACAGTATACATAAAACTGTCATGTACAATGAAAGAACATCTGAAAGTATCGTCATCATTAATTTCAAGCTGTACTAGAAAGTTATATAGTAGGAAAAGCCATATGGTACTGACACAAAAGCAAGATGTTGATCAATGGAATCTATTTGAAGAATTATATATAAATCCACAAACTTATGAACACCTTATTTTTGATAAATAAGGCAGAAATACACAGTGAAAAAGGAAGCATCTTAAACAATTAGTGCTTGTCTAACTGGATGTCTGCATGTAGAAGAATTCAAATTATATATATATATATATATATATATATATATATATATATATATGTACAAAGCACAGTCCAAGTGTATCAACCTCCTGAACATAAAACCAGATTCACTAATTCTAAACGAAGAGAAAGTAAAGAATAGAAAGCCTTGAATGAATTGGCACAGGAGACAAATTCCTGAACAGAACACCAATTACACAGGTACTAACATCACTAATCACTAATGAACTAATAAGACTGCATGAAACTGAAAAGCTTCTGTAAGGTAAAGGCCATCAACAATAGGACAAAACTGTAGCCTGCAAAATGAGAAAAGGTTTTCACCAACTCAGCATCTGACAGAGGTCTAGTATCTAAAACATCAACAAACAAAACAAAACAAAACAATCAAAACCTAATTAAAGAGTGGCATACAAATCTCAACAGTATATTCTCAACAGGGGAATCTCAAATGTCAGAGAAACACTTAAAAAAAATGCTCAACCCATCAGAAAAATGCAAATCAAAATGCCTTTGAGATTCCACCTTAAACTTGTCAGAATGACTAAGATCAAAACCACAAATAACAGCTCATGCTGGTGAAGATGTGAAGCAAGGAGAACTTTCTTCTATTACTGGTTGGAGTGCAAATTTTTACAACCACTTTAGAAATCAACATGGCAGTTTCTCAGAAAATTTGGTATCTTTTCACCTCAATACCAAGCTATACTACTCTTAGGTATATAACCAAAGGCTGTTTCATCCTTACCTAGGAACACTTGATGAACTATGTTCACTGAGGCTTTCTTTATAATAGCTAGAAACTGGAAATTACCTAGATGACTCCCTCAGCAGAAGAATGGATGAAAAAGTGGTATATTTACACAACAGGGTATCACTTTCTTCTTTTTAAAAAAAGACATTATGAATTTATAGGCAATTGGATGAAAATAGAAAAAAAAATCCTAAGTAAAGTAACCCAGGCCAAGAAAGAAAAACATGGTATGTATTCACTTATAAGTTGATATTAGCTCTTAAGTAAAGGATAATCATGTCAAAATCCGCAGACCAGAGAGGCTAAATAACAAGTAATATTCAAGGGGGAGTGGTGGGGGACCTCCCTAAGATTCAGAAATTGAATATATTTTGTAGATGGATGGGGAGGGGGCTGGTGGAGATGGGAACATGGTGGGTCAGGTGGGAGTTGCAAAAGAGTACTGGGAGAGACTGTTAATGTTTGTGAGTATTTCAGGGCAATTTGGAAACAAAATGCAGGGGAAATTCCATGGTGTCTAGTGAGGGTGACAACAGCAGAGACTCATAGTAATGGGGGATAAGGACCCTGAACTGGTCATCTTCTGTAACAGTTCAAGAAGTCCAGAGTTAAGAATGACTAGGACATCAGCCCAGCTCTAAAACCTCCGACCTATCATTTGCTCTGCTTCAAGATGTGCTAGGGTAATGTGACACAGAAATTCTTGGAGTGGTCAATCAATTATGGGTCCTACTTGAGGCCCATTCCTTGAGAGGGTGCATATGCTTGACATGTCCTGGAGAGCCATGAACCAGAGACTGATTAGCCCAGAGACCTAGGATAGAAACAAACAACTGGTAGAGAGAGAAAAAGAGAAAGAGAGAAAGAGAGAGAGGGAGAGAGAGAGAGGGAGAGGGAGAGAGAGAGAGAGAGAGAGAGAGAGAGAGAGAGAGAGAGAGAGAGAGAGAGAGAGAGAGAATGAGATGATAGCTAATGATATTCTGCTCTACTCATATATATGTGCCTAGTTAATAATCTTTAGAGAGGGAACAGACACAGAGGTCCACAGCTAAATATTAGGTGGTACTTGGAAAACTTCATGGAAGAGTGAAGGACTGTTGTAGTCAAAAGGGATGAGGACATCATGAGAACATATACCCTTAGAATCAAGAAAACAAGGCTCACAGACACTCAAAGAGATTGAAGCAACAATCACAGAGCCTGTATGGGTCTGAGCTAAGTCTTGTGCATATGTGTAGCATGGTGTTCTTGTCGAACTTCTAACAGTAGGAGTTGAGTGTGTCTCTAACCCTTTTGCCTCTTCTGTGGACTCCTTTACTTCTACTAGGTCTCCTTGTCCAGTCGTGATATGAAGGATTGTGCCTAGTTTTGTTGTAGTTTGCTATGTATTGTTCAGTTGATATCCCCTCTAGCATGCTCTTTTCTGTAGGTAAATGGGAAAGTAAGGGATATAGCGGAGAGAGGATATATAGAGGAAAAATTGTGTTAAAGATATAATATATGAAAGGAATAAGGAAAATCAAAACAAAATCATTTTATAGTAGATATTTTCTTTTTTTTCATTTTATTTTTTTTATTTTTTCATTTTATTTATTTATTTTTTAGGTATTGATTTCATTTACATTTCCAATGCTATCCCAAAAGTCCCCCAACCCTCCCCCACCCACTCCCCCAACCACCCACCTCCCACTTCTTGGCCCTGGCGTTCCCCTGTACTGAGGCATATAAAGTTTGCACGACCAATGGGCCTCTCTTTCTAGTGATGGATGACTAGGCAATCTTCTGATACATATGCAGCTAGAGACACGAGCTCCGGGGGGGTACTGGTTATTTCATATTGTTGTTCCACCTATAGGGTTGCAGATCCCTTTAGCTCCTTGGTTACTTTCTATAGCTCCTCCGTTGGGGGCCCTGTGATCCATCCAATAGCTGACTGTGAGCATCCACTTCCTGTGTTTGTTAGGCCCCAGCAGAGTCTCACAAGAGACAGCTATATCTGGATCCTTTCAGCAAAATCTTGCTAGTGTATGCAATTTATATGCATTTCAAATTTCAAATGCTATCACAAAAGTCCCTTATACCCTTCCCTCACCCTGCTCCCTTACCCACCCACTCTTGCTTCTTGGCCCTGGCATTCCCTGTACTGGGGCATATAAAGTTTGCAAGACCAAGGGGCCTCTCTTCCCAGTGATCACCGACTAAGCCATCTTCTGCTGCATATGCAGCTAAAGACATGAGCTCCTGGGGGTACTGATTAGTTCATATTGTTGTTCCAACTATAGGGTTGCAGATCCTTTCAGCTCTTGGTAAGTTTCTCTAGCTCATATATTGGGGGCCCTGTGTTCCATCAAGTACATGACTGTGAGCATCCACTTCTGTATTTGCCAGGTACTGCCATATCCTCATACGAGACAGCTATACCAGGGTCCCTTCATCAAAATCTTGCTGGCATATGCAATAGTGTCTGGGTTTGGAGACTGATTATGTGATGGATGGCCGGGTAGGGTAGTCTCTGGATAGTCCATTCTTTCGTCTTAGCTCCAAACTTTGTCTCTGTAACTCCTTTCATGGGTATTTTGTTCTCAATATAAGGAGAAATGAAGTATCCACCCATTGGTCTTCCATCTTCTTGGTTTTCTTGTGTTTTGCAAATTGTATCTTTGGTGTTCTATGTTTCTGGGCTAATATCCACTTATCAGTGAGTGCATATCTAATAACTTCTTTTGTGATTGGGGTACCTTACTAAGGATGATATCCTCCAGTTACATCCTTTTATCCAATAATTTCATAAATTCATTGTTTTTTAATAGCTGAGTAGTACTCCATTGTGTAAATGTACCACATTTTCTATATCCATTCTTCTCTTGAGGGACATCTGGATACTTTCCAGCTTCTAGCTATTATAAACAAGGCTGCTATGAACATAGTGGAGTATGCCCATAGTGGTATATGCCCAGAAGAGGTATTGCTGGATCTTCTGGTAGTATTATGTCCAATTTTCTAAGGAAACTCCAGACTGACTTTCAGAGTGGTTGCACAAGCTTGCAATCCCACCAGCAATGGAGGAGTGTTCCTCTTTCTCTACATCCTTGCCAGCATCTGCTGTCACCTGAATTTTTGATCTTAGCCATTCTGACTGGAGTGAGGAGGAATCTCTAGGTTGTTTTGATTTGTATTTCCCTGATGATTAAGGATATTGAACATTTTTTTCAGGTGTTTCTCAGCCATTCAGTATTCTTCAGTTGAGAATTCTTTGTTTAGCTCTATACCCCAATTTAAATGGAGTCCAGCTTCTTGAGAGAGTAATTGAAGTTAATCATGTTAACTAAAGTAAGATAGACACATAAAGACAAGCATATCATAATCTCACTTGTATATGGAATCTAAAATTATTGACCCCATAAAATTTTTGAATAGAGTCGTGGTTTCCAGAGGCTAGGAAAAATGAGGAAAGGGAAAAATGCTAAAAGTTGGTTAATGAACACTAAACTATAGTCAAATAGGTAAAAGTTTGGTTTTGCTCTATCAAATTGAGGTAAAAATAGCCTTCACATTTCTGTTAGCTCAAAGAAATGACGTTGAGAGATTTCATCATGAATAAATAAATGATGAATTTTTGAGAATATATACTTCAACATTTCACAATTATACAATGTATACATATATTGAAATACTACCTTATTTATTTATGTAAATTTTATAGTTTTTGAAAAGTTACCCAAATTAGATTTAGATACAAAAGATACTTTGTTTTTTGTTTTGTTTTGTTTTGTTTTGTTTTGTTTTGTTTTGTTTTGTTTTGTTTTGTTTTGTTTTGCTTTGTTTTGTTTTGTTTTGTTTTTTGTTTGTTTGGGGTTTTTTTTTTTGGAACTTTTATAAATCATTTGGATTATTCAGATTGAGAGAAGTTTGCTTTTCTAAAAAGTTCTAGTTAATTAAATGGTATCTTGTAGTGCACAATGCCAATATGCTCCAGGACAATATATATTCCATATACAAACACTAAAATACATGAACAAAATGAAACACCTCAACTCAGTTCTACGGGTTATATGAGAGTCACTGCTCCTTCTTGTCCTCCAATATTGAGATTTGCCAAGAGGAGAGAGTTCAGTAGACACCACAAGAAAACACCTGGAACCCAGAGAGCCAGATCACTACTAAAGTTCTGGAACACTGAGAACTCCAAATTTAGACTTTTTTTTATGTATATAACATTTTTAAATTTATTTTTAATTAGGTATTTTCTTCATTTACATTTCAAATGCTATCCCAAAAGTCTCCCAGACTCTCCCTACACTCCTCTACCCACCCACTCCCGTTTCTTGGCCCTAGCGTTCCATCATACCGAGGCATATAAAGTTTGCAAGACCAAGGGGCCTCTCTTCTCAATGATGACTGACTAGGCCACCTTCTGATACATATTCAGCTAGAGACACGAGCTCTGGGGCAGAAGTGTCCACCCCGCCTGGAAGGGCTTTGCCGAATTTAGACTTCAAGGAAGTTATGCAGGTTTGTCAAGGAAGGCAAACAGAACATGTTCTACATAAAAATGGCTTGGGAAGAACAACAATATGAACTAACCAGTACTCCCAGAGCTGTGTCTCTAGTTGCATATGTAGCAGAGGATGGCCTAGTTGGTCATCAATGGGAGGAGAGGCCCTTAGTATTGCGAAGATTATATGCCCCAGTACAGGGGGGAATGCCAGGGCCAGGAAGTGGGAGTGGGTGGGTTGGGAACCAGGGTTGGGAGAAGTATAGGGGGCTTTGGGGATAGCATTTGATATGTAAATGAAGAAATAAATAAATAAATCTAATAAAAATGCCTTAAAAAAAGGAAAGAAAGAAAACACAGAGGACATTGTGCTCCCATTGTTACAAGTGTGCAGCAATAAGCCAGGGCTTTCTGCTTTCTCCTATCTACCTGTGACTTGGTAAACATGGATCTAGTTTTCACCCTTTTATCGTTCCTTGAATGTAAGATATTTACAAGTATGCCCAGGCTGCTTTAAATGTGTTTGGAAGCTGGGCAAATATTTGCAGTCTCTGGTCATCTGAACCGTGTGTCACCCTATGGGAATGCCAGCCCAGCTGGCATTCTGACAGCCCAACTGGAAGTCATCTCAGGAAGAAATGCTCCTTGGGCCTGTGGAAGCCTTCTCCTGGTGGCAGCCCTGCCCAGAACAAAGCATCACCTGGACAAGTGGAGATATGTCAAGAGGAGGGAGGAGATTAGAGTATTCTGAAATGGAGGAAGGGGACAATGGCCCTTGTGGGTCCTTCCGACTGACACTGTGGGCTTTGACTGGCCATGAGCTCTGGAGAGGGACTTAGAATGACTGAAGAAGACTCTTGGTAGCACCCCAGGGGTCCTGGAACCAGGTAAGGACAATCCTGGGCCTGTCATGTTGGCTTGTCCCAGGAAGCTTGTGGTCCCACAAGGCTCAGTTTAGAGTTTCTCAGATAAACAGCTTGCTTACCCATGGGGCCATCTTCTTCCCATAACCCTGCTCCATGGAAGCAAAATCCTCATGTTAGCAGACCCAGAAGCCTGAAGTCTCTTTCTCGCAGGGATGTTTTCTCAGAGCCTCTGACAATTCTTTTCTCCCTTCCTACAAAGTCAACTGCCAACCTGGCCTTTCCTCAGAGGTCTGATGTCTTTCTCCATTCTGGGCAGGTGCTTTTCCTTTTTTTTTTTTTTTTTTTTTTTTTTTTTTGGCTTTTCGAGACAGGGTTTCTCTGTGTAGTCGTGGCTGTCCTGGAACTCACTCTGTAGCCCAGGCTGGCCTCGAACTCAGAAATCCGCCTGCCTCTGCCTCCCGAGTGCTGGGATTAAAGGCGTGCGCCACCACGCCCGGCCCTATGTCATTGGAACTTTCAAGTACTGCCTTTTCTTTCTTTTTTTTTTTTTTTAACTTTTTTTTTTTTTTTTTTTTTTTAAGATTTATTTATTATATGTAAGTACACTGTAGCTGTCTTCAGACACTCCAGAAGAGGGAGCCAGATCTCGTTGCGGATGGTTGTGAGCCACCATGTGGTTGCTGGGATTTGAACTCCTGACCTTCGGAAGAGCAGTCGGGTGCTCTTACCCACTGAGCCATCTCACCAGCCCATGGTGCTTTTCCAAGCAATGAAATTATTAGTCATTTAGGAATGTCTAACTTCAATGCAGCTGATATTTTAAAACAGTTGTCAAGAGTTCCTAGTGTCATATACATGGTTCAGGACTGATAACACCCCTACACAATCCAGGTGCAGGTTAGAAACTGTGGGTTGGGGAGGGTTGTTGGCTCCAGACTGCAGTCATCCATGTCTCTGGGATTTGACCACTACTTTCTTAGACTGACAATCCCAGCAACCTTTTCTCCCATTTCAAATGTTGTTTCCTGGAAGAGTTTTCATGACATCTGAACACTGCATTGTCTCCTGCTTTCTGATACCATTATTTGGATCCAGTTCCATTTAAATCATATTAAAACACGGTGACTGTTGTGGAAAAAATCTATAATATACATCTTTTAGATCCTTTGGCTGAAACAACATCAATTAGCCACTTCTTATAAATAAGAATTATATAAGGAAGGAAGTTTCCTTCCTTATACTTTAGTACCTTAAATATGTAGGAACTTAAATATGATAGTTCAAAATCTAATTTTATTTTACCTTGAGATTATTTTGAAAGATTAATGACAAATCCAAGTATTACCTCTACTTGATTTCTGGTCATAGAATCAAATATGAACACATTTATCTCCTGATTCAGATCAGTGAATCTTAGACTAACACTTCTGTGGGAAAAAAGGGCAGACAAATCTTCTGCAACTGATTACAAAATCATTTCTCATATACTGAAAAATAATGCTATCTATATTAAGAAGCACTCATTGAGTTTCTCAAGTTTTCTCTTTCAACTCACCCTTTCTCTTCATTCTGATTTGTAAGAGTCCTTTTCCACAAGATGGGCTTCAGGAGTCCTGGTCTGCTCTCCTGATATTCCTCCCTTTACATTGACACTTGATCCTTTTGAAAATTCCATTGTATGCATCACAATGATACTACATGTGTGAAACCTAGCAACAAAAGTATAGTCTTTGCAGAGGGTCCCAATTTAAAATGGTAACCTGAAATCTCCTCTAGATGTGCATTAATAATTTAAGCTTAGAGATCCTTTGACCTTATCATTTTTAACTGCCCCCTCCAATCTTTATTTTCCCTAAGATTGGAAAAATGTGAAACAAACTTACTACACAATATAAGATAGCCAGAAATACTTGAATTCCTTATAATAATACATTCAGAGTATAAAACAAACATGATAACATATGTTTTCAACATGGTAACATGAATCATATCTATATGAACTTATACATTTCAAGTATTTAATGGATCTAGAAAATCTACATTGGGAACCATGATGAAGCCACATAGCAAAGCCGGTACTGCCTTGAATCTCCATCATATCCTTAAAAGTGAAACAGAGAGTGATTGCGGTATCTATTTAATATTGACCTCTGGCCTCCATATGCACAACACACACACACACACACACACACACACACACACACACACACACACAAAAGCATAGAAACATATGAACACATATACATTGTATTTTTCATCTGTTTTCTTACAGTGAGTTTGTTGTATCCCAGCTTTCTCTCCATTTTCTTCCACAACTAACACATTACCTAAATATAGCATAATGATAGCAGGGATATGGTATTTTCTCCTGTCAACTTCTTTGCTTGTCACTCTAGGACTTAGTCATATCTGGAGATCTCCAAAGTTTAGTTAACAGGAATAAATATGTCCAACTTTCTAGTGGTTCACATTTTTTTGGCTAGTGTATGAAAAATGTGTAATTTTCTTCCCAAAATTCCAAATTAAAAATACAGATAGATTGTTATTACAGTAAAAACACCGAAAATCACTATAGCATTTTTTTGTTGTTGAATATAGAAGTTTTGGATTCCCCTTCCTCTACTCTTCCTAGAACTTTCCTCCCATCTAGATCTACTCCTTTTCTGACTCTCATTAGAAAACAAATATGTGCTGGGCGTGGTGGCACACGCCTTTAATCCCAGCACTTGGGAGGCAGAGGCAGGCCAGCCTGGTCTACACAGAGAAACCCTGTCTCAAAAAACCAACCAACCAAACAAACAAACAAAAAAACCCAACAACAACAAAACCAAAAACAAAAAACCCAAGCAAACAAACAAACAAACAAACAACTCCAAACCACATATGTTTCTAAGGAATAACAACAAATCATAACAAAATAAATTATAATATGATAAAAATAAAAACTAACAAGTATTGGACAGAACAAACATGAGAAAAATAGCTCAAGAGAAGGAACAAGCATCAGAGACCCACTCATTCAGACACTCAGGAATCCCATAAAAACACTAAACTAAAAGCCACAAAGGAACTTGCAGGGACACATGCAGCCCCTATGCCTGTTGCCTCAGTCTCTATGAGTTCATATGTGAAAAGTGACATAGGTTACTTATTGTTTAGCACTAAAATATCCTGACAGAGGTTTATTCTGGCCTGATAAGCAGCAAGCATTCAGGTTACATGTCAAGTGTGTGAATGACGAGTATAGGTTCTGAGCCTGCTACGGGACTTTACAATAAAGGGAAACTACCCATATTTTAATTGTGTTTATGTTTATTTCTTCAAATATTTAATGTTGCATATTATTTTAGCTTCATTTCCTTTCTATGATAAAACATTTGGGCCAAAAGCAACTTAGGGGAGTAAGGATTTATTTGGTTTATACATCTAGGCCACAGGTCATGACTAAGGGAAGTTAGGCCATTGACCTCAAAGCAATAAAATGGTGGCAGGAACTATGGATGAATACCTCCCAGTGGCTCACACTCTTGCTGGCTCACTAGCTCACTCATAACTATATTTCTATACAGCCCAAGACCATCTGACTAGGGATCGTATTTCTCAGTTTGCTGGGCCCTCCTAGATGAATTAATAATCAATATATTCTCCCTTAAACCAATCTTACCTAGACAGTTCCTCTCAGTGTTTTCTCTCAGATGACTCTAGATTGTGTCAAGTTCACAATTAAAGGTAATTAGGGTAAACACAAAAGATATTGTACAACTTTTAAAATTTGGCTTACTTAAGCTTTACCTCCCTCAATTTCAAGGAAGATTACAATGGATATTAATGTCTATGTTCATTGAGCATCAAACAGATATGATATATGTTAAACACAACTAAATTTTAAAGAAAGAGACAATAAGACAATAGATCAAATTAAGATTAAGACATTTATATCAAAATTAAGATTATTCTATGATCCACAAAATAATTTTACAAATGTAGATGTATAGGTCTAAGCAAAAGCACAAAAATTTGATTTCTATGCATTGAAAGTTAATAGAGAGAAAAGTATCAGCCCAGTATTATGTGGATTGATGGCTTGGCAGTCAATTTTAGTTGTGAAAAATATTACTTCTTTGGATTCTGAATGGAGCCTGAAAAAGCTCGAGAATAGCATGTCTAGACTTAGATATGCTTGCAGATGAAAAGCACATAAAACCTAGCACCATTTTTGAGGTCATTCTTTTCACTGAAAATACTTGCTTTTCATGTTGCAATGAAGAATCAGAGTGCAAGCCATAAAGAAAAAATCACAAACTAAAATTGCCAGGAGAAAGCTAGACAGAAGTAAAATTTGAAAGCAGGGTTAAAGGGAGATTGTGCTCCAGTTGTGAGGCTTTCTTTAAGAAACATCAACAGTCATGTTATGGTTTTTCCTACATTCCAAATAATGACTTCTAAGTTAAATATTACACCCCACTTTGCTATTTTCAATCTATAGTTCTTAAATCCTTTTTATCTCTATTTTGTAGCAGAAAGTTTATTTCTGATGGGTACAACCATAGCAAGTATTCCTCAGGGAGTCAAAGTAGTATCTTGGAAAATACATTCAATAGAGTTATCATCTATGTACAATTAAAGATAGCATACTCTCTAAATTCTGTTCAGAGTCTTAAAATTTATGAACTCTATGAATCATAAATAATGTGAGTTAACCAGATATGTAGAAAAATTCACTGACTTCCTTATTGATCAGAGTATTATAATATTTTTTTATTAAGTCCTCCTAAGAAATTTTATAAGTCTTGTGCTAATTTTGAATAATTTATCTTTTGTTAGTGAGTTAATGGAATTTATTATCCATTCTACCTATCAACTTCAGTCAGATGAATGTATTGTAAATATTTCATAATATTTAATATATTGCCTTTGCAGTTGATCAGCTGCTTCCTTTGTTTTACAGTCCTCATTTAAATGTCTTAAATATTTTTCTATATTTTATTTTATTAATAGCTGTTTGATAATTTCATTTATTAAAATGAAGTCTTAAATCTATCGTAAATCAATCATTATAGTTTATGAGATATATGAATCAGTCTTAATTCTGCATTTGGTCATTAAATTCCCAGCATTTTATTTTTTTTACAAAACATCCTTCCCTTTCTTCAATATATGGTCTTACCATTCTTCTTGAAATTTAGTTGGCCATATGCATATGCTACTTTTTAACTTTCTATGCTATTGCCTTGGTCTGTTCTTCTACTTTTATGCCAACATGATACTGTTTTAATTACTATAGCTATGCTATTTTCCATTATGGCAATGAAATAAACCTCTCAAATTGTAAGCAAGATCCAATTAAATGCTTTCCTTGGGATGAAGAGAGGAGGGGGAGTGGAAAAAAGAGGACAGGATCAGGTAGGGGAGGAGACAGGGATGATAGACAGAGGGTCAGGAAATTGAACACAGGTGTGTAGCAATGGGGGATAGGGAACTGGAGTTAGCCACCAGAAAGTCCCAGGACCCAACAAGGATGATATTAGCTGAAATATTCAACAAATGGGCGGAATAACCTGTAGAGACCATATCCAGACATTAGGCAAGGTTGAGGGATGGGGTTACCCACTCATTTCCAAATTTTTTTAAACCCAGAATGTCTCCAGCCTAAAGGAAATATGGGGACAAAACGTGGAGCAGAGATTGAAGGAAAGGCCATCCATAGATTGTCCCCCCTCAGTATCCATCCCATATACAGACACCAAACCCAGACCCTATTGTAGATGCCAAGAAGAGCTTACTGACAGGAGCCTGATATAGTTGTCTCCTGAGAAGCTTTGCCAGAGCCTGACATATACAGATGCAGATGCTTGCAGCCAACCATTGGACTGAGCACTGGGACCCCAATGAAGAAGCTAGAGAAAGGACTGAAGGAGCTGAAGGGGTTTGCAACTTCATAGGAAGAAAAACAATATCAACCAACCAGACCCCACCCCTCCCGCAAGCTCCCAGTGACTAAACCACCAACAAAAGAATACACATGGAGGGACCCATGGCTCCAGCTGCATATGTAGCAGAGGATGACCTTATCTGGCATCAATTGGAGGAGAGGCCCTTGGTCCTTTGAAGGACTGATGCTCCAATATAGGGGGATGCCAGGGTGGTGTGGTTGGAATGGGTGGGTGGAAGATACTTCTAGAAGCAGGTGAAGGGAGGATGGGATAGGGGGTTTGCAGAGGGAAAACCAGGAAAGGGTGTACCAGTTGAAATGTAAATCAATAAAATATCCAATAAAAATTTAAATGAGTGCAAAAAGACTTGATATGGTCATGGTGTCTCTTCATAGCAAGCAAACCCTAAGACAGAGGAAGTCTGTATAGGCTTAGTGTTTGAGGTTAATACTGTTGTTTCCATCTCTACATTTAATATTGGTGGGATGTTGGTCTCAGAAAAGAACATTGCGTTATTAATTATGTTATTAATTTCTTCCTCCCCTAATTTTTTCTAAAACTTACAATAATATTTATGTTGTATAGGTCTAGTGATTTTAACTAGTTGAGCCATTTGGCCCCAGACATTTCCTTAGCGGCAATCTTTTACTTTTAGTTGTCACTGACTTATTTTTTTCTGTCTATTTACAGAAGTTTTTTTTTTTTTCACTTTTTTCACATTGCTAAATTTGTTGTCACAGTATTTTTTAAGTAATATTGCTAATGAACTTTCATAGTATTTTTGTGTTGTAAATTTAATTGAGCTCTCATTCTCTACTTGTTAGTATAGATAAAGATTTCAGTATTTTTTTGATGGACTTCCTTATTGTTACATCATTCTTTTGTGTTGTCCTCTTTGGCTGCATTTTATTTGTTTTTGCTGTGAACTTTAAAATTTCTCCACAACAAGTTATACATTTAGTTTATTAATTTCTTATTAATTTTTTTCTTAGAAAAATTACCATCCCTACTCAATGCATACTGAGCACTCACCCACTCCACATCAACCTGCTCCCCTAGCATCATTGTATAGCCCCAATCTACACAAAAACCTTTCACATTCGTATATATTCATTCTATTTTGTGATCCACTGACATTAACTGGGGCAATCTGTGTGACCAGAAGATTTGTTGAAGCCTGGCAGACTCAGAAGCTACAACTAAAGACAGTGATTTTTCAGAATATATCAATAGCCAATAGTTCAAAGGTAAAGGATAGCACCCAAAAGCTCTTTTCTTTTCATCAGTGATCATTGGCAGAGCTGGTCTTCTGTGGGCCCAGTCCAGGTAAACACAATTTTGATTTAATGTTTGCAATCATTTCTCATCTAGAGGATGGCATTTCACAGCCCTTCACCATGTTTCCCAGTTCTTATATACTTCCTTACTCTCTCTCTCCAGCAATGTTCCCCGAGACATACAGCAAGTGGCATGTATTTTTGCTTAAGGTTGAGCACTTAACTGTCACTTATTCTCAATATTTTTGACAGCCATCAGTTTAAATTTATCACAAGTCATTGTAAGGAGCAGTTTCACCCATTGAGGTGGAGAATAGCTTTTGTTTTCAGATAGGCCTGTGGACAAGCCTTTGGGGCATTTTCTTGATTAATGATTGGTATGGGAAAGCTAATCTCACTGTAGATGGTACTACCCCTGGTCCTTGATAGAAAATCAGGCTTATCAAGCCATGAGTAAGCAATCCAATAGGCAATATCACCTAGTTTCTGCCTCCAGTTTCATGCTCTTGCTTTCCTCGGTGATGAAATATGATCTCAGACTTCAACTTTACAATAAATCCTTAATTCTCCAAACTTCTTTTGGTCATGGCATTTTATCACACCAGTTGAAATGCTAACTCAAATAAAATTTAGTGCCAAGATCTAGGAATACTGTTGAACATATTTGGAGGAGTATGGAAAGAGTTGAAACTTTGTGTTGGAAAAGTTGTTGAGAGTTTTGAGCTTAATGAGTTACTGTGGAAACTTGCTGAAAGTAATGCAAACTATGGAGGGCTGGTTTGTGAATATTTGGAGAAAGTTAAAGGATATATGTTGGCTGTTTCAGTGAATTAAGAATATGTGGTTCTAGTTTGCTAGATTTGAAGAACCAGATATCACTGATAAGAGCACTGAAGAGAAAACTTGGCTTACTGAGACAGTTGATACTGGTTAGATGGAGAAAGTGAGAATAAGAAGAAACCATACCAAGTAAGGAGCATAAGTCTGAGGGTATTTCCTCAGGATGTGGACACAGAAACCAGGGTCCAATGTGGTCAAAGGCTACATTTCATGATGACAGCTGAACTTTGCAGCATGTAAGAATCATTGAGATGGCACTGTTTTTGAAAGCATGAAGGGGTCATGGAGAGCAGCTGAGGCTTGTCACTGTGGAGGTTGGCTAGAATCCCTGAAAAGAGTCTTAGAAAAGTAATTTGTAAAGGTGTAGAGTTAGTTGTAGTATAAGCCGTGGGACTGATTTAGCAATGGCAAGAAATTGAGGCTTGGCATCAAGTGACAGTATCAGTAGTCTGGGAAGAGAGCACAGGACAAGCTATTAGTGAAAGAGTAGCCCATTTTCAGTGCAGACTCCAGTGTTTTCGAGATGCCAGTACCAAAATATGATTGTCATGAACAGTATCAGATGAGAGGTAGAGTCAGATTGAACCCAGGAGACAATGTGCATAAACTCTGGATGGCAAAGCAAGACAGATGAAGCTGACAAGGCTTTGGGAGCTCTGAGGAACAATAGTGGGTCCCATGTCTCAAACATCGAAATGTTTTACAGTGTTGCTTTGACTTCTATGTGATTGTCTCCTGATCATCCTTCTTGGAATAAGAAAGCATATAAGTATTTTCTATAATAAAGTACACAATAGTTAATAAACTTTGAGCATTTTACAGAGATATTCGATATTTTAAAGAGTCTGAACTTTAAAGGCTGAAAGACTTGTTAAATTTTGAGTATTTTATATTATCATACTAATTTTAATATGAGATCTTTAGAATAAACCAAAAAGGAATTGTTATGGTTTAAAAGGAATGTATTGGTGTTTCACAATGACAGTGAATCAATAGTCGTGATTGGTATTTTTCTCAATTATACATAAGCTAATTATCCAAGAGGAGGGATATTTATTGAGAAAAAAATGTATTAATAAGATTGGTTTGTAGACATATCTGTGACACCACATTTTCTTTGCCTGATATGGGAAGAACCAGCCCAGTGTTACAGTGCCATCCCTGTGAAGATGGTTCTGAGTTATATAAGAAAGCAGACTAAGAAAGCCCTGGTGGCCATGTTAGTAAGCAGTACTTCTCCCTGGCTTATGCTTCAGTTCTTGCTATTAGGTTCCTGCCCTGACTTTCTTGTGTGAATGACTATCACAGTAAGTTGGCATAATGCCTTTCCTCCCCAAGTTGCTTATAGTAATGAAGGTAATAGTATTTCTCTCAGAAAATACAAAGAAAATAGGGCACATACAAATGATAAATAATTTTTAGAAACTTTAATGATTAACACTTGTAATACTTCCATTTCTTTTCTGTCATCAGGACAATGAGGTCAGGCCCAAAGTTGATTATGCAGAAGTGTCAATCCTTAGTGTTTTACAAAACTGATAACCTCTGTCATGCTATTCAGAAGGGGAAGTATTTGTTTTACTAAATTTATCACTTCATGGAAGCCATAAAGTATAAAGAAAAAGCTAGGAAGGGTTATTAAGGTTCTCGATACTCCTTTTCTTTTTTTTTTTTTAAGATTTATTTATTTATAAGTAAGTACACTTACTTACAGCTACAGTAAGTACACTGTAGCTGTCTTCAGACACTCCAGAAGAGGGCGCCAGATCTCGTTACGGATGGTTGTGAGCCACCATGTGGTTGCTGGGATTTGAACTCTGGACCTTCAGAAGAGCAGTCGGGTGCTCTTACCCACTGAGCCATCTCACCAGCCCGATACTCCTTTTCAAGACCTATCCCCTTTCTTGGTTTTCCCAGGAAAGGGGGTAACATTTGAAATCTAAATAAAGAAAATATCTAAGAAAAAAAAAAGAGATGTCCCCAATGACTTAGCATGCCCTGACTCAGAATTCTCTCCCACCCATACTTAATGCAACAGGAATCCAAAAATTGAAAATGTAGGCCATTGGAAGACATTTTAGATCCATATAATTTTATTGTTTTTAAGTTTTAAAAAGTACCTGTTCATCTAATAATGCAAAATAGATTTAGCACATACTAAAGATTCTCCAAAGTCTTAAGAATATCTGCTTTGTTCAAACCATAGGTCCAAAATTTTCTCTGAAAGTCGAAAAAGGTCCTTTTATATAAAACCTAAAGAAGACGTAAGAAATTGTAAGACACAATGGAGTAGTGTTAACATTCCTACCTATAAAAGATGGCATAAAAGAACCAAAAAGTAGAATCAATACAATGCAAAACTGAAAACAAGTAGGGAAAATAGCAAATTCCATAGTTTCATGTCAAGTTCAACAGTTTCTAGTGGCATGATATTAACTTCAAAGGCAATGCTAAGTCTTACCTTTTGACCTTACTGGCTACAGCCCTGACAGCTACCCTGATGAGCTGTCTGCATTTTTGCCTCCTGTTTACTCAGGCAAGAAATCCAAATGCTTGGCATGTTTTAACCTTGCAGGGTCTCTATTGCAACAATGTCTCTCATCTTTCACTGCTCTCACATCAGAGGTTATTGTCAGGGCTAGACACTGGCACACATTGCTTGCTTTCTGAGCAATTCTTTGGATTCTCAGGGGAAACTGAAGAACCCATGACTCTTTCATTCTATATGACATCAAAGATAGCATCAAGCACATGATCCCATGATCTACAGCCGCTGCACAGTGTGCTTAGAACCATATCAGGATTGCCTGAAAAAATGCTGACTGTCTTGAGGGAAGAAGTGATTTTCAGGGAGCTAATTCTCTTGACAGTCTGTGGGAGCAATGTGCCCCAGGGTTCTCTTTTCAAACAAGTATCTTTTAAAAGAAACTGACATTTCACACCCTTGAGCCTGCAATGTATTGGATATTGAACATTTATGAGTTGTCTTGAAGGCACTTTGTCTATTGATAAAGTGAGGAAAATAATTGGATTTTTTAAAGAGTGCTAATATTTTAGGAAGGATATTTTCCTTGGTAGTACTTTAAGCCTTAAGTAACATTATTTTTTTTATTGAATGACTGATATGATACTTTTGAATTTCCTTTGCTACGCAAATTAGTCAGTTACCTTTGATGTTAACACGCCACAAAATCTCAGAATATGAACATAGTACAGTGTATTTTCATGCTCTGTGCTCCCATTCTCAACAGAAACCTCTATTCATCATGAAGTTTCATGATCATAATCCTACTCTTGTATATTTCTATCATTATTCTGGCCTTTGAGGCTCTCAACAGAATAGCATGTCAATTAGCAAATATGCTTTCTTCGCCACTCTTTTTCTCTAATTTTTCCAAACTCCTCTTCTAAGCCAATGGCCAAACCTTCCAATTTATACTATGAAGTATATTCACTAGAGTGAACCCACTTATTTGTATCCATTCTCAGTATTAGATATCTGCTGCCACACCAAAATGCCAGAAAAATTAAATTTATACTAAATAAAGTTTTCATTTAGTTTACAGTTTCAAATATTTTGGTTCATGATCACTTGCTTTTAGTCTGTAGTGGCCTGGTATGGCATGGTAGAAACATAGTGGGAGCAAGCAGAGAAGCAGAGAGAAAGTCATAAGTCTTGAAACACTCTTGAAGAGCCTGTGAACAATGACTTAAATCCTTTCATCTAGGGTCAAAATTCTGAAAGTTATACCAATAATATCAAAAGTTTCAACACAGGGCTAATTGAGAAATTTTAAGATCCAATTATAGCATTCACTGTCTTCTGAGCAGAAAGTTCATTTTTCTTCACTTCTGAAAAGAACTTTAGATTAACCAAAACATACACACTCATTTTTACAATGCCAGAAGCTAATAGACTCATGGCATGAGAAAGAACATGTGTTTAGAATTTTTCTCTTCCTTTGTGTTTTCTAAGTCTCCATTTTCTATTCATTCCAACATTAGTTACTTTAAGAGAAAAAAGTCTAAATATACTGGGAATTTCTGAGAAAAGAAGAATTAAGATTTTTATGATTTATTTCAGGTATAAGTATCCTATATTTGACACTATCTTAGTTTAATATTTTGTTGCTATGATTAAGTACTCTGACAGAAGTAACTTAAGAGCAAAAGGGATTATTTTATTTAGCTCACTGTTTTAGATGAGGAAACCAGGCAGTATGATATTGAAGCAGGAAAAAATCCATAGCAAGAAAGCAGAGAGTAATGACTGTTTTGATGTTTAGCTTGCTTCTGCATTTTATGCAGTACAAGTTGCCCTACTGAGAGGGATACTATTGTCCATAGATTATTCTTCTCTTATAAATGATCATGATTAACAAAATGCTGCACAGGTATGACTATGTTTACTTCTCAGGTGACTTTGCCAATATAAACCATCACAAAGACAGTGTGGGTTCTTCAGAGAGACAGCCAAAAATGATGAGCAATTGGACAGCCACAAATGAAAGAGTGAAGTGAATCCTTTTTGCACAACGAATATAAAAATAGAGAGATATAGAAATGGCTCAGTACTTAAGAGCACATACTACTGGTTCAAAAGACTCAAGTTCAGTCCCTAGTCCCCATGTTGGGTGGTTCACATCATTTGAAACTTTATCCAGCAGATGTAATTCTTTTTTTGGTGAACTCTGTTGGCAATTGCAAACACATTCACAGACACATGCAGAACCATGATTTAAAGTAAAATAAATATTGCTTAAGGTAGATGAAATTTATAATTTAATTGAGAAAAAATAAAACTATAAACTTCTGGGTAAAAGATATGCAAAAATAATGTCAATACATTACATTTGATTATTATCATGTAATTCAAGATTTATAGATAATTACTACTCCTTTGGCTGTCTTCATTGCCTTTTGTGTTTCCCCTTTTCTATAAATTAAGGTACAATCTCATTTTTTGATCATACCATTCTGTTTATTCTCTGTCTCTCCCTCTCTCTGTGTCTCTGTGTGTGTGCTCACACACACACACATTTGATAACTTAGAATATGGTTCTCCAACCCAATTTATTATAGACTAAATGTAATCCTACATTTCTTGGAATTAAAAATATTCACACATGTTTGCACACACAGAAACTAAATTGAATATACTATATAAATTACTATATTCATATATATTATATAACATGATATATTTATAGTTGCCATTGTACTTCTTATTGTTAGACATTTGAAGTCATGTTTTCTGTGTAAAATTAATAGCCATTCATAATATTCAAGTGTAGGGAATTCATTCAGGGCCACAAAATTGCCAAATCAAAATTATATTATCAATAAATACAAACTTGTTTACACAGTTTTTATTGCAGAAATTGATGTGCAGAACTTATCTGGCAACATATCTTTGCTTTGTTAAATTGACTTTACCATCATGATGATTAGTTTTGTATTTGGATAATTTGTTCTTTATAGTATTGGTAAGAGCATATTAATTAAAAATTGTTCACCTGTAACTATCCTGTTTTCTCCAGTGAAGGTAATAACTTAGTGTTCTGTGCTGGGGATATTAAATCTTAGGGTTTTATATGGATGTATGTCTTAGATGAAAGATTTGAAATTGTTAAACTAGTCATTAAGGAGTTAATCTTCTGGGAAATATGCAACATTTACTGCTTAAATGAGATTTCAATATTATGAAAAATATTTTTGTTTCATAATCTTTTTTTTAAAGAACAAAAACATGAATCCTATACATGAATAAGGAAACCGGTTCTCTAGACTTGGAGTATGCTACTCTGATTCTTGATTGATCAAGCTTTATTCTTCTTCAAGGGCTTTATGACAATTTTCTTGTTGCTCTAACTTTTTGAAACACCTTTCTTCTACTGTATTTGCTGTCTACCATTCCTCACAATTCCTCTTTCCTCTTGACCTTGATTTTATCAGGAACTCATTTAAAGATAAATATAAACTTAAGGGTATATACATATGCATTCTTCCTTAAGCTGTTTTTGTAATGGTATTTTGTCATAGCAATAAGAAAAATAATTAAACACTTCCTTTTGCAGATAAGTAATGTTTAGAGAGCTATTTCTATGCATAGCTATGAGCTAAAACTAAACATTGCAAACAAAACTTTTTTCTTCCATTATTTTTGGACTCTTGAACACTTAACTTCACATTTATAGCTTTCCCTTTCCTTCCTGTGAATGTTAAGAAAAAGATGAAAGCTAAATAACATATTTCATGTATTTCCTGAATGTTTGTCCTTTACTAAGAATCTGTGTCATGGCTCCAAAACTCTAACATAGTTGAAAACACAAAAGTGCCTTATTTCTTAGAAAAATTCCTTTTCTTATCAATTCTTCCTATATTCCTAGCATGTCTGCTCTGTGTCTCAACAATGATATTTCTTCCTTTGTACCAGTTGTCTGCTCAATTATTTTTCAATGTTTTTGAACAGTACCCCCATATAGCTACTTTTTAAAAATTTTTTAATATATATTTAATTATTTAATGTGCACAGCAGAAGAAATAAAACCATAAAATATAAAGAAAAAAGAAAAGTAGTTCATAAAATATGGCCTTCTAGGTATTGCTTGTAGGCATATAGCTTTCTACTCCGGATAGTAGAGACTAGTTGATATGTGTCACCTTTTCTACATGTTGTGATTATTATTCCCTCTGCACAAATTTTAAGTTACACTTATATTTTGATAACCCAGGATATGCTTCACTAACCCAATTCATTAGGGAACAAATGTAATCTTACATTCCTTGGAAGTAAAATATTCATAGAAGGAAAATTTGGTAGGATAACTATAGATAGATGTATTCAGAGAGTTGCAATCAAAATCCTGCATTGAATCAATGCTCCATTCAAACTGTGATGCAATAGACAAAAGACTGCAGATTACACTGTTTCTTTCATCATATTTATTTATTTAAATCTAGCATATAAAATACTAAATAATACTCCGCATCAGAGTTTGGGCAAACCTTATTTGCATGTGGGAAGGCTTGGTGCAGCCAAGCATGATTGATTAGGATTGATTCTGAATATCTTTCTTGGGGAAGGGGGGGGGGTGTGGGAGGTTGTAGCTATGTGACAGGAGCCAGGTGCCCAGGAGGCATGGCCAAACTCCTTCTGTCCCATGCAGGTGGAAATCACCACCCACCGGGGCTCTGGGGTTCCAGACCTTTGCTCAACAGGGGACCAGGCTGTCTGTGCACAGCCCACCACTCCACACTATGGTATAGGTAGACAATTCCCTCCAATGAATCAGTAGATCTCAGCAAAACTTAAACACAAGCATCCCTACACATATAGTTTCCTATAGCTTCTTTCTAGATATCTACTGACAGAATACTGAACAAGTTCTGACTCAAAATACCCAGAGGTAGTTTAACAATTTAGTGTCTAAGAAACATTATTTCTATCAATTATATCATATTCAAAATTTGGATAATCTAGGTTTACATTTATGACCAATTATCACGTCAGATCATCCAGAAATCTAAAGATATTACCAAATAATTGGCATGGTAAACACTTATATCTTAACGAAAATATCTATGTAGGTTCTTATTGTTTGTACCAGGAAGTGGGAGTGTATAGGTTGGAGAGCAGGGCGGGGGTAGTGTATAGGGGACTTTCAGGATAGCATTTGAAATGTAAATGAAGAAAATATCTAATAAAAATGTTTTTTTTAAAAAGAAAAGAAAACTGTCTTCCAGACATGGGGATTCTAAAAATTTATTGTTCTGAATATGTACATAGTTCTATGCCTTAAAGTGGTTGCCAGTTTTTCCTCTATAGACTTTCCTTGGACCACCCATTCCTCTAAGGATTCTATTTAGCTTTAGGTCAGTTCCAGTTCTTCTTATTTTTACACACCACCACAAAAATGTATGCCTTCCTTCCCTTAAAACATAGTCACTTTTAAAAACAATATGTGGCATTCCAAAAAATTCAACCTAAACTTCTCTGCAGCTTTCTCTGGGACAGAAAATTTAGAGGTTGTTTATGTTGTGGCCTAAGACTAGTCCTTAATTAATGACCTTAACCAGTACCTGGTTCCTCCATACTCTTTATCTTGTACACCGGGGTTATGTGAAACTTCCAGTTTCCTGTAAAATATTATAAAAAATCAACTTCATTTTTGTCCTGGGATTAGTCTAGAGACTCCTCAGTGGGATTTGCTCTCAGAAGTGATGTAAAGGCTGTTCACTGAAGAGCCTTCACTGGCTCCCCTTTCTCATCCTTCTTATGGACGCCTTTTTTTCCTGTCTGCCATATCATTCTTCTTTTTAATAAAACTTTTCATATGAAAAGTTAGTATTTAACTATGAAACGAATTGCCTCATAGCTTCCCTACAATGTAACTACTTAAGGTGGTGACCATGTATATATAGGTAGTTGTACCATTAACAAATTTGTCTATATTTAGATTTATATAATTCCTTTCTTTTTATAATATCTTTATGATTTTCAAGTAAACTTCAAAGGCAAAGATGTATAAGGAGGAAGAAGTCAGATTTAAGTGTTTTGCTGAAAAAAGCTCAGCACAGTGAGTCAACAAATACATAAAAATCTAAGCTACACAATTCTTTTTCTATGTCTCAAAATGGGAACAAATCAATAATGTTTCACTATATTTTGAAAGAATTTACATAGTAGTATTGCAGGGTCTGTCCCATTCTCAATAAATTCTTGGAAAATTAGTTTGGGATCTTTAAATGCTTCATATATTATTGTACATTAGATAAATATAGGAGAAAATGAGAAATATTTCTTTCTTTAATGATTCTTATTCTGTTTCTGAGATTGAATGAAGTCAATAAGAAGGAACATACCTCAAAGTGATTGTCAAATATTTGAAATATGTTACCCGGTAGTAAAGCTTGAGGTCAGGGACAGTGATTCCCCCAGCTATTCTTTTATTGTTAAAAAATATTTTCTCTATTCTGGGTTTTTTGCCTTTCCAGATGAATTTGAGAATTGCTCTTTCATGTGTTTGTAGAATTGTGTTGAGATTTTGATGGGGAATGCATTGAATCTATAGATTGCCTTTGATAGGATGGCCATTTTTACTATGTTAATTCTGCCAATCTGTAAGCATGGGGAGTCTCTCCATTTTCTGAAAACTTCTTTATTTTCTTTCATGAGAGACTTGAAGTTATTGTCATACAGGTCTTTAACTTTTTAGTAAGAGTTACCCCAAGATATTTTATATTATTTGTGGCTATTGTGGAGGGAATTGTTTTCTTAATTTCTTTCTCAGCCTGTTTATCTTTTGTATAAAGAAAAGTTACCAATTTATTTGAGTTAATTTTATATCTGGCCCCTATGTTGAAGTTGTTTATCAGCTGGAGAAGTTCTCTGGCAGAATTTTTGGGGTCACTTATGTGTACTATCATATCATCTGCAAATAGTGATACCTTTATTTCTTTTTTATCAATTTGTATGCCCTTGATCTCTTTTTGTTTTCTTATTGTTCTAGCTAACACTTCGAGTACAAAATCTTAGGAGACAACACATGTTGGAGAGAATGTAGAGAAAGAGGAATACTTTCCATTGCTGGTGGGATTGAAAACTGGTACAACCACTCTGGAAATCAATCTGGAGATTGGAAATAGATCTACCTGAAGACCCAGATATACCACTCTTGGGAATATATCCAAAAGATGCCCCATCATGCCACAGGAACACGTGTTCTACGATGGTCATAGCTGCCCTATTTGTGATAATCAGAAGCTGGAAACAACCTAGAAGTCTCACAACCGAAGAATGGATACAGAAAATGTGGTTCATTTACACGATGGAATAATAGTTGGCTATTAAGAATGAGGACATCCTGAGTTTTGCAGGCAAATGGATGGAACTAGAAAATATCATCTTGAGTGAGATAACTCAGAGAAAAAAGGACATACATGGTATGTACTCACTAATATGTGGATATTAACCAAAAAAAAAAAAAAAAAAAAAAGGTACAGACTACACAAGATACAGTCCACAGAACTCAAAAATGTCAACAAACTGAAGTACCCAAGTGAAGATGCCTCAGTCCCACTTGGGAGAGAGAAGAAACAATCACAAGTTGGGACAGAGGGAGCGACCCACGAGGGAAAGTGGATGTGGAGGGGGAGTTGGGGAGAGAGGGGAACCTGAACTGTTATTGGGTGAAGGAAAAGGGCTGATGCACTGAGGGCCAGCAGAAAGAATGGAAACAGGCAACCTCCAGAGAGAGGTTTTGGGGACTCACCAGAATGCACCAGAGACCTGGGAGGTAAGAGACTCTCAGGACTCAAAGGGAGGGACTTTATATGAAATGCAGGACAGTAGGGAGAGGGAAATTTTAGAGCCCACCTCCAGCAGGAAGAGAATGTATCAAGTGAGGGATGGGGTTGCCATCCCACAGTCACATCTCTGACTCACAATTTTTTCCTGTCTGAAAGAATTACAGGGATGGAGATAGAGAGCAGCCTGAGGAAAAGAAGGTGCAGAGACAGGCCCAAATTGGGATCCAGCTCAAGGGGATGTCCCAAGGCCTGACACTATTACTGAGAGTATGGAGTGCTCACAAAAAGGGACCTATCATGACTGACCCTGAAATGCCCAACAAGCAGCTGAAAGAGTCAGGTGCAGATATTTTCACCCAACCAATGTACAGAATCAGCTGACCCATGTTATTGAATTAGGGAAGGCTGAAAGAAACTGAGGAGGTGGGTGATCCTGTAGGAGGACCAGCAGTCTCAATTAATCTGGGCCCTCGAGATCTCTCAAACACTGGTCGACCAAACAGACTGCATACAACACCTGGTATGAGGCCCCCAACACACATACAGTATAGGTCTTCTGGATCTGTGTTGATTCAGAGATAATACATCTAATCCTCAGGAGACTGGTTGCCTCAGGGTGTTTAGTGGTCACCTGGTGTGGGGGCTGGGGGCATCCACATGGAGACAGGGGGTGGGGTGAATGTGTGGGATGTAGAGCACTCAGAGAGTGTATGGGGGGTACAGAAATGGAATATGGAGTGTAAAAAATGAATTAATTTAAAAAATTTAAAGATAAAAATGTAAAAGAAAGAAAGAAAGAAAGAAAGAAAGAAAGAAAGAAAGAAAGAAAGAAAGAAAGAAAGAAAGAAAGAAAGAAAGAAAGGAAGATGTTAAGATGTTGGCTTGGGTCAGAGAAAGAACTACATGCCTGTGAAACTAAGATTCATGTCTTTTTTTGTGGCTAAATAAGTTTTCCACAATTTGAACCTGAGTAATAATTTAAATGTAGTGATCTTAGTAGGAGACAACATGAATAGAGGAAAATTTCAGGAGTTCAGTGGTGATCCTTCATTAGCTACATAAAATTTTTGCAATCTTAGTGGAAAATAGATATTTCCCTATTATATTGTCAAGAGTTAGGCTTTCTAGGAAAAGTTTATGTTGGATGTAATGATTATCTGGAGGCTTAAAAAGCAGGAAAGGTTAGAAATATATATGGTGCTGGCGAGAATGTGGAGAAACAGGAACACTCCTCCATTGTTGGTGGGATTGCAAGCTTGTACAGCTACTCTGGAAATCAGTCTTGTGGTTCCTCAGAAAATTGGACATAGTACTACCTGAGGATCCCACAATACCTCTCCTGGGCATATATCCAGAAGCTGTTCCAACTTGTAAGAAGGACACATGCTCCACTATATTCATAAGAGCCTTATTCATAATAGACAGAAGCTGGAAAGAACCCAGATGCCCCTCAACAGAGGAATGGATACAGAAAATGTGATACATTTACACAATGGAGTACTGCTCAGCTATTAAAAAGAATGAATTTATGAAATTCCTAGGCAAATGGATGGACCTGGAGGGCATCATCCTGAGTAAGGTAAACCAATCACAAAAGAACTCACATGATATGTACTCACTGATAAGTGGATATTAGCCCAGAAATTTAGAATAACCAAGATACAAGATACAATTTGCAAAACACATGAAACTCAAGAAGAACAAAGACCAAAGTGTGGACACTTTGCCCCTTCTTAGAATTCGAAACAAAACACCCATGGAAGGAGGTACATAGACAAAGTGTGGAGCTGAGATGAAAGAATGGACCATTTAGAGACTGCCATACCTGGGGATCCATCCCATAATCAGCCTCCAAACGCTGACACCATTGCATACACTAGCAAGATTTTGCTGAAAGGACCCTGATATAGCTGTCTCTTGTGAGGCTATGCCGGGGCCTAGCAAAAACAGAAGTGGATACTCACAGTCAGATATTGGATGGATCAAAGGGCCCCCAATGGAGGAGCTAGAGAAAGTACCCAAGGAGCTAAAGGGGTCTGCTACCCTATAGGTGGAACAACAATATGAATTAACCAGTACCCCCGGAGCTCGTGTCTCTAGCTGCATATGTATCAGAAGATGGCCTAGTTGGCAATCGGTGGAAAGAGAGGCCCATTGGACATGCAAACTTTATATGCCTCAGTACAGGGGAACGCCAGGGCCAAGTAATGGGAGTGGGTGTGGAGGAGAGTAGGGAGGGGAGGATATGGGAGACTTTTGGGATAGCATTGGAAATGTAAATGTAGTAAATACCTAATTAAAAAAAAAAAGAAATGTATATGGTGAGACTGGAGAAAGATCTCAGTCATTAAAGCACTTTCTGCTCTTGTAAAGGATACTAGTTTGGTTAACATCACACATATCAGGTACCTCACAATTGGCAGTAACTAGAGCCCCAGAGGATCTGATGCTGTTTTCTGGCTTCTGTGGGCACATTCACAGGTGCAGATATAGAACATACAGACATAAGCAGAAATAAAAAAAAAAAAACAAGAAAATTAAAAAAGGAAGAAATTTATATAAGAAGCTAGAAAACCCCACCAGAGTTAACTTTCAGGTATATGAGCTTATTGTTGGGAAAATGATAATGTTAAATGAATTAAATAATTGGTTGCGTGAGAAATGTAATGGACATTAGAGTACATGGAAGAGCATGTAACTTTGAGGACTGCCACTGAGTTTTGGAGGGTTCCTTTTTCTCCTTCTATCACAAAGTATTTTTCCCCTCTATTCATTTTACATGCAATATCTTTGGATTACTCTATTTTTCAGCTCTTTCTTTGGGGGATTTTGGAATTTAAAGGAATTTTACAAAATGTTTCTCTAAAACTAGCCTTATTTCTACAGAAAATGATGCCTTATGTTCCATTTTAGGATAAATACTTAGTTATATAATGCAAGTCAAATTACCACCAAAATTTAAAATTAGCCTATTAAGGGAGGCATATTTGTAGTGGAATTTTAATCCAGCAAAAAGGCTGCTCTGGCAGTGGATCATATCTAAAGACCTTGGTCTGTGTGATCTGACTAGAATATAGACATGCCCTTTTTTTTTTTTTTTAAATATTTTTTTAATTAGGTATTTTCCTCATTTACATTTCCAATACTATCCCAAAAGTCCCCCATACCCTCCCCCCCAACACTCCCCTACCCACTCACTCCCACTTTTTGGCCCTGGCATTCCCCTGTACTGGGGCATATAAAGTTTGCAAGTCCAATGGCCCTCTCTTTCCAGTGATGGCCGACTAGGCCATATTTTGATACATATGCAACTAGAGTCAAGAGCTCTGGGGTACTAGATAGTTCATAATGTTGTTCCACCTATAGGGTTACAGATCCCTTTAGCTCCTTGGGTACTTTCTCTAGCTCCTCCATTGGGAGCCCTGTGATACATCCAATAGCTGACTGTGAACATCCACTCCTGTGTTTGCTAGGCCCCGGCATCGTCTCACAAGAGACAGCTATATCAGGGTCCTTTCAGCAAAATCTTGCTAGTGTATGCAATGGTGTCAGCATTTGGAAGCTGATTATGGGATGGATTCCGGGATATGGCAGTCTCTAGAGGGTCCATGCATTCATCACAGCTCCAAACTTTGTCTCTGTAACTCCTTCCATGGGTGTTTTGTTCCCAATTCTAAGAAGGGGCAAAGTGTCTGCACTTTGGTCTTCGTTCTTTTTGAGTTTCATGCATTTAGCAAATTGTATCTTTTTTTTTTATCATATTTCTTTTTTTTTAATATTTTTATTACATATTTTCCTCAATTACGTTTCCAATGCTATCCCAAAAGTCCCCCATAGCGCCCCCCCCACTTCCCTATCCACCCATTCCCATTCTTTTGGCCCTGGCATTCCCCTATATTGGGGCATATAAAGTTTGCAAGTCCAATGGGCCTCTCTTTCCATTGATGGCTGACTAGGCCATCTTTCGATACATATGCAGCTAGAGACAAGAGCTCCGGGGTTCTAGTTAGTACATCATGTTGTTCCAACAATAGGGTTGCAGATCCCTTTAGCTCCTTGGGTACTTACTCTAGCTTCTCCATTGGGAGCCCTGTGATACATCCAATAGCTGACTGTGAACATCCACTCCTGTGTTTGCTAGGCCCCAGCATCGTCTCACAAGAGACAGCTATATTTGGGTCCTTTCAGCAAAATCTTGCTAGTGTATGCAATGGTGTCAGCGTTTAGAAGTTGATTATGGGATGGATCCCTGGGTACGGCAGTCTCTAAATGGTCCATCCTTTCATCACCGCTACGAACTTTGTCTCTGTAACTCCTTCCCTGGGTGTTTTGTTCCCAATTCTGAGAAGGTGCACAGTGTCCACACTTTGGTCTTCATTCTTCTTGAGTTTCATGCGTTTAGCAAATTGTATCTTAAATCTTGGGTATCCTAAGTTTTGGGCTAATATCCACTTATCAGTGAATACATATTGTGTGAGTTCTTTTGTGATTGTGTTACTTCACTCAAGATGATGCCCTCCAGGTCCATCCATTTGGCTAGGAATTTCATAAATTCATTCTTTTTAATAGCTGAGTAGTACTCCATTGTGTAAATGTACCATAATTTCTGTATCCATTCCTCTGTTGAGGGACATCTGGGTTCTTTCCAGCTTCTGGCTATTATAAATAGGGCTGCTATGAACATAGTGGAACATGTGTCCTTTTTACCGGTTGGGACATCTTTTTAGTCCCCCCAAATGAAGGTAAAGTTAGATAGTAGAAGGAAGAAGTGATGTTTGTATGTGACAACTAATTGAGGTGAACAAAGTAATGAGTCAGAGAAAGATTTGACATAATGAGTCAGAGAAAGGATACACCTAACTCTTATGAGAATAGACAGGAAAGAGAGGTGACTTCAATGAGCACTGTAGCTCAAAAAGAGAGAGAGGAGGCAATTTTCCTAGACAGTTACAGAGACAGGTTGAAAATGAAGCTTGAACAAACCAGAGAAGGAATAGGAGTCAGAAGATTAGAATAGATTGCCAAAGTCAATTTGAGAACAAGCAGAACAATTCAATCAGAGGTTGAGAGAAACCATTTTGAATCAGTCAGCTTGGAGAGAAGTTTTGAGCCAGAACAGCTGAGTCGAATCAGCTAGAGGGAGTTCAGAAAGAACTAGAAAGTGAGAGTTTATTCAGCAGTGAGCCTCTGAGATGAGAATTAGATATGGCAAATACAATTTTACATATTGGAATTCTTTAGATTTTCATTTTCATAATCTTGACAAAAAGAGAAGTAATTGAAAAGCCACCATGGTTGTGTTGGTGAAAGACAAAAACAAAGTTCAAGTTATATTATAGAAAACTGGTGGGAAAAGAAAGGATGTATTTTGAGGAGTCAGAAGGAAATATTAAGAACAAAGATGGCTCAATGTGTAACAAAACTTTGAGAGAGAAGTGGATAGTAATTAAGAGACTGAATGGCTTTTTAGAAAAGTGTTATATAATTTCTAGTGAGCTTTACTGAATTTTGATATTTTTCTTTTCCTTCAGACTTTTAAAATTAGTTCTTTAAAGAGTTTCATACAGTGTACATGGATCATTTTCACCACAACCCTGATCAACTCCTCCTGGAATTAACTGTGCTACACTACCCACTCAAGTGTGTGCTATATTTCAATCCAAGAAGACTAATTTATACTGGCTGAATATGTGTGGTCTACTACGGGAGGAAGGTTGACTTACCAGTGTTTACAATCTTAGAGAAAAAAATATTTCTCCCTCTCCCAGGTGCTAATAATTGCTACCATCTTCATGTCTTGGAATGAGATATTGTGTCCTCTTCATGCTGGCATTTTATCTGCCTTGGGCATGTACATATTTTAAAAATGACTTAACAACTACTATCTGTTCATATGTGTAGCTGCCATGCCTTTGTCCAGAAGATAAAGTTTTGTCCTACTCTTCTATCACCTCAAGCTCTTGCACTCTTTGTACCCCCAATTCATCAGGGATCACTGAATGCTTCCTTTAGAGAAGAATATTTTGTAGTATTTTATTCTCTGCAACTTTGTCGGTTGAGTGTCAGTTTGTTAATCACTATTTCCTGTAAATAGAAGATTCTCTGAGGAGTAGTGAGAAAAATATTAATATATTAATATAATAATAAATAATTAGGAATCATTTTAATGCTATATACATACAGAAGCATAACCATAGGATATTATTCCCTAGAGACCATGACTTATCTAGCAGATGTTATTGGACTGTTATTGGTGCTAGGTAAGGGTTTCAATTTGAGGAGTGAAACATAAATCCACTCAGAAAACATTTGGTTAATCTCATGATATTTATGCAACACTTGTTCAAGAAAGTATGTCCTCTCGGGCCAATCATTCTTTTTTTCTCACAGTGTTCCAAGCTGTGTATGACTAATAATTTCTTTTTACCTTCACTAGACTGCATAAAGCCTTGCAGAACAGTGAAAGATAATTTGTTTAGTTAAAGCTTTCAGATTTATACCAGTTTGATTTTATGATGTTACTGTTTCTCAAGTAGATATTTCAGAAATTGGACCTTACCATCAATTTCTACAGAGAAACCCAGATCAATGACAAAGGCCAGTAATTTTGTATGTATATGGGGTGATCTATAGGATATAAGTGTCCAAGAAAATTTTGAAAGACTTTAAAGTAGGAGGTTTCTATATGCATTTTAAAAATCTTTTTTAATATTTAGTTTGTTATCATTTATTTCCCATATATGTTCTTCTCTATCCTAGCCTTAACTTTTCCATCCAACTCTTTCAGTTTTCTATTTCATTTAAATAATTTATACCAGTATATTCTATCGACTCTCCTTTAAAGGATTGTTTCCATGACCTCTTAGTAATTTACTTACCTTTATGAGTATTCCAGATAAAACACATATATCTGGAGATTTAATGATAAAAGCCATAGAGAGAAAAACAAGCAAATGCATTATTCCTTTTTGAGGCTAAGTTTACCTCACTCACAATGATTATTTTCAGATCCATCAATTTACCTGTAAGTTTTATAATTTCATTTTCCTTAGTCGTAAAATAATATTCAGTTTTGTAAATATATCATGTTTTCCTCATATACTTATTAACTGATGGACATCTAAGCTGTTCCCATCTTCTGACTCTTTTTTTAAATTGGGTATTTATTTCATTTACATTTCAAATGCTATCCCAAAAGTCCCCCACCTGGTCCCCCAATCACCCACTCCCACTTCTTGGCCCTGGCATTCCCCTGTGCTGAGGCATATAAAATTTTCATGACCAATGGGACTCTCTTTCCACTGATGGCTGACTAGGCCGTCTTCTGATTCATATGCAGCTAGAGACACAAGCTCCGAGTGGGTATTGGTTAGTCCATATTGTTGTTCCACCTATAGGATTGCAGATCCATTTAGCTCCTTGGGTATTTTCTCTAGATCTTCCATTGGAGGCACTGTGATCCATCCAATAGCTGACTGTGAGCATCCACTTCTGTGTTTTCTAGGACCGGGCATAGTATCACAAGAGACAGCTATATCAGGATCCTTTCAGCAAAATCTTGCTAGTGTATGCAATGGTGTCAGCATTTGGAGGCTGATTATGGGATGGATCCCTGGATATGGCAGTCTCTAGATGGTCCATCCTTCCTGCTCAGCTCCAAACTTTCTCTCTGTAACTCAATCCATGGGTGTTTTGTTCTCAATTCTAAGAAGGGGCAAAGTGTTTACACTTTGGTCTTTGTTCTTCTTGAGTTTCATGTGTTTAGCAAATTGTATCTTGTATCTTGGGTATTCTATGTTTCTGGGCTAATATCCACTTATTAGTGAGCACATATTATGTGAGTTCTTTTGTGATTGGGAAATCTCATTCAGGATGATGCCCTCCAGGTCCATCCATTTGCCTAGGAATTTCATAAATTCATTCTTTTAAATAGCTGAGTAGTACTCCATTGTGTAAATTTAACACATTTTCTGTATCCATTCCTCTGTTGAGGGGCATCTGGGTTCTTTCCAGCTTCTGGCTATTATGAATCAGGCTGCTGTGAGCATAGTGGAGCATGTGTCCTTCTTACAAGTTGGAATATCTTTTGGATATATGCCCAGGAGAGGTATTGCTGGATCCTTTCGGTAGTACTATGTCCAATTTTCTGTTGAACCACCAGACTGATTTCCAGAGTGGTTGTACAAGCTTGCAATCCCACCAACAATGAAGGAGTGTTCCTCTTTCTACACATCCTCGCCAACATCTGCTGTCACCTGAATTTTTGATCTTAGCCATTCTGACTGGTGTGAGTTGGAATCTCATGGTTGTTTTGATTTGCATTTCCCTGATGATTAAGGATGTTGAACATTTTTTCAGGTGCTTCTCAGTCATTCGGTATTCCTCAGGTGAGAATTCTTTGTTTAGCACTGAGCCCCATTTTTAATGGGGTTATTTGATTTTTTTGGAGTCTACCTTCTTGAGTTCTTTATATATATTGGATATTAGTCCCCTATCTGATTTAGGATAGGTAAAGATCCTTTCCCAAACTGTTGGTAGCCTTTTTGTCTTATTGATGGTGTCTTTTGCCTTGCAGAAGCTTTGCAATTTTATGAGGTCCCATTTGTAGATTCTCAATCTTACAGCACAAGCCATTGATGTTCTATTCAGGAATTTTTCTCCTGTAGCCATTTCTTCAAGGTTTTTCCTTACTTTCTCCTCTATAAGTTTCAGTGTCTCTGGTTTTATGTGCAGTTCCTTGATCCACTTAGATTTGACCTTAGTACAAGGAGATAGGAATGGATCAATTTGCATTCTTCTACATAATAAATGCCAGTTGTGCCAGCATCATTTGTTGAAAATGCTGTCTTTTTTCCACTGCATGGTTTTTGCTCCCTTGTCAAAAATCAAGTGACCACAGGTGTATGGGTTCATTTCTGGGTCTTCAATTCTATTCCATTGGTCTACTTGTCTATTGCTATATCCGTACCATGCAGTTTTTATCACAATTGCTCTGTGAAACAGCTTTAGGTAAGGCATGGTGATTCCACCAGACTTTCTTTTATCCTTGAGAATTGTTTTTGTGATTCTAGGTATTTTGTTATTCCAGATGAATCTTCCGATTGCCCTTTCTAATTCGTTGAAGAATTGAGTTGGAATTTTGATGGGGATTGCATCGAATCTGTAGATTGCTTTTGGCAAGATAGCCATTTTTTCTGTATTGATCCTTCCAATCCATGATCATGGGAGATCTTTCCATCTTCTGAGATCTTCTATAATTTCTTTCTTCAGAGACTTGAACTTTTTTTTTTGTTGTTGTTGTTTTGTTTTGTTTTGTTTTGAGGTTATTTTTTTGATTAGGTATTTTCCTCATTTACATCTCCAATACTATCCAAAAAGTCCCCAATACACTCCCCCACCCTCCCCTACCCACCCACTCCCAGTTTTTGGCCCTGGCCTTCCCCTGTACAGGGCCATATAAAGTTTGCAAGTCCAATGGGCCTCTCTTTCCAGTGATGGCAGAATAGGCCATCTTTTGATACATATGCAGCTAGAGTTAAGAGCTCTGGGGTACTGGTTAGTTCATAATGTTTTTCCACCTATAGGGTTGCAGATCCCTTTAGCTCCTTGGGTACTATCTCTAGCTCCTCCATTCGGGGCCCTTTGATCCATCCAATAGCTGACTGTGAGCATCCACTTCTCTGTTTGGTATGCCCCAGCATTGTCTCACAAGAGACAGCTATATATGGTTCCTTTCAGCAAAATCTTGCTAGTGTATGCAATGGTGTCAGCGTTTGGAAGCTGATTATGGGATGGATCCCTGGATATGGCAGTCTTTAGCTGGTCCATCCTTTCTTCACAACTCCAAACTTCATCTCTGTAAATCTTTCCATGGGTGTTTTGTTCTCAATTCTAAGAAGGGGCACAGTGTCCACACTTTGGACTTCGTTCTTCTTGAGTTTCATGCGTTTAACAATTTGTATCTTATATCTTGGGTATCCTAAGTTTTTGGGCTAATATCCACTTATCAGTGAGTACATATTGTATGAGTTCCTTTGTGATTGGGTTACCTCACTCAGGATGATGCCCTCCAGGTCCATCCATTTGCCTAGTAATTTCATGAATTCATTCCTTTTAATAGCTAATTAGTACTCCATTGTATAAATGTACCACATTTTCTGTATCCATTCCTCTGTTGAGGGGCATCTGGGTTCTTTCCAGCTTCTGACTATTATAAATAAGGCTGCTATGAACATAGTGGAGCATGTGTCCTTCTTACCAGTTGGAACATCCAAAGTTCTCATCATACAGATCTTTCCCTTCCTTAGTTAGAGTCACACCAAGGTATTTTATATAATTTGTGACTATTGAGAAGGGTCTTGTTTCCCTAATTTCTTTCTCAGCCTGTTTATCCTTTGTGTAGAGAAAGGCCATTGTCTTGTTTGAGTTAATTTTATATCCAGCTACTTCACTGAAGCTGTTTATCAGGCTTAGGTGTTCTCTGGTAGTATTTTTAGGGTCACTTATATATACTATATATACTATCATATCATCTGCAAAAAGTGATATTTTGACTACTTCCTTTCCACTTTGTATCCCCTTGATCTCCTTTTGTTGTCAAATTGCTCTTGGTAGGACTTCAAGTACAATGTTGAATAGGTAGGGAGAAAGTGGGCAGCCTTTTCTAGTGCCTGATTTTAGTGGTATTGCTTCCAGCTTCTCACCATGTACTTTGATGTTGGCTATTGCTTTGCTTTAGATTGCTTTTATCATGTTTAGGTATGGGCCTTGAATTTCTGATCTTTCCAAGACTTTTATCATGAATGGGTGTTGGGTTTTGTCAAATGCTTTCTCCACATCTAATGAGATGATCTTGTGGATTTTGTCTTTGAGTTTTTTTATATAGTGGATTACCTTGATGGATTTCCTTATATTGAACCATCCCTACATCCCTGGGATGAAACCTACTTGGTCAGGATGGATGATTGTTTTGATGTGTACTTGTATTCCATTAGCCAGAACTATATTGAGGATTTTTGCATTGATATTCATAAGGGAAATTGGTCTGAAGTTCTCTATCTTTGTTGGGTCATTTTGTGTTTTAGGTATCAGAGTAATTTTGGCTTCATAGAATTAGTTGGGTAGAGTACCTTCTGTTTCTATATTGTGGATTAGTTTGTGAAGAACTGGGACTAGATCTTCTTTGAAGGTCTGATAGAACTCTGCACTAAACCCATCTGATCCTGGGCTTGTTTTGGTTGGGAGACTATTAATGACTGCTTCTATTTCTTTAGGGGATGTAGGACTGCTTCGATCATTAACCCGATATTGATTCAACTTTGGTACCTGGTATCTGTCTAGAAAATTGTCCATTTCATCCAGGTTCTCCAGTTTTATTGAGTATAGCCTTTTGTAGAAGGATCTGATGGTGTTTTGGATTTCTTCAGGATCTGTTGTTTTGTCTCCCTTTTCGTTTCTGATTTTGTTAATTAGGATGTTTTCCCTGTGCCCTATAGTGAGTGTAGCTAAGAGTTTATGTATCCTGTTGATTTTCTCAAAGAACCAGCTCCTCGACTGGTTGTTTCTTTGAATAGTTCTTCTTTTTTCCACTTGGTTCATTTCACCCATGAGTTTGAATATTTCCTGCTGTCTACTCCTCTTGGGTGAATTTGCTTCTTTTTGTTCTAGAGCTTTTATTTGTGTTGTCAAGCTGCTAATGTGTGCTCCCTCTAGTTTCTTTTTGGAGGCACTCAGAGCTATGAGTTTTCCTCCTAGAAATGCTTTCATTGTTTCCCATAAGTTTGGGTATATTGTGGCTTCATTTTCATTAAACTCCAAAAAGTCCTTAATTTCTTTCTTTATTCCTTCCTTGACCAAGGTATCATTGAGAAGAGTGTTGTTAAGTTTGCACGTTAATGTTGGCTTTCTATTATTTATGTTGTTATTGAAGATCAGCCTTAGTCCATGGTGATCTGATAGGATGCATGGGACAATTTCAATATTTTTGTAAATGTTGAGGCTTGTTTTGTGACCAATTATGTGGTCAATTTTGGAGAAGGTACCACATGAGTTTCTGAGAAGAAGGTATATTTTTTTTGTTTTAGGATAAAATGTTCTGTAGATATCTGTTAGATCCATTTGTTTCATAACTTCTGTTAGTTTCACTGTGTCCCTGTTTAGTTTCTGCTTCCATGATCTGTCCATTGGTGAAAGTGGTGTGTTGAAGTCTCCCACTATTATTGTGTGAGGTTCAATGTGTGCTTTGAGCTTTACTAAAGTTTCTTTAATGAATGTGGTTGCCCTTGTATTTGGAGCATAGTTATTCAGAATTGAGAGTTCCTCTTGGAAGATTTTATCTTTGATGCGTATGAAGTGACCCTCCTTTTTTGATGACTTTGGGTTGGAAGTAGATTTTATTAGATATTAGAATAGCTACTCCAGGTTGTTTCTTCGGTCCATTTGCTTGGAAAATTGTTTTCCAGCCTTTCATTCTGAGGTATTTTCTATCTTTGTCCCTGAGATGAGTTTCCTGTAAGGAGCAAAATGTTGGGTCCTGTTTGTGTAGCCAGTCTGTTACTCTGTGTCTTTTTATTGGGGAGTTGAGTTCATTGATATGAAGAGATATTAAGGAAAAGTAATTGTTGCTTCCTATTATTTTTGTTTTTAAAGTTGGCATTCTGTTCTTGTGGCTGTCTTCTTTTAGGTTTGTTGAAGGATTACCTTCTTGCTTTTTCTAGGACGTGGTTTCTGTCCTTGTATTTTTTTTTTCTGTTATAATCCTTTGAAGGGCTGGATTCATGGAAAGATAATGTGTGAATTTGGTTCTGTTGTGGAATACTTTCGTTTCTCCATCTAAGGTAATTGCAAGTTTGGCTGGGTATAGTAGCCTGGGCTGGCATTTGTGTTCTCTTAGTGTCTCTATAACATCTATCCAGGTTCTTCTGGCTTTCATAGTCTCTGGTGAAAAATCTGGTGTAATTCTGATAGGCTTGCCTTTATATGTTACTTGACCTTTTTCCCTTACTGCTTTTAATATTCTATATTTAGTGCATTTGTTTTTCTGATTATTATGTGTCGGGAGGAATTTCTTTTCTGGTCCAGTCTATTTGGAGTTCTGTAGGCTTCTTGTATATTCATGGGCATCTCTTTCTTTAGGTTTGGGAAGTTTTCTTCTGTAATTTTGTTGAAGATATTTGCTGGCCCTTTGAGTTGAAAGTCTTCATTCTCATGTACTCCTATTATCCATAGGTTTGGTATTCTCATTTTGTCCTGGATTTCCTGGATGTTTTGAGTTAGGATCTTTTTGTATTTCCCATTTTCTTTTATTGTTGTGTAGATGTTCTTTATGGAGTCTTCTGCACCTGAGATTCCCTCTTACATCCCTTGTATTCTGTTGCTAATGCTCACATCTATGGTTCCAGATTTCTTTCCAAGTTTTCTATCTCCAGCATTGCCTCACTTTGGGTTTTCTTTATTTTGTCTACTTCCCTTTTTAGGTCTAGTATGGTTTTATTCAATTCCATCACCTGTTTGGTCATGTTTTCCTGCAATTCTTTAAGGGATTTTTGTGCTTCCTCTTTAAGGTCTTCTACCTGTTTAGCAGTGTTCTCCTGTATTTCTTTAAGTGAGTTATTAAAGTCCTTCTTGATTTCTTCTTCAATCATCATGAGATATGCTTTTAAATCCAGGTCTAGCTTTTCGCGTGTGTTGTGGTGCCCTGGACTGGGCCAGGTGTGAGTGCTGGGTTCTGATGTTGGTGAGTGATCTTGGTTTCTGTTAGTAAGATTCTTATGTTTACGTTTCGCCATCTGGTAATCTCTGGAGTTAGTTGTTATAGTTGTCTCTGGTTAGAGATTGATCCTCTCCTGATTCTGTTAGCCTCTATCAGCAGAACTGGGAGACTAGCTCTCTCCTCTGAGTTTTAGTCATCAGAGCACTCTCTGCAGGCAAGCTTTCCTCTTACAGGGAAGGTGCACAGATAACTGGCGTTTGGACCTCCCTCCTGGCCGAAGATGAAGGCCCAAAACAGGACCTGTCCCAGAAGCTGTATTGCTTAGGCCTGTCATGGAAGCTGTTACTTTTTGTAGTCCTCACTCTCACCTGCACAGACTAGTCTCGGAGGGATCCAGGAACCAAGATTTCTCCCCCAGGTGCTCCTGCAAAACCCTCCTGGGCAGGCCGGACACCTATCCTCTGGTAGGGAAGGTGCCCGGATCTCTGGAGCCTGAAAAGGGGGCTGCCTCAAAAGCTCTGTGGCTCCCGCCTGTCCCAGAAGCTGTTAGCTTCTGTAGTCCACACTCTCACCTGTGCAGACTTCTCTTTGTGGAGTCCTGGAACCTTGATGTTTCCCGCTGATGTTCAGGCAAAGCCCTCCTTGGCTGGGCACATCTTCTGACTCTTATTTACAGTAGGAAAAATAGTATTTAGTTGAAGAGTTAGCCTACTATTATAATCTCAGTCTGCTCTTGAAGAGAAACTAAGTTCAATTCTCAACCCATTTATCACATCAGAACCATTTTTCCATAGAATCCTTTGCCCTCTTCTGGCTTCTAAAAGCACTAGTAATCACACGCCCCCCCCAAATAACTCTTAATTTTAATCATATCTTTCTACTTTCTGGCCCTCCATCCCTTCTCCCAATAAACCAGACCATTCCCTTTCCTGTGTCAACCTGCATCCAGTCTGTCTACACAATCTATTCTGTTTCCCTTTCCTAAGGAGATCCTGATCTCCCCATAACTCAGAGCCCTGCCATTTACCTAATCCCTCTGAATCTATAGATTGTAGCATGATTTTTTAACAGATAGTATTCAGTTATAACATATACCTTATTCGTATTTTGAGTGTGAGTTAGCTCACTTAGATGATTTTTTTTTCTATTTCCATCCTTTTGCCTTCAAATTTCAAGACATAATTTTTGTAACAGCTGAGTAATTCTCTATTGTTCTAATGGACCACATATTCTTTTTCCATTCTTCTGTTGAGGGACACCTATGAGGATTCAAGTTTTCGGCTGTTATGAGTAAAGACTCAAGTAGTTGAGTAAGTAGTAGGATGGAATATTTTCAGGTATATGCCCAGGGGTGGTGTTGCTGAGTATTGAGGTACTTCAATTAACAATTTTCTGAGAAACTGCAATATTGATTTCCATAGTGGCTGCATATGCTTGTACTCCCACCAGCAGTGATAGAGTGTTTGCCTTGCTCCATATCCTCATCAGCATGAACAATTGCTCCAGGTTTTTATCTTTGACATTCTGAGAGGTGTAGGGTGGAATCTCCATACCATTTTGATATGCCTTTCCCTGAAGGCTAAGGATTTTGAACATTTGAGAGCATCTCAACCATTAGATATTCCTCTGTTGAGAATTTTCTGTTTATATCTGTACTTCATTATTTTAAATTGGATTGTTTGCTTTCCAGTTTCATAAGTTCTTCATATAATTTGGGCATTAGTCCTCAATTGGATATAGTTAGTAAACATCTTTTATTATTAAGTAAGCTGACATGTTGCCCAAATGATAGAGTCTGTTGCTCTAGAGAAGCTTTTTGTCAATTTCATGAGGTCACATTTAGTAATTGTTGATCTTAGTGCCCGTGTTATTAGTGTTCTATTCAGAAATTTGTCTCCTGTGCTAATGCATTTAAGGCTATTCCCTACTTTCTCTTCTATCTGATTCAGTTTATTTGGTTTTATGTTGTCTTTGATTCACTTAGACTTGACTTTTGTGTAGGGTGATGAATATGGACCTATTTGTATCCTTATACATTAAGATATGGAGTTTGAACTTCATCATTTGTTTATGATACCTTCTTTTTTTCCAGTGTATATTGATGGCTTTTTTTTTTTCTTCTGGAAGTCAATCAGGTTTCCACAGGTATGTGGGTTATGTCTATGTCTTCAATTGGATTCCATGGATCAAAATGTCTTTTTTATGCTAATTAAATATGATTTTTATTATTTTAGATCTCTAGTAAAATTTGAAATCAGGGATCATGATACCTTTAGCAGTATTTGTATTGTACAAGATTGTTTAACTATCCTGGTTATGTTGTTTTTGCATGGGAAGTTAAGAATTGTCTTTTCAAGGTATGAAAAGACTTCTGCTAGAATTTTGTTTGGGATTACATTGAATTTGTAGATTACTTTTGGCAGGAAGGCCCTTTTTATTATGTTAATCTTACAGATTCATGAGCATAGGAGATCATTCCATCTTTTAATATCATTGTCAATTCCTCTTTTAGTGACTTTTTTTTTTTTTATCATACATGTCTGTCATTTGCTTGGTTAAAGTTACCCCAAGATATTTTATACAATTTGAGGCTATTGAGAAGGGTGCTATTTCCCTGATTTCATTCTCAGTCTTCAAAACTTAGCATTCTTTCTGCCATTTTTTTTATTCTATTTGTAAAGTTTGCCTCTGTAGTCCTCCTCAAATTCTTAATTGTCTTATTTCCAGAATTTCCTCAGTTTGTGGTTTCTTTATTGCTTTTATGTTTTTGTGTGTTTCCTTAAACTGATTTTGTTTTGTTTTGTTTTGGTTTTGGTTTTTTGTTTTGGTTTCTTTAAGAGATTTCATAATTTCTTCCTATTATTTGTATGTGTAGTCCTGGAGTGATTTATTCATTTTCCCCAAATGTTTGTGTTTTCCTGGAATTTTTTAAGGGACTTATTCATTTTCTCTTATGAACTTCTATCATCTTCATATAGCTTTCTTTAAAGCTTTTTCTTCAGTTTCAGCTATATTGAGATATACAAAACCTGCTGTGGTAAGATAGCTGGGCTCTGGTGAAAACACTACCCTAGCTATTATTGATGGTGTTTTTATGGTGGCAACTAGGTATCTGAGTTTCTGATGATTACAGGTTTAGATACTGACTTCTGGGTGTATCTTTCTATGGTAAGTGTTTCCCCCCCCCCCTTGGCTTCTGCTTTGACCCTGGATTTTCAGAATACGTTGTCTATGTGTTGCCTGTTTTCTTGGCTAGTGTCTTCATAAGTATTACTTACTGGTGTTAGAGGCTGGGAGAAGGGAAGGGAGGGATAGGGAGTATATGTGAGATCATTAGGAAATGTTGACTAGGGATGCAGGAGGCTGAAGCTAGTGTTCTGTTGCAGTGCTAGGACCAACCACTAGTATTGGGTCTCAGAGAATAGAACTTGTAGAAAGTACTTGGCCAGCCTCCCTGGTTTTCTGAAAGGCATAACTTGTGATTAAGCAGGACCCAGGGACGTCTGCCTGTGTTGTGGTCTGGGAAACAGTGACAATGGGATATAAAGGACCAGGACAGTGGGAAGATATATCAAACTTGAACAATAGTTCTTACAATATTTATGCCATCTCTTTTGTGGTATACACTGAGTTTTGGTATAAGAATTCAGTTATATATGTGTCAGTTGACACTGAGTATGCCAGAGTCAGTTATTGCATTTTGACCAGTTGTGATTATTTAGAATTATCTCTTATCTGTGTAAAAAGATGCTTCTTTGGGAGGGAAGAGAGGTTCACTTGATTGTTGTTATAAGGATAATATTTAGAACACACAGAAATGATGGAACTTTAGTGATATGGCAGTAGATGACTCTTTAGGGACAGTGGCTTCCCCAGATACAGGAAGTAGCTTTAGTTTTTAGTACTAGGCATCAATTTCCTCCTATTGAGTGGATCTTAAATAGAATTAGGCAGTTATTGTTTATCCCTCTATGTGATAGCTAATCTTGTTAACTTGATGATATTTGGAATCAACTGAACTTCAAGATTCTAAGCACACCTATGAGAGATTTTCCTAACCAAATTATTTGAAACAGGAAAATCCACCCTAAATCTAGACAACACTGTCTGATGGTTGTCCACATAAAAGGATGTGGAAGAAGGAAATTTTACTTTTTGCCTGCTACCCTTTATTTTATTGGCAAGTTTGTCCCATTGCTACAGCAGAATTGAATCCAGCTTCTTTAGGATTCCAATACAAACTGAAAACCAACAGATCTTTAGGAATCCTAAAGGACTCTAGTAACAGTTTGGGACTGCTGAGACATCCTGTTGGGAGTAAAGTTTTTTGTCATTTTCATTATCAAACAGCTATTGTTGCACTAAGCATATATATTTCTATCAGTCTTATTCTTTGACAGAATTTTGACTAATATATCAGGATATAAGTGCCACTATTTTATTTTTTAGGATATATTTACTTATTAGGATATCTAATAATTCTTGTGGTAGAATAGACATTACAGCTGATTAGAACAATTCATTGTTTTCCACTTTGCACTTTGCATATCTTCTTCTGTTATTTCTGATACTGTATCTAGTCCTTAGGGGAGAATCTTCCAGGTTAATTCCTGCTTGATTACAATTTCTATTTCTGAAGTGTATGATGTCTTTAGTAACAGGATTTTACCTTCAACTTCTGGGAGACAAATACAGGAAATGGAAATGTGTTGGTCATATTATATTGTCAATATGCACAAATCTACTAACCCTTATGAAGAGAAAACCTCAATTGAATACTACCCTAGATCAGATGATGGCCATGAGACAATATCTGTGAATGGGTTTTTAGCTTATGATTGGTATGACAGGGCCCAGCTCACTGAGGGCAGCAGCATCCCTAGGCCCTGTCATACCAATCATAAGCTAAGAACCCATTCACAGCAGAGCCATGCTTCAAAACTGCTTACTTGTTGTCTCTCTAGGTGACTTATTTTCTTATATTTTTCTTAAACAGCCCAGGCTGTCACCTAGAGAAACAACTAGTAAGCAGTGTTGAAGCATGGTTCTGCTTCAGTTCCTGCCTGAGTTCAGGCCCAAATTTTCTTCAATGTCTGCCTGTGACTTAAAAGTATAAACCAAATAAACCTTTCTCCCCAAATTGCTATTGATCATGATGCTTATCACAGAAAAGCAAATTATAATACATGTTTATATGCACCTCTTTTGGATGTTTCTTTTTTAAATGTCAGTGTCATATTGTCAATATTTATTATACTCTCTAGAACTTTTATAAGAATTTTAATTAATTAAAAGATCAATTTGGAGTAGTTTAACACTTTCTGTGCCAATTGTTCCAATTCATACACATGATTTATATCTTTATTCTCTGGTCTTACTTTGACTTATTCTGTTGGAGTTTTGGAAATGCTCCAAATATTACCATGTACATGATTTTTTAAAAATTCATTTATGGTATTTGAAATAATTTTACACATTAACTTTTTACTTTAATGCATTTATTACTAATATTTAGAGACACAATTATATTTTTCATGATTTTTACATCCTGTGACTTTAATCATCTCATTTACTCTGTCAATTATTTGAGATTTTTTTTTTTAGATTTTTCTCCATAGAGAGATACATAGTCTGCAAAAAGAACTTAATGTATTCCTTACCAAATATTATATAGAAATGTCCTCCAAACTGAACCGTTCCCTTCTGAAGGGAGAAGGAGGGCTCATGAGCATCATGACATAAATAATTCTCAAATTGCCAGAAGGTACAAACACTAAGAATGTTCTCAAGGATTACCCAATACATTTGAAGTAGTAATCAACTAATGGAGAGAAGGAAACTCAACTGCCATCTTGTAAGTCATCTCTGTAAATTCAGTGGTTAGTAAAATTGATATTCCTTAGGAACATTACTTTGGTCTCACTTTCTTTCCCTATATGAAGTAACTAGATGCCTGTTCATGTCTTCCCAAGAAAACTCTCACACAACACAATTAGTTTTCAGAGACTGACGAACAAAAGATGAATTAGGAACCAGAGGTTATATGCCTCCTTCAATGAGTGCTGAGTCATACAAATGAGGCTGAGTCATCTGAGAGAGGATCATTTGTGTTAGAATACCAATACGATCAACATTTTTCATGTGTATTGTGGTAGTGTAACATTTTGCTACTGGTAGTAACATATGTATATAAGGCTGAGACATCAGGATGTAGAGTGTCTATTGGGGAAAACCCAGAATAACAGTTTTTATGTAGTATAGAGCATCTTACTTGTTTGATTAATAAGGTCCACCGCATGGGACCAGATATTTCACATATCCTGATAGATGACTGGTTAGTAGTTTGTATGAATAGAGCATGATGTGTTACAGTACATATATATGTGACTAGAAAAAGGTAAAGGAATAAAGTAGCAAGTGGGCTAGTAAGAACATTATGGATTGTCATAATTCCTTAGACTTTGCTTTTGACAATTTATACTTGACAGTAGAACTCTATTCATAGGCCTTTTCTTCATGTATGTCTGAGTGGGAAAAGAAAAATCAGGCAGTCATCTCTGTGGAGACAATAGTTATGGTAGGAAATGCATTATAGAAACAGTAAAAATCATTGTCCATGGTAATTGCCCAACACCCATCAAGTCACCCTGAAAACCAAGAAATAAATATAATAGAGGTATTTGGCTTTAGATATTCTAAGAATCTGTTCAGCTGCTTTATACAAAGTCCAGTCAGAGGGAGCCAACATATATTTTAAAAATGTCTAAAGCTGCTATAACTACTGTGAAATGTTCTGGTATTTTGTGTGTTATCCAAATATGTGAAGCCTATCCCCAAGTATAGCCTCAATAAATGAATGCTCTCATGTGATATGCACATAAATGAGTCAATCCTGTATGGAATTAGGGATTGAAGTTCATATGACTTATGTCTGTTAGTGACAAATTTAAATATGCCCTCATCTGTGTTAATACTGCCATTGGAATCTTAATGACATTTCCAAGTAAATAAGAAATAGGTGGTGTTCAGCCCAGTTTCTTAATCAGTGTTTGTAAAGTGATTGTCTTTGCTACTATCAACTTTGCACAGCCACTCATTATAACTCAGAGTTGATTGAGACTTCTCAGTGATGCTCATAAGAATAAATGATTGCTGCTCTGCCATAGTAGACAAAAGCTTTCCCATATCTGAACATCTGTATCAGTAACACTAATGCTTAGAAAACATTGAGGAAGAAAAGACAGAAATAATGCCAGAGCTGGAAGAACTGCAGTGAAGCACTTTTCTCCTGTAAAGAGGTAACTTCAGGCATCTGTACACCACAGATGAGAATCTGAAACATGTCAAACTCCTTGCAAGTCATGCTACAAAGGTGATTTTTAAAATTCCTCATTTGTGTCAGGGTTTCTATTGTTGTGAAGAGAAATCATGACCAAAACAACTCTTATAATGGAAAACATTTCATTGGGACTGGCTTACAGTTTTAGGTTTAGTCCTTTATTGTCATGGTGATAAGCATGGAGACATGAAGGCAGACATGATACTGGAGAAGGAGCTGAGAGTTATACATCTTGTGTTGCAGGCAGCAGAAGGAAACCAAGAGCCACTAGGCAAGCTTGAGCTTTGGAGACCTCAAAGCCTTCCCCCAGTAACTCATTTTATCCAATAAAACCACACCTACTCCAGCAAGAATATATATCCTGATAGTGCTGCTTCCTTTGCCCAAGCACTCAAATACATGATTCTATGAGGGGCATGCCTATTCAAACTCCCACACTATCCATGTTAGAATGGGATTTTTGGTGACACAGCTGGTTTTTGAGCAGCCTATCGCTCTGTAACTTCCTGTAAGCTACCTCAGTTCTTTGGTTCATTATTCTGGACTTTAGTAGAATCATTACTTTGGTATGTCGTTTTACTCAGTTACTTGGTATTTTGTATGTTTGTGTGATTGATTCTGGTTTTTGTTTTCTGTTTGTTTGTTTGTGTTTTTTGCTGTTTTTTTTTTCTGTTTTGGAGTACCCAAAATATACAGTATCATTGAGAGAAGTGTAGATTCAGAGCATCTTTGGCATCTTCCTTTCCACAGTGAAATAACATTCAGTCTTTCATAATAAAAATGGGATGTTAGCTACATTTTTAAAGACAACCCTTATGCAATTAGAATAGTTCCACTGTATTCCTAATATGTTGATTATTTTTTCTTAGGATACGGAGAGCTTTTTTTTTTTTTTTTTTTCCCTTTACTTACAAGTTTGTAAGGGAAGCATATTTGCTCCAGGCAGATATTTGCCTCCCAAACTTTTCACTAGAAAACTTTAGAAAAAACATATAATAATTAGAACAAAATGGCCTTACGAATACAAGGTAGGAGGAAAGAATAAGTTACAAACAACATGATATTACCGAAGGCCTGGAAAACTTAAAAAGGTGTAAGTAAATTTATTCAGAATTATTTTCATGGCTGAAAATAAAATTTAAACCTTAATTGTATAAATTTTCAAAATGTTGTTTTGAATTTACAGTGTGATCTTACTCTTTTATATGAGTGTATTTAGACATTTACTAATGGTGAGCCACATGTCTTAAAATTTATCTAAAAGAAGATAAGTACCTTCATGAAGTAACACCAACCCTGTCTCATCATTCTTAAATATTTCATTTGCTTTTGAACATAATTTGTTGCTATGCTAAACAATATAAATTTAGATTTATATATCTGAGATTTTTCCTTATAACTTTAAATTGGCTTATATGAAAATACAAAATGAAAAAATAAGATGTGTTTTGATAAATTTAGATGATTAATTATTTCAATATTTTCCGATTTTTATATTTTCCTAAGATAACATCTATCTTCTCGAAAACATAAGCACATACTATATACTATTATTTTATTTTCTTATTAGTATATTCACGTCACTGTATCTGAAGACGTGTGTCTTCTCTTTCATAATGGTTAATTATTTTTTCTTTTTAAAAACATTTTTCCCTTTTTTATTAGATATTTTCTTCATTTATATTTCAAATGCTATCCCCAAAGTCCCCTAAACCCTCCCTGACCCTGCTCCCCAACCCACCCACTCCCGCTTCCTGGCCCTGGCATTCCCCTGTACTTGGGGCATATGATCTCCGCAAGACCAAGGACTTCTCCTCCCATTGATGGCTGACTAGGCCATCCTCTGCTACATATGCAACTAGAGACACATCTCTGGGGGGTAGTGGTTAGTTCATATTGTTGTTCCTCCTATAGGGTTGCAGACCCCTTTAGCTTTTTGGGTACTTTCTTTAGCTCCTTCATTAGGGGCCATGTGTTCCATCCAATAGATGAATGTGAGCACCCACGTCGGTATTTGCCAGGCACTGGCATAACCTCATAAGAGAGAGCTATATCAGTGTCCTGTTAGCAAAATCTTTCTGGAATATGCAATAATATCTGGGTTTGGTGATTGTATATATGATGGATTCCCGGGTGAGGCAGTCTCTGGATGGTTGTTGCTTCCATCTCAATGCTGAAATTTGTCTCTGTAAATCTTTCCATGGGTATTTTGTTCCCCATTTTAAGAAGGAGCAAAGTATACACACTTAGGACTTCTATCTTCTTGAGTTCATTTGTTTTGCAAATTGTATCTTGGGTATTCTAAGTTTCTGGCTAATATCTGCTTATCAGTGAGTGCATATCATGTGAGTTCTTTTGTGTCTGGTTTCCTTCACTCAGGATGATATCCTCCAGATGCTTCCATTTGCCTAAGAAATTAATGAATTCATTGTTTCTATTTGCTGAGCAGTACTCCATTGTGTAAATGTACCAATATTTTCTGTATCCATTCCTCTGTTGAGGGACATCTGGGTTCTTTCCAGCTTCTGGCTATTATAAATAAGGGTGCTATGAATATAGTGGAGCATGTGTCCTTATTACAAGTTAGAACACCTTCTGGGTATATGTCCAGGAGAGGAATTGCTAGATCTTCTGGAAAAACTATGTCCAATTTTCTGAGGAACCGCCAGACTGATTTCCAGAGTAGTTGTACCAACTTGCAATTCCACCAACAATTCTCTATATCCTATCTAGCATCTGCTGTCACCTGAATTTTTGATCTTAGCTATTCTGACTCAGAGGTAGAATCTCAGGGTTGTTTTGATTTGCATTTCTCTGATGATTAAGGATGTTGAACATTTTTTTCAGGTGCTTCTCAGCCATTCAATATTCCTCACTTGGGAATTCTTTGTTTAAGCACTGTACCCCATTTTTAATAGCGTTATTTGATTTTCTGGAGTCTATCATCTTGAGTGCTTTATATATATTGGATATTAGTTCCCTATCTGATTTAGGATTGGGAAAGGTCCTCAAGTCTAAGTGGATCAAGGGACTCCACATAAAACCAAGACACTAAAACTTACAGAGGAGAAAGTAGGGGAAAGCTTTGAAGATAAGAGCACAGGGGAAAAATTTCTCAACAGAACAGCAATGGCTTGTGCTGTAAGATTGAGAATAGCCAAATGGGACCTCATAAAATTGCAAAGCTTCTGTAAGGCAAAAGACACTGTCAATTAAAAAAATCTCTTAATCTTTTCCTTTTACTTAATTTTCTTGTGGGATACACTTGCTAGTACATATTACTGTCTTCAAAGTGTAAACTTCTTTCATTGTTCTTTATTTTGTATTCCTATTTTGAATCTCCATTTCTGTTTTGATATCTCCTGATTATATTTACATTGCTTTGGTTTTATTAGATATACTTTTCATTCCCTAGACTTTTATACTGTAAATGTACAGGTTTGATTTCAGTCTTACTATTTTCAAATTTAGGCATTTTATACTATAAAATTCTTCTTAGTGATATGTTTAAAATATATCAGATATTTTAATATTTTGTTTATTAATTTTTGTTTTTAACCCTTAACCATATACATGTATATCAATATACACATATGAATGCATATATCATTTCTATTTTTGCTTTAACTTCTTGATTATTTGAAATTGTGTTATTTAGATAGCTTATGGTTTAGAAATTTATTTGTTATCTTAAATTTGTAGATGTTTATTGTAGCAATATAAACATGCTCTTTCTTAGTCACTGTCCCACAGGTAATTGTCTAGTCAGTTGTTATTGAGTAAAATGTTCTATGCATATGAAATCCTACTGACTATCTCTTCTCAGCTTTTCTCTAGCATTGTTGAATTTATATATTAGTATCTTAGATTTCTTACTTGAAAATTTGCTATTAAAATTGGGTTGAAACCTCTCATCAGTATCAATAATGTTTCTTCAGTCAGGACACTCCAAGTATAGAGTTGTAACATCAAGTGAGTTGACAGATAGACTTGGTATCAGCTGAGATGAACATATTGACTGAAATCATGTAGTTTTTCCTTAGTCTATTTAGTATTGTTTCATTTTTGTATGTTTGTTTATAGTAGGTGTGCTTATTGTTTAAAATTATTTCCATGAAAGGTTTAGTAAGATTGATATCTTTACAGTCATGAATGTTGTGATTTTCCTTATTAATGGAAGGCTACACATGGGTCTAGTGGTATTGTCCTGTAATCCCAGAAAATTGAGATGATGAGATTAGTTCAAAGCCTGTTTTGGCTGCAAAGTTGATGTAAGGAAAGCTAACATTACTTAGTGACAACGTTTTTTTGTTTGTTTTTTTGTTTGTTTTCACAGTATAATATGTAAAAGACCTTGGGATGAATGCAACTCCATTAAGTGTAACTGATACCTTCCAAATCAATCTATCCATTGATGCTCTGATAGAGAGAGTTAAAGTGCTTTGCTATTTCTTTTACAATGCTCTTTATTAGGATAGTCATACCAAATAGGTTATTAGGAAAGAGGTCTATCTATATGCAAGCACATATAGAGGTAATTAACTAACTAAACAATAAAATAAATAAAAATGAGATAGATGCTTAAATTTTGTTATAAAGTTAAGTCAAATGTTTCAAATATCTAAGGAAATAAGAAAAAATATTAAAGAAAGAGTAGGATAAACTTTTCACTGTAATGGATTTGTTAATTATTTCTTGTCTGTGGATCAAAAGGAGTCACAGACAAATTAGAAAATAATATTTAAATTATATTATAATCCTTCTTGAAAAAATGGTTTATCACAGAATAATGTTAATAGGGTGAAAAGTTTATACACAGAATTTGAGCAAATTTTAAACTAATAAAAATAAAAAGGAAAATAACAAAAGTTCACCAATTTTCTGTGTCCATGGTAAGTAATTTTAGTAGTAATATAATTTCTATCTAATTATTTGGTAAAGGTTAATATCAATTTGGAATAGAAATTTCTCTAAAATACATAGAATGAAATGAAGAATAGTCTTCTGAGATTATTGCACATTGCTACAAGTTTTTCTTAATATCTAGATTGTTCAATATAAAAGGTAATGTATCATAGCTCATATGTACAATAAAATGCATAGTATATATGTTTAGGAGAATTATATTTGGTTTCATGTATATATTAAGGAGATTAGCATATATTCTTTACAGCTTAGTGGTATGAGTATAATTACAGTGATAATGTTGAAATTAATGTGTGATCCTAGGGAAGAATGAGAAAGAAAGGACTTGTCTTAACAGTTGTATGCTTGTGTGTCACGTTGACAAGGAATCAATTATGTTGGCTAAAATTATGTCAACTTGATGCAATCTAACTTTGTCTGAAAGGAAGGAACCACAATTGAGAAAATGCCTCTATAAGATCTGGCAGTAGGACATTTTCTTAGTTAGTGATTGATGGGGGAGAATCTAATCAATTATGGTTGATGCCATCCTTGGCCTTGTGGTCCTTTGCTCTATAAGCATGTTTACAAAGCTGTAAACAGTGTTGCTCTGTGGTTTCTGCATCAACACCTGCCTCCAAGTTCCTACCTGGATACCAAGTTCTACACTTGATGATTTTCATGATGAACTTTTGTGCAGGATTGAAATTGAAATAAACCTTTTCTTTCCAAAATTACTTTTGGACATGGATGTTTTTATGCCATCACCCAAATATTAAGCCTAGTGATTCATAGCACACTTTTCAACATCTGTCTAGTTCAGTTTTTGTTACTGTTTTAAATACAGTAACCAAAAATAATTTAGGGGAAATAAGAGTTTATTACACATACAGATTATAGTTTATCATCAAAAAGAAGGAACAAACTCAAGGTAGAAATTTGAAGCAAAAAACACAGAAAACTTCTTACAGGCTTATTTCCTCTGGTTTGCTCAGGTATTTTTCATATACAATTCAGCGCCACCTACCAAGAGTTGGTACACTCATAGTGGGTTAGCTTTCCACCATGAATTAACAATAAGAAAATGTCCCATATGCTTGGAATAGTAATTCATTCCTTTAGTTGTAGTACTAAGGAAGCAGATAAAGGAAGATCTCTGTGAGTTCCAAGACTGCCAGAGGTACATAGTGAGACCCTTTCTTTAAAGGAGAGAGAGAGAGAGAGAGAGAGAGAGAGAGAGAGAGAGAGAGAGAGAGAGAGAGAGAGAGAGAGAGAGAGAGAGAGAGAGAGAGAGAGAAGAAGAAGAAGAAGAAGAAGAAGAAGAAGAAGAAGAAGAAGAAGAAGAAGAAGAAGAAGAAGAAGAAGAAGAAGTGAAGAAAATGCTCCCAAAATATGTTCACAGGCCAATCTGATAGAAGTATTTCCTCAATTGATTGTCCCTCTTCCCAAGTATATCAATTTGACAATCAAGATCTGCCGTCATAGGCTCAATATTGATATGAACAGAAAAGAGCCTCAATGCAACATGTTATAGTCAAACTTTTATGTACTGTAAAATGCCCCAATCAGTTCTCTTTATTTGGTCAAGACTGGAATTTTCTTTCAGACATGGAATGCTTTTCCTTTGTATATTCTAATTCTGTCTTTCATCAAATACAGGATTGTGGGGAGATAAGAACACCATGTGTGAGTAGAGATTGGATGAAGTCTCAAGTGAGTGTGTATTATTGACATGGGCATGGTGTCTTAGATCCATAGGAATTTGACAAAATATTTCCTGAATGATTCAAGCTTGTAGTTGGCAAAACCTTACTCTGATCCATCAGAATACTGACAGTATGTGCAAGTATAAATATTTATGAACAATTGTTCTCTATTTGCAAAACTAGCTCACTTCATCTTCCCAGATATTTATAGCCTAAGACTACTGTCCAGCAGAAACCTCCTACAGAGACTACTAGGTAGTCCCTTGTCCTGTGGTATACATAATAAAAGCACTGAGGTTCTTGTTACTACATAGTTTGTGCAGCTCCATCAGAATGTGCATACCCCACCTGATTCCACATTTTTTTCTATGTGTCTGTATGTTTTTTTCTTCATTCTTTCTTTGCCCCATGAGGTCAAGGTGCAAAGTTATACAGGTAAACAGTATGCTAAAATTTTTATTAACTTTATTTTTCATGTATTTAATAAGCTAGCTCAGCAATTTAAAAAATATTACAATAATTATATTATCCCACACACAGATCCTATACATAAGAACATTAAAAATATATGTATTCATGTACCACCATGTCAGAATTTGATATCTTTGTATAATGTAATAAGCTATATATCCAGCTTTTCTACCATTTCTGTATGGTGAAAACTTTCTCTTTTTGTTTTACATATATATTTTTTTCCACTCTATATACCATACCGTGATACATAAACCAGAGAGTTTTTTCCTAAGAATAACCTCGATTTCAGGTTTTTTATTTGCTGTCAATATGATTACCAGTCTATCAGCTATGTTTCTTCTATCCCTTTAATCTTTTTTCCAGAGGCAATAATAGCAGATTAATAATTGACAGTGATTTCTAAGTTAAGGATGATGGTATTTTTTAATGAGAATATATCATGGCTATATTTTGAGAAGAAAACTTTTGTAGTCAAGTCTATTTCATGTTCTGTTTATTTCTTTTACATTGATAGGAATCTTCTTTAGGTTAGTGAAATTTTGATCTATTTCATTTTATTTTCTGAGAATTTTATCTTGCCTTCTGCTTGTTTCTCTATTCCTATTATTCATATATTTGGTCTTCACATACTTCACAGATTGCCTGGATATTTTGTAGTTGGATTTATTTATATATTTATCTATCTATTTATTTTAGATTTAACATTTTCTTTGACCAAGGTATCAATTTTTCTTATTTTCAATACTTTGGATTCTTTCTTTTATCTCTTGTATTCTGTTGGTGGTATTTTTGAGATTCCTGTTTGAGTTCCTAAATTTTTCATTTCCAGTTTTCCCTCAGTTTATGTATTCTTAATTGATTCTATTTCTACTTTCAGGTCTTAAACAGTTTTAGTCACTTAACTTTACTATGTGTTTTTGTTTTCACAGGTTTTGTTAATGGGTTTATATTCTTATCCTCTTTATGGACCTCTAGCATACTCATCATAGGTACTTTTAACTCTTTGTGTTTTGCTTCAGTTATGCTGTATATTGCAGAGCTTACTGTAATAGAGTTTCTAGGCTCCAGTGATGACATATTGTCCTCATTTTTATAGATTGTCTTTATACTGGTATCTAGGCATCTGACATAGTGATTATTATAGTTTTAAGTTGTGATATATGATTCTTTGGTTTCTGTTGCCCTTTCTGGTTGTTAGTAGAGTATGGTGTAAAAAAATGCTTCTGTGATCCTGTGAGACATAACACTGGGTAGAAACATAACATAATCCTAGGTAGAAAGCAATTCTAGGTATTAGAAGCTGACAGAAATGGAAATAGGTTAAGAGGCATGGTGCCAATATGGTCCACAAGAAAGATGAAAGTAGGGTGTGCCACCATGATCTATGTAGACACTTTGCAATGGGGGTAGACAGGAGGAGGGGGTACATAACATGTAGTTTGCTACAGATCTGTGGATGAGACTGGGAAATTGGAAATGGAGGTAAGGAGGGAAAGTTAAACTACCATATCTCATTCCCTGGCCCATGTGACCAGTAGGTTTCCAAAGAATGCCTTGCAGAATTTGGAGGCTGAGACAAAGGGATGTTGTGGTAAAGTGAGGTTGTAGGGAATATGTAGATAATACACTGAATATAGGGTAGAGAGGAATGGGAGAAAAAAGAAGGTGCTGCTGGGGATGGATTAGGGATTGAAATAGAGAACAGACATAAACACTGTCTACCTGATTCTGTCATAGCCCTTTAGTTTATAGAGAGGGAAAAAAAAAACTTAGGAAAGGAAAATGAGTAACATTATTGTGATGGTTTTTATATCCTTGGACCACGGAGTGGCACCATCTGAAGGTGTCGCCTTGTTGGAATAGGTTTGGCCTGGTTGGAATGGGTGTGTCACTGTGGGTGTGGGTATAAGGTCCTTATCCTAGTTGCCTGGAAGTCAGTTTTCCACTAGCAGCCTTTGAATAAAGATGTAGAACTCTCAGCTCTGCCTGCACCATGCCTGCCTGGATACTGCCATTCTCCTACCTTGAAGATAATGGACTGAACCTCTCAACCTGTAAGCCAGCCCCAATTAAATGTTGTTTTTTATAAGACTTGCTTTGGTCATGGTGTCTGTTCACAGCAGTAAAACCCTAACTAAGACAGAAGTTGGTACTGGGAGTGGGGTACTGCTGTGATAGGCCGGACCATGCTTTTATTTGAAAGAATGTGGATTTGGGGACTTTGGATTTGGAAAGCAGTGGAATGCTTTAAATGGGGCTTACTGGGTCATCCTAGTAGGAATATGGAATTCTTTGTTGCTGGGAGTGATTTGAACTGTGTTGACCTGACCCAAGAGATTTCAAAGGAGAAGAATTTGAGAATGTGGCATAAAAACTAGTTTGTGGTATTTTGGTGAAGAATGTGCCTACTTTTTGCCCTTGTCTGAAAAGTTTGCCTGAGGCTAAGGTGAAGAGACTTGGATTAATTGCATTGACAAAAGAAGTTTCAAAAAAGCCCAGCAGAGACTTTGTTCTCTGGTTACGTCTTATGAAGAGAAGTTTGAACAAGCATAGCAAGCTTAGAAAGGCAAAATATAAAATATATGGTTTGAGTATTAAAGGAGTACCAGGAAGTGAAATGTAACAAACTTGTGTGTTCTAGGAGATAAAATATTAAGGGAGTGGGACCTTGGGGCAAGATTCTACCCAGCTTAATTTAGATCCAGGCATGGTGGTACACACTTTAATCCCATGAGACAAGCATGCTGATCTCTGCATTCAAGGTCAATCTACAGAGCAAGAGCAGGAATAGCCATGCTTAGGCAGTGAAGGATTTAGAAAGCATAAAGCTAGTGATAATGTAATAGTACAAGGGGATCATATTCTAGTTCCTGTAAGCAGCAGAACTTGGCAGCTTCAGCCATGTGGCTCTGGCTCTAGATTTAAGAATGGAAGGAACTACTCGGAAAATTGATGCTGGTTAGCTGGAGCTAAGGAATTAGCGGTGATTAAGAAGAGACCAGCATCATTGAGGTGAAATCTTCTGGAAATTGTTTTCTGGGAGCACAAAGAAGCTGTGTTCCAGAGATACCCAAGGTTGTACCTCATGCTGCGGCTGGACTTGGTAATGTGTAAGCATCACTCAGGTGGTACTGTTTGTGAAGTAATGAAGGGATCATGGAGAGAAGCTGAGGCTCAGCACTGTGAAAGGCCAGGGAAGGCCATTGGAGAAGGTGAAGCCTCAGCTATAGTTGATGGCCCAGGACTGAAGGGGATTTGAGGCTTGGCACCCTGAAGAGAACCTATGAGAGGCTATTGGTGAAGCCTAGTTGGAGTGGAACACCCCAGTGTATTGGAGATGTCAGTACCATGGGATGATCACCAAGAACAGCAGCCTAAGTGGAGTGGATCAACCTGAGCATAGAGTGCTACAGAGGACAGAGATGGAGAAGTGATGCCAGCCCTGAGGAGGAGGAGTCCAAAAGATCAAGTGGAATCCCAGACACTGAAACAAGAAGCTGTAACATTGAAATTGCCTTGGAGACTCAAAGATGTTAAAGATGCCAGAGCCATGGGATACATGCTGAGGAAAGCTGCTCACAGGGAGTGGAACCAGCCCAGGAGAAAGCAGTTTGTTACAGTCAACAAAGATGAAAAATGAGTGGAGATCTGAAGACTGCTTTGACATCAGCCATAGAGATACAGAGTTTGGAGTTTGTCCAAATGGTTTCCTGCCTTGCTTTGGGGATTATGTTAATTAAGTTGAATGAATCTCAGAAGAGTCCTTGAACTTTGGACTTTTAACATTGTTGGGACTGCTATAGACTATGAGGACTTTGAAAGTTGGACTAAATGCATTTTGCATTATGCTATGTTTAAGTATGGCCCCCATAGACTCATGTTTTTGAACAAGTTTATGGGGACCAGGGAGTGGAATGTGATGGTTTGTATATCCTTGGACCAGGGAGTGGCACCATCTGAAGGTGTCGCCTTGTTGGAATAGGTGTGGCCTGGTTGGAATGGGTGTGTCACTGTGGGTGTGGGTATAAGATTCTCACCCTAGTTGCCTAGAAATCAGTTTTCCACTAGCAGCCTTTGAATGAAGATGTAGAACTCTCAGCTCTGCCTGCACCATGCCTGCCTGGATACTGCCATTCTCCCACCTTGAAGATAATGGATTGAACCTCTCAACCTGTAAGCCAGCCCCAATTAAATGTTGTTTTTTATAAGACTTCCCTTGGTCATGGTGTCTGTTCACAGCAGTAAAACCCTAACTAAGACAATTAGGATACGAATAATCAGATGTAGTATGCAAACAAAACAGAATGAAAGACTAGAATGCATGAAATATATGGTGGTTTATATAGAGAACTGGTACATGTGGCAGAAAAAAAAAAAAAAGAAACATTAGACCTGATACTGTACAACAGTTAATTCTAAAAATCTGAATGGAATTGACATATGTATCACTGCAGACATTTCTGAGCATCAGACTCATTATGGAGGCTGTCATTTTACAAAGAATTATCAGAATATATAAAAGAAAACTGAATCAAAGTTGAATATGAAAAATTCAAGTCTTGTATATATATATATATATATATATATATATATATATATGTATGTATGTATAAAACTCACAATAAATTTAAAAGTGGCTTTATAATATTTGGCATTTTAAAAAGAGTAAATAGACTATCATGTAAAGCAGTAACACTATAAGTGAAGTTGCTTGTGCACAAATTATAATGACATAGGGCTGTGAACAATGTAAACCCTCTTCGATTATTTTATAGTAATTGTCACGAGCTGTAAATTTTAATTACCTTTAAATTCAATAAATCTTCATTACTAAAGTTATTCACTTGATAGGCAGCTACTGATTCAGTTCATAAAATCCTGACATTTGTCATTAGCTAAATTGTGAATACATTTTTAACAGTCCTATGTTTCCCCTAGTCCTTTGAAAATGCTAAGAAAACACTGCAAAAATTTAAGGCACACAGAGGGAGGCTAAAATGAGTGGTCTAATCAATAATGATATGGTGTATTCAACTCTTTGCTCTGCAAAATTCTATTGATTTTAAATATGAAGCTATTGTACAAACAATTCTATTACAAAATTGATTATACATGCAAATATTACTTTAGAACAATAATTCATAAAGAGGAAGAATATATACATTAATGAATGAAGAGAAAATGAAATGTGTCACAAATAAACCCAGTATAAATCCCACAGAGAGGAAAGTTAAAAATTAGAAACATGAGCATGACATGCCTAAACATCTGGGAAAAAATGCATGCTTATTTTACAAAGCATGATAAAAGTGGAAGATCATTCACTCAAGTTGTAGATTAAATTCTCTCTGGGAGAAATGGGTGAAAAAGTATAATTTTATGCTCTCAATACAGCAGGTACATCAGATAATAGGATCCAGCAATGCATACACTTTCAATACAGAAGATAGAAGTTTTAAACAAAGAGGAAAGGAGAATAGTTAAGCGTATGACACTTGAGAATGAAAAGAAAAAATCAACCTGGACATGCTAGAGTAACAGATTGCTTCTACTTAACTAAAATAACTCATAAAAACTCTTCCTGTACTTATTGTATTCAGCTATCTCTTTGTCTCAGACATAGCCATTTTAGAGGTTTGACAGCCTATTTACCTACTGCCTTACATACTCTTTAATTTATGAGCAAACATACTTCACTAAGCACGCTAACTTTGAAATACTTTTTTAAATAACTTTCAGAGAAAAATCCATAGAAAACAAAGCTATTTTAAGTAGGATAATTTCTCTAGTGAAAGAAATATTTTGCATGAAGAGGAAAAGCATATAAATATTTCAATGTCTAATAAATATGTCTATTTGTTGTATTTGGCATGCATTGTTTTTATTTCTCAGCTTTACCTAAAAGAAGTAGTAAACACATATAAGTGTGTAACCCTTTCTTCTGCTTCGTGCCTTCTTCCACTTTGAGGAAGGCCTATAATACAGTATTGACATTGCAAAATTCTACAACCTAGCATTTTTTTCCTTGAAGATTAAAAGGCATTTGAAGGATCAAAACATGAAAAATGTAGAAAGTCCAGAGAGATATTTCTCCTTGTACCATTCAGTCTCTTAAAAGCATTTGCCTAACTCTAATAAATAATATTGCCCACGTTTCATTAATCTAAACTCAGTCATATTTCCACTTATATTCATAAGATGCTGATTTTACTGTATTTTATTTTTGATTTTTCAAGACATGCTGTTACTGTGTCACCTTGACTATTCAAGAGCTCACTCTATAGACCAGGTCTGCCTTTGCCTCCAGAGTGCTAGGATTAAAGGTGTTTTTGCTTTCACTGCAGGGTTCTGAATTTCTTTACTAGGAAAATTTTAGAAAATATTCACTGTATGAAGTAAACAACATTTTCTCTTACCTGACACATCAATTCAATACAATGATTTATCAGAATTACTAATAATGGATCATTTGAGTGATGAATAGTTAAACACTGAAAGTGAACAGTGAGTGTATAATTAAGGGATTATAAGGGTATTCATGTCTTAATAAGAAGTGTAGAACAGAATAGGATTAATTATAATTTAAAGCATATGAGAATGTTATAACATAAAATTAATTTTCTTAAATGAAGCAAGATTCTTTCTTTTGGGAGGTGACTACTCTCCTATCATATATTTCCCAATGGACATGGTTACAACAGTATATAATGTAGTAGTAGAAACTAATTATTTAGTTAACTCATTAGGAAAGATTAGCTAATTAAAACCACCATCACACATTGATATCTTGGAAAACTCATTTACTGAGACAATGGGATATTACATGGGTTGAATTTGTTAATGGTTAACAGGAAAAATAAAAGATACAGAGAACTCCATAGGTATTGATAATTCTATGAAATTTCTCAAAGGAATGAGGATAAAAGGAGTCAGTATTTAATAACAATTTTCTACTTGCCAACTCTCTACTTTACAAAAACACTCTTGGATTTATTTCACCTGAAGCAAAATAAGACATTAACTATCTTAGGAGATATAGGAATAGATAAGTCAATGATCAGGGAAATCATTTCTAAGTGGATACTTTGTAGCTGTTATACAAACTTCAGCTGTTTGTGCAAACATAGTCATTGTAATGACAGCAAGCTAGCTGCAAGTAATGAAAAGCTTAGTATAATCGATATTACTTTCTGGACACAGTGACTAATAAACTAAAACTCTGTTTTTCAGAAAACTCACATTTTAATTAGAATGTAAGTGACTATATTTTGTGACCAACAGTGATTCAAAGGAGGTCAGAATGAACTGATTGGTTAATCTGAATCTAATCAGTGAATTATGTGTGTTGTATCCTTAATTCTATTTACTCTTTATTCATTTGTATATATTGCAGCATCTCAGAATCCCTAGAAGATGAACTAGCTCATCTAATATAGTCTTTGTAAAGTATTACAGAGCTTACTTTCCATGTATCTACAGATGTTTGTATTCACTAAGAATACTGGTTTATAGTCTCTCAGTTGTTTTTGTACTTGTTTTTGATACTAGGGAAAACTTTGCTTCATGGAATATATTTAAAAGTAATCATTGAGTTGAGAGACCCTTTTGGACTTTCCAGAGATGGAGCTCTCCCACATCCAAATTTCAGGGGTATAATATAAAATGATAACAGTTCTTTAAACATGGCTATGAACAGAAGCCTGAATTGATAATTTCCATGTGATGTCAACAATCATATATAATTTAGCACTCTGATTCTCAGAAGCAAAGTAACACTTAAAGGAATCTCCTATATTTTCCAGCTTAGTCTCAGGATCCAAAGTTAGTAGGTGTCTTAAGAATGTCCTACAGTTAACCTTACTGGGTGGTATAAAGAGGTGTGTTCATTGATGTGATAAATACCCAAGAGAAATTTATGTGTGTGCATGAAGTGATTACATCTAGTGATTTCCCAGTCTGTATCCTTTTGGTCTCTACTATAGGCTCGAATACAATTACTCTACAACCATCTGTTTTCAATAACCCTGACTGAGGTGACACTGACATATTTGAATGGACATACTCCATATTTTTCTCCTGCAATAAAAGTTGTTGTTCATACCATACAGAGTCACAACTATGAAGATGTTTCTCAGTTACAGTTACTTTCTATACCCTTAGTCTGTCTTCCTGGAACAAAAGGTGTCTACATTCTGTACTAGAAAAGAAGAGATCAAATGAGTCTTGGTGCTGTATAAAAGTAACAGGGATTCTTCTGAACATACAGTAAAGTCACCTAGGATACATGTATGGGTACACCACTCATAATATTTTCAGAGAGGATTAACTGAGGAGCAAACTCTTGCCTAAGTGTATTGAGATCATACCATATCCTGAACTTAGGTAAGGCCCAAAATTCCTCTCTATTTCCTTAGTGTACATACAAGAATATTATCTGTTATAACAATATTACTGTCCTATCATGAAGATTCCCTACCATAGCATACTCACTTCAAACTATGAGCTCAAACAACCAAAATCCCACAAATCCTTCTTCACTTTAGTGGTTTCAGTTAGGCTTTTTTGTTACAACAAAGAGAAAGGTCACATAATAAATTATTCTATCTATTTTACTTTCCCAATCCAGCTTCTGGTAACCAACATTCCACTATTTGTTTGTACAAGAATGCCTTTTAAAAATTGATTAATTTTGTCAAGGTCTCTTTTAGAATTCTAAAAGAGACCTTGACAAAATTAACCAAAGAGACTGGTGCAGACTTGGTGCTCCTTACCCTTGCCCTATTTAGAACTAAAAATACTCCCTCTTGATTCAGCCTTACTCTTTTTAAGATCCCTTATGGGGCTCCCATGTTCATCACTGTCTTAAATGATGTGCTTAAACCTACATGTTGTTGTAATAATAATCTGTATGCTAAGATAAAAGGCTTGCAGGTGGTGCAGAAAGAAGGCTGGTCACAATCGGCTACAGCGAACCAGCCAGGTACAACAAAAGACATCTCACCAGTTCCAGCCACAGATCTGATCCACATACACCTACATCATGCCCAGACCCTCAAGCCTCACTAGAAGGGTCCCCGCCTAGTTCTGTTTACTATCCCTTCTTATTCTGTTTTTGTTCTTATAAGAAAAGGGTATGATTTCTATTCTTCACATACTTCTGAAATTCTAAGATTAGAATTACTTAGTAGAAGAAGATGGGAATGAAAGGAAATAAAACTTGAGACCTGTGATTCATGTAATGTATGTCAAATAGCTCAAAGAGTTGTTTGTGAGCTTTGAAACCTGGGGCTGAGAACATAGCAGAACAGACCAGGACATTGCCCGGGCAGGCCTGTAGTTAAGACATTCCTGAGGCTGCTTAGCCATAAAGATAATGACATGCTGGACTGGCCCAGGACCTCCCTATCTCCCGCCCTTCTGACCTAAATTAAATGTTAACAGGCTGCTAATGTTTAAATGGACCAATCATGTGAAATTGCGCCAATTCCTCCCTGCTGATGTTTAAATGAACTAATCATGTGAAACCACGCCAATTCACCCCCCAGCCCCACCCCTTTTCTATAAAAATCCCTAGCTTCCAAGCCTCGTGGTCAACACCTCTGTCTCCTGCGGGAGATATGTGTAGGCCCGGAGCTCTGTCATTAAAATAACTCATGCTTTTACATTAAAAAAAAAAATGAGCATATGACCTTTCTTCCAGCTCACTTACTACCAGGGCCAAATTGGTAGCCAGATTCCAGCCCACACCTAGAGCCTGCATGCCTCCCAGGAGGTTCATAGAAATCAAAGACAGAGGTGAGAATATCCTTGCCCAAATACCACACTAGCTGGGACAACCACCAGGCCAAGCTGACTCCAGACCCACCTCCTCCACCCTCACTCCCTGAGCTACACACTTCTTCCAGCCTGCTTCCTACCCAGGCCAGATTAGCAGAAAAATACCCACCCTCATGCCATAACTTGATTGCTTTCTAATAGGTATGCTGTAACCAAAGTCTCAGAACTCAGCTAACAGAGGTCCAACCTCCCTTTTGAGTTCCATTTTCCTACTGGTCACCTTCTCCACCCTGGCAAGATCAGCAGGTCCAATAACTTCTACTCCCCACAGCCTATCTACTTCCCAGGAGGCCCAAAGTAACCAAGGACATAGCTTGCCTGCCTCTGAGGAAGTCTGCAGCAACCAGGGACACAGGCCTGCTCTGACTTGAGACACAAGAGGCCCACCCTCACCAGAGGCAGCACTGCTGGCCTCCTAGTCAGAGACAACCAGGGCATTTAACACCAGAGATAACCAGATGCCCAGAAGCAGGCACAGGATCATAAGGGACAGAATCCAATGCAATGCAACACCATAAGAATCCAGTTCTTCAACCACAGAAAGCCCTGGATACCCCAATATGCCTAAAAATCAAGATAATGAATTAAAGTATCATCTAATGAAGATAAGATATATAGACTCTTTAATGAGTATATATAAATAACTCACTTGAAGAAATCCAGAATAACATGGGTAAACAAGTAGAAGTATTTAAAAGGGGAACAAATATATTCCTTAAAAAATTCAGAAAAATACAGTATAGTAGGTGCAGTAATTGAACTAAAAAGTCCAAGACCTAAAAATAGAAATAGAAACAATAAGGAAAACACAAAGGGTGGCTGCCCTGGAGATGGACAACTTAGGAAAGGGATCAGGAGCTACAAATGCAAGTATCACTAACAGAATACAAGAGACAGAAGAGAGATCTCAGGTGTAGAAGATACCGTAGAAGATATTGACACAACAATCAAAGAAAATACGAAGGGCAAAAAAACCCTACTAACCTCAAATATCAAGGAAATTTAAGATACAATGAAAAGATCAAGCCTAAGAATGATAGGAATAGAAGCAGGTGAACAATCCCAGGTCAAAAGGCCAGAAAACATCTTCAACAAAGTTATAGAAGAAAACTTACTTAGCCTAAAGAAAGAGATGACTATATATGTACAAGAAGCTACAGAAGACCAAATAAATTGAGCCAGAAAACAAAATTCTTTCATTGCAAAATAATCAAAACATTAAATACACAGAACAAAGAAAGAATATTAAGATCTATAAGTGAAAAAAGCCAAGTAACATATAAAGGCAGACCTATCAGAATTAAACCAAACTTCTCAAGAGAATCTAAAAGCCAGAAGATTCTGCACAGTTGTCATCTAGACTCTAAGAGAAAACAAAGGACAGAACAGGATACTATACCCACCTAAAATTTCGATCACCAGGTGTTATGCCCCAATCCTGTGAGAAATCCAAGAGAGCTCAAGAACTGCAGAGTCTGATGCAATTGTGCATGTGTCTTATTACTGGTTTTGAGTCAGATTCAGATTGAAAACCTTCCCACAGTGCAGGACAGGGGTGCAACACTGAGCTTGGGAAGTTTGGCACTTATATACAGCATAATTACAGATTCTTTGAAAACTTAGGGTGATGGGTGGAGGTGGATGAGTCAAGTCATAATTCAAACAGGATACCATTTGGTAGGGTAGAATTGTGTGGCTCAGAAGGGGATTCTTCTGACCTAAGGATTATCTTTATGAGGCTATCAGGAACTAGTTTTATGACCAGCCAAAACTGTTTGTGACCCTTGATCACTTCCCTTCCATAATTCCAACATGGGACCCTTATCTCCTTTTTCCTAGGACAGGAAACAACTGCACCTGGGAAGTGTTCAGCCAGTTATTAGGGAGACTGCTAGCCTCAGTGATACAGAAGAGAGGGAGCCTGTCATCTGTCTTACTCAAGCTTCCACGTGTGGCTCCTGGAGTTCTCTTAGAGCAGCCAGGAAGGGGAAGGAAGCTTTGTGCTTAATGGAAATGACTTGGCAGACAAAGCCACTAGAATCGTGGCTGCTGCTCTGTCCTCGCAGGCAGAGGCTGCTAGGGAGTTCCATAAATGCTTCCACGTGACAGCTGAAACATTACGCAGCCGTTTCACTTTAACCAGGAAGGAAGCTCGTGACATTGTCACCCAATGTCAAAACTGTTGTAAATTTCTGCCTACTACTCATATAGGGGTAAACCCCCGAGGCATCAGGCCATTACAGGTCTGGCAAATGCCTGTCACTCATATTTCCTCCATTGGAAGAAATCAATATTTACATGTTTCCATTGACACCTGCTCTGGTGTTATGTTTGCTACACCTTTAACAGGTGAGAAAGCCTCTCATGTTATACAGCACTGTTTAGAAGCATGGAGTGCTTGGGGCAAGCCCACAATTCTTAAAACTGATAATTGGCAAGCATATGACTCTACTAAATTTCAGCAATTTTGTCATCAAATGGATGTCACTCACCTGACTGGCCTTCCTTATAATCCTCAAGGACAAGGCATTGTGGAATATGCCCATCGTACACTCAAGTCTTATTTTATAAAACAAAAGGGGGGAGTTGATGAGACTCTGCCCTCAGTGACAAGAGTAGGTGTATCTATGGCACTCTTTACACTTAATTTTTTGAATCTTGACGAGCAATGTCGCTCTGCAGCCGATCGACATAACTCAGACCCTGATAGACCAAAAGAAATGGTGAAATGGAAGGATGTCTTATCTGGTCTGTGGAAAGGCCCGGATCCTATTTTGATAAGATCCAGGGGAGCTGTTTGTGTTTTTCCACAGAGTGAAGACAACCCATTTTGGCTGCAGGAACGACTCACCCGCAAGATAGTAATCAAGGATGGTGAGGAAGATGCTGACCTCCCGAGGACTGCTTCTGATCCTGACAATGCTGAACTTGTCTCAGGTTCCTAGTATGATGGGTGAACAGAGATGGGCCATTCTCTCGACTTTCCCTAAACCAATGCCAGTTCGCCATGGTGCTATACTTTTTCCAAAATTCTTTACTACTAATAAAACTTTAGATTTACGATATCTACCCTATGATCCCACCTGAGCACCATTAGGGGAAAATCGCTCTTTATTAGAACAGGGTTCTTTATGTTTTCAAATTAATGGACCAGGAAAATGTATTGACCTCACAGCTCAAGCTTTGGGGATGTTTAATGAGCACTGAGGATGTTGAGTGAGCACAACCCAAGATATTCCAACGCAGATATAACCTTTACAAATCGGACCTTCTGGCAAGAGGCAATTTGGGTTAATGGTACATTTCTACCACCTAACTTTTCAGACAAAGAATGTCCCCACCAACCAAAAATAGCCCCTCATTGTAGCTTGGAAAATGAAGGGCTGATCCTGCCTTGGTCTGATTGTCAATCCTCCATCACTCGTTGGACAGATCAGAGTAAAACCTTTTCCTTTTCTCCCAACATGATGGCTGACCCAGAGAAGGAATTTGTTATGAAAAAGGGACTTTTCCACTTCACACCAGTCAGAATGGCTAAGATCAAAAATTCAGGGGACAGCAGATGCTGGCGAGGATGTGGAGAAAGAGGAACACTGCTCCATTGTTGGTGGGATTGCAAGCTTGTACAACCACTCTGGAAATCAGTCTGGCGGTTCCTCAGAAAACTGGAAATAGTACTACCGGAGGATCCAGCAATACCTCTCCTGGGCATATATCCAGAAGATGTCCCACCCGGTAAAAAGGACACATGCTCCACTATGTTCATAGCAGCCCTATTTATAATAGCCAGAAGCTGGAAAGAACCCAGATGTCCCTCAACAGAGGAATGGATACAGAAATTATGGTACATTTACACAATGGCGTACTACTCTGCTATTAAAAACAATGAATTTATGAAATTCCTAGCCAAATGGATGGACCTGGAGGGCATCATCTTGAGTGAGGTAACACAATCACAAAGGAACTCACACAATATGTATTCACTGATAAGTGGATATTAGCCCAAAACTAGGATACCCAAGATATAAGATACAACTTGCTAAACGCATGAAACTCAAGAAGAATGAAGACCAAAGTGTGGACAATATGCCCCTTCTTAGAATTGGGAACAAAACACCCATGGAAGGAGTTACAGAGACAAAGTTTCTAGCTGTGATGAAAGGATGGACCATCTAGAGACTGCCATATCCAGGGATCCGTCCCATAATCAGCTTCCAAACGTTGACACCATTGCATACACTAGGAAGATTTTGCTGAAAGGACCCAAATATAGCTGTCTCTTGTGAGACTATGCCGGGGCCTAGCAAACACAGGAGTGGATGCTCACAGTCAGCTATTGGATGTATCACAGGGCTCCCAATGGAGAAGCTAGAGAAAGTACCCAAGGAGCTAAAGGGATCTGCAACCCTATAGTTGGAACAACATGATGAACTAACCAGTACCCTGGAGCTCTTGTCTCTAGCTGCATATATATCGAAAGATGGCCTAGTCGGCCATCACTGGAAAGAGAGGCCCATTGGACTTGCAAACTTTATATGCCCCAATATAGGGGAATGCCAGGGCCAAAAGAATGGGAATGGGTGGGTAGGGAAGTGGGGGGCGGTATGGGTGACTTTTGGGATAGCATTGGAAATGTAATTGAGGAAAATATGCAATAAAAATATTAAAAATTAAAAAAAAAAAGAAAAAGGGACTTTTCACACAGGACTTTAGAATGCATCCCTTTCACAAGTGGGTGCTTTGTGGAGTCAATGGCAGTTGTACAGAACTCAATCCTTTGATCTTTATCCAGGTAGGAGCAGTTGGAAAGGCTTCCTTTACTGGCATCTCAAGATTTGTTCAGTATTGGGGAATACATGCTGCCTCCCTGGACTCTTATGGATATACTAATACCAGTGTAGAGATCACTGGGTTCAATAAAACTTTGGTAAACCAGATTAATTATCTACCTACCCCAGTCTGTGTTTACCCCCCTTTCTTGTTTATTCTTTCAAATGATTCATTTGAAGTCTGTTCCAATAATTCTTTTTGGATTTCTCAATGTTGGGATGTAACAAAGGACACCCATACCATGGTGGCACGGATCCCACGTTGGATTCCTGTTCTGGTGGAAACACCCTCCACCTTATCCCTGTTTCGACAAAAAAGAGATTTTGGCATTACTGCTGCCATGATCATAGCAATTTCAGCCAGTGCAGCTGCTGCTACAGCTGCAGGGTACGCTATGGCTAGTACGGTTCAATCAGGCACAAAATTAAATCAGCTTTCAGCAGATCTGACTGGTGCCATCACTGTCCAAACTTCTGCTAGTACCAAGTTAAAGGGAGGGCTGATGATTTTGAATCAGTGCCTTTACCTGGTGGAGGAACAGATAGGCGTTCTATGCCAGATGGCCCAGTTGGGTTATGAAAGAAAATTGGGTGCTCTGTGTATTACCAGTGTCCAATATGAAAATTTTACTCATGGAGCTAATCTGTCTAGACAGCTTTCCTTGTATCTTGCAGGAAATTGATCTGAGGGATTCGATGAGACTCTTGAGGCCCTGAGGGTGGCAGTTTTAAAGATCAACTCAACGCGAGTGGACCTGTCATTGACAGAGGGCTTCTCCTCCTGGATTTCATCTGCATTTTCTTATTTTAAGGAATGGGTGGGGGTAGGTTTATTTGGTGTCACCACCTGCTGTGGACTTGTGTTCATGCTTTGGTTGGTTTGCAAGCTCAGAACCCAACAAACAAATGACAAGGTTGTGATAGCTCAAGCACTTGCTGCCATTGAGCAAGGGGCCTCCCCTGAAATCTGGCTATCTATGCTCAAGAATTAGATGACATTGGTGGCTGGCCTCTTTTGTAGAGTTCGCCCTAGGTCATTTAGTAATTACTGTCACATAGCACTGTGGTACCCAGGGACCGGCAACTACTTTCCTCATGCACAGATCAACCTAAGACATGGGCCCAGTGGCGATGGGGTTACCCTATGACAGGAAAGGCTGTGACATTAGAGGAACTACCTAAGACAGGAGCCACAGTGGATGGACATAATTATACAGACGGAGTCCAGCCTCATTTTAATAAAACAAAAAGGGGGAGATGTGGAGAGCCATGTCAAGAGCAATCACCATTATAAGATGGCCCTGGCCTCCGCTGTGCCTAACTAGTAAACAAGCCTTGTACGCAGGTGCGAGAGTGAACTCATGCCTAGTCACTGCCCATCTCCAGGTGTAGTAATGGGGTGATGGGCAAGCAACAAATCAGGAGCTGACACACCACATCAGGTGCTGAAATGCCATGGCTGAGGGCTATATAAGCAACGCCATTTTCCGGGGTCTGGGTCTTCCCTCTTGAAGAAGCAATAAAGCTTTTTGCTGCAGAAGAATCCGGTTGTCTGAGTGTGTTCTTGTTGGCGAGAACGATAGCTCGGGAAAGCTATGCCAGTGCCTGGCAGATACAGAAGTGGATGCTCATAGTCATCTATAGGATGTAACACTGGGCTCCCAATGGAGGAGCTAGAAGAAAGTACCCAAGGAGCTGAAGGTGTCTGCAACCCTATAGGTGGAACAACAATATGAACTAAACAGTACCCACAGAGCTCATGTCTCTGGCTGCATATGTAGCAGAAGATGGCATAGTTGGCCATCATTGGGAAGAGAGGCTCCTTGGTCTTGCAAACTTTATATGCCCCGGTAGAGGGGAATGCCAGGGCCAAGAAGTGGGAGTGGGTGGGTAGGGTAGCAGTGTGGTGGGGGTATAAGGGACTTTTGGGATAGCATTTGAAATGTAAATGAAGAAAATATCTAATTTTTTTTTAAATACACCTCAATGGCAAAGAAGGATACTACCTTAGATTAAAAGGCAGAAAAAAGGAAAAAAAAAGCTTTCCAAGCAAATGGTCCCAAGAAATAAGCTGGAGTTGACATTCCAATATTCAATAAAATAAACTAAAGGATGTCTCAATTCTGAACAAATACAAGAAGATTGGAACAATCCCATATATTTATTCTATCAGATCAGCATGGACTAAGTTTAGACTTCAATAAAAGCAGCAGCAGCAGCAGCAACAACAACAACAACAACAACAACAACAAAACAGAAAGCCCACATACTCATGAATACTAAACAGTTTTCTGCTTAATAAGTTGGTCAGGGAAGAAATAAAGAAATCAAAACTTTATAGAATTCAATGAAAATGAAGACATCATACTCAAACTAATGGGACACAATGAAAGCACTGCTAAGAGGAAGATTTACAGATCTAACTGCCTTCATTTTGGAGAGATTCCATATAAGCATCTTAACAGCAGAACCTAACACTCTAAACAGAAAGAAACAAACGCACCCAAAAAGAGTAGAGGGCAAGAAATAGTTCAACTCAGAGCTAAAATCAACCAGATAGAAACAAAGAGAAAGTTACAAAGAATCAATAAACTTAGAGCTGGTTCTTTGAGGAAAACAACAAGACAGATAAACCTTTAGACAAACTAAATAAAGGGCACAGACACAGTATTCAAATTAACACAATCAGATATGAAAAGGGGATCTTGGGTCCTGGATCCCTCAGTGACTAGTTTGCACAGGTAAGTATGTGGACTACAGAAACTATTTAGCTTCTGGGAAAGGCAGAAGCAACACAGCTTCTGGGACAGACCCCATTTCGGACTCCAGCCATCTGGGCACCTTCCCTGCCAGAGGAGAGGTGTCTGCCTTGCCCAGGAGGGATCTTCTATGGAGCACCTGGGGGAGCCATCTTGGGTCCCGGATCCCTCAGTGACTAATTTGCACAGGTGACAGTGCAGACTACAGAAGCTGGGACAGGCAGAAGCAACACAGCTTATGGGACAGGCCCCGTTTCAGGCTCCATACATCCGGGCACCTTCCCCGACACTGGAGAGGTGTATGTACTACCCAGGAGGGCTCTGCTGGATCACCTGAGGGAGCCATCTTGAGTCCTGGATCCCTCAGAGTCTAGTCTGCAAAGGTGACAGTGCTGACTACAGAAGCTACACAGCTTCTGGGACAGACAGAAGTGACATACCTTCTGGGACAGGCCCTGTTTTTGGATTTTATCTTCAGTCAGTAGGCAGGTATCTAGATATCTAGGTATCTAGATATCTGTGCACCTTCCCTGCAAGAGGAGAGCTTGTCTGCAGAGAGTACTCTGATCATTGAAACTCAGGAGAGAGAGCTAGATTTACAGGTCTGCTGACAGACAATAACAGAATCACAGGAGGAACAAGCTCCAACCTGAGACAACCAGAGATTACCAGATGGCAAAAGGCAAATGTAAGGACCATCTAGTGATTGCCATATCCAGGGATCCATCCCATAATCAACTTCCAAACGCTGACACCATTGCATACACTAGCAAGATTTTGCTGAAAGGACCCAGATATAGCTAGCTGTTCCTTGTGAGACTATGCCGGGGCCTAGCAAACACAGAAATGGATGCTCACAGTCAGCTATTGGATGGATCACAGGGCCCCCAATGGAGGAGCTAGAGAAAGTACCCAAGGAGCTAAAGAGATCTGCAACCCTGTAGGTGCAACAACATTATGAACTAACCAGTACCCCGGAGCTCTTGACTCTAGCTGCATATGTATCAGAAGATGGCCTAGTCGGCCATCAGTGGAAAGAGAGGCCCATTGGTTGTGTAAACTTTATATGCCTCAGTACAGGGGAACACCAGGACCAAGAAGTGGGAGTGGGTGGTTGGGGGAGTGGGTGGGGGAGGCTGTGGGGGACTTTTGGTATAGCATTGGAAATAGAACTCTGCACTAAACCCATCTGATCCTTGACTCCTTTTGGTTGGGAGAGTATTAATGACTGATTCTATTTCTTTAGGGCTTATGGGCCTGTTTAGCTCATTTATCTGATCCTAATTTAACTTTGATACCTGGTATCTTTCTAGAACATTGTCCTGTGCTCACATCTATAACTCCTGACCTCTTTCCTAGGTTTTCTATTTCCACAATTGTCTCCTTTTGTGATTTCTTTATTGTTTATACTTCCATTTTTTGATTCTGGATGGTTTTGTTCAATTCCTTCACCTTTTCTTTTGTGTCTTTCTGCAATTCTTTAAGGGAATTTTGTGTTTCCTCTTTAAGGGCTTCTGTTTACCTGTGTTCTCCTGCATTTCCTTTATTTTTTTCTTTTAAATTAATGTATTTTTTACACTCCATATTTCATTCCCTGATCCCTTCATCTACCATACATCCCACATTTTCTCCTCACCCCTCTGTCTCTATGTGGATGCCCCCACCCCACACCCCACCTGACCTCTTAACTCCCTGGGGCCTCCAGTCTCATGAGGGTTAGGTGCATCACCTCTGAATGAACACAGATCCACAAGTCCTCTAACATATGTGTGTTGGAGGCCTCATATCAGCTGGTGTCTGCTGTCAGTTTGGTGGTTAAGTGTTTGAGAGATCTCAGAGATCCAGAATATTTATGACTGCTGGTCCTCCTATAGGATCACCGTTCTCCCCAACTTCTTTCTGCCTTTCCTAATTTAACAGCAGGGTCAGCTGCTTCTGTCCATTGGTTTGGTAAAAATATGTGCATCTGACTCTTTCATCTGCTTGTTGGGTATTTCAGGGGCAGTCATGATAGGCCTCTTTTTGTGAGGACTTCATAGCCTCAGTAATAGTGTCAGGCCTTGGGACCTCCTTTGAGCTTGTTCCCACTTTTGGTCTTTTGCTGGACCTTCTTTTCCTCAGGCTTCTCTCGATTTCCATCCTTCCAATTCTTTCAGACAGGAACAATTATGGGTCAGAGATGTGACTATGGGATGTCAACCCCATCCCTTACTTGATGCCCCCTGTCTTTCTGCTGTGGTTGGACTCTATAAGTTCCCTCTCCTTACTGTTGATCATTTTATGTAAGTTCCCTCCCTTTGATTCCTGAATTTCTCTTATCTCCCAGATCTCTGGTGCATTCTGGAGGGTCCCCCTAACCTCCTATTTCCTGGGGTTACCTGTTTCCATTCTTTCTGTTGGTCCCACACCCAATACCATATCAGGTTCCCCTCTCCCTCCCACTCCCCCCACCCCATCCACTTTCCCTTCCAGGTCCCTCTCTTCCTCCCTACTTGTGATTGCTTTCTTTTCTCTCCCAAGTGGGACTGAGGCATTCTCATTTGGGCACTTCAGATTGTAGACCTTTTTGAGTTCTGTGGACTGTATCTTGGTTATTTTGTACTTTTTTTTTTTTTTTTGCTAATGTCCACTTATTAGTGAGTACATACCATGCATGTCCTTCTGTCCTTCTCAAATTCCTCTATCAGCATCATGAGATGTGATTTTAAATCCAAATCTTGCTTATCCGGTGTGTTGGAGTATACAGGACTTGCCCTTGTGGGAGAACTGAGTTTTGATAATGCTAAGTAGCCTTGGTTACTGTTGATAAGTTTCTTATGCTTGCCTTTAGCCATTTGGTTATCTCTGATGTTAGTTGGTCTGGCTGTCTCTGGCTTGAGCTTGTCCCTCCTGTGGGCCTGAAGCATGTGTCAGCACTCCTGGGAAAACAACACTCCCTTTGCAGGACCTGTGCATAGAGGGCTGTGGGACAGCCCCAGCTCGTGGGTACAGATGGAGGACAGAAGAACCCTGTCCCAGCTGTTTCACTGTTCCTGTAGCCTGTGTGCTCCTTGCTTGTCTTGCCTTAGGCAGTCACTGGAGAGAAAATGCATATTTGTTTCCTAATGAGAGACCAGAGTGTGAGTCAGATAAAAAGGGAGGTAAGGAGGAACTGGGATTAAAAATATGGAAAACCAAAAATCAATATATTGTACAGAAAAATCTATTTTCTATACAAGAAAACAACAAAACAAAATTATGTATCATTTTAGCCTCCCTAGAGCTAGCATAACAAACATATTCTATTATTATTGATTCATTGAAAATATATATATGGACAATCACCAGAAAGATGGACACATATTCATTTTTACTGGTGATACATTCAAATGCTTTGGGTATCAACATATTAGAAAATGGATTTTGAGTTCTATTTTTAGAAGATTTCAAGAAAAACTGGCAAGAGCTGATCTTTGAATGCTTTGTAAAATTCTACCAATCAGGTTTTCATTGATGATATTCTTTATTGTATTTCATTGATTTTTTTACATGTATTTAGCCATTTGTCCTGCACATATATCTGTTTACCATATGCTTGAATGATTCCTAAAAATAAATGGAGGTAGCCTTGGATCTTCAGGAAGTGGACTAACAGTGGTTTGGAGCCAACATATTGGTGCTATGATTGAATCCAGTTCTTCTGCAAGACAAGCAAGTTTTGCTAACTGCTTAGCCATCTCTCCCTTCATAAGAATTCTTTTATTAAGTAATAAATATCTTTACAATAATGGATTACTTAGAATTTCTACTTCTTCTTGGCTCAATCAAAACAGGTTGTAATTTTCTAGGTGTTTATTTGTTTAAAGATTATTCAATATTGTGACAAAGTTTGAACACAATAGTTTGAATTATATCTTTAATTTTCTGATGCCTGCTACAAGTTTATTTAAATTATTACACATTTTCCTAAAAAAATAATTTACAAAGTGACAAGTTTGCATGTTCATCTTATTACACAACTTCTTTCTCAACTGTAACTTTCTTCATCATTAATGTATCAATTACTATGAAAAACTGATATTGGAATTGCTTTGGGGCTGACACTATGTTTGACTATATGATGTTAATTTGAATTTTTGAGTAGTCTGCTGAATGGATGAACAATATTTATTTTATTATCCATCAGCACTAAGGTATTATTCATAAAGAACATATGTTTTTATTTGTATGAGCTTGGAGAATATTAGACTAATTGAAACTATCCATGATATGGATGAGAAGCATTACCTCTAATATATTGAATATAAATACATTAAAATCTACAGAATTAGAGAACAATGTTTTGCTTACAGAGTTTGATAGAGAATGGAGATAGAAAGAAAATAGATTTGAGGAGAAAACTGCAAAATAAGTTCAGATATCTTTCTTTCTTTCTTTCTTTCTTTCTTTCTTTCTTTCTTTCTTTCTTTCTTTCTTTCTTCTTCACTGTTAAGATTTACTTTTTAAATTTATTTTATGCCTATGAGTACACAGATGCTGTTTTTAGACACTATAAGAAGGCATCTGGCCCCATTACTGATGGTTATGAGCCATCATATGGTTTCTGGGAATGGAAATCTGGACCTCTGGAAGAGCAGTCAGTGGTCTTAATCACTGAGCCACTCTCCAGCCCCAGAGATCTCATTTATAACATGACTACTCCAGTTAGTAGTCAATTATACTGTATTAAGGATTTGCAAAATGAGTTTACTTTAGCCATTATTGCCATACACACAGAGAGAGCAACCCTGATAGATGATAGAAATGTTTAATTGTTTCTGTAACACTATTAATATATCTATGGATCCCAAAACATATTGGTAAAATTTAACTATGAATAATAAAATCTATGTTCATAATGAACTATCAAAATTTGATCTGGTATGAATACATTAATTATATACTTTTGTATAAAAGAAGTAAACTGAAGAGTTAACTATGTAACCTCGAGAACCTAAGGATAGTGACAGTGAAAAGACTACTGGTCTGAAGTAGAGGACTACTATTTCTGAAGTAGAGGTAAGAAATAGGCTGAAAAGGATGGATTTGTAGAGGTAAGAAATAGGCTGAAAAGGATGGATTTATAAGATAGTGAAACTATACTATATAATATAATAAATACGTATACAATACAAGCCCCAAATTTTCAATATAAAGAGGTAATCATAGGAGACACTCTGTGTGGAGATTAAAGAGGGACATAATGGGAATTTTCAACACTTTTTGTACTTTTAGTATTTAGCTTAAAGCAGTATCACTTGTTCTCCAAATTTCAGAGGACACATTGTTAAACAGGTATTTCAGGTGTTCTCACTTTGTTTCCTCAAAATAAATTTTGTTCAAAGAACTGTGGAGAGTACTTTTTAAAAGACCTTAACATATTCAGTAATTTTTCAATTAGCGTTTGGTATTTTATAGTACCCTGAAATCTTACTAAGTAATCAGAAAGGAAACTCTTGTAAAAGAAGCATTCACTAATAAGAAAAGTATTTCCTAAAACTCAGTTACCTTTTGTAGCATAAACATATAAAATCTTGACAAGAAATTACAAAAATATATGAGTATTGTGTGTCTTTAAGAAGAAAGTAAACAATAGCCTTTCTAAGTAAAATGAATGTTTCTCTAGTAAATTGTTCACATATGGGCAGAAGTTAATCAATTCAGTTTATAACTAGGCAGTTGCCTATAGGTAGGTTATTATAAAGCCATGTACATGATGGGAATAATGCGTAGGGTTAAATCCATTTATAACCTCAGAGATAATATAATGAGAATATTGATTTGTCTCATAAAATCCATAATGAAATTTGCCAATATCTCTTGGCATAGTAATGTTGGGAGATGTTTTATTGAGAAACAACAAAAAATAAACAGGGCTCTTTGATTAGAAAAAAAACCATGAAGCTGTTTTTACTTATCTTACTGTGACTCATAAAACATATACTAATAATGAAGCAACACATAGTATAAAAATGTGCAATATCTTACAAATGTGATTTTTAGTTTGAACATTACATTAAGGAGATTGGGTTCTCCATTTTTTTCCTCATGTTTTGTTTTGTTTTCTTCTGTATCTATTTTTTCATTTTTTTTCTCTTTTTATCCTAATTATCTGTATCTTGTAATTCTAACTTTGGTCATAAATGATCAGTCATAAAGAGTTATCATTTAAAGTTAGGGGGATTATCAATGGGTAAAAGTATTTGCCTGATGACCTGAGTTTGAAACTCCAATGCACAGAAAAGCAACACAGGAAGGAAAAGTGTCTACAAGCCCACTACTCTTCTTGGAAGAAGGGAAGCAGACCCAAAGGTTTCTTTACAAACTTGTGGGTCAGCTAACAGCATATGCAGTAAATTAGGAAAAAAAAAAAAAAAGAAAGAAAAGAACCCTATCTCAAATAAAGTAGATAGTAACAACTGATACACAAGTTTTTTTTTGTTTTGTTTTGTTTTGTTTTTTGTTTTTTTGTGACATCCCCACATGTAATATGGCACAGACATGTTCCCATTCAAAACACACCTATATAGGTCTACACACATATCACCTTTATACAGATGAATGCATTTTCTTCAGTAAGCACATGTTGTGCTTGTGAAAATTATATACATAGTGATTAACTCCCAAATTCAAACAATGTATTGGGGTCAATAATCGAATAAAAAAAGCACTTCCCTTTGAAATCATTTAACCAAAATTTGATATGGATTTGAATTCTCTACTTCACGCTCTCTGCATTTTCTAATATTTGCCTGTCTATTACATAAGTCTGAAGAACCCTGTCTTTAAATCTATTGGCTTTTATGTCTGTGACTTTGTGTATGAATGCACCTTCTATGTGTTCTATCTATCTATGTGTGTCTGACTATTGTGTTACTATATGTTTCTATTCATTTCTGACCCTACAAAGGGATTCAATTTGTCATTATTGAATAGCGCAGAAAGCATCACACTGAGAAGGATTGGGCAAGTTTATAGAAATCTTTAACAAAGTTTTGCAAAAGTTTAGTCACTGGCTCCAACTGATCCCAACTTACCTGGACAACAAAGAGTACTACAAACATCATTGTTTATCAAGGTTCATAAGTGGATGTTTTCAAACTTTATGGTGGACTTTAGAAGCTTGTTTTCAATATATGTACCTGCTGTTTTCAGCAAATTATATGTATGCATTGTTCTGGGTCATGAGCATGGAACAAGACATAGAGTAAGATTACACATATACAGTAGCTTGATTATGACTATATGGGAAATACAAAGAAAGCAAGACTGGCTTTAACATAGTTCTCCTAAAGGCAGGTTAAACAAACAGGCTGAATACACAGTAAGCTACCAGTCTAAATCTTAAGTTACTTCAAGGTTTATTATCATTTCTTGCTGAGAGATCCAGAAAAAGATCCAGACTCCTAGAATGAAAGAAACATTTTCATAAAATTGTATCACCACAGTTAGGATAAAGAAAAACTGTTATTGAGTTTCTTTTCTAAGTAAGTTTTGTAAATTCAAAAATATCAATTATTTCTAAGGTACCATCATCAAAAATGCATATGTTATTTGTCTGCTTCTTATTAATTTAATAATGGTGAAAACCCCAAATATTCTTTCCAAACATGCTTAAACTCTATATCAGAAGTATAATAGCCAAACTGGAAATGCATATAGAAATAAGTAGGATGACTCATTTAAAAAGTTTTCTTTTAAAATATAGTAACAGATTCTTCTGCCACATTTATGCCAACCTTCATCAGACTTGAGTAGCCTGAAGGATACAGGTTAGATACCCTTGCCACACCCAAGTTTCCTGCTCATTGAGTTCTCTAGGGGCACCACAGGCTGCATTGGGCAGTCTGCTATCCCCACTGGACCTCCATTCCTTATCCTCCCACATCTCAACTCTACCTACTTTCATCAGACCTACAGTTCCTGAGCCATATAGAAATGCTGATCTGGAACCACAAAGCACAAATATACCCAACAGAGGCCTGCTTCACCAGGACCATGGAGATTAACCACCCTCCTAAGACATACTAAAACAGGAACATCCAGGGACCAAAGGCTAAGAGAAGAACATAATAAACAAAAGACAACATCAAAGCACAAGCACAGGATATTCTAACACAATTGAAGCATAGACACACACACACAAACACAAACAATCAAATAAAACATTAAATCCATTATTGTAAAAATGATAGAGGCCTTTGAAGAGGAAATGAATATATGCCTTAAAGTAACACACAAAAATATGATGACGTAGGTGAAGGAAATAAATAAACCTATGCAAGAGTAAAGATGTAAAAGTAGAATTAGAAGCAATAAAAAAAAGCAGAAACTCAGGAAATCTTAGAGATAGAGAACCTAGCGAAGCAAACAGGAACAAGAGAATGAAGCATCACCAATAGAATACAGGAAATGTAAGAGATAATCTCAGGGGACGAGGACACAACAAAGAAATTAATACATCAGTGAAAAAATGTTAAATATAAAAAAGTTTCTGAAAAAATTTCCAATTCAAATATCCAGACAATCAGAGATATGATAAAACCCAACTTAAGAATAATAATAATAATTGAAGGGGAAGAGTCCCAGTTCCAAGGCCCAGAAAATATTTTCAAAAAAAATCTGAGAAGAAAACTTTCCCAACCTAAAGAAAGAGAAAGAGATCTGGATAAACATACATGAAGCTTATAGAACTCCAAGTAGATTGATCCAGAAAAAAAAAAAATTCCCTCATCACATGATAACCAAAACACGAAATCTACAGAACAATGAAAGAATATTAAAAACCACAAACATATTAGAAATACAACTCATGGATTGGCAGGATAAATATTGTAAAAATGGCTATCTTGCTGAAAGCAAGCTACAATTTCAGTGATATCCCCATCAAAATTCCAACTCAATTTTTCAGCAAGTTAGAAAGGGTAATTTGCAAATTCATCTGAAATAACAAAAAACCTAGGATAGCAAAAACTCTTCTCAACAATAAAAGAAACTCTGGTGGAATCACCATGTCTGTCCTCAAGCTGTACTACAGAGCAATTGTGATAAAAAAAACTGCATGGTACTGGTACAGTAACAGACAGGTAGATCAATGGAATAGAATTAAAGATACAGAAAGGAACCCACACACCTATGGTCACTTGATCGTTGGCAAAGGTGCTAAAACCATCCAGTGGGAAAAAAGACAGCATTCTCAACAAACTGTGCTGGTTCAACTGGAAGTTACCATGTAGAAGAATGCAAATTGATACTTTCTTATCTCCTTATACAAAGCTCAAGTCTAAGTAGATTAAGGAACTCCACATAAAACCAGGGACACTAAACTTATAGAGGAGAAGGTGGGGAAAGCCTTAAAGATATGGGCACAGGGGAAAAATTCCTGAACAGAACAGCAGTAGTTTGTGCTGTAAGATTGAGAATCAACAAATGGGACCTCATAAAATTGCAAAGTTCTGTAAAACAAAAGACACTGTCAATAAGAAAAAAATGCCACCAACAGATTGGGAAAGGATCTTTACCAATCCTAAATCAGATAGGGGACTAATAACCAATATATACAAAGAACTCAAGAAGATGGACTCCAGAAAATCAAATAACCCCATTATAAATTGGAGTACAGAGGTAAACCAAGAATTCTTAACTGAGGAATACAGAATGGCTGAGAAGCACCTGAAAAAATGTTCAACATCCTTAATCATCAGGGAAATGCAAATCAAAACAACCCTGAGATTCCACCTCACACCAGTCAGAATGGCTAAGATCAAATATTCAGGGGACAGCAGAAGCTGGTGAGTATGTGGAGAAAGAGGAACACTCCTCCATTGTTGGTGGGATTGCAAGCTGGTACAACCACTCTGGAAATCATTCTGCCGGTTCTCAGAAAATTGGACATGATACTACTGGAAGATCCAGCAATACTTCTCCTGGGCATATATCCAGAAGATGTTCCAACTTGTAATAATGACACATGCTCCACTATGGTCATAGCAGCCTTATTTATAATAATCAGAACTGGGAAAGAACCCAGATGTCTCTTAACAGAGGAATGGGTAGAGAAAATGTGGTTCATTTACACAATGGAGTACTACTCAGCTATTAAAAACAATGAATTCATGAAATTCCTAGTCAAATAGATGGATTTGGAGGATATCATCTTGAGTGAGGTAACCCAATCACAAAAGAACTCACATGATATGCATTCACTGATAAGTGGATATTAACCTTGAAAATTAGAATACCCTAGATAAAATTTGCAAAACACATGAAACTCAAGAAGAAGGAAGACCAAAGTGTGGATACTTCATTCCTCCCTAGAATAGGGAACAAAACACCCATGGAAGGAGTTACAGAGTCAAAGTATTGAGATGAGACAGAATGAAGAACCATCCAGAGACTGCCCCACTTGGGGATCCGCCCCATAAACAGCCACAAAACCTAGACACTATTGCATATTCTAGCAATATTTTGCTGTCAGGACCCTGATATAGCTATCTCTTGTGAGGCTATGACAGTGCCTGGCAAATACAGAAGTGGATGCTCGCAGTCATCTATTGGATGAAACCCAGGGCTCCCAATGGAGGAGCTAGAAAAAGTACCCAAGGAGCTAAAGTGGTCTGCAACCCTATAGGAGGAAAAACAATATGAACTAACCAGTACCCCCAGAGCTTGTGTCTCTAGCTTCATGTGTAGCAGAAGATGGCCTAGTCAGCCATCATTGGGAGGATAGGAGCTTGGTCTTGTGAATATTATATGCCCCAGTACAGGGGATTGCCAGGGCCAGGAAATGGGAGTGCGAAGGTTGGGGAGCAGGGCAGGAGGAGGATATTGGAGACTTTCAGGATAGCATTTGAAATGTAAAAGATGAAAATATCTAATAAAATTTTTTGGAAAAATAAATAAATAAAGTGGTATCACCTCTTTACTCTCCTCAGGTATTCATTAAATCTCAAATTATGTTTGTGTTCCTACAGCAGCTACAGCAGCAGCCTCACCTCTTTCTCCTCTTTCTCTTCTTCTTCATCCTCCTCCTCCTCTTATTATTCCTCTTTCTTCTCCTCCTTCTCTTCCTTCTCCCCCTCCTCTACCTCCACTTTATTTCCTCCTTTTCTTCCTTCCTCTCCTCTTCCAGTTCTGTTTTATCATCTATAAACATTTGTCTGTATCAAGTCCAAATGTTGAAGAGGACACTGCACCTATGTGCACACAGACAATACCAGTTGTATATCCTAAACCATAGCTCATAAGTTGATTAATAACTAATTTCAGAAAGTAGAAAAAGGTACTATTTCATAAATCCTTCACTGTAAACCAAGGCAATACGTGCCCATGAGCATACAAAAATGTCATTAAAAAGTAGAAGGATCAACAAATTACAATATATACTAGACCAAAGCAGTATGCAATACTCACATCTGTTCTCCATAAAAATAGAAGATTTCTAACACTTTAGCAATGACAGCAACCATTGACCCAACATCAGACTACCTGGTATGTATGCCAACGGACCAACTGGCCAAGAATTATTGAGTGCCATTGGTGGGGGATGTCAGCTCAATCTCAGATCTGGGTGCTACTATCGCCAAAGGATGAACAAAATCACCCGGGCATTTTTTCATCCCTGTAGACTTGGTCCTGCACTTCACTACTCCAGCTCAGTTCAGCCTGAGGCACAGCTCAGCACCCCAGCATTGCAGCCCTCCCAGCTTAACTCTGCTTCTCCAGTTTCTCTATTTAGTGATATTAATATCTCATACATTGCCATGACTTTTTCAGTCTCTATTAGCTCCTAACTTCTGTCTAGAGATTGCCCTTTTTATCTTTTTAATTGTTCTGCACCATCTTTAACCCCATTTGCAGTTATTTTACCTGAATAAAAATACATACAAAGATATATATATATATATATATATATATATATATATATATATATATATATATGACTTCTCAACAGGCCTGGATAGATACCTTGCAATCTCTAAAAAACTACAGGTGCTATCCATCCTGGCCTCCTATACCCAGAAAAAGGTGAATCACTGCAGATGGAGTAAGCAAGATATTTCAAGACAAATACAAATTCAAACAATCTTTTCAAAAATCAAGCCCTACAGAAAATATTTGAAGGAAAATTCCAATGCAAGAAGAATAACAAAGGAAATAAGTAATTCCATACCAGCAAAAACAAGGAAAGCATACACACACACACACACATGCACACACACACACAAACACTACCACCATTAAAATAGCAGGGAATAACAATCACTGATCGTTAATATCTCTCAGCATCAAAGGACTCAATTCCTCAGTAAACAGACACAGGCTAACAGAATGGAAACAAAATCAGAATCTATCATTCTGCTTCATACAAGAAACACACTTCAGCCATAAAAACAGACATTACCTCAGAGTAAAGGGCTAGAAAATATGTTCCAAGAAAATGGATCCAAGAAGCAAGCTACAGTAACCTTTCTAATATCTAATGAAATAGACTTTAAACCAAAATTAATCAAAAGAGACAGTCAAGGGCACTTCATACTCACCAAAGGAAATATCAAGCAAGATAATATCTCAATTATGTACATCTATGCCCTAAAGAAAAGGGAACCCCATTTGTAAAAGAAACATTGCTGACAAGTACAGAAGTGGATGCTCACAGTCATCCATTGGACTGAGCACAGCATCCACAATGCAGGAGCTAGAGAAAGTACCCTAGGAGCTGAAGGGGTTTGCAACCCCATAGGAGTAACAACAATATGAACTAACCAGTAACCTCTTAGCTCCCAGGGACTAAACCACCAACCAAAGAATACACATGCTGGGACTCATGGCTCCAGCTGCATATGTAGCAGAGGATAGCCTAGTCAGTTATCAATGGGAGAAGAGGCCCTTGGCCCTGTGAAGGCTCTATGCCCCAGTGTAGGGGAATGGCAGGGCCAGGAAGTGGGAGTGTGTGGGTTGGTAAACAGGGGAAGTGGGGAGGGGATAGGGGGTTTTCTGAGGGGAAACCAGGAAAGGGAATAACATTTGACATGTAAATAAAGAAATTATCTAATAACAAATAATAATAATAAAAAAAGAAACATTGCTAAAGCTTAAATCACAAGATGAAACCCACACATTAATAGTGGGAGTCCTCGACTCCCCACTCTCTGATTGACAGTTTATCCAGACAAAAATTAAACATAAATAATGAAACTGACATTATGAATCAAATGGACCTAACAGATATATACAAAATATTTTATTGTAAACAGAAAAGAATAAGCCTTCTTCTTAGCACCATATGAATCCTTCTCCAAAATTGAGCACATAGTCACAGAGCAAGCCTCAACAGTTAGAAGAAAAATGAAATAACTTCTTGTATATTATCAGACTACAATGTATTAAAGGTAGACTTTAATAACAATAGAAACATTCTACTCAATGATCTCTGGGTCAGGGAAGAAATAAAAAATGAAATTAAAGACTTTTGAGAATTCAACAAAACCAAATTTATGGGACACAACGAAAGTAGTGCTAAGAGGGAAGTTGCCATCACAAATTGCATCCATAAACAAATTAGAAAGTTCTTACACCAGCAATTTTAAAAGTACACGTGAAAAAAATATAGAATAAAAAAAAAAAGCAAGCACACAGAAGAAGAGTAGAATACAGGAAACAATCAAAATCAGTGGTGAAATATATCAGTTAGAAACAAAGAAAACTATGCAAAGAATCAATGAAAACTAGATCTGGTCTTGTTCTTTGAGAGAATCAGCAAGATAAACAAAACCTTAGTCAAACTAACCAAAAGATAGAGACAGAATCAAAATAAACAAAATCAGAACTAAAAATGGAGGTCATCTGAGCTTATTACAAAAGCCTATACTCAACAAAACTGGAAAATCTAGATGAAATGCATGATTTTCTAGGCACAAACTATGTACCAAATTTAAATAAAAAATCAGGTACACTAAAGAGTTCCATAAACCCTAAGGAAATAGAAGCATTAATTAAGATTGCCTAAGCAAAAGAAAGTACATGATTAGATGGTTTTAGAGCAGAATTCTACAATATTTTCAAATAAAAGATAATACTAATATTCTACAAATTAGAAGCAGAAGAAACATTGACAAACTCATTCTATGAAGCAAGTCACCCTGATACTTAAACCATACAAAGACTCAACAAAGAAAGTATATTTCAGACTGATATCTCTTATGAACACTGATGCAAAAAATCTTAATAAAATTTCCTCAAAAAGGAATTCCATAACATAGCATATACATGATACATCAAGATCAAGTAGGCTTCATCCCAGAAATGCCAGTATGGTTCAATATACAAAAATTCATCAATGTAATCCATCATATAAACAAACTGAAAGAAAAAAATACGTATGGTTATTTTAATTGATGCTGAAAAAGCCCTTGATAAAATCCAACACCCCTTCATTATAATAGTATTAGAGTTATTAGAGATACAAGACATATAACTAACCATAATCAAAGCAATATGTAGCAAGTCAATAGCCAGCATCAAAGTAAATGGAGAAAAACTTAAAATAATCCCACTAAAATCAAGAACATGTGAAGGCTGTCCATTTTATTCCTATCTATTCAATATAGTACTTGAAGTTCTTGACAGAGTAGTAAGAAAACTAAAGGAGATCAAGTGGAAACAAATTGGAAAGGAAGTAATCAAAGTATCACTATTTACAGAATATATGATGGCATACATAAGTGACCCCGAAAAACCAACCTTAGAACTTTTACAGCTTATTAACGGATTCAGCGAAGTGGCTAGTCATAAATTAAGTCAAAGAAATCACTAGCCCTCCTTTATACATATGAAAATTGTCTAAGAATGAAATTAGGGAAACAGTATCCTTGATAATAACCATGAATAATATAAAATATCTTGTGTAACTCTAACCAAGCAAATGACTTATATGTCAAGAACTTCATGTCACTGTAGAAAGGAATTTAGAAAGATATCAGAAGATGTGGAGATCTCTCATGCTCATAGATTAGTATGATTAACATAGTGAAAATGGCCGTCTTTTCAAAAGTGATTTACAAATTCAATGCAATTCCCATAAAAATGCCAACATAATTCTTTCCAGACCTCAACAGAGCAATTCTCAGCTTTTTATGAAAAAATAAAAATATCAGGATAGAAAAATCAATCCTGAACAAGAAGAAAAACAACAACAACAAAACAAACAAAACTTCTAGAGGTATTACTATCCCTTACCTCAGGCTATACTAAACTGCATGTATTGGTATAGGAACAGACCAGTGGATCATTGGAATCAAAACTAAGACCCGGAAACAATCTCACACTAGGACAATCTCACAAGCTATGACACTTGATTTTTGATAAATATAGCAAAACGATACAATAGAGAAAAAGAAAGTATCTTTAATTGTGCTGGTCTAACTCAATATCTGTAAGTTGAAGAATGAAAATAGATCCATATTCATCACCATGCCCAAACTGAAGTACAAGTGGATCAAATACTTCAACATAAAATTGGATACAATATATCTAATAGAACAGAAACTGGCGAATAGTTTTGAACCCATTCATACAGGAGACAAGTTCCTAAATGGAAATCCAGTGGCTCAGCCTCTAAGATCAGAAATTGACAAATGGTACCTCATGAAACTGAAAATCTTCTGTAAGGCAAAGGATTCTGTCAATAGGGCCCAGTAGTAGCCTACAGATTGAGAAAGATTTTTTTCACCAACCCTACATTTGACAGAAGGTTAATATCCAAACTTTATGAAAATTTCAAGAAGTTACATGGCAGCAACCAAAAATAACCCAATTAAAAATGGGGTACAAAGCTACACAGAGAATTCAACAGAGGAATCTCAAATGGCAGAGAAATACTTAAAGAAATTTTCAGTCTTTAGACATCATGGAAATGCAAATAAAAATAACTATGAGATTACATCTTATACTGGTCCAAATGGCTAAGAACAAAACCATGATAGTATCTGGCCAACCAATAACCAGCCCAACTTGAAACCAATCCCTGACACTGTTTATGATACATTTTTATGCTTGCAGAGAGGAGTCTAGCATGGCTATTCTCTGAGAGGCTTCACCTAGCAGCTGAATCAGAGGAATGCAGAGTAACAGTCAAACAGTGGATGGATTTTGGGGACTCTTATGGAAGAGTTGAGTGAAGGATTGCAGGTCCTGAATGGAACAAGGCCTCCACAGGAAGACCAACAAAGTCAACTAATCTGGACCCTTGTGGCTCTTTGAGACTGAACCACCAATCAAAAAGCATACATGAGTTGGACCTAGTCATCCTGCATAAATGTGGCAGATGTGTTGCCTCTAAGTGGTATGTGTTCTCCTTGCTGGGCTTCCTTGTCTGGCCTCATTTGGAGAGGATTGTCTAACCCTGCAAATATTTTATCTGCAAGATGGGTCTCCACCTTCTCAGAGGAGAAGTGGGATAGAGAAATCATTTTAGGAGAAGGTGACAGGGCCAGAGATCAGTGAGTAGGATGTAAAGTGAGTAAATAAATTAAAAATAAAGTATATTAACAAATTCAATCATTTTAGTATAGATGCATTTAATTTTAATTATATTAATCATTTTATATTCTTGGTTGCCAATACTGGCTTTAAATAAAATCTTGGACAGCAGATTTTTCACACAAAAGTGGTAATTATTGTTTCTTTTTTTAATTAAAAGGTAGAAGTAACAATAGATTTGCACAGTTTTTTTTCTATTCTCAAAAGTATATTTTCTTCACACTTATACCAGATAATTATCTTCTGACTATTGTTTCTGTTTGGATCTGCAAGAGGAATTTGAGCACATTGTTTTGTTTTGTTTTTCATTAGCAAAGCAAAATCACTGTTATTCAAAACACTAAATATTTCCTTTAGTTTGAAAGAAATAATTATCTATCTTTGTGTGCAATGCCTTGCACACCATTTTCTATTTCCATTTCATTAGTTTTTGTAATTTCTAATAATTCTCTTCTTCATTATAAATCACAAAACCCTTGTTCTGAAAATTAAATGTGTCCATTTTTCTAACTATGTTACATTATATTCAGTAATAATAACATATATTTTACCAGAGAATTGGAAAATGTACTGTGTTATTCTTATATAACCCAAAATAAATAAACAAAATCACATATATAATATATTCATTTTATGATGCTAAATGTGATGACAGAAAATTGTATGGGATTTTGTAATTTGACCTTCCATTATAGGACAGATTTATATTGTCAGAAGTTTCTAAGAAATCTCCATAGGAATAGCGACAAGTTAGAAGAAATTTATGCTTTCAGAAGGTTCTAAGAATTCTCCATATGGGATCATTACCAGTTTGAGACAACAGAAGAAGTTAATTTAAATATGTATTCGTTTAAATAATGTGTGTGGTACTAGAGTTTTACTAGAATATATATATATATATATATATATACATTTATTTAAATTGTATGCTCAGTATAATAAAGGAGTGATTAAATATTTCTATTGAAAGATAGAAAACTCTTCAAATGTATAACTAACAGAATTTCAGTTGAGGAGATAACTCAACTGGTAGAGATACTGTCATAAAGTCCTGAAGACCTGAGCTCAGTCTCCATATTCTATAATTTGGCAAGACAGAAAGGATTATTGAGAATTTTCCTCTGACCTCCTTATGTGAGTTCTAGCATGTACACATCTACAAATACATTTTCATGCATGTGTACACACATAGACACATATGCACACATTTAATATAATAAAGAAAGCATGAAAGCATTACATGATAAGATGTATACTTAAAAGTTTATTTTTAAAATATGTACGGGTGTTTTGCCTAAATGTGAATGTTTGTAAATTATCTCAAGAAGGTTTTTGGTACTCTTGAATTGAAGGTTTAGGTAACTGATAATGTCATGTGTATGCTGAGAAACAAACTCTGATATTCTGGCAGAAGAACAAGTTCTTTGAACTACTAGCCCCATTTATTTAAGTGCATGGATATTAATTTCATGATAGATCAATATATCCAAAATATTTATGATTTCTAAAATCTTTAAATATCACTAAGTTATATTTATATAGATAAAATAAGGTCCAAAAAAGAAAGCATATATGTGATTGTCTTGGAATAAATTTTATATCCAACATATATTGGTTAGGTTCCTATAAAACTCTATATAATAGAAATGAAGTAAAATATTGGTCATCCACATCCTAAATAACAACATAAATCAAAGTATTCAATGTTCCTAACATTTTACAGGGTACATTAAAAACAAACAAAAATAATATATTATAATTCATTTAAGCAAGGCATACAAGATTAACTCATACAGAATTTTAAGTAACATATTCACAACTGGTAAATTCTGAAGAGGGTTTAAGGATAATCAATTAATTTAGTATTACATAAGAATTTGTAGTAAAATACAGTTGGTATCTTAGTTTGGGTTTTTATTTCTGTGACAAAACCCCACAACAAAAAAAGCAAGTTGGGAGAGAAAGATTTCTTTAGCTTACACTTTCTTTTTTTTTTTAATTTTTAATATTTTTATTACTTATTTTCCACAGTTACATTTCCAATGCTATCCCAAAAGTCCCCCATAGCGCCCCCCACTTCCCTACCCACCCATTCCCATTCTTTTGGCCCTGGAATTCCCCTATATTGGGGCATATAAAGTTTGTAAGTCCAATGGGCCTCTCTTTCCAATGATGGCCGACTAGGCCATCTTTCAATACATATGCAGCTAGAGACAAGAGCTCCGGGGTTCTGGTTAGTACATCATGTTGTTCGACAATAGGGTTGCAGATCCCTTTAGCTCCTTGGGTACTTTCTCTAGCTTCTCCATAGGGAGCCCTGTGATACATCCAATAGCTGACTGTGAACATCCACTCCTGTATTTGCTAGGCCCCGGCATAGTCTCACAAGAGACAGCTATATTTGGGTCCTTTCAGCAAAATCTTGCAAGTGTATGCAATGGTGTCAGCGTTTAGAAGCTGCTTATGGGAAGGATCCCTGGATATGGCAGTCTCTAAATGGTCCATCCTTTCATCACAGCTACGAACTTTGTCTCTGTAACTCCTTCCATGGGTGTTTTGTTCCCAACTCTAAGAAGGGGCACAGTATCCACACTTTGGTCTTCATTCTTCTTGAGTTTCATGGGTTTAGTAAATTGTATCTTATATCTTGGGTATCCTAAGTTTTGGGCTAATATCCACTTATCAGTGAATACATATTGTGTGAGTTCCTTTGTGATTGTGTTACCTCACTCAAGATGATGCCCTCCAGGTCCATCCATTTGGCTAGGAATTTCATAAATTCATTCTTTTTAATAGCAGAGTAGTACGCCATTGTGTAAATGTACCATAATTTCTGTATCCATTCCTCTGTTGAGGGACATCTGGGTTCTTTCCAGCTTCTGGCTATTATAAATAGGGCTGCTATGAACATAGTGGAGCATGTGTCCTTTTTACCGGTTGGGACATCTTCTGGATATATGCCCAGGAGAGGTATGGCTGGATCCTCCGGTAGTACTATGTCCAATTTTCTGAGGAACTGCCAGACTGATTTCCAGATTGGTTGTACAAGCTTGCAATCCCACCAACAATGGAGGAGTGTTCCTCTTTCTCCACATCCTCGCCAGCATCTGCTGTCACCTGAATTTTTGATCTTAGCTATTCTGACTGATGTGAGGTGGAATCTCAGGGTTGTTTTGATTTGCATTTCCCTGATGATTAAGGATGTTGAACATTTTTTCAGGTGCTTCTCTGCCATTCGGTATTCGTCAGGTGAAAATTCTTTGTTCAGCTCTGAGCCCCATTTTTAATGGGGTTATTTGACTTTCTGGAGTCCACCTTCTTGAGTTCTTTATATATATATTGGATATTAGTCCCTTATCTGATTTAGGATAGGTGAAGATCCTTTCCCAATCTGTTGGTGGTTTTTTTGTCTTATTGATGGTGTCTTTAGCCTTGCAGAAGCTTTGCAGTTTCATGAAGTCCCCCTTGTCAATTCTCGATCTTACAGCACAAGCCATTACTGTTCTATTCAAGAATTTTTCCCCTGTGCCCATATCTTCAAGGCTTTTCCCCACTTTCTCCTCTATAAGTTTCAGTGTCTCTGGTTTTATGTGAAGTTCCTTGATCCACTTAGACTTGACCTTAGTACAAGGAGATAGGAATGGATCGATTCGCATTCTTCTACATGTTAACAACCAGTTGTGCCAGCACCATTTGTTGAAAATGCTGTCTTTCTTCCACTGGATGTTTTTAGCTCCCTTGTCGAAGATCAAGTGACTGTAAGTGTGTGGGTTCATTTCTGAGTCTTCAATTCTATTCCATTGGTCTATTTGTCTGTCACTATAACAGTACCATGCAGTTTTTATCACAATTGCTCTGTAGTAAAGCTTTAGGTCCAGCATGGTGATTCCACCAGAGGTTTTTTCATCCTTGAGAAGAGTTTTTGCTATCCTAGGTTTTTTGTTATTCCAGATGAATTAGCAGATTGCACTTTCTAATTGGTTGAAGAATTGAGTTTGAATTTTGATGGGGATTGCATTGAATCTGTAGATTGCTTTTGGCAAGATAGCCATTTTTACAATGTTGATCCTGCCAATCCATGAGCATGGGAGATCTTTCCATCTTCTGAGATCTTCTATAATTTCTTTCTTCAGAGACTTGAAGTTTTTATTATACAGATCTTCACTTCCTTAGTTAGAGTCACGCCAAGATATTATATATTATTTGTGACTATTGAGAAGGGTGTTGTTTCCCTAATTTCTTTCTCAGCCTGTTTATTCTTTGTGTAGAGAAAGGCCATTGATTTGTTTGAGTTAATTTTATATCCAGCTACTTCACTGAAGCTGTTTATCAGGCTTAGGAGTTCTCTGGTGGAATATTTAGGGTCACTTATATATACTATCATATCATCTGCAAAAAGTGATATTTTGACTTCATCTTTTCCAATTTGTATCCCTTTGATCTCCTTTTGTCCTCGAATTGCTCTGGCTAGGACTTCAAGTACAATGTTGAATAGGTATGGAGAAAGTGGACAGCCTTGTCTAGTCCCTGATTTTAAAGGGATTGCTTCAAGCTTCTCACCATTTACTTTGATGTTGGCTACTGGTTTGCTGTAGATTGCTTTTATCATGTTTAGGTATGGGCCTTGAATTCCTGATCTTTCCAAGACTTTTATCATGAATGGGTGTTGGATCTTGTCAAATGCTTTTTCCGCATCTAAGGAGATGACCATGTGGTTTTTGTCTTTGAGTTTGTTTATATACTGGATTACGTTGATGGATTTCCGTATATTGAACCATCCCTGCATAATGGGATGAAACCTACTTGGTCAGGATGGATGATTGTTTTGATGTGTTCTTGGATTCGGTTAGCAAGAACTTTATTGAGGATTTTTGCATCAATATTCATAAGAGATATTGGTCTGAAGTTTTCTATCTTTGTTGGGTCTTTTTGTGGTTTAGGTATCAGAGTAATTGTGGCTTCATAGAATGAGTTGGGTAGAGTACCTTCTGTTTCTATTTTGTGGAATAGTTTGTGAAGAACTGGGATTAGATCTTCTTTGAAGGTCTGATAGAACTCTGCACTAAACACATCTGGTCCTGGTCTTTTTTTGGTTGGGAAACTATTAATGACTGCTTTTATTTCTTTGGGGGATATAGGGCTGTTTAGATCATTAACCTGATCTTGATTCAACTTTGGTACCTGGTATCTGTCTAGAAACATTTCCATTTCATCCAGGTTCTCAATTTTTGATGAGTATAGCCTTTAGTAGAAGGATCTGATGGTGTTTTGGATGTCTTCAGGATCTGTTGTTATGTCTCCTTTTTCATTTCTGATTTTGTTAATTAGGATGCTTTCCCTGTGCCCTCTACTGAGTCTGGCTAAGGGTTTATCTATCTTGTTGATTTTCTCAAAGAACCAGCTCCTTGATTGGTTGATTCTTTGAATAGTTCTTCTTGTTTCCACTTGGTTGATTTCACCCCTGAGTTTGATTATTTCCCGCCTTCTACTCCTCTTGGGTGAATTTGCTTCCTTTTGTTCTAGTGCTTTTAGGTATGTTGTCAAGCTGCTAATGTGTGCTCTCTCTAGTTTCCTTTTGGAGGCACTCAGAGCTATGAGTTTTCCTCTTAGAAATGCTTTCATTGCGTCCCATAAGTTTGGGTATGTTGTGGCTTCATTTTCATTGAACTCTAAAAAGCCCTTAATTTCTTTCTTTATTCCTTCCTTGACCAAGGTATCATTGATTAGAGTGTTGTTCAGTTTCCACTTGAAGGTTGGCTTTCTATTATTTATTATGTTATTGAAGATCAGCCTTAGTCCATGGTGATCTGATAGGATGCATGGGACAATTTCAATATTTTTGTATCTGTTGAGGCCTGTTTTGTGACCAATTATGTGGTCAATTTTGGAGAAGGTACCATGAGGTGCTGAAAAGAAGGTATATCCGTTTGTTTTAGGATAAAATGTTCTGTAGATATCTTCCAGATCCATTGGATTCATAATTTCTGTTAGTTTCACTGTGTCCCTGTTTAGTTTCTGTTTCTATGATCTGTCCATTGGTGAAAGTGGTGTGTTGAAGTCTCCCACTATTATTGTATGAGGTGCAGTGTGTGCTTTGTGATTTACTAAAGTTTCTTTAATGAATGTGGCTGCCTTTGTATTTGGAGCATAGATATTCAGGATTGATAGTTCCTCTTGGAGGATTTTACCTTTGATGAGTAAGAAGTGTCCCTCCCTGTCTTTTTTAATGACTTTGGGTTGGAAGTCAATCTTATCAGATATTAGAATGGCTACTCCAGCTTGTTTCTTCATACCATTTGCTTGGAAAATTGTTTTCCAGACTTTCATTCTGAGGTAGTGTCTATCTTTTTCTCTGAGATGAGTTTCCTGTAAGCAGCAAAATGTTGGGTCTTGTTTGTGTAGCCAGTTTGTTAGTCTATGTCTTTTTATCGGGGAGTTGAGTCCACTGATATTAAGAGATATTAAGGAAAAGTAATTGTTGTTTCCTGTTATTTTTGTTGTTAAAGTTGGCATTCTGTTCTTGTGGCTGTCTTCTTTTAGGTTTGTTGAGGGATTACCTTCTTGCTGTTTCTAGGGCGTGGTTCCTGTCCTTGTATTGTTTTTTTTTTTTTTTTTCTGTTATTATCCTTTGAAGGGCTGGATTCGTGGAGAGATAATGTATGAATTTGGTTTTGTCGTGGAATACTTTGGTTTCTCCATCTATGTTAATTGAGAGTTTGGCTGGGTATAGTAGCCTGGGCTGGAGTTTGTGTTCTTTTAGTGTCTGTATAACATCCGTCCAGGATCTTCTGGCTTTCATAGTCTCTGGTGAGAAATATGGTGTAATTCTGATAGGCTTGCCTTTATATGTTACTTGGCCTTTTTCTCTTACTGCTTTTAGTATTCTGTCTTTATTTAGAGCATTTGTTGTTCTGATTATTATGTGTCGGGAGGTATTTCTTTTCTGGTCCAGTCTATTTGGAGTTCTGTAGGCTTCTTGTATGTTCATGGGCATCTTTTTCTTTAGATTTGGGAAGTTTTCTTCTATAATTTTGTTGAAGATGTTTGCTGGTCCTTTGAGTTGAAAATCTTCATTCTCATCCACTCCTATTATCCGTAGGTTTGGTCTTCTCATTGTGTCCTGTATTTCTTGGATGTTTTGCGTTAGGATCTTTTTGCATTTTACATTTTCCTTGATTGTTGTTCCGATGTTCTCTATGGAATCTTCTGCACCTGAGATTCTCTCTTCCATCTCATGTATTCTGTTGCTGATGCTCGTATCTATGGTTCCAGATTTCTTTCCTAGGGTTTCTATCTCCAGTGTTGCCTCATTTTGGGTTTTCTTTATTGTGTCTACTTCCCTTTTTAGGTCTAATATGGTTTTGTTCAATTCCATCATCTTTTTGGTGTGTTTTCCTGTTTTTCTGTAAGGACTTCTACCCATTTGATTATGTTATCCTGTTTTTCTTTAAGGATTTGTAACTCTTTAGCAGTGTTCTCCTGCAATTCTTTAAGGGATTTTTGTGCTTCCTCTTTACTGTCTTCTACCTGTTTACCAGTGTTCCTTTGTATTTCTTTAAGTGTGTTATTAAAGTCCTTCTTGAAGTCCTCTACCATCATCATGAGATATGCTTTTAGATCCGTGTCTAGCTTTTCCGGTGTGTTGGGGTGCCCTGGACTGGGCGAAGTGGGAATGCTGGGTTCTGATGATGGTGAGTGGTCTTGGTTTCTGTTAGTAAGATTATTACATTTACCTTTTGCCATGTGGTAATCTCTGGGGTTAGTTGTTGTCGTTGTCACTGTTTAAAGATTGGAGCAGAAGCTGTGTTCCACTCACCAGCAGTCTCAAAATCCTTTGGTGGGGGTCGTGGGTAGCTGGAGGGTGTCAGTCGACCCTGCGCTCTAGCTACCCTGGTCCTGTTCCGGCCGGAAGTGGCCTGTGGTCCTTCTCAGGCCGTTTTTCTGCTTCTCTAACTAATGCAGTCTCAGGTCCTGTGCGCAATTGGATTGGAGCAGAAGCTGTGTTCCACTCACCAGAAGTCTTAAGATCCTGTGGCGGGTGTTGTGGGTAGCTGGCGAGTGTCAGCAGACCCTGCGCCCTAGCTACCCCAGCGCTTTTCTGACCGGAGAGGCTTGTGGCCCTACTGAGGCCGGATTTCTGCCTCCCCAACCAAAGCAGTCTCAGGTCCCGAGCAATTGGATTGGAGCAGAAGCTGTGTTCCACTCACCAGCATTCTCAAAATCCTGTGGTGGGGGGTCGTGGGTAGCTGGCAGGTGTCAGCTGACCCTGTGCTCTAGCTACCCTGGTGCTGGTCCGGCCGGAAGAGCTAGCTTATACTTTCATTACTCTTCAACATCAAAGGAAGTCAGAAAAGGGACTTAAAGAGCTCAGCAACCTGGAACCAGGAGCTATGGAGGAGGGCTTCTTACTGGTTTGATGCCCTTGCTTGCTCAGCCTGCTTGCATATAGAGCCTGGAACAACCAGCCCAAGGATGTCACCACCAACAATGGGCGGGGCCCTTCCTCATTGATTTATAAATGAGAAAATATCCTATACCTGGATCTCATGGGGCATTTCCTTAACTGATTAATCTATCTTGTATAGACTTAACAAAAAAAAAAAAAAAAAAAAAAAAAAAAACAGCCAGTATGCCTGGATTTTAAAAATGATCTATTAAGTTTTACTGTTGATACTTTGGGTAAATTATCAAATATTTATTATTTTAATGTTTTTACCCAAAATAGATGTATTTGTGTATGCTTAATAGTTTAGCTATATTTTCCATAAAGGCTTTGTGTATATTCAATTAAATGTTGTCATTGGTACCTGGATAGGTTGGTCACTGGTAGAAGAACTAGATTTTATTCCAAGAAGGTACTAAAAATCACCTATATCTACAGGTCTAGGGGAATATATGATTCTCAGCCTCTTTGTATACCTACAAAACTGTGGGGAATGTAGGAGTGAATCTGGTGTTGAAAGGAGTAGGAAGGAAAGCAAATGGTCTCCTGAGTCTGCATGAATAATCTTGATTCAGCTGTACATGGAAGCAATCTAAAGTGGCACTCTTGGCAAACCAATTAGAGAGAACAAAGGACAAAAAAAAGTGGCCTTTTCCTGTCTTCATGGAAATACCTCTGGGCACTTGACTCACTCCCTGACAGAGTCAAGGAATTAGATTCAGCAGGACAGTGTGCATAATGCCCTTTTTGGCTCCTGATTGTATAACCATACCCTTATTAGCTGAAAAGCTGTATATGAATTATTGTATTAAACAGTAAAGTTAGATCTGCTCCCAGTACTGGTCTTAGGAGTGTAAAATCGTGGGCATCTTTGTGGACTCTGACTCTGCTTTCTTCCCCTTTTCTGGTCCTGGTTCTGGCACATACCCACAGAAAAAATGCACAGAAATAGACATAATTAAGATAAAATAAATATATGTGGTCATTTAAATGAATGGTTCCCCTAGAAGCTCAAATACTTTAGTGTTTGGTTCAAGTTGTTGGTGCTGCTTGGCTAGGTTTAGGGGTATGACATAGTTTTAAGACAGGCTAGGTTTCAATGCCACACATCATTTCCACATTTCACATACTACAAGATAGGAGTTCCCAGTTTCCTGCCCCCATTACTATATCTGCCACTACCACCCTCACTACTTTGCTGTGATGGTGATGAAATCTTATCCTTCTGAAGTTACAAGTCCAAAAACTTTCTTTTTCCTATAAGCTGCCAAGGTCATGGTATTATTTTTTGTTAGTTTCCTTTGTTTTTGAGAGTCCATCTTAATTTCCATTTCTTCCCTCCCTATCTTTCCTCCAAAACTTCTCATATTCCCCTCCTCAGTATCCTTCAAAGTGATAACCACCTTTTAAAACAATTGTAATTGTGCATGTATCTGTATACACACATGTATTCTTGGTTTGTTTTTTTCTTGTTTTTTTTTGTTTGTTTGTTTGTTTGTTTTTGATTTGTTTTTTGAGACAGGGTTTCTCTGTATAGCCCTGGCTGTCCTGGAACTCACTTTGTAGACCAGGCTGTCCTCGAACTCAGAAATCTGCCTGCCTCTGCCACCCAAGTGCTGGGATTAAAGGTGTGCGCCATCACGCCCGGCTACATGTATTCTTAATACAACCTGTTAACTCCTTATAAAGTTACCTGTAGGTGTTTTTCCAAAATGAGTCAATTGGTACTGGGCAACAATTGATATGCTTTTACCTGTGGAAGACCACGCTTCCTACTCCCAGCTTTACTCAGCTGTCTATATAGTTCATTGTATAAGATTGAGGCCTCATGCACTAATTTCCACATCTATTTTGGCATACTAATTGGTGTCTTCCTTGTTAAGTACACATTTGTTTGGTCATGTTGGTTAAAGTTCATGGGTATAGCTTTCAGGAAAAAAAATATCACCAAAATAGAAAAATAATACAATTGTCTGAAGGTTTTTATTTTTTTTTTGAAATTTGGCTTAATATTACTACTATTTTCAAATCATTAACAATCATGTCTTATGAATGATGCATTGTTAACTGAATATTAATATAAACATCATCAAAAATGCATTTACTGAATTCTATGGAACTAGTTCTGCCATAGATGATTTGCTGAGTTTGATCTTCAGCACTGTCAAAAACAAAAACAAAATCAAAAAACAATATCATTACTTAAAATTCATCATACTAATAGACTGAAATGCTATAAAGAAATATGTCAATGCACATTGAATTTCATCTACAATGGCAAAAATGAAAACAAAATGTCTACCACCTGTTACATTTAATCTCAACTTGATCAGATTTAAAGTTATCACGGAAACAAATCTCTAGTCATCTTTTGAGGGATTATTATGTCTGTGAATGCACGGTAGTCCTTTATGTTATGCAACTGAAACCATGATTTATTATTAATAGTGGAATTTAACCACCGTCTTCTTCAAAGTGCTTCCTTTTTTATTATGTTTAATCATTTTTTACAGTACAATTTTAATCCCCCTCCAACAGTTCCTTATCATATTCCTCCCTGTCTCCAATGGATGTCCCCACACCCCACCACACTCACCCAGGCCTCCCCATTCCCTGGGGCCTCAAGTCTCTCAATGGTTAGGTGCATATTCATAAGGTGTGTGTGTGTGTGTTTCTAATTCATGTATTCACAGAGGCAGAGCAATCAGATCTCAATGGAGCCTGAGAGATACAAGTAATTGATTAGAATCAAGCTGAGATCATTTACCAGAGTAAAACATACTCTTGCACACTGAGCCATCTCTCTAGTTCCCTTAAATTGTTTCTTTTCAGCTATTTGATCACCACAATGAGAAAAAGGTTACAATAAAAATTAGTATCAGTAAGTGGAGCTCCATGGTAGAAAACCTGATCATGTAGTTATGAGATCTTAGGAAGTGGTATGTGGTAGGAATATGAAATAATTTGCAGTTATGGGCCACAAAAGCTCTACAGTACTCAAGCAGAACTTAACGGGTCGTTCTTTGTAGGAACTAGAAAGATAAGAACAATAACAATAGAGAAAGACAGATAGTGGAGGCATGGATGAGGAGTTTTCAGAGATATTGGGGTTCACATGATCTGCCACTACTTTTTCAAGCACATGCTTGAACCAAGATATGGCCCTATTACTATAGATAGCTGCAGGTATGAGATAATATCTAAGCAGTAATATCCTGATATGTAAGACCAGATTAGAGAAGAGTGGAAAAAAGATTCAGAAATCGGGACAAAGGAAGTCATAAAGACTGTTTGTTCAAGCTGTGTGTTATTTTTAGTAGCTAGCTGAACACTGTATAAGCAGATTTGGAAAAATAAAAATTGTTCATTCCTGAAAACATTGTCTCTGTCTACTTTTTCAGATCCCTGTGTTGCCCACAGCTGCTCTGGCTGTGGCCCAGAGGGTAGCAATAACTATATCAAGAATTGGCCTAGAGGTCCTTCATGTGATACTTTGGCAAAGAATCTAGCTGCATTTCAACTATCTTCTGAAAACTCAAGCAATGGTGAAGTTAAATATAGAAAATTAACTTCCCGGGCATAGTAGCACATGCCTTTAATCCCAGCACTCAGGAGGCAGAGGCAGGCGGATTTCTGAGTTCGAGGACAGCCTGGTCTACAAAGTGAATTCCAGGACAGCCAGGGCTATACAGAGAAACACTGTCTAAAAAAAAAAAAAAAAAAAAAAAAAAAAAAGAAAGAAAGAAAGAAAGAAAGAAAGAAAATTAACTTGTTTGGTAGAGGACATTGCAAGACAGAAAAGTTGTAACACTTTGTCATTAGTATTGCTTACATCTCTTAACTAGGCAGACAATGAAATAGAGCAAAAAGTAGAGTAGAGAGAATTTTTTTTAGTATGCTTTGACAATAAAAGCTATATGAGCAAGTTTAAAGTTGTAGACAAAGAGAATAAAGATGACAAAGAATCTGTGCCTGTTACAGAGAAGAGCACTATTAGAGATCCCTTGTTCTATGCATTAAAGAATCAGAAAGTGACACTGAGAACAAGAACCCTCCTATCAATGTCTTCTTTTGGTTAAATTGCAAATTAGTTTGAAAGGGATGAGCTAAATAATATGAGTGCTGCAGAAGGAATTCCCTACTCAATAACAATCAGCTAGGAATATATTTCCATAGAGTCGGCACTCAATGACCAATGCAACTGTGATTCAAGGTTTTAGGCTTCATTCACAGCTGCTAGTGTAACTTTTCTGTGCTGCCTACATGATGCTGAATTTATAAACACAAAACATGAGAGATTGATCGAGTTTATGGTATCTTACACATTTCCAGAGATCTGCTGAGGCTATACCACATGTGGTGGAGTTGTAACCCCTGAATAAATGTCATATTACCTATGCTACAATAGAAATACCATGATGTTGGTAACATCAGCACAATGTGGCATCTGCTGAGCTGAGCTGCATGTAAGGAGTTGAACTGGAGTAAGATAAAGGCTATATTTGATGTAAGTGGAAAAAGAAAAGGTTACCTATGCCTTTTGAAGTCTAAATGATTGTGTCACAAACCCATATGCCTGGCAAAAAGCTCCAGGGTTTGATGTTTTATCTGATGGATTTGGGATTCCTTTGTCAATTTGTTTGCTATGTCCCAATTCTCTGATTTTTGGAATGGAGATGCTTATTCTATATCATTTAATATTAAAAGTAGGTGACTAGGATTTATTTTTGATATTATAAGAATATCAAATATAATAATAATTAGCAAAGAGTATCAGATGAGACTTGAACGTTGCGCTTTCAAATTTTGCACTTTTAAAAGACCATGTGGACTTCTGATGTTGTACCTAGTACATTTTGAATTGTGAAATGACCTATAATGACAAGGAATGGAATTATGTCTTAAAGATTATATATTTGTATACCAAATTGATGGGGATGGGTTTGTGATGGTTAATTTTGCCAATGTTATACATTTGTTACTAAGAAAAACAAATATTTTGTCAGTTTCTGTGAGGGATTATTCAGATTAGGTTCACTGAAGTGAAAGATCCATCTTAAATGTGAATTATATGATTCCATATCTTGAAATCATCAGCTATCTAATAGCCAGAAAACAAGTTGAGCATAAGCATTCACTGTTCTCTGTTTCCTAACTGTGAATGCAATGTGGCTTGCTGTCTTATAATCCTGCCACCATGACTTCACTACACTGATGGACTAACTGTGTCCTCTAGGACTGTAAGCAGAAATATTCTTTTCTTCCCTAAAAATTTCTTTTTGCCAAGTATTGGTCACAGTCATACAAAAAGTAACTAGTGTTCTATCATAGTCTTATTTTTGCTTCTATAGCAAAATAATGTAGACTAGGTTATTTTTAATGGTATCTATTTATCTACATTTTCTTCTGGCAGCTGAGAAAGTAAGTACAATGGTGCATAATCCTATTGCAAAATGACAATATAAGGGTAAGAAAACAATTAAAGAGTGGCTGTAATGGTTAGTTTTAATTGTTAACTTCATTCAGTCTATAATCACTTGGAAACAGAGTCTCATTCAGAAATGGTCTAGACCATGATGGCTTGAGGTCATGCCTATAACTCAATGTCTTGATTATGTTAGTTGAATTCAGAAGAACCTCCTCTGAGGCAACAGAATTCCCTAGGCAAAGTATCCTGAAGTTTAAAAATAAAGGAAAAGGAATACAAGTATGTATGTACTAACTCCTTCCTCTCTACTCTTAAATGTGGAGATAGCTTGACTACCATCTTAAAGTTACTGCCACCATGACTGCTTTACAGTGATGGACTTTACCCTAGAACTGTGAGATAAAATAAGTCCTTTCTTCCTCTGGTTACATTTGTCAGTGTATTTCATCATAATTTAATAAGACCAGGACAACTTGCCATTAGTTTTGATAGGTCTAGGTATTGATCCTAGGATCATAAGCGTAATAGCTTTTATCACTGAGCTGTTGCCTAGCCTCCAATTCACCTTTAAAATGAATTCACTCTTATTTTTTAAAAGAATACACATCTATGATGATAACATTTCTTCAGAATTTACTACATCTCAAACTTCCAATGCTATCATGATGAAATGTTTTCCAATATGGCATTTAGCAGATACATTCAAGCTATTGCACTAATATAATTGAAAAAAATGAGAAAATATCAAGGTATAAACCTTTTTGAAAACATAATGGGAATATTATTTTTTAAAATATACACTCTAGGAAATGCATATTAAGAGTCTGGTGGTTAATAAGAGTGATAAAGGCATTCTTAAAATTAAAAACTATCATTTTACTATCATTTACATATTAATGAACAGAATGAATAGCATATATTATAATAGCCCCTATGTAATCATTCAGTGACATGTTTTCAAAGAAACTTTATAGATTATAATGTGATAGTTGGGTAGTCCTCCTAGGAAAAAGGGTTCCACAAAGACCTTTCATGCTTGATAAAATAGTTGGACCAAAGATAACACCAACATAAAGTTAAACAATTTATCTACTATTACATTATAAAAGTTTCAAGTATACTACCAATTTATAAGAACTTTATTAATAATATACAGATTGAAACTATATTCTACAATTATTATTCTACTATACTTAATTTATTACACATCTCTCAACTTGTAAATCATTCTCATCTATTAGTGGCTGTATTTCAGACTAAGTTGTATACATATGTATAGTTTTCAAATTCTGCAATCTGAATAATTATGTAGTCTTAAATGTTATAACATTGATTTTTTTAAAGGTTAGAATGACAGTTTATAATCTCTGTAAGCTCCTAAAGCAAGGATCCGGGATTTTCAACTATTTACAAACATTTCCCCAAAGATACACCAGTTGCTCCTAAGAACATTAAGAGCCAAGATAAAAGATGTGAGAGGAACAACTCTAAGACACAAGTACTTAGATTGTCGCACATATAAATTCAGAGGAAAAGAAAGTTGAATCCAAAAACAAAAACAAAACAAAACAAAACAAAACAAAACAAAACAAAACAAAACAAAACCAAGCCAGGCATGGTGGCACACACCGTTAATCCCAGCACTCGGGAGGCAGAGGCAGGCGGATTTCTGAGTTGAGGCCAACCTGGTCTACAAAGTGAGTTCCAGGACAGCCAGGGCTATACAGAGAAACTCTGTCTCGAAAAAAACAAAAACAAAAACAAAAACAACAAAACAAAAACAAAAAACAAAAGAAAGAAAGAAAGAAACAAAGAAAGAAACAAAGAAAGAAACAAAGAAAGAAACAAAGAAAGAAACAAAGAGAGACGGAAAGAAAGAAAGTGGAATCCAACAGAAATACTGGAATTTGGATGGAGGACCAATCAGCGTCCATTTAATTACCAGGAAATGCTGGAATACTTGAGGCAATCCTCCTGCACAAAAGCACAGACACTGAAATTCTAATATAGGGAAGGAAATATCAGTGAAATTCCATGCAATGAAACAGTATATACATCATGATCATAAAGGTATAGGATTTTGGAATTGCTCAAAAATAATTTGTAAAATATATGCAAATGCAACGAAAGCCTGAATCCTGTTATGGAACAAAAGAGGAAAGCTCACACATAAAACAAACAAGTAACAACAAAAACAACAAAACTAGTCTTATTATTTAGACTACTTATTCTCATGCAGTGCAGGCTTTGACATCTTCTCTCAGAATGGGAGTAAAGTTTTACCTCAGCTGTACATATGACAGAGGATTAGTGTATTGAATATACAGAAACTAAAATCAACAACACAAAAAACCTGAGCACTAAAGAAACAATCTGATTTAATAAGAGTCAACAGAACTAAACAAAGTTTTCAAGTGAAGAAATATAAGTAACTAGAAAAAAAATCTTGTAAAATGTTCTATATAAGTAAATGTAGATTAAAATTACTGTATGATTTCATGTAGACTTAATCAGAATGGTTATCATCAAGAAAGCAAATAAGAAATATTGGTGAAAATATAGTGTAAACAGACTCTTACTTAATTGTGGTAAAATTTGATGTAGTTTCTATGCAAATAAGTTTGCAATGTCCTCAAAAATTCAAAAAATTGATCTATAATACCACCCACGGTTATATAACCAAAGGAGTCTATATCTGACTATCCAGATACTTATTCTTCCTTGTTTATGCTGCTGTATTCACAAAAGTCAGGAAATAGAAAGAGACTAGGAATTCATCACAGTGAACAGATAATAAAAGTAAATATTTGGAAAAGCAGAAATTTTTAGCTCTAAAAAAGTGAAATCTACATTTACATTACATGTAAGTGAATAAAATGGTGGGGGGCAAGGAATACAACAAGAGAGATAACAGTGGACCAAGACAATGAACATTGCATGTCCTCTCTCATATGTGGATGATATCCCAACTTTCTGCTTATATTTATTTTACTTGAATTCCTTATTGAACTCTGGAAAGTAAAAAGGAGCCACTGAGTAATTTTTATCATTAGAGAAGATCATAAGACCCAGATTAAAAGATTGCAGAAAGGGGTAGTATTAGAGGATAAAAACAGGGAGAGATACATGAAATTATCTGTTTAGCAAGTAAGAACCATGAAGAATAAAAAGGAGACATGAGGACAAATGTAGAAAAAAGAAGGCAAAGAATGATATTTTATTTTGCACTGAAACATGCCAATGATTATCTAAGCTATAAATCAAATTAAAACAATTAGAAGTAATGAATTATCACAGTGAATCAAATGAAATCAAGCTATGTTTAGTTTACTCATAAGAAACACATTTCACAGTGAGGAAGGTTTGAAAATTAAAAGAGACTTAAATGGAAATAATCACCACAAGGATATTTTATAATGACATAAGACAGATTAGTTCAAGAAAGCAAAACTTATTTAAGTATGCACATGATTTTGTTTGGTATATGTCTATAAGATGGGATCATATGTCAAATGGTTACTATGTTTTTTTTGTTTTTTTTTTAAATTTTTAATATTTTATTATTACGTATTTTCCTCAATTACATTTCCCATGCTATCCCAAAAGTCCCCCATACCTCCCCCCACTTCCCTACACAACCATTTCCTTTCTTTTGGCCCTGGCATTCCCCTGTATTGGGGCATATAAAGTTTGCAAGTCCAATGGGCCTCTTTTCCAGTGATGGCCGACTAGGCCATCTTTCCATACATATGCAGCTAGAGACAAGAGCTCCAGGGTACTGGTTAGTTCATCATGTTGTTCCCCCTATAGGGTTGTATATCCCTTTAACTCCTTGGGTACTTTCCCTAGCTTCTCCATTGGGAGCCCTGTGATCCATCCAATACTGACTGTGAGCATCCACTTCTGTGTTTGCTAGGAACCTGCATAGTCTCACAAGAGACAGCTATATCTGGGACCTTTCAGCAAAATCTTGCTAGTGTATGTAATGGTGTCAGCATTTGGAAGCTGATTATGGGATGGATCCCTGAATATGGAAGTCTCTAGATGGTCCATTCTTTAGTCACAGCTCCAAACTTTGTCTATGTAACTCCTTCCATAGGTGTTTTGTTCCCAATTCTAAGAAGGGGCATAGTGTCCACACTTTGGTCTTCATTCTTCTTGAGTTTCATGCGTTTTACAAATTGTATCTTATATCTTGGGTATCCTAAGTTTTGGGCTAATATCCACTTATCAGTGAATACATATTGTGTGAGTTCCTTTGTGATTGTGTTACCTCACTCAAGATGATGCCCTCCAGGTCCATCCATTTGGCTAGGAATTTCATAAATTCATTCTTTTTAATAGCTGAGTAGTACTCCATTGTGTAAATGTACCAGAATTTCTGTACCCATTCCTCTGTTGAGGGGCATCTGGGTTCTTTCCAGCTTCTGGCTATTATAAATAAGGCTGCTATGAACATAGTGGAGCATGTGTCGTTCTTACTGGTTGGGACATCGTCTGGATATATGCCCAGGAGAGGTATTGCTGGATCCTCCAGTAGTACTATGTCCAATTTTCTGAGGAACCTCCAGACTGATTTCCAGAGTGGTTGTACAAGCTTGCAATCCAAACCAACAATGGAGGAGTGTTCCTCTTTCTCCACATCCTCACCAGCATCTGCTGTCCCCTGAATATTTGATCTTAGCCATTCTGACTGGTGTGAGGTGGGATCTCAGGGTTGTTTTGATTTGCATTTCCCTGATGATTAAGGATGTTGAACATTTTTTCAGGTGCTTCTCAGCCATTCGGCATTCCTCAGGTGAGAATTCTTTGTTCAGTTCTGAGCCCAATTTTTTAATGGGGTTATTTGATTTTCTGAAGTCCACCTTCTTGAGTTCTTTATATATATTGGATATTAGTCCCTTATCTGATTTAGGATAGGTAAAGATCCTTTCCCAATGTGTTGGTGGTTTTTTTGTCTTATTGATGGTTTCTTTTGCCTTGCAGAAGCTTTGCAGTTTCATGAGGTCCCACTTGTCAATTCTCGTTCTTACAGCACAAGCCATTGCTGTTCTATTCAAGAATTTTTCCCCTGTGCCCATATCTTCAAGGCTTTTCCCCACTTTCTCCTCTATAAGTTTCAGTGTCTCTGGTTTTATGTGAAGTTCCTTGATCCACTTAGACTTGACCTTAGTACAAGGAGATAGGAATGGATCGATTCGCATTCTTCTACATGATAACAACCAGTTGTGCCAGCACCCTTTGTTGAAAATGCTGTCTTTCTTCCACTGGATGGTTTTAGCTCCCTTGTCACAGATCAAGTGACTGTAGGTGTGTGGGTTCATTTCTGGGTCTTCAATTCTATTCCATTGGTCTATTTGTCTGTCACTATACTAGTACCACACAGTTTTTATCACAATTGCTCTGTAGTAAAGCTTTAGGTCCAGCATGGTGATTCCACCAGAGGTTCTTTTATCCTTGAGAAGAGTTTTTGCTATCCTAGGTTTTTTGTTATTCCAGATGAATTTGCAGATTGCACTTTCTAATTCGTTGAAGAATTGAGTTGGAATTTTGATAGGGGTTGCTTTGAATCTGTAGATTGCTTTTGGCAAGATAGCCATTTTTACAATGTTGATCCTGCCAATCCATGAGCATGGGAGATCTTTCCATCTTCTGAGATCTTCTATAATTTCTTTCTTCAGAGACTTGATGTTTTTATTATACAGATCTTTCACTTGCTTAGTTAGAGTCACGCCAAGATATTTTATATTATTTGTGACTATTGAGAAGGGTGTTGTTTCCCTAATTTCTTTCTCAGCCTGTTTTTTCTTTGTGTAGAGAAAGGCCATTGATTTGTTTGAGTTAATTTTATATCCAGCTACTTCACCGAAGCTGTTTATCAGGTTTAGGAGTTCTCTGGTGGAATTTTTAGGGTCACTTATATATACTATCATATCATCTGCAAAAAGTGATATTTTGACTTCATCTTTTCCAATTTGTATCCCTTTGATCTCCTTTTGTCGTTGAAATGCTCTGGCTAGGACTACAAGTATGATGTTGAATAGGTATGAAGAAAGTGGACCACCTTGTCTAGTCCCTGATTTTAGAGGGATTGCTTCAATCTTCTCACCATTTACTTTGATGTTGGCTACTGGTTTGCTGTAGATTGTTTTTATCATGTTTAGGTATGGGCCTTGAATTCCTGATCTTTCCAAGACTTTTATCATGAATGGGTGTTGGATCTTGTCAAATGCTTTTTCTGCATCTAACGAGATGACCATGTGGTTTTTGTCTTTGAGTTTGTTTATATACTGGATTACGTTGATGGATTTCCGTATATTGAACCATCCCTGCATCCCTGGGATGAAACCTACTTGGTCAGGATGGATGATTGTTTTGATGTGTTCTTGGATTCGGTTAGTAAGAACTTTATTGAGGATTTTTGCATCAATATTCATAAGAGATATTGGTCTGAAGTTTTCTATCTTTGTTGGGTCTTTTTGTGGTTTAGGTATCAGAGTAATTGTGGCTTCATAGAATGAGTTGGGTAGAGTACCTTCTGTTTCTATTTTGTGGAATAGTTTGTGAAGAACTGGGATTAGATCTTCTTTGAAGGTCTGATAGAACTCTGCACTAAACACATCTGGTCCTGGTCTTTTTTTGGTTGGGAAACTATTAATGACTGCTTCTATTTCTTTGGGGGATATAGGGCTGTTTAGATCATTAACCTGATCTTGATTCAACTTTGGTACCTGGTATCTGTCTAGAAACATTTCCATTTCATCCAGGTTCTCAATTTTTGATGAGTATAGCCTTTAGTAGAAGGATCTGATGGTGTTTTGGATGTCTTCAGGATCTGTTGTTATGTCTCCTTTTTCCTTTCTGATTTTGTTAATTAGAATACTTTCCCTGTGCCCTCTAGTGAGTCTGGCTAAGGGTTTATCTATCTTGTTGATTTTCTCAAAGAACCAGCTCCTTGATTGGTTGATTCTTTGAATAGTTCTTCTTGTTTCCACTTGTTTGATTTCGCCCCTTAGTTTGATTATTTCCTGCAGTCTACTCCTCTTGGGTGAATTTGCTTCCTTTTGTTCTAGTGCTTTTAGGTGTGTTGTCAAGCTGCTAATGTGTGCTCTCTCTAGTTTCTTTTTGGATGCACTCAGAGATATGTGTTTTCCTCTTAGAAATGCTTTCATTGCGTCCCATAAGTTTGGGTATGTTGTGGCTTCATTTTCATTGAACTCTAAAAAGCCCTTAATTTCTTTCTTTATTCCTTCCTTGACCAAGGTATCATTGACAAGAGTGTTGTTCAGTTTCCACTTGAAGGTTGGCTTTCTATTATTTATTTTGTTATTGAAGATCATCCTTAGTCCATGGTGATCTGATAGGATGCATGGGACAATTTCAATATTTTTGTATCTGTTGAGGCCTGTTTTGTGACCAATTATGTGGTCAATTTTGGAGAAGGTACCATGAGTTGCTGAGAAGAAAGTATATCCTTTTGTTTTAGGATAGAATGTTCTGTAGATATCTGCCAGATCCATTTGATACATAACTTCTGTTAGTTTCACCTTGTCCCTGTTTAGTTTCTGTTTCCATGATCTGTCCATTGGTGAAAGTGGTGTGTTGAAGTCTCCCACTATTATTGTATGAGGTGCAATGTGTGCTTTGAGATTTACTAAAGTTTCTTTAATGAATGTGGCTGCCTTTGTATTTGGAGCATAGATATTCATAATTGATAGTTCCTCTTAGAGGATTTTACCTTTGATGAGTATGAAGTGCCCCTCCCTGTCTTTTTTGATGACTTTGGGTTGGAAGTCAATCTTATCAGATATTAGAATGGCTACTCCAGCTTGTTTCTTCATACCATTTGCTTGGAAAATTGTTTTCCAGCCTTTCATTCTGAGGTTGTGTCTATCTTTTTCTCTGAGATGAGTTTCCTGTAAGCAGCAAAATGTTGGGTCTTGTTTGTGTAGCCAGTTTGTTAGTCTATGTCTTTTTATTGGGGAGTTGAGTCCACTGATATTAAGAGATATTAAGGAAAAGTAATTGTTGCTTCCTGTTATTTTCGTTGTTACAGTTGGCATTCTGTTCTTGTGGCTGTCTTTTAGGTTTGTTGAGGGATTACCTTCTTGTTTTTTCTAGGGTGTGGTTTCCGTCCTTGTATTTGTTTTTTTTTTTTTTTTTTTTTTCTGTTATTATCCTTTGAAGGGCTGGATTCGTGGAGAGATAATGTGTGAATTTGGTTTTGTCGTGGAATACTTTGGTTTCTCCATGTATGTTAATTGAGAGTTTGGCTGGGTATTGTAGCCTGGGCTGGAATTTGTGTTCTTTTAGTGTCTGTATAACATCTGTCCAGGATCTTCTGGCTTTCTTAGTCTCTGGTGAAAAATCTGGTGTAATTCTGATAGGCTTGCCTTTATATGTTACTTGGCCTTTTTCTCTTACTGCTTTTAGTATTCTATCTTTATTTAGTGCATTTGTTGTTCTGATTATTATGTGTCGGGAGGTATTTCTTTTCTGGTCCAGTCTATTTGGAGTTCTGTAGGCATCTTGTATGTTCATGGGCATCTCTTTCTTTAGATTTGGGAAGTTTTCTTCTATAATTTTGTTGAAGATGTTTGCTGGTCCTTTGAGTTGAAAATCTTCATTCTCATCCACTCCTATTATCTGTAGGTTTGGTCTTCTCATTGTGTCCTAGATTTCCTGGATGTTTTGAGTTAGGATCTTTTTGCATTTTCCATTTTCTTTGATTGTTGTGCAGATGTTCTCTATGGAATCTTCTGCACCTGAGATTCTCTCTTCCATCTCTTGTATTCTGTTGCTGATGCTCACATCTATGGTTCCAGATTTCTTTCCTAGGGTTTCTATCTCCAGCGTTGCCTCACTTTGGGTTTTCTTTATTGTGTCTACTTCTCTTTTTAGGTCTTGGATGGTTTTATTCAATTCCATCACCTGTTTGATTGTGTTTTCCTGCAATTCTTTAAGGGATTTTTGTGCTTCCTCTTTAATATCTTCTACTTCTTTAGCACTGTTCTCCTGTATTTCTTTAAGTGAGTTATTAAAGTCCTTCTTGATGTCCTCTACCATCATCATGAGATATGCTTTTAAATCCAGGTCTAGCTTTTCAGGTGTGTTGGCGTGCCCTGGACTGGGTGAAGTGGGAGTTCTGGGTTCTGATGATGGTGAGTGGTCTTGGTTTCTGTTAGTAAGATTCTTTTTTTTTTTAATATTTTTATTACATATTTTCCTCAATTACATTTCCAATGCTATCCCAAAAGTCCCCCATACCACCCCCCACTTCCCTACCCACACATTCCCATTCTTTTGGCCCTGGAATTTCCCTATATTGTGGCATATATAGTTTGCAAGTCCAATGGGCCTCTCTTTCCAGTGATGGCCGACTAGGTCATCTTTTGATACATATGCAGCTAGAGCCAAGAGCTCCGGGGTACTGGTTAGTTCATCATGTTGTTCCAACTATAGGGTTGCAGATCTCTTTAGCTCCTTGGGTACTTTCTCTAGCTTCTCCATTGGGAGCCCTGTGATACATCCAATAGCTGACTGTGAGCATCCACTCCTGTGTTTGCTAGGCCCCGGCATAGTCTTACAAGAGACAGCTATATTTGGGTCCTTTCAGCAAAATCTTGCTAGTGTATGCAATGGTGTCAGCGTTTGGAAGCTGATTATGGGATGGATCCCTGGATATGGCAGTCTCTAGATGGTCCATCCTTTCATCACAGCTCGAAACTTTGTCTCTGTAACTCCTTCCATGGGTGTTTTGTTCCCAATTCTAAGAAGGGGCATATTGTCCACATTTTGGTCTTCATTCTACTTGAGTTTCATGCGTTTAGGAAATTGTATCTTATATGTTGGGTATCCTAAGTTTTGGGCTAATATCCTGCATCTGCTGTCAAGGTTGTGGAGAAAGAGGAACACTCCTCCATTGTTAGTAAGATTCTGAAGTTTACCTTTTCGCCTTCTGGTAATCTCTGGAGTTGTTATAGTTGTCTTTGTTTAGAGATTGTTCTTCTGGTGATTGTGATTACCATCTATCAGCAGACCTGGGAGACAGGCTCTCTCCTCTGAGTTACAGTGGTTAGAGCACTCTCTGTTGACAAGCTCTCCTCTTACAGGGAAGGTGCACAGATATCTGGTGTTTGGACCTCCTCCTGGCCGAAGAAGAAGGCCCAAAACAGGACCTTTCCCAGATGCTGTGTTGCTTTGGCAGGTCACAGAAGCTGTCAGCTTCTGTGGTGCACACTCTCACCTGTGCAGACTAAGTTCCTAAGTTCGGTGGAGTCCAGGCACCAAGATGGCGCTCCCTTCTCCTGATGCAGAGTGCTCCTGTGCAGTGTGGGACCACTGTCCTCTGGCTGGGAGGGTGCCGGATATCTGTGGCCCCAGAAGGGTGCTGCCTCAGTGGCTCTGTGGCTCCCGCCTGTCCCAGAAGCTGTCTGCCTCTGTGGTGCACACTCTCACCTGTGCAGACTAAGTTCCTAAGTTCGGTGGAGTCCCAGCACCAAGATTGCACTCCCTTCTCCTGATGCTGGTTACTATGTTTTAAATTCAAGAATATATCACTGTACAGTTCCCCCTAATGCTTATACTGATCTACTTTTCTCCTAATTATTCATGCTAACTTACATCCTTAAGGCACTATTATTTTTAATTTTATCTTTTTTTACACTTTAGATTTTATCTGCTACTAGTCCACACTCTGACTATTCCACATCCCATTAATCCCTCCCCACCCCATTGCCACAAGGATGACCCCACCCTGCCATCCCAAACCAACCAGACCTCTCCACTAGCTGGGGCCTCCAATTTCTTGAGGGTTAGGTGCATATTCTCTGACTGAAACCAGACCTGGCAGTTGTCTGCCTAACTCTCAAAGTAGCCTACTCCATTCTTTCTGCTGGGCCCCCAGGGCTTCAGTCCTTTTCTCCCACCCAATAAAGGATCATGTTCCCCTCTTACCCTCCTTGTCCTCTTTCCCTCTGAAGTACTTCCCTCCCTTCCCCCTTCTGTGATTGCTTTCTGCTCCCTCCCAACTGGATTGAGGCATCCTCACTTAAACCCTTCAGTTTATTGAGTGGTCTATATCTTGAGTATTTTGTACTTTTTTTTTTTTTTTTTTGGCTAATACTCACTTATTTGTGAATACATACCATGCATGTATGTACTTTTGGGTCTGAGTTACCACACTCAGGATGATATTTTCTAGTTTCATCCATTTGCCTTCAAAACTCAGGCTGTCATCATTCCTAATATCTGAGTAGTATTCCATTGTGTAAATGAACCACATTTTCTATATCCATTCTTCTATCGTGAGACATCTGTGTTGATTTTAGCTTCTGGCTATCACAAACAAGGCCACTATGAACATAGTGACACAGATGCCCTTGTGGCCTGGTGAAGCATCTTTGGGGTATACGTTCAAGAGTGGTTTATTTGGGTCTTTAGGTAGATCTATTTCCAATTTTCTGAGAAACGTCCAGATTGATTTCCAGAGTGGTTGTACCAGTTTGCAGTCCCATCAGCAATGGAGGAGTGTTCCTCTTTCTCCACATCTTCGTCAACATGTGCTGTTATCTGAGGTTTCTATGTTAGGCATTCTGACTTGTATGAGATGGAATCTCAGGGTTGTTTTGATTTGCATTCCCCTAATCACTAAAGACTGTGAATATTTCTTTAGGTGCATCTCAGCCATTCAAGGGTCCTCTGTTGTGAATTCTCTATTTAGTTCTATACCCCATTTTTTGATTGGGTTGTTTGGTGTTTTGGTGGTTAGCTTCTTGAGTTCTTTATATATTTTGAATATAACCCCTTAATCAGATGTGGGGTTAGTGAAGATTTTTTCCCAATCTGTAGGTTGCTGATTTGTCCTATTGACTATGTCCTTTGCATTACAGAAGCTTTCCAGTTTCATGAGGTCCCATTTATCAATTCTTGATCTTAATCTCTTTTTATATGTATGTATCCGCCAACACCATGTTATATTTTAAATCTGTATATTTATAAAACATTATGATCTTATTTTTAAAAATTGGCTAATTTATGCTAATAGAAATTATTTGCTATATAAGCATGAAAACCTGTGTTCAGTGCCTTAGAACCTAAATAATAATAATAATAATAATAATAATAATAATAATAATAATAATAATAACAACAACAACAACACATGGGCATAGTAGCATAGTAGCCTGGGCTTATAATTCTAGTACCAGGGTGTTGCCAGAAGGACAGATCCATGAGGCTTGTTGGCGTAAATATTGTACTCCAAGTCCAATCAGAGAACTTGTTTAAAAAAACAAGGTGTAGTGTATCCAAAGAACAGAACTTAGAATGTCCTTCGGCCTCTAAATATATGTCCATATACATAAATGGAAACCTAAATACACAGGCACCTTCAGATTGACAAAAATTCATGTACACCTAGAGATAATATACAGTTGGCTAATGCAGTGGTTCCCAACCTTCCTAATGCTGAGAAGCTTGTGTTGTGGTGACTCCCAACCATAAAATAATTTCATTGCTTCTTTATAGATATAATTTTGCTACTGCTATTAATTGTAATATAAATAACTTATATGTAGGATATCTAATATGTGACTCCTGCTGAAAATGTCCCTTGACCCTGAAAGTCATGGCATCCCATAGTTTCAGAACCACTTACCTTGTGCGTAAAGCAAAAGTAACAAAAGATAAACATATAGATTAAAATTTATATTTACTTCTTGAAAAACACTATTTCAAGATTCTATAGGAATACACACAAGCTAATAAAAATGAGAAAATATGCTAATATTGTCAGCCATTTGAAAACTATTATGCCTAACAACAACAATCTATACTGGTCTCCTAAGCTTACCACAATTATTCACTGAGATATATTACATTTTGGGCTATAACATTTATTTAAGTATATTAAAAATTATAAACCAAACAATACATTTCTCTGCCACAACATTGTTAACACAGAAAACGTAATAAAATATATGAAAAGTATTTTAATAATATACATGTTAAATGATAAAACCAAAACAGGTGTGATCATTCATAAAAAAGATAACACCAGGGGCTGATACATAAAGATTTTAGTTCCATGTGAGCCTGTGGTTCATTCTTAGAACTGGTATTGAAAATAAATTCAAATAAATAGAAACATAGCAAAACAAAACAGACAAAACAAAAATATTTTCAAAAGATGTTTTACACACATATCAATATACAGATGAATATGAAAATGAATAAAATATTGTAGAATGTAGGTAAACTCACTTCTGAAAGAATGCTTGTAGATTTAGAAGCCCATTTTCAACCAAAATATGGAGTAGAGACTAATAATCCATGTTTTCATATCCAACACTCTCCATGCCCAGTAGGAAATTCCCCTGGGTATGTCTGGCAATTTCGAGTCAGCACACAATCATCTTGGTGCATGCCTTCAAATAACAGCCAGCTAATGCAAACTCTGCACCTATCTGCATCCTTTAACATGCTTTTCTCACTCCAAGTTCAGTAACCAAACAACTAGGAATAAAGTCTGTGCTCTAATATTGCCCTCATTATTGAAAATGTCAAATTTTAACAGTATCCAAGCTGACTTCTCCCTTTGTTTCAGGGAAAAGCAAAAATAATGCTTATTGCCACATTTATTTTTTCTTATTCCTGGGCTGGTCCTTTCCAATATTGTATCATGTGGAATAGCATTCTTTTCCAGTTGGGATACGAATATAACACTTGTGTTTTATAGAGGTGGGGATCAAAATCAGGACCTTGTACATTCTAGTTAAGTTCTCTACCACTGAGAAACATCCTTACCCTTTGTTATGGCAGTCATCTCCTGATATACCTGGCTTAGCATGAACTTTACTGCAGTGTTTTCAGCATGTTCTTGTGCTGTAGCTGAAGTTGTTGCACTGATCAGGTTTTTACAACCATTCTCAGCTTATATTCAGGACTTGAAAAGCTGAAATCTTTCAGTGTTCTGGTCCTTGTTGAATTATTTATATAGGTTTGGAGATCTGTTCTCAGGAACATTATTTTTTAAATATTTATTAAGTAACCTTCTGAAATGTTTCTCCAAAGGTTATGAGATGTGACTTCCATTAAAGCAACATGGAATTGGCTGATAAGCACAGACAGAGGTCAGGTAAATTGAGTTATTGTCTTGTATGTTTCAGACTGCTCTGTGGAACAGGGATAGGATCGTAGTATCTTCATAACTGTTCCTGTGTTGTAACCACATCAGTGTGAAGACATTTGTCTCTGGGGGCATTCCTTGGCAACCTGAAAAAGATATTTTTTTGTGTGTTTGAAATACATTTAGGTGCTTCTGCCTACCTTATTACTGTCAGAAACTGTTCAATTATTCACTGCGACACAACAGGGATCACAGCCTGGGAAAACAGTGCTCACACTTAGTTAAAATAAGAAGGAAGAAGAAATCTTCATTTATATCCTGCATAAGTTCTCTGAAGTGCTTTCATAATTAATTTTGGATTGTACAATGCCATAGACATTATACAGCAACACCACTTCTGAGCATAACAAGAGCCAAATGCTCCAAGTCTAGAGCATTGAAAATACAGTGGAATTTATACATGGGGGAAGGGAGGATCTAAGCCAAGTGATTGTGAACCCTAGCTGAATAAACTTTTGAAATGAAAAGGCAATAGTTTGTAATGCTTGGGGAAGCTTGGAAGGTCACATCTCCACCGTGTCAGTAGAGCTCAGATTCCATTTTATTGACTTGGAAAAAACTGTTTAACTTTCCAGTGTTATGAGGAAAACAGTGGTTTGAGTCTAAAGCCTGATTAGAGGACTTTTGCTGGACAAGTGAACCGTTCCACCAGACAGAAGAACTGGTAAGATCAAGTGAGCCCAAACCCTGTGAATCTCAGAATTGAGAATAATAATAGAGCCTACTCCTTGCCTAATTTTACTTGGTCTGGAACACATAATTACAACTCTCCACTGATAGGACCATAAGAATCAGTCACTGTAGTCCTTCCCCATGCAAATAGAGCATTCCTAGCATCACAAATTGAGCCAATAGGAAACATCTACCAATGCATCTTACCATATACCTCAAACTTTATAAAGTCCCTATCCATGAAATAAAGTACCCAAGTTATTTCATCCAGAATCCTCTGGGAGTGGCTGTTTTACTGAGCATTACAACTTTGGCAAAGAGTTCTCTCTCTGGAAGCATTTGTTGCTGGATCTTGGACCTGCCTGGCAGGCAAGGTTCTTGCCCCTGTTGCCCCTGCCACTGTTATTGGAGCTGTTGCTGCCATGTCAGCCCGCTGTCCCTTTCTAACGTCCCCTTCTACCCCCTGATGTCAGCTGCAGTCTCTTCCATTGGCATTGGTGCTGCTAAGTTACAGCAGGAGACCTGGGACCCTGGGTACTTGTCCTTACCTAACTAATGAAACGTCCTCCATGGATTCCCATTTCTTGCCAGACCAGAGACCCATGGAACCTATTCATCCCAGTTCCACAGGGGAGGACAGATATTAAACATTTAATTGCTGCTATTGTTACTATTTACTTTTCCATCTACTCATTTACTACACTTTAGAAGTTTTTCTGTTGTATAAATATGAGAGCTCAGAAATAAATCTAGGCTTTATGGTCACATAATTTTTAACAAAGCTGCCAAAGGTACCAAGAGCACACAGTAAGGCAGTACTTTGGTAACTGTTTAGCAACTAGAAAGCAACACTGAGGAAAAAAAAGAAAAGAAACAACAACAACAACAACAAAACTAATAAAAAAAATGAAAACACAGAATTCAGGAATTTAAAAAAAAGTCTGACTTTGGGTCTGGTTACTTTCGGTATGTGATGTTTTCTTATTTACAGGGTTTGCATAGAAAAGCTTATACACTAAAACATCTATTTAAGAGTTAAATATGTTAGGACTCAAAGACAATTTGAAGAAAAAAGTACAAATAGAAAACCTCTGGGATATTTACCTGGCCAACATTTCTTGCTAATGAATTCAGTAACAGAGGCAGCAAAGCCAAATGAAAAAATACCCATGGAAGGAGTTACAGAGACAAAGTTTGGAGCAAACACGAAAGGATGGACTATCCAGAGACTACCCCACCCAGAGATCCATCACATAATCAGCCACCAAACCTAGACACTATTGCATAAGCCAGAAAGATTTTGCTGAAAGGACCTGTTATAGCTGTCTTGTATGAGGCTATGCCAGTCCCTGGCAAATACAGAAGTGGATGCTCACAGTCATCTATAAGATGGAACACGGGGACCCCAATGGAGAAGCTAGTGAAAGCACCCAAGGAGCTGAAGGGGTCTGCAATTCTATATGTGGAACCTCAATATGAACTAACCAGTGCCCCCAGAGCTCTTATCTTTAGCTGCAAATTAGCAGAAGATGGCCTAGTCAGCCATAACTGGGAAGAAAGGCCCCTTGGTATTGCAAACTGTATATGTCCCAGTACAGGGCAATGCCAGAGCCAAGAAGTGGGAGTGGGTGGGTAGGGGAGCAGGACGGGGGAGGGTATAGAGAACTTTCGGGATAGCATTTGAAATGAATATAACGAAAATATCTAACAAAAATACAAGCATGGTATTACTAGCAAAGTGAAATATTTCTCTATTTTTTAAAAATATGAGGGCTGGAATGAGGGTTCAGTGGTTAGGAGAGAAAACCTGAGTTCAATTGCTAGCATCTACATGGTATCTCATACCACCAGTAAAAACAGTCCCAAAGGATCTGTCACCTTCTTAAGGGATCTGCATGCTCTGGGTATGCATATGGTACACAGACATTGATGTAAGCAAAACACTTAAGTATGTACATTTCAAAATTAAAAATTAAAATTTAATGATTCAGAATGAAGATTTCACCTGTAGAAGAACAAGAGAACATATTAGTACAGCAAGTACTTAGCAAATGCTTAACAACCAATATGTGTAAATGAGTTAAACATATCAGTAGTAAGAAAATAACCTTATTTTAAAATGAGCTATGCTTATAAATGGGCAAAAACATTACAAAATGAGACTTAAAATTACACTATGGTGTTATTTCAGATTTGTCAGAATAAGTAAAGATTATCTAGAAGATATAAGATGAAGGTCATCCAAAATGCAGTGAGGAAGAACATATAACAAAGCCAATTATGGAAAACAACATGGAGCCTCCTCAAATAAGAATTGAAACTGATGCATCTTACATATCAACTCATCAGAAGCTTGGCAACTGTTTCTTCTCCTTATATTGGTAATCATTTCATTTTATTCATTGTTTCATTTCCTGTGCAGAACTTTATGTTGGATAAGATCTCACTTGTTCATTGTTGCTTTGGTTCCTCGTGTATTTGTTGTCATATTCAAAACATCATTAGATATGAAGACTGGTATCAGAGTGATTTTACATGTGAGCTACCAGAAGTTCAGTAGTTTAAGGTGTTAAATGTAACTGTTTGATACATTTTCACTTATTTGTTGCTATTGCTTATTTTTTTTTCTTAATAAAAAATCAGGGGAGAGTGTGAATGCAGTCCCCCACTACTACAAATTATGTAGTCGAGTTTCCCACATTTGGGGAAATTTCAGGGGTCAGCACAACAGGAGTGCAATGGATAAGCCTTGCCCTGGAAAAACCACCTTCGTGATCAGGGTATGTGCCCTGTCAGGTATGCCAGGTAAGTATGATATTGTTTATTTTTATCCCCGGCACCACTTATTGATAAAATCATCTTTTCCCCATTATGTGACTTCAGTGTTGTGAATAAAATAAAAAACAAAACAAACAAACAAACAAAAGACATAGTTTTCACCTTAAAGAGAATAAGGTAGTGTTCTTGTAATGATGTTAAATTTCTCTAGTTGTTCTTTATTCTTTCTCATGTGTTGGCTATAAATTAGAAGAAGCTTTTACTTCCTCCACAGTGTATGTGATGCTCTAGAAAAGAAATTCAATACACTCGTAGAATCCTGGAAACAAGTTGCATTATGACACTGAGGTTACTAGCTCAGAGTTACAGTTTCTATCACTCTAGTTCCAAAATGCCAGTGAGACTTCTCACCTCACAGTAACAACTATAGAGTTACTGGCATCTAAGCTGTTAGAAGTTGGAAGAGTTTGTATGAGTATTGTAATTCCTCAGTTATTCCTGCAGATACAGTGGATAACATTACAGACAAAGAGTGTTTGACACCAGAATCAACTCTGTAGATATTCAGTGTCTTAGTGGCCAGCTACAGGCATGTCAATAACTTTAAAGGCCAGTTATACATGGTGGTAGAAGGAGATCTTTACAAAGGCAGTTGTAGTGTTGTCTATAATGGTGTTGATAGGAATCTTACCTGTACATAATTGCAAAGGTCTAATGAAAATTAGTGATGGGTATAGGCTGCTTTTATGTGCATCGGTGATTAAGAGAAGAATGAACTATGTGCTTTAATGATTTGCAGGGATCAGCTGTGTTTCCATGCATACAGGTGCTGACAGAGGCAATCATGGGAAGAAAGATCAGCTATTTGTACACAATCAGCTATGGAAGTCACAAGAGACACCATCAGTAGTCAAACTGTCACCTCCAATCTTGGGCATAGGTACAAATTGTCATAATTTCCTTTGGGGTTCCTTGGGGAGGTTGGTACTTATATATTTTTTCTCTGTCCCTGTGGTAATGTCTTTGAGAGTGAGAGGTGTTGGCTTATGCACATAAAATATGTGCAATTGGACTGTGGACCAATGTTACTAAGCAGCAGCAGCAGCAGCAAGTTTGTTTTGGAAGAAGGCTACCTCAGAAAGCTCTATCAATACTCAGAACGTGACAAAGCTGCCAAGCTTAATTTACAGTATGCAGCAGCTGCTTTTTGTAGCTGTAATTTATAGTACTAGCATAGGTTTCTTGGAAGGAGGAGGGAGAAGCAAAGTAAGGCAGTGAATGCAGTCTGTCAAGGCTGCAGGACAAAGTACTGTTAAAAAAATGAGCTTTGCTGCAGCAGTCTTGTAACTATGGTGGCTCAAAGGAACAGGAACTCAAACTGAGGTCAGGTTTTTAAAGACTGCCGGGGGGGGGGGCGAAGATGGCAGTGAGGAAATTGTGTGAGGATGTGTTTTAGTCAGGGTTTCTATTCCTGCACAAACATCATATCCAAGAAGCAATTTGGGGAGGAAAGAGTTTATTCAGCTTACACTTCCATACTGCTGTTCATCACCAAGGAAGTCAGGAGTGGAACTCAAGCATGTCAGAAAACAGGAGCTGATGCAGAGGCCATGGAGGGCTGTTCTTTAGTGGCTTGCTTCCCCTGGCTTGCTCAGCCTGCTCTCTTATAGAACCCAAGACTACCAGCCCAGAGATGGCACCACCCACAAGGGACCCTCCCCCCTTGATCACTAATTGAGAAAATGCCTTACAGCTGGATCTCATGGAGGAACTTCCCCAGCTAAAGCTTCTTTCTCAGTAATAACTCCAGCCTGTGTCAAGTTGACACCTAAATCCAGCCAGTACAGGATCTGAATCAGTTTTCTTGGCAATTGTGTTTATAAGTGGTAGAAGCAGCAAAGGCTCCCTTATGGACAAAAATCACTATAGTTTACAACCTCACAATTTGAAAGATGCTCAGAAACTCAGGCTTGAGATTGCAAATCTTGCATGAGGTCTGTTGATCTCTTCAGCAGCCAAGTTTGCTTGAGTCCTATACTGAGCAGACCAAGTAAGCCATGTTTATTCCTGCCATAAAGTTGATGATATAATAATACCCAGCAGTTTTCTTTATTTTTATTTGCCTCCATATCTCTTATGTATTTCTTTCAGAGAGCTGAGTATTTACAAATGGAGCCAAATGTTTGGCAGTATATGCCAGTCTTTGTATTGTGCAAAGAGGACATAAATTCTAGAGGAATTTCTTGCCTTTCTGTGGGGAGCAGAACTGGCTTTAAAGAAAGGTCATTCAAAATATGTGTCTGTAAAAATAAAGAAGAAAATATAAACACATATATATACGCACATGTATACACACACACTCACACACACATATATATATAAATATGTAGAATACCAGAAAACTTGCCTTTTCTCAAACATGAATCAGGCATGAAGTTTTTTTTTTTTTTAAAATAATCACTGGAATTTCTTGAATGTTTATGTCTCCTAACATATATATGCTAAAATGTTAATCTCTGGTTTGATAGTATTTGAGGGTGAAATGTTAGGAAGCTAATGAACCATATTGTAAAACTCTTCTGGATTAGATTCCTACACTTGTGAAAGGGAATTGAGAAAACTCTTTTAACCTCTTTTTTCTATGTAAGGATATAGTAGAATACAATAAGAAAAGGGCCTTCTGCAGTGAAGAGAGCCTACACCAGAATTTGAACACATTGGCACATTTATAAGGGATGGAAAGTCTCCAGTACCCAAAAGATAATGTTCTTTTTACTATTTATAAGACAAGTTGAAAGGACCCTGATATAGCTGTCTCGTATGAGGCTATGCCAGTGCCTGGCAAATACAGAAGTGGATGCTCACAGTCATCTATTAGATGGAACACAGGGTCCCCAATGGAGGAGCTAGAGAAAACACCCAAGGAGCTAAAGGGGTCTGCAACCTTATAGGTGAAACAACAATATGAACTAACCAGTACCCCCAGAGCTCATGTCTCTAGCTGCATATGTAGCAGAAGATGGCCTAGTCGGCCATCATTGGGAAGAGAGGCCCCTTGGTCTTACAAAATTTATATGCTCCAGTACAGGGGAATGCCAGGGCCAAGAAGTGGGAATATGTGGGTAGGGGAGCAGGGTGGGGGGAAGATATAGGGAACTCTTGGGATAGCATTTGAAATATAAATAAAGAAAACATCTAATAAAAAGATACATAGCTTGTGATAGCTGGAAAGTAGTTCAAGTTAAGACAGTCATAGTACCAATTATTCCCCATTATTCTAAAATATCATTATAGCTAGTACACATGCCTCAGCCCAATAAATGTAATATGCACTGTATTTGTGTGAATCATGGTACCCTGTATTTTTTTTTCATGTTGTTTATATTCTGTATTTCCATTTTGAAAACTCTCAAACATCCTTACTAGGTCAATATTATGTAAAATTAGTATATGAAGCACTTTTATTTTATTTAAGTTTTAGAACATTTATTTTATTTTTATTTTATATGCATGGATGTTTTGCCTGCATGGATATAAAGCACTTGTGTGCTTATTGTTTGAGGAGGACAGATGAAGATATTTGATCCCCTCAAACTGTAGTTAAAGAAGTTCATGTGCGTCCAAGAGCATGCTTAGACAATAATTCTGGTAGTCTGAAAGATTAGATAATGTTATCTGATAAGCCATCCCTCTATTCTTATACATAACTCTGTAATCTAGAATAAAAAAGTAATTATATAACTCTTTCAATAAATATCTGATATATTAAGCTTCCAACTTGTTTTAGTAATAATAATGATGGAGCAAATATTCATATTTCAAATAATTATTTTCATTTGAATTAAAGTTTTTAAACATGAAATGCTTTTAATGCTAATTATAAGGTATATGAAAGTTTCCTATTAAGCAGAAAGGAGTAATATCTACATGATATATGAAAGTCTAAGAGAAAAGAAACCACCATAGCACTTTAAAATATCATCAAATTGCATAGTAAGAGTAAGAAAAGAAGAAAGTAAGTTAAAAACTGAAGTAATTTACAAAATACCAATAGGAACAGGAACTCGCTGTCTATTATAATTATTTTAAGCATAAATGAATCAAGTGTTCAAATCAATATTTAGAATGACTACATTATTATTATAAAGTTTTATAAACACAAGAAACACTGGTGAGTGTCGCAGAATTACATATTTGAAGTGACATAAGCTAGGCACAGTAAGACAAATAATAAATGACCTCACTTACTTGTCAAAGTAAAAAGAAAGAAAAGAAATAAACCCTTAATAGGCCTGAAAGAAGAATAGTAATTGACAGGATTTTGATGGCTGGTAATAAATGGAAGATCAGTTCTGTACCATCGTTAAGTTTGGAGAATTTAATGCATAACATTACCATTAAGTTCATAAAACTGTGTTTTAGACATGAAATTCGTAAAAAAAAATATTTAAACGTCTTCCTTACAAATATGTGGTTAGATGTACCTTACATTAATACATTACTCTTATTACCATCATTATTTCAGTCTATGAATATTAACCCAGCAACATGTCTGACACTACTAGTGCACACCTTTAATCCCAAACAATGACTACTATTTGAGAGGCAGACAAAGTGGCGAATCAGATATAGGTTTGACAGAATGAGTTAGAGATAGGATATACCCAAGTCTTATAAGAGAAAGGAAAGAACAGCTACTTAAGAGCAGTAGAGGGAGAGGTGGAGTTGGGTTTATGGGTACAGTACAGTTCAGTTGAATGCAGTTGAGTTCAGTTTAGTTTATACAGTCCATTAAGTTCCATTCAGTTTGTGGAGTTCAGAGGCAGTTTTTCCAAGCAGAGCAATTCAATCAGAAGCCAAGAGAAGCCAATTAGAATCAGTCAACTTGGAGATGAGTTTGAGCCAGAAGAGTTGAGGTAAACCAGGCAGCCAGAGTTTATGAAGAGCTAGAACGGGTGCATTTATTCAGCAGTATGCCTTAGAGGCTGAAACATTCTATGCCTAATTGAGGAGATGGAGGCTGGAAGCTGAAACCTTCAGGGCCTGAGTTATAGAGCACTAGATTATACAGAGGCATGAAGCTTCCAGGCCTAGGCCTAGGGATAGTTAGATAAAAAATTTGTGGGCTCAACCCAAGCAGTTCAAGCGATGTATTTATAAAGGCTGGGTATGACTTTCATGTCCTATCTTCCTTTGAAATGAACCAAAATTTATATACAAACAGTCACAATTTTTGTCTGCAACATAAATTGCTAAAGCAGGGCATAAGAAACTAAAATCAAATTAAGTCTTTGATACTTCTGAATTGTCTTAATAAACTCAAACTTATAAATTTGCAGTGCCAGAAGATAGTGTGACCTAGTGTGAGACCAAATACTCCTTCAGGGATTAATCTTTATTACAGAAAATAAAACTCAATGAATAAAATAGAGAGTTCTCATTACTTCTTCAACCTAGGCCATTATAAATTATGGAGGACAACAGAATACTACTGTTTTCACTTAACCTGGATGTCACTACTTAAAGAAAGGAACTAAGTCTTGGCTCAATGAGCCAAAATTCATATTGGGTTTTTGAGCATTTGATTTCTTGATTAATCAATTGTCCCTCTTTACATTTATTATAGTCTATTGAGTTATATTCTAATAGTTCTTCCCTTACAATATTTTACAGATGTCTCAAATATTAATAATCTATCTTCCAAGTATTCCTTATTAAGTATCTCCTTAATAAGTCTCTCCTTATTATAGTCTTCAATTTCCTACACATGTATTTCCTTTGAAGTTACAGCCATTACAGAGAGTAACTGAGCCACAGATTTGACGTCTTCAGATACACAAAAGTGAGTTCTCACAAATCCTATTCCATAAAATTTCCAAACCCTGATAGATGCTAAATTGATTTCTTCAAACAGTTTTTAAATTTCAGTGTAACTATGACTATCAAAATAATTCTCCATTTTGCCCTACACACTAATCTCTGTTAATTAAACTACTGTTGTTTAACAAAATTCTTCAATCGAATAGAAAGAGATTTTATTGTTATAACTTTCACTCTTTAAAGTACATTATGTCTCATGCCGGTGTTTAAACATTGCTTAAAGTTTAGTATGTGTGTGTGTGTATATATATATATATATATATATATATATATATATCATATGGAGTACTTTCATGATTAAATTTCTACCAGCTTTCTAAATATGTCTACACCTCAGTCTATGTTGAATGTTAAGGTCACTAATTTTAGTCTAGATGTATCTGTTTTAGACTATATGAAAAAATCATTTCTAACAAATCTGCCTTATTTTATGGTCAATATACCATTGAATTTGGTTTATTCTAATCCTGATAGCACATAACTGACACTTACTTATCTCTAACAAGCTAAACAGCAGCACCTGAAACAAAGTGACCTTAGTGAAAGATAATTTGAAACTTCTATCTAAAGACAGATTAATGATTAAGCTCCAAACATACATGTTCTATAGGGAAAAATAGTCAACACACACACACACAACTTAAAACAAACAAAAATTCTTTCTTTATTTTAACAACATGAGTGCACTCAGAAACTATGATTACTTGAAACAAATCTCTATTTATCAAGAAATCATTTTGGCATACCAAATACTGACAGATTCAGCCATGTATAATTGAGGTTTTAATTGTTCAACTTAGACTATGAGATGAATGTCATCATCACTTTTGATAAAAGTCTATTTTGAAACTGAGCTTCAACATTTCTCTTGAAGCATAGATTGATTGGCTTCAATACAATACTAGAGTGTCACAAAAATGTTTCACATTAAACTAAGTAGGTATCCATTGGTGTACCTAAGTCTCGCATGGCAGACAATGTTATCCTTTCTCAAGACCCCTCGGTTAGAAGTGACCTTGCAACCCTTATATTAAGAAATCAGCCGGGCGTGGTGGCGCATGCCTTTAATCCCAGCACTCGGGAGGCAGAGGCAGGCGGATTTCTGAGTTCGAGGCCAGCCTGGTCTACAAAGTGAGTTCCAGGACAGCCAGGGCTACACAGAGAAACCCTGTCTCGAAAAACCAAAAAAAAAAAAAAAAAAAAAAGAAATCAAACTTTAGCCCATGAATTAACAATGTACATCTGACTAAGGCACAACTTAATGAATAATCAGTTTTATTGGACAATATTGCATTGCATTGCATAAAGATGTACAAATACATCAGTTAAATGAAATAAAACATCTGAAAATACAAACACATGGATTGAATAAAATGTTCTTCCATTAGTGAAAACTACCTGGAACAGATGTTTCAAATGCTAAGTTCTACAACAAGTTAAAAATAAAAACATTTAGTTTTTATGTGCTTTGATATTAGGGATTTTATTGATACCTAGACTTATCATCTGCTTAGCCCATGATTGAGCATACTGTTTGATCTCTAAAAAATGTAAAGCTTTTCAGAACTTTATCAAGAGTAAGGAAGAAAGGAAGGAAGAAAGGAAAGAAGGAAGGAAGGGAGGGAAGGAGGGAGGGAGGGAGGGAGGGAGGAAGGAAGGAAGGAAGGAAGGAAGGAAGGAAGGAAGGAAGGAAGAGAAAGGAAGGAAGAAGAAAAGAAAGGAAAAAAGGAAGGAAGGAAGGAAGGAAGGAAGGAAGGAAGGAAGGAAGGAAGGAAGGAAGGAAGGAAGGAAGAGAAAAAAGTGTAGAATTGCCATTGCCATTACATTCTAAACCTTAGGAGACATTATCATTTTTCCCAGAAGGCATCTGTTTCAGAAAAACAAATATAATTATCTGAAAGAGGATCATTCAATATTCATTACCTCCTCTTAAGCATATATTCCACATCCATATTGTCTACCCGAATATGTTCACCCCATATCCATATACCACTCAGTATATCTCCACCGTTGTCCACCTGATGTCCAGCTATTCATAAAAAAAAAAAAAATTCCCCACCTGTGTATCAGACTATGACTCCCACAGCCATAGCTGTTGCTTGCAATTCACATTATTTGCTTGCAAGAAACAATATATATATATATATATATATATACATATATATATATATATATAATGTTCTAAATTTTTTAATCTCAACTAACTAGAAAGGAATCGCCACATTAAAGAAAGACTGAAAACACCACAAGGAGAACAGCAAATTCTAAAACTCTGTATCCTGCAGTAGAAATTTGTAATATAATCATCTGGTCTCCAAAGGTCTCAGATACCCTCAACTATAGAGCTGCACTCCATGGACCCCACATAGTTTCTCTTTTGGGCCAGATCCATCCCATGCATTCAACTTTCCTAAGTGAAATCTTATGGTGCTGGTATCTCCTACATACCTAGGTTACAGTGTCATGTAATAACTGGAGTTCCATGATATGGGTTCTGGAAACCAAACTCCTGTTCTTTAAAAGACCAGTAAGTGCTCTTGATGCTGTGCTATCTCTTCAGCCTGTCATTCATCAAAATTTCAAACGCATGTTTCAATATGTATCAGTCTTGCTAACTTGAAATTATTATTTTAAAAGTGTGCATTCTGATCCTCTTTTTGTACGGAGTTTAAAAAGAAGAAAGATTGGTTTATATTTGCAGAGACTGTGTAAATGTTTGCTTTGGAGAATAATTTCTGCTATGATAGAAGATTCATTTCATCTTGCATCTTATGTGAATATGTCTGCTTAGGGATATGTTTGCATGAATGTGGGTGCTTGCAGAGGCCAGAGGATGACATTGGGTCACTTGAAATTGGAGTTTCAAATTTACAGATGGCTGAGTACTGCAAGAGCAGCAAGTTCTCTTAACTTCAAAGTCATTTCTCCAGCTGCAAGACTAAACTATTTGTGCATATAAAATTCATGAGTGAAAAATATGCAAAATTCAGCTCAAATATTTCCTAAAATGAATAAAAATGTATATTTTCTCAAGTTCCTGAATTTAGTTGACATTAAAATCTCTTAATCATCCTACCAAAACTAACACAGGACTATTTTCATATGAATAACAATATCTTTATTAAATGCATTGATTTTATAAAGAAAAAAAACTCTCAAAAATTGGACTTTTCAGTTTTAGAGTTAATCTCAACAGAAAAGTAGACTTGTCACCCCAGTTAAATGGGGATCTAAGGCAAGATGATCTGAATTTCAAGACCTACCTGAACGTGTGTTTTAAGGTCATTCTTAGTGGCACCTTAAGGGCACCTTAGTGAAATCCAAGTTATTGAATACAAATCCCTGAAATTATGCAGATAAAAGTAACAAGGAATGGACTGATTCAGTTGTTTTTACATATGAATGTATGTGCTTGTGTGTGCGCGTGTGTGTGTGTGTGAGAGAGAGAGAGAGAGAGAGAGAGAAAGAGAGAGAGAGAGAGGAGGAAGAAGAAGAAGAAGAAGAAGAAGAAGAAGAAGAAGAAGAAGAAGAAGAAGAAGAAGAAGAAGAAGAAGAAGAAGAAGAAGAAGAAAAAACTTGAGAGGTAGCAAAGGAGAATAGCAGTGACCATGCAAGAAATTAGAGAGGGGAGAGGGAAGGGGGAAGTAATGTGTTTTATTTTAATTTTAAAACGTAAAACAGCATTATGACTTAATAAGAAAATGCAAAAATTACACTAAAATAATTTAAAAATAAAAATCCAGGCTAAGATATTTTTAATGCTGAATTATAAGGAACATTCTGAAAAGAAATATAGACAATTAGCTAACCATGGAAGGTCATGAATGTAGTCCCAGTTAAAGCAAGAGGTTAAGAAGAGAATCTAACTTAAGCTCATGAATTTAATACTATACTAGACAATAAAATATGACCATTTCTTATATACAGAAAAGAAGTCATAGAATTACTACATAAAATAAAAATAAATCCACTTATTAAGGAGGAAATATATGAAATCATCTGCAAATGTAGTGAAAGCTTTTGACAAAATTATCACATGGCATTGCATGAATATACACAAATGCATAAATTGGGCAAAATAAAAAATATGAAATTGGATCTACATGATTAAAATAAAATAATCTCTATCAAACGAAGCCAAAGACATGCATATTTTGAATTTTGAAATCCATTAAATATTTCAAGGAAAGACACTATCAAAATTCTCAATTTCTATTATTTGCTAGGAGAAGAAATGGATCTTCCATCACCTTGACACTAACCTATGCTAATAACACAACAAAAATAAGGTTATAGTACAATGTATGTGATAATGGAGAACAGAAAATCTTCAAAAAAAACCAAACAACCCCCTCAAGAAAAAGTGGAAAAAAATATTCCCAATGATTAAGTGGGATCATGCCAGGAATATAAGGATATGTCAAGATACACTTAATACACAAATCATTAAATATAATGTGACTCATCAAGAGAATGAAACATAAATATCATCATCATGATTGATGTAGAAAAGCATTGATGAAATTTAAAATCATCTCATAATAAAAATATTCATCAAATTACTTATCCAAAAAATATAACAATACACAAACATGAAGTAACCCAATAGCTAACATTACTTTGAATGGGCAAAATAAGAAACTTTTCTAAGATATGAAAGGAGACATATAAGTCTATTTTATTCATTGCCTTTTTTTCTATTAAAATGCCTGATAAATGCAACTCAAGAACTTGCAGTTTGAGGGAAGAATGCACCAACATGGCAGGTAAGTCATAGTAGCTGGGCCTTGAGGAAATTGATCACATGAGTGTCTTAGTTTTCTTTCTCAATTTCATTCAGTCTAGGACCTCAGCCCATGAACTTGTGCCACCATAGTAATTGTGGATTTGTCTACCTGTATTAACATAAGCCTTGTAAATTTCTCACAACTATATACTCAGAGGTTCATTTCTGTGCTAGTTACAGTTCTTTCAAGTTGACTATCCGAATTAACAATAACCATTCCTCTTTTTTCCTATAGGCTCATGATCATCTCAGTACAGCTTTAAAATTCTATAGCCTTTTATTGTTTCAGCACTATTTGAAAGTGTAAATACAAAGTCTCTGCAGAGACTCATGCAACCTTTCAAATGTAAACCTAAGTAATATAAAAATAATCAAGTTACATATTTCCAAAATACAGTGATATGGTGTGTTTACATTGGTTTATATAGAGTAAACATCCCCACTCCAAAATATTAAGAAAGAGAGCATGGAAATGAATGATTATACTAAAGTAAGATAACCCAGCAAGGAGAACAGCAAAATCTAAAAATCTGTGTTCTGCATGAGAATTTGTAATAGAATCACCTGGACTCCAAAGGGCTTAGCTAGTCTCAACCCTAGAGCTTTACTGCATTTATTCTCCACAATCTCTATTTGGGCCAGGGCTACCCCATGTATGCAATGTTCCTCACTGAAGTCCAATGGTTCTGCTATTGCCAAACTACTGGAGTCTCCATTATAAATTTAGTTTCAACTTCACAGTGTCATAGTATAACTTTTCAAAGATTCCTTGTAGGGATTCAAACTCTGCCAAACACATAGGCTTGGTTCAGTTGCTCTTTGTGGGACAAGCCTTCTTTATTTGGTCAATCCTATAACTTTCATAACTGTAAATTCATAAGGACGAAATATCCAAATTTTGATGCCAGCTCAAGATGGAACTTGAAATCCTTGAACTACAGTTGTATGAGCTTCTGTGTAGTGACCCACTGTGTAGGAGGGAAATACTTCTTCCTTTTAAGTATCAGGGATTTGTTTCATCTATATTATCAGTTTAGACTCTTTCCCTTTAAAGTTAGTTTACACTTCCAAAAGATGGAACCTTAAGTGTGTAGGGTTAAGCCTTTGTGGAATACCTTGCTGCTCTCTAATTGCACAGTTTTTGATGTTTTCTTATATCTTTAACATGTCAGGGAGAAGATAGTGTCTAGTTCTAAGATTAGAACTATTAACAAGTAGAAGGGGGTAATGAAGAAGTATAGCAAAATTCGAGGTTTTTAGGCCCAGGCATGGGAGTGTGGTCACTGTGGCTTAGTGCTCCAGGTGCTGGTCATAAAACAGATAGCGACATTCCTTCCTCCACCCACCCGCTTCCTGGGTTCAAAAAGTGTTCATTCAAAGAAAGTCACTCTGACCCACCCTTACAATTATGAGAACCTGCAATGCAAATGTGCTATTGTTAGGGGCTCTTAGATTATTAGGGGCTCTTAGAAACTGTCTTGAGAAATAACCCTCACAATTACCAGGTATTCCTTGTGACATTTGTGACTTTAGACTTCCTTGTGACTCTTAACTGGTGTTTTTGGTATTTTCCAACAACGCCCTCCCCACCTCCTTGAGTTGTGGTTTCTTCCTTTAAATACCCCCTTACTCAGCTACTCGGTGCGCCACAGTCCTCTACCCCTGCGTGGTGTATGACCGTGGGCCTGAGAGCACTCTTGAAAAAAATCCTCTTGCAGTTGCAGCAAGACCATTTCTTGTGTGATTTGGGGTGTCGCCTCTCCTGAGTCAGAACGTGGGGGAGTCCTCACGTTGTAGGTCTTTTATTTTTACCCAAATCCAAATTTTTACCCAAGGAGCTAAAGGGAACTGCAACCCTATAGGTGGAACAACAATATGAACTAACCAGTACCCCGGAGCTCTTGTCTCTAGCTGCATATGTATCAAAAGATGGCCTAGTCGGCCATCACTGCAAAGAGAGGCCCATTGGACTTGCAAACTTTATATGCCCCAGTACAAGGGAACCCCAGGGCCAAAAAGGGGGAGTGGGTGGGTAGGGGATTGGGGGGGTGGGTATGGGGGACTTTTGGGATAGCATTGAAAATGTAAACGAGGAAAATACCTAATAAAAAATTAAATTTAAAAAAAATTAAATTTTAAAATTTAAAAAAAAAACAATTAGAGATATTTTGTTATCTATTCTGATTGTCCAGAATTTTACACATACTCACACACATTTCCTTACCAAACTTCACATTCTCCTTCTTTTTCTCTTCTCTCTTCTCCTCTCTTCCTCACTCACTGGGTGAGAGCAGTGAGCAATAGCTAAGAGCAGCTGGAATGTTTCCCTGCCTTGAAATTCCTTGTGCCAAGCAAACTAGCCCCTTACTTCTCTGTTCATCCTCACTCACATTGTCAGGAAATGGGCAGAATCTAGCCATATTATTATCAACTATATTACTTGTTTATTTTTATTTTGCTAAAGTATATGACAAATTGCATCTAGCATAAATTTCCAATAGTGTTCTTCCCTGGTGAAGTGTCATAAGGTCCAGTCTCTTTTCTTGGCATTCTTTACACTAAGACTCCACTGTTCAAATGCATACAAGCTTAATTTCCTGCATATTTCTCCTATTTCAATTTTATTAAAGGGTATGCTTAAAATGTAAATTTAAGGAGTATAGTGCATTTTAGTTCATTGTAAGATTATAAATTAACATTTCAAAAACATAAACATTCTGTTTTTGAAGCCATATTCATATTTAAGTTGATTTAGGGACTTAGGTAAAGATTGAAGATGTTAATACAGTTTAAAACTTGAGAAATATTAAGATGTTAAGCCAGAGTCATAATAAAGGTAATCCACATAATACATAGCAGAAAAAGATTGTAAGTAACTTTATTACTAAACTCAGTTGTGTGAAATTTATTCAATTATCTCAATAATCAGAATGGGTCAATCACTTGACATTCATATTCATATCAGATCTTTCTAGAAATGAACATAAGGAATGAGGAGTAGTGTGTTGGGGAACTGAGTTCTGAGGTGTATTTTCGTACTTCTTTGTCTAAGAAACAAAAGATGAGTTATAAATTGTGAAATTATAATTTGCATCTTATTCTGCTATAGCACTTTTTGAGAGAAAGGGAGAGGAGGGGGAGATAGAAGCTTTAAAGTTCCTGTGAGCTGACTCTCTTCTGTAGAAAATAGTATACTATTTCATAATTACGTAAAAATATTTCTTTAGAATGTAGCACATTTTTTCTCTTGAGAAAATAATTCATCAAATTTTATGTATGTGCATACTTATCTCTTACTGTGATATGTACTTGATGAAAGTGTAGGTCATTGTCACTCCTTTATTTCACAAGCTGCCAACAAAATTTATAAGCATGAAGCTGGCATTCAAAATAGATTAGGGTTTATATTGGTTCTAATTCACCTGCTACTTTTAATGGCTGGTGTTATATCTCCCATTTAAAATTGCTTCTGGTTAAAAATTATGCAGGCTCACACTCTTTAAGGATGTGGAGCTTAAAGCCATAATGGCTATTTCAAATTGGTACTATTCATTACCATTTCCTTATATTTACAGTAGCAAATTGTTTGACATATAACAAAGACAGATAAGGCTATCTGATTAAAACCATGCAGACAATGTCATAGAACTTTTAAATTGAAGTTTATAGGCCAATATTGATCTTATTTTCCCCCTGCCAATCTTTAAGACTTAGCTGATACTAAAGATCAAAAGGATATTTTCCATGGGCTTTGAAATATAACTAAACTAGAAATACAAGTTGTTAGACCATATGCATCATTGATGTCCAGCTCTGTCAGATCAATATAAATTCAGGAGATTGATTTGTTAAAATATCATGTAAGAAATAACTTTATTACCTTAAACCAATTATATTGATTCTAAGGAAATTATTTTCTAAGTTGATTCTCTACATACCAAAATTGCAACACAGTCTTGTCTTTAAACCTCAATAGTTAAAGTACCAATTACAGACGATACTATCCATTTTGTTCATAAAAATTCCTTTTTATGGTCAGAATTTACATTTGTTTGTTTCATACTAAAATATATCCCATTCTATACATATTTTTCAAAAATCTAGATTATTTAACTTGATGTTAGAAAATTATTTTAATAGTTATAAGTTAACAATGTAATTTAGAACTGAATGTATGTTATATTTTTTAACATAAACAAAAACAAAAACAATTTTATTTGACAAAAGAAAAAAAAAACAGCTATTTACAATACACTTTTTGCTCAAATATTGTTCAATGGAACAACCGTGCTTCTCCAGATTTATCTTACAAGTAACCTAAGCTGAGACTGCTCTACCCTTCAAAGGTCCTGATTCATTCTATGAGGGGGGAATGCCAGAATATGTTAGCAGCATGGCTACTCCTCCTCCCTCCCCTGCTCAGTGCACTGTGGGGAACAACAAATCCCTCATCCTCATAACATCCTTTACTGTAGTATCCTGCAGCAATTATGGGATCTCACAGACAGCTGGGGTAGAAGTTGGAAAACCACAAATTCAATGAAGCTGTCATGTTCCTTTCCTTGCAGTACCTCAGGGTGATACATGAGGTTGCTGGGTCTCCTGGAGTATAGTAAGCCAGAGGGAGGTAGGAGACAGCCTAGGAAAGCATTCCCCTACAAACAGCAAATCTTTCACTCCACTTGCACAGCAAAGGATGGGTGAAGCCACTCAGGAGAGGTATGGAAGCCTGGTAAGCAGCAGGGGCTCTCTAGAAAGACCAGAGTGGCCTTCTGCCTTCCTCTGGGACAGGTACTCCAAGTCAGTCAACATCCAAGAACCCCATCTGTCCTCTCAACCTGGTAAGCTTCAGGAAATTACAGTCAGAGCTCCTCACATCTTCTGGTTATTTGGTTATTTGATTAATAGAAACCTAGGATTAGTGTTTCTTAGGATATATAAAGATGGGGTATACTGCTGCTAAAAACTAAGCAAAGTAAACAGGGAGAAGGGAGGAGATTAAGACTAAGTGTGGTCTGTTTCTCCGGGAAATTTAGGCAGACCCTCACAATCCCAACTTCAAGAGAGGTGAAAAAGGCACAGCTCTCAGGAGGCTGGGATAGTCTCTAGCTGCTGCACTAACCTCTATCCTCCAGCAAGGTTCCAGCTGCCTTTGTGAACAAGTGGCGTGTCTGATGGGCCTCCTGACCAGCAGATGGCTCACTCTTCCCCAAGTAGGATATGCTGGCATGTTGTTTTTTTAAAAGATTAATGAATGCATGTTTTATAATATGATAGTATTAAAAAATGATTCAGCAGTATGCTTATTTACTATAATATATTATATTGTTTTTTAAATTTATTATTCTCTCATACAATATATCCTGACCACAGTTTCCCCTCCCTATAATTTTGTTGTCATTTTAACAAACAGAGACACCTAAGTCTATCTGTATTAAAAGGTAATTTTTTAATGTTCAACATGATGCCTAGTAGTTGAAAACAAAAACATCAAATACATAAGCCAAGAAGATTTTAATGATTATCTTTGTATTGCTTTTGCTCTCATAAAATGCCATGTCCAAAACCAGCACTGGGAGGGAAAGGTTTATATTAGCTTGCCTTACAGTCTCTTTTAAAAAAATCCATCATTGAAAAATGTCAAGACAGGAAATCAATGCAGCTACATGGAGTAAGAAACTGCTCTGGAGGGCATGGAGGAGTGTTGCTTCCTGACTTGATCCTTGAGGTTTTCTCAGGCTCCTTTCATATAGCATCCAGAATCAACATTCCACTGCTTGTACCACTCAAAATGCGATGAGTCCTCTCACATATATCTCTAATTAAGAAAAAGTCCTATGGGCTTACCTATGGGAAAATCTTATGGAGGAAATTTCTCATTAGATTTCCTCTTCCCAAATGACTCTACTTTGTGTCAACTTGACATTAAAAATGGCCAGAACAGTGATATTTGACAAAAGATTCCAATATATTCCTGATAATAATTTGGAATTTGATGTAAAATATCTCCTGACACACAATGCAAAAGCAAACTTACATTTAAAAAAAAAATACAATGCCTTTCCCATTAGGGGAAAATGCAACTGACATGATACACTGGTTAAAATTGATAAGATGAAATGTCTTTCTGTCTCTTTCAGTCTCCATGTCTCTTTGTGTATCTTGGCATCTGTCTCTTTCTAGCTCATCTGTCCAGCTTCCTTTGAATTGACTATGTAAATAAGGATCAGAATAAACTCCTAATCTACCTTCTTCTACCTCTAAAGTGCTGAGAATACAGGCATGTGCCTTCATGCCTGGTTTGAAGTGGTATCTAGAACCACGGATTTCATGCATAATAAATTATTCTTGGATTTTTTTTCAGAATAAGGAGCAAATATAATTTTCTGATCTATTACAATTTCGTTTACCCTTCATTTAATATTTTTATTTTAGTTTACTATTATTATGATTGTTGTTATTGTTGTTTGAGACAGGGTTTCTGTTCTTAGTCTTGGCTGTGCTGGAACTCACTATGTAGATCAAGCTGATCTTGAGCTCACAAAGACCCACCTTTGTCTACTAAATCCTGAGGTTAAAGGTCACCACACTTGACCTTCATTTAGTGTTTTTAGTTCTTATCCTACTCTGTAAAGTAAATACTAAGTGAGCTCTTCTTTATGCATGGGCTCCATTCCTTATAGGACAAATCATTTACTTTTTTAAAAATATCTCCCAAATTTCTCCAAATCTTATTTTTCTTGTTGCCTGCCCCTCATTTTTTGTTTGTTTGTCTGTTTTTCTTTTTTTCTTTTTTTTTCCTAGAAAATATTTCTTCATACACAGCCTTGGCTGTCTTGGAACTCATTCTAAACCAGACTGATCTCGATCTGATAGAGATCTGTCTGTCTCCGCCTCTCAAATGCTGGGATTAAAGGCATGTGTCACAATGCAAAACACTATTTTTCCTTTTCAAAGTTTTTGTTTTGTTTTTACTTGTGTATTTCTGTTATTAGAAATTGATACATGAGCACAGTACATGCATCATTTCCACCTTATATTCTCCCCCTTCCAAATTCCCTGTGCCACACCTATATTCTCCTCACCTCTTCTTTAAGTATTCTTGTATATTGATTTGTATATAAAAACAATCTGTTGAGTTCATTAAGTGCTGCTCATGTATACGTTTTTATGGATGACCACTTGGGATTGAATACTCTATTGGGGAAATAATCTTTGAGAAATATTGTTTCTCCCTCTCTCAGTAGCCATTAATTGTCTGTAGCTCTTAGAGGGTGGATCCTCGTGAGACTTTGCTCTTAGATTTGGGCCTGTCAGCTGGTATTGTTGATGTGAAAATATTGATAAGCAGTTCCTTGACTTATATAGAAGACATGGTCAGACAGCAGATGTTCTGGTCCTCTGACTTTGCAATCTTCCAATATATTTCCTGTATATAGTATAGGGCTTCTGTGTATAGTGGAGGGCTTCTGATATAGATGATCTCCATCTACTGCAAAGGGAAATTCTTTGATGAAAAACAAGAGCTACACTTCTTTGTAGGTGTAAATCGACTTCTATTCACCTAAATGTAATTTTTGTCTTGGAGGCTAACCTAGACCTAGTCCTGGAAGCAGCTAACCACAACACAATCTTACCTATCCCCAGAATGTTTGCAGCCTCTGAGAGTTACTGCTCAATAAGCTTTTAATTCTTTATTATCTTAGGTTGGTGGGTTTATCTCAGCTATTCTGGCTCAAAACTCTCTTGCAGCTGACATATTCAATATGGCTTTCTCTTGGCTTCTGAATGGCTCTGCTTGGCCTCAAACTGACTATCTTTTCTAATCATCTGGTTCTTCCTCATTCTCTTTCCCATTATGTCTTTACTTGTGTCTACTTTATTATCTATTCTCCATAAAACTCTTGTTACCTGTCTCTCTGACACTCTCACAGTAAAACTGCCTTCTCCCTCTGTGTTTTGCTCTACTGTCCCTCTCTACTGGATAGCTGTCCATGATCTGTACTGCACCCCTGTACTGTACTCTCTTTTTCTGTACTGCCTGTCTCTCCCTTAAGTAGCTTCCCTTTCCCCTCTCCTCTCATGAGAGTTGGGCAGATCCTAGTCTGTCAAATCTTTTTCTGATACATCAGTTTTTCTACCACTGAATTAAACATCACTTTTAAACTTGGGTTCTTTCTTCTACAAACTAACATTACTTTCTTTGTTTGGAATTATAGGTGAGTACTAAGGCTACATCTGTATTCTAGCCAGAAGGATTAAAAGTGTCTCTTAAGGGCTGAGCCACATCACAGCGAGAAACAGGGTTCTTCACTAAAAACACAATTTGGGGATTCACAATGTGATCAAATATCCTGCATATTCAAGCATTTAGAATGAAGGTTGGAATTATTCTGGATTAGGAAACTGTAGTATAAAGTTCTCCTCTATGGAGGTGTCTATTGCCATTACACTTGAAATGATTCTTAACACTGAGATAATAAAAATTGTATACCACTAACAATGAATATTCATGACAGCATACTGAAATAAAAGCACAGAGATTATTCAGGAAGAGGGTAATTAAAGAAACCCTGTATTTTCTTGTGCCTTCACAAAGTTAATGTAAATAAGTATGAATCTGGTATCAAAAATAAAAATCACTACAATAATCTGGTCAAATCCATAAAATTAGAACTTAGAATTATAAGAGGATCAAGGAATTTTAAAATATAGTCTTTAGGAGCAGAGTGTGGATAAGAGACAATCCCTATAAGTGAGCTTGTAAGCAAAAAGAAAAGTCAAATCTCGATGAGTTCCAGCGTACTGTCTAGGATATTGAAAATATAGTGTGGTCAGCTCCAGCCCCACACCACCATGGGCGCAAGAGGACTCTCCACACCACAGGTATCCTATCAAAAAGGCAACCAACTGATTGGGAAAGTATTTTTACCAATCCTAAAATCGATAGGGGACTAATATCCAATATATATATATATAAAGAACCCAAGAAGCTGGACTCCAGAAAATCAAATAACCCCATTAAAAATGGAGTACAGAGCTGAACAAAGAATTCTCAACTGAGGAATACCTAATGGCTGAGAAGTACCTGAAAAAACAAACAAACAAAAAAAAAAAACAAAAAAACAAAAAAACCCAAAAAACCAAAAACCTCAGCATCCCTAACCATCAGGGAAATGCAAATCAAAACAACCCTGAGATTCCACCTCACACCTGTCAGAATGGCTAAGATCCAAAATTCATGTGACAGCAGATGCTGGTGAGAATGTGGTGAAAGAGAAACACTCCTACATTCCTGGTGGGATTGCAAGCTGGTACAACCACTCTGGAAATCAGTCTGACAGTTCCTCAGAAAACTGAACATAGTATTACAGGATGATCCAGCAATTCCTCTCCTGGGCATATACCCAGAAGATAGTCCAACTTGTAATAAGGACACATGCTCTACTATGTTCATTATAGCCTTATGTATAATAGCCAGAAGCTGGAAAGAACCCAGATGTCCCTCAACAGAGGAATGGATACAGAAAATGTGGTACATTTCCACAATGGAATACTACTTTGCTATTAAAAACAATGAATTCATGAAATTCTTAGGCAAATGGATGGATCTGGAGGGTATCATCCTGAGTTAGGTAACCCAATCACAAAAGAACACACATGATATGCTCTCACTGATAAGTGGATATTAACCCATAGTCTTAGAATACCCAAGATACCATTTGCAAAACACATCAAACTCAAGAAGAAGGAAGAGCAATGTTTGGATACTTCATTCCTTCTTAGAATGGGGGACAAAATACCCATGGAAGGAGTTACAGAGACAAAGTTTGGAGCTGATATGGAAGAAAGAACCATCCAGAGACTGCCCCACCCGGGGATCCATCCCATAAACAGCCACCCTATTGCATATGCCAGAGAGATTTTGCTGAAGGGACCTTGATATAGCTGACACTTGTGAGGCTATGCCATTGCCTGTCAAATACTGAAGTGGATGCTCACAGTCATCTATTGGATGGAACACAGGCCCCCAATGGATGAGGTAGAGAATGTACTCAAGGAACTTAAGTGGTCTGCAACTTTATAGGAGGAAGAACAAAATGAACTTACCATTACCCCCATAGCTCGTGTCTCTAGCTTCATATGTAGCAGAAGTAGGCCTAGTCAACCATCATTTGGAGGAGACACCTGTGGGGTTGTGAAGATTATATACCCCAGTACAGGGGAATTCCAGGGCCAGGAAGAGGGAGTAGGTGTTTGGAGAGCAGGGTGGGGGAAGGGTATTGGGGGCTCTTACATTTTTTGAATTATTATTTTCAGATCCTGAAAGTCTCTTCTTGCACATTCAGTGAGCAATATTTTTAAGACTCAATGTGAACATAGGATTCTATTATTTTGTCCCAAGTTCATGGACACATGTTGCTAAGTAGGAAGTGACATATATATATATATGTATATATATATATTACAAAGGGGAGTGTCTGTCTGCCTCTTACATTACAAAGCAGTGATCTGACATCAGACATGTGGTAGAGATCAGAACTGCCAATACTAGTGGATGACTCACAAATCATCGTGGCCCATTCTAAGCCACCTGTGTAGATTGCCTTGATTTGGGTAACTTCTTGGTTCTTCTTGTATGTGCTGATGCATTATTTTGAAAATATCTTTTATATTAAAAACAAAATACAAACAAACAAACAAAAAACAAAAACAAAAAGCATTGGAACCTCCTCACACCTTAGTTAATAATTTGCCTTTAGGTTACTTAAGACTTATGTTGATAGCATACAGTATACTCAGCATGGTTGTTTAAGCTGATTTTAAGAGAACAATATAAGAACCAAAATTATTTGCCTTCAATTTCCCATGCAATAAGCTTTATATTTGAAGTGTATAACTTGATATTAAGTTATGCACTCTTTCTGCCCCCTTTTTGTTTCCTCCCCCTCCTCTACCTTTCCCTACTTCTACCTCAGTAATTATTTTGTTCTCCCTTCTAAGTAGAATTTAAGCATCCACACTTTGGTCTTCCTTCTTCTTAAGCTTCATATTGTCTGTGAGTTGTATCATGGGTATTTTGAGCTTTTGGGCTACTATCTACTTATCAGTGAGTACATACTTTGTGTGTTCTTTAGTGGGAAGAGACAAAAGAGGAGTACAGAGGGAAAGGAAAATGAATAGAAATATGTACCAGTGGGGGTGGGAACTGGGAATAGCCACTAGAAAGTCCCAAACAATAGGGAAGTGAGAAGATCTCAAGACCCAAAAGAAATAACATTAGTCAAAATACCCAACAAAGGGAAAAATAGAAACTGTTGAAACCACCTCCAGTAGATTGGCATGTCCACAATTTCAGGGCCACACATCCACCTAAAATACTTTTTAAAATATTTTTTTATTATGTATTTTCCTCAATTACATTTCCAATGCTATCCCAAAAGTCCCCCATACCCCCCCTCCCCTACCCACCCATTCCCAATTTTTGGCCCTGGCATTCCCTTGTACTGGGGCATATAAAGTTTGCATGTCCAATGGGCCTCTATTTCCAGTGATGGCCGACTACACCATTCTTTGATACATATGCAGCTAGAGTCAAGAGCTCCTGGGTAATGGTTAGTTCATAATGTTGTTGCACCTACAGGGTTGCAGATCTCCCTAGATCCTTGGATACTTTCTCTAGCTCCTCCATTGGGGGGCCTGTGATCCATCCAATAGCTGACAGTGAGCATCCACTTCTGTGTTTGCTAGGACCCAGCCTAGTCTCACAAGAAACAGCTATATCAGGGTCCTTTCAGCAAACGCTTGCTAGTGTATGCAATGGTGTCATCATTTGGAGGCTAATTATGGAATGGATCCCTGGATATGGCAGTCTCTAGATGGTCCATCCCTTTGTCTCAGCTCCAAACTTGGCCTTTGTAACTCCTTCCATGGGTGTTTCGTTCCCAATTCTAAGAAGGGGTAAAGTGTCCACACTTTGGTCTTCATCTTCTTCAGTTTCATGTGTTTTACAAATTGTCTCTTATATCTCAGGTATACTAAGTTTCTGGGATAATATCCACTTATCAGTGAGTACATATCATTTGAGTTCTTTTGTGATTGTGTTACATCACTCAGGATAATGCCCTCCAGGTCCAACCATTTGCCTAGGAATTTCATAAATTCATTCCTTTTAATAGCTGAGTAGTACTCCATTGTGTAAATGTACCACATTTTTTTGTATCCATTCCTCTGTTGAGGGGCATCTGGGTTCTTTCTAGCTTCTGGCTATTATAAATAAGGCTGCTATGAACATAGTGGAGCATGTGTCCTTCTTACTGGTTGGGACATCTTCTGGATATATGCCCAGGAGTTGTATTGCGGGATACCCAGACTTGTTCCTGTCTAAAGAAAACACAGGGACAAAATATGGAGCAAAGACTGAAGGAATGGCTATCCAGAGACCACTCTACCTAGGGATTCATCCCATTTGCAGACACAAAACCCTGAAACTATTTCTGATGCCAAGACGTGCTTGCTGACAGGAGCATGGGATAGCTGTCCCCTGAGAAGCTCTGCTAGAGCCTAACATATATAGATACAGCTACCCATAGCAAACCATCGTCCTGAGTCCAGGGAGTGGAAGAGTGAGGGTAAAGAATGATGGAGTTGGAGTTGAAAGTGTTTGCAACCCCACAGGAAGAACAAGAATATCAACAAACTGAACCCCTCCCAGAGATCCCAGGGACTAAATAACCAACTAAAGAATAAACATGGAGGTATCTTTGACTCCAGATACATAGGTAAAAGAGGATGGCCTTATCTGGCATCAATGGGAAGGGAGGCCCTTGGTCCTATGGATGCTTGATGCACCAGTGTAGGGGGATGTTAGAACGGTCAGGTAGAAAGGGAAGGACAGGTGGAGGAGCATATATATATATAATATAATAGTACTCCTAATATATATATAGGTGTGTGTGTGTGTGTGTGTGTGTGTGTGTGTGTGTGTATCATACTCATTTCTTCCCAGTACAATGTTTTTGAGCTGTTCAATAAATATAGAACTTAGGCCCTCAGTTAGGGACACACAACACCACACACACACACACACACACACACACACACACACACTGGCCAGACACATGAAAAAGAAAAGGCAGTATTTAAGTAGGGACATATTCAGATTCAGACAACAGAAATGTAGATGACAGAAGACAAGAGAGAAAGAATATTCAAACCTAGACTTGCCTTGGGTAAAATTACTCCAAGAGGAAGTGTTTTATTTCTTTTCCTTAATGCAACACTGATCCAGTTTGAGTATTCTTGGGGTATTATTAACAAGTTCAAAACAATTGACTTGTACACTATGTTAAAGTTTCTAAGATAAATAATTAAAATATGGAAGGATTAAATATTTTTGTTATGATTTCACAGGTTCATGGCTTCTTGGCCCCACACAGTTGATCAAAACTTGGCAGTGGGTTTGTTTACTAGAGATTTTCTTCAATTCAAAACAAAATGAAAAGGAGAAGGGGTAAGTAGAAATGGAGGTGTGTGTGTGTGTGTGTGTGTGTGTGTGTGAGAGAGAGAGAGAGAGAGAGAGAGAGAGAGAGAGAGAGAGAGAGAGAGAGATGGTAGGAACAGAGAAAGAGACTGATAAAAGAACAATGTGGCTATTAATTCCTAGCCAAATGGATGGACCTGGAGGGCATCATCTTGAGTGAGGTAACACAATCACAAAGGAACTCACATAATATGTATTCACTGATAAGTGGATATTAGCCCAAAACTTAGGATACCCAAGATATAAGATACAATTTGCTAAACGCATGAAACTCAAGAAGAATGAAGACCAAAGTGTGGACACTGTGCCCCTTTTTACAAGTGGGAACAAAACACCCATGGAAGGAGTTACAGAGACAAAGTTTGGAGCTGTGATGAAAGGATGGACCATCTAGAGACTGCCATATAGAGGGATCCATCCCATAATCAGCTTCCAAATGCTGACACCATTGCACACACTAGCAAGATTTTGCTGAAAGGACCCAGATATAGCTCTCTCTTGTGAAACTATGCCAGGGCCAAACAAACACAGAAGTGGATGCTCACTGTCAGCTATTGGATAGATCACAGGTCTCCCAATGGAGAAGCTAGAGAAAGTACCCAAGGAGCTAAAGGGATCTGCAACCCTATAGGGGGAACAACATGATGAACTAACCAGTACCCCAGAGCTCTTGTCTCTAGCTGCATATGTATTGAAAGATGGCCTAGTCGGCCATCACTGGAAAGAGAGGCCCATTGGACTTGCAAACTTTATATGCCCCAATACAGGGGAATGCCAGGGCCAAAAGAATGGGAATGGGTGGGTAGGGAAGTGGCGGGGGAGTATGGGGGACTTTTGGGATAGCATTGGAAATGTAATTGAGGAAAATACGTAATAAAAAAAATAAGCTAAAAAAAAAAAAAGAACCCACCTTCAGTGTCTTAATTTATGCTACTAGTTCCTACTCCTGAATTTTCCAAGATATCTCAATATCTCAATAGCACCTTTGTGCTATTATCTTAGGACCAAAATCACTAACACATGACCCTTTTTGGGGGGAAATACTGAAAACCAAAACCATAACCTAACCATGTTCCCAAACAAGTCAAGAGTCTCCAAAGCCAAGTATTTCCATCCATGTATATTAATTCCAAGTTCCAAATGTTCTTTGAGGTTCAAGGCAACCCAGAATGAATAAAATGGAAAGAAATTCTTTGCCTCAACACAACAAGAATGAGTTACTTCAATTACATGTTAAAATTCTCATTTCTACCTGAAACTGTAGAAGTACTGTCTGCATTTCTATCAGCAGCTCAGTCTTCTGAGAGCCAACAGTTTGACTTATAGTCTCTTTTGCTTTCTGTAATTCACTTCTCTACTTTGAATTATTCTTAAAATGCACTGATTCTAAATGTTTAAAAAACAATATGTTTCAATGTTATACATAAATTATATCTCATATCTCCACAATATAGTCATTGGTTAATGTTATTGTCACTGTGACTACGGTATAAGACAACATGACAAACTCTTACAGTGGACTATTTTTGATCCATGGTTTTAGAGAATTGAAAGCATAGTTACTTAGCTTCTTTTTCCTGGCCCCTTAATGAGGCAAACCATTAAAGAAGTACAATTTGTCATGGTGGACAGAATATGAGCAAAATGAGGTGCTAGGAGAAGACTGCCAGAAGACTTCAGTCTTTTCAGTGTCTAGTGTTTGATCGCTCCACGAAATGATTTGTGGTATATAAATTGACAATCATTATGCATTGGGGAATCTTTTCGTTCTTTGCAAAATGCTTATTTTCAATTACTGATCAGCATATCACTTTTTTCTATGCATCTAAAGTAGATAAAGCAGAAATGAATAAAACTACATTGAAAAATGAACATATTAGGACCAACTTGTTAGGAGATTTAAGAATTTTCACTATGACTATTTGTTTAAATAAATGAAAACATATTAAATTTATAAACTATGTCAATAACACCAATTAACCTAACATATATTTGAATATATTGCAAGGTGTCATCAGAAAATATATGCTGCTTTAACTATCAACTTTTTGGTTACAAAAACTAACGACAGATTGAATTACAATTTAACAAAAAGAATTGAAATCTTACCTCTATATATTCCTGCATTCTCTTAGCACAGTGCAATTAAGTTAGAAGTAAGAAAAATCCATATATATGTAAATAAGAAATACACTTCTTGGGAGTTTATTGGAGAACAAATAATTATACCATAAATCAAAAAACATTTACAACTGAAAGTAATAGAAATATGACCTAGAATTGGACCTGATACAATTTATATTGTGCTTAATACTACTAAAATGTTTATAGTAGAAGAGGAACTGAATATCAATGTGCCTAAAAAGGAAAAAACAAAACTAGTAAGAGAGCAATAAGAAAGATGAAATTAGAAATTAATGACATAGCTGAACAATATTGTCAGAAAAAATATTGCAAATAATATGCAATATCAACATCAATTGAGAACTTTTACCAAGATAGATGCAGAAAATAAATAAAGAATAAACACTAACTCTTTGAAATAAAAATGAAGAAATGAATGAGGTGCTGAAAAAATTGAAAAGAATATGTGATGAATAGATTGCTAACAAATTTGGAAGTATATGGAATGCACTCCCAAGAAAGTCTCTTTTTCAAAATGATAAAAAAATAAAATAAAATAAGGCTGGGGAGATGGCTTTGTGGTTAGGAGCTCCAGAGGACCCAGGTTGGATTCTAAGAATCTCCATGGCTGCCCACAACAATCTGTAACTCCAATTCCAGGGGACCTGATATCCTTTTCTGGCCTCTGTGGTCACTGGATGCATTCAGTGTATGGACATGTAAGAGAACACTCAAAAACACCAAAGTAAAAAATTTTAAAGTAAAAAGTATTTTAAAAAATATGAAGTATGGACTTTTCAGTCCTACTTAGAAGGGGAAAAATAATCAAAGGAAGAAGAGGGAGGGAGGGTCCTAGAAGGGAGAGAGGAGGGAGAAGGAAAATGTGGCTCAGGATCAGGTGTGGGAGGATACAGGGAAGAAGTACAGAGGGTCAGAAAATTGAACACAGTTGTGTAGCAGTGGGAGATGGGGATCTGGGGGTAGCCACTAGAAAGTCCCAAATGCCAGGTAAGCAAGAGGCTCCCAGGACACAACACGGATGACATTAGCTGAAATACCCAACAAAGGGGAGATAGAGCCTGACCAATACAGATGTAGATGCTTGTAATCAACCATCAGACTGAGCATGGGGACCCCAGTGAGGAGTTAGGGGAAGGACTGAAGGAGCTGAAGTGGTTTGCAACCCCATAGGAAGAACAAGAATAAACCAGACCCCCTCACACACACACACCCTAACTCCCAGGAATGAAAGCAACAACCAAAGAGTACACATGGAGGGACCCGTAACTCCAACTGCATATGTAGCAGAGGATTGCATTATCTGGCATCAGTGGGAGGGGAGTCCCTTGCTTCTGTAGAAGCTTAATGCTCTAGTTTAGGGGATAATAGGGCTATGAGGCTAGACTGGGTGGGGAAGCACCCTCATAGAAGCAGGGGGGGGGGAGGGAATGGGATAGGGGATTTGCAGAGGGGAAATTGGGAAGGGGGATAACTTTTGAAATGTAAGTAAATAAAATAAAATAACCAATTCTTCCCACACAAAATAACCAATTTTTTAAAATATGGACAAGCCATCAGAAACATTTTATTTAACATCCCATATAATAAAATATTAGAAATAGACCATTCAAAGAGGGATGTTAAATAATAAGGAACAACACTTTTGACATTTTTGAATGAGTAGGACACACATCTTGGCTTATGTAAAGAGGCTCATGTATCTTTATTTTGGAAATCAAATAAATGCAAATAGAAATGGATTATAATATGACAAAATATTAAATCATTGATAACATTATGTGAGGTAACATAAAAGTATGATGGTATATGTTAATACTTTCAAAATCCATAAGATCTGTATATACAATGCACTTAAAATCATAGAATTAATCAATAAATATCAAAATAAAGGTATCATAATATAATGGTGCTGAGAAAGAACTGTAAATGTATTTAACAGTGAAAATATAAAACACTGCAAGAGGTATACAAATATTTTGCAAAATGAATATTTATTACAATGAATTAATAGTATAACAACCAGTAATACTATTAATGCCACTCCTCTTACATTATTTGGTATATATCCTTTTCTTACATACTCTGTGACTAAGTCATAAAATACCACATGAACATCTCCACCCACAAAATTACATTTCATACATATTTAATTCATTAAATACAATTTACCCTCCACCTGAATAACCACATAGTTAATTATCAACTCCCCCAAATTAGCAGCTTTTCCTTTATTACACATTTTAATTATATCTTACTATTGCGAGAATGTCGGCTCCTTTACATGACTAACATTTTTTTATAGAAAAAAAAAAAACATACCCTTAGATGAACAAAATTCCTAAGATTAAATGCCATGTCCCCAAGGATTGATTCCATGTGCTTAAGGCAACACTGTACTGTGATAGATGACAATATATTAAAACCACGTATTTCAGTTTCAGTAAGTGGTGCCTTTCTTTTGAGCTATTATATCATTTGATTTAACAGGTTTTTATTGCTTGAATGAGAATTAAATCAGTCATGAAAAACATATTTTTACTCCGCTTGTGTGACAAAGCTTATATCATACTTTTAAAAAGCTCATTTTTTTTTCTTCAGATAGGTTAAATTAGAGTTCCTTCTTGCATTCCTTAAAGGAATACATTATGCAAAATGTAGCAAACCAGTTAGGAAATTCAGACTGTGCCAGAAATGACAGATATTGTAAATCTGTAGTATTATGTTCCAATTTTTTAAAATTTGCCATTTTCTGAGTTTACTTGCAGACCTAACATTTTAAAATACAAGATTATTTTAGTTTTAATTATGTGTATGAGTATCTGTTCTGTATATGCATGTAAGTACAGGCACCTGTGGAGACCAGAAGAGGGAATCAGATCTCCTGGAAATAAAGTTATAGGTAGTTTTGACCCTCATAGGATGGATGCTAGCAACAGATTATAGGTCCTCTCAAAAAATTCTACATGCTGAACTATCTCTCTAGCACCTCAGACATCAATTATTTTTATCTTAATTTTTAAGTTTTTGAGAGCTACATATATGTGTACTGTATTGGCATCATTTCTCCTCCCTTTCCTCTCTCCAACACTTCCCAAATCTCCTCTACTTCTCAAATTCATGGATGCTTATTCTCTAATTATTATTATCATTATTACATATGTGTGCTTATGAATTTATAAATACAACCTGCTAGGTTTCTTTATTGTTGCTCATATGAACATATACTTTGGGATGACAGCTTGGTATAAGATAACTTAGGAGGAAGTCTGTCCCAAGATATGCCATGAGTCTTCCTCTCTCAGCAACCCTTAATTACTGCAAATAATATTTAAAAGGCTTCTTAAAAATATCACAGAATTGGACCACTATAGAAAGAGCAGCACTAATAGATTAGTTTTTCCACTTCAAGAGGGGTTTTAAGCCAATTAAAATTTTATTTATGTACTCATCATCACCTATAAATTAAAGGATGCTAGATTATTAACGTTTAAACTGGGTTCTCTCATTATTGTACTGTGCAATAATGTGAAATGTAATTTGGGTGCAAAAGTTTCCTTTAAAACTTTGAAGCTTTTTTGAAACAACTGCCTGTCCTTCATTTTCCCAGAATGTATTTCAAACTTAATAAAGACTCTAAGTCACCATTTGCATTTTATTCCTTTTTTTAAAATTTTTAATATTTTTATTACGTATTTTCCTCAGTTACATTTCCAATGCTATCCCAAAAGTCCCCCATACCCCCCCACTTCCCTACCCACCCATTCCCATTCTCTTGGCCCTGTATTGAGGCATATAAAGTTTGCAAGTCCAATGGGCCTCTCTTTCCAGTGATGGCCGACTAGGCCATCTTTCGATACATATGCAGCTAGAGACAAGAGCTCCGGGGTACTGGTTAGTTCATCATGTTGTTCCCCCTATAGGGTTGCAGATCCCTTTAACTCCTTGGGTAATTTCTCTAGCTTCTCCATTGGGAGCACTGTGATCCATCCAATAGCTGACTGTGAGCATCCACTTCTGTGTTTGCTAGGCCCCGGCATAGTCTCACAAGAGACAGCTATATCTGGGTCCTTTCAGCAAAATCTTGCTAGTGTAAGCATTTTATTCCTTTAAATGCCTTTGTTACATAAGTTCTGTCCCCTGATGTTTAAAATTCAAGATTTACTACATGGAAGAAAATTAGGAGAAACATATATCTTGCCCTTGTATTCACTACTGCTTTACTAACATGAACTTATATTTTCACATGCATACATTGTAGACTTATATATCCACATTATTGAATCCACATGTTCAGGAAAATCACCTTTAAAATTGGCAGGCCTATCCTTAACTTGTAGGGATTGTGCATATTGTACTTGGTTACCTTAAGAATTTTAAGAAATTAAAAAAAATATTGAGAGTTAAAAGCAAATTTTAACTCAGTTATAACATTGTAAGGTTCAAACATTATCAACTTATTTACAATATTTTTGGCTCCACTAGCTGATATCCCTTACATTTGCATCATACCTAATGAAAGATGGGGATTTATTTAATTATATACAATGTGATAAAATTTTGGAGACTGCAGAGTAATACTCATGTTGTTAGAAGGCCTGGATGTTGATGTGCATAAAGAAATTCCCTGTTACTTGTGCAGTATTATTCTAGTGACATCCCAAACTCTCTTAAAAACCCAAATTTAGACCAAGAAATCGTGATGATCTCTAGAAAATCATATAATTCTGAATGCAGTTATTTATAAAGGGACAGTAAGATCCCACAAAGCAATTGCAAACTGGAACACTACAAATTTTCAGTCTGATCATGGAACTTTGGTTTATCACACAATAAGCATTTAAGTCTTTTATTCTATAATTGAAACTAAAAAGAATTGGACATTGGGGCTGAAGACATGTCTCAGCAGATAAAAGTATTTCTTTTTCTTTTTCTTTTTTTAATTAGATATTTTCTTTATTTGTATTTCAAATATTATCCCCTTTCCTAGTTTCCTCTCTGAAAATCTCCTATCCCCTTTCCCCTGCCTCTGCTCCCCAACACACCTACTCCTGCTTCCTGGCCGGGGTATTCTCCTATACTGGGGCATAGAACCTTCATAAGACCAAAGGCCTCTCCTCTCATTGATGACCTAGTAGGTCATCTATGCAGCTAGAGACATATGTAGCAGAGTCCTACAGTCCTACCATGTGTTTGGTGGATTAGTCCCAGGGAGATCTAGGGGTTCTAGTTAGTTCATATTGTTATAACTCCTATAGGGCTGCAAAATCCTTCAGCTCCATGGGTACTTTCTACAGCTTCTTCATTGGGAACCCTGTGCTCCATCCAATGGATGACTGTGATCATCCACTTCTGTATTTGCCAGGCACTGGCAGAGCCTTTCACGAGACAGCTATATCAGGCTCCTGTCAGCAAAATCTTGTTGACATCTGCAATAGAGTCTGTGTTTGGTGGTTGTTTATGGGATGCATCCCCAGGTGGAGCAGTCTCTGGATGGTCATTCCTTCAGTCTCTTCTCCAAATTTTGTCTCTGTAACTCCTTCCATGGGTTTTTTTTTTTTTTTGTTCCCCCTTCTAAGAAGGATCGAAGTATCCACACTTTGGTCTTCCTTCTTCTTTAGTTTCATGTGTTTTGCAAATTGTGTCTTGGGTATGCTGAGCTTCTGGGCTAATAGCCACTTATCAGTGAGTGCATATCACATGTGTTCTTTTGTGATTGGGTTACCTCACTCAAGATGCTATCCTCCAGATCCATCCATTTGCCAAAGAATTTCATAAATTCATTGTTTTTAATAGCTGCGTAGTTCTCCATTGTGTAAATGTATCACATTTCCTGTATCCATTCCTGGGTTGATGGACATCTGGGTTCTTTCTTTCCAACTTCAGGCTATTATAAAAAAAAAGGCTGCTATGGATATAGTGGAGCATGTGTCCTTATTACAAGTTAGAGCATCTTCTGGGTATATCCCCAAAAGATGTATGGCTTGGTCCTGAGGTAGTACTATGCCTGATTTTCTGCAGAACTGCCAAACTGATTTACAGAGTGGTTGTACCAGCTTGTAATCCCACCAGCAACTGAGGAGTTTTCCACTTTCTCCATATCTTTGCTAGCATCTGAGTATGTGTGAACCACCTGAAATGGGTGCTAGGAATTTAAATTCACAAACTTCTGCTCCAGCTCCAGGTTGTAATATGCCTCTGGCCTAGGCAGGCACTTTCACTCACAAACACATATTCACATGTAAACAGACTTCTAGATATAATTAAATATTTTAAAACTTATTTGGAAATAACCAATATAGAAATCAGACATAAGATTAAATAAAGTATAAGTATTGGAGATATAGTTCTTCAATACAGTATTTACATATCACTTCAAAAGCCTTGGGTTCAGCCAGGCGTGGTGGTGCACACCTTTAATCCCAGCACTTGGGAAGCAGAGGCAGGTGAATTTCTGAGTTCTAGGCCAGCCTGGTCTACAGAGTGAGTTCCAGGAATAAAAGAAAAGAAAAGCCTTGGGTTCAAATCCCCAAGTCTACAAAATAGCAATTAGACAAACAAAACAAAACAAAACAAAAAACAAAATAAAACAAACAAAAAAACCTTTTAACAGGAAAGAAAAATATATAGAAATATTCCATACAACTTTACAGATTAGTCAGTCTTTGCTGTACTTTTAAAAACCTAGAGAAAACTACAAGTATAAAGGGACTGGGAATGTAAAGTTATTCCAGTCTTGGTGAGAGATAAAACCACGTATATAATACAGTTGACTGAGTTTACAATCTTATGGTGTGTCATGTTTTTATTCTATTTATATTATTATTACTAACATTATTTTATGGTAAAAGATGAATTGGGTAAAGTATCTTACTTTGAGTTGTTTTTCTTTTTTTTAAGTTTTTTTTTTGATATTTTCTTTATTTACATGTCAAATGTCATCCCCTTTCCTGGTTCGCACCCCCCCCCGAAAATCTCTATTCTATTCACCCTCACCCTGCTTCTATTAGGGTGCCTCCCCGACACACCCAATCCTGCCTACCTGCCCTAGCATACACCTAATCAGGGGCATCAAGTCTCAAAAGACCAAGGTTCTCTCCTGCCATTGATACCTAAAAAGGACATCCTCCACTACACATGCAGCTGGAACCATGGGTCGCTTTATGTGTACTCTGGTTGGTGGTGTAGTTCCTGGGAGCTCTGGAGGGTCTGGTTGGTTGATGTTGTTGTTCTTCATATAGAGTTGCAAATCACTTTAGCTCCTTCAGTCCTTTCTCTAACTCCTCCACTGGGGACCCTGGGCTCAGTCCAATGGTTGGCTACAAGCATCTGCCTATGTGGAACTCTGGCAGAGCCTCTCAGGAGACAGCTATATCAGGCTCTTGTCAGCATACACTTCTTGACATCCACAATAGTGTCTGGGTTTGATGATTGTAAATGGGATGGATCCCCAGGTAGAGCAGTCTCTAGATGGCCTTTCCTTCAATCTCTGCTCCACAATTTGTCTCCTGATTTCCTCCCTTGAGTATTTTGTTTTCCTTTCAAAGAAGGACCAAAGCATCCATACTTTGGGCTTACTTCTTCTTGAGCTTTATGTGGTCCATGAATTTTATCATGGGTATTCACATCTTAGGGATAATATTCACTTATCAGTGAGTGCATGCCATGTGTGCTCTTTTGGGATTGGGTTACTTCTTTCAGGATGATATTTTCTAGTCCCATCCATTTGCCTCAGAATTTCATGAAGTCATTGTTTTTAATAGCTGAGTAGGTATAGATTTATTGACAGAAACTTGAGTGGTATTAAGGACTATTTAAATTCTCTACAATCATTTCATCTACAGAGAATATTAACCCTATATTTCATTTTTTACAGTACCTTTGCTAAATAAAACTGAACATAGTTGACATCTATCTGAAGCTGTTTTCCTTGTGTGAGAAACTTTACCATATACACTTTATTAAAAAAATTGAAATTTTACAATAGATGGATGGTATTAGCACCAAATTAATGGAAACTAAAAAAATAACAATTGATCTTAGTTCTCTGTAAATCATTTTTCAACCTCCAGCTGGGTTTAAACTACTCTGTGATATAATTGATTTGAAAAACTTTAAGAGTGTTTGTATATGAATAGCTGGAGGCTGGAGTGAGAACTCTTATTGTGTTCTGAGTCAATACTAGCATTGCATCAATAAACTACAAACACACTAGAATTTTAAAATCCATATTCCAAGCTGTGTCTTTAATACATGTGTTCTTCAAATGATAAAAATAAAATAAAATAGATCATAATCTTTTGAGTTTGAAACCTAGATAAAATTATTCAATACTTTTTAAAAATTTTTTATTACATATTTTCCTCAATTACATTTCCAATGCTATCCCAAAAGTCCCCCACACCCTCCCCCCCACTTCCCTCCCCCCCCATTTCCATTTTTTTTGGCCCTGGTGTTTCCCCTGTACTGGGGCATATAAAGTTTGCATGTCCAATGGGCCTCTCTTTCCAATAAGTACTGATGTCACATTCCTCTGACTTTCTCATTCCAGAACAAAATAAAGTGAAATTTTTGGTAATTGACATTAAGCATTTCAAAATCACACTAACATATCCTAGTTCTGTCAGATCCCTTTAAATTAAAACTAGCTTTTAAAATATAGTTTGTTTTCAGTCAACTCAATGACCAAAATTTTTATTACAAGCTTGTGGGTTGACTAAGTAGATAGTGGTAGTTGTTCTCAAGCCCGATGATCACAGTTTAAACTCTGAGTCCTACATGGTAGAGGCAATTACCTTGAATTCTTCAAGTTGTCCTCTGATCTTCACACATCTCTCTCTCTCTCTCTCTCTCTCTCTCTCTCTCTCTCTCTCTCTCTCTAATAAATACATAAATACATAAATAAATAAAGGTTAAAAAGTAAAAGGTGGAGAATAAGATGGTATGTTTTTCTTCCTAGAACTTAGGAAACAAAGGTTGGCAGATTTATGTGAGTTCAAAGGCAGATTAGTCTACATTATGAATTGCATGCTAGCTAGCACAATATAGAGAGACCCTATCTCAAAAACATAGAATAAAGTGTGTCTGGAAAAACAATAATATACTATCCAATCAGTTAAAAAAATTATAGTAAGTGATGTAGCATAGAAAACTATCTCATAATCTTAAAATGACAATACATGGACAGGGTATATGTTGCAGCTAAACATACTTAAGGAGTGAGTTAAGTTTATTTTATAACTTAATTTTGAATATTAAAGCTAATTATATATTGCATCATTTTACATATTTCTTTAACATTAGTTGTATTTAATTCATTTCATTCTTATTATAATTAACATATAAAGTAAGCATCATTAATTTTGGTATTATGTTCCACAAAATTTCTATTCATCCTTAGGTCATTTTCTAACAAAAATAATGTACAAACAATCCTTTAGGTAAAGAGTAATCAAAAGTTGTAAAGAAACCAGAAAATAAAGCTCATTGTATTTTTTGATCAAAGTATTGTTAAAGATTATAAGAAATTTTATTGATCCACTTTTTAATAGAAATAAAATCATTGATCACAGGTGCTGCATAACTTCTAGGGAAGCAAGCCAATGAAAACACAAATTGATACTAAAGGTTTTATCATATGAAAATTTCTATGTAAGAGTATGGTGTTGCAAAGAAACATACAGAAAGAGCTTCTTATTCTAAATTGACTTGTATTTTCATTCATTGGGAAATGAGTATAGATTTGAAACATCTGAGATGTGGTTTAGTTCTATATCAGCAAGTGTTAAAGATGCAAGGATATTACATAGGAAAAATTTAGAAAAATCTATAACTTTGCCTATAATTTCATAGTTAAATAGAATAAAATACTATAAAGCTAATATTAAAGTAATTTTCATATATTAACCCCTACTATTGCCTCTAACTTCTGTTGAACAGCCCCCTTCCCAAGCATTTTTTCCAAAATGTATGTTCTTTCAAAACTTTTCTGTCATAAGCCACTGAGTCTAGTTAGAATTGCTAATATATCCAGGGGTGTATGACCATCTTCTAAAATGTGGTCAACCTATCAGGTATTATACCTTTAAAAGAAAGTGAATATCTTCTCCTTAGCAGACCACACCTGTCAATAGCTCCTTTAGTTAGAAATTTGGGCTCTTCTACCCCTGTAGCTTCATGCTAGCATGTTGAAAAACTTAATCTTTTGCAAGTCTTGAGGAGGCAATTTAATGCAAATGAGATCAAGAATAGTAGTCCTGTTATGTCTAGAATTCATAATTTTCCCCAGTACTCCTAAACTTCTAGCTCTTATGAGCTTACACCTTCTCTCACATAATATGCCTTGACCTTTGAGCAAGGAAGTATCTATCATTTTTATGTCCAATTTATGTCTTAGGTCTCCACATACATTTGTTCTGTGTACTCAGACCAGTTTTGTGACTCTGTGTTACCTGTCTCCACTGAACAAAGATGCTTCTCTGATAGAGAGTTGCACTCATCTATGGGTATAAAAATATGTATTTACAAGGCATTTGGATACATCATGCAAAATAACGTTAGTAGGTACGCCTCTAGAACACATAATTTTAATAGCTATGGAATCTTGGCCAGATTTACAGTACCAATGATGAGTAGGAAACGGCCCAGTGGAGTGGGCCTTAAATCCACTCAGGAGGACAGTAGCATCCCACATAATATTTTTACCACTATTGCACCCATGGTAGTGTCATTATTGTAGCTCACAGCAATCATAGTTGAACAAGACTACTGAAAACTCTTTTTCATCAGCATGTACTAAAAACAAAACAAAACAGCAACAACAACAAAAACAAACAAACAAACAAACAAACAAACAAACAAACAAACAAACAAACAGGCATCAAAGAAGAAGCTTCCAGAGCAGTACCAGTTTGAGTTCTCCAAGTCCTATTACCAACCTGTTTGATGGATTCAGGAAAGGGTGGTACCATAAAAATGTGATGTGCAACCATGATCTACGAAGATAATTTTAATTAATAATTTATTTGTAAACCTATTAGAGCAAAAATTAATGTGTTACATTAAATTTTTAAGTTTTACCCAAACTAATAAGTCAGTTAACCAAGGTCTATCACTAATCATCTGAGCTCACTCAAGCTAAGATATTACAGGTGCATACATGCTTACTAATCTATAAATATTAAAGAAACCATGGTGAGGGACTATATAGTCTGATTTAATGCAATTAATAGAAAAGCTCTTTTGGACATGTAGGAAAGTGATTATGCTTGTCCACAACTCCAATATTGTAGCCAAGAAGGGGATATTTCTCTGATGATAAAATACTGGTTTTAGAATTGATATTCAGTATTAAATTCACTGCAATTTATCTATATAGCACAGAACTGAAACAAATGTCATCTGAACAATATGGCAGACTGAATTGGCACAATTATCTTACCCAGGTAGTATCAATATTGTCTCTTTCACAATAGTGAGGATGACAACATTACCTAATTGAGACATGAAAGCCAGTTCATTGTTTTTGTTTGTTTGTTTGTTTGTTTGTTTTTTTAATTGGGGTATAGTTCTATTTGTGTCAATATGATGCCTAATAACTAAAATTGTTGTGCAACATATGGGATTCATATTCAGAGGTATCTATGTACTCTCTTTTTAAATTTTATTTTATTTTATTAGATATTTTCTTTATTTACATTTCAAATGCTATACCAAAAGTTCCCTATACTCTTCCCTACCCTGCTCCCTTACCCACAGACTCCCACTTCTTGGTCCTGGTGTTACCCTGTACTGGAGAATATAAAGTTTGCAAGACCAAGGGGTCTCTCTTCCAATAATGGCCGACTAGGCCATCTTCTGCTACATATGCACCTAGAGACACGAGTTCTGGGAGTACGGGTTATTTCATATTGTTGTTCCACCTATCACGTTGCAGACCCCTTCAGATCCTTGGGTACTTTCTCTAGCTCCTCCATTGGGGGCCCAGTGTTCTATCCTATAGATAACTGTGACATCCACTTCTGTATTTGCCAGGCACTGGCATAGCCTCACATGAGACAGCTATATCAGGGTTCCTTCAGCAAAATCTTGCTGCCATGTGCAATAGTGTCTGGATTTGATGGCTGAATATGGGATGGATCCCCGGGTGGGGTAGTCTCTGGATGGTCCATCCTTTTGTCTTAGCTCCAAACTTTGTCTCTGTAACTCCTTCCACTGGTATTTTGTTCCCTATTCTAAGGAGAAATGAATTATCCACACGTTGGTCTTCCTTCTTCTTGATTTTCTTGTGTTTTGCAAATTGTATCTTGAGTATTTTAAGTTTCTGGGCTAATATCACACTTATCAGTGAGTGCATATCTAGTGACTTCTTTTGTAATTGGGTTACCTCACTCAGGATGATATCCTCCAGATACATTCATTTGTCCAAGAATTTCATAAATCCATTGTTTTTAATAGCTTAGTAGTAATCCATTGTGCAAATGTACCACATTTTCTGTATCCATTCCTCTGTTGAGGGACATCTGGGTTCTTTCTAGCTTCTGGCTATTTTACATAAGGCTGACTATGAACTAGTAGACCATGTGTCCTTATTTTAAGTTGGAACATCTTCTGGGTATATGCCCAGGAGAGATATTGCTAGACCTTCCGGTAGGACTATGTCCAATTTTCTGAGGAACCACCAGACTGATTTCCAGAGTGGTTGTACAAGCTTGTAATCCCACCAACAATGGAGGAGTGTTCCTCTTTCTCCACATCCTTGCCAGCATCTGCTGTCACCTGAATTTTTAATCTTAGCCATTCTGACTGGTGTGAGGTGGAATCTCTAGGTTGTTTTTATTTGAATTTCCCTGATTATTAAGGATGTTGAACATTTTTCAGGTACTTCTCAGCCATTTGGTATTCCTCATGTGAGAATTTTTTCTTTAGCTCTGTACCCTATTTTTAATGGGGTTATTTGAATTTCTGGAGTCCACCTTCTTGAGCTCTTTGTATATATTGGATATTAGTCCACTATCAGATTTAGGATTGGTAAAAATCCTTTCCCAATCTGTTTGTAGCCTTTTTGTCTTATTGACAGTGTCTTTTGCCTTACAGAAGCTTTGCAATTTTATGAGGTCCCATTTGTCAATTCTTGATCTTATTGCACAAGCCATTGATATTCTTTTTGGATATTTTCCCCCTATGCCCATATCTTTGAGGCTTTTCCCCACTTTCTCCTCTATAAATTTCAGTGTCTCTGTTTTTATGTGGAGGTGTTTGATCCATCTATCTACTTTCTTTTCAGATAGCGAATAAAGTGTTGGTAGACTTAAGTTTCAAGTTGCTTCATTGAAAGTGTAGAAATCTGTATAGCTATAAGACCAAAGAGTGTTATAGCTTCTATTTTGATGGTCTGCATATAATGCCAATTTTCCATTGTAGGTAAACCCAATTGTTTTCAGGTCACTGCTTGTAAACTCTGATTAATAACTTCACAGCATAAGGCAGAGATATAATCCCTGACATAACACTCTAATTTTCAAAAATAACACCTCAAGTTATTGTTTTAGATTAAATGTTTTCTTGAGAAAGGGTAGATTTCTATAACTCTGAGATTCATGGTTAGCCTTGCTCTTCATGCATATAGATACTTAGGAGTCTTGGTTTTGTTTTCTGTTGTTTGTTTGATTGTTTGTTTGTTTTTTGAGACAGGGTTTCTCTGTATAGCCCTGGCTTTACTGGAACTCCCTCTGTAGACCAGGCTGGCCTTGCACTCAGAAATCTGCCTGCCTCTGCCTCCCAAGTGCTGGGATCTTCACTGAAAAATCCAAACAATGGATGCTGAATGAGATTTCCATTTAGTGATAGCATGAACGTGTAGTAAGTTCAAAACTTTGTCCTTATACTTATGATCAGATACTAATCATTACCAGGTTAAAAACAACTTGAAAAGAGATCTTTGGAAATAGCTTTGAGATCTATGAAAGAAGGTTTGGGTCTTTGACTTCTATTGTAATCACCATAACTTGGGGCTGGTTTCATCTGTAATGTTACATAAATTTAAATCAGTAAAAACTATGTGGTAATATATGTGTATTGAATGTTTTACTATTTTACAGTGATATGGATGGTGATTTTGGAGTTTTTAAATATTACTCTGACAGAGTTCATGTGGCTGGAAACCAAAATTAGACCCTGGAGACAGGTTCTAATCCTTTGATTCTAATTGAGTCCATATATTTCAGAATTGCCTAATGAAAGGCTATTGATAGTGCATGCATAAGATATCTAAGACTATGGTATTTCTGGAAAAATATGTGGATATTAATAATTCTTCTTAGCTCTCTTCTAGATATTTTTGATCAAAAGATTGACTCTAAATTAATGATGACCCAGGTCTGCATGACATAATAGTGTGGACAGAATGATGAAATGCCACTAAGGGATTTGCAGCAGTCCTGGATCTGAGCACAATGCTGAAATAAAGTATGTTTTGTTAAGAAAAATGTCACAGAAGGAAGACCAAAGTGTGAACACTTTGCCCCTTCTTAGAATTAGGAACAATCACCCATGGAAGGAGTTACAGAGACAAAGTTTGGAGCTGAGACAAAAGGATGGACCATCTAGAGACTGCCATATCCAGGGATCCATCCCATAATCAGCCTCCAAATGATGATACCATTGCATACACTAGCAAGAGTTTGCTGAAAGGACCCTGATATAGCTGTCTCTTGTGAGACTATGCCAGGGCCTAGCAAACACATAAGTAGATGCTCATATTCAGCTATTGTATGGATCACAGGGCTCCCAATGGAGGAGCTAGAGAAAGTATCCAAGGAGCTAATGAGATCTGCAACCCTGTAGGTACAACAACATTATGAACTAACCAGTACCCCGGAGCTCTTGACTCTAGCTGCATATGTATCAAAAGATGACCTAGTTGGCCATCACTGGAAAGAGAGGCCCATTGGACATGCAAACTTTATATGCCCCAGTACAGGGGAACTCCAGGGCCAAAAAGTGGGAATGGGTGGGTAGGGGAGTGGGAGTGAGGATATGGGGGACTTTTGTGATAGCATTGGAAATATAATTGAGGAAAATATGTAATAAAAATATTTAAATAAAAAAATTTAAAAAAATAACTTCTGGAGAATAAGTAATGAAGATTATAAAGACCTGGTGCTCACATTTTACCAGATGTGATGTTGAATATTGTCAACTTGATTGGACAAAAATATACCTAGAGAAGGGAGAACTTTTAAAGATTAGGCTTTAATTATGGAGGAGAAATAGAAGTCAATACAGGAGAGTGTTTTAGTTACTTTTCTATTGCTATGATAAAACACTACGACCAAAGCAACTTTTAAAAGAAGGCATCGGATTGGCTCACAGTTTCAGATGACTAGAGTCCATGATGTCAGATCAAAGGCATGCCATCAGGAGCAGTTGAGATCCTACATCCTGCTTTATAAGCATAAGGTACAGAGAGGACACAGAGGCATCTTCTAGAAACAGACCATGCCTTCTATTTTTTTTCTGAAATAATTCCACTAAGTACTACAATATATAAGCCTATATGGGCCAGTCTCATTCAAACTGCCACATTCCACTCTCTGGCCCCCAAAGGCTGTCGCTATATCATAATGGAAAGTGTATTCACTTCAACTTCAAATGAATTCATAGTCTTTTAGTCTCAACATTGTTTATAAGTCAAAAGTCTCTTGGGAGAATCAAAACAATCCCTTAATTATAACCCCTTGTAAAATCATAAGGTCTTTTGAATACAGTGCACAGAATATACACTGTCAATCCAAGTGAGGGGAGTGAGGGCATAGTGAGGAAGTATTAGATCCAATCAAGGCTGAAACCCAGCAGGAAATCCTGAATGTTCAGGTACAATGTCAAGGGCTTAGATATCTCTAAGATTCATCTTCGTTGCACCCAAGATACATCTCTCTTTTTTGTCACATTCCATTCCCTGTGTGCAGGTTTCTTTTGCAGATATCTAATGACTCTGGTGTAAAAGTAACTTTTCCTCCCAAGATGTAATTATTATCTTAGAGGATTTATGCTAAATAAGCTCAGATTTTCTGTTTTTTTTTTGTTTGTTTGTTTGTTTGTTTTGTTTTTTTTTGTTTTTGTTTTTCTGAAATCTGGCTGACTGCTTCAACTCAGCTGTTCTGGCTCAACCTACTTTTCAAGCTTAGTAATTCAAACTGGATATTTCTCTTTCTGACTGAATAGCTCTGCTTTCCTTAAACTAATTGCCAATTTGTTCTAATCTCCTGGCTCCTTCTTATTCTGTGGTTTCAACTGCCTCTTCTGACATGCATAGAACTCAGGAACTGCCTGAACTGCAATCAGCTAACTGACTCCACTGCACTGCTCTCTTAAGGAGCCAATCTTACCTGATTCCTGAGAATTGGGTGCATCCTATCTCTGGCTCATTCTGTCAAATCTTTTTCTGATTCATCACTTTGTCTGCTCTTCAATTAGATATTATTGTTTGAGAATAAAGGTGGCTACTAAGTGTATGTTTGTATTCCAGACAGAGGGATTAAATGATTCGTCATTCCAGTTGGATCACACAGACTTAGAAGTTCATTGGATAGGATCTACTGCCAGAGCAGTTATGTTGCTGGCATGTTCTACACTCTGGCATGTCCAACATCTTAGGGTTTCCAATTTTTTGTTGTTTTTTTTTTTGTTTGTTTGTTTGTTTTTGAGACAGGGTTTCTCTGTGTAGCCCTGGCTGTCCTGGAACTCACTCTGTAGACCAGGTTGGCCTCGAACTCAGAAATCCGCCTGCCTCTGCCTCACGAGTGCTGGGATTAAAGGCAGGGTTTCCAATTTAATTCAGACATTCACATGTTGATAAAATGACCTGTCATTTCTTCTTGGCCTCTCAAAACCTTTAAGAAGGGACTACCCAGCCATGCATTGCCTGTCCCCTCAGAGTCTCCTAAATCATGAGTGAAGACCCCACACCTCTTCTAATGGCATATCATCATTGGTTTTGAAGCATGAACAGCATGGATGACACTAAAATGTGCAATTGCTGACTTGGCATGGAATCTGGACCCACTGTATCACATTTATAGCAGCATTTCTTAGTAGCTGTTTTTCAGGAATAGTAATGTTCTTAAACCTTTCTCTTTCACAAGTTGGAAGCTTAAAGAGGCAGGGGTCAAGTTCTGAAGGTATCACTCCCTTTATTCTATTACAGCTTAGGTTCTTGATCTCTTTCAGCAAAAGCCCTGCCTCTAGCATTAAATTTCCTGGTGTTCTTTTTCTCTTCAAACGGTAAGGTGTTTTTTTTTTTTTTTTTTTTTTTGCTTTGTTTTCCTTTGTTTTGTTTTGTTTTGTTTTGCCTAATTTGATCTTTTGGTATTATAAACCTTCATAAAATTTCATATTAAAAAATAACTGACAGTATCAATATTAGTCTGTCCTAATATCTCTCCCAATTAAAAACGTCCTTTATATTTTATAGTAAGGCAAATTCTTAGTAAAAACTTTACACAAAGGCTTTGACAAATTTTCATAGAAATAGTCTTTTGCTGTGTTTATGTCACACCCAGTCTTACTGCTAGGACCTTTGTCTGATAATAGAAGATGTCCAATTCAATCTCTTCTTGCCCCATGATGAGGAGACTTTGCTAGGGTCACTCTCTTATATTCAAGGGAGAAATCTTTTATGGAGGAACTGTCCTTCCTGCAAAATGTGCTTTTAATGGTAGTACAAAAATGTGTTTGTTAATGGTAGTACAAAAATGTGATAGTGGCCAACTAATGACTGGCTCAAATTGAGGCACACACCATCAGAGGGGGAGCCCTTGCCTGACACTGCCTGAATGGCCAGTAACCAGAGGCTGAATAGTCCAGAGACATAGGATTGAACCAAACATGACTTAAATAAAAGTCAATGAAATAATTCCTAATGATATTCTGGTATACCCCAAAACTAGAGCCTAGTCACCATTAGAGAGAATTTATCTAGCAAATTTGGGAGCAAATACAGAAACCATTAGCCAAACATTAGGCCAAGCTCAGGAAATCCCACTGAAGAGGGTGAGAAAGGATGGAAAAGCTAGATAAATGGAGGATATCACAAGAACACAGCCCACAGAATCAACTAAGCAAGGGTTATAGGGCCTTGCAGAGACTGAAGTGACAATTATGGAGCCTAGATGGGTCTGAGCTACATCCCCTACAAATATTTTATGGTTGTGTAGCTTGGTTATCTTGTGACTCATTTCTCATTCCAGACAACCTCTCCTAGGGGAACACAATTAACATAAAAATGCAATCAGCACAGAGCCATCCACAACATTTTAGACCAGTAGTCCTTGGTTCTACACTAGATCAATGGGCAATCTAATTTCTGGTTCTGGGTTACCCAAGTAGTGTTGTGTTCCTTCTCCTGGAATGCACATTAAGTCAAATCAGACATTTCTTGCCTACTACCACAAGTTCTGTGCTACCATTGCCCTAGCATATTTTTCAGGCTGGACAGAATTTTTGCAAAAAAGACCATCACAGAAAGCCGCAATTAGTCAAAATAAGGTGGATAATTTGAACATTGTGTGCTTGTGTTTTTTAGTTTTATGTCAGTCTGACATAAGCTAGAGTTATTTGAAAGGAAGGTATATCAACTGAGAAAATGCCCCCATAATATCTGGCTATAATGTATTTTATTAATTAGTAATTGATAGAGGAAGGGCCAGCACACTGAGAGTGGTATCATTCCCTGGGCTGGTGGTCCTGGGTTCTATAAGAAAGAAGGTTGTGCAATCCATGAGAAAATATTTAGTAAACAGCATGGCCCATGGACTCTACATCAGATCCTGGCTCTATGTTTATGTCCTGTTTCATTTCATGTCCTGACTTTCTTCAGCAATAGACTACTACCTGGAAGTAGAACCTGAAATAAGCCTTTTCTCCATAAGTTGCTCTGGTTATGGCATCTTATCACAGCAATAGTAACCCTAAGTATCACAGAGCCCAACCCAAATAGATGCATTTACAACACAACCCCTACAGCTAAAGTTTAGGAAATATCACAGAAGACATGTCAGTCAAAATGAATGTAAGAGTCAAAGTACCAGGGAAACTACTGGAAGATCATGTATCTAAAATGTGCCTGGGAAGCTTGGAAGGTAGCAGTGCTGAGAACAATGTAGACTGTAGAAAGATTAAAGACTTTAAACAGAAATTATGTTAGCAACTGTACTACAGGCCATTTTTCAGGTAGGGAAATTGTTTGGGAAAGTTTAGGAGCTATGCCTTTATGGGAAGAAATGTGTTACTGGCAGTAGGCACTGCAGTTTCAAAAACTGATCCCATCACTATGTACTTTGTCTCTGTCTTCTGTTTGTAGAATAAGATGTGAACTCTCAGATGTTTCTGATGCATGTTTTGCTTTGGCATGTCTTGGCCTCTGAAACTGTAAGCCAATTAAATGTTTTATTTTATTACTTTCCTTGGTTATGGTATTTGTAAAAATAGTAAATAGACAAAGATGTTATACAAAAAATTAAAGGTCAGAAATTTGAGAGAGAACATGAGGAGAGTTACCATAGGAGAGATTGGGGGTAAGGGAAGGAAGGAGAATAGTGTAATTATATTTTTTCTTTTATTTTTTATTGGATATTTTCTTTATTTACATTTCAAAAGTTATACCCCTTTCTCCATTCCTCACTTAAGAAACACCCTATTCCATCCCCCTCACCCTGCTTCTATGAGGGTGCTCCCTCACCCACCCACCCACTCTTGCCTCCCGGTCCTCAAATTTCCCTACACTGGGGCATCCAGCCTTCACAGGACCAAGGGCCTGTCCTCCCATTGATACCTGAGCCATGGGTCCCTCCATGTGTACTCTTTGGTTGATGGCTTAGTCCCTGAGAGCTCTGAGCTGTCTGGTTGATTGATAGTATTGTTTTTCATACGGGGTTGCAAACACCTTCAGCTCCTTCAGTGCTATATCTAACTCCTCCATTGAGGACCTCATGCTAAGTCCAATGGTTGGCTGCGAGCATCTGACTTTGTATTTGTCAGGCTCTTGCAGAGCCTCTCAGGAGACAGCTATATCAGACGCTTGTCAGCAAGCACTTCTCTGCCTCCACAATAGTGTCTGGGTTTGGTGACTGTATATGAGATGGAGCCTCAGGTGGGACAGTCTCTGGATGGCCTTTCCTTCAGTCTCTGCTCCACACTTTGTTCCTCATTTCCTCCCTTGAGTATTTTGTGCCCCCTTCTAAGAAGGACTGAAGCATCCACAGTTTGGGCTTCCTTGTTCTTGAGATTTATGTGTACTGTGAACTGTATATTGGATATTCCCAAGCTTTGGAGCTAATAACCACTTATCAGTGAGTTTATACCAAGTGTGTTCTTTTCTGCTTGGGTTACTTCTTTCAGGATGATATTTTCTAGTTCCATCCATTTGCCTAAGAATTTCATGAATTCATTGCTTTTAATAGATGAGTAGTACTCCATTGTGTAAATGTACCACATTTTCTGTAAAAATTAAGAAAAAGGAATAAGTAGAATACCTGTGAGATACACCATCAGGTGTGCTTGAGAGAGTGTTCCTAGAGTTTTTTGAGAAAAAAAATAAACAAACAAACAACAATAACAACAACAACAACAAACTACGGGAAAAGTGAGGATCCCCCCAGATAATATTCCAATGATCATGGGGTGCCCAGCCCAATTTTCATATCTATTACATATTTATGCCCTTGATACACAGCATCAAACAAAACAGAGTAAGGTCTGAGCATGCAAAGAAAGTTTACATTCCATTTGTGATGGATGTTAAACAAATATTACACATAACATGACTTCACTTCACATATCATGATAGAAAGTAATAAATATAATGAAAAGTAGTAAGACATGGATAGAGAGGCCCTGGTTTAGTTAGGGAACACATTTTGATTTTTCATCAATCAGAAAAATGATACTCATTGCACATGTAGAGACCAAAATTCTCTAAGCAAATATTAAAGGTAGCTCATATGCCTTACACTGAAGTTTACAAGTGCCATTGTGTTCCTGAATGGGAGTCAAGGAGCCAAATGAGCAAAGTATTAATCAGGGGTATTAATGCTGTGATAAAACAATATAAACAAAAGTAAGTTGGCAAGGGAAAAGTATATTTGGCTTACACTTCCCTTTTGCTGTTTGTCACTGAAGGAATCATGAATAGAAATTACGAAAAGAGCACAAACTAGAAATCAGGAGCTGATGCAGAGGACATGCATGGGTACTTGCTACTCATGGTTTGCTCAGCGCTCAGCCTGCTTTCATTCTTTTTTTTTTAATTAGATATCTTTATTTACATTTCAAATTTTATCACCCTTCCCCATTTTCCCTCCAAAAACTCCCCTATTTCACCTGCCTCCCCCTGCTCACTAACCCACCTATTCCTGCTCCCCTGTCCTGGAATTCTCCTATACTGGGGCTTCAAGCCTTCACAAGACAAAGGGCCTCTCCTCTCATTGATGTCCCACACGGACATACTCTGCTACATATGTTGCTGGAGACATGAGTCCCTCCTTGTGTACTCTTTGGTTGGTTCTTTAGTACCAGGGAGCTCTGGGGATACTGATTAGTTTATATTGTTGTTCCTCCTATGGGGCAGCAAACCCCTTCAGCTCCTTGGGTACTTTCTCTAGCTCCTCCACTGGGGACCCTATACTCAGTCCAATGGATGGCTATGAGCATCAATTTCTGTGTTTGTCAGGTTCTGGCAGAGCCTCTCAGGAGACAGCTATATCAGGCTCCTGCCAGCAAGCTCTTGTTGGCATACACAGTAGTGTCTGGGTCTCGTAACTGTATGTGGGATCGATTCTCAGGTGGGACCTTATAAAACCAAGGACCACAAACCCAGGAATGGCATTGCCCACTATGGGCTGAACTGTTCCCCATCAATCACCAATTAAGAAAATGCCCTACAGGCTTGCCTACAGCACACATTTATGTAGGCATTTTCACAATTGAAGATTTCTCCTCTTTGATGACTCTAGCCTGTGTCAAGTTGACATAAAACTAGTCAGTTAAGTAGATGATGTTGGATACTAAGGAAGTATTCTACTACTGGACATGATCACTAACCCATATGTAGTAGTCTTTAAATCCTTCACATTTTAATTGAAGTACAGTGAAATTAAGTTGCAGATCTCCAAATAGGAGTAACATGATCATTTGCAGTAGTAAGTCCACTCTGCTGTATAAAGACTGAAGAGAATGATTCTAAAAGTAGTATCTGAACACATATAATATAACCTAGCATAGAGCAAAAATGGCTTAGACTTTAATTGGTATCTGTCTTTGATTAACTGTCTGACTTTAAGCAATTTCTTTAATCTTTGTTCTGAACATCCATATCTTGTTTTTTGAAGTAATAGATTATCTAAAATATATAATAGGATTTTTGCCCCAGGTTAATACCTGAAATATTTATGTCAAACAAGCTTTGGGAAATATACTGACACATACTTAATATCACGAATTTGGAGTTTAATAAGTGAAAAGTTCTGACTTATATTAATTTAAATAATTGAGAAATAAAATGATAACAGAATAAAGTTCTATTTCTGACTTTTCATTTTGACTTACTATCTCATCTTTGTTAAATAAATTTAACTGGGCTGAGCTTCAATATTATCATTTGTTATAGTAGATGATTAGATAAATTAAATTATGAATTAAATTTTCAGCATTTCTTGTAAGTTAAAGTTTGTTCGTCTCTGCTTTAAATTATAGATACTGAAAATCTATTTATTCTTTAAACTTTCCATTTGATATTTTATGCTTCCTATGAGAAACCTTTTAAACTTTGCTCTTAACCCTTTTCACACACTCTAATACATTTAAAATCAAAATATATTCTTCAGAATATACCGATTCTCATGTAGCCCAGGAAAGACCATTTCCCAACAATGAAGGGCTAAGAAATCAAATGGACATTTCATTCCCTATTTTGACCTCTAAATTATCCTTCTGCTGTAGCTTATCAATTTTTCTGTTCTAAAATGGAAGGTTGTGCTTTATATATCCTTTCTCTTTATTCTTTCTATTACTTACCAAACCTTTGATGGTCATCCATCCTATATGAAACACGTTAACTGTAGATTATTATCTAAATGGATACATCTATTTTTTTCTCGAGAATTTCAGGCGTATTGAAGTAAAAAATTGACTTGTCCTCTGAAATGCCAGTGAATTTTTTTTTCATTTTTAAAATGGTAGAGTGGTAATATGATCATATTTAGAAATTAGAATTTATTTTTCTTTTAAATTTTGTAGATAGAAATCATTCTCATTGCATGAGATTCCTAAAACTCAGGGTTCTTTACTGATACTAAATATTCATCGTGCCTTCCAATTTGGCTATTCTTAGTAATCTCAAACTCTGTACACTCTATTTTAATTTTACTCACTGTGTTAATCAGTGCAAAATAGACTATCAAGAATTAGGAGTCAATATAACCATAAGAGCTAAAAGGTGACTGTTTTAGTCAAAGATAAGTTCATGAGTTTGGGTCATCAAAATTTCCATTAAGTTTTGGAAGTGAAAAGTGACACCCAGGAAGAGAGTGAAGTAAAATATGCAAGAGTTTTGTTGTATAGATAGACAAATTAGTATGACTTTTATGAAGGTAGGTGATTCTGTGTTTGATATGTATGCTTATTATTGTTTAATTATAATTGTTTAATTATAATTGTTTTATTTTTGAGGCTATAATGTAGTTATAACACCTCTCTTTTCCCTTTCCTCCATCCAAAACCGTTTTAGCTTTCTCTCAAATTCATGGCCTCGTTTTAAAATTAATTATTGTTATATGTACATACAACATACATATATTACTAAATACTGCCTGTGCCCTGGACCACCCACTGCCTGACCCTACTTGCTTTTTGTGGATTTGAGATGAGGTGGCATGGAATTAATGGCACAAACTCCGTGAACAGGTGATAACGCTGCAGCAAGCATGAACGCTGCAGCAAGCTTGTTTAATAATCTTATGGGGAGCCGTTTATACCCTCCACACATGTCCCATTGGTCCCAGGCAAAGATTTCTTCCAAGCATCAGTTCCCGATTGGCTGGCATTGGCATCAACAATCCTTGTTCTCTCAGGCAGTCTTCAATTAGGTCCTCCTGAAGGAGTTGCATTTGTGGCAGTGCAGCCTCATGCAGAGATGGCCACCACTCTCCCTCCTACACCTGAATATAACCTGCTAAGTCTATAGAAGGCTAGTTATATGTATATTTCCAGAACTGGCTATTTGGCACGGGACAACCAGTGGATGTGCTATTCAGGGATCATTATTTCTCTTAACCTAGAATTTCTTAGCTGTATGTAGTTCTTTGTATTGAGTTAAGACTGTGTGGGCTTTTCCATTTGTTTTAGCATGTCTATTAATGTCATCCTTGTTCAGCTCATTTTTGGGGAGTCATGCCATTGTAACTTTATTCTTGCAGCTTCTGACATTACTAGGAGACAGTCTGACATCAAACTGATCCTCTGGTTCTTACAGTATTTTTCACTCCCTCTTTTACAATTGTAAGTTCTCCTCTAATATCCATGATTTCACTAGCTCTAAGTAGTTGGGTAGGTTTCCAGTCCCAGGCATGGTTTTCTCTTGTTGAGTGAGTCTTCAGACTAATTACAGATCTGTCAATTACTTCCAAAGTATTTGTACTACTATTTCACTTTTAAGTTTGTTGTGCCATCCTGGTTATAGGACTGTTGGTTAGAAGCTTGCATGTAGCCAGCCGTCTTGTATTATGAAAACTACTCCTTATGTAGGAAGTATTTAGGCCTGTTCCAGTTTCAAAGTATTGAAAGGTTCTATGCATGCTACTAGAAAAGTGTTTAACAGTCATTCCAAGCTGTGAGTCTCTGTGATACAACGAAATACTGTGAGATACAACGCTGATGCAATAGTGGCATTGATATGTTGGGAGTAAACAACTACTTTCTGATGGAACTCATGCCTGGTACTGTTAACTGGTCCTAAATCCCATGGCTACCTAAGTCATAGGATAGAACCTAATAGTCTACTAAATGGTGACTATAATAAACTGCATCCTGAGTTGTTACCATTATATATGACAGAACTTACAAACTTTTTACCAGATAAGCTTCATTTTGCAGTAGATGGTAATTTATCCAGAGGCCCACAGCTAGTCAACATGCAGAGAATAAGACTGTGGAGCACTTGGTTATAAGTGGGGCATCAATAATATACCACCTTTCCTCTAAGATTTATGAATTATTACAAAAGAGGAGGCAGGAATTTGTAAGATCCAGGGGTAGTATATATCCAAAGAATTTGAGGGGCAGTCAAGGCAGTTGTACACACAAACTCATAGCAGCTGTAAGTACATTATTTAATACCCATCAAAATCAAATCAACACAGCTTCCAGCATAGAAGAGAAAGACTCATGAAGTTCCAAAACAAAGAGCTATAGTCAATTGATGGCAGCTGGTAAAATAATAGTCAGGTTTCCTATGTGATTTGATCTCAGAGAGGATACACATGCTCTAGTAGATTTAAGTTGAATAATTATGTTTGAAAATATACAATTTGGAAAAAAAGTCGTGGTAGTCATAGAATAATAATTGTATGGGAGACTGTGGGCATATATGATTAAAAATACATTATATACATGCATGAAGTTATCCAAGAATAAAAAAATATAAAAGTTAGACAAAAATTAAGGTTTATATCTACAGTTTCTTTTTAGACACAAATATATAGGTAATGCATATAAAAAGGGAATGAGAAGAGAGTGAGAATATATGAAACACACATACATGAAAAATAACCTAAATTGGAAAGAGGGGTATAATAAATATAATGAAGGAATATAAAATCAACAATATATACATAAAGTGCTGGGGGTACATCTGAATGGTAGAATTCTTGCCCAACATTGACAAGGCTCTAGTTTTCAATGCACAACAGTTCCAAATTTAGACAAGCAGACAAAGAAATGCATTTAAAATATGCAGAAAATATTATAAAACATAAAAATTATTCCTTGACATTAAATAGTTAAATGAATGTTGACTAAATTCTCAAAATACTTCATCAGTGGTTGAAATAATGAATAATAAAAATGTGATGAAGATACTTACTCTTTAGGAGATGTACCATTGATGTCAAAACCATATGGTTTACATTAGGAAGAAGTAAATTTTCCATGTAAATAATTATCAAATGACAACTTATACAGTTACACTAATATGAGTGAATAAACTTATAGAAAAACCATATCTTGCTACAAGTTGAAAACATCAACACAGAGCTATGGCCTATAATACTACAACTCAAAAATCTATTTAAAATGGCAAATATAAGTGAGAATTATCAGTTCTAAGGTAATATGTGTACTATATAATACTTATTTTCAAAAATATATAAACCAAACACACAGATTCCATAAACAACAACAAAATAACCAGCTTATTATCCTTGTTAGTATTGTCTCTCAACTTGACATAGTCTAGAATAATTTGGGGCAGGAGGAATCTCAAATAAATAACTCTATCAGAGTAGTCTTCAAACATATCTGGGAGGGATCATTTTGATTATGTTTTTTTCCATTTTTTAAAATTTTTTATGAAGCAATTTTCACAAATTTTTTGATTATAATTTAATTACAACATAGCTCCATTCTCTGTACTCTCTTCAAATGTTTGCAAATGTTACTTTCTACTTTTCTTTTCATGGCCTTCTTTTCCACTAATAGTTATCACATGCATATATACATATATTCTTCTAAATCTGACACGTTCAGTAAATATAATGTTATTTGAATGTAAGTATTCATTGCTGATAATTTGAGAATGAACAACCAATTGGTATTCTTCATTTATTGTCTTGATTATCTTAATTATGCAGGAAGGATCATCCAACTCTAGGTAGTCACATTTTTTGGTCAAGTCATCATGAGTTATTTGAGAAAACTTGTTATGTATGAATTTGTGAACATGCCAAGGCCAGTCTGGCAATAAGGTTTCCATATGATATTAAAAATAAATAAAAATTTAAAACAATGGGACTACAAATTCATAATTTTTGCTCGTTACAAAATGATACAAATATTTGTATAATCTAATCATTTGTGAGTATGGGGCAAGATTATGAGTATAGGCTACACAGTCCAACTTCGTCTCAAAATGTGTATTCACAACTGAGAAGAAGCATAGAAATGTATACACTATTCAATATTTAAGGAAAAAAATTCCCACATGACAACATCAATGAAGACAGACAAATCATAAGTCAAATAAGCCAGACCCTCCAAAATTAAGTATTTTAAATCTCATTTATTTAGTCTGAAAAAAAAATCAAATTTAGTGAAAGAGAAGCCAGAATGATTGGCTACTAGAGGCTTGAGAGCTTAAGAAAGACATATGTAGTTTAATACAAAATTTCAGTTAGAATAAATCTTCCCTAGAGTTTTTTGCACAGCAGGACACTATTTCACAATGTTGTAATATGTTTCAATTGCTCTTCAAAAATAGATTATAAATATTTTCATCATGAGGAAATCATAAGTAGCTCTTGAGGAAATCAGAGCAAGATGATGAAATAAGATTCTCCAGTGAAATTTTCTCTGTAGAAACACTAATTTGATCAACTTTGCATTTAATTTAATGTACTTGCAATCTACACAATGTGAGACAATCTTGTCTGTTATTTATCTCAAAGGATTAATATGACATATAAATATTTTTTCTCAAAGCAATACACATATCCAATAAGCAAACAAAATATTCAATATAGTTAGCCATGCAAAAGGTGCAAACCAAAACTATACTCATTTTACCTCAGATACTATCAAGAAAATAAACATAAGTCTTTAATTCCAGCAGGCAGATGTCTGAGTCCCAGGCTAGTCTGTTTTACAGACTGAGTTGCAAGACAGCCAGGCCTACACAGGGCTACAACCCTTTCTCAAATTACCACAAAACTACCAACCATTAAAAAAAAAAAAAAGAAAGAAAGAAAGAAAGAAAGAAAGAAAGAAAGAAAGAAAGAAAGAAAGAAGAAAGAGGGAAGGGAAGGGGAGGGGAGGGGAGGGGAGGGAAGGGGAGGGGAGGGAAGGGGAGGGAAGGGGAGGGAAGGGGAGGGAAGGGGAGGGAAGGGGAGGGAAGGGAAGGGGAGGGAAGGGGAGGGAAGGGGAGGGAAGAGAAGAGAAGAGAAGAGAAGAGAAGAGAAGAGAAGAGAAGAGAAGAGAAGAGAAGAGAAGAGAAGAGAAGAGAAGAGAAGAGAAGAGAAGAGAAGAGAAGAGAAGCAAATGTTGAGGATCCAGGACTACACTCTTGGTGATTTTGGACATTACTGCAGCCACTGTGGCTTTTAATGTCATGAGATCTAATTTGTCAATGGATATGTGTATTTCCTGAGCACTAGAGTAAAATTTATAAAATCTTTAGAGTTTCATGTTCTACACTGGGGTCTTATTTTCATTTGGCATTGATTTTTGTGCAGGGTCTGAGACAATTTAAATTTAATTATTTTACAGTGCTGATATTCCTTAAAGCATATGTCGAGATGATCATATGACATTGTCTTTCAATCTGTTTATATGATTTAATGTATTTATTAATTTTCACATCTTAGAGTGTCCTCAAATTCCTAAAGCCAATTTGATAATGGTGAATGATGCATTTAATCATTCTGTGTTCAGTTTGCAAGTATTTCATTGAGAGTTTTACTTCTATATTAATCACCAGATATTGGTTTCTAGTTTTCTCTCATACTCTCTCTGTGTGTCTCTCTTTCTGCCTCCTGCTCCTTTGGCTATGTATGTGTTCAGTGTGTGAGTCACCATTCATCAAAGAAACCTACCCTCTCACAAGGTGATTTTTAAACTGAATAACACCTTGGATACATGAAGTTGCCCTCTGTGTGTTTAGATCCTTTTGTTGTGTAAGGGAAACAATTTAAAATGTATTCATGCCTTCCATGAGTTTGTAGCATAGTAATTTCCTTAGATTAGCTAGAGAATTTGGTGGACTTCAAAACATGCTCTCTTTCTTCCACTTAAATATGTGTTCACTGTGACACTTTCCTGAACTGGACTAAAAACTTCAAAAAGAGAGTCATCATTTTTCCCCTGATTTGTTTAACATTTGTATAGTTTTTATGTCACATTCCAAATCAGGTTTGTACTTATTGACAGGAATGCTACTTTTTTTTCCCAGCTAGCATTGTCTTGGTAAAACTACAACTTTGATTCTCCCATCTTATTTTTGTCAATTGTGTGCCAAATAGCTTTTCATTAGTAACTGTCTTGTTTTAATACTTGCCTTTGGTATGGACTTTTTCTTGTTAACCATACCATTGAATTGTTTGCATAATTAACAAATCTATCAGACTGCTGAATTCACAGCTTCCTCTCATTGTTTAGTTTTTCATACAATTTTAATTTTAATACTTGTTTGTTTTATATGTTTATTTAATTTTTTCTTTAGTGTATGTGTGTGTGTGTGTGTTCATTGAGCCATCTTGCTTACCTTGACTTTTAAATTCTTTAAGTATTTCATAATCTATGTTTTAAATCAAGAACTGAAATGTTAGTAATTTTTAAATCACTCTTAATAGCCTGAAAATTTACATATAAACAATCTCCACATCAAACTACAATAAGAAAGTAAACCTAACTCCTTTTACAAGTTTCTATAATATTTTATTTTAATTCTGTAGCATTGAACTGCACAGTATATTTGTATTCTAAGATATAGCCCCAAATGTTATACTTTTTAAGGAATTGTTAGGCACAATCTAGAAGAACACTATAAGACTAAAACTTCTTAACCTAAATATCAAGCTAAAAATGAATATCCTAGTTGGTTTTCTGTTGCTGATATAAATACTATAACCAAACACAGTTTGTGGAGGAGTTTATCTGGCTTGCATATTTTGAATACAGATGATCATTAAGGGAACTCAGAGCAGGAACTCAAACAAAAACAGAGGTAGACAACATTGAGATAAAACATTGTTCTCCTTTGAATCCTCATCCTTATTTTTTTTCTGTTTAATTTTTATTGAATATGTTATTTATTTACATTGCAAATATTATCCGCTTTCCTGGTTTCCACTCTGCAACACTCCATCCAATCCACACTCCCCCTACTTCTATGAAATAGCTCTCCCACCCACACACCCAATTATGCCTCACTGACCTAACATTCCCCTACATTGGTATATCTAGACTTCATAGAACCAAAAGCCTCCCCTCATACTGATTCCAGATAACACCATCCTCTGCTACATATGCAGCTGGAGTCATAAGTCCCTTCATGTGTACACTTTGGTTGGTGGTTTAGTCCCTGGGAGCTCTGGGGAGTCTGGTTGGTTGATATTGTTGTGTTTCTTCCTATGGGGTTGCAAACTCTTTCAGGTCCTTCAGCTCTTCCCCTAACTCCAACACTGGGGTCCCCATGCTCAGCCAAATGGTTGGCTGTGAGCATCCATATGTGTATGGGCCAGGCTCTGGCAGAGCCTCTCAGGAGACAGCTATATCTGGCTGCTGTCATTAAGCACTTCTTGACATTGGCAGTCATGTCTGGGTTTGGTGTCTGAATATAGGATGGATCTCCAAGTGGGCAGTCTCTGGATGGCCATTCCTTCAGTTTCTGCCCCACTTTTTGTCCCTGTATTTCCTTTAGACAGGAGCAATTCTTTGTTAAAAATTTGGAGATGGTTGGGTGGCTCCATCCCGCAAACAGGGGGCCAGAAAGCAATCTACAAATTCAATGCAATTCCTATCAAAATTCTATTGTAATTCTTCATAAAGTTAGAAAGGACAATTTGCAAACTCATTTGGAATAACCAAAAACCCAGGATAGCAAAAACTATTCTCAACAATAACAGAACTTCTGGGGGAATCACCATCCCTGACCTCAAGCTGTACTACAGAGCAATAGTGATAAAATTTGGATGGTATAGGTAAAGAGACAGGCAGGTAGATCAGTGAGATAGAATTGAAGACACAGAAATGACCCCACACACCTTTGGTCACCTGATCATTAATAAATAAGCTAAAACTATCTAGTGGGAAAAGATATCATTTTCAACAAATGGTAATGATTGAACTGGTGGTCAGCATGTAGAAGAATACAAATTAATAGATTCTTATCTCCTTGTACAAAGCTAATATCCAAGTGAATCAAGGACCTACACATAAAACCAGATACACTGAAACTAATAGAAGAGAAATTGGCGAAGAGTCTCAAACACATTGGCACAGGGAAAATTTTCCTGAATAGAACACCAATGGCTTATGCTCTGAGATCAACAATAGACAAATGGGACCTCATAAAATTGAAAAGCTACTGTAAGGCAAAGGACACTGTCAATAGGACAAAACAGCAACCAACAGATAGGAAAAAGATCTTTCCTAACCCTTTTTCTGATAGAGGGCTAATATCCATTATATACAAAGAACTCAAGAAACTATACTCCAGAGAACCAAATAACCCTATTAGAAAGATGAGATACCAAGCTAAACAGACTTCTCAATTGAAGAATCTCAACTGGCCTCAAAAAAACTAAAGAAATGTTCAATATCCTTATTGATCAGGGATATGCAAATCAAAACAACCCTGAGAGTCCACCTCACACCAGTCAGTGTTGCTAAGATCAAATACTCAGGTGACAGCATATGCTGGTGAGGATATGAGAAAAGGGAACACTCCTCCATTGCTGATGGGATTGCAAGCTGGTACAAAAACTCTGGAAATTAGTCTGGCAGTTCCTCAGAAAAATCAGCATAGTTACTGGAGGACCCAGCTATACCACTACTGGGCATATACCCCAGAAAATACCCCAGAATCTAACAAGGATACATGCTCCCTTATTTTCGTAGAAGCCTTATTTATAATAGCTCATCTTTCTTTTACTATACAGCCCAGAACCATCATATCAGAAGTGTTACAATCTACAAATGGATGGACACTCCCATAAAATATATAAATGTTCAAGCATTTACATATTCCATAGATGTGCCATCAGCCAATCTAATGGAGGTCATTCCTCAATGGAGGCTTTCTGTTCCCACTTGGCTTTAAGACTGTGTCACCACTGGCAAAACTCATCCAGTAAAAGGAGTATCAGTGATAATGGACAGAACCATATTTCTTAGGTTACACTAAAATTACCCTATTTTTTAAGTTTGCTAGCTCTGTAGATAGCAACATTTTACTTCAATTTTTGCTACATTCTTTTATTCCTATGATCTCATTTTATTGACAGTAGTTATTTTTATACAGTATATTCTGATTATAGCCTCTCTTTTCCCAACTTCACAGAGACCTTCTCTATTTCTGTTACCAAATCTACTCCTATTCTGTATCTCCTTAGAAAGTAAATGGGCATTGGAAGAAGAATAATGAAATGAAATGAAATGAAACAAACAAGAATAGCTGAAACTCAATTATTGTCACCAAAAGTCAATGAATGAGTGCCTTCTTTTTTTTTTATTTTTAATATTTTTATTACATATTTTCCTCAGTTACATTTCCAATGCTATCCCAAAAGTCCCCCATAGCGCCCCCCACTTCCCTACCCACCCATTCCCATTCTTTTGGCCCTGGCATTCCCCTATGTTGGGGCATATAAAGTTTGCAAGTCCAATGGGCCTCTCTTTCCAATGATGGCCAACTAGGCCATCTTTCGATACATATGCAGCTAGAGACAAGAGCTCCGGGGTTCTGGTTAGTACATCATGTTGTTCTGACAATAGGGTTGCAGATCCCTTTAGCTCCTTGGGTAATTTCTCTAGCTTCTGCATAGGGAGCCCTGTGATATATCCAATAGCTGACTGTGAACATCCACTCCTGTGTTTGCTAGGCCCCGGCATCGTCTCACAAGAGACAGCTATATTTGGGTCCTTTCAGCAAAATCTTGCTAGTGTATGCAATGGTGTCAGTGTTTAGATGCTGCTTATGGGAAGGATCCCTGGATATGGCAGTCTCTAAATGGTCCATCCTTTCATCACAGCTACGAACTTTGTCTCTGTAACTCCTTCCCTGGGTGTTTTGTTCCCAATTCTAAGAAGGGGCACAGTGTCCACACTTTGGTCTTCATTCTTCTTGAGTTTCATGCGTTTAGCAAATTGTATCTCATATCTTGGGTATCCTAAGTTTTGGGCTAATATCCACTTATCAGTGAATACATATTGTGTGAGTTCTTTTGTGATTGTGTTACTTCACTCAAGATGATGCCCTCCAGGTCCATCCATTTGGCTAGGAATTTCATAAATTCATTCTTTTTAATAGCTGAGTAGTACTCCATTGTGTAAATGTACCATAATTTCTGTATCCATTCCTCTGTTGAGGGACATCTGGGTTCTTTCCAGCTTCTGGCTATTATAAATAGGGCTGCTATGAACATAGTGGAGCATGTGTCCTTTTTACCGGTTGGGACATCTTCTGGATATATGCCCAGGATAGGTATTGCTGGATCCTCCGGTAGTACTATGTCCAATTTTCTGAGGAACCGCCAGACTGATTTCCAGAGTGGTTGTACAAGCTTGCAATCCCACCAACAATGGAGGAGTGTTCCTCTTTCTCCATATCCTCGCCAGCATCTGCTGTCACCTGAATTTTTGATCTTAGCCATTCTGACTGGTGTGAGGTGGAATCTCAGGGTTGTTTTGATTTGCATTTCCCTGATGATTAAGGATGTTGAACATTTTTTCAGGTGCTTCTCTGCCATTCGGTATTCCTCAGGTGAGAATTCTTTGTTCAGTTCTGAGCCCCATTTTTAATGGGGTTATTTGACTTTCTGGAGTCCACCTTCTTGAGTTCTTTATATATATTGGATATTAGTTCCTTATCTGATTTAGGATAGGTGAAGATCCTTTCCCAATCTAGATGGAAAGATCTCCCATGCTCATGGATTGGCAGGATCAACATTGTAAAAATGGCTATCTTGCCAAAAGCAATCTACAGATTCAATGCAATCCCCATCAAAATTCCAACTCAATTCTTCAACGAAATAGAAAGTGCAATCTGCAAATTCATCTGGAATAACAAAAAACCTAGGATAGCAAAAACTCTTCTCAAGGATAAAAGAACCTCTGGTGGAATCACCATGCCGGACCTAAAGCTTTACTACAGAGCAATTGTGATAAAAACTGCATGGTACTGGTATAGTGACAGACAAATAGACCAATGGAATAGAATTGAAGACCCAGAAATGAACCCACACACCTACGGTCACTTGATCTTCGACAAGGGAGCTAAAAACATCCAGTGGAAGAAAGACAGCATTTTCAACAAATGGTGCTGGCACAACTGGTTGTTAACATGTAGAAGAATGCGAATCGATCCATTCCTATCTCCTTGTACTAAGGTCAAGTCTAAGTGGATCAAGGAACTTCACATAAAACCAGAGACACTGAAACTTATAGAGGAGAAAGTGGGGAAAAGCCTTGAAGATATGGGCACAGGGGAAAAATTCCTGAATAGAAAAGTAATGGCTTGTGCTGTAAGATCGAGAATTGACAAGTGGGACCTCATGAAACTGCAAAGCTTCTGCAAGGCTAAAGACACCATCAATAAGACAAAAAAACCACCAACAGAATGAGTGCCTTCTATCCTTTCAAAACACTTCAAAGACAGTTCAATTAAGGTATAAATATAATGCTACATAATTTCAATTCAAGAAACATGGACCTCATAGACCTGTGAGTAATTTTCACTTTAAAGATACCAATGAGTTAGTACAGTTTTAACAATTTGTTGTGATATTCTAATAGTATTAGATTTTTGAATTATTACATTTATATTTTAACTTAATATATTACATACATATCCATTCTTTCATGCCTACTTTACCTACAAATAAAATTCAATATCACTGTATGTAATTTTTAGTATTATTTTAAAATAAGTATGGGTGCCATGTAAGTATAGTGAATCACTTTCTTACTATGTAGTATCTTTCTACATAATTATTGTTTTTGTTTTCTTGAAACCATGATATCTTGCTATTGTGATTTTCTATTTTACTTCCCTTCTCTAGAGGCTTTGGAAATACTTATAGAAGACTATTTGTAAAGTATCACTTAGATATTGACTAACTCAAAAGAGAGATTTACCCCCTGTAGCCTCTATACAAATTTAGAGACAAAGTAGCAGTGTCAAATATTGAAGTAGCATTGTAGTGTGGCACATTTACCTCAGATCAATAACATTACATTCTGCAGTAGGTTTCTTACTACATTGAGTGCTAAATGTATTACTGCTTCATAAAGCACACTGATAATTTTGGGGGAAATTCTTGTTCAAATGTCATGAGTAAAAATTCAAGTATCTAAGGGTTTAGAATATACCTATACCTATACCTATAACTATAATTATATCTGTATCTATATCTATAAATATGATTGCTTATCAGAACTGAGCAATAAGCAGCTCATGCTTCAATTATGGACATTTGCATGAATATTCATCAAAGGTTATTGGTAGTGAAATTATTCTTTTTATCCCTGATTACTTAAAAATGAATTGTAAAACTCAATAGTTATTATAACATGAATTATACAAATGTTAGAAAAAATTACTGTAATAAAATGGAACTGAATTTTAAACACATAAAAAATACATTCATATGTATATAAGGAGTGTAACTATTTTTTTTTGATTGCTATCTATATGATTCTTCATAAAATGTGTTCAATATAATGTGACTGTATTGCTAAGAGTATCTAAGCATAGCAAGTACATTCAGCTTAAGTAAAATCTGGCACACAAGGATGCTAAATGACAAATAACTGGAGTCAATTTGGCATCTCTGATTATGGCACACATGAATGTCTAAAATTTTCACTTGACTAAAGGAGAAACTCTGACAAGTAACATTAAAGAGTAAGAGAGTCTGTGTCAGGAATAAGACATATACATTGTTAAATATGAGAAAATGATGAGGGAAAGCAGGGGATGCATCTCTGGCTCGGTTTCTATAACTATATGAAGATTTGATGTAAATATTCAATAGTAATGACACAGACATAACATAGCAAGCAGAACAACAAGGCTGCGAATAAAATTGTGTTGCATTATGGTAACTGAAGTGGACACAGAGTTTTAGATATATGCAGCACAGGTCGCTGCTTAATGTAAAATTCAATTACTGCATAACTGAAATTCCTTAGCTGTTAGCCTTTTCAGTTTCTACCACAGCAGTGACAAAATAACAATGCCTCAGAGGCAGTAAGTTCTTTGAAGATGCAGAAGTTTTTTGTTGGATGTGCACATTATGGTATATTCTCTTTATTTTATTGATAAAACTTTAGGTGTAGTGAATACAATGACAACTTTGAATAATTCTACACTCTGTAGAGAAGTAGAGTTATTTCTTTGACAAGATTACTTCAAATCTTTTAGATAAATATCCAGAAAAAGGACTGATGGGTTATATGTTAATTATATTTTCAGTTTGAGAGAAAACTTCAAAATGTTTTCCCATATACCAGCACTATTTTGCATTCTTACTAACAGTGTCTAAAAATTGTTTCAATTCTAACATTTTGTTCTTTAATTCAGTACATTTTTCATTATGTTTAAATGTTTTGATCATATTCTTTCACCTTACCAGTCTTCCCAGTTCTTTCCTACCTTCATACACATCCAATTTCATGCTCTTTCTCTTAACATGAAAGCAAGATAAAACATGAAAGTAAACCAAAGAAACTAAAAAAACAATACAAAGACTAGAGATTTTTTTGTGTTCATGAACAACTCTTAATGTTGATACCTTCTGTGAAGAGTATTTGATAAACATGTTAGTCTACCTGAGAAAAATGATTTTCCGTCTCACAGTAGCTATCAATTGCTAATAACAAATTAGTTAGTGTTGCGATTTTGTGTTCACTTGTTCTTCTCTTTGCTCAGAATTTGTCTGGCTAGAACTTGTACAGGCCTTATTCCAACTGTCACAGTCTTTCTGAGTGCACATATGCATTGGCCATGTTGTGTTTTTAAAAACATTATTTCCTTAGAATTGTCCACAACCTTTAACTGTTAAAATCTTGCTGTTTCCTTTTCCATGTAAATCTCTTAGCTTTGAGGTGAGGTATATAATAAAGACATCCATCCAATTTAGGGCCGAGTGTACTAAGGTCTGCTATTCACTACATAATGCTGAATTACAAGTCTCCGTGCTAAGTACCATTTTCTGTAAGAAGATGCTTCTCTAGTTAAGGTTGAGTGATGCAATTATCTATTAGTATATCAATACAAAATTAAAGTCGTGTTATTGCTAAATTTATTTGGTAAAATAATAGTAGTAGATTTCCTCCTTAGGACTATAAATTATATAGTACCAGGTTCTTGGCTTCAGTGTCAGCTTGAGATCCTTTTCTTTTTCTTTTTTTTTCCATATTTTTAATTGGGTATTTATTTCAATTACATTTCCAATGCTATCCCAAAACGTCCCCCACATGCTCCCCCACCCACTCCCCTACCCACCCACTCCCACTTCTTGGCCCTGGTGTTCCCATGTACTGAGGCATATAAAGTTTGCACGACCAATGGGCCTCTCTTTCCACTGATGGCCGACTAGGCCATCTTCTGATACATATGCAGCTAGAGACATGAGCTCCAGGAGGGGTATTGGTTAGTTCATATTGTTGTTCCACTTATAGGATTGCAGATCCCTTCAGCTCCTTGAGTACTTTCCCTAGTTCCTCCATTGGAGGCCCTGTGATCCATCCAATAGCTGACTGTGAGCATCCACTTCTGTGTTTGCCAGGCCCCGTCATAGTCTCACAAGAGATAGCCATATCTGGGTCCTTTTAGCAAAATCTTGCTAGTGTATGCAATGGTATCAGCGTTTGGAAGCTGATTATGGGATGGATCCCCGGATTAAAGTAAGTCTTAAATTCAATTAAAAGGTGGTTGGTTACTACCACAACATATGTGCTAATATTTCATCAATTGGTATATCTTGCAGGAGGCTCATATGTCTCGTGTTTGGTAACCATGTGATAGTGATGATTACTTTTTGTCCTCTGATAGTGTGTATTGTACCTTTCATATCTATGAATGTTCGTCAGTAGGAGGAAAATTTCTAGTCACCAGCTTAATTTTGATAACATAAGTTAGTGGAATATTAAGTAATAAGACCTTACCATCATGTTGTGCAGGGTAATTGCCTGTAATATTGGTTGACATCTATGGAACTAGTTTGAACAGGGGCTTAATAAGATGTAAATGTAGGCATAATATTTTTGCAACCTACTTTTAATAAGGGTTCAACCTCTCCTCTAGTCCACCATCCAGCAGTGGTGGTAGAAAAGCAAAGATATTAGAATATGGAGAAGTGGACCTGTTCAGCAATATTGTTTTGGGGGAGAGCTTGATCTTTTTTGCCAGCAATTTAGTCAAGTAGCAAATACCAAATATGTCTCAGCAGCTGCAGAGCATTCATCTAGGCAGGCAGATTCTACACACAAACCAGCAGCTTCAGCCCAGTCCTTTCTGCAGGCAGACACCAGGAGCTGCAGCTGCAGTTCAATCCTGAAGTAACCACAAGGCTAGTCAACCAGGCTGAGGTGAAGTCTCAGAAGTGGCAATCTACCTCATAAGCAGTTTTGGGTTTTTGTTTATTCAGTTTTTTTTTTCTTGGAGAGATCAGGGACACAAGATGCATACCTTTTTTTTTTATTAGATATTTTCTTCATTTACATTTCAAATGCTATCCCCTTTCCTAGTTTCCTCTCCGAAAGTTCCCTTCCCCCACCCTGCTCCCCAACCCACCCACTCCTGCTTCCTGGCCTGGGTATTCCCTTGTACTGGGTCATATAATCTTCACAAGACCAAGGGCCTCTCCTCCCATTGATGGCCGACTAGGCCGTCCTTTGCTACATATGCAGCTAGAGAAACAAGCTCTGGGGGTACTGGTTAGTTCATATTGTTCCTCCTATATGGTAGGAGACCCTAGGTATAGAGTAGACCCCTTTAGCTCCTCAGATTCTTTCTCTAGCTCCTTCATTGGGGTCCCTGTGTTCCATCCAATAGATAACTGTGAGCATCTACCTCTTATTTGCCAGGCACTGGCATAGCCTCAGAAGAGATAGCTGGAAAGTTTCTCTCTTGCGTCACCACTAGTGGAAATCAACAATCAATACATGTAAGGCCAATCAATACATGTGTGTCATTAGTGAAGAACAGCAAAGTGGAACAAATCAAAACAGTGCTCATTGCTCATTTTCCATTGTCTGTGAGGTCATATTTATACACCTTCATCATGGATCCTTTCACATGTTTGTTATACCAAAACATTCATTTGTCTATTTCTGCTTCAGGAAAACATTCTTTAATGTGTCTGTTTTAGCAATGCATCCTTTCACCTGTGTGCCCCAGAAAACCATCATTTGACATAACTAACTTTCCTAAGAAACTAGAAGTTTCTATTTCATGTAAATTACTCCTGTTACTGGGAAATTTACTTTTTTAAATAAGATGTTTATTTAAGGGAATTGTCTTCCTCCACTAAAAACACTCTTTTTTTTTTCTTTCTGTTAACTTACTGTTATTTCTGTTAGCATCGCTTTTGCAAAGTAAGAAGGTTTATTTCGCCCACTCTAAAATTAGTTTATTTGCTTTCTGAATACTCTTTGGGAATTAATTCTTAGATTGTGTAGCTTCCAATTAATATCTTTAAATATAACTTCATAATATTTTCTTGCAGTGAGAATGTGTTTTGGTTTAATGTGATAAGATTCATATATTCTTATTGTTATATTTTTCTTGCAGTCTGAGAATAAAAACTCAAAAATAACCAATATTTCTCCCTATATTTCATGCTACTAGCTTTATTGCTTCATATATTACATTGTCTTCAATCAATATATGTAGACTATTATATATGATGTAAAGTAAAAGTAAATATCCTTTTTGTGTAACTGAAGCATAGTCCCAAGAAGCAATGTTACTCAATGAAAAAAAATAAAGAGTATAAAAATGCTTTTTGTCCTATACCTTAAAATAATTTAGAATTTTTATTAATGTATGATTTCGTATTATACTTAATGGTTTTGATTTGAGACACATTCTATCAATGTCTAGGTTGATGAGAACTTTTAATAATAAATTATGCTACATTTTTCAGATATTTTCTGCTTCTACTGAGATGAGTGTGCATATGCTGTTGTATGTTAATTTAGTATATCACACTTATTGATTTACATATGCTAAACCTCTTTGAATCCTGATCATAAGATGATAATTTTTACCTTGTTCACAATTGTTTTTGCTGAAGATTTTACAACTATATTGGTCAAACATATTGCCATGTAATTTTTACCTTCCTCTGCTGTCCTTATCTAGCTTTATGTACCTATTCCTACCTTCATTTAAAAGATGATAAATCTAACATGGATCAGTAGAGGTATCTTCTGCTCATCTCTTTTATAAAACAATAAAGTAATACATAAATGATAGCATTCCAGAGAGAATGACTGAATGTCACTGCTAGAATATGGTGGGAAATAATAGATACACTGACTGATATGACAACTTCGAATGAACGCATAAACAGACAAACGAAACACACTATGAACTTGTCCAATTTTTGAAGGTATAATGGCAGAAGATTCTAAGAAATCCCTAGTAATTGAATTCAGTGCCCCAAACAGAAAAGACTTATTAGTTTTTCTAGGTTTCTCTCCAAGTCTGGTAAGTTCCCTCAAGTTAATGTGCTTTGGTTTCCAAGAATTAATTCATATGTTTCCTACTTCTAAATCTCCTCATCTCTAGCTCCTATAGAATGGCATTACCTTCATGCCATCACTTGCTTGGTATAGATGCAGAGTCCATCATTCTGCTTCTTTGATCTTTTTCTCTGAATACTTGGTTTAATGGCTCCAACTGACAAAGTTACTTTGAGATATTTAATTTATATGGACATATTTTCTTGATCAATCAACACCCAAGTAGACATGGCTCATGGAAGAGACTTTGCATCATCACAGACAAGTGATGATATACTACTGAACAGGACAAACTGAACTCTTGCCCTGCTTTCTTTCCTTCAGTTTTATACTATTTTATCAAATAGAAGCTTATTTTGTAAACCAGCTTTGCTATCCCATTTTGTCTCTCTACACCATTTCACATTTTTTGAAACATATATTCCCATATAGCACAAGTTGACTTGGGACTGAGGAGTCATGGAGCTTTAGTTTCTGGATATCTAATACTGCTTCATGTTTTGTAATTATATTTTTATTTTTACCTATTTCTCTTTTCACTGTACACTTAGAAGGTGTTGCCTTATGTTTTGGCTTTGTCTTTAATGTTTTCCTTCTACTTAACATCCCCTCTTCTATTTTTACTACGCTTCTCTGCTAATAATCTATAGCCTTAGCCTGCTGATTCTCTTTCATGTTCATGGAAGAGTCAGATTATAATAAAAGACAAGTCACTCAACTTGAAGTCACAGAATGATTCATTGGAAAGTTTCAAGATTTTTAGAAATTTTCTTCTTGGAATAAATTCAATAGATACATAAGAAATACTTCAATTCCTGGTGAGAATACTGTCTGAAGTTATCTAAGAACCTAAGAACAGAAACCTATACCTAAAAGCCCTGTGATCTCTCACATTTCCATCATTTGTCATCAACTCATGAAGATATGATCATTTCAATGATAAGCAATATCCAGTCAATTGTATTACATCCTTACACTCCAAATCCATAATTATCCCAAAATATAAGACTTACTATTCTCCAATAGTCCCAAAATATTAATGGCTCAAATTCACTTAAAATCCCACCTCCAGCAAATTCGTATGATAATCAAAATAAGTTATTTGTGGCAACGAGTTTTAAATTTAAGAGGCAAGTTATGTACTTTCAATATTTAATCCTATTCAAAAGGGGAGGGATAAAAAGCAGTTATACCAAAGACAGAACTGAGGCCATAAAGGTAGAATAGTTACTAAATGACCAATCTGGCAATTTTTTCAAACTATTGAAAGTTCTGAGTTTTCAAGACCATGGGTTGTGACTTTGCTGTTTGTTGTACTCAGGACAACTCAGTTGAGCTGCACCTGATATATAGTCACTGCATTATTGACTGAGCCTTGTTGATTTGTATCTGTCCCTTTCTAACATGTCTATAGTGGATGTGGTGGTTTGAATATGCTTAGCCCATGGGAAGTGCTACTATTAGGAGTATGTGACTGTATAGGCAGACTTTGAAGCTTTCTAGTGCTCAAGCACTGGCCAGTACTGGAAGAGTCAGTCTTTTTCTGACTCCATTTGAGTCAAGGTATAGAAATCTCAGTTCCTTCTTCAGCACCTTAATTGTCTGGATGCTACCATGGTTTTTACCATGATGATAATGGACTGAACTTATGAAAGTATACGTCATCCTCAATTAAGTGTTGTCATTATAAGAGTTGCCTTGTTCACAGTGTTATCCCCTCAGCTCCACTTGGCATTATACAAAGAGATTTCTACAGTGTCTCCAACAGTATGAAAAATTCTGTTTAGGTACCATCATCTTCCTTTGATTTCTAGTTGAAGTTGTCATAACTTTCTATATTCATCCAAACTATGTGATTAATCTATGAAGGAAATTTAATTTACAACTTCATGCAGAACAATCTTTTTTTACTAGATATTTTCTTCATTTACATTCAAATGCTATCCTGAAAGTACCCTATACCCTCTGCTGCCCCTGCTCCCCAACCCACCCACTTCTGCTTCCTGGCCCTCTCATTCCCCTGTACTCAGGCATATAATCTTCATAAGACCAAGGGCCTCTCCTCCCAATGATGGCTGACTAGGCCATCTTCTGCTACATATGCAGCTAGAGTTTTAAGAAATATAAGTGAAAATGAATAGGCATGTACACCATAGTATCACTCATATTTTCATGAAATGATAAAAATGATTACTTACATTTGCTTTCTAGTAATATTTTATGTACCTTAAGTCTCCTTAGTTACCTAAAATCTGAGAATCTATAATTATTTATTTTTATTCATTCATTCATTCATTCATTCATTCATTCATTCATCTTATATCCATATACCAGTCCCCCTCTTGGTGACCCCTCAGACAACCCCTTCCCCTTCATTCCCACTTTTCTTCTGAGAGGGTGGGTAACCCTTGGGTATCATCCCATCCTGACATATCAAGTCTCTGCAAGGCTAGGTGCATCATCTCCCACTGAGGCCAGATAAGGCAGCCTAGATAGGGGAACAGAATATACAGACTGGCAACAGTTTAGCAACAACCCTGCTTCAATTGTTAGGAGACCCATATGAATACTGAACTGTAAATCTGCTACTTATTGCTGGGGGCCTTGGTACAGACTGTATATTATCTTTAGATAGTGTCTCAATGTCTCAGAGACCCCAAGGGTCCAGGTAAGTTGACTCTGTTTGTCTTCCTGTGGAGCTCTTATCTGCTCTGGGGCTTCAATTCTTGCCCAAACTTTATAATAAGTGTCCTGGAGCTCTGACCAATGTTAGGCTGTGGGTCTCTATTTTAGTCAGCTGCTGGGTGAGGCCTCTCAGAGGAGAGTTATTCTAGGTTCCTGTCTGCAAGCATAACAGAGTATCATTAACAGTGTCAGGGCTTGGTGCCTGCCCATAGGATGGGAATCAAATGGGGATAGTTATTGGTTGTCCACTCCCCCAGTCTTTTACTCTTTTGTCCCTGTGTTTCTTATAGACAAGAATAATTTTGGGTCAAAAGTTTTGTGGGTGAGTTGGTGTCCTTATGTCTATGTTGGGAATCCTGCATATCTACAAGAGACAGCCTCTTTAGGTTCCATATCTCCACTGCTGTGCAGCTGAGATAAGGTCATGGCCATTAACTTGTGAGAATCTTCCTGATCATCCCCATATCCATCCCCCCTCTTGATCTCCTAGTGCCAGGTGCTTGATACTTCCTGAATATTTCTCCCACCACCACCCCTACCAGCTGCAGATTACTATTCATTCTTGTCCTCTTTCCTATCTTTCTCCAAACCTAATCCTGACCCCCAAGTCCCCTCCCCATCCCATTTTCCAACCAGTTCTCTCCCTCCATTTGCCACCTATGACAATTTTATTCCATTTTCTGAATGAGATTCAAAAATCTTTGTTTTGGCCTCCCTTCTTGTTTAGCTTTTTGGATCAGTGGAGTGGAACATGTGTTCCATGTACTTTATGGATAATATCCACTTATAAGTAAGTACACACCATGCAAGTCCTTTTGGGTTTGGGTTACCTTATTCAGTATGATGTTTTGTAGTTCCATTCATTTGCCTGCAAATTTCATGATGTCCTTCATTTTAACATATGAATAATATTTGTATAGATTTATCACGTTTTCTTTATCCATTCTTCAGTTGAGGGACATCTGAGTTGTTTCCAATTTCTATTTATTATAAATAAAGCTGTTATGTACATAGTGGAAGAATACCTAGGCATGCTATTCCCAGGGACTACCAGGCCTGCCAATACCACAAACTACCAAGTGGCTAAAGGCAAAAGCAAGAACACCATCAACAAAAGTCAGTGAAATATGGAATCATCAGAACCCATCTTTCCTATTACAACAAGCCCTGGAGATCCTAAAATACCTAAAGAATAAGTCTATTACCTTAAATTTCATGTTATAAGGATGATAGAGGCCTTTAAAGAGGAAATAAATAAAATTTTCACAAACTGACTAAACTTCTTCTAGATCAAAAAAGGAGGGAGTGTAGAATTCAGATAAATAAAATTAGAGAAGGATAAAGGATTTAAAATGATAATAGAGAATAACAAAATATTTCTGGTTAATATGGATTAGTCAGTTTCAAAAATAACAGCAAAACTGAATAGACAATGATAATAGAACACTTTCTATACATGTTTAGACTGTAATGGATTTCTTCCAGGATACACGGTTGGCTCAATATGAAAAAGTAAGTAAAAAGACAATATTATCTCAAGAGTATTAAGGTCCAAAAATGTGATCATTTCAATGCACAAAAGAAAATTATTTTTCAAATTCATTCTTAACAACAAATATTTTTAATTGATATGCTAAACATATGAAAGGTGATGAATGATGAAATCATAGGAAATGCAATATTGAGTAGGAGGAAAATCTGAAGTTACTTTTTACAAATTCTACAAAACAAAGATATCCACTCTCATCATTCTTAATGAATATGGTATTAGAGGTTTTGTTCATATTAATTACTAAAGGAAAAGAAGTAGTAAAGTCTTAAATTAAGAGGAAGAAGTGGGGTTATTGGGTGACTGACATCATTTTATAAGGAGAAAAAGATAAAGCATCCAGAAAAAGTTGTTGTTATTGATGAAGAACTAAATAATAAGTAATGATAGAAAATAAAAATGATAAATATTGATACTTTATACTTCAACACTAAAATATCTGAAAAATATTATTTGAAATAGTTAAAATGTTTGGAATACATTTAACTAAGGAAATATTAGTTTTTAAATGGAAGGGATACATAAAATTGAAATACTTAATCCAGGTTTATGAATTTCAAGACATAACATTTTTAATCTCTTCACAGTTTCTAAATCATAGAAATATTCAATAGAACCTCTATCAGAACACTAGCGATAGAGGTAGGATAAAAATATGAGTAAAGAAATTTAAAATTTATGTGGAACCAAAAAGGACTTTTAATAGTCAAAGTCATTATAATAAAAAAGAATAAAATGGAGGACATTGAAATACCTGATATCAAGCTTTATATAAAGTTGGAGTACTAAAGAAAAACTGCAGTACAATTAAAACTGATGGATATGCAAATAATAGATGGTAGTGGTTTCAGATCTGATCATTTATACATTTTAGATCGACGGATTACTTTTTCTTCCTTTTTTCATGAGTTAGGATCTTTCCATAATCAAGATTAGACACAAACTTTTCTCAAGCACCTGTATACTGTCATAGTGAGAACAGATATTGAAGAAAGGACATTCTCTCCAATAAATGGTGCTAAGGAAACTGTTTGCACACATGGTATTGAAATGAAATATAATCCTACCCCTCACACTAGACACAACGATTTAATATTGGCCACATGCCAACATATAAGTACTGTAACTATAAAAAAGTAAAAAATTACCCTTCAAAGATTCAATAAGCAAATATTATTATAAAATGCCTGCTTCCAGCCTCGACAAGAGTTGGGGTCAAGGACTAGGGATACCTAGTAGATGAATAAGAAAACATAAAATTGAGACACAGTACTGACAGGCTGATCTTACTGTGAAAGCCTCGGAGTCAGAAATGCTCATATAGACTTGACTCATCCCCATTCTTTTATTGAAATCATACAAAGAAGTTGGGTTACAAAATTCATAAGAGAGTGGGTAAATGTTTCTCTATTTCCCTGTGCCAACATTTTCTTGTGATACAGAGTAGTACACATTTAGAATAGAAAAAAGGAACTTTAAAATCTCAAACATAAATGTTTGGTAACAAGCATAATTTTTTTGTTTCTCCCAACCACCAGTCTCTGGTGAGGTTGGGGTAGCAGTAATGTGGTTACAAAGTCAGTATCTTTCAAACATGTGTGAGACAGTATGTTTTCATAAAAGGGTAACCTGAGGTCATACTGCTGACACTGCAGTCTTTTTAATTTTTGGATCCCATTTGTCTGTCTACAAGAGCATCCTCACTTACCCTGTATGGAGAATTCCTGGGGGGGGGGTGCCACCATCGCCCCTGAACCCAAGGAACCTATTGCTAACTTTCTGGGCAATATCTGAATGTTGTTCCATCCTCACTTTTATGATAAAAATGTCCTGTTTTTATTATACAGAATAGAGTAAAACTGAGGAAACAGCTGCAGAATTATTCATCTCTGCCCATGGCTCTAGGTTACTTTCTTTTTCACTTCAAGTGAGTGACTGTAAAATACACTTCTCTTGAATTATAAAGAGTCTTCACATAGGGCCACAACCCTCTTCCGGTCAGAAAAGCACCAGGGCAGCTGGGGCGCAGGGTCTGCTGACACTCGCCAGCTACCCACAACACCCGCCACAGGATCTTAAGACTTCTGGTGAGTGGAGCACAGCTTCTGCTCCAATCCAATTGCGCGGGACCTGAGACTGCATTAGTTAGGGAAGCAGAAACCAGGCTGAGTAGGACCACAGGCCTCATCCGGCTGGATCAGCGCCGGGGTAGCGGAAGCGCAGGGTTGCCTGACACCCGCCAGCTACCCACGACCCCCGCCGCAGGATTTTGGGACTGCTGGTGAGTGGAACACAGCTTCTGCTCCAACCCAATTGCGCGGGACCTGAGACTGCATTAGTTAGGGAAGCAGAAACCGGCCTGAGTAGGGCCACAGGCCTCATCCGGCCGGATCAGAGCCGGGGTAGCGGAAGAGCAGGGTTGCCTGACACCCGCCAGCTACCCACGACCCCCGCCGCAGGATTTTGGGACTGCTGGTGAGTGGAACACAGCTTCTGTTCCAGTCCAATCACGCGGGACCTGAGACTGCTCTGGTTGGGGAGAGAGAAATCCGGCCTACATAGGGCCACAACCCTCTTCCGGTCAGAAAAGCACCGGGGCAGCTGGGGCGCAGGGTCGGCTGACACTCACCAGCTACCCACAACACCCACCACAGGATCTTAAGACTTCTGGAGAGTGGAACACAGCTTCTGCTCCAATCCAATTGCACGAGGGACCAGAGACTGCATTAGTTAGGGAAGCAGAAAAACGGCCTGTGTAGGACCACAGGCCTCTTCCGGCTGGACCAGCACCGGGGTACCGTCAGCTACCCACGACCCCCGCCGCAGGGTTTAGAGACTGCTGGTGAGTGGAACACAGCTTCTGCTCCAATCTTTAAACATTGACAACGATAACAACTAACCCCAGAGATTACCAGATGGCGAAAGGTAAACGTAATAATCTTACTAACAGAAACCAAGACCACTCACCATCATCAGAACCCAGCACCCCCACTTCGCCCAGTCCAGGGCACCCCAACACACCGGAAAAGCTAGACACGGATTTAAAAGCATATCTCCTGATGATGATAGAGAACTTCAAGAAGGACTTTAATAACACACTTAAAGAAATGCAGGAGAACACTGCTAAACAGGCAGAAGACAATAAAGAGAAAGCACAAAAATCCCTTAAAGAATTGCAGGAGAACACTGCTAAAGAGTTACAAATCCTTAAAGAAAAACACGATAACATAATCAAACAGGTAGAAGTCCTTACAGAAAAACAGGAAAACACATCCAAACAGATGATGGAAATGAACAAAACCATACTAGACCTAAAAAGGGAAGTAGACACAATAAAGAAAACCCAAAATGAGGCAACACTGGAGATAGAAACCCTAGGAAAGAAATCTGGAACCATAGATACGAGCATCAGCAACAGAATACAAGAGATGGAAGAGAGAATCTCAGGTGCAGAAGATTCCATAGAGAACATCGGCACAACAATCAAGGAAAATGTAAAATGCAAAAAGATCCTAACTCAAAACATCCAAGAAATACAGGACGCAATGAGAAGACCAAACCTACGGATAATAGGAGTGGATGAGAATGAAGATTTTCAACTCAAAGGACCAGCAAACATCTTCAACAAAATTATAGAAGAAAACTTCCCAAATCTAAAGAAAGAGATGCCCATGAACATACAAGAAGCCTACAGAACTCCAAATAGACTGGACCAGAAAAGAAATACCTCCCGACACATAATAATCAGAGCAACAAATGCTCTAAATAAAGATAGAATACTAAAAGCAGTAAGAGAAAAAGGCCAAGTAACATATAAAGGCAAGCCTATCAGAATTACACCAGATTTTTCACCAGAGACTATGAAAGCCAGAAGATCCTGGACGGATGTTATACAGACACTAAAAGAACACAAATTTCAGCCCAGGCTACTATACCCAGCCAAACTCTCAATTAACATAGATGGAGAAACCAAAGTATTCCACGACAAAACCACATTCACACATTATCTCTCCACGAATCCAGCCCTTCAAAGGATAATAACAGAAAAAAACCAATACAAGGACAGGAACCACGCCCTAGAAACAACAAGAAGGTAATCCCTCAACAAACCTAAAAGAAGACAGCCACAAGAACAAAATACCAACTTTAACAACAAAAATAACAGGAAACAACAATTACTTTTCCTTAATATCTCTTAATATCAATGGACTCAACTCCCCGATAAAAAGACATAGACTAACAAACTGGCTACACAAACAATACCCAACATTTTGCTGCTTACAGGAAACTCATCTCAGAGAAAAGGATAGACACTACCTCAGAATGAAAGGCTGGAAAACAATTTTCCAAGCAAATGGCATGAAGAAACAAGCTGGAGTAGCCATTCTAATATCTGATAAGATTGACTTCCAACCCAAAGTCATTAAAAAAGACAGGGAAGGACACTTCATACTCATCAAAGGTAAAATCCTCCAAGAGGAACTATCAATCCTGAATATCTATGCTCCAAATACAAAGGCAGCCACATTCATTAAAGAAACTTTAGTAAAGCTCAAAGCACACATTGCACCTCATACAATAATAGTGGGAGACTTCAACACACCACTTTCACCAATGGACAGATCATGGAAACAGAAACTAAACAGGGACACAGTGAAACTAAGAGAAATTATGAATCAAATGGATCTGGCAGATATCTACAGAACATTCTATCCTAAAACAAAAGGATATACCTTCTTCTCAGCACCTCATGGTACCTTCTCCAAAATTGACCACATAATTGGTCACAAAGCAGGCCTCAACAGATATAAAAATATTGAAATTGTCCCATGCATCCTATCAGATCACCATGGCCTAAGGCTGATCTTCAATAACAAAATAAATAATAGAAAGCCAACCTTCACGTGGAAACTGAACAACGCTCTTCTCAATGATACCTTGGTCAAGGAAGGAATAAAGAAAGAAATTAAGGACATTTAGAGTTCAATGAAAATGAAGCCACAACATACCCAAACTTATGGGACGCAATGAAAGCATTTCTAAGAGGAAAACTCATAGCTCTGAGTGCCTCTAAAAGGAAACTAGAGAGAGCACACATTAGCAGCTTGACAACACACCTAAAAGCACTAGAACAAAAGGAAGCAAATTCACCCAAGAGGAGTAGACGGCAGGAAATAATCAAACTCAGGGGTGAAATCAACCAAGTGGAAACAAGAAAAACTATTCAAAGAATCAACCAATCAAGGAGCTGGTTCTTTGAGAAAATCAACAAGATAGATAAACCCTTAGCCAGACTCACTAGAGGGCACAGGGAAAGCATCCTAATTAACAAAATCAGAAATGAAAAAGGAGACATAACAACAGATCCTGAAGACATCCAAAACACCATCAGATCCTTCTACCAAAGGCTATACTCAACAAAACTGGAGAACCTGGATGAAATGGAGAAGTTCCTAGACAGATACCAGGTACCAAAGTTGAATCAAGATCAGGTTAATGATCTAAACAGCCCTATATCCCCCAAAGAAATAGAAGCAGTCATTAATAGTCTCCCAACTAAAAAAAGCCCAGGACCAGATGGGTTTAGTGGAGAGTTCTATCAGACCTTCAAAGAAGATCTAATCCCAGTTCTTCACAAACTATTCCACAAAATAGAAACAGAAGGTACTCTACCCAACTCATTCTATGAAGCCACCATTACTCTGATACCTAAACCACAAAAAGACCCAACAAAGATAGAAAACTTCAGACCAATATCCCTTATGAATATTGATGCAAAAATCCTCAATAAAGTTCTTGCTAACCGAATCCAAGAACACATCAAAACAATCATCCATCCTGACCAAGTAGGTTTCATCCCAGGGATGCAGGGATGGTTCAATATACGGAAATCCATCAACGTAATCCAGTATATAAACAAACTCAAAGACAAAAACCACATGGTCATCTCGTTAGATGCGGAAAAAGCATTTGACAAGATCCAACACCCATTCATGATAAAAGTCTTGGAAAGATCAGGAATTCAAGGCCCATACCTAAACATGATAAAAGCAATCTACAGCAAACCAGTAGCCAACATCAAAGTAAATGGTGAGAAGCTTGAAGCAATCCCTCTAAAATCAGGGACTAGACAAGGCTGTCCACTTTCTCCATACCTATTCAACATTGTACTTGAAGTCCTAGCCAGAGCAATTCGACAACAAAAGGAGATCAAAGGGATACAAATTGGAAAAGATGAAGTCAAAATATCACTTTTTGCAGATGATATGATAGTATATATAAGTGACCCTAAAAATTCCACCAGAGAACTCCTAAGCCTGATAAACAGCTTCGGTGAAGTAGCTGGATATAAAATTAACTCAAACAAATCAATGGCCTTTCTCTACACAAAGAATAAACAGGCTGAGAAAGAAATTAGGGAAACAACACCCTTCTCAATAGTCACAAATAATATAAAATATCTTGGCGTGACTCTAACTAAGGAAGTGAAAGATCTGTATAATAAAAACTTCAAGTCTCTGAAGAAAGAAATTATAGAAGATCTCAGAAGATGGAAAGATCTCCCATGCTCATGGATTGGCAGGATCAACATTGTAAAAATGGCTATCTTGCCAAAAGCAATCTACAGATTCAATGCAATCCCCATCAAAATTCCAAATCAATTCTTCAACGAATTAGAAAGTGCAATCTGCAAATTCATCTGGAATAACAAAACACCTAGGATAGCAAAAACTCTTCTCAAGGATAAAAGAACCTCTGGTGGAATCACCATGCCGGACCTAAAGCTCTACTACAGAGCAATTGTGATAAAAACTGCATGGTACTGGTATAGTGACAGACAAATAGACCAATGGAATAGAATTGAAGACCCAGAAATGAACCCACACACCTATGGTCACTTGATCTTCGACAAGGGAGCTAAAAACATCCAGTGGAAGAAAGACAGCATTTTCAACAAATGGTGCTGGCACAACTGGTTGTTAACATGTAGAAGAATGCGAATCGATCCATTCCTATCTCCTTGTACTAAGGTCAAGTCTAAGTGGATCAAGGAACTTCACATAAAACCAGAGACACTGAAACTTATAGAGGAGAAAGTGGGGAAAAGCCTTGAAGATATGGGCACAGGGGAAAAATTCCTGAATAGAAAAGTAATGGCTTGTGCTGTAAGATCGAGAATTGACAAGTGGGACCTCATGAAACTACAAAGCTTCTGCAAGGCTAAAGACACCATCAATAAGACAAAAAAACCACCAACAGATTGGGAAAGGATCTTCACCTATCCTAAATCAGATAAGGGACTAATATCCAATATATATAAAGAACTCAAGAAGGTGGACTCCAGAAAATCAAATAACCCCATTAAAAAATGGGGCTCAGAACTGAACAAAGAATTCTCACCTGAGGAATACCGAATGGCAGAGAAGCACCTGAAAAAATGTTCAACATCCTTAATCATCAGGGAAATGCAAATCAAAACAACCCTGAGATTCCACCTCACACCAGTCAGAATGGCTAAGATCAAAAATTCAGGTGACAGCAGATGCTGGCGAGGATGTGGAGAAAGAGGAACACTCCTCCATTGTTGGTGGGATTGCAAGCTTGTACAACCACTCTGGAAATCAGTCTGGCGGTTCCTCAGAAAATTGGACATAGTACTACCGGAGGGAGGATCCAGCAATACCTCTCCTGGGCATATATCCAGAAGATGTCCCAACCGGTAAAAAGGACACATGCTCCACTATGTTCATAGCAGCCCTATTTATAATAGCCAGAAGCTGGAAAGAACCCAGATGTCCCTCAACAGAGGAATGGATACAGAAATTATGGTACATTTACACAATGGAGTACTACTCAGCTATTAAAAAGAATGAATTTATGAAATTCCTAGCCAAATGGATGGACCTGGAGGGCATCATCTTGAGTGAAGTAACACAATCACAAAAGAACTCACACAATATGTATTCATTGATAAGTGGATATTAGCCCAAAACTTAGGATACCCAAGAAATAAGATACAATTTGATAAACGCATGAAACTCAAGAAGAATGAAGACCAAAGTGTGGACACTGTGCACCTTCTTAGAATTGGGAACAAAACACCCAGGGAAGGAGTTACAGAGACAAAGTTCGTAGCTGTGATGAAAGGATGGACCATTTAGAGACTGCTGTATCCAGGGATCCGTCCCATAATCAGCTTCTAAACGCTGACACCATTGCATACACTAGCAATATTTTGCTGAAAGGACCCAAATATAGCTGTCTCTTGTGAGACGATGCCGGGGCCTAGCAAACACAGGAGTGGATGTTCACAGTCAGCTATTGGATGTATCACAGGGCTCCCAATGGAGAAGCTAGAGAAAGTACCCAAGGAGCTAAAGGGATCTGCAACCCTATTGTTGGAACAACATGATGTACTAACCAGAACCCTGGAGCTCTTGTCTCTAGCTGCATATGTATCGAAAGATGGCCTAGTCGGCCATCAATGGAAAGAGAGGCCCATTGGACTTGCAAACTTTATATGCCCCAATATAGGGGAATGCCAGGGCCAAAAGAATGGGAATGGGTGGGTAGGGAAGTGGGGGGCGCTATGGGGGACTTTTGGGATAGTATTGGAAATGTAATTGAGGAAAATATGTAATAAAAAAAAATATAGAAATCATTAAAAAAAAAAGAAAAAAAAGAAAAAAAAAGAGTCTTCACTTTAATATTACAGGTAACATCTAATTTCTGGATATGAAGAAGGCTCCTACTAGGTCTTGCAGATAACCAAATACTGGTTAATCAAGGAAGGAGGAAAGAGAAGAAAGAGTAAATAGATAAGGAGTATGATTAAGTACTAAGAATAATTGCAGAAATGACATCATGAGGTGCTTGTGCCACAACAGCAGGCCTTGGGGCCTCTCAGTACTCATACTGGGGCCCACAAGAGGCCATAGCTTAGTGCTATGAAACATGGTACCCACTGCAGATTTTTCTTTCTTGTCATCAGGGGTCCCAGGTATCTCGAGCTTAATGTGGGGTTTCTCCAACACTAAAGGACCTCAAAAACCAAAAGAAAATCTAAGGGAAATTTACAAATGAAATACCATGAAACTAGAGTGCTTCTATATAACTAAGGAAGAAACATAATGTAGAGATAGCTTTTATGAACTGGGAGAAAATACTGGCCTACTAATGCAACAGGGAAGTTATGTATAGACTATGTAAGATCCTTAAATATTTCAACACCAGTGATTTAAAAATATCCATAGATCTGTGTCAACTTTCCTCAAAATAGATACATGTGAATTTTCAATGACTATATGAAAATTTCTCATCATGAGATGTGAGCAGAAAAGTCAAAATCTCAATGAAATACTATTTATCCCCAATTTAAAATTACTATCATCAATAAACCACAGAAATATGAGTAGGTTGAAGAATGTTATCTTTCACATAGCCTTTAAGTGTAAACAGAAGTATCATTATAGGTATGCAAATTTTTGAGGCTGCTCAAAAATTTAATATGAAAACTACTATATATAGACACCAACCTATTAAAAAAGATGCCTACTCACCCATGCCTTTTTCAGGTTAGCTAAACCAGTTAAGGTATATATAAACCAAATTGTCATTAGTAGATAGACAATTAAAGTGTGGTATGTATACTTAACTGAATAGTATTTACCTTAAAGAATAATTATGTACATAATTATCTTTGACATGTATGGAGCTGGAGGTAATCAATTTAAGTGAAATATAGCAGGCATAGACATATAAATACCGTGTTCTCTTTTTTTTAAAAATATTTTATCATAAAATTTATTTTAAAACAATTAAAAATTATGCTTTACATATCATATTTCATTTATTAAAGACAAAAGCAGATTTGGGTATGGCCAAAGTGTATATAGATTTAAATAATTTAAGTGGCTATTTAAAAAGTTAAATGTTACCACCAAAGGCAGAGGCTATATAGATGTCCATGGTCTTTGTTGTTCCCTGAAGCCATATTAATGTTCATGGACTGTGCAGCTGCCAAGGGCTATAATTGTGTCTGTGGCCCTTGTTGTGGCGGAAGACTATGTTGATGTCCATGGTCTATACTGTTATTGGTCTGTATCACATGCTAATTCTGGAGACAATTTGTGTGTCTGTGGTCTGTAGTGTCACCAGAAGCTGATTGTAATGGGCAAGGAAGCTACCTTTGCATTGGTATCAATACCTGTAGACTCACAATTGAGAAAGAGGGACATAGAAGGTTTCTGTGACAATCACAAACCCCACCCACCCACCCCCCACAAAAGTAACAGACTAGAAAGAAATCCATTGAAATTAACTCTTAAAAACTGTGTTAAGGATGCTGAAGTATAGCTCTCCACAACTGATGGCTTCTAATGGGACGTGGGTGATGAAGGATGTGATTTTCTTTGATGTATTGGCCACTGGGAGTTTGACCATGCTCCAGTGAATATATGGCAACACAAATTGGACTCATTTTTTGAAGCAGGGCACATGGGTGGAGGCGCTGACCTGAGAGAGCTGGGCAGCAAGTGTGATTGTGGCTCATGATATGAAAATCCAAAATAATCAATAAAAAGATTACTAAAACTATTTCTGTTATTGATTATGTTTATATTGTTACATAATTTCTCCTTTTCCCTTCTTTCCTCCAAACTCTTCCATATAGTTCTCCTTGCTCTTTCAAATTCATGGCCTTTTACTTTTTTTTTTCTTTTTTTTTCTATTATTATTTTTTATTAGGTATTTTCCTCATTTACATTTCCAATGCTATCCCAAAAGTCCCCGTACCCACCCCCACTCCCCTACCCACCCACTCCCCCTTTTTGGCCCTGGCGTTCCCCTGTACTGGGGCGTATAAAGTTTGCAAGTCCAATGGGCCTCTCTTTCATGGCCTTTTTCATATGTGCATGTGTGTGTATATGTATATATGTGCATACACATCTACTTATTCCTTATAAGATCATTTGTATATATGTTTTCAAGTTGACAATTTAATATTGGATAAACAGTGTGATCTTTCTAAAGAAAATGTTTTCTCCTGATTTCAGAATTCCTTAGTTGCCTGCATTTCTTTTTGAAGATTTGAGGCCTGGTGCTTTTGCCAATGCCCACATTTCATGTGCACCCTTGTTGTCCTTGTTCTCCTCATGTTTAGGCAGTCATATTGACAAAACTTTATTGGTAGAGCTTCTGATATTTCTAGGAGAAACCATCTCATGGTGTCCTATTTAGGACTACTATTGTGATAAAATCAAAAGTAACTTGTGGAAGAAAGGGTTTATTTGGCTTGCATTTATATATCACTGTTCTTCATTGAAGGAATTCCAAGACAAGAACTGAAATAGATCAGGAATTTGGAGGTAGGAATATGATCCAGAGAATACAGAGTGCCTTTTACTAGTTTGCACTTCATAATTTTCTCAGCCAGTTTGGTATAGAAACCAGGACCATCAGCCCAAGGGTGGCACCACATTCAGTGGACTGGGACCTCCCATATCAATTACTAATTAAGAAAATTCTCCACAGCCTTATTTCCTGCACGACTTTATGGATGCATTTTCTTTATCGAGTTTCCCTCCTCTTTGATGACTATAGCTTGTCTTAAGTTGACATAAAACTAGACAGCACCCAAAGCAAATTTACCTCCTGATACTCTGGCTCTTACTATCCTTATGCCCCTTCTTCCCTAATTATTTCTGATCCTTAGGTACCAGCGTTATTCCAAAGGTGTATTTTATATATTCTCTTTCATTTTTGAAAGGTAAGTAGATTTCATGGTAGTGTAGAGAATAGAGTGGTCATTAGAAACTCTTCTAGAAAAATTATATCGAACATATATATTTCAAAATATCTATAAAAATGAAAATAAGCAGTAGAAAAATATTACATTTTTGAAGTAATAGAAAAAATTCTAACATATTCAGTCTATCAAGCATTTTATAGGTTTAGCTAATTATTATATTTGTCTTAGGGATTCTATTGCTGTGAAGAAACACCATGACCACTGCAACTCTTATATAAGAAAACATTTAACTCTGACTGGCTTGCAGTTCAGATGTTTAAACCATTGTCATTTTGGAGGGAAGTATGGTGGCATGGAGGCAGACATAATGCTGTAGAGGTAGCAGAGAGTACTGTATTTGGATCAGGCATTAGGAAGTGACAGTGAGCCACTAGCTAGGCCTGAGTTGAGCTTTTAAGACCTCAAAGTCCACCCCCTAGTGACACACTTTCACAATAAAGGCCACACCTATACCAAAAAGTCCAAATTTCCTAGTAGTATCAAATGCTATGGGCCTATTGGGGCTATCTTAATTCAAACCCCCACAGTGTTGTACATTAAAAATACATATATTGTATATATGCTTTAAAATACTGTTAAAGTAAATTAGTATGGAAATATTTCCTTACCTTAGATATTTTTAAAAATGATAAACATTATAATTAATTCTCCATTAAATATATAGCAAAATTCATCAGGGAAGAAAAAAATACCAGTTTTTCCTTCTTGCTTTATTCAGATTTCCTAATCTTCCCTGATTTGATGTGTTAGACTACATGTTTATAAGAACATATCCTTTTTTTCTATGATATCCTTTTTAGAGCAATATAATTGCTCATACCTGTCTTGAGTGATTTTGTTTCTGTCTATAGTATCTGCTGTCATGTCTTCTATTTCATTTTTGTTTTGAGTTATATTTTTCTTAGAACAATACTTTCAGTTTGTATACTTAGCAAAATTCCTCTGTAAATACATATTTATTAATAATTCAATCTAAAAGTTCTTTCACTTATTTCAAAGGATGAATCATTTCAGTTTTTCTGCATTGAGATAGTTACAATTACTACACATATTTCCAGAGAAAAAGGCATGACTCATGTTTGACTTGTCAGTACAAAAAACAAGTAGGGAGAAATGTTATTGCAATGAGGAACTGCCTACACACATTTGATGTAAGAGATGTGGTCAATTTTCAATATGCATGATACTCTGCCGAATACTAACAAGTAGCACCTGTGACCATTCCATAATGATTCTTTAAGGAAGACACCCTTCATTTTTTGAGAGATATTGATACTGAGTTTTCCTATATGCTTTCTTCATCTATGAAAATGACTGCCATATTGTTCTTCATTCATGGTCATTAAAATTGAAGTCGCTTGTGCTTTCTTCCCAGAAACCACCAAGTAGGTAAAAGTTTTGACCATCCTTTCATTTATTTCAAATTTTAGCTTCAATTTTGTGCTATCTATACTGAGAAAAGATATTCTATAAAAAATATCCTTTGAGATTCTAGGATAGGACATCTGTTTGGAAAGTATGGGTTTCAATAGGAACTATCTATCATCTTTGATTATCACTGAGTTGCTATCACAGACATACTTTTTAAATAAAGTTAAAGTTTTGAAATTTTACTTTAAATAAACTATAGTTGTGGTAACACTATAGAAACCCACATAGGCATGCCAAAGAGTTGCATGTAATTCTAAATTATTTTATACAATTGCACTGAAAAATAAAAAGGTGAAATCCTTCAATACAATCTTTTTCCCCTTTGAATTTGAGAATATCATGCTGTTCTAAGATCCCATAATGCAAACTCATAATAATGAACTTGGGTGTTTTCCAACTTGACATAATTTCCCTTAATAGCCTCATAATATAAGGGTATCAACAATATTTAGTACCATATGGCCTAACATATAAGGTTAAACTAAGTCAAATTCTAATAACTCAGTATTAATCAATCACCGTGGCTGAATTTAAGGAAAATTCTTAGAAAGAAAATGTTTTGAAGATATTATGTTGAATATTAAAATATAATTCATTAACTATACTGGAAAAAAATTCAGACTAGACTAATAAATAACAGCCAACAATTTATCTCTGGCTGGAAAAATAACAAAACATAAATTTCTATGACAATTTCATCAACCCATTGATTCCTATGGACAGTGATGACTGAATAAAATTATGTCATTGAGAAAAGCTCTTAGTGCCCCAAAGTGTCAAGCTCTACAGAGAAAACATTTTAATTTCTTATTAAGTACTATAATTATTCCTAAAGGCCATTTAGAAAAATAAAACCTTCAGTTTTATTTTCATGATTTCTTTTAAACATGACATTTAGAGATCAGCATGACTAAATAACTGCAATTTTAACTTTACAATCAAAAATCTTTATTATGATTTAAATATCTTTACATTAAGGTATATTCTTGTGCATCTATGTCCAAAGTAAATCTATTTCATTAGAGATTAGCTTTATTTTCTCTAAAGGGTTATTGAAAGTCTCTAATATATTAACAAAATATTTTGTTGATTAATTTTATTAATTGACAATTTAAAACAAGTTTATACTATATTCTCATTTCTTTGTCTCTCTGCCAATAGTCAAATCCTCCTGAATTTACAAAGCCACTCTTTCTTTATGACATTCAGCTTTGTTTTGTGAGCCATTTAATTTAACCAGAATTATCTCAGTCACCATTGGATCTGAACTATCTTTTCGAAGCCAGGAAGAGTCATCAGTAAGGACAAAACTGACGTAATGGCTTACCTGTTCCCTGAATGTATAACTACTAAGTTGTTCATCAGTGGTAGAAAGAAGGTGCTTAGTCATTATTTCATCCATTTCATAGCCACAGTGGAACCGTTTTTCATTTATATAACTTTTTACGTTGTTCATTGATGAAAGGTATTCAGCTACTGGCAGAGCCTCTCAGGGGACAGTTATCAGGCTCCTGCCAGCAGTCCTATGTTGGCATCCACAACAGTGTCTGGGTTTGGTTACAGTATATGGAATGGATCCCCAGGTAGGGCAGTCTCTGGATCCCTTTCCTTCAGTCTCTGTTCTACACATTGTCTCTGTATCCCCTACCATGGGTATTTTGTACCCACTTCTAAGAAGGATCGAAGTATCCACACTTTGGTCTTTCTTCTTGAATTTCATTTTTTGGGAATTGTATCTTAGGTATTCTGAGCTTCTGGGCTAATATCCACTTATTAGTGAGTATATACCATGTGTGTTCTTTTGTGATTGGGTTACCTTACTCAGGGTGATATTTTCTAGTCCCATCCATTTCCATAAGAATTTCATGAATTCATTATTTTTAATAGCTGAGTAGTATTCTATTGTGCACATTTTCTGTATCCATACCTCTGTTCAAGGACATCTGGTTGTTTCCACCTTCTGGCTATTATTTTTTTTTTTTTGATCATCAGAGTTGTTATTTTTTATTACGTATTTTCCTCAATTACATTTCCAATGCTATCCCAAAAGTCCCCCATACCCGCCCCCACTTCCCTACCCATCCATTCCCATTCTGTTGGCCCTGGCATTCCCCTGTATTGGGGCATATAAAGTTTGCAAGTCCAATGGGCCTCTCTTTCCAGTGATGGCCGAATAGGCCATCTTTCGATACATATGCAGCTAGAGACAAGAGCTCCAGGGTACTGGTTAGTTCATCATGTTGTTCCAACTATAGGGTTGCAGATCCCTTTTACTCCTTGGGTACTTTCTCTAGCTTCTCCATTGGGAGCCCTGTGATCCATCCAATAGCTGACTGTGAGCATCCACTTCTGTGTTTGCTAGGCCCCAGCATAGTCTCATAAGAGACAGCTATATTTGGGTCCTTTCAGCAAAATCTTGCTAGTGTATGAAATGGTGTCAGCGTTTGGAAGCTGATTACGGGATGGATCCCTGGATATGGCAGTCTCTAGATGGTCCATCCTTTCATCACAGCTCCAAACTTTGTCTCTGTAACTCCTTCCATGGGTGTTTTGTTCCCACTTGTAAGAAGGGGCACAGTGTCCACACTTTGGTCTTCATTCTTCTTGAGTTTCATGCGTTTAGCAAATTGTATCTTATATCTTGGGTATCCTAAGTTTTGGGCTAATATCCACTTATCAGTGAATACATATTGTGTGAGTTTCTTTGTGATTGTGTTACCTCACTCAAGATGATGCCCTCCAGGTCCATCCATTTGGCTAGTAATTTCATAAATTCATTTTTTTTAATAGCTGAGTAGTACTCCTTTGTGTAAATGTACCATATTTTCTGTATCCATTCCTCTGTTGAGGGGCATATGGGTTCTTTCCAGCTTCTGACTATTATAAATAAGGCTGCTATGAACATTGTGGAGCATGTGTCCTTCTTACCGGTTTGGACATCTTCTGGATATATGCCCAGGAGAGGTATTGCTGGATCCTCCGATAGTACTATTTCCAATTTTCTGAGGAACCACCAGACTGATTTCCAGAGTGGTTGTACAAGCTTGCAATCCCACCAACAATGGAGGAGTGTTCCTCTTTCTCCACATCCTCACCAGCATCTGCTGCCACCTGAATTTTTGATCTGAGCCATTCTGACTGGGGTGAGGTGGAATCTCAGGATTGTTTTGATTTGCATTTCCCTGATGATTAAGGATGCTGAACATTTTTTTTTTTCAGGTGCTTCTCTGCCATTCGGTATTCCTCAGGTGAGAATTCTTTGTTCAGTTCTGAGCCCCATTTTTAATGGGGTTATTTGATTTTCTGGAGTCCACCTTCTTGAGTTCTTTATATATATTGGATATTAGTCCCTTATCTGATTTAGGATAGGTAAAGATCCTTTCCCAATCTGTTGGTGGTCGTTTTGTCTTATTGATGGTGTCTTTTGCCTTGCAGAAGCTTTGCAGTTTCATGAGGTCCCACTTGTCAATTCTCAATCTTACAGCACAAGCCATTGCTGTTCTGCTTCTGGCTATTATAAATAAGGATGCTATTAACATAGTGGAGCATGCATTCTAATTACATGTTGGAACATCTTCTGCGTATATGCCCAGTAGTGGTATAGCTGGGTCCTCCAGTGGTACTATGTCCAGTTTTCTGAGGAACCATCAGACTGATTACCAGATGGGTTATACCAGCTTGCAATCCCACCCCCAATGGAGGGGTGTTCCTCTTTCTCCACATCCTTGCTAGCATTGGCTGTCCCCTGAGTTTTTCATCTTAGCCATTCTCATTGGTGTGAGGTAGAATGTCAGGGTTGTTTTGAATTGCATTTCCCTGATGACTAAGGATGTTGAACATTTTTTTTAGGTGCTTCTCAGCCATTCAGTATTCCTCAGTTGAGAATTCTTTGTTTAGCTCTGTACCCCATTTTTAATAGGGTTACTTGGTTTTCTGGAGTCTAACTTCTTGAGTTCTTTATATATATTGGATATTAGCACTCTATCAGATGTAGGTTTCATAAATATCTTTTCCAAATCTGTTGGTTGACATTTTGTCCTATTGACAGTGTCTTTTGCCTTACAGAAGGTTTGTAATTTTATAGGGTTCCATTTATCAATTCTTGATCTTAGAGCATAGACTATTGGTGTTCTGATCAGGATATTTTCCTCTGTGCCCAGGTGCTTGAGGATCTCAGCCAACCATTGGACTAAGTACAAGGTTCCCAATGCATAAGCTAGAGAAAGGACCCAAGGAGCTTAAGGGGTTTCCAGCCCTATAGGAGGAACAACAATATGAACTAACCAATACCCCTTCCCAGAGCTCCCAGGGACTAAATCACCAGCCAAAGAGTGCACATGGAGAGACACAATGCTCCAGCTGCATATGTAGCAGAGAATGTCCTTGTGGGACATCAGTGAGAGGAGAGGCCCTTAGTGCTGAGAAGGCCTGATACCCCAGTGTAGGGCAATGCAAGGACAGGGAACCGGGAGTGGGTGGGTTGGTGAGCAGGGATAGGGGAATGGGATATGGGGTTTTTGGAGGGGAGACCCAGAAAGAGGATAACATTTGAAATGGAAATAAATAAAATATCTAATAAAAAAAGAAAACAAAAAATGGAAAGCTATTCAGCTTAAAACATTTGATGCCTGAGCTACACGAATTAATACATATCTTATTTAGAGCTTCCTATTTTCCCTACAGATTCAAAAACATTCTTGAGTTCCTATTTTTTTTTCAGGCTCTTTATCAGATTTCATGTATTGTTATTTGTTTCAAGTTAAACAGGCTATATATTTGAAATGCACATGCAAAATTTATGTATATACTGAATCTAATCATAATTCCCATGTTTAAATTATTTACAAAATACTCTCCATGTTTATAGCCATTTTATTTATATAATTCTGTCTTCTATATTTTTGAGTTAAAAAATCATCAAAAAATGGCTAGAAGTCATCAAACTGAAACTATTAGGGTCAGAAATTTGAACGTCGGAGATCTTCTGACTATCTACCTCAGACTTTGGCACACCAGCCTGGTTTAGACATGGAGAAGTGTGGACACTATGAGGTCAGGAAGGAATGGATATGATGTAGGAAAGGAATGAGAGTACAATTCACACCTGAACAGAAGCAGATTGTCCTTTTCTTAAGACAATGACAAGCAACAACTTATCTACAGGAATGGAGGTTGTACAATATAGCCCAGTGGGCTGGAAGATTTATTAAGTTTGAACTGGAAGTGACTATCAGGATACGGGTTCAGTGGAAACTTCATTGGCCTTGATTCTGCCTCCACAGTTTCAAATATGAACCATTTCTGCTGATAAATATCCTTGAGAGGGTGGGTCTCCTTTTCAGATAGGAAGCCATATTAGCAGGTATGCTTGCATACAGTTTCTGTTGCCAGGATTTGCCAGAAAGAGATATTTCTCTATATTATGTTGCATGGTGTTATATTGTCACATTTTGTTTCTGTAGATTCTGATCCTCTTGCTGGAAAGTTTGGAGAAACCAAGGACTTCTGTCTTATGTTGTGTGTGTGTATGTAGGGGGAGGGATTGGCATCTCATGTCATTCCTAATCTCATTACTAGAAGAATTTGAGAACAACCTTAAAGCTCAAGAAGAATTTTAATTAGAGTTTAAAAGAAAGAACCCCAAGGTAGCAAAGCTGTAAATCTCATTAGCTGCCTAGAGATGAATGATGGAGAATAGAAAGATGAAAACGTCAGGCTATTTGAATAAAGTAGTGTGGAAGTCAGTCACCTGACAGAGAAGCAGCCACATAATATGGAGGAGGAGAGTTTAAGAATGAGTGATTCCTGAAGTGGTAGGAAAAGGTATAAAGAAGAAAAGACAAAGTTATTATTTTCTGAGTAATACAGAAAAACAAGCTGACTTTATGATGTTATGTGTCTACTACTCAGAAAGACTGCACAGGAGGCAGGAATTCAGAGAATCCACTTGCTTGATGCTTATCCTTAACCAGCTGATTGAACTGTCTAACTGGATTAACCAATAAAAGAAGAGAGAATGGTTTGCCCCTACCCAGAGGCAGGTTGTTGGCTAGAAAGTCTTCTATTAATGTGTCTTCAATGTTTTTGTAACATCCCTTCTTCTGATGTGGCAACACTAAAATTTTTTAGAAAATGGATTGAAAGTAGGTAATAGATATAACACATTTGTGCCACAAAATTCTCAAACACTAGTTCCAAAGCTGTTCTTCAAAAAGGATTAATACAATTGGAGATTCAGTACAGCCTTGAGGTACAGGTGCTCATTTACAGGGTGAGAAGAAACCAGAACTCTATTCTGCCATTCCTAGCTAGAGAGTCAAGGAATTTTCTGAAACTGTTTCTTTCAGGGTCCCTGTTATGAGCTGCCTGTCCTGTTTGTATTTCCTGTTCTCATTATTGCCATGAAACGTGCTCAATCCTAAAGAAGAAATTCAACATAGCTGAATACTTACTATATAACAACTATGATCTAAAAGGTTGACTACATGTGTTTGATCAAGTATTAAGCTGTTCATGTATAACTCATTATTTTGTGATGAAATTTTTGATACATTTCTTCTGCATTTGCTGAGAAACGCTGTCTTAAGTCCACATTTCGGCAGGAGAATTAGCCTCATACCCCAGTTCACACAGATAATTCTTCTGGAATTTTATATACAGTGTAAAATCATCCTTCATATTAACATGAAAAAATTTATTGTATAAAATCTGTTTTTTTCTCATTCTACATTAGCATTCAACATTAAAGAAGCTCTTTTCTGTGATATTAGAGTTTGTGTTGGGCCAACAGGGATATTAAAAATCATGTGGACTCTGTTTATCCATTCATGAGTTCTTGAAGTTTCTTTCTTTTCAGAAAACGTTGTAATTTCCTTTCTATCTATGTGAATTCAGCCAAAATAGAAGGCTTAAATAACAAGACAGAGGAAATAGAAGTTCATTAAAAGTGAATAAATACATGGACTATTCATCTTTTATCTGATCTATTAACACAATAAATAATTTTATATACATTTTTAAATATATCAATCATGCACATAAATATTTGAAGCCTCTAAATCTCTCAAGTTGTCTTTTAAGTCAGAATAAAACAGAAAAATATCTTGACTAAAAGACTATAGTGAGTGAAGGATATGCCACTTAGAGATACTTGTACTTACCAACCTGCCTTCCTTCTGTCCTAGCAAGCATGCCTGCTCAATCCATCCATATCATGATCTCACTTTAGACACTTTCCTCCCTTATTCTTAGATAAAAGTAATATATTTATTAAAATAACACTTTGAATACTTATATTTTATTATTTCATTCAAAATAATTTTCATATAAAGGTCAGTAACATGGATATCATTCTAGAAAGAATAATAACATAAAATGAAACAAAAATATATAGAGTGAAGTTTAATTACTGATTTGTTACTAAGTATTTAATCAGGTGAATGTATTTACAGTTTCTTAGAAGTTCTCTGTTTTTTTGTTTTTTGTTTTTGTATGTTTTTTGAGACAGAGTTTCTCTGTGTAGCCCTGGCTCTCCTAGAACTCACTCTGTAGACCAGGCTGGCCTCTAACTCAGAAATCTGCCTGCCTCTGCCTCCCAAGTGCTGTGATTAAAGGCATGTGCCAACACTGCCTGGCAAGACTTATTTATTTATTTATTTTATGTAAGTGCACTGTAGCTGTCTTCAGCCATCATCAGAAGAGGGTGTCAGATAACATTATAGATGGTAGTAAGCCAGCATATGGTTGCTGGGATTTGAACTCAGGACCTTCAGAAGAGCAGTCAGTGTTCTTAACCACTGAGCCATCTCTCCAACCTCTCTTGGAAGTCTTCAAACACAACATGAGACAAATCTTTATAAACCATTCACAACTGTTGTAGCTGCAAGATACCTTATTTTATTCTTCATTTTTTCACATTTATTTCAATTCATGTCCGTGAGCGGCTGTATCTATCCATGTCTTTTGTCTGTGAAGATCCTGTGGAAATGTAGTTATAATAGCTGTGAGCCACCGTATGGGTGCTAGAAACTGATTACTTGTTCTCTACAAGAGCAGCCAGTGTTCTTAATTGAACAACCCCAACATGATTTCTCATTTAAGTATAGATATCAGATATAGATATTAAACCATCTTATGTTCCTTTGAAAGTACAATTCATGCAAAGAGTAATCAATACAAAAATTAGAAAATGCTAATTAAGCATACAAATATGTCTTTCAGATAAAAATAAATGAATGCAACATTTAAATTAGATACTCTTATAGCGTAAAATTTCAAAACCTAATATCTACAAGTCAAATATTATTGAAATAAATCTTAGCTACAAAGCTTTGCTCTAAATAAGTTCTCAGCTGAAAAAACTTAAGGGTATGGAATTTTTATGTGGTTTTTGGGTAGAATTATTTGAGAGCTCATTCACTCACATTTCTAGTGCCCAGTTGTATGGATCAGAGAAGAAATAATGGCTCTATAAAGGAATATATAAGAGGTAGAGAGAGAGAGATACAGAGACAGAGAGACAGAGACAGAAACAATACATATGCATGTGTTTATGCATACATACATATACAAACAAATAGAAATACACTTATAGAGAGAGAATTTGTTACTCTGACTCACAGGTTGATGTCTGAGTAGTCTAGAAATGACTATCCAAACTAGAAGGGCTAAGAATCTACTAGTTGTTCAGCTGGTGAAATGGCAGATCTCAGAAAACCCAGTCTAGTGTTTGAAGGCCTGATGGATTCCTAAAGAGTGGTTTGTCTTCAGTCTATGTTGGAATTCTGAAAAAGTTTCTCCTAATAATATTGGTGAAGGAATTTCACATGAACAGGGTAGATTCACTTTCCAGGAAGAGTAAGGGCAGTAAGGAAAAAGCAAAGTTTAACTTTTCTATTTGCTTTTATCTGGCAGCGATTCTGATTTAGGGATGTGTCTTCCTGTTTCAAATATTCTGAGGAATAAAATTCATCACAGAATTGCCTAACACCTTATATATTAGCTGATTCTAGATGCAGCCAAGTTGAAAACCAAGCAGCATTTTTTCTGAGGGTATTCAAACTCCTTTCATGTCCATTCAGAGCTCTTGAATTGTGTGGACAAAATGGAAGTCTCCATTATCTTTCTGAATTTAACTGCAGAATTTAAACATCATTTCTGCCTGTTTCTGTTAGACATAACATATACAAGACTATAGAAAATGTATCTAGTTTCTGGAAAATGGTAAAGAGATAAGATATGGATCTGTGCATTTGACTAAAATGTCAGAAACACAGGTGAAAAACTATACAAGGTAGAGAGATTAGATTTAGGCTTAGAAAATATAATCTGCTAAATTCAAGGTGCAAACATTCTGATAGGTGGGGTCTTCATTCATATTCTCACTGAACACTTGATCTAAAGTGTAGTAGTTCAAGGAGCTAAAGGGATCTGCAACCCTATAGGTGGAACAACAATATGAACTAACCAGTACCCCAGAGCTCTTGTCTCTAGCTGCATATGTATCAATGCATCTAGTTGGTCATCACTGGAAAGAGAGGCCCATTGGACTTGCAAACTTTATATGCCCCAGTACAGGGGAACGCTAGGGCCAAAAAGAGGGAGTGGGTGGGTGGGGGAGTGGGGGGGGGGAGGGTATGGGGAACTTTTGGGATAGCATTGGAAATGTAAATGAGGAAAATACCTAATTAAAAAAAATCAAGGTCTCAAAAATCAACTTTAGCACAGAAGTTCCCAGCTCATAGTGAATATGGTCAACCTATATTGATTATATATACAAAAACAATAAGTGGTTCTATTATTAAATAATTACCACCTCAAAAAAATGTCTCCCAGAGTCTCAGATATTTGAAACAGTTGGCCCCTAGTTCAGAGTCTCAGATATTTGAAACAGTTGGCCCCTAGTTTAGTGTCATTGCTTGAGGAGGTCTAAGATGGGTAGCTTTTCAGGGGGTCAAAGAGGGGTGGCCTTTCAGGGGAAAGTATGTAATTAGAGGTGGGCCTAACATTTAAAAAGTCTCATGTTGGGGCTGGAGAGAGGGCTCAATTGTTAAGAGCACTGTCTGCTCTTCCAGAAGTCCTTAGTTCAATTCCCAGAAGCCATGTTGTGGCTCACACCCATCTATAATTAGATCCAGTACCCTATTCTGGCATTCATATACACATGCAGGGAGAACATTGTACAAATAATAAATAAATAAATCTTTAAAAAAATTGTCTCATATTACTTTCAGTTTGGCTCTCCTTGTTTTGTTTCTGAAATTCAAGATGTGAGTCCTCTGCCTCATGCTATCCTACCTTCTGCTTGCTGGTATGCTATCCCTACCACTATGGAATTTTATCCCTCTGGAATCACAAGTCTAAATAAACTTCTTACTTAAGGTGTTTGGTTCATGGTAAAATTTATGTGCAGTAAGCTAGGCCACCCCAGCCTTTAATACTACATGACAGGAGAAGTAGAGGAGAGACAGACAAAAATAAATATGCTCAAGTGACATCATGGATGACAAGTCATTAAAAGGTATATAGGTGGAGGCGCCAGAAGAAGTGGGATGTCAGAAAAATAAAATGTAATATTTTACCTTGAGAAGGTCAGTTGCTTACTGCATGGACTTGGAATGTTTACTGTCTGAGGTTAGAGGCAAGATGTTTATTTTGTGATATGTATTATATTTTACATACTCATTGATAGCTGCTATATTATATATCTTTTTTACACTTTATATTGAAAAAATGAGGAACAATGACAATATCTAGCTCTTAAGGCTGAAGATTAAAGAAATGAGTACCTAGAATAGTGTCTGATACACAGTATGTCCTTACAAAATACTATAATATTTAATAAAAATTAAGATTTTATATTTATTTCATTTAATATTATATCATGTTCATATAAGCTTTCTGATTACTGTACATGTCAAATAATTGGTTGTCCTGTTGCCTTTGTAATATGTTGGCATTTTGACTTTAGTATTCATACAAATACAACTTTAAAATAATTTATGATGTGATGATCTTAGAGGTAAAACATTGTGGTCCTTATTCATGCTATTATACTGCTACCAATCCCAATTTGATAATAGTATAGTTTCATTATTCCCAAATAAAATCCCCTAATCTACTAATGATTTCTTTCCCCCCTCCATAGTCTTTGGAACACACTCATGTTTAATTTGTTTGTTTGTTTGTTTGTTTGTTTATTTATTTTAGTGTGTTTGTTGTGTATATATTTTTATATATATTATATATATATATTTTATATAAATAAAAATATAGGGTATGTGATGTTTTATATGTAATTTTGTTTTTACCCACTATATGATATTTATGTTCATCTATGCTACAGCTAATAATAGTGTTCATTAGCTTTTATTCTTTTAATATTTATTCTATAATATTATCACATAGTACTTACTCATCCATGAAACATGGACATGTACATTTTTAGCACCTTTACTACTATTTTTTTTGACACAGTGGCAATTTTTTTCCAAAACCATTTTGTTACTATGAATGTACAAGGATTCTAATTCTTCTATATGTTAACCAGCAAATTTTGTGCGTTTTACTCGTATATAAACAAAGTGCTCATATTTGGATGTATTTATATATATGTATTTAATAAGTAGAAATCTATGTGCTTAAAATCTATTTTCATTTGTGTGGATTCTCTTTTATTGTAATTCAAGGTATTATTTCCACTTAAGACCTATACTGGCTTATAAACATATATAATCCAATTTGTATATTCTTTATTTTTAATATATATATATATATATATATATATATATACATACATACACATATATATAAGTATTCAGAACAAACACAAATATATAATCATGATTTTTAAATTATTATCCTTTATGTATATAAAAATGGCTAATTAGAATGTAAAATGAATAATTAGACATCTTTTTGCCATTTTAATGAATTCTATTGAAACAAAGTATATAGAATTAATAGAGAAAAATATTTGTGATAAAAGATATATCAATGTTAATTTAATCATTCTTAGCTCTGGTAGATATGTATGCATAACAATACATGGGGATAGAAATATAAATGACAAACTATTTCCTCTTTTTAATATGATTTACACTAATTTAGTAAAACAATGAACAGGATATAGAAATTCTAATATGGGATGCTTAAAGAAAGAATATAACGAAGAAATGAGGATAAATGTCAGTAGGATTGTGTATTCTACTGACTAAATAATGACCGTATGGTAAGGAACTAAGCAAATTTAATTGCTTTGAGTCATGCCAGGAAGCTAAAACACTGTCGTATCATCCAAGCCTTTGGTCCAATTGTCACTTGGATCTGTCACAGATTTAAATCTCTTCATATTGACTTAACATTTCCCTGCAATTTTAGCTACAAATATAGCTCTGCAGGAAGTCTCTTGAAGTGTTTGTGTCATCTGGCTTTGCCTTTGTGTGTGTGAGGATTTACAGGCATCCTCGCCAAGGGACTGCTACAAATCAATGAAGATTAACTTTTCTAGGCTAGCTGCTAAATATTTTTTCTTTCAAACAATGTTTAGTTCTATGTATTTCTTTAAAGAAATCATAAAATTCTATTGTGACTGAATAATTGAATATGTGGATCATATATGAAGTGGCATTTTTAATATACCATGTTATTAAAACCTTTAAGTATTTAGAGATATAAAGAAGAAACCCTAGATTCAAAACAATACAGCTGCAACATATTTACTTTATAACATTATATATTAAATGATTATGAAATAGACATGCTCATAATATATGAAAGTGACTAAGTTTCATTCATTTAAGTACCTACATTTAAAATCCAGAAATAACCAGACAAAATCACAATATGAAAAATATATGACTTTTAAAGAATGACTTTAATTACAGTTGCTATTGTAGAAATGATACAATTATAAATCTGATTGATTTTTACAATGAAAATAAATCAAGACAAGATCCTTGTTTTAGAAGGATAGTTATAGCACTCCTAATAGGCAGAATTGAGTCTCATGAGTATTCTTGAAAAATTGACTAACATCTGCTTCAGGATGGGCAGATTATGAAATTGTAGAATAATTGGCCATTTTAACAATTATTTTTAAAACTTCTATTGATTTTCCTTTCAGTGAATTCTTTTTTAAGAAAATATAATCGTGGAGAGGATGACTCAGTGAAACATGTATTGACTTAGTAAAGATTTATCATATAGTCTACAGAAGAATTCACAAATGTCAAATGCTTAGAAAACAATGGCACACTTTACTAAAATTATTTAGAATGTGATTTAATTTTGGATAATTTCAAAGGCACATGAACTCCATTTAAGGCAAATGGCTCATCATGCAGCTATTACAGTCCTGAGGATTCTGTTTCTGTGTAAAAGGTTTCAGAAAAGTTGGCAAAATTTCTATTAGTAGATGTTTTTATTTATATAGAACCCTCCAGGTGTATTTTATATACATCAAGTGATATGAAGCTAGAGAAAATATTTGAATGAGTTTTCATTTCTTTAAAACTGTAGTTTGAGACCTGATGTACTAGAACAAAGGTGTTCTTGTATCTCTGTCTGAAGTAAAAGAAATATTTGGATTTGAGGAATTTCTGAAAGTCAAGGAGCACTAATGAATGGTAGCTGACAACTGACAACTCAAGCAGCTAATGGCTTAAAATGTTTTTTTTTTTTTCATATTCTTCTGTGACATTTTGTTCATAGCTACATTTCTTTTTTAGATAATCATAATATTGTCTGTACCAGAAGAAAATAATGAGAAAAAATGTGTACCTGTGTATTTTAGGCTGTACTTGACCAGTTGCATTGTTTACAATTATTGTAAATATAAAACATAAACATTTGCTATGTATACTGTGGTAGTTTAAATATGCTTAGCTCAGGGAATGGAACTATTTAGAGGTGTGTCCTTGTTGGAGGAAGTCTGTTACTGTGGGTTTGGGCTTTAAAACCCTTTTACTAGCTTCCTGGAAGCCAGTCTTCTAGCAACCATCTAATGAAGATGTAGAACTCTCAGCTCCTCCTGTACCATGCCTGCCTGGACACTGACTGAAGCTCTCAATTTGTTAAGTCAACCACAATTAAATGTTGTCTCAAGTTTACAAAGCATTATAGCTTGTATCAGCAGCAGTCAAACATGTTCTCTTTGCTAAAAATCTACCATTGTTCTTATTTGTGATATTGAAGCTAAGGAATGATCTAAGATGGTTTTCTCTTAGCTTCTGGTTATTTTTACCAATCTGTGGAGTATTTACCACTGGAAAGATTGTTTAATTTATGTTTCTGACAGCATATAGGGTTTGCTCACTGTATATACCAGTGTCCAAATTCTTCTCTTAAAAACAAGAAGCCAGCCAGGTATGCTAATGCACACCTTTTCTCTGAGCATTGGAAGATTGGAGTTCGTGTGTATGCAGAGGCAGGAAGTTTTCTGGGTTTGAGACCAGCCTGGTCTACAGAGGGAATTCAATGACACTGGGACTATACAGAGAAACCCTGTTTTGAAAAACAAAACAAACAAACAAAAAATCTTGCCCAATCTAGTTTAGAGCAATATGGTTCAGCCCAGGACAATATTTTCTCTGACCTCTACCACAAAAATTATATGACTTATCTATATACTAAATACACTTACTCATTGTGAATCTCCAAAATGCTTAAAAGCAAAAGAAAAGCAAATTGTCCAGCTAAAGAGCTAAGAGTGTCCTGACTGAGATGATCCACTTCCCCCAACCTGCTGAGTACTACAATTACAGATATGCAAGGTCACACACACAACAGAATCACCAAACCTTTAACTTGTTGCTAGCTTAAGTCTAGCATGATTTAAATAAAGCAGCAAATAGCTTCACAGCTCAATTCCCAAATCCTAACGTTCACTAGGTAAGTGTTGGAGAATCCTGTTATTAAGGGCACAGTCCCCCATTACTGCATGGCTTTCAGAGTTCAGATAGTACTTTTCTATAGTGTGTCCCTGAAAATAAGCCCTGTCTGACATTGTCTGAAAAAGTGACATTATACAGAGCTCTCTGGAAGGCTGCATAATTCAGCACCCATGCTCTACTCTGGCTTTCTGCCTGCATGATAATTAGGTGCTGTATTAAAGCCAATCAGCTTTTTCTGCACAGTTGATGCTATGACCAATCTCCCCAAAAGCCCTTATACACTGTATCCCCCCAAAACGATAGAATTGCCTTGCTGTAGCAGTCTTTGAAAGTCATTATGCAATAATCTCCACCTCTGTTCTCTTTGTTCTATCAGGCTGCTTGTCAACCGTGTTCAAGGAGAAATGGGGAGGGTGTCAGATAAGATTTTGTGAATGATATATTCATGAAGGAAATATTGCACCATAGAGAAAGACTTGTGAAATGGAGTAATGAGTTATCTACCTCTAAAACACAATGGAAGGGCATAGAGAGAGCAGATATTCCAATTCCAAAATAAAGCTAGGAAAGGAAAGAAAAGGGAAGGGAAAGGAAGAGAAGAGGAGGGGATGGGAGAGGAGAGGAGGGGAGAGAAGAAATGAGGAAGAGAAGGGAAATGGGAGGGAAAGGGAAGGGAGGGGAAAGAGAAAGAAAAGGGAAGGGGAAAGGGGAAAGGAAAGGGGAAGAAGGAAAGGAAAGGAAAGGAAAGGAAAGGAAAGGAAAGGAAAGGAAAGGAAAGGAAAGGAAAGGAAAGGAAAGGAAAGGAAAGGAAAGGAAAAGAAAGGGAAGTGAATAATTTATAATTTCAGAGAATATTTTATAGGTTAGGATGAAGTCAACATATGTATTTCAATTGGTTTTGATGCCTTTAAATAACTGTCTGTGGCTTAATGTACCTTCTGAGACCATGGAGGCTTTTCTAATGTCTAAGAACCTATCAGTTTTAACCTCTATGTTTCCAGAAGGTCTACCAGTCATATCTGTCCAGCCTTTGATGGTAGACTTGTGCTTTGTGTAGCCTCATATAATCCCTAAGTTCTGCACATTTTCCTGTTTTTTTTAGTCCATAATGATGGCAATTCTTCTTAAATAAGTTGATTGAATCTATGCTTCTATTTTCAGCAAATTTCTCCAGCTACGTGGTCTTATCCCTACTCTATACATTCATATTCTTTGTTATACAAATTCATTGGTAATTTTCCAAATAATGTCATTCATTCATTCCTTTAAAAAAATAGTTCTTTCCCGTTTGTTTATTTCCTCGTTTTCTAAAAGAAATAAGGACAACTGGAATGCCTCAATATTCTGCGGTCAAATATCTTTATCTAAATATCCAACGTCAGCATCTAGTGTTAGGACAGGACTCATTCAGTTTTCTGTGACTTTATAACATGGAGTTTTTTTTCCCCACAAATGCCTAGTACCCTCTTTCTCCTTATCTCTGGCCCTCTGACAAAGCATATCTGATAGGCTAACAACTACTTCTCCTTGATAATGTATGCATTATACAAGGTATTCTTTTTGTGTTCTATCTCAACCTTCAGCAGAGTTACCTTTAGCACCCATATTTACAGAAGATGACAGGAAGGGCATCTAGATGTTGCTGCCATGTACTTCAAAAGCAAACACTGCTTATTATCTAATGTAAGAATGACTTCTGCACTACTAGGTATTTGTTACTGTAGTATTTTACTTCTATCACCAAAGGCTCTGTTATTTTCTTAATACTACCATAATATATTACAAAAATTAAAAACACCCCAGAGTGGATCAAATGAAATGAATCTATTCTTTCCCAAATCTAGTTTTCACTAGATTAAATCAAATTATGTGGAGTGTTGGTTTCCTCTGAAAATTCTACGAGATACCTTTATTTTCTTCTCAACTTCTTGTGGTTCCTGACAATCATTTGTGTTTTGGTCCTGCTGCTGTTACTTCTCTTCTGTTTCCATGTAACTTTGGTTGCTTTGTTTTTCTGTATATTCAGATCTTATGTCACCATACTGTCTTGGAGTACTCTATTAATGAAACATAAATTCAATATACCCTGGTCATATCTGGAGTCATTTCCCAGATAATATTAAATTCAATGACCTAATGTGACTGTTGAACTTCATTGCACATTTGCCTAGGTTTAGATTTAACTACAGGATTGATAAAGGCAAAAGTAAAGATTGACTGGATGAGAACATTCCACTGTGGATGGGAGTAGAACTGTAAATGAGCTGATGATGTGGAAGAAATAAAAAGTAAAAAATGAAGGTAGAGGAAGGGAGTGTTATTTTTTAACTATTCTGCCTGACATGAACAGAAAAATTTTTGACTGATATTGCTGTTCTGCTATAACTAATCCTTCTCAAATCATGAGCCAAAATAAATCATTTGTCCTCTAGGTTATTTTACTGAGAAAGTTTTTTTCACGGTGACAAAAAATGTTAATGATCCACATAATATTAGGATTTACATGTATTTTTGAGGGAGACAATATTCTACATACAAGACTGGCTTTGTTACTTTTATATTGCCATGACAAAACACTGTGGCCAAACAACTTGTAAATGAAACCATTTACTTGGGAACTTACTTACAGTTTCAGATCATGCATCCATGATCATCATGACATGCAGCAAAACAGCAGGCCAGCAGGCATCATGCTAGAGAAGTAGCAGAGAGCTTGCAACTTATCCACCAGGATGTGAAAGAGGGGTGTGTGTGTGTGTGTGTGTGTGTGTGAGAGAGAGAGAGAGAGAGACAGAGACAGAGACAGAGACAGAGAGGCAGAGAGACAGAGAGACAGAGAGACAGAGAGACAGAGAGACAGAGAGACAGAGAGAGACAGAGACAGACATCATGCTGGAGAAGTAGCAGAGAGCTTGCAACTTATCCACCAGGATGTGGAAGAGGGGTGTGTGTGTGTGTGTGTGTGTGTGTGTGTGTGTGTGTGTGTGTGTATGTATGTAAGAGAGAAAGAGAGAGAGACAGAGAGAGAGAGAGACAGAGAGAGAGAGAGACAGAGAGAGAGAGACAGAGAGAGAGAGAGACAGCGACAGAGACAAAGACAGATACAGATACAGACACAGAGAGACAGACAGAGACAGAGAGGGGGGAAGAGAGAGACCTCCTACAGTTTCTAACATGAGGCTATTACAATAATGCTATATACTTTATAATCCTTTCCAATTCTACTAAGTGAAGGAAAAAAAAAACATAAAAATATATGAGACTATGGAGGATGTTCTTAATTGAAAGATCCCAAAGATTTAATTAGAAGAATGGTTTCTATTGAGTAAAATTATTTTTGTCTAATTTTTTATCTATAACATTTTGATACTTTCAAATGTTACCTTAACAAGTTTATTATATTTTCCTCAGTCTGTCTGTGTTTTATAGGTAATACAGATTGCGAGAACTAGATTTCAGAAAATAACTATATAGGAAAAGAAAATGAGAGACTGCTACAATTTGAGTGAGAATATTTTCCATAGCCTGAGTCCTCGGTTACTGTTTTTCTATAAGGAGGGTCAGGAGGTGAGGAAGGCCTTGGCAGTAAAACATCATCAGTTATTTTCAGTTTGCTCTCTCTTCTTTGTGTTTGCAGTTGAGGATGCAAGCTCTCAGGTCTTTGCCCCTGTAGCCATGCCTTTCTGATGCCATTGTCCTGCCATAACTGACTCTTATCTCCCTGAACATGTAAGCCCCTAAAAGTTTCATTTTATAGGTTTTTTAAGCCATGATATTTTTCATACCAGCAGAGGAAGATGGTAGTTTTTAACACTCAGGGTAACTTAAAGTTATAGTAATTATGTCTGTGCGTTAATAAATACATATTTGTAACTAACTAATTTAACTATAGCTGTGGAATGTACAACTATAAAAAGAAATTGTTTAGTTTTGTCTGAAAACAAGAATTATTTTATTAATTATATTTCTCTATTTTATGGTTGAGATTATAAGATAAATACAACATTTATCCCTTTCATTTCCTGATTAAAACCACCCCATATATCGTTTCTAGTCACCTTCAAATACATTGCCTATTTTATCCCTAATCATATACTTGCATGTATATGTGCAATGACATATATTCTTATACATACTACAAACAACATGAGAACTTATATAACAGAAGTGTATACAAGATATATATATATATATATCATATATATATATATATATATATGTGTGTGTGTGTGTGTGTGTGTATGTGTGAGTATGTGTGTGTGTGTGTGTGTATGTATGTACATAAAAACCGTTCAGTCCATCAGTCCATATAAGGATACTTTATATATGTTTTCATGGATGGTAATATTAATAATTTTCCTGTAAAGCTTATAAAATTCTCTGCATTCCATGTAGGTTGAAAGCAGATTCTTGGTATCATTAAATGTGGAGTTTCATTTACAAGAGTTTCACCCAAAATACATTTGTTTCTTTTTACTAAATGGAGTGACACAAAGATAATGTTTCTCACTATCATGTGCTATTCAGATCAAGAAAATTCTTCAGCTTCTTTGTTAGTGAGATCAATTATTCATAGCAAAAACCCACTTATCTTCTTGCTTTCAGCGCAGTTATGCCATTTAGAGGTATAAGTGCATTCATTCCAAAGAAAACTGATGTGTACATATTGTTGCTTTTAAATTATTTTAAGATTAAAAGTGATAGAATGACCCTAATGCTAGCAAAATATTAAGGAGTAAAGATTAAAATAATGAGAAATCAGTAAATATTTTTAAAGAACTCTATATAATCTGACTTTAAAGTTAATTTCCAATAAAAAATATATGGTGACTCTCAATATACTTGTAGTAATCAGTGGTTCCTTCATCAAGAGTTAATAATACAGTTTATGGTAGACAATTTACAACCTTAGATAAATTCATTTGAAAGGTTTAAAGATGTTCGGAAATAGGTTTATCTCACTAGAGTGCACTATTTAAATTCAATTTACACAATTCATACATAATTGTAACAGTTCAACTTTCTTAATGGGGAATAGTTTTTATCTTCTGAAGGACATGCAGTAATACAAGTGAATTGCTATGGCTTCTCTATATCTCCATATACATGAATGAATGGATAAACAACAAACATATTCACTTCTCCTAACTATGACATTACTTTACTCATTATTATCCAATTTTATACTTTGTAAGCCCTGGTGACTTTATTTTATATCATTCATGATGAAACTAAAATAAAACAAATATTAAAACATAACCCCTCAATATAGATAGCTTCACTATTAATATTTCTCTAATTCCCACATGGTGAATGTTTGTTCCACATTGTGCTCCTATATTATTTTGTGAAGCTACTATCTAATAGTAAATCATTAGCACTGGCAGGATTCACACATAAAAGAGCCCTGCTTACTTGGTTCTGCTCCATTACCACACTCAATCCTGCATTTCACATGACAAGAATCTTTGCATGGAAAATATACATTGAAAGGCAGGATGTGAAAATGTTTTAGTTTTCTTTTCTTTTTTACTTTGACTTTTATAAGCCATTAGCTAGACACAGTCAAGCATGGAATTTTTTTTTTTTCATAATGGAAGGTATGTGCACAAAACTACTAAAGACAGTAGAAAGCCACTGTGATCAGGGAAATCTAGAATATATCTGCTTACAAAGAGTATTTTATTATGTCACTAACTTAAAACTTCAGCAGAACCCTCAAAGAATACACATGTTATAAAAAATATATAAGCCTGCCAAATACATTATTGTTCACTAGCCTAGTATAACCTGGAAACATGAGCTTTGTATTAATAACTATTGGAAGGCAATTTAGCACTGGAGAATTGACTGAATTGACTGCAATTTCCTTTGATCACTAAAACCTTCCCTAAGTTAGTTCTGTTATTTCTCTCCTCAGAGTCCAGCCACTAGAGTTTCCATATATGCTCCCTCTACCTATTGAAGTGAATCGTTTGAAGTGGAGAGAATAAGACGATTGAATTCATGGCAGTAAAAAGAGTGACAATCCAATTCAATAGCTCAAAGGAGGCTCACATTTTATATGTGCTAAATATGCCTCGCCACTCTTATCATGCCACTTCACAGCTCATGCCACTTCACAGTTCCTTTAAAGCTCTCTATGGTTATTTTGAGAGTGAAAACATTCTCTACAAACATTTTTCAAACTGCTTTGGAGCATTTATGAGGATATGGAAACTTTCATTACTACTTTCTTTAAAGCTTTGAAATACTCAGAGGAAGCAAACACTTTGAGGAAAGTTTGCCAGCCTGCTTCTCACTTTTCTTTGGGTGAAGAGAACATATTGTCATTACAGTTTTGTTTATCTGTTCAGTTAAATCAAACTTGTGCCACAATATTATCAAAATAACAAAATAGAAACTCGAGGCAATTTAGGTTTGTTAAATACATTGCCCTGATACACTTTTTTTTTTTTTTTTTGTCTAATTGGACAAGACATGAAGCAAACTGTTTACATCATTTTATTAAGCAATGTGACCTAAAAGTTCCATTGTGAAGACATGATTTTCTGCTTATAATGAGGAGCCTTATTTGCAGCCAAGAATGCAGATGCTAGTTATGAGAGAAAGTGTTCAGGGAGAAATCATTAAAGGGTGAAGGGCAGGATCAATATGAATCTTGGGAAGCCACAAAGTCAGCTCTGAACCTCTTGAAGCATGATCTATACTTGAAGGGAGGCTAGCTTTGTGCATCTGTGCCCTATTCACAAAATCAGGACTCCATCTTCAAAGAATTTTGCCTCATTTGTCTTTTGCTCTTGGCTTGCAAATTAGGTAATCATTTCAGCCTCAAAAAAATATTTGTTAGTATTGCTGTTTGGGGTGTTGTTTGTGTTTTCTTGTTACAGGATATTTTAATGAAGATTATACTTCTCAGACTATCATCATATTTTAGTTAGAAGTGGTTAAGTATCAGAGCAATGAAACCTTTCTGTAGTTCCTTATTGTGCAGTACATTGTGAACCTAAGCGAAAGCATTGGCACTAGTGTTTCCTTGAGAAGCAATGCAAGCAGAAAATGAAGAGATAGCACATATATTGAGGTAGAGCACAAACAGTATCAACTATATACTGTTAACATATTGGATCATATCCTTAAGTATTTTATATATTTTCATGTGTATGTGTTTGATAACACAGGCTGCTAGAAAAACATATAATCAAATACTAAATCAAACTATGTATTCACAAATATTCAATGATTCATTCAAACCCATCCTGTATTTTGCTGTATTTATTTATTAAATTGGATCACACATCTTTGATACAATAATAAATGACATATTTACACAATATTTATTCCAGTTCATTTATTCAATGAATACTATTAAAGTTATTCAGATGCTATTCAAGTCAGATCTTGTGATATTTGCATCACATGTTGCAATGGGAGGTTATAGATAGCATTAAATAAAATTATGTCTACAAATTATATATGTGCATGCTTTTGTGTATATGAAATCTTCACTTTGAATATTTGATTGCATTGGAATCTTTTTTGCCTGCATTGTTTCCTATAGAACACTTTTGTTGTACTTAACATACTTATCTGGAAATGTAGTATGTTATTAGGAATATGTTTCAATGTGGTTGTCTTAACATATTTGTTGTGGTTGTTGAGCACTGGAAATATATTGCTGAAAATGTTATGGTATTTGGGATTCTTTAGGCAACATATCTCCAAATATACACACATTTTTCTGTTGCTGCCTTCTTTGATTTCATTTCCATATGTTAGAGCATATGATGTTTTTAAACAGCTCATTAAAGTTCTAGATTTTAGTCATTTTATACTTCATGCTTCAATTTTAGTTTTTTCAATTGCTGTTTTCAAGTTCATATTTTTTCTTTAAGTTTTAATGCACTATTAGTTATACCAAGTCACCATCATATTGTATCAAAAGGGTTTTTTAGCATGATTTCCTTGGCTTCTATGGAATTCACTGTCATATATTCAGGGTAGCCTCAAACTCTTCTGGAATTCATTGTCATGTAAATCAAGCTAGCCTCAAATTTTTTACACTGTCCTGTGATAAGAGGCCAGTGCATATTCACCTGGCTTCATTTCCTGTAGTTTTCTTTTTTTTTAATTTTTAATATTTTTATTACATATTTTCCTCAATTACATTTCCAACGCTAACCCAAAAGTCACCCATAGCGCCCCCCCCCAATTCCCTACCCACCCATTCCCATTCTTTTGGCCCTGGCATTCCCCTATATTGGGGCATATAAAGTTTGCAAGTCCAATGGGCCCCTCTTTCCATTGATGGCCGACTAGGCCATCTTTCGATACATATGCAGCTAGAGACAAGAGCTCCGGGGCACTGGTTAGTTAATCATGTTGTTCCCACTATAGGGTTGCAGATCCCTTTAGCTCTTTGGGTACTTTCTCTAGCTTCTCCATTGGGAGCCCTGTGATCCATCCAATAGCTGACTGTGAGCATCCAATCCTGTGTATGCTAGGCCCCGGCATAGTCTCACAAGAGACAGCTATATTTGGGTCTTTTCAGCAAAATCTTGCTAGAGTATGCAATGGTGTCCCCATTTAGAAGCTGATTATGGGATGGATCCCTGGATATGGCAGTCTCTAGATGGTCCATCCTTTCATCACAGCACCAAACTGTCTCTGTAACTCCTTCCATGGGTGTTTTGTTCCCAATTCTAAAAAGGGGCACAGTGTCCACATGTTGGTCTTCATTCTTCTTGAGTTTCATGCGTTTAGCAAATTGTATCTTATATCTTGGGTATCCTAAGTTTTGGGCTAATATCCACTTATCAGTGAATTTATATTGTGTGAGTTCCTTTGTGATTGTGTTACCTCTCACAAGATGATGCCCTCCAGGTCCATCCATTTGGCTAGGAATTTCATAAATTCATTCTTTTTAATAGCTGAGTAGTACTCCATTGTGTAAATGTACCATAATTTCTGTATCCATTCCTCTGTTGAGGGACATCTGGGTTCTTTCCAGCTTCTGGCTATTATAAATAGGGCTGCTATGAACATAGTGGAGCATGTGTCCTTCTTACCGGTTGGGACATCTTCTGGATATATACCCAGGAGAGGTATTGCTGGATCCTCCAGTAGTACTATGTCCAATTTTCTGAGGAACCGCCAAACTGATTTCCAGAGTGGTTGTACAAGCTTGCAATCCCACCAACAATGGAGGAGTGTTCCTCTTTCTCCACATCCTCGCCAGCATCTGCTGTCCCCTGAATTTTTGATCTTAGCCATTCTGACTGGTGTGAGGTGGAATCTCAGGGTTGTTTTGATTTGCATTTCCCTGATGATTAAGGATGTTGAACATTTTTTCAGGTGCTTCTCTGCCATTCGATATTCTTCAGGTGAGAATTCTTTGTTCTGTTCTGAGCCCCATTTTTTAATGGGGTTATATGACTTTCTGGAGTCCACCTTCTTGAGTTCTTTATATATATTGGATATTAGTCCCTTATCTGACTTAGGATAGGTAAAGATCCTTTCCCAATCTGTTGGTGGTTTTTTTTGTCTTATTGATGGTGTCTTTTGCCTTGCAGAAGCTTTGCAGTTTCATGAGGTCCCACTTGTCAATTCTCGATCTTACAGCACAAACCATTGCTGTTCTATTCAAGAATTTTTCCCCTATGCCCATATCTTCAAGGCTTTTCCCCACTTTCTCCTCTATGAGTTTCAGTGTCTCTGGTTTTATGTGAAGTTCTTTGATCCACTTAGACTTGACCTTAGTATAAGGAGATAGGAATGGATCGATTCGCATTCTTCTACATGTTAACAACCAGTTGTGCCAGCACCATTTGTTGAAAATGCTGTCTTTCTTCCACTGGATGTTTTTAGCTCCCTTGTCGAAGATCAAGTGACTGTAGGTGTGTGGGTTCATTTCTGGGTCTTCAATTCTATTCCATTGGTCTATTTGTCTGTCACTATACCAGTACCATGCAGTTTTTATCACAATTGCTCTGTAGTAAAGCTTTAGGTCTGGCATGGTGATTCCACCAGAGGTTCTTTTATCCTTGAGAAGAGTTTTTGCTATCCTAGGTTTTTTGTTATTCCAGATGAATTTGCAGATTGCACTTTCTATTTCGTTGAAGAATTGATTTGGAATTTTTTCTGGGGATTGCATTGAATCTGTAGATTGCTTTTGGCAAGATAGCCATTTTTACAATGTTGATCCTGCCAATCCATGAGCATGGGAGATCTTTCCATCTTCTGAGATCTTCTATAATTTCTTTCTTCAGAGACTTGAAGTTTTTATTATACAGATCTTTCACTTCCTTAGTTAGAGTCACACCAAGATATTTTATATTATTTGTGACTATTGAGAAGGGTGTTGTTTCCCTAATTTCTTTCTCGGCCTGTTTATTCTTTGTGTAGAGAAAGGCCATTGATTTGTTTGAGTTAATTTTATATCCAGCTACTTCTCCGAAGCTGTTTATCAGGTTTAGGAGTTCTCTGGTGGAATTTTTAGGGTCACTTATATATACTATCATATCATCTGCAAAAAGTGATATTTTGACTTCATCTTTTCCAATTTGTATCCCTTTGATCTCCTTTTGTTGTCGAATTGCTCTCGCTAGGACCTAAAGTACAATGTTGAATAGGTATGGAGAAAGTGGACAGCATTGTCTAGTCCCTGATTTTAGAGGGATTGCTTCAAGTTTCTCACCATTTACTTTGATGTTGGCTACTGGTTTGCTGTAGATTGCTTTTATCATGTTTAGGTATGGGCCTTGAATTCCTGATCTTTCCAAGGCTTTTACCATGAATGGGTGTTGGATCTTGTCAAATGATTTTTCTGAATCTAATGAGATGACCATGTGTTTTTTGTCTTTGAGTTGGATTATATACTGGATTACATTGATGGATTTCCGTATATTGAACCATCCCTGCATCCCTGGGATGAAACCTACTTGGTCAGGATGGATGATTTTTTTGTGTGTTCTTGGATTCGGTTAGCAAGAACTTTATTGAGGATTTTTGCATCAATATTCATAAGGGATATTGGTCTGAAGTTTTCTATCTTTGTTGGGTCTTTTTGTGGTTTAGGTATCAGAGTAATGGTGGCTTCATAGAATGAGTTGGGTAGAGTACCTTCTGTTTCTATTTTGTGGAATAGTTTGTGAAGAAGTGGGATTAGTTCTTCTTTGAAGGATTGATAGAACTCTGCACTAAACCCATCTGGTCCTGGGCTTTTCTTGGTTGGGGGACTATTAATGACTGCTTCTATTTCTTTGGGGGATATAGGGCTGTTTAGATCATTAACCTGATCTTGATTCAACTTTGGTACCTGGTATCTGTCTAGGAACTTCTCCATTTCATCCAGGTTCTCCAGTTTTGTTGAGTATAGCCTTTGGTAGAAGGATCTGATGGTGTTTTGGATGTCTTCAGGATCTGTTGTTATGTCTCCTTTCTCATTTCTGATTTTGTTAATTAGGATGCTTTCCCTGTGCCCTCTAGTGAGTCTGGCTAAGGGTTTATATATCTTGTTGATTTTCTCAAAGAACCAGCTCCTTGATTGGTTGATTCTTTGAATAGTTTTCTTGTTTCCACTTGGTTGATTTCGCCCCTGAGTTTGATTATATCCTGCCATATACTCCTCTTTGGTGAGTTTGCTTCCTTTTGTTCTAGTGCTTTTAGGTGTGTTGTCAAGTTGCTAATGTGTGCTCTCTCTGGTTTCTTTTTGGAGGCACTCAGAGCTATGAGATTTCCTCTTAGAAATGCTTTCATTGCGTCCCATAAGTTTGGGTATGTTGTTGCTTCATTTTCATTGAACTCTAAAAAGTCCTTAATTTCTTTCTTTATTTCTTCCTTGACCAAGGTATCATTGAGAAGACTGTTGTTCAGTTTCCACGTGAATGTTGGCTTTCTATTATTTATTTTGTTATTGAAAATCAGCCTTAGTCCATGGTGATCTGATAGGATGCATGGGACAATTTCAATATTATTGTATGTGTTGAGTCCTGTTTCGTGACCAATTATGTGGTCAATTTTGGAGAAGGTACCATGAGGTGCTGAGAAGAAGGTATATCCTTTTTTTAGGATAGAATGTTCTGTAGATATCTGCCAGATCCATTTGATTCATAACTTCTGTTAGTTTCACTGTGTCCCTGTTTAGTTTCTGTTTCCATGATCTGTCCATTGGTGAAAGTGGTGTGTTGAAGTCTCCCACTATTATTGTATGAGGTGCAATGTGTGCTTTGAGATTTACTAAAGTTTTTTTAATGAATGTGGCTGCCTTTGTATTTGGAGCATAGATATTCAGGATTGATATTTCCTCTTGGAGGATTTTACCTTTGATGAGTATGAAGTGCCCCATCCTGTCTTTTTGATGACTTTGGGTTGGAAGTCAATCTTATCAGATATTATAATGGCTACTCCAGCTTGTTTCTTCATACCATTTGCTTGGAAAATTTTTTTCCAGTCTTTCATTCTGAGGTAGTATCTATCTTTTTCTCTGAGATGAGTTTCCTGTAAGCAGCAAAATGTTGGGTCTTGTTTGTGTAGCCAGTTTGTTAGTCTATGTCTTTTTATCGGGGAGTTGAGTCCATTGATATTAAGAGATATTAAGGAAAAGTAATTGTTGTTTCCTGTTATTTTTGTTGTTAAAGTTGGCATTCTGTTCTTTTGGCTGTCTTCTTTTAGGTTTGTTGAGGGATTACCTTCTTGTTGTTTCTAGGGCGTGGTTCCTGTCCTTGTATTGTTTTTTTCCTGTTATTATTCTTTGAAGGGCTGGATTCGTGGAGAGATAATGTGTGAATGTGGTTTTGTCGTGGAATACTTTGGTTTCTCCATCTATGGTAATTGAGAGTTTGGCTGGTTATAGTAACCTGGGCTGGAATTTGTGTTCTTTTAGTGTCTGTATAACATCTGTCCAGGATCTTCTGGCTTTCATAGTCTCTGGTGAAAAATCTGGTGTAATTCTGATAGGCTTGCCTTTATATGTTACTTTGCCTTTTTCTCTTACTGCTTTTAGTATTCTATCTTTATTTAGTGCATTTGTTGTTCTGATTATTATGTGTAGGGAGGTATTTCTTTTCTGGTCCAGTCTATTTGGAGTTCTGTAGGCTTCTTGTATGTTCATGGGCATCTCTTTCTTTAGGTTTGGGAAGTTTTCTTCTATAATTTTGTTGAAGATATTTGTGTTCCTTTGAGTTGAAAATCTTCATTCTCATCCACTCCTATTATCTGTAGGGTTGGTCTTCTCATTGTGTCCTCTATTTCTTGGATATTTTGAGTTAGGATCTTTTTGCGTTTTACATTTTCCTTGATTGTTGTGCCGATGTTCTCTATGGAATCTTCTGCACCTGAGATTCTCTCTTCCATCTCTTGTATTCTGTTGCTGATGCTCGTATCTATGGTTCCAGATTTCTTTCCTAGGGTTTCTATCTCCAGTGTTGCCTCATTTTGGGTTTTCTTTATTGTGTCTACTTCCCTTTTTAGGTCTAGTATGGTTTTGTTCATTTCCATCATCTGTTTGGATGTGTTTTCCTGTTTTTGTTTAAGGACTTCCACCTGTTTGTTTGTGTTATCCTGTTTTTCTTTAAGGACTTCTACCTGTTTGATTGTGTTATCCTATTTTTCTTTAAGGACTTCTACCTGTTTGATTGTGCTATCCTGTTTTTCTTTAAGGACTTCTACCTGTTTGATTGTGTTATCCTGTTTTTCTTTAAGGACTTGTAACTCTTTAGCCATGTTCTCCTGTAATTCTTTAAGTGAGTTCTTAAAGTCCTTCTTGATGTCCTCTACCATCATCATGAGATATGCTTTTAGATCCGTGTCTAGCTTTTCCGGTGTGTTGGGGTGCCCTGGACTGGGCGAAGTGGGAGTGCTAGGTTCTGATGATGGTGAGTGGTCTTGGTTTCTGTTAGTAAGATTATTACGTTTACCTTTCGCCATCTGGTAATCTCTGGGGTTAGTTTTTATCTTTGTCACTGTTTAAAGATTGGAGCAGACTCTGTGTTCCACTCACCCGAAGTCTCAAAATCCTGTGGTGGGTGTAGTGGGTAGCTGGCGGGTGTCAGCCGACCCTGCGCTCTAGCTACCCAGGTGCTGTTCAGGCTGGAAGAGGCCTGTGGCCCTACTCAGGCCAGTTTTCTGCTTCCCTAACTAATGCAGTCTCAGGTCCTGCGCGCAATTGGATTGGAGCAGAAGCTGTGTTCCACTCACCAGAAGTCTTAAGATCCTGTGTCGGGTGTTGTGGGTAGCTGCTGAGTGTCAGCAGACCCTGCGCCCTAGCTACCCAGGTGCTTTTCTGACCGGAAGAGGCTTGTGGCCCTACTCAGGCCGGATTTCTGCCTCCCCAACCAAAGCAGTCTCAGGTCCCGCGTGATTGGACTTGAGCAGAAGCTGTGTTCCACTCACCAGCAGTCTCAAAATCCTGTGGTGGGTGTCAGCCGACCCTGTGCTCTAGCTACCCCGTGCTGGTCCGGCCGGAAAGGCCTGTGGCCCTACTCAGGCCAGTTTTCTGCTTCCCTAACTAATGCAGTCTCAGGTCCAGTGCGCAATTGGATTGGAGCAGAAGCTGTGTTCTACTCACCAGAAGTCTTAAGATCCTGTGGCGGGTGTTGTGGGTAGCTGGCGAGTGTCAGCAGACCCTGCGCCCTAGCTACCCCGGTGCTGTTCTGACTGGAAGAGGCTTGTGGTCCTACTCAGGCCGGATTTCTGCCTCCCCAACCAAAGCAGTCTCAGGTCCCGCGTGATTGGACTGGCGCAGAAGCTGTGTTCCACTCACCAGAATTCTCAAAATCCTGTGGCGGGTGTCGTGGGTAGCTGGCGGGTGTCAGCCGACCCTGCACTCTAGCTACCCCGGTGCTGTTCAGGCCGGAAAAGGCCTGTGGCCCTACTCAGGCCGGTTTTCTGCTTCCCTAACTAATGCAGTCTCAGGTCCTGCGTGCAATTGGATTGGAGCAGAAGCTGTGTTCCACTCACCAGAAGTCTTAAGATTCTGTGGCGGGTATTGTGGGTAGCTGGCGAGTGTCAGCTGACCCTGCGCCCTCGCTACCCCAGTGCTTTTCTCTCCTGTAGTTTTCTAACACTAGAGTTTTTGACTGGGTGTATTTTATAGTTTCGGTTTATCTTCTTATTATTTAAAATTTACATTTGTATATATGTACATATGTATATATTTGTAGCTGCTATTTAAAAATATGTTTTTATTTTATGTGTATTAATGTTTGCCTGCGTGGAGTGAATATATACACATACATATACATACACACACATAAACACACACACACACACACACACACACATGCACCAGTTGATACCTGTTACCTGCAGAATTGAGAAGCAGTCATTGCATTCCCTGGAGCCAGAGCTACAGGCAGTTGGGAGGTGCTGGAGACTAAACTTTAGTACTCTGGAAGAACATCAAGCACTCTTAACTACTGAAACATCTTGAACCCCTTATAATTGTACGTTAAATTATTTTTCTTGTAATTTTTCTTAAATTTAATTTTTTATGTTTTATGTGTATTTGTGTCTTGCCTCCAAGCACGTCAATGTAAATTTAGGGTTGGTGTTTGTGTTAGTGTTATTAGTGTTAGTGTTAGTGTTACTCTTAGTGTTAGGGTTAGGGTTAGGGTTAGGTTACGTAAGAGTGGAAGTGTGTCAAATCTTGAAGTTAAAGAGAGTTGGGGGCTTCCCACCTGGGTCCACTCCTGAGCCATTTATCCAGCCCTATTTTTCTGGTAAATTAAGTTCTTGTCACATGTTTTTAGTTCTATTATTTTATTTTCTGTTGAAAATAATATATTACATGATTATATATATATATATATGTATATGTATATATATGTGTGTTGTTCTGTTTAATTATTAAAGAATTTTTGACTCTCAGATATTGTTTTTGTTTTTGTTTTTGTTTTTGTTTTTGTTTTTGTTTTTTGTTTTTGTTTCTGGAGACAGGGTTTCTCTGTATAGCCCTGGCTGTCCTGGAACTCACTTTGTAGACCAGGCTAGCCTTGAACTCAGAAATCCACATGCCTCTGCCTCCCAAGTGCTGGGATCAAAGGCATGTGTCACCATGCCTGACCAGATATTGTTTTATAATGTGATTTTAGCAGTGAGACTTTGTTCTGAAGTATTAAATAAAAACTATAAATACATTTGAAGACTATGTTTAATCTTTGTTATACAAAGAAATATTTTGTCCAAGAATACTTTGCCCCCAGAAGCATATCATGACCTTCTTTTGAGATTTCTAACAACTCCAAGTTATTATATCTATGATATAGTCAGAATATGATCTTTACATAAACATATTAGCTCTCATTTGTCTTCAATTCTTAAAGATTTTTTTGGAATATCCATATTCAAAAAAGTAGCATAGTAGCTCAAGATTGTAATCATGCCTCTGCTACAGATGGACCTCACTTGTATCCTTGATCTACAGGCAAAACTCAGGTTCTGGTGGTTACATGTAAGCAAGGAATTGGCATGGATGACAAACAGACAGGGACACAAGGGAGTGCTGTATCTGGATATAATTTGTCTCAAAATGAGCACCAGTCTGATAAGTGACTTTTACACAAAACAGAGGAATGTATACAAAAAGTTAATAGGAACCAACTGGGATAAAAACCAATATTAACAACTGGGATCAAAACCAGCCGCACCTCTATCCTTTCGTCTCAGCTCCAAACTTTGTCTCTGTAACACCTTCCATTGGTGTTTTGTTCCCAATTCTTAGAGCCAAAGTGTCCACACTTTGGTCTTCTTCTTCTTGAGTTTCATGTGTTTTGCAAAACTGCCATACCCAGGGATCCATCCCATAATCAGCCTCCAAACGCTGACACCATTGCATACACCAGCAAGATTTTGCTGAAAGGACCCTGATATAGCTGTCTCTTGTGAGGCTATGCTGGGGCCTGGCAAACAAAGAAGTGGATGCTCACAGTCAGCTATTGGATGGAACACAGGGCCCCCAATGGAGGAGCTAGAGAAAGTACCCAAGGAGCTAAAGGGGTCGGCAACCCTATAGGTGGAACATCAATATGAACTAACCAGTACCCCCAAAGCTCGTGTCTCTAGCTTCATATGTATCAGAACATGACCTAGTCGGCCATCATTGGGAAGAAAGTCCCCTTGGTCTTGCAAACTTTATATGCCTCAGTACGGGGATATGCCAGGGCCAAGAAGTGGGAGTGGTTGGGTAGGGGAGTGTGGAGGGGAGGGTCTGGGGGACTTTTGGGATAGCATTTGAAATGTAAATGAAGAAAATACCTAATTAAATTAAAAAAAAAAAAAAACAAAAAACAGCCCCACCTAAGATCAACTTAATCTTAGAAGCCTTGGCAAGGCTTCCTGCCCTTGCCATAGTTCCTATTCTAGTCTTTTGTATAGTCCACCTTCCCCCTAGGCCATTGCAAATTCCTGTGTATGGGTGTGACTCAGCTATCTATAGTTCTAAGTATTTACTCTAGTTCCTTTTTAGACTACAACCTTCCTTCTTCCTAGGTCATTGTAAATTCCTGCATATGGGAGTAACTTGACTTATCTTTTAAGTATCTGTAGGAAATCTCCATTTGTCAGAGGAACTCACCAACTTTCTTCTAATATGCAATGTAGTATGCCATACATAACTATAATAAGAATTCTAAACTTAGTTTGCTGAGCTTGCCCTGAGATTTCTAACTCTATGTAGTAGATAGTAATGCCTGATTTCTTTCACTATCTCTCATACAATACTAGTGGCAATTTTCAATGTCACTGAATAGGCAATATTCTTACTGAATTCCAAACCCAGGGTCAGCTCAAGGACTATCTAGGACATTCCTGAAGGCCAGGAAGCAAAGTTGAATTTTGCTTAGGTATTTGACAAGTCATTGCTTGGAGACACCTATAATAAAACAATACTGAGAGAAAGCACACAGATCCATTCACAAGGACAAGTGGGATGCCACAGTTCCAGGAGACTAAGTTTCCATGAACTTTTCACCTTAGGATCCAGGTTTCTGGGCCTGTCATGCAAGTCACTACTGGAGGGGATGTAGCATGCCTCTATATATCTATGCTGTCCTTTCTTTCATTCACTAGATCCACTTTACCTAATATTGTCCAAGATGAATTCAACATGCTTTAAAGTTTCTAAACTCTGAGCTATTTTCTGTCTTTCTTTCTTTCTTTCTTTCTTTCTTTCTTTCTTTCTTTCTTTCTTTCTTTCTTTCTTTCTTTCTTTCTTTCTTTCTCTCTCTCTCTCTCTCTCTCTCTCTCTCTCTCTCTCTCTCTCTCTCTCTCTCTTCTTTACGAAGGACTGCTGTATGTGGTATAATTCCTCTCTGTAAGTGGCACGGTACCTGCTTCTTAGCATTAAACTAGGACAAGGCTAGGGCTAACCTAATTTATAATTTCCTTCTTTTCATGATTACAACCATCATTTTATCTGCTAATATTTTAACATAGTATACTATATCATATTCAACTTTCTACTTGATTCTTGAAAGAGAATAACTCCCATAACAGCTCAATTTTCTGAAATAAAGAATTTAATGAAGGTAAAGCACAGAATCATTTGCATGCTTTAACAAGACCAAGAAAAAATTAAATAGCAACAATGTAAAGCTAGCCTTTTAGCATTCAAGAAAGTACATAAAATTTACTCCATCATTTAATTAATAGATATTTTTAAAAACATTCATTCTTAACTCCAAAATGATACTTTTTCCATTAAAAACAAAAGCAAAGCTCTCAGGGACTAAACCACCAACCAAAGAGTACACATGGAGGGACCCATGGCTCCAGTTGCATATGTATCCGAGGACTGACTTATCTGATGTCAATGGGAGGGGAATCCCTTGGTTCTGTGGAGGCATAATGTCCCAGTGTAAGGGAATGTTAGGGCAGTGAGGCCAGAGTGGGTGGGCAGGTAGGAAAACACCCTCGTAGAAGCAGGGGGAGGATGGATGGGATAGAGTGTTTGAGGAAGAGAAACCAGAAAAAGGGACAACATTTGAAATGTAAATAAATAAAATAACAAATAAAAAATTCCCAGCAAGGAAATAAAAACATAAGTCATACAAATGTATTCAGTTAAGACCTTGGTTTTTTTTTTTCTTATTTTAATTGAGCAAAATATAGTTTAGTGTATTAAATTTTCATTTTCTGAATATAATAGATGTAAGAATTCATCTTGGATAATAAATATAAAATTATGATGTAGAACTATATAATATGTATATTGAATCTTTTATATTTTACATTTGATCATGTTAGTCCTGATATATAAATATTTTAGGAAACAAGCATATCTGAATTCAATATATTCCTTTTATTTAATTAGTATAACTTTTTCAAATATTGTAATGCAACTTCAATGGGAGTCTAAAATAACATGATTGAATAATAGAGAAAATTAAAGGCATTTTCTTGATAAATATATTCTAACATCTATTTAAATCAACTAAATCATATACAAACATAAAAATTTAATATTGGCCAGGCAGTGGTGGTGCACGCCTTTAATCCCAGCACTTTGGAGGAAGAGGCAGGTGTATTTCTGAGTTCAAGGCCAGCCTGGTCTACAGAGGGAGCTCCAGGACAGCCAGGGCTACACAGAGAAACCCTTTCTCAAAAAATAAAACAAAAAGAATTAATAATAAGGAAAAAGTAATGCATTTTGTTGAAAAAATTCTAAAGAGACTAAAATCTATAATAGAACAGAAGTTTAAATCATACCTTAATAAGGATATATAAAATAATCTTAAGTGAATTTAATATTTTTAGAATAAGATGATTTTCTCTGCTGTTTTTAACAGCTTTACACTGTCCAATATTAAACATATTTCTAAAAATTTCCTTTGAATTGTTTTTACTAATTACTTCCATGTACAGGCAATTATTTCCTCATATGTTTCAAGGCTTTTGATAGCTGGGATAAGATTTATTAATTTAATTTTGGATAAAATTCCTAGTCATCATTGTGGTATATGCCTTCAATCTGTACACTTCAAAGGCAGGACAAGCAGAGGTCTGAGCTCAAAGCCAGCCTCTTCTATATATTGAGTTCCAGGATAGCTAGAGCTACATAGTGAGATCATATCTCAAAAAAGAAAAAAAAATGAATGAAATGATTCTTAATTACATTCTGTTATACTCATAGATTGGTACCTAGCCATTGTCACCAGAGAGGCTTCAAAAAGTAACTAATACATAGACCCACAGCCAAACATTAGGTTGAGCCTGGGAACCAAGCAAAAGGTGGGAGGGGGGCATTGTAGGAGCCAGAGGGGTTGAGGATACCAGGAGAACACAGCACACATACTCATTAAGCATAGCATATAGTGGCTCACAGAGACTAAAGCAACAATCCCAGATCATGCAAGGGTATGCACTAGGCTCTCTGAGTATATGCTGTGGTTGTTTAGCTGAGGGTTCTTGTTGGACTACTAACTGGGAGAGTTTGGCTGTCTCTGACTCTTTTGGTTGCTCATGAAACCTATTTCCTCCTGTTAGGTTGCCTTGTACAGCCTTGGTATGAGGATTTGTGCCTAGTCTTATTGTGTCTTGCTATGCTGTGTTAATTTAATATCACTAGGAGACTTACTCTTCTTTGAAGGAAAATGGGAGAACAGTGGATTTAGGGGAGAGTTAGTTGGGAGTGAAGAATAGGAGCAGAGAGGGAAGGCTGTAGTTGGGATGTGTTGGATGAGAGGAGAATAAATGGAAAAATAAAAGGATTTTTAAAAAGAAAATTAAAAGAGAAAGTCTTATTCAGAAGACAATGTTAATTTTCATGTGACTATATTTATTTAAGCAAAATATGCTATAAGTTTTTATAAAAGTATTTGGTTGATAGGAGAACAAAACAGTAGAATCAGTTTAAGATAGTATTCAGCATACATCTAATATTTTTATGGACTTTCTTTTTGCTGTTTCTTAAATATTCATGTGATAAATTAGCAAAGCATCATCATTAAACAAATTGACCAAAACTCTGAGCTAAACTGTTTCTACTGCCAAACAAGATGCTGAATCTCATGTCCAGATTTAATTATAAACTGTGTCTTGCTGAAATCTACAAATAATAGAAGATGCTTTTACTTAAATAAATAAAATATTGCAAAGACATTTCCTTACCTTGCTGGCACTAGTATTGCAGACTAAACTCTTTTGTTTCTAAGATATTTTGGCTGGCTTTGTTACATAAAACCAAAACTTTTTGTCTAATTCCTTTCTTGTAAATTTGTAATTTCAATCAAATGATAAAATTATGACTATTATAATATAAAGAAAAAAATGGTAGGTACATTCTATTCTACAAATAATGTGTTCCATAAATCTGTAGTTACACAAAACTATGACTAGATAAAAAATATGTCATTTGTAACTGTAGTCTGCAGATAAAATATTTATTAAACACATACTTAAAATATAAATATATACTAAGGGTTTAGTGTATGAAATTCATGATGTGAAGATGTACAACAATTAATAACAAAGGCTTCATGGAACATAATTTTTAAAGTATTGTTTTTTATACTTCTGTATTTGTATTTATTTTGATTGGTATTTTTGATTTCATAAATTATACGGTTATTGTGTTAAAGCTTAAACCTAATTTAGTTCCCAAATTTAATGAAGATTCAGTGTCTGTGTTAAGCAGTTCAGCCTCAGGGATTTTTTTAATTGTTGTTTTTTTTCTGGTTTATTTCTTGCTTTTAATGTTTTTGTATCTTTTATACTGATTCTTGCTTTAGTATTTGATATAAATAACCATCTTATCACTTAATATTATTTTAATTTTTCAAGAAAGTATTAATATACTCAATTTCTATGTAGATATAATTTTCTTTTCTCTTTTATCTCCTGATTGTTATTTTAATCTTTCTTACTACTATTATTTAAATTATAGGTGACTTGCCAATCCATGCATTTTTCTTAAAGGAAAGATTTTTTCCTAGCTGTGCTCAATTAAGCATTATATAAATAGTTTTAATTTCCAAGGTGTTATGAATTTGAGAATATATAAAATGATGTAATGATGTATATGTTGGTCCTATCACTTTATTCTCATAACTGACTTGCTGTCCTTTGTTCTGCTATAGTGACTTCATTGTAAAGTGCTTGTAGTCTGGGTACCAAGGTTCAGATAAGTGCTGGGATACAGAACAAAGTCCTTGTAAGTATTTGTATTTAGATTGAACTATAGTGGCAATTTTATTATGAGTATGATCCTCTCTCTAAGCATTAAAATAAGTAACTTCTTTGAAAAGTTTACTGTCTGCTTTAAATGTTCAAATGCTAACGAAACACATAAAGAGACTTCAAAAATGTTCAAAATTTTGAAATGAAATAAAAATAACATCAAAAATATGTCACACATTTAAAAACATGTGTAGGCATAGTAACTATGAATTTGGTTATTAAAATTACACCTAATAAATTTATGTTATATATAAACATATATCTAATACTATTAGAAAATCTCTTTCTTCCTTTGACCACTTCTGTATTCACAAATTTTCAGTTTTTCCTTGGATAGACAGTATTGCATTTAGACTTATTTGTTCAACATTTCTGATATTGGATTGCATATTTATTAAATCTCAAAAATGTTTCATTACACTTGAGAATTATTTTACATACATTTTATTATTCTTCAGAATTATAAGCTTTGTATAAAAATCACTAAATAAGAATTTTTCAAACATTTTTATTAATTTAATTTGTTCTTTATATAAACATATATATAGACATAAACATATATAGAACATTTGGTTTACTCTCATCTCCTTTCTGCTTGTCATCCTTCTTCCCCACTCTTAGCAGCACATTACACTTTCCTACATTTATGTCTTTTTTACTTTTGGTTTTCTAATCCACTAATTTTGACTAAGACCTTTTGTGTGGCCACAGGTTTGGAGCCATCCTCTGAAACATATTGGGTTCACAACTTGGTACAAAATTAAAGACAATGGATAACTGTTCTGCTTCCCAATTTTTCCATGAGTTTAGTATGGAGTACCAAGGCTCTGAGTTCTATCTTAGGAGTCATGTATGATTTTTGATAGGTTCAGTCTTACATAGCTCAAGTGTGGGTAATTACAGCTACTATGACTTTTCTGTGGCTATTTCATGTCATGAACATAACATTTCATATTACTTCTCCCTTATTTTGGCTCTTACACTTTCCCCACTCCATTTTCTGCAATGCTCACAACCCATCGAGGAGGTTGCATAAATATCCAATTTAGAGCTGAATATTTAACTGTTATTTATTCTAAGCATCTTTAGCAGCCAGGAGTCTCTGCATTTATTGTTATACTTTTCAAAGGAGAAGTTCTTTTTTAAAAAAGATTATCTGCATCTATTTTATTTCTTTTTGAATATTTCTGAATTTTTTGTTTTTTAGATTTTTTTTAAATTAGATATAATTTTTTTATTTACATTTCAAAGGTTATACCCTTTCCTCATTTCCCCTCAGGAAAACTCCCTCCTGGCCCTGGCATTCCCCTATTCTGGGGCATAGAGCCTTCACAGGATCAAGAGCCTCTCTGCCCATTGATGTCTCACAAGGCCGTCCTCTGCTACATATGCAGTTTGAACCATGAGTCCCACCATGTGTGCTCTTTGGTTGGTCAATTAGTCCCTGGGAACTCCAGGGTTACTGGTTAGTTCATATTGTTGTTCCTCCTATGGGGCTGTAAACACCTTCAGCTATTGAAGTGTTTTCTTTAGCTCCTTCATTGGGGACCCTGTGCTCAGTCCAATGGTGGTTGGTGAGCATCCACCTCTGTATTTGGCAGTCACTGGTGGAGCCTACGAGGAGACAGCTATAAAAGGCTTCTGTTAACAAGCACTTGTTGGCATCCACAAAAGCGTCTGGTTTTGGTGAATATATATGAGATCAATACCCAGGTGGGGCAGTCTCTGGATGATCGTTCCTTCAGCCTTTGCTCTTCACTTCGTCTCTGTAACTTCTTCCATGGGTATTTTGTTCCCCCTTCTAAGAAGGATATAAGTAGCTATACTATGGTCTTCCTCCTTGAGCTTCATGTGGTTTGTGAATTTTATCTTGGGTTTTCCTGAGCTTCTGGGCTAGTATTCACTTATTAGTGAGTGCATATCATGTGTGTGTTCTTTAGTGATTGGGTTACCCAGGATGATATACTCTAGATCCATCCATTTGCCTAAGAACTTCATAAATTCATTGTTTTTAATAGCTGAGTAGTACTCCATTGTGTAAATGTACCACATTTTCTGTATCCATTCCTCTATTGAGGGACATCTGGGTTCTTTCCAGTTCCTGGCTATTATAAATAAGGCTGTGATGAACATAGTGGAGCTTGTGTCCTTATTACATGTTGAAACATCTTCTGGGTATATGCCCAGGAGTAGTAGAGCTAGGTCCTCATGTAATATAATGTCCAGTTTTGTACAGAACTGCCAAACTGATTTACAGAGTGGTTGTACCAGCTTGCCATCCCACCAGCACTGGAGGAGTGTTCCTCTTTCTCCACAACCACACCAGCATCTACTCTCATTTGAGTTTTTGATTTCTTCTCTGATTAAGGTTCAGAGTAATATTTGTCTATGATAATAAACATAAATATTTAGGCTTCAGTGTGATGCCATGCCAATATAGCTAAATATAAGTATTGAGATCCACCCCCTAGTGTCTGTGCCCTTCAGACTCACAGGGTTTTTACTAGGTTTGCAGATATGCATTCCTTCCTATAGAAAATGGGAGTCAAAGGAAAGCCCAGGCCAGTTTGTACAAATCTTGCAAATATTGCATCAGTGGTCATATTTTTCCTAGTATAATGCTAATCTATACTTGGTATAGATAAGATCATTGGTGATTTTTTTTTTCTCTCAGGAGCCTGAATAATGCTTTCTTGCACAATACCAAGTGAACAGACATAAAACTTCCAGGTAGATTTCTGCTTAAATTCCCTTTGTCTTTTAAAGAAAAGATCTGGAGTCTTCAGCAAGCAGGCTTTATCATCTAGCTCTGAAAGGCAAGAAAAGGAAATAGCAAGGCCTTGAAATATTTTTGAGCCTCATGGGTCTTGGACAGAAAACCTAAATAAAAGTATCCCACATGTGGTGCTGGCATTTAAAAATAATATTTCATAGCTTTAAGAAGCAAAATGCAACATAACACACACACACACTCACACGTATATACACGCACATATGTGTGTACATATGAATATGCATACACATCATACACACATACATACACCCATTGTATACATATGCATATATCAAATACATAAATTCCATGAGTATATGGCCAGGAGTCCTGTATCTGAGTCATATGGTAGTCCAGTCGGAATACTATTTTGAGATACATCTACATTAATTACTATAATGGATACATCAGTTTAAATCCCTTTTCACCAGCTGATAAGTGCCCCTGTTTCCTACATCCTCATCAGTGTTTGATTTCTTGATTGCCACCTAAACTTTGCATTTTCCTGATGGCTAATGATATAGAAGGCTCTTTAAAATATTTATTAGATATTTTTCTTGGTTCTTTTGGTCAATCTCAGTTTAGAACTAAGATCAATTTTAAAAACTGTGCTATTTATAGTTTTGATCTTTGTTTTTTAGATTTTTACTAATCCTCTGTTATATGTAGCTGTCAAATATTTACTCCCAATATATTCTGTTTCTTCATTTGCTGATAGTTGTATTTTCTATAAAAATGCCTTTTAATTATATGAGTTCTCATTATCTATTCATCCATTTTGGATTTTATATGCATTTTGAATGAAATCATATTTAGAAACTCTATACCTATATCTGTGTACTATAAATTTGTCCACATGTGTTTCTATAGTAGCTCAGATATTTGACTTTTCAATTGATATCTATGATTCATTCAGAGTTTTTTTTTTTTTTTTTTTTTTTTTTTTTTTCCAGAGCTGAGGACCGAACCCAGGGCCTTGCGCTTGCTAGGCAAGCGCTCTACCACTGAGCTAAATCCCCAACCCCCAGAGTTGTTTTTTATACAGAATGGGTGATTGGTAAATGGGTTCAATTTCCTACGTGTAAAGATCCAGTTTTCTTAGCATCTTTTGTTGAATATAATGTTTATTATCCATTTTCAGCAATTCTATCTCATTAATAGGTTCCTATTTTTAATTGCCATTTACCTGTATATTTGCATCCTCCTTTCATACATTCATGAGCTTATTCTTGTCTAATTTCATTGAGAATTCCACAATTACCCTTTGACTTCTTCATTTGTTATTAGTTCAATTCCCTTTCTTTGGAAACCATTAGCACAATACTACAATTTACAGAATAGTTTATCTTGTATGTATGTTTCCTAAACTTCTGTGTCAGTATTTATGCATGTCAGGTTATTAGTGTTTGTTAACTTTAAGTCATCTTTTCCTATTCATTTGAAAGTTTTGCAGCATTTTAGTGGAAGCATATCAAATATATTTCAAATATAATTTCCCCTCTCCAGTCTTGGACTATAGTTCAAGACCTAAACCTTCAACTATCATGTTGATAGCATTGTGTTTCTCTATAAAAATAAAATATTGGAGTACAAAACAGCCTGAACTTATGCATATACTTATAGAGCTCAGTATGCCTCTTTCTTCATTCTTAACTTCAATTTTTATCTTTACTGAATTTTGAATTCATATTGCCTTCTATGGTATATTCTTGTATATGATTGCTTTACTAAATCTTCTATTCATAGTGGGTGATAGAGGGTAAAGTTTGGAGATGGTTTTACTATATTTTCTATATGTTCTGAAACATTAGTTGTATAGTAGAATTTCTTTAGGGAATTATTCTTTCCTTGTCCAAGGGTAATAGATGCCTAATGAAGGCAATATTGAGCAATTTCTCACCATTTACTTCAAATAGCTTGCATTAATCTATCTAGAAGTATTTTGGTTTTCTGCTTTGTTTTTCGTTTGTTTGTTTATTTTTGTTTTCACTATCATTGATACTGGACAACGTCCTTTATTCTTAGGTTTTTCCAATCCAAGTGGAGGTTTATCATCCTTCCCAACAACTTTTGTTGAGCACTTCATGAAACCAAGTATTTTTCTTTGATCAGTCTAATGCTCAGAATTTTCATGTGTCTTATCATAGCAACAGAAAATAGTTAACATAAGCAAAATAAATAAATATAACTCAAAGTCAGTATATTAGTATTGAATGAATCATATTATATAAAGTTCAGTTAGTGAAAGTACTTACCCATATTGCTCTCTCGATTTGGCTGTTCATATTATCTATTTTTAAAAAAAGAAAGGATAAAGGATATCTCACCATCTTGTACTTTGACTATATTTATGTCTCTACTAATAATGTCTGATAGTGAAAATCAAATATTAAAAAAATATTGTTGTCATGCAATCATCAACAACTAATACATATTTTAAAATAACAAATTTACCATAATATACTCCATTGAATACCTATTTAAACAGCCTCTTTAAATGCTGCTTTCTCTCCCATTTAAAGGGTTCAAAAATATTAACCTAGGTCATACTATCCATTGGGTGCCTCAGCATATCTGTCATCACACAGCATCTTTAGAGAAATGATGTTAAGATTATTTACTTTTTCCTGGAACATGACATCATACTAAGTGTACAATCAGTGAAGAAATGTATGTGACATAAAAGTGCAAGTCTGATATATTTAGCCTATATTTAGCCATTTTTCAGTTCTGGATCAATGTTTTATCAATTAAAATATCAGATAGTTTTATTTATTCTATTAAACATAAATAGATATACTTTGAGTGTGGTTTCTTCTTCAAAAGGCTTCAGACTTATTCCATATTGAAATTAGATTATATTTAAATATTATATTATTGGTCTCAGAAACTGTTTCTAAATCTTCAGTCTTCTCTAGTATTTCTCAAGGACTTTTATTGCAAGAAATTGATCTCAGGATTGCTATACTACCGATAGAGTAGCAAGTTTTGCCTACAAACTTGTCTGGAAATAGATATTTTTACAGACTTTGAACCTTTGATTATATAGTTCAGCTCCTCATTACATTTTGGTTCATGAATGCAGAATCCCACAATATTGACACAGGTATCTAAATATCCTCATTACAGAATGGGTGTAAATATGTGGCTTTTTTGCACCTTGATCTATCTTAAGTATTTTGTTTCACAGATGTAATGATCCTAGACAATCTATTTCTTCCAGACTGTTTGGGTATTGGACAGCACTTTTTGGATTAAGTGAGTGTAACTGTCATGTGACATCTTTCAGTTGCATCTTAATACTTTCTTTTCCTCAAAGCAAGATATTTCTGATAAAGCACAGAATCTAGAAGCCAAAGTTTAGCATAATAATTCAAGCTAAAATCAGATTATTTTAACCCTGAGTGCCTTGGATAACAAATGGCACCATAAAACATTTTTACATATATTGTGACTATTTCCCCAGAATCTTTACCTGTAAATTAAATAAATATGAGAGTGTTTTGGCAGAAAGATTCCCACAATATCTGCCAAGGTAATATATATGTCCATATATTTTAATGCCATTATAATAGATCTCATCTGGTTCCTTATTTCCTCTTTTGGAGTTTCCTAGATCACTAATGGTGATCAAAAGACATATTTCACATCTCAAAGTACCCAGTATAACATTTATTTCTTTGGTATGTCTCAGATATTCCATTCAGTTTATAGGCAAAACTGGGAACTGGACAGATGGTTCAATGATTAAGAGCTCACTACTCTTTCATAGGACTCAGAATTGTTTCCCAAAACCAACAGGGTGGCTTAAAAAAACTTATAATTCTAGTTTTTAGGATCCAGTTCCATCTTTGGGCCTCTGTAGTGACTATGCATTCAAGCACTACACAATTTTACATGCAGATAAACCACTCACAAACTAAAACCATAAATAAATTTTAATTAAACTAACAGGCCTGTCAAATGATTTTGGTTATGTTTTAAATCAAAAAGTGATAATAAACCCAGTGCTTTTTTTCTGTTACTTGTATAAGAATAGATTAATTTGACTTCAAGCCCCTCTATGAGATACATTCCTTATACCAATAATAAACAGATCCCAAAATTACTTTATAGATTATAGTGTGTGGAATCTTCAAAAGATACCACTTTTGATTATTACCTCACTGCATGCTTCTCCCCTTCCTGGACAAATGTTATTGGACTTCCTAATAAGATATTTTCCATCCGTAAAGTCTCAGGAATTATTAGGTCTAAATTGATGTTAAAGAGACAAGGGTCAACTGTGTCAAATGCTGCCTTGACAATTTTGATATTTACAGGGATCTAAGAGTATCTAACTGTGGGATTCTCTGCTCTTGCTAGATTTATACTATAGTGTATCAAGAGAAGCTCCCTCTCCAGGAAGCTGTTCCACCATCCAGAATAGCCTTATGTCACCTGGTCTAGACCTAATAAATCTTATTTAGCTAATTAACTTTAGAATAATCTAGGATCACAAATCACCAGTTACATGAGTATGCTTACTTCTTAAAAACATGTGACTCATTTTGAATACTTTACCACCATAATAAACTTTACATAATAAATATGCTTAAATGTTTGTGTTTAAATTAATCATGTGAGTATGTGTCCATGTATGTAGGTGCCTGTGGAGGCTATAAGAAAACACTGAGTTCTGTGGAACTGGAGTTACTTGTGGTTATAAGCCACCCAACTTGGCTGCTAGAAACTGAATTTATTTCTACTGTAGAAGTAGCCAGAACTCTAACTAATAAGTCATCTCTCTAACCCTTAGATAAGTTAAGCAAAAGCCTTCAACTACTTTAATTTACATTCTATAGAGTAGAAATTGTCCTAGTTTGCCTTTTGTTATTTTAAAAATACCATGACAAAAAGGAAACTGCAAAGGAAAGGAATTATTTTAGCTTACAGGTTACAATCCATCATAGATGAAAGAAAAGTTAGAAATGCAAAGAAGGAAACTGACAGCAGGAACTAAAGAAGAGAGCATGGAGGAACACTGCTTACTAAGTTACTCTCATGACATGCACAGCTTGCTTTCTTACACGGCACAGAAACACCTAACAATATACAATATTGTTATACTCAGGAGAAATTATGTTCTATTTATATTCCTCTGAGATTATTTCCTCTATTTGTGATGATAACTGCCATCGTGCATCTATTTTTCTTGACATTTCAGTGAGCTTTTGTTGTTTACCATTAACTAAATACTAAATATTTTTTATGAATTTCTTTAATTTATATTAAAATATTTATTTTGTATGTGTTTCTTTGTGTGTACATTAACACGTCTGTATGTGTAAGCCTGTGAAGGCCAGAAAAGAGCATTGGATTCCCTGGAACTGAAGTTACATGCAGTTTTTGAGCCATATCATGCAGATAGGAACTGAACTCTACTTCTCTGCAAAAGCAGCAGCAAGCATTCCTAACCAATGTGCCATCTCTCATGTCCCCATATACAGTTTTACTTGTTATTCAATAATCTTCTTAGGTAAGCACTAGGGATTTTATAAATTTGCATATGATAAAACTAGAGTTAATAGAAATAACATAAAGTGTACAGGTTACAGAGATAAGAGTTTTAAGATTGTGATAGCATTGTAAGGTACAAAATTCATTTAAAACTATACATTTCTAAAATTATATTTTGTTTTACACATAGTCTCAGTCAATTCATTCATTATCTTTTTGAAATAGAGTGAAATAGAGAACTAATACCTCTGTTTTCCTTCTTGATATTGTTTCCTTTGCTTATTTTTTAACAGTTAAGGCTGGGAGACTTTTAAATAATTAATCCAATGTGACAGAGAAAGCATTCCAAGTTAGGTTCTCTAGTGCTAAATTATTGACTTTTCACCACTCAAACTATCCTCTCTAAGAAGCTGTAATTAATTGTTGACATGTGAATTACAGCACAATGCTCAAGAGTTCAGGTGATAGAAAAAGAGCAGACGTTATTTATTGATGAGCACCTGTTTGGCACTTATTAAGGATTTAAAAGTGAATAGGACACAAAACATGAACCTTTGGAATATGTCACTTTTTTCTACCTTGTTGATAATCCACCCTGATCAGAAATATCAAAATTATCATAAGAACTACTTTCAAAACAGTTATGAACAGGCAAAACTGTCAGTGTGTGGCATAGAGACAGTTTTGTAGTTATATCATATCTTTTCTATAAATCTAATGTTATTATATATCGATATATTGTAGTAAGAATTTATACCTCTAGCAAGTCCATTAAAAAGACACACAATACAGGTATTTTATTTACAAGCCACGTGCCTAAATTGGGCAGATCTAGGGATATACTAGCTTATTTCCCAGCTATTAGTTCCTTGTTACTTGCTGTTTCTCCTGGCCTTGCAGTTCTGGTCAATGGTGATTTCTTCATTCTCAATCTTCTTTTATTTTCTCTCTCTACTTGAAATCACCTCCGTTGAACCTCTAGTCACACCTTTCTCCCTCTACTGCCAAATCACAGGCCCTATCCCTTTATTGACCAGTTAAATTAGTGAAAACCTTCACATGGATTGAGGATCTGCTCATGGGTTAACTGCATCTTGAGAAACCAGTATTAACATTAGAATACAAGCAGCATCAGAGACTAACCCATTACAATGTATTCATTAAAAATAACACCAAAGGGAATTATTGCTAATCTGTTTTCTAAATAAAATAACAAAAATCATGATATAATATCACTTGAAATTAAAAGCAACACTCAGTAAGCATCATGATATAATGGCAACCTCAGGAGATAGGACACTAGAGGTACCCTCCAGAATGCACCAGAGACCTGGGAGGTGAGAGACTCTCAGGACTCAAAGGGAAAATGCTTGACAGTAGGGAGAAGGAACTTATAGAGCCCACCTCCAGCAGGATGACAGAGCATCAAGTGAGGGATGGGGTTGCCATTCCACAGTCAAAACTCTGACCCATAATTGTTCCTACCTGAAAGAATTACAGTGATTGAAATGGAGAGGAGCCCGAGGAAATGAAGGTTCAGCAACAGGCCCAAAGTGGGATCCAGATCAAGGGGAGGTCCCAAGGCCTGATACTATTACTGAGGCTATGGAGCACTCACAAAAAGTGACCTATCATGGCTGCCTTCTGAAAGACTCAACACGCAGCTGAAAGAATCAGATACAGGTATTTGCACCCAACCAATGGACAGAAGTGCTGACCCCTCATGATGAACTAGGGAAGGGTGAAAGAAGCTGAGGAGAAAGGTGATTCTATAGGAGAACCAGCAGTCTCAATTAATCTGGACCCCCTAGATCTCTCAAAAACTGGACAACCAAACAGGAAGCATATACCAGCTGATATGAGGCCCCCAAGTCAGATACAGTAGGGCACTTCAAAGTCTGTGTTTATTCAGAGATGATGCACCTAACACTCAAGAGACTGGAGACCCCAGGGAGTTTAGAGGGAAGGTGGAATCAGGGGTGGGTATATCCACATGGAGACAGGTAGGTGAAGATGATGTATGGAATGTTGTACATTCAGAGGATGGATCATGGACAGGGTAATAAAATATAGAGTACAAAAATAAATTAATTAATAAAAATGTAGATAAAAAAAGAAGAGACCCTAAAAATAAAAAAATCAATAAATAAAAAATAAACGGTAAGGCATTTCTCTCTTGGATGAGTGTACTATCTTGATGGTAGCATTTATGACACTGCATAAAACTCATTAATGCTGGACTTTTATTAATCAGCACATGCAAGATATATCATTTCTTGCCATTTCTCTGGATTCTGTGCTTTTGAGACTCATCCATGGCTTCACATTTAGCTATAATTCATTTCTATGCAATGTTTTGGAATTTCCATCCCTTCAAGTCTTTGACTGTATTATGTACCTTTCATATAACAGGGCTTTATGTCCTCAGTCATGGTGATTGTTTTAGGCTGTTTTGAATGCTTTAAAAATCATGTACTAACTGAATTATTGAAAACAGAAATATATTCTCCACAATTCCAGATAACAGAAACTCTAAAGTAAAGTCACTTGCAGATTTGGCGTTCAGTGAAATCACATTGTCTAATTTACAAACATCTCTTACTATTTTCAGAGAGCAGAAACAGTAAGGATATTGTCACGAATTTTAGTAAGACCAAAAATTCTATCCATTATGACAAATAATATTTTCTCCATGCTACTAACTTCAAAATACATCTTACTTAACATGCATAGAAATATATAGAAATTCAACAATATACATTATATATACATATATATTATTTTCTTTTGTCATTAGATTAAATAGTTTGTTTATGGAGTATTTAAGACAGATTCATTGATATACATATTTTTATAGGATTTAAAGAAAAAATAAATTCTATGGTGTATAGCAAATATTGTAATCTTTTAATTGCTTGTTGAAGATCAAACTAAAAGAATGAATGAACCATTTTGGTAAGTGAAGTTACTATGTCACATCATCTAATCTACTCTTTAGTATTAGTGAATAGTTTCAAGAGATGAATGAATTATAAGAGCATGATCAAGTAATTCTTTATCTCCATATAATTTTAACTGCTAATATGTATCTATATTTTGGAAACTATAAATTTTCAGCTATGAGTTTCTGAATTTCAGACATACAAATGGAAATGTAATATTTACAGCATGATTATATAGAGTGGGTTATCTAAAAAACCTACATGATATTTTCTCCAAGAAATGTTTGAAATAGAAATTGCATATTGTATTAAATGATCATATTTTCTTTTTAGGTAAAAACAAGGTAAAAACATTCTATTTTGACCATTTGGAGATTCTTTTCACATGTAGTTATGATTTAAGATCTATAGTAAAAATTCCACTTCTCACATATACTTATACATATAAAAACATTATACTTCTGAAAAGAGAGGTGAATAAAAGCCCCCATGCGTAAGCCAGAACTTATGTGTAAGTGATAACCACCCTGAAAATGTACTACCCTTATATTTATACTTCATGCCCCACAGTAAGTGTCCACTAGAAAACAAACTGCATTGTAATGTAATATTATGCTTTTGTATACTTTATTTTTAAATCTCATTGTTTATTTTTCACTTTTATTATTTATTTTATTTACACACACATACACACACACACACATACACACACACACACACACACAGTAACTCTCATTATATAATAAACCTTATAATTTAATATATTATGGAATTGAGTGTGCAACCAAGTGGATCCTCACATCTATATATGTTTCTTATGCCTTTTCTTGGGCTCTTTATTTTTCTGTTTATTTTTGTTTTATTCTGATGTTTTATGTTATTTGTTTTATTTTAGTATTATCCTTTACAAGTCTGTTTTCTAATGAGAGACAGGGGATGAATCGGTATGGTACTGCAAATAGAGAGGTTTTGTTTTGAATCAAGGCCTTTTTATGTAGTCAAATTGTCTTCAAACCCATGGCAATTGTCATACTTCAGCATTCAAAGTGCTGGGATTGGAGATATGCTCTTCCACACTCAATTCCCTAAATATACTTTAGGTTTTGTTGAAGAAAACATTAGGTCTCTATTCTTGCATATTGCCTTCACTTTAAAATAGTTCTAGCACAGAATATCATAGAAGAAATGGAAAGAGCAAGGCCCAAATTAAACAACCACAGACATGTTTTTAAGTGGATGAATAAGAAAGTCGAAAGGGAAAAATGTTTCAATCATATACATTTCTTTATCATCCTAGAATTTATTGTTATTATAAAAATAACCCAGAAAAAATAGTACCAAAACAAAACATCTTTATTTTCAAGATGACCTAGTCCAATATTATCAAATATAGTAAATGAGATTATTAGAAGTTTGTTGATCTTGGGTCCCGGGTCCCTCAGAGACCAGTCTGCACAGGTCAGTTCACAGATTGCAAAGGGTGAGCAAGTGTACTGCAGAAGTTACACAGTTTCTGGGATAAGACCCTGTTTAGGGCTCCAAACATTCGGGCACCTTCCCTGCCAGAGGAGAGGTATCCGTCCGCCCAGGAGGGCTCAGCCAGAGCAGGTAAGGGAACCACCTTGGGTCCCAGATCCCTTAGAGACTAGTCCGGACAGGTGAGAGTACAGACTCCAGAAGGGACACAGCTTCTGGGACAGACAGAAGCAACAGACCTTCTGGAACAGACCCTGTTTCAGGTTCCAGACATCCTGGCACCTTCCCCACCAGAGGAGAGGTGTCTGCCCAGGAGGGCTCTGACCACCAGAGCAGGTGAGAGAACCATCTTGGGTTCCATATACCAAGACAAGTCTGTGCAGGTGAGTATGCTGACTGCAGAGGCAACACATTTTCTGGGCCAGGCCTTGTTTTGAGCCTTCATCTTCAGCCAGGAGGCAGGTCTGAACGTCAGACCTCTGTGCACCTTCCCTGCCAGAGGAGAGCTTGCCTACAGAGAGTAACCTGACCACTAAGACTCAGGAGAGATCTAGACTCCCAGGTCTGCTGACAGAGGTTAACAGAATCACAGGAGAAACAAGCTCCAACCAGACACAACTATAACAACTAACTCCAAAGATTAACAGATGACAAAAGGCAAACATAAGAATCTTACTAACAGAAACCAAGACCACTCACCATCATCAGAACTCAGTACTCCCACCTCAGCCAGTCCTGACACACCCGAAAAGCAAGACTCAGATTTAAAATCATATCTCATGATGCTGGTAGAGGACATCAAGAAGGGCTTTAATAACTCACTTAAAGAAATACAGGAGAACACTGCTAAAGAGGTAAAGTCCTTAAGGAAATATAGGAAAACACAACCAAATAAGTGATGGAATTGAACAAAACCATCAAAGACCAAAAAAGGGAAGTAGAAACAATAAAGAAAATTAAAAAGAGACAACACTGGAGATACAAATCCTAGGAAAGAAATCTGGAACCAGAGATGCAAGCATCCGCAGCAGAATACAAAAGAAGGAAGAGAGAATCTCAGGTACAAAAGATTCCATAGACAACATGGGTACAACAATCAAAAAAAAAAATTCAAAATGCACAAAGATCCTAACTAAAAAAATCCAGGAAATCCAGGACACAATGAGAAGACAAAACCTACGGATAATAGGAGTAGATGAGAATGAAGATTCTCAACTTAAAGGGCCAGCAAATATATTCAACAAAATTATAGAAGAAAACTTCCCAAAACTAAAGAAAGAGATGCCCATGAATATACAAGAAGCTTACAGAACTCCAAATAGACTGGACCAGAAAAATAAATTCCTCCTGACACATAATAATCAGAACAACAAATGCACTAAATAAAGATAGAATATTAAAAGCAGTAAGGGAAAAAGGTCAAGTAACATATAAAGGCAGGCCTATTAGAATTACACCAGACTTCCCACCAGAGACTATGAAGGCCAGAAGATCCTGGACAGATGTTATGCAGACCCTAAGGGAACACAAATGCCAGCCCAGGCTATATACCCAGCAAAACTCTCAATTACCATAGATGGAGAAAACAAAGTATTCCATGATAAAACCAAATTCACACAATATTTTTCCACGAATCCATCCCTTCAAAGGGAAAACACCAATACAAGGACGGAAACTATACTCTAGAAAAAGCAAGAAAGTAATCCTTCAACAAACCTAAAAGAAGACAGTCGCAAGAACAGAATCCCAACTTTAACAATGAAAAAATAACGGGAAGCAACTATTACTTTCCTTTAATTTCTCTTAACATCAATGGACTCAATTCTAAAAAAAAAAAAAAAAGATATAGACTAATAGACTGGGTACACAAACAAGACTCAGCATTTTGTTGCTTATAGGAAACCTACCTCAGGGAAAAGGACTATTTTCCAGGCAAATGATCCAAAGAAACAAGCTGGAGTAGACATTCTAATATCGAATACAATAGACTTCCAACCCAAAGTTATCAAAAAAGACAAGCAGGGGCACTTCATACCCATCAAAGGTAAAATCTACCAAGATGAACTCTCAATTGTGAATTTCTATGCTCCAAATACATGGGCAGCCACATTAATTAAAGAAACTTTAGTAAGCTATAAGCACACATTGCACCTCACACAATGATAGTGGGAGACTTCAACACCCCACTCTCACCCATGGACAGATCCTAGAAACAGAAACTAAACAGAAACACATGGACACTAACCGAAGTTATGAACAAATGGACAAATGGATTTAGCAGATATCTACAGAACATTTTATCTAAAAAAAAAGGATATACCTTCTTCTCAGTGCCACATGGTACCTCGTCTAAAATTGACCATATAATTGGTCACAAAACCATATAATTGGTCGCAATTATATGACCATATAATTGGTCGCAAAAATATTGAAATTATCCAACGCATCCTATCAGATCACCATGAACTAAGGTTGATCTTAAATAACAACATAAATAATAGAAAACCAACATTCACATGGAAACTGAAGAACATTTTACTCAATGATTCCTTGGTCAAGGATGAAATAAAGAAAGAAATTAAAGACTTTTTAGAGTTTAATGAAAATGAAGCCACAACATACCCAAACTTATGGGATACAATGAAGGCAGTCCTAAGAGGAAAACTCATACCCTGAGTTCCTCCAAAAATAAACTAGACAGAGTGTACACTAGCAGGCTGGCAGCACACTTGGAAGCTCTAGAACTAAAGGAAGCAAAATCACCCAAGATGAGTAGACAGAAGGAAATAATCAAACTCAGGGTTGAAATCAACCAAGTGGAAACAAAAAGAACTATTCGAAGAATCAACCAAACCAGGAGCTGGTTCTTTGAGAAAATCAACAAGATAGATACACCCTTAGCCAGACTAACTAGAGGTCACAGGAACAGTATTCTAATTAACAAAATAAAAAATAAAAAAGGAGACATAACAACAGAAACTGAGGAAATCCAAAACATCATTAGATCCTACTACAAAAGGCTATACTCAACAAAACTGGAAAACCTGAATGAAATGGGCAACTTCCTAGACAGATACCAGGTAATAAAATTAAATAAAGATCAGATCAATGACCTAAACAGTCTCATATCACCTAAAGAAATAGAAGCATTCATTAATAGTCTCCCAAGGGAAAAAAAAAAAAGCTCAGGACCAGATGGGTTTAGTGCAGAGTTCTATCAGACCTTCAAAAACGACCTAATTCCAACTCTTCTCAAACTATTCCACAAAATAGAAACAGAAGGTACTATAATACCCAATTCATTCTATGAAGCAACAATTACTCTGATACCTAAATCACACAAAGATCCACCAAAGAAAGAGAACTTCAGAACAATTTCCCTTATGAATATCATTGCAAAAATACTCAATAAAATTCTTGCATACTGAATCCAAGAACACATCAAAATGATCATCTATCATGACCAAGTAGGCTTCATCCCAGGAATACAAGGATGGTTTAATATATGGAAATCTATCAATGTAATCCACTATATAAAAAAAACCTCAAAGACAAAAATCACATGATCATGTCATTATATGCTGAGAAAGCATTTGACAAAAACCAACAACCCTTCATGATAAGTCTTGGAAAGATTAGGAATTCAAGGCCCATACCTAAACATGATAAAAGCTATCTACAGCAAACCAGTAGCCAACATCAAGTGGAGCCAAGAAGCAGCAGAAGCTAGTAGCTAGTGATGAGCAGGGGCCACCTGGGAGATGGTGATGAATTGGAACATATCACTTAGCTCCATATTGCTGTAGACCGCCAAGTCCAGCAGTTCAGGAGTAATGCACCTCTGAGTACGTATGTGTTGGGCCTCATTGCCCGAAATCTCCAGCAGCCTGCAGGTGAGGGACTCCAGGATTGCTGCCAGGAAGATTGGCACCTTATTACTGAGACTCCAGGCACGGCTAAGCTCCCTCAGATGCTGTTCCACCAGGCTCACTGTAAAGATCAGCTCTGCTCTGGAGGTCAGGGAACAAAGGTGGCTACAACCTGAATCCCTGCAAAGACTGTTCTCTGTGCTCCTTGGCATGGTGGCCTCACAGTGTGATGTCACAGGATGACATGGCTCCACTTGGCTGCTTTCTGCTGACCTGATTGCTCTCTGCTGACCTACTGCTGGGATGTGGGCCTCAAGTCCAAGTCCAATGCCCAACGGCTCCCTTTGTACTGGACTATATATCCTAGGAACCCTTCATTGGTTGCAGCCCACTCACAGGGGCTCCCACTGATGACGTAACTGATCCAAGCCAGAGCTCTCTGGGGGGTGTTGTCATCACTTTATCACCTTGGGATACACAAGGAGACTTTCAGTGTCATAATTCTCTATGATGTCTACTGTCAGCCATATTTTAATTTACTCAAATAACTACTTTAGCACTATGTTGTATGTATAGAAACTTATCCTTAAGAAGATGTATTTATTATACATGCTCAAGAAAAGTTGGGCTTGAGAAACAGGAAGAATGTTGTAATCTGATCCCTTTTAGTGTTCAAGGTGAGCAAAGGGGATGACCTTTTTATTTTTGTTTCAGTTTGTTTGTTTTCTTTTCCATGTTTTATTGAAAGTAGACTCTTGTCTTATACAATATGTTCTGATTACAGTTACCTCTCTTGCTATTCCCCAGTTTCTGCCACCTCCCTTCCATTCCTGGTCTACTTCTTTTCTGTCTCTCAGAAAACAGTGGTTTCTGAAGAAAACATTAAAACATAAAACAATATAAAATAAGATAAAGCAAAACCCATCATATTGAATTTGAATAAGGCAAACCAACAGAAGAAAAAGAGAACCAAGAGTAGGCACAAGAATTTGAGACCCACTAGTACATACACTCAGGAGTCCTATAGAGATACTTAACTGAAAGGTATAATATATATACAGAGAACCTTCTGAACACCATGTTTTTGACCTTGGGCTTTCTGCTTCAGTCTCTAAGAGTTCATATGAGCTTTAGTCAGTTAATTTTTTGGATCTTTGTTCTCCTGGAAGTCTCCATCCCTTCTGCCTTTTCTTCTCTCTTCTTCTTCCTCTTCTGTGGAGTTCTATGATATCCATGGGTGGGAACTTAATGGAGACATCCAATTCAGACCTGTATGTTCTAAGGTCTTCATTTCTTTTAGTAATATCTGCTTGTGAGTCTGAATTTGCTCCCATCTGCTGCAGGAAGAAACTTCTTTCATAATGGCTGAATGAAGCATTGATCTATGAGTATAGGAGAACCAAAAAAAAAAAAAAAATACAGATAGACAGTGGTGGTACATGATGTTAATCCCAGCACTTGGGATGCAGAGGCAGGATTTCTGAGTTTGAGGCCAGCCTGGTCTAGAGTGAGTTCTAGGACAGCCAGGGCTTTACAGAGAAACCCTGCCTTGAAAAACAATCAATCAATCAATCAATCAGTCAATCAATCAATAAATAAATAAAATATAGTTAGGAGATATTTTTTTAAAGATCATTGTTTTTAAAGAATCAATAATAGTATTTAGTTTTACCTTAGGTGTCTTACTATCTGGTCTCTAGATTTTGGTCATCCAATCAGTAGCAGGTCTTATGGTGGTTTGAATCAATATGACCCCCTTAGACTCACAGGGAGTAACACTCTTTAGGAAGTATGGCACTTTTGGAATAGTTATGGCCTTGTTGAAGGAAGTGTGTCATTGGGGCTGAGCTTTTAGGTTTCAAATGTTTAAGCTAGGACATGTGGCTCTCTCTTCCTCCTGCCTGCTGATCTAGATATATAACTTTCCAGCACCATGCCTCCCTGCCTGCTGCCAAGATTCCCACCATGATAATAGACTAAGCTCTTGAACTGAAAGCCACCCTCAATTAAATGCTTTACATTATATGATATGCAGTGTGCATAATGCCTCTTCACAGGAGTAAAACACTAAAACAGAAGTAGGTACCAGGAACTAGAGTATTGCTGTAATAGGTCTGAGTATGCTTCTGTTTGAAGGAATTGGAAACATTTGGGGGACTTTGGGTAGGAAAGCAGTTGAATGCTTTAAGCATGGCTTAATTGGCCATGCTAGTAGGATTATGAAAGACAGTGGTGCTGAGAGTTATTTGAACTTTGAGGGCCTAGCTCAAGCTGTTTCACCAGAGAAGAATATTAGTATATGAAACAGAAATGATTATTCTAATATCTTGGCAAAGAATGTGGCTTCTTTCTGTACTTTTCCAAAAAAATTGTTTGAGGCTAAATTAAAGAATTATGAATTGACAGCTTTAACAGGAGAGATTTCCAGACAGCCTAGCATTGCTATTAATGGCTACAATTATGCAGATATATAATGAAAAGGAACAAACTGGTCAAGGAAAAAATATAAAATGTAAAGTTTGAGAAAAAAAGGGGGCACCAGGAAGTAAAAACAGATTAAAGTAATGAGTTATGCTAAGTGTATGAAGACTCTAACCAGCTAAGCTTCTAACTGTGAAGAAGATTTTTTTTAAAGTAAAATATTATTTTAAAATGTTAAGGCCTGATGTGGTTGTTACACACCTTTAATGTCAACACTCAGAAGGCAGAGACAAGTAGATCTTTGTGTTCATGGCCAGCCTGGTCTACAGTGTGACTTGCAGGATATCTAAAGTTAGACAGCAAATGAAATCATAGAAATCAGAAGTAGTGGGAAAATATAATTGAAGGAAGGGGTCATGTTTCTTCCCCAGCAAGCAGAAAACTTGGGAGCTTCAGACATGTGGTTCTAGGTTTCAAGGTCAGGATGAAAGAAAGAGGTTATAGAATCACCTTCCAGGACCAAGAAAAGCCACTGAGGCTAGGCATATGCAAAAGACATCCCTTTATAGAGGCCAAGAGAAACCATTGTTTGAAGTGGTGAGGGTGAAGCCCGAGTTGCCTTGGAGACATCAACGTGTTGGAGAAAGCAGATTTGTAGGATACCTACCAAGGAAAGCTGCTATCAGGAAGTGGCACCAGTGCAAGAGAAATAAGTCTGCTTCAGTCAGTGAAGCTAAAAGGGATTGAAGATATGAAGAGTACTTTGACATCAGACATGGAGATGCAGAGTCTGGAGTTTGCTCAGCTGGTTTTAGTTCTCTGCTATAGTATTTTCCCACAATGCTTCCTTTCCTCCCTTTTGGAATGGTAATGTATATCCTAATCTATTATAAGTTGGAAGTATGTGATCTGCATTTTTATTTTGATTTTTCTGGGATTTAGAATTAAGAGGCTGACATAAGTCTCAGAAGAGTCTTTGAACTTTGGAATTTTAAACTGAGTTGAGACTATGATAGATTATAGATGGGGACTTTAGAAGTTGTTCTGAATTCAGTTTTACATTCTGATATAGCTCTACTCCTATGGGAACTGTGGAGTGGAATGTGGTGGCTTGAATAAAAATGTCCCTCATAGGCTCTCATAAGGAGTAGCACTATTAGGATGAGCTTTGTTGGAGTAAGTATGGCCTTCTCAGAGGAATTGTTTCACTGGGTATGGGCTTTAAGGCTTCAAATGTTTCAGGCTCAATGCCTCTCTCATCTTGCTTCACGTTGATCTGGATGTAGAACTCACAGCACAGTGATAAATCTCTGTACCTTTCTAGAACAATGTCTACCTGTATGTCACTGTGCTTCCCTCTACAACAATAATGGACTAAGACTCTAAACTATATGAAAACCCCAATTTAATGTTTTCTTTGTTAGGAGTTTCAATGGTCATGGTTTCTCTTCAGAGCAATAGAAACTATAAGACATTTTTCATCTCAAGTCAGACATAGATTGATTGCTCCCAAAACGCTTTGTGCCATTATTTTGCAGGCAGCAGAGCATTGTAGATCAAATATTTTGTAGTTGGTTTGGTATTTACATTTCTCTTTTGATAGTCTGCAGAGTACCTTCTCACAACAAAAATACTAGAATGTAGGGGTTCTAAGTAGGCACCAGCTCAACTTCTTTATTTTTAATATGTTCTGTTGGTTTTACATTCAGCAATTGTGGCCTTGCTGTCAGTTTTTTAACAAAAATATTATCAACAGCCTGGGCTGTTTGGAGTTTTGGGGAAGATTTTTGCCAACAACTCAATTGGATGTAACCCAGTCCTGATACTGGAAACTTCATTTTTATGACAAATAATAGCCAGTTGGGACTCTATCTTGCCCATTTTTAGAGACAGCTTTAGGATCACCTTCATATACGTTAGGATGTTTCCACTCTACTAGGCTTCCATACTACCCCTCAAATGCTGGCTGTCTCTCCCTTCATACCCTCCCTCAACTGCATCTCTCTTCCTCCTCCCTAGTTCACTCATAGCATTTATTCTTTTTTATTAGATTTTTTATTTATTTACATTTCAAATGTCATCCCCTTTCCTAGTTTCCCCTCTGAATATCCCCTATTTCCTCCCCCTGCTCTCCAACTCACCCACTCCCATCCCAGGGAGAGCCATGTGTCTCCCCTGGTCCCTTTCTCTATCACTAACTTCTATGGGTCTATGGATAGAGCTTCATTTTCTTATTCAACAGAAAATATCCAAACATAAGCAAAGAAATGTCATATTTATATTTCTAGATATGGGTTATCTCACTAGGGATGAATTTTTCCTAGTTCTGTCAAATTCCATGTAGTTCCTAAAATTTTCATGACATTTTCTAAACAGCTGAGTAACACTACATTTTGTAAATATACCAACTTTGTTATCCATTCTTCTGTACATAGACATCTTGGTTGTTTTCCATTTCTGGCTATTATGAATAAAGAAACATTGAGCATGGTTGAAAAAATGTTCTTGTCATAGGAGAAAGCTTCCTTTAGATAAATGTGCACTATAAGGGTTGTATAGCTGGATCACCAGGTAGATAAATTCACAACTTTCTAAGGAACTGCTGCACTTATTTCCATAGTGTATATACATGAATTAATACACCAGCTAGCAATGGATTACTGTTTCATATGCTGCACATCACTAACCACCATGAGTTGTTATTTGTGTTATTGATTTTAGTCATTTTGACAGGTATAAACCAAACCTCAAATTAATTTTTACTTCCCAGATCATTAAGGATGTTTAATATTTCTTTAAGTATTTTTAAGGTATTTAAATTTCATCTATTAAGAATTCTCTGTTTAGAACTGCATGCTGTTTTGAAAAGAGATTATTTTCATTTTTTGATTTCTTTTTTTTGTTTTCATCTTTTTAAAATTTTTATATTATATATTTTTTTTCATTTCCATTTCAAATGCTATCCCAAAAGTCACCTATATCCTCACCCTGCCCTGCTCCCCTACCTACTCACACCTACTTCTTGGCCCTGGTGCTCCCCTGTACTGGGGCATATAAAGTTTGCTAGACCAAGGGGACTCTCTTCCCAATGATGGTCAACTAGGTCATCTTCTGCTACATATGTAGCTAGACACAGGAGCTATGGGGGTACTGAGTAGTACATATGGTTGTTCCACCTTGAGGGTTGCAGACCCCTTCAGCTCTTGGGTACTTTCTCTAGCTCCTCCATTGGGGGCCTTGTATTCCATCCTATAGGTGACTATGAGCATCCACTTCTGTATTTGCAAGGCACTGGCAAATACTCACAGGAGACAGCTATATCAGGGTCCCTTCATCAGAATCTTGCTGGCATATGCACTAGTGTCTGCGTTTGGTGGCTGATTATGAGATGAAACTATGGGTGTGGCAATATCTTGATGGTCCATTCTTTCGTCTTAGCTCCAAACTTTGTCTCTGCAACTCCTTCCATGGATATTATATTTCTTATTCTAGGGAAGCATGAAGTATCCACACATTGGTCTCCCTTCTTGATTTTCTTGTGTTTTGGAAGTTGTATCTTGGGTATTCTAGGTTTCTGGGCTAATATTCACTTATCAGTGTGTGCATATCAGGTGAATTCTTTTGTGCTTGGGTACCTCACTCAGGATGATATCCTCCAGATCCATCCATTTGCCCAAGTATTTCATAAATTCATTGTTTTTAATAGCTGAGTAGTACTCCATTGTGCAAATGTACCACATTTTCTGTATCCAGTCTTCTGTTGAGGGTCATCTGGGTTCTTTCCAGCTTCTGGATATTATAAATCAGACTACTATGAACATAGTGTAACATGTGTTCTTATAACCAGTTGGAACATCTTCTGGGTATATGTCCAGGAGACATATTGCTGGATCTACCAGTAGTACTATGTCCAGTTTTCTGAGGATCCACCAGACTGATTTCCAGAGTTGTTGTACAAGCTTGCAATCCACCAGTAATGGAGGAGTGTTCTTCTTTCTCCACATCCTCACCAACATCTGCTGTCACCTGAATTTTTGATCCTAGCCATTCTGACTGGTGGGAGGTGGAATATCAGGGTTGGTTTGATTTGTATTTCTCTCATGATTAAGGATGTCGAACATTTTTTTCTTTTTTTTCTTTTTTTTAGCCATATAATGAATTTATTCATCTATAAATATCTTCCAGATTGTTTTTTCAAGTAATTAACCATATATCTTACTCACATTCCAAGTGTGCTGACCCACTTGAATTTTTCTTTTAGGTATTTTCCTCATTTACATTGCCAATGCTATCCCAAAAGTCCCCCATACCCTTCCCCCAACTCCCCTACCCACCCACTCCCACTTCTTGGCCCTGGCGTTCCCCTGTACTGAGGCATATAACTTTTGCACGACCAATGGAGCTCTCTTGCCAATGATGGCCCACTAGGCCATCTTCTGATACATATGCAGCTAGAGACACGAGCTCTGGGGGGTACTGGGTATTTCATGTTGTTTTTCCACCCTAAAGTGTTGCAGATCCCTTTAGCTCCTTGGGTACTTTCTTTAGCTCCTCCATTAGGAGCCCTGTGATCCATCCAAAAGCTGACTGTGAGCATGCACTTCTGTGTTTGCTAGGCCCCGGAGACAATTGCTTCTCAGCTATTTGGTATTCTTCAGTTGAGAGTTCTTTGTTTAGCTCTGAACCCCATTTTTAATGGGTTTATTTGAATTTCTGTAGTTCAGCTTCTTGAGCACTTTGTATATATTGGGTATTAATTCCCTATCACATTTAGTATTGGTAAAAATTTTCTCCCAATCTGTTGGTGACCTTTTTGTCTTATTGACAGTATCTTTTGCCCTACAAAAGCTTTGCAATTTTATGAGGTCCCATTTGTCAATTCTAAATCTTACAGTACAGACCATTTCTTTTCTGTTTAGGAATTTTTCCCCTGTGCCCATATCGTCAAGGCTTTTCCCCACTTTATCCTCTATAAATTTCACTGTCTCTGGTTTTATATGGAGTTATTTGATCCTCTTAGGCTTGAGGTTTTTACAAGGAGATAAGAATGGATCAATTCAGATTCTTCTATATGATAACCGCCAGTTGAGCCAGCACCATTTGTTGAAAATGCTGTCTTTTCTCCACTGTATGGTTTTAGCTGTCTTGTCAAAGATCAATTTCATTTCTGGGTCTTCAATTCTATTCCATTGATCTACCTGTCTGTCGCTGTACCAGTACCATGCAGTTTTTATCACAATTGCTCAGTAATACAGCTTGAGGTCAGGCATGTTGTTTTCCCCAGAGTTTCTTCTATTGTTGAGAATAGTTTCTGCTATCCTAACTTTTTTGTTATTCCAGATGAATTTTCAAATTGCCCTTTCAAACTCAGTGAAGAATTGAGTTGTAATTTTGATGGAGATTGCATTGATTCTGTAGATTACTTTCGGCAAGATAGCCATTTTTACTATATTAATCCTGCCAATCCATGAGAATGGGAGATCTTTCCATCTTCTGAGATCTTCTTCAACTTCTTTCTTCAGAGACTTGAAGTTCTTGTGATACAGATCTTTCACTTCCTTAGTTAGAGTCACACCAAGGTATTTTATATTATTTGTGACTATTGTGAAGAGTGTTGTTTCCCTAATTTCTTTCTCATCTTGTATATTTTTGTAGAGAAAGGCCACTGATTTGTTTGAGTTAATTTTATATCCAGCTACTGCAGTGAAGCTGATTATCAGGTTTAGGAGTTCTCCGGTGGAATTTTTAGGGTTACTTATATATACTATCATATCATCTGCATATAGTGATATTTTGACTCCTTCTTTTCTAATTTTTATCCCCTTTATCTCCTTTTGTTGACGAATTGCTCTGGTTAGGACTTCAAGTACTATATTGAATAGGTATGGAGAAAGTGGGCATCCTTGTCTAGTCCCTGACAAGGATCTTCTGCCTTTCATAGTCTCTGGTGAGAAATCTGGAGTAATTCTAATGGGCCTCCCTTTTTATGTTACTTGGCCTTCTTCTTTTAGTGGTTTTAATATACTGTCTTTATTTACTGCATTTGTTGTTCTGATTATTATGTGTTTAGAGGAATTTCTTTTCTGGTCCAGTCTATTTTGAGTTATGTAGGTTTCTTGTATGTCAATGGGCATCTCTTTCTTTAGGTATGGGAAGTTTTCTTCTATAATTTTGTTGAAGATATTCGCTGGCCATTTAAGTTGAAAATCTTCATTTTCATCTACTCCTATTATCCATAGGTTTGGTCTTCTCATTGTCTCCTGAATTTCCTGGATGTTTTTGTTAGGATCTTCTTGCATTTTGCATTTTTTTTTTTGATTGTTGTGTCCATGTTCCCTATGGAATCTTCTGCACCTGAGATTCTCTCTTCCATCTCTTGTATTCTGTTGCTGATGCTCACATCTATGGTTCTTGATTTCTTTCCTAGGATTTCTATCTCCAGTATTGTTTCCCTTTGGGTTTTCTTCATTGTTTCTACTTCCATTTTTAGATCTTGGATGGTTTTGTTCAATTCCATCCCCTGTTTGGTTGTGTTTTCCTGTAATTCTTTGAGGGATTTTGAAGTTTCTTCTACTTGTTTAGCAGTGTTTGCCAACACTTTAGTAGTTTTTTAACGACTTGTACCTGTTTAGCAGTGTTCTCCTGTAATTCCTTGAGGGATTTTTGTGTTTACTCTTTAAGTGCTTCTATCTGGTTAGCAGTATTCTCCTGTAATTCCTTGAAGGATTTTTGTGCTTTCTCTTTAAGGGCTTCTACTTGTTTAGCAGTGTTCTTCTGTATTTCTTTAAATGAGTTATTAATGCCCTTCTTAAGATCTTCTACCACAATCATCAGATATGATTTTAAATCCGTGTCTTGCTTTTCAGGTGTGTTGGGGTATCCAGGCCTCATTCTGGTGGGCGTACTGGATTGTGATGATGCCCAGTGTTCTTGGTTTCTGTTAGTAAGATTCTTATGTTTGCCTTTCGCCATCTGGAAATCTCTGGTGTTAATGTTCAAGCTGCCTCTGGCTGGAGCATGATCCTCTTGTGATTCTGTTAACCTCTGTCAGCACTCCTGGAAGTCCAAGTCTCACCTGAGTTCCAGTGGTCAGAGCACTCTCTGTAGGCAAGCTCTCTTCTTGCAGGGGAGGTGTCCAGCAGTCTGGAGCTCTGATCTCCCTCCTGAGTCCTGGGGTCAGAGCCCTTCCTTTAGGCCAACTCTCCTCTGGCAAGGAAGGTGCCCAGGGGTCTGGGTCTCAGCTCTGCCTCCTAGCTGAGGAGGAAGGCCCTATGGGACCTTGACCAAGAAGCTCTGTTGCTTCCATCGCCCATATGCTCTCAGGTGATCAGGAGGTCCTGGATGTGCTAGGGGTCTTGCAGTGTGGAGAGTCCTCTGGTTCCCTAGATACCCTTGACTGGGTTCACACAGAAGATGTTGGGGTTGGCCCCAATCTGAATGGATCCCAGCCTCTGGTCAGGCAGGGTTCCTCCATCCCTGTTCCTGCTGGCACAAGACCCTCCATAATTCTTTAGAGCTGATGCTGTGATCCTTTCACCCGTGAACCTGAGGTGATCCTGAGGTCCTGTGGCATGGAGAGCACTCTGGAGCCCTTAGTGGCCTTTGCTGGGCTCAGAAGGAAGATGGCAGGGGTGGCCCTGACCAGAACAGACCCCAGCCTCTGGTTGGGGGGGTTCCTTTGCCCCTGTTCCTGCAAGCACAAGACCCTCAGGGTTTCTTTGGAGCTGATGTTATGTTCTATTCAACTGTGATCCCAAGGTGATCCCGTGGTCCTGCAGTGTGAAGAGTACTCTGGAGCCCTTAGCAGCCTCTGCTGGGCTCAGAAGGAAGACCTCAATTTTTTATGTCTAATCTCTTGTGTTTTTTATATATTTTGCATATGAATCCTCTTTCAGATGTGGAATTGGTTAAAAAAAATCCATTCTATAGGGTGCTGCTTTGTCTGACTGTTATTGACCTTTGCCTTATACAAGATTTTCAGTTGAATTTTGAAGTGTAGGTGATAAGTATGGAACTATGTACATTTTTGACATGCAAACATCCAGTAGATTTATGTGTTGACATAAATTTTTAACATTTGGAAATAAAAAGAGGCAAAATAATGGGAGAAATATGGAGAGAGAGAAAAAGAGAAAACATGATCTAAAATAATACAGCTTTCTGGATTTGTTATCAGCCACTAGAGTTTCCTCAGTTGAGAATTCCTTGTTTAGTTCTGTACTTAATTTTTAATAGGGTTATTTGGTTTTCTGGAATCTAACTTCTTATGTTCTTTCTATATATTGGATATTAGGCCACTATCAGATTTAGGATTTGTAAAGATCTTTTCCCAATCTGTTGGTTGCTGTTTTGTCTTACTGACAGTGTTCTTTGCCTTACATAAGCTTTGCAATTTTATGAGGTCCCACTTGTCAATTCTTGATCTTACAGAATAAGCCATTAGTGTTCTGTTCAGAAATTTTTTCCCATGTGCCCATGTGTTCAAGGCTTTTCCCCACTTTCTACACTATAAATTTCAGTGTATCTGGTTTTATGTGTATATCCTTGATCTATGTAGATATGAGCTTTGTAGAAGGAAATAACAATGGGTCAATTTGCATTTTTCTGCATGCTGACTGCCAGTCGAAACAGCACCATTTATTTAAAAAGCTGTCTTTTTTGCCACTGGATGGTTTTAGCTCTTTTTTTCAAAGATAAAGTAACTATGTGTGTGGGTTCATTTCTGGGTCTTCAATTATATTCCAATGATCTTCCTGCCTGTCTCTCTATCAATACCATGCAGTGTTTATCACTATTTCTCTGTAATACAGCTTGGGGTCAGGGAAGATGATTCATCCAGAAGTTCTTTTATTGTTGAGAATAGTGGTTTTTTTTTTGTTTTTTTGTTTGTTTTGTTTTGTTTTGTTTTGTTTTGTTTTGTTTTGTTTTTTGCTGGTGGGATTGCAAGCTGGTACAAACACTCTGGAAATCAGTGTCATGGTTCCTCAGTATATTGGAAATAGTACTACCAGAGGATCCAGCAATATTGCTCCTGGGCATATACCCAGAAGATGTTCAAACTGGAAATAAGGACACATGCTCCACTATGTTCATAGCAGCCTTATTTATAAAAACCAGAAGCTAGAAAGTAACAGATGTCCCTCAACAGAGGAATGGATACAGAAGATGTGGTGCATTTACACAATGGAGTACTACTCAGCTATTAAAAACAATAAATTTATGAAATTCTTGGACAAATGGATGTATCTGGAAGATATCATCCTGAGTGAAGCAACCCAATCACATAAGAAGTCATTTGATATGTATTCACTGATAAGTGGATATTAGCCCAGAAGCTTAGAATACCTAAGGTACAATTTGCAAAACACAAAAAAATTGAGAAGAAAGAAGACCATGTGGATACTTCATTCCTCCTTTGAATAGGGAACAAAATACCCATGGAAGTAGTTACAGAGACAAAGTTTAGAGCTATGATGAAAGGATGGACCATCCAGAGACTACCTCACCCGGGGATCCATCCCATAATCAGCCACCAAACGTAGGCACTATTGCACATGCCAGCAAGATTTTGCTGAAAGGACCCTGATATAGCTGTCTCATGTGAAGCTATGCCAGTACCTGGCAAATACAGAAGTGGATGCTCGAAGTCATCTATTAGATGGAACACAGGGCCCCAATGGAGGAGCTAGAGAAAGTACCCAAGGAGCTGAAGGGGTCTGCAACCCTATAGGTGGAATAATAACATGAACTAACCAGTACCCCCAGTGCTCGTGTCTCTAGCTGCATATGTAGCAGAAGATGGCCTAGTCAGCCATCATTGGGCGGAGAGGCCCCTTGGTCTTGCAAACTTTATATGCCTCAGTACAGGGGAACGGGAACGCCAAGACCAAGAAGTGGGAGTGGGTGGGGAGGGGAGCAGGGCGTGGGGAGGATATATGGGACTTTCAGGATGGCATTTGAAATGTAAATAAATATAATATCTAATAAGAATTGAAAAACTAACATTAAAAAAATAAACCTCTGATACTTGCCTTGAGAAAATTACATTGAGATACACACTCTCTCTGTGTCCATGTCTGTTTGTCATCAGCGCCAACTCCTTGCTTGCCTATAACTGGAATCCTGACATTTCCTGCGAATTGAGGCCCTGACTTAGGTCCATCTGCAGCATCCCATCCCCTACCCCTGCTTCTATGAAGGTATTTCCCTACCCATTCTCCCACTTCTGCCTCCCCACCCTGGCATTCCCATATTCTCAGGAATTAAGCCTTCACAAGACGAAGGGCCTTTTCTCCCACTGATGCCTGACAAGGCCATCGTCTTCTACATATGCAGCTGAGCCATGGGTCCCTCCATGTGTACTACTTGAATGGTGATTTAGCCCCTGGAAGTTCTGGAGGGTGTCTGGTTCGTTGATATTGTTGTTCTTCATATGGGTTGCAAATCCCTTCAGTTCCTTCAGTCCTTTCTCTAACTCCTCCATTTCTCTGGGCTATTAAAAACAATGACTTCATGAAATTCTTAGCCAAATGGATGGAATTAGAAAATATCATCCTGAGCGAAATAACCCAATCACAAAAGAACACACATGATGTGCATTCACTGATAAGTGGATTTTAGTTCCAAAGCTCAGAATACCCAAGATACAATTCATAGACCACATGAAGCTCAAGAAGAAGGACTGAAGCATCTACCAAAGTGTAGATGCTTCAGTCCTTCCTAGAATGGGGAACAAAATACTCATGGGAGCAAATATTGAGACGAATTGTGGAGCAGAGACAGAAGTAAAGGCCATCCAGTGACTTTCCCACCTGGGGATCCATCCCATATACAGTTACCAAACCAAGAGTGTATTGTGGATTCCAAGAAGTGCATGCTGAAGAGAGCCTTATATAGCTGTCTCCTGAGAGGCTCTGCCAGATCCTGACAAATACAAAAGTGGTCCTCACAGCCAACTACTGGACTGAGCATGAACATTAAAAACAAAACAAAACAAAAACAAAAAACAAAAAACAAAAAACAAAAAACAAACAAACAAAAAACAAACAAACAAACCCCCCCCCAAAAAAAACAAAAACCAAAAACACCTTGCAGATCTTTGTTGTATATATTAAACTTTCCAATTTGGTGTTTATGGGTTTTCTGTGTATAAGAATGTGTTGTCTCAGCCTCTGTATGCTTTTCTTCTGCCTTTTCTTTGGATATTCTCTTTTCATAAATAAATTTTCTTTCTTTTTATATCCCAGCCATTTCTTCTCAAACCTCTATTCCCAGTCCCTCCTCTTCACCTCCTGTGTGGCCTCCCCTATATACACCTCTTCAGTTTCTCTTCTGAAAAAGACTGGTCTCCCATGGACTTCAACCAACCATGGTATATCAATTTCAAGTAAGACTAGGCAACTCTCCACAGAATCAAACAACCTGGGTTCATAGGAGTTCACAGAGACTGAACCAAATCTTAGTAATCTTGCATGAGACTGACTTACATCTTCTCTTTGTGTTACAGTACTATAGCTTAGTCTTCTTGTAGGACTCCTAACAATGGAAGCAGGAGCTGTCTCTAACTCTGTTGCCTGCTTTTGGTACTTCTTCCTCCTACTAGTCATCTTATCCAGCCTCAATATTAGGGTTCTTTTTTTTTTTCTGTTAGTTTTCCTCTATTATGATTCATTTGTTTTCACTTTATATTATTATTATTGTTGTTATTGTTATTGTAATTATTATCATGATTTAGTTTCCTGTTCTCTTATAGGTTAAATAAAGGTGTAATTATGGTGGGTGGAGAAGTGGGGATCTGGGAGGAGATAGAGAAGGTGAAAACATATTTAGAATATAAAGTATATAAGAAAAAATATTTTTAATAAAATAGTCTATCACATGCAATGAATGGTACACTGTGAACTGACAAAAGAAGTTCTATATATACTCTTTATAGAAAAAATGTTGTTTGTGGTGGTTTAAATAAGAATGGGCCCATAGGCTCATAGAGTGGAATACTTGATCACTAGAGAGTAGCACTATTAGAAAGGATTAAGAGATAACGAGGTGTGGTCTTGTTCAAAGATATGTGTCAGTGGGGGTGGGCTTTGAGCTTTCAAAGGCCTGTTTCAAGCCCAGAGTCTCTCCCTGCTGCCTATGGATATGAATATGAAACTCTCAGCTACTACTGAAGCACTATGTGTACCTGAATGAGGCCAGGATCCTTGCTATGATTAAGATGAACTAAACCTCTGAAATGTGAGCAAGCTCCAATTAATTTCTTTTGTATAGGAGTTGCTGTGGCCATGATATCTCTTTATAGCAATGGAGAAATGACTAAGGTATTGTTGGAAATATTTTTTTTAATTAAGAGTAACAATAGCAAAATACTTAGATGTGATGAAAATTGACTAAAAATAATTAAGTGATTAAGACATTATTTACTGTAGTAAATTTGTTAGATATCATTATAAGTAGCTACAGCTTATCAAATTATAGCTTTCTGCCCATTCCTTGCCTCAAAATTATTGTTATAGAAACCCCATTACAGTGACTATATCCCTTAAAATAGTTCCTTGTATCACAAGTCCCATTCAAGTGATGTATTCTTTTTTAAGGGGTTATAATTATATTTCTTATCATTCTCTAGATCTAGGTTTCTAGACACTATGAGATAACTAGGTATGACTATGCATCCTAGAGACAATATTGTCATCCTCTGAACTTCTTTCAGATTCAAAGTTTTGACATTACTAAGACAAGTCAATGAGATCAGAATTGTCAGCATAAGATAAGACAAGGAGAAAAAGTGAACAGTATTTATATGTGTAGGACAACTGTTTCAGAGATTTTGCCCAATAGTAGGGGAAGATGTTAAAAGAAAAGAAGTCAGTATCTCTCTACAAAGAAACGGAATGGTTTTGGAAACCATGTATAGATTAAGTAAAGGTGCTTTCAAATATAACTCTGATTTGTGGAGCAATTAAGAGACGAATATGAGTAAATCAAACTAAACCACAAGCCAGAAAGATCATAATTCTAAACATATATGTATTGAATACTGGTGTTCACAGTCTCATAAAATATATATTCCTTGTAAAGAGAGTGAACAAAGCCAGCACAATAATAGTGGGTGACTTCTTACCAGAACCCTCCATCATGGACAGATTAAACAGAGAAATATATTTAAATAATATCATAGTCCCAAATTGAAATCTACAGAAGATTTTGCCCACACATTGCAAATTGTTATCAGCAACCTAAGGAGTATTTCTAAAATAGAACCCTAATAGGACACAAAGCAAATATTAACATATATAGTAAAGTTGAAATAAATTTTGTATACTAACTGACAACAGTGGAAGTAAATGAGAAATTAGTAGCAACAGAAACTACACCATATACACAAACTCATTGGAATTGAACAATATTATTTAATGATGAATGAATTAAAAAGAATGAATGGATTATAAATCAAGAAGGACATTTAAAAAAAGCTTCTAAATAGTGGGAGAATTGAAACCCCATATAAAAAACTATGGAATACAATAAAAGTACTTCAAAGCATGAGTTTCAAATACAAGTGTCTACATTAAAAAAAAAAAAATTAGAAAGATCTCAAATAAATGACTGAATGATTCCCCTAAAGGACTTGTTAAGAAAGAAAACAATTCAAGCCACGAATCAGTAAAAGAAAACAAATAACCAAAACCTGTGCAAGAAATAATAAATAAAATATTTTTGATTGAAACAAATAATTGTCTGTTTGGAAAGATAAGCAACGTCAACAATACTTAAGCTAAACAAGCCAAAAGAGACCAAATAATCATTAAGAAAAGAACATATATTAAAACAGAAATCATGAAAATTCAAAAATAATTGATTCAATTTTGAAATGTTATATTCTGATAAATTTGAAAATCAAAAAGAAATAGATGGATTTTAAGGGAAAATAAAGGGATTTTACCTGTAAAATAAACTGAGTGTATATAAACAATATAAACAAGTCTTTAAGAAAATGGAATTTGGACATGTCCACATGTCCCAGGGCAAAGACCATCCATCCCCCTCTATGAAATCCAGATATCCAAAGGATCTCAGAGTTATGTTTCTCCTGTAAGAATCGTGTTTGCTTTTTTACATGACACAGGTGCCAGCTATTCAACAGAAAAGAACCGTGGCCTTTCTAAACCAGTTTGTGATACACTGTGCAGTTTCTCAACCGGTTTTCCGCAGTTTGTGAGGAGAAACTGGCAGACCTTTCTCTCCGGATTCAGCAAATTGAAACAACTCTCAATATTTCAGATGCAAAGCTGTCATCTATCCCAGGCCTAGAGGACATCACAGTTGAAGTGTCTCCTTTAAATGTCACTGCTGTCACAAAAGGATCACATTCTGAAACCACTTCGGAGCAACGGCAGAATAGCACGCAAGACTCTGGAGCACAGGAGAGTGAAGAGCCATCAGAAAATGTCCTAACTGTAGCCAAGAATCCACGGTATGCCAGATACCTCAAGATGGTTCAAGTGGGTGTTCCAGTGATGGCAATCAGAGACAAGATGATCTCAGAAGGACTGGACCCAGAGCTACTGGAGAAGCCAGATGCTCCGGTGCCGAATGGCGAAAGCGCAAGAGCCGTAGAAGAAAGTTCAGATAGTGACTCTTCCTTCAGTGACTAAGGTGGACTGGGGGAATCACACAGAATGTGAAAGAATGTATTTAAGTTCTAGAAGAGAGCCTATGCTCCATCTAGCTCTCTGTGATAAAAATCACCAAATGCTACTGCATACCTACCCCAACCTTTCTCTGTTTAAAAATAATTATAATAATAAAGCATTTATAATCTTTCAAAAAAAAAGAAAATGGAATTTGATACTATAATGAATCTGCTTCTTCCCTCCCAAAATAATCAAGGCATGTCTAGATTTGCTGATACATTCTACCAAGTATTTTAAATAGCTAACATCAGTATTTCTTAAGCTGTCATAAACTAGCAGGTGAAGTAATACCTTTTAGGAAGTAAAAAGCCTTTTAGGAAGTTCTTATTTACTCTCATATCAAAACAGGATAAACACAGCAGAAGGAAAGATTATAGGTCATTATTCAGGACAAACATAGTTATGAATATTTCTCAATAAAATAATTACAATCACAATTCAAGAAAACATCAAAGAGATTATTACCATGATCAATCTGCTTCCTTGAAATGATGCAGGGTTGGATCAACATAAGTACATCAACCAATGCAACATACCACACAGATGGACTCAAGCATATAAATGGCATTGATCATCTCAATAAATCCAGAATTGGCTGCTGATAATGTCCAGCATTGCTTAATTACAGGAAGTCTGGAGGAAAACAGGAAAAGAAAGAACATATCTCAACATAATAAAGAGTGTAATAACAAGGCTATTGCTAGCATTATAATAAACGGGGTTCAATTCAAAGTATTTTTACTAAAATCAGAACAAGAAAAGCATGACAGGATAAGACTGTACAGAAGAAATCCCTTCATCTTGTATTTTTTTAATATAAAATTTTAATACAATAGGCATGATATGACATCCAAGAATAATCCAGGGAACAAAATGTACCTGAAGTCAAAAAAAATCTCTCTGCTGTTTTTCTTGGAGCCTCTCTCATGGTTCCCCAAGGCATTGTTAACCATGTGCATTATTTTCACCATGTTCTGACAGGACACCCATATATACATTATAGAAAAAGACATCATTACCAGTGCAGAAAATGTGTGGATTAATAAGAGGGTGAAGCATTGAATAATAACCACTATTAATCTGTATTACTATTAAGAATAAGCTTATCCAAAAAAGTACATTTGCTAAAGATGTAATTATAAAATTACAAACGATCAATTGCCAGGTCAGACAGAGACAAAAAGCAGAAGAAATTTCAGAAGAAGGCATATGGCACTGAGGTGCAGCACCACCTTCATTTGACAGAGACAGAATAGAGAAACTTGGGGGTTGTGCTGACGGGTGTTATGTCACATTGACATAAGTAAGTATTATCTGAAAAGAGGAAACCTCAATTGAGAAAATGACTGCATAAGAGCTGGCTGTAAGGCATTTACTTAATTAACGATTGTTGGGAGAGAGCCCAGCCTATTATGAATAGTGCCAACCCTGGGATGATTTTCCTGGATTCTCTAAGAAAGCAGGTTGGGCAAACCAGGGGGAAAACACTATGAACAAAGGCAACTTGGAAAATTAAGGGTTTATTGGGCTTATGTTTCCATGTAGCAGTTAGGAAGTCAGTACAGTAACTAAACAGGGCAGAAACCTGGAGGCAGGAGCTGATACAGAGACCAGGAATGGGACTGCTTATTGGCTCATCTCATATTCTTGCTGAAGCCATTTCTGGCTTGAACTAATGTTTGATCTCCTTGATAGTTGATAGAGAATCCCATACAAAATTAACAAACCCTATTCTAGAACTTCAATGTCAAGATGTCTTTGCTAAGTTATCTTAGCCTGCTTGTATGGAACCCCTACAGCTAATCACTTTGTTTCTGTTAAACTGCCAGTTTGTGTGGAACCCCCTACAGCTAACTGCTTATCTTAGCTTCTGATAAACTGCTTACTTCTGTGCAGCCCCCTTGCAGCTGCTGGCTGAGTTATCTTTTTTCCCCTTCCAAATCCTGTTCTCTGGAAACTAGATGCCTGAATATTTGGGTATAGTATCAGCTGGCTGCAGTATTGACTTTCAGTAGGCTATTGAGAATGTCTTGGTTCACACCTCTGGTGAGCTATCCAAAACACAAGGGCTTTTAGTTATTCATGTTTCAGAGAATGTCAGAGAATGATAGAAAATTATATATATATATATATATATATATATAAAATTGTGTGTGTGTGTGTGTGTGACACAATTATATAACATCATCAGTCAAATGAGCCTAATGGATATCTACAGAATATCTCACCCAAATACCAAAGTATATACATTATTTTCAGCAGTAGATGTGAGAATCTGTAAAATATGTCACGTCACAAGATACAAATCAAATCTTAACAAATTCAGACAGGTTGAAATAACTCCATGTTCTGCCTTATGAGATAATAAACCATAAGCTGAACAGAAAACAAATCTTTAGTATCAACACAAATTCATGGAAATTAAGTAACTAAGTGAATTAGTGAATGAATAATGTGTCAAAGAAGAAATCAATAATTAAAGAATTTGTAGAACTAAATGAAAACACAATTTATGGGATTTATTGTTATTAGTACTAAGAGGAAAATTTACACTTCTAAGTGCCTACACTAAAAAAATCATAGACTTAATTATTCAATTCAAAATCTTAATAAAAGAAGAAACAAAACCAAATTTTCACATCTGAACTGACAAAGCTCACCATAAGAGCCATAGACTACCACGAAAATTCCTTCAAACCTAAGCTTGAGAAGCTTCCTTTAAGTTTTTATTTATTTTTCATGTGTGCATGGGTGTTTTGTCTGCATATTTATGTGTACTAAGTGTGAAGTATGCATGGATGCCAGAAGTCATTAGATTCCCCTAGTTCTGGAGTTACAGATGGTTGTCAGCCATCACGTGAGTGCTAGTAATTAAATCCAGATGCTCTGCAAGAATTGCAAGTGCTCTTAAAGATTAAACCATCTCTCCAATCCCTTGCTTCACTATTTTTTGTATAAATGAAATACATCCTGAGAGGAAACAAAATCTCCCTGGTTTTAATTGCAGGAAAAAGGGAGCAGACTATGTTTAACTTCAGAATTTCCTTTTTTGTTAATACTAATCACTTCATTAAATCTGTACTAATAGCATACAGCAGCACAGAAAGTGAATTTTTATATAAAGATATGGCATTAATGAATATCTGTGTTTCTTTTATTTATTCATTACACTTTATATAAACCAACTGTATATGATCCAATATGTACCGTTGTCAGCATTAAAATACTATACTGTACAAAATAAGCAGTATGCTATAATAAATAAATAATAAGCTTTTAAAAGCAACATGAAACCTAGAACCTCATAGTTTGAGATATTTTGTATTTATGTTTGTGTATACTGGAAACCAATCTAATATTTAGTTACAAAATGTTGCAGAAAATAATAAATAGAAACTAAAAATATACATAGTAATAATTAAGTGATTTATAGTAATTACCAACATTCACATTTTTTTTTACCCACCTTAGACATATTTAAATTCTCTAACCAACTCAATGGTGGAGGCACTGCTTTTTCTATGTGAACAAAGATTTCTGAAAGGAAACTGTGTCTGTCTATGAACGAAATGCTCCTGGAAGGAGTCTGTGTCTACAGAGACTGACAGACTGATTGGAATTTCAGTACTGTAAAGAGATTGGAATTCTGCAGTTTCAGGGACTAATTACTTCATCATGGGCAGGTTTTAGCTGTCCACAATAGCCATTCTTTGGCCCACTCTGTATCTGAACTAACATCTCCTGATAATAAATAAAACCTTTTAGAACCTATTAACTTAGAACTAACATCTTGTGATAATAAATGAAAACCTGAGAAGCTATTAACTTTCCAAGATACTAGCTTCTGCCAATCTGAAAGCTAAGAATGCCATCAGATAGTGTCTTAGGCCTATAGAATAGCTTCCACACATCTCATTCTACCTGTGTCTCTAGTATACTTACAGATATATTTTAAACTTGCATTCATTTATGAATTTCTTTGTTTTATAAAACTATAAACACTTTATGAAATTGTTTTCATGGTGGTACATGAAATTTAGGGTAACCTAAATCTCAGTTCCTGGTCCGTGGTCATTCATAACTGTTGTAGAAATATTTAATCTCAATCAGGGGTTTCTATCCTGCCTTTGACCATTTAGTATGCAGATAAAATAAACACCTCACCTTTATATTTACCATAAGCCTTAGTCAGCTGAAGAGCTGGGCAGATATCTATTCTTTATGCTATTATGTCTACTTCTCAGCCAATAATCCCATTATATAATTTGCCATATTTTGTTTGAGATGCTCTTAACTCCAATGAGCCAACACACGTGGCCATTATTTTAAGATTCTTACCCCATGGCATCTTCTCCTCTCTTGACTTCCTTTTTTTCTTTCATTTTGTGATCTTTGTCAGACCCCAAGCCAGAGAACCATAAAATCTACATATATCACTCTTGCAAAGCTATTGGTTGTCAGCTTCTTTATTCACCAATCACAGATAACTTGAGGGGCAAGGTTACCTAACATGGCATCACCTGGATCTAACTTCAGTCTCTAGTAACAAGTAACATTTAACACAGCAAAAGATCAAACAAACCTCAAGAATAATGGCTTCAAAATAAATTTTCTCTTATTCCCGTTAAGGTGAGAGCTGGCACTATTACATTGATAGCTGTAAATACTTATTGTGAGTTATGAATCAAAATGTTAAGAATTGGCAATGATATGTATAAAGTTAAGAAAAGACATTCAGTATTTTTATACAATCAACCTGGTTCTCCACTATAAAACTCTACTTTTAATATAGCTTACATTTACACACACACACACACACACACACACACACACACACACATATATATATATATACATATATATGATATATATACATATATATCATATATACACACATATATATCATATATATACATATACATATATATATTCTACAGTGCATGTGTAGAAATTAGAGAACAACTTGCAAGGTTAATTATATATATATGACAGTATCTAAGTCACAAAATTATATTCTAAGCTTCTCTTCCTAAGTGTTTCCTCCTTAATTCTGGTAAGCTGCAAGGTTAATATATATATATATATATATATATATATATATATATATATATATATATATTCTACAGTGCATGTGTAGAAATTAGAGAACAACTTGCAAGGTTAATTCTTTCCTTCCACTATAGGAAAGGATTCAGGGATTTGACTGAATTCATTCAATTAGACTTGATGGCAAGGACACTTACCTGCTGAGCCATCTTGCCCCCACCCTAATATAAAATTGTATTATTACTTTGTAGAAATGATAGTAACAATTATATGATACTATGTGTTTACTATGTGTCAAATACCACTTATCTATTAACACTATGAGGTCTCTATTATATTTCTTCTGTTATGGGTAAGGATTATGAGCTCTTCAGGAAGATTTATTTGCAGAGGGCATGAAGTAAAAAATCAGATGAAACACACATTAATGTAGCTTCCATATTTGCAACAGAAATAATAATCTTAAAATCATAATCAGTGTTAATAGTAGTTGTATCATAAAGAAAGCATAGTATTTCACTTTGGGAATGAAGTAAATATCTATAATTCTTTATTTCCTTGTTTGATGCCTAAGAAGCAGATTTTATAGCTTCCTATCACTGCTTAGCTGAGTATCTTAATGGCTATTTGCATATGTAAAAGATGATCCTAGAGCCAAATAAAAGGTGAAGAGTTGAATTACTCTGGTTAATAACAATGAGAAGAATTGAATTTCTCAAGGGCAGAAAAGAGCAGGAAAACTGGTAGGGGGATAATTTAATGATAGGGATAACTGAACACCCTTTAGATAATTCACATATTCTCTCAGGCAGCCTTCTTCTAGAATCTTGGGCGAGAGAAGCTCTCAAGGGCTGTATTTAAAATCAGATTGATTCTGAGCAGAATAAATTCAGCATACATAGGTTGGAAAATAGAAAACATTTTAGACCTCTTCTAGATGCATTTAGAATTCCATGTTCATGTGGAACAGAGTTTTAGCCAGTTGGATATTATTTCACATGAAGAGTAGTCTCAATTTTAGAATTGATCTGAAGGTATACATCTCATATAAGTATATAGAAATAATTTATATACAGATATTCACTTAAAAGGCAGCTGTATATATCATAGCTTACCAGAATTAAGGAGGAGACACTTAGGAAGAGAAGCTTATAATATAATTTTGTGACTTAGATACTGTCATGAGCATGCTGTGTAATAAAGAAAATATGCACATTTGTGTCTTATCACAAAGTCAGAATTTATTACATATAATAATTCAATAAACAGTACCAAGATTCATTTGCAACAATTTGCTAAGTAGTTCAGCTTGATAGACTGATGAGGCTAATGAAGACTGGTGTGTGTGTGTGTGTGTGTGTGTGTGTGTGTGTGACTTCTTTATTTGACTTTTATTTATTTATTAATTTTTTATAATTACAGCACAAAGTTTCTTCTCAGGCCACAAAGCATTTCATCTTCTGCTGTTCTTGCTGAGATTCGATCAAATGCCTACATCTGTCTGTTGGTCTGTCGGTCTCCCTCAGCTATACTTACACTACGTTTCTCAGATGTCAGTAAATGATCAGATCAGAGGTTCTCAGCCAATTAGTGTTTATTCTTACACAGCAACTCCAAGTCATCTGCACAATGACTTCTGATGACTTGCTTCTTTTCCATCCCCATTTTCTTGACTGACTTATGCTGACTTTTAGATCAAATTATTGTTTGTCTTTTCTTTTAGTTTTGGGAACTGAAAGTAATGTTCTGGATGACAAGTTCCAAAGGAAGGCCTCGGGTACCCTGCCAGTGTTAAGGGAAAACACAACGTTAGTATCCCCCTGTCTCCATACTGGATTCTTAGCAGCCAATGGTAGTATTGTGGTCAGCAGTTTTTACCATGCTCATTTCAGCTGATATGGGGGCAGGAGAGATATGCTTATTTCTTCAACCTGCAGAAGTCTATCCAAAGCTCTCTCTTCCTCTTACATTTTGAGGATGGTGACTATTGGAATGTAGAATTCTTATGTGTCACAAAGACAACCTTCCACAACCTTGGGATTAGAAGATATCTCAAAGTTATTCCCCTGCTTTGGGAGTAGCAGGGTTGTGCTTTCACACAGGAGAAAATCTGCTTTCACTCTTTTTTTGAGTCTATTGTCCTTCAGCCTTTCAGGTCTCTGCTTTCCCTCATCAGGTCAGAGCATTATTCTTCCTTTTAAAATTGGATGCTTTCTTTATTTATATTTCAAATGTTATCCCCTTTCCTGGTTTCACCACTGAAAAACATGCTCCCACTACATCCACACTCCCTCCCTCTGCTCACCAACCCACCCACTCCCACTTCCTGGCCCTGGCATTCCCCCACACTGGGACATAGAGCTTTCACAGGACCAAGGGTCTGTCCTCTCACTGATGCCCATCTAGGCCATCCTCTGCTTCATATGAAGCTGGAGTCATGAGTTCAACCATGTTCACTCTTTGGTTGGTGGTTTAGTCCCTGGAAGCTCTGGGGTAGTGAAAGACCCACAATGTGAAGACTCCCCCACGTTCTGACTCAGGAGAGGCGACACCCCAAATCACACAAGAAATGGTCTTGCTGCAACTGCAAGAGGATTTTTATTCAAGAGCGCTCTAGGGCCCATGGTCATACACCACACAGGGGTAGAGGACCATGGCGCCCCGAGTAGCTGAGTAAGGGGGTATTTAAAGGAAGAAACCACAACTCAAGGAGGTGGGGAGGGCGTTGTTGGAAAATACCAAAAATACCAGTTAAGAGTCACAAGGAAGTATAAAGTCACAAGTGTCAGGTTATCTCTCAAGACAGTTTCTAAGAGCAAGAGCCCCTAACAATCTAAGAGCCCCTAAAGATAGCACATTTGCATTGCAGGTTCCAGTAATGGTCAGGGTGCCATTCTTTGAATTGAACCCAGGAAGCAGGTGGGTGGAGGAAGGAATGTCGCTATCTGTTTTATGACCAGCACCTGGAGCACTAAGCCACAAAGGCTACACTCCCAAGCCTGGGCCCAAAAGCCTCGAATTTTGTTTTTACTTTGCTATACTTCTTCAGTAGTTCATATTGTTGTTCCTCCTATGGGGCTGCAAACATCTTCAGCTACTTAGGTCCTTTCTCTAGATCCTACATTGAGGACCCTGTGTTCAGTCCAATGGATGGCTGTGAGCATCAACTTCTGTATTTGTCAGGCACTGACACAGCTTCTCAGGGGAGAGCTATACTTGGCTCCTCTCAGCAAGAACTTGTTGGCATCCACACCAGTGTCTGTGCTTGGTGATTGTAAATGGGATGGATCCCCAGGTGAGTCAGTCTCTATATGATCATTTCTTCAGTCTCTACACTTTGTCTTCGTAACTCCTTCCATAGGTGTTTTGTTCCCCCCTCCTAAGATGGATAGAAGTATCCACACTATGGTCTTCCTTCTTCTATGAGGTTCATTTAATTTGTGGTTTGTGAATTGTATCTTGGCTATTCTGAGCTTCTGGGCTTCTGGGCTAATATCCACTTATCAGTGAGTGCATATCATGTGTGTTCTTTTGTGATTGTGTTACCTCACTCAGGATGATATACCTCAGGTCCATGCATTTGCCTAGAACTTTCATGAATCCATTGTTTTTAATAGATGAGTAGTACTCCATTGTGTAAATGTTAGACTCCAGAGAAACAAATAACCCTATTAAAAATGGGTTACAAAGCTAAACAAAGAGTTCTCAACGGAGGAATACTGAATGGCTGAGAAGCACCTAAAACAGTGTTCAACATTCTTAGTCATCAGGGAAATGCAAATCAAAACAACCCTGGGATTCCACCTCACATCAGTCAGAATTGTTCAAATCAAAAACTCAGGTGACAGCAGATGATGGCAAGGATGTGGAGAAAGAGGAACACTCCTCCATTGCTGTTGGATTGCAAGCTTGTACAACTACTCTGGAAATCAGTCTGGCAGTTCTTCAGAAAATTCAACATAGTACTACCTGAGGACCCAGCAATACCACTCCTGGGCATATACCCAGAAGATGTTCCAACATGTAATAAGAACACACGCTCCACTATGTTCATAGCAGACTTTTTTTGTTGTTGTTTTTTCGAGACAGGGTTTCTCTGTGTAGCCCTGGCTGTCCTGGAACTCACTTTGTAGACCAAGCTGGCCTCGAACTCAGAAATCCGCCTGCCTCTGCCTCCCGAGTGCTGGGATTAAAGGCGTGTGCCACCACACCCGGACCATAGCAGCCCTTTTAATAATACCCAGAACTTGGAAAGAACCCAGATGTACCTCAACATAGAAATGGACGCAGCAGCATTCTTAACCCACCTATCTGCATATCACTAACTGTGGTCCTCAACCTCTGAATGATGATCATTCAGAAAGCTGTCTGAGCAGCCTTGCTTACAAAATAATGGTCAGGTCCAACTCTAGCCCATAAACCATGGCTTGCTCCACCTTATCTGTAAAATGGACTTCCAGGTTTACAGAGGACACCCAAGAAAAGGCAATGCAAAATATGGCTCTGCTACACCCACTCCAGTAGTGACAAGCACGACAGGCCCCGAAAACCTGGGCTCTGTCCCGAGGTGAAAAGTTCATGAAAATTTAGTCTCCTGGAATTGTCCATCCTGTATAATGAATGCTCCAATGTCCTTGCTTTAGTTGGTAAACGGATCTGTGTGCTTTCCCTTAATATTGCTTTATTACAAGTGCTCCTAAGGATTGATATTTTGACATATAGCTAAATTAGATTCTAGGCAGTCCTTGATCCGACCTTGGGCATGGATAGCTAAGTCATTGCCCTGCACAGGAATTTACCATTATCTGGGAAGAAGGAAGTTTGTGATCTAAGAAGGAAACAGAGTAGATACTTAGAACTATAGATATCTGAGTTACACCCATACACAAGTATTTCATAATGGCCTAGGGAGAAGATGGACTATAAAATAGACTAGAATAGGAACTATGGCAAGGGAACGAAGCCCTTGACTCTGGCTTCTAAGATTAAGTGGACCTTAGGTGGAGCTGTTCTTGATCCCAGTTGTTAACACTGAATTTTATCCCAGTTGGTTCCTTCCAGTCCTTCAGTGTTTACATTCCTCTGTTTTGTGTAAGAATCCAGTAACCTCTTTGTACCTTGCAGGTGTGTCACCCAATTTCAAAGATATCTAAGTAAAAGAAACTAGGGAGACAAGAGATATGCAAAGAAAATATATGCAGGAATGTGATAAGGAATGCACACCACAGTGGAGAGTCAAGGTTACAAGCTTGAGCAGAGCTGCAGAAAATAAATAAATAAATAAATAAATAAATAAATAAATAAATAAATAAATAAATAAAACATCCCGGACCATGGAAACTATAAATAGAGTCCAATGATATGTCCAAATGGACAAATATGCAGATGGATAGATGGCATGTCTAGATGAATGTATATCCAAGTGAGTCATGTCATCAATGGGGTTTATGTGACCTAAAGCCATGGGAGAGTTGGAGCAGTTTCATATAGGGTTACTGCTTCATAGTACCAAATAATTTAGAGTTTCATACAATCATATATTAATAGTAAGGTTTTAATTTAAAATAGCTGATCAATTCTTGTAGGAAATACATGATACTTTTTGCTGGAGTGCCTTTTTAAATCTTAGTTTAATTCAGACCTAATTTAAATGTCTCTTGTTACTAAATGAGTGCATAGCAATTAGTAGTTTTGGCAAGTATTATTTTTTTTTCCTTCTCTATTTGCAGCCAAAACAGAATTCTTTTCTTTTCTTTCCTTTCCTTTCCTTTCCTTTCCTTTTCTTTTCTTTTCTTTTCTTTTCTTTTCTTTTCTTTTCTTTTCTTTTCTTTTCTTTTCTTTTCTTTCCTTTCCTTTCCTTTCCTTTCCTTTCATTCCCTTTCCTTTCCTTTCCTTTCCTTTCCTTTCCTTTCCTTTCCTTTCCTTTCCTTTCCTTTCCTTTCCTTTCCTTTCCTTTCCTTTCCTTTTCTTTTCTTTTCTTTTCTTTTCTTTTCTTTTCTTTTGTGACTGATTGGAATGTTCTCTTCTTAATGTATCAGGATACATGTAAGAAGAGTGACTAATGCTTTGATGGTTATTTCTGACTATCAGCCTGTTCTGTCTCCCATTTCTGACAATCAGATCATGTATCTGGGATATTAAGAAGTTTTAATTATCAAGTTTCTGTTTATTATTGGCTACATTTACAAACCAAGTTAAGATTAGTGGAGAATGTACAAATAGCCCTTGCCAGGGTGCTGAGTCCTTTGCTTCATTTATCAAGTTGTCTGCTACTATGTTACCAATGTTTTCTGGATCTTCCTCTTCTGCTCCTGGCATCTAGATCCATTCCTCTATGCAACTAACTTTTTTACCTTCATTTGTTAAATTATGAAATACAAAAATGTTATTTTAAAATATTTTTATTGGTAACTTTTTAGTAATTTATAGGTTATTTACAGTTCAAATGCCATTCCCCTTCCTGGCTTCCCCTCCTCAAACCACCTATCCTGCCCCCTCCCCCTGCTTCTATGAGAGTGCTCCCCCTTCACCCACCCCTGCCTCACTGCCCTAGCATTCCCCTATACTGGGGCATCCAGCCTTTATAGGACCAAGGGCTTCTCCTCCCATTGATGCCAGATAAGGTCAGCCTCTGCTACATATGCATCTAGAGCCATGGGTCCCTCCACATGTTCTTTTTGGTTAGTGCATTAGTCTTTGGAAGCTCTGGGGTGTCTGGATGGTTGATATTGGTCTTCCTATGGGGTTGCAACCTATCTCTGAATGTGACTACGTAGCTTCTTTTTAAAATGTATTGTCTTTTCATTGTGAACAATGATATAACTCCTTTACATTACATTTTTAACAAAGATATTTGGTATATATACTGAATGTTTTCAGGTCATAAACATAAATCCTCTGCTCTAGGCTGTGTTGTAGAGGGCATTCTTTTGATGTATAAAATAATTAACCTAATGACTGAGGTAATATATTTTACTTAGAAAAGTTTCATGCAAAGCTCTTGATTATGTAAGAATCTTACTTAAACTTAATGGTAGCATATTATGTGCGTGTGTGTGTGTGTGTGTATATATATATATATATATATATATGTATATATATATATATATATATATATATATATATATATATATACAATCAGAACATTGGCAAAGGCTACTTGTTCATTCTCCACTAATTTTAACTTGGTTTTATATGTATGTATGTATATAGATAGAGTATTTTGAATATATTGTTGAAAATAAAGTATATTGAAAATAAATATATGTTCCTTATTAATATTTGTGATGTGTGGAGGAATCCCTGAGTGTATGAGATTTTAGGTGCAGGTATAATGTTGGCATAGGAACTACACTGTTATGACTATTGTTTCATTCAGAAGGAAATAACAATACCTCCAATTACACTCCCTCTTGCTCCCATACCCCTGTCAGGTTGGACTGAGAGGGAAATGATAAAGCCTTCTTTAGGGTTCTGGAAGTGGGTGATAATAGTTTTATGCAGAAAATGTCCACTTTAGCTTTGTTTCCTTCTGGATGTTTACAAAAAAAAAAAAAAAATGCACCTTCATGGAGAGTATTCTATGGAAATTAATTAAACCTAACTCCTGATCAAGCTCCATATTATCTGCTTCCTTGTTATCTGCATGTAATGACCTTGCCTTCTTGGACAGCTATATGAAGTAGCCCTGCCTCCCTGTTCAAGTTTATATAGTAAACATACTGATCTTAAACATACTGATCTTCTAGGTTGTTGGGGTTTCTCTATCAGAGAGCCTCGTCTACCTTTGTCTAACATTTCTTTCTGTCTGCATGTCTGTAGCCCTGCCTCCCTGTTCAAGTTTATATAGTAAACATACTGATCTTAAACATACTGATCTTCTAGGTTGTTGGGGTTTCTCTATCAGAGAACCTCGTCTACCTTTGTCTAACATTTCTTTCTGTCTGCATGTCTGTTTTTTCTTTTTTGTCTTGCCAAGCTAAATGATGTCAACTTCCTTGGAACTGTGTAAGAACTCTGCAAATATTTATCAATTGCTTTTTAAATATTACCATTTTAATTGGATGTGCATGTATACTAATGCTTTGCATTGGTGGTTTTACTTATGACTGGCCTGTAAAATGTTATATAGTGAATGTGGAGCGTTATTCATTTGTTCTTTCCTGCTACATCTGGTTTACCTTAATATATATATATATATATATATATATATATATATATATATATATATATATAAATAGATGAAATACACAGACTTAACCAGTTTTCACACCTAGCACTAAAAGTGATTTTTACTTCATTGTTCCCCCTTTCTCTTTCTATTGCTTCTCTACAAATGTTTCAATATCTTATACTTTTTTCCCCACACTCTTGAAACTCTTTTTACTTGTCTCATACATTTATGATCACAAAGATGAAAATGAGCTAAAAGTTTACTTAATCTGAGTTATGTATTTTACCTGAATGAATTATGAATTAAAAATAGAAAATTCATACAAAATGTTCAGTCGACATTCAAATTTTGATGATGCTGACAAATACCTACATTTGTGGGATGGGGTCAAAGGTAATGAATATACATGAACATGATGTTTAAACATTTAAAAGTTGTAATTAAAGTAAAGAGGTTAGTAAAATATGTATGATTCATTTAAGGTTCATATTGAACTTGATGCCCAGTGGTGATCTCATTAGGGTTGTATGTTGGATAATTTTCTGTCAGCTTGACACAAGCTAAAGTTGTCTGGAAGATGGACACCTCAGATAAGAAAATGTCTTTATAACATCAGGCCACATGCATGCCTGTGGGGTATTTTTAAAAACTTGGTTATTGGCAGAGGGTCCAGCCCCCTGTGAGTGGTTCTATCACTGGGCTGGCAGTCCTGGGTTCAATCAAGAAAGCAGCCTGACTCGATGCCCCAGTGTAGGGGAATGCGAGGGCAGGGAGGCAGGAGTGGGTGGCTAGGGGCATACCCTCATAGGAGCAGGGGGAGGAGGAATGGGATAGGGGTTTTCTGGGGCGGGGAGATTGGGAAAGGAAATAATATTTGTAATATAATTAAATGAAATATCCAATAGAAAGAAATAAAGAAATAAAGAAGGAAAGAAAGGAAGAAAGGAAGAAAGGAAGGAAGGAAGGAAGGAAGGAAGGAAGGAAGGAAGAAAGAAAGAAAGAAAGAAAGAAAGAAAGAAAGAAAGAAAGAAAGAAAGAAAGAAAGAAAGAAAAGAAAGTATACATATATAAGAAAGAAAGAAAGAAAGAAAGAAAGAAAGAAAGAAAGAAAGAAAGAAAGAAAGAAAGAAAGAAAGAAGCAGGGCGTGGTAGTGCATGCCTTTAATCCCAGCACTCAGGAGGCAGAGGCAGATGGATTTCTGAGTTCGAGGACAGCCTGGGCTACAAAGTGAGTTTCAGGACAGCCAGGGCTATACAGAGAAACTCTGTCTTGAATCCCACCTCCCCCCCCCCCAAAAAAAAGAAAGAAATGAAGGAAGAAAGGAAGGAAGGAAGGAAGGAAGGAAGGAAGGAAGGAAGGAAGGAAGGAAGGAAGGAAAGACGAAAGAAAGAAAGAAAGACAGAAAGACAGAAAGACAGAAAGAAAGAAAGAAAGAAAGAAAGAAAGAAAGAAAGAAAGGAAGGAAGAAAGACAGGAAGGAAGGAAGGAAGGAAGGAAGGAAGAAAGAAAGAAAGGAGGGAAGGAAGGAAGGAAGGAAGGAAGAAAGGAAGGAAGGAAGGAAGGAAGGAAGGAAGGAAGGAAGGAAGGAAGGAAGGAAGGAAGCAGCCTGAGCTAAATACAGGGAGCATGCCAGTAAGCAGCACCACATCATGGTTTCTGTATCAGTACCTGCATCCAGGTTCCTGCCATGAGTTCCTGTCACTTCTTTCAGTAATGAACTCTTGTATGGAAGTGTGAGTGAAATACATAATTTCCTTTCCAAGTTGCCTGTTGTCATGATGTTTCACCACGGCAATGGTAATTCTAAACTAAGGAGGCTTTTATGTCCAAGTGTTCTGGATCAAAATGCTGCAAATAAACTATCAAACATAAAAAAACAAGGTACTGATCCCTATTATATGTTCCACTCTTCTTTTCCTTCTCATCCGGATTCTTAAACACTAGGACAGCACTCATATAAGCAATATCCTAACACTTGCATAGACATAGTTGCTCTATGTAATTTTTGTTTGTTTTTTGTTTTGTTTTTTGCTTTGATTTTTTTGGTTTTGTTTTGTTTTGTTTTGTTTTTTCGAGACAGGGTTTCTCTGTGTAGCCCTGGCTGTCCTTGAACTTACTCTGTAGACCAGGATGGCCTCGAACTCAGAGATTCACCTGCCTTTGCCTCCCAAGTGCACTCTATGTAATTTTAAAATACAATTTGAATGTCATATGATTAAAAAAGGAACATTAATATAATGGAAAGTATAATCAGAAATAGTTAAAAGAAAAAAATAATAAACAAGAAGATCGAAGCTATATTTGTCCCAACTAGATCCAATTATTTAATTTCTCACAGTGTAATGTGTGATAATGGAAGACATCAACCAGGAAATTCATGTTTATGTACATATTTAACATATACTATTTATATTTTTATAATAGAATATATTCATATAAATTCAATTAATGCCTTATCTTCATTTTCTGTGTATATAGAGAAAATTATATCTTACAAGGACTTCACTCATGTAGTTATGGATATACTTGGTTGGAGAAGCTTACAGTATAATATTTAGTTCAATAGAATTAATAAACCAGAAGTACAAGTGCATTCAGTTGAGTCTAAAGGAAAATAATTAAAAAAAGAAAAAGGTCTATGAGTCAGCTCAAGCAGTGAAAACACTTTTGTTTTATGTAGAGAAGAGATAGCCTTTTCACTTATACCTTCAACTGAAATGACTAGTGGGAGTGGTAGGGGACAAGTGTAAGGAGTTCAGGTAAAGGCAGGGGGTGCAGAAGAGAAGCCCAGAAGGCCAAGAAGATGAATGGAGGTAAGCAGCACCTGGGGATGAGAAGTGTGGAAGACATTCAAGAACATACCAGAGGTAAGAGACTCTAAGGACTGAATGGAGATGACTCTAGCCAAAATGTCCAATATTGGGGAGAGAGAACTCGAAGAACCCACCTCCAGTAGATAAACAGGGCCTCAAGTGAAGGGTCTATGGAGGTATCCACAGTCAAAATTTCAGACCCTGAACTGTTCCTGCATAAAAGAATTGCAGGGACAAAAACTGGAGAAGAGACTGAAGGAAAGGTGACTTTGACTTGGGTTCTTTAACATTTATATACAGAGGAGTTAGAAATTCTTTGAATGCTTAGGGTGAAGGAGAGGGGAGGCTGGTTAGCTAAATAGTAACTCAGACATGATACCTGGGCAGAACTGAGATGCTGGGAGGGGGATTAAAGAACCCAGATGCCCCTCAACAGAGGAATGGATACAGAAAATGTGGTACATTTACACAATGGAGTACTACTTAGCTATTCAAAAGAATGAATTTATGAAATTCCTAGGCAAATGGATGGATCTGGAGGGCATCATCCTGAGTGAGGTAACACAATCACAAAGGAACTCACACAATATGTACTCACTGATAAGTGGATATTAGCCCAAAACTTAGGATACCCAAGATATAAGATACAATTTGCTAAATGCATGAAACTCAAGAAGAATGAAGACCAAAGTGGGGACACTGTGCCCCTTCTTAGAATTGGGAACAAAACATCCGTGGAAGGAGTTACAGAGACAACGTTTGGAGCTGTGACGAAAGAATGGACCATCTAGAGACTGCCATATCCAGGGATCCACCCTATAATGAGCTTCCAAACGCTGACACCATTGCATACACTAGCAAGATTTTGCTGAAAGGTCCCTGATATAGCTGTCTCTTGTGAGATTATGCCGGGGCCTAGCAAACACAGAAGCGGATGCTCACAGTCAGCTATTGGATGGATCACAGGGCTCCCAATGGAGGAGCTAGAGAAAGTACCCAAGGAGCTAAAGGGATCTGCAACCCTAAAGTTGGAACAACATTCTGAACTAACCAGTACCCCGGAGCTCTTGACTATAGCTGCATATATATCAAAAGATGGCCTAGTAGGCCATCACTGGAAAGAGAGGCCCATTGGACACACAAACTTTATATGCCCCAGTACAGGGGACTGCCAGGGCCAAAAAATGGGAATGGGTGGGTAGGGATGTGAGGGGTGGTAGGGTTTGGGGGACTTTGGGGAGAGCATTGGAAATGTAATTGAGGAAAATACGTAATAAAAAATATTAAAAAAATAAATAAAAAAAATAAAGAGTGACTTTTGTGGGGCTATCAGGAACTAGTTTTATGGCCAGCCAGAACTGTCTGTGACATCTGATTACCTGTTTTCAATGATTTAGGCATGGAACCCTAATCTCCTTTTTCAAATGATAGGCGCCAGCTACACCTGGTTATCTAGACGAGTGCTGGCCTTGACACCTCCAAAGGTGAGGAATTTTTGTCATTTGTCTTACTCAGGTTGTCACTAGAGGCTCCTTGAGTCTTCCCAGAGCTGCTAGGGAGGTGGAATGAACCTCTGAGTTTGCTGCAAGGGAGAGGGGGAGCAAGGCTTCTGAGAGGCAATATAGAGGCAAACTGAAGAAGCAAGCCTTACCAGGCTTGCTGTGGGAGAGAGAGAGATCCTAGGGGAAAGGGGGACTTCTGCAGGAAAGTGCAGAAGCAAACTGTCTGTGCATCTCACCATGTTGTATATGAAAACAAGAGTATAGCATGGCTCTCCTCTGTCAGGCTTTACCAGCAGCTGACTGAGACAGATGCAAATGCTTACAGCCAAGCATTGGACAGAGGTCAGCGTCACCTATGGAAGAATTAGGGAAAGGACTGAAGGAGCTTAAGGAGATGGCAACTCCATAGGTATTAAGGAGATGGCAACTCCATAGGAATACCAACAGTATTAAGTAACCTAGACCCCTGCAAATACACAGAGTCTAACTCAATAACCAAACAGCATACATGTGGCCCTGGTACATATGTAACAGAGGGCTACCTTGTCTTGGCCTCAGTAAAAGAGAATGCACCTAATCCTGTAGAGACTTGATGCTCTATGGAGGAGGGATGCATAGGGAGGGTGAGCTGTGTATGAGTGGGGGGATTGGGAGGTGGGGGTTTGGGTGGGTAAGAAAGCACCCTCTTACAGGCAAAGTGGAGGGGAGATGGCATAAAAACTTTTGGAGGGGAAACCATGAAGGAGAGCAATGTTTGAAATGTAAATAAATAAATGAAATAATTTAAAAATAAATAAAAGAAAAAAAGAAATAAGATCTATCAATTCATATTATACTCCCACCCACAGACATCCAAACAGATACATACTCAAAGGAAGGTTTCACTAAATACCTGAGCCCTCTAAACCCAGTCAAATTGATAAATGAAATTATCCAGTACAATGAACTTTTTACAACATTTTCCCCAATTTGTTATGCTGAAAAAGATTAACTAAGTAGAAAACACTTAAATTTTGACCCTAAGCTTTTCGTTTTAATTGAACTCATAGTCCTTAAAATGTTTAAGCCTCTAATTGAAAATGCCCATGAAATATTTATGATGAAGTCTATTTCTGGTTTAGCTCAATAATAAGCCTCATAATTCAACTAAAGACAAAAATACACTAGATAACACAACTTCATAAATAAGTGAAACCTATTATACAAAGAAGAACATAACTGAATAATGAATGTCTTTTACAAAGTATACCTACTGATTATGAAATTTTGACTTTTGTATTTTGTTTAATTTCTTAATTAAATGTGTGTATGTGTATAGGTATGTTCACATGAGTACAGAAACCTTTTGATATTACGAAAGGTTGTCAGCCACTGGGCATTTGAAGTTATAGGCAGTTGTGAGATGGTCTACATGGATTTTGGGAAACAGATCATTTGCAAGAGCACTAAGGCACAGGTTTAGCCCCATGCATATGTAAATTTTTGAACATCTATCAAAGACCTATTTATTTTTGTTAATGTGCCATTGGGGCCGTCATTTCTCATATCATTTGCTATATGAAAGATTAGAAGCACAAAGATAAAAGAAATAAATTGCAAATTGTCAGGTATTTGGCTGAGTATTTCCTCATTCAGAATGAGTTCAAAGAAAATTGTGGTTACATAAGCAAATATACATACATATACAAATACACACACACACACACACACACACACACACATATATACATATGTGAATTTGTGTGAATCTAATATATGTCCACCTTGATATTAGCAAGATAAGAAGATCATAGGTATGGACCGCTCCCTGCACAATCAACAGATTGTAAACCAAGGGCTGACACAGTAGGTCTCTGATAACTAATAAGAGGAATGCTATCTGATATATGTGTCTAGACCTGAGGAAAGATGTGACACATGAACTGTCAGGAAGGTCATTAATTGATAACTATCTAAACCTGATTTCAGAAGACTTATACTTTATAAGATTTCTACTTTATAGGAGGCTTTCTGACAAAGAATAACGATATACTCTGTGTCGATCTTGTGAGATTAAATACAAATGGCCCTATCATTCAAGTAAACAAGATAGAATTGCCCCTCAATACAGCTGTCCTATCCAAGAAACTTTGCAATATGGTTAAACCTACGAAAATTAACCCAGTACAATGGTATCTCTTAGCATTTTTCATGCTTACCCAGTTTGGAAGTATTCTTTTTCACAATGGTCCCTTAGGAATTTGTGCTTTCCAACACTCTAAAATAAACTCTCTCCACTTGCTAAATTGCACTCTGAATCTCATCTGGATTCTTTCCATGATTTTTGTAAGTAAAAAGGAGTCAAAAGGAGGCCTAAGGAAATCCTTACACACACACACACACACACACATACACACTTCATATGTTTTAGCTCTTTCTTTTTTTTCCTTTTTTTAATTGGATATTTTATGTATTTACATTGCAAATGTTATCCCCTTTACCAGTTTCTCCTGTGGAACCCCTTTCTTCCATTTCCCCTCCCCCTCCTTCTATGAGGATGCTCCCCCTCCCATCCACCAACTCCCACCTCACACTGTTCTGGCATTCCCCTACACTGAGTAATGAAGCCTTTACAGGACCAAGGGCTTATCCTCCTATTGATGCCAGACAATGCCATCCTCTGCTACATATGCAGCTCGAGCCATGGGTCCCTCCATGTGTACTCTTTGGTTGGTGGTTTAGTCCGTGGGAGATCTGGGTGTCTGGTTGGTTGATGTTGTTGTTCTTCACATGAGGTTGCAAATCCCTTCAGTTCCTTCAGTCCTTTCTCTAACTCCTCCATTATAGACCCTGTGCTAAGTCTAATGGCTGGCTGTGTAAAACCTCTTTCAGTTAAAAAATATAATGCTGCATATATAAGATGAGACTTTAAAAAATATTTGTGAAAGTTGAAAGCTGGTTTTAAAGGTGTTAAACCCTCTTCCTGTCAGACCAGCACCGGGGTAGCTAGGGCGCAGGGTCAGCTGACACTTGCCAGCTACCCACAACACCCGCCACAGGATTTTGAGACTTCTGGTGAGTGGAACACAGCTTCTGCTCCAGTCCAATCATGCGGGACCTGAGAAGGCTTTGGTTGGGGAGGCAGAAATCTGGCCTGAGTAGGGCAACAAGCCTCTTCCGGTCTGAACAGCACCTGGGTAGCTAGAGTGCAGGGTCTGCTGACACTTGCCAGCTACCCACAACACCCGCCACAGGATTTTGAGACTTCTGGTGAGTGGAACACAGAGTCTGCTCCAATCTTTAAATGGTGACAACAATAAAAACTAATCCCAGAGATTACCAGATGGCGAAAGGTAAACATAAGAATCTTACTAACAGAAACCAAGACCACTCACCATCATCAGAACCCAGCACTCCAACTTCGCCCAGTCCAGGGCACCCCAACACACCGGAAAAGCTAGACCCGGTTCTAAAAGCATATCTCATGATGATGGTAGAGGACATCAAGAAGGACTTTAATAACACACTTAAAGAAATACAGGAGACCACTGCTAAACAGGTAGAAGACATTAAAGAGGAAGCACAAAAATCTCTTAAAGAATTGCAGGAGAACACTGGTAAACAGGTAGAAGACATTAAAGAGGAAGCACAAAAATCCCTTAAAGAATTGCAGGAGAACACTGCTAAACAGGTAGAAGACATTAAAGAGGAAGCACAAAAATCCATTAAAGAATTGCAGGAAAACCAGACCAAACAGGTGATGGAATTGAATAAAACCAACCAAGACCTAAAAAGGGAAGTAGAAACAATGAAGAAAACCCAAATTGAGGCAACACTGGAGATAGAAACACTAGGAAAGAAATCTGGAACCAGAGATAGGAGCATCAGCAACAGAATACAAGAGATGGAAGAGAGAATCTCAGGTGCAGAAGACTCCATAGAGAACATCGGCACTACAATCAAAGAAAATACAAAATCCAAAAAGATCCTAACTCAAAATATCCAGGAAATCCAGGACAAAATGAGAAGACCAAACCTACGGATAATAGGAGTAGATGAGAATGAAGATTTTCAACTCAAAGGACCAGCAAATATCTTCAACAAAATTATAGAAGAAAACTTCCCAAACCCAAAGAAAGAGATGCCCATGAACATACAAGAAGCTTACAGAACTCCAAATAGACTGGACCAGAAAAGAAATTCCTTCCAACACATAATAATCAGAACAACAAATGCACTAAATAAAGATAGAATACTAAAAGCAGTAAGGGAAAAAGGTCAAGTAACATATACAGGCAAGCCTATAAGAATTACACCATATTTTTCACCAGAGACTATGAAAGCTAGAAGGGCCTGGACAGATGTTATACAGAAACTAAGAGAACACAATTTCCAGCCCAGGCTACTATACCAAGCCAAACTCTCAATTACCATAGATGGAGAAACCAAAGTATTCCACGATAAAACCAAATTCACACATTATCTTTCCATGAATCCAGCACTTCAAAGGATAATAACAGAAAAAAAACAATACAAGGACTGAAACCACGTCATAGAAAAAGCAAGAAGGTAATCCCTCAACAAACCTAAAAGAAGACAGCCACAAAAACAGAACACCAACTCTAACAACAAAAATAAAAAGAAGCAACAATTACTTCTCCCTAATATCTCTTAATATCAATGGACTCAACTCCCCAATAAAAAGACATAGACTAACAAGTTGGTTACAGAAACAGGACCCAACATTTTGCTGCTTACAGGAAACTCATCTCAGAGAAAAAGATAGACACTACCTCAGAATGAAAGGCTGGAAAACAATTTTCCAAGCAAATGGTAGGAAGAAACAAGCTGGAGTAGCCATTATAATATCTGATAATATTGATTTCCAACCAAAAGACATCAAAAAAGACAAGGAAGGGCACTTCATTCTCATCAAAGGTAAAATCCTACAAGAGGAACTATCAATTCTGAATATCTATGTGCCAAATACAAGGGCAGCCTCATTCATTAAAGATACTTTAGTCAAGCTCAAAGCACACATTGCACCTCACACAATTATAGTGGGAGACTTCAACACACCACTTTCACAAATGGACAGATCATGGAAACAGAAACTAAACAGGGACACAGTGAAACTAACAGAGGTTATGAAACAAATGGATCTGACAGATATCTACAGAACATTTTATCCTAAAACGAAAGGATATACCTTCTTCTCAGCATCTCACGGTACCTTCTCCAAAATTGACCACATAATTGGTCACAAAACAAGCCTCAATATATACAAAAATATTGAAATTGTCCCATACACCCTATCAGATCACCATGGACTAAGACTGATCTTCAATAACAAAATAAATCATAGAAAGCCAACACACACGTGGAAACTAAACAACACTCTTCTCAATGATACCTTGGTCAAGGAAGGAATAAAGAAAGAAATTAAGGACTTTCTGGAGTTTAATGAAAATGAAGCCACAACATACCCACACTTATGGGACACATTGAAAGCATTTCTAAGAGGAAAACTCATAGCTCTGAGTGCCTCCAAAAAGAAACTAGAGAGAGCACACATTAGCAGATTGACAACACACCTAAAAGCTCTAGAACAAAAGGAAGCAAATTCACCCAAGAGGAGTAGACGGCAAGAAATAATCAAACTCAGGGGTGAAATCAACCAAGTGGAAACAAGAAGAACAATTAAAAGAATCAACCAATCGAGGAGCTGGTTCTTTGAGAAAATCAACAAGATAGATAAACCCTTAGCCAGACTCACTAGAGGGCATAGGGAAAGTACTCTAATTAACAAAATCAGAAATGAAAAGGGAGACATAACAACAGACCCTGAAGAAATCCAAAACACCATCAGATCATTCTACAAAAGGCTATACTCAATGAAACTGGAGATCCTGGATGAAATGGACAAGTTTCAAGACAAATACCAGGTACCAAAGTTAAATCAAGATCGGGTTAATGATCTAAACAGTCCCATATCCCCTAAAGAAATAGAAGCAGTCATTAATAGTCTCCCAACCAAGAAAAGCCCAGGACCAGATGGGTTTAGTGCAGAGTTCTATCAAACCTTCAAAGAAGAACTAATCCCAGTTCTTCACAAACTATTCCACAAAATAGAATCAGAAGGTACTCTACCCAACTCATTCTATGAAGCCACAATTACTCTGATACCTAAACCACATAAAGACCCAACAAAAATAGAGAACTTCAGACCAATTTCCCTTATGAATATTTATGCAAAAATCCTCAATAAAGTTCTCGCTAACTGATTTCAAGAACACATCAAAACAATCATCCATCCTGACCAAATAGGATTCATCCCAGGTATGCAAGGATGGTTCAATATACGAAAATCCATCTATGTAATCCATTATATAAACAAACTCAAAGACAAAAACCACATGATCATCTCCTTAGATGCTGAAAAAGCATTTGACAAAATCCAACAACCATTCATGATAAAAGTCTTAGAAAGATCAGGAATTCAAGGCCCATACCTAACCATGATAAAAGCAATATACAGCAAACCAGTAGCCAACATCAAAGTAAATGGTGAGAAGCTGGAAGCAATCCCACTAAAATCAGGGACTAGACAAGGCTGCCCTCTCTCTCCCTACCTATTCAACATTGTACTTGAAGTCCTAGCCAGAGCAATTAGACAACAAAAGGAGATCAAGGGGATACAAATCGGAAAAGAAGAAGTCAAAATATCACTTTTTGCAGATGATATGATAGTATACATAAGTGACCCTAAAACTTCCACCAGAGAACTCCTAAGCCTGATAAATAGCTTCGGTGAAGTAGCTGGATATAAAATTAACTCAAGCAAGTCAATGGCCTTTCTGTATACAAAGGATAAACAAGCAGAGAAGGAAATTAGGGAAACAGCACCCTTCTCAATAGTCACAAACAATATAAAATACCTTGGCATGACTCTAACTAAGGAAGTGAAAGATCTGTATGACAAGAACTTCAAGTCCCTGAAGAAAGAAATTAAAGAAGATCTCAGAAGATGGAAAAACCTGCCATGCTCATGGATTGGCAGGATCAACATTGTAAAAATGGCTATCTTGCCAAAAGCAATCTACAGATTCAATGCAATCCCCATCAAAATTCCACCTCAATTCTTCAACGAATTGGAAAGGGCAATCTGCAAATTCATCTGGAACAACAAAAAACCTAGGATAGCAAAAACTCTTCTCAAGGATAAAAGAACCTCTGGAGGAATCACCATGCCTGATCTAAAGATGTACTACAGAGCAATTGTGATAAAAACTGCATGGTACTGGTATAACGACAGACAAGTAGACCAATGGAGCAGAATTGAAGACCCTGAGATCAACCCACATACCTATGGTCACTTGATCTTTGACAAGGGAGCAAAAACCATCAAGTGGAAAAAAGACAGTATTTTCAACAAATGGTGCTGGCAGAACTGGCGGTTATCATGTAGAAGAATGCGAATTGATCCATTCCTATCTCCTTGTACCAAGGTCAAATCTAAGTGGATTAAGGAACTCCACATAAAACCAGAGACACTGAAACTTATAGAGGAGAAAGTAGGGAAAAGCCTCGAAGATATGGGTACAGGGGAAAAATTCCTGAATAGAACAGCAAAGGCTTGTGCTGTAAGATCGAGAATCGATAAATGGGACCTCATAAAGTTGCAAAGCTTCTGCAAGGCAAAAGACACCGTCAATAAGACAAAAAGACCACCAACAGATTGGGAAAGTATCTTTACCTATCCTAAATCAGATAGGGGACTAATATCCAATATATATAAGGAACTCAAGAAGGTAGACTCCAGAAAATCAAATAACCCCGTTAAAAAATGGGGCTCAGAACTGAACAAAGAATTCTCACCTGAGGAATACCGAATGGCAGAGAAGCACCTGAAAAAATGTTCAACATCCTTAATCATCAGGGAAATGCAAATCAAAACAACCCTGAGATTCCACCTCACACCAGTCAGAATGGCTAAGATCAAAAATTCAGGTGACAGCAGATGCTGGCGAGGATGTGGAGAATGAGGAACACTCCTTCATTGTTGGTGGGATTGCAAGCTGGTACAACCACTCTGGAAATCAGTTTGGCGGTTCCTCAGAAAATTGGACATAATACTACCAGAGGATCCAGCAATACCTCTCCTGGGCATATATCCAGAAGATGTTCCAACCGGTAAGAAGGACACATGCTCCACTATGTTCATAGCAGCCTTATTTATTAAAGCCCGAAGCTGGAAAGAACCCAGATGCCCCTCAACAGAGGAATGGATACAGAAAATGTGGTACATTTACACAATGGAGTACTACTCAGCTATTAAAAGGAATGAATTTATGAAATTCCTAGGCAAATGGATGGATCTGGAGGGCATCATTCTGAGTGAGGTAACATATTCAGAAAGGAAGTCACACAATATGTACTCACTGATAAGTGGATATTAGCCCAAAAACTCAGGATACCCAAGATATAAGATACAATTTGTTAAACGCATGAAACTCAAGAAGAACGAAGACCAAAGTGTGGACACTGTGCCCCTTCTTGGAATTGGGAACAAAACACCCATTGAAAGAGTTACAGAGATAAAGTTTGGAGCTGTGAAGAAAGGATGGACCATCTAAAGACTGCCATATCCAGGAATCCATCCCATAATCAGCTTCCAAACGCTGACACCATTGCATACACTAGCAAGATTTTGCTGAAAGGACACAGATATAGCTGTCTCTTGTGAGACAATGCCGGGGCCTAGCAAACACAGAAGTGGATACTCACAGTCTGCTATTGGATGGATCACAGGGCCCCCAACGGAGGAGCTAGAGAAAGTACCCCAGGAGCTAAAGGGAACTGCAACCCCATAGGTGGATCATTATTATGAACTAACCAGTATCCCAGAGCTCTTGTCTCTAGCTGCATTTGTATCAAAAGATGGCCTAGTAGGCCATCACTGGAAAGAGAGGCCCATTGGACTTGCCAACTTTATATGCCCCAGTACAGGGGAATGCCAGGGCCAAGGGGTGGGGGTGGGTCGGTGGGGTACTGGGGGGGGGGAGTGTATTGGGGACTTTTTGGATAGCATTTGAAATGTAATTGAGGAAATTACCTAATAATAAAAAAAAGAAAGAAAGAAAGAAAAAAGGTGTTAAACTTGCTTGCATAAACATTTTGTCTATGCACAATTAAAACTCTGAAACTCTGGCTACTCACACACAGATACACCATATTATGTTAAGATTCATTACCAAAATATTTCATAACCTGCAAAAGCTGTAGTGTGTGTGTGTGTGTGTGTGTGTGTGAATTTTTTGTGTGTGCATGTGGATGTGCACCAAAGTGAAATGATAGACCTAATAATGCAAAGTTAATTCAGGCTGTGGAAATGAATGATGCTGAAAGTCAGGTGCTCACATGCTAATTTCTTCCATAGGAAACATTTTGTTTTGTTCTGTTTCTTTTCTTTTTGAAGTACATATCTATCTTATCACTTCACCTCTCTGTTCTGTTGTCATTGCAACAGAAGAATATCCTAAGTATTTTATACCAAATCATAGTTATGTTTTTTAAACTCACTGTCAGGTTTAATATGCTTAGTTTACTATGCTTGAATTTTCTAAATTTTATTTGCTTTAAATAGCAGCTTTTACATCCTTTACATCTCTACTATATCAGCCATGCATCAGGATAAACAACATGACATAAAAGAGCAGAAGGCACAGTTAAGATAGGATCATTATGCAAATAGGTTATGGCATGCTTTATATGAAAACAGCTTCCCTAAAGAGACCTAATGGGATGACTGACCTATAAAGCATTTAATTTGTTGTTAGCATTTCATTTAATTGTCTTGTAGCTCCTCTAGGAATAAAACTTTTAATTGTAAAAACTTCTAAATGACACAATGCTTAATTCCTTTTCCTGTAACTAACAGGTTCTCTCACTGTAGAATACAAAATTTTATATTATCATTTCATAGATGTTCCTTTGCATGGCTTTTAAATTCTGAGATAATGAAGAGATCTAGAGTAGTTATGTAGATCACTTTTTAACTTCTAGAGTTTGTTTTAGGAAATGTCTTATTGATATGCACATGATTCTCCTTTTCTATGACAACAAAAAGAATAGAGAAGAGGATATCAAGAGAATATTATTTTTTATTTAAAATCATTGTGGTTCTTTTACTGTATAGTGGAACAATACTGTTGTAAAGATTATATTTTAACATGTGATGTTGCACTAGGGAATAAGACTGATAAGGCTTTTTCTGAATGTTAATGAAAGTTATTTCCACAAATATTTTGTCTGCCCATCTCTAAAACTATTTGAGTTGTTCTGAAAATATTTTCACAATTTATACAGAACCTCAAAAATTTTTGCAACTTGAGTTGTATGGATATCTGTTAAAGTGCTAATGTTTATGTCACACAAGTGAGTAATATCTAAAATTTGGCATGGGTAGAAATTCATATTGATATCTTATCTATGGCTGAAGACTAATAGTCACTTATTTTCAGCATTTTGACCAGTTATCAGTACTTACTGGAAAAAAAAAACATTCTGAACAATGTTGGGAGCAACAAAAATCTATGAGTATAAATATCAATATTTACAGGGCACTTTAACAGCATGGCCAATTAGCACATGAACCATAAGTAGGCTCTAAGGCCTCTGATTTCCCTAGTCTTGAGCTCTTGACCAGACTTACAGTACCAAGAATGTAATCACTCCTGTAGTGCAAACCTCATAACACATCAGAAACTGCCTTTGGATAAGATCAAATATTGCATATGCTCTTAAACAGGAAGTGGTTTGTTACCCCCATATTTATCATTCTATAATTACACTTGGATATATCTTCCCTGTCATTTGGACATTGTAACATACAGAGTCCAGTGCTTGGTAAGGCTATTGATATATTTCACCCCCAGTAATCTACATCACAACTTCTCACACTATGTATGCTAGCCAGCAAAGGGAAAGTCTGGTTAGCCTTGCATGATAAATGAATATTTTCTAGGAATGATAGAAAAAGGAAATGGGGACCCTGGTACAGTAATACAAAATACCAGGATTCAAGTAATAACTTTATATGTCACAGGAGTGGCTGGACTCAGGGTAGGAAGCCCAGATGCAGGCTAAATGCTCTTTTCAAGTGTTATTTTTTGAATAAGAAATTTCCCCTGAAAATTCATACATTTAGGGCTTGCTTGTCATCAGACTGGCTTTGAGAAGAGGCTAGAATATGACTTAATTAATTTATTAATGTGTTCAAAATAAAATGTAATCATTAAGAAGAGGTTAAAGAAACTGGGGCATTTCTTTAAATTTTCTACTCAGTGTCTCTTTTATATTATTTAAGAAAAAACTAGAAATGTATGGATCTTTCTTTCTTTCTTTCTTTCTTTCTTTCTTTCTTTCTTTCTTTCTTTCTTTCTTTCTTTTCTTTTCTTTTTTTTTTTTGCTTCCCCTCCCTACCCCCACAGCAGTTCTTGATGAGACAGTCTTGAATGGTCCACACTGTTGGTAGTGAAAATGAATGCATAGATCTTATTAAGGTTGAACCAGAGATTAAAGACCTTTTGCAGGAAGGCATGTCTGGGAAGGGAAACTTATTGCCTAAACCCTTCTGCTGGGCCATCTAGATACCACATTAGCCAGGAGAACTCTGTGCTACATGACTAGTAGTCACAAGCCTCATGTGGGTTGTCATAGTCATGTGCGTTAGGACAGGAACAGGTCAAGGTCAGAAGCAGATGAAACAACTCTCATTCTCAGGAGAATTACTGGGGTTTTTTTTTTTTTTTTTAATCTGCTCAACCTTCCCAGTTTTTTTCTGGTGAAACTGTTCAACTCGCCCCACACACTGGGGCTTCTTATGTCTCTGCACCCCATTTTACCAATTTGAAATATGGATAATGGATGTGTGCTATGCTTCCAAGATTAGTGTAAATGCTTGAGTTTGTTCTCTTTTGTCTATGTTTGTGTGTCACCCACTTTTTTCTTATTAGATATTTTTCTTTATTTACATTTCAAATGTTATCCACTTTCCTGGTTTACCATCCAAAACCCACCTATCCCCTCGCCCCTCACCCTTCTCACCAACCTGACCCTGGCATTCCCCTACATGGGACATCAAGCCATCACAGGATCAAGGGTTATCTTCCCATTGATGTCCAAAAAGGCAATCTTCTGCTACATATGCTGCTGGAGCCATGGGTCCGTCCATGTGTATTCTTTGGTTGGTGGTTTAGACCAGGGAGATCAGGGGTTCATATTGTTGTTCCTCTTATGCAATTGCAAAGCCCTAAAGCTCCTTGGGTCTTTTCTCTAGCTCTTCCATTGGGGACCTTGTGTTCAGTCCATTGGATGTCTGAGAGTATCCACCTATGTATTTGTCATGCACTGGCAGAGCCTCTCAGGACACAACTATATCAGGCTCCTATCAGCAAGCACTTATTGGCATCCACAATAGTGTCTGGGTTTGGTGACAGTATACGGGATGGATCCCCACATGGGACAGTCTCTGGATGGCCTTTTCTTCAGTCTCTGCTCCACATTTTGTCTCTGTATCTCTTCCCATGTGTACTTTGTTCCCCCTTCTAAGGAGGACTGAAGCACCCATACTTTGATCTTCCTTCTTCTTGAGCTTCAAGTGATTTGTGAATTGTATCTTGGGTATTCTGAGCATCTAGGCTAATGCCATCTTATGACTGAGTGTATACCATGTGTATTCTTGGGTTTTTGTTTTTGTTTTTTGTGTTTTGTTATTTGTTTTTGGTTTTTGTTTGTTTGTTTGTTTGTTTTGGTTTTTCGAGACAGGGTTTCTCTGTGTAGCCATTGCCCTGGCTGTCCTGGAACTCACTCTGTAGACCAGGCTGGCCTCGAACTCAGAAATCTGCCTGCCTATGCCACCCAAGTGCTGGGATTAAAGGCATGTGCCACCATGCCTGGCTCTACCATGTGTATTCTTTTGTGATTGGTTTATGTCACTTAGGATATTTTCTAGTACCACCCATTTCGTAAAAATTTCATGAAGTCATTGTTTTTATTAGCTGAGTAGTACTCCATTGTGTAACTGAAGCACATTTTCTGTATCTATTTTTTTTTAGGTGCTTCTCAGCAATTCAGTATTCCTCAGTTGAGAATTTTTTTTTTTTTTTTTTTTTTTTTAGCTCTGTACTCCATTTTTAATAGGGTTATTTGTTTCTCTGGCATTTACCATCTTGAGTTCTTTGTATATATTGGATATTAACCCTCTATCAGATATAGGGTTGGTAAAATCTTTTCCCAATCTCTTGATTGCCATTTTGTACTACTGACAGTGTCCTTTGCCTACAGAAGGTTTGAAATTTTATGAAGTCTCATTTGTTAATTCTTGATATTAGAACCTAAGCTATTGGTGTTCTGTTCGAGAAAACCCTGTGCCATATGTCTAAGGCTCTTCCCTACTTTCTCTATTAGTTTCAGTGTATCTGTATTTATGTGGAGATCCTTGATCCACGTGGACTTGAGCTTTGTGCAAGTTGATAATAATGGGTAAATTTGCATTCTTCTACATGCTAGCCTCAAGTTGAACCGGCATCATTGGTTGAAAATGTTGCCATTTTTTTACACTGGGTGGTTTTAGCTACTTTGTCAAAGAATAAGTGACCATAGGTGGGTTCATTTCTAGGTCTTCAGTTCTATCCCATTGATCTATACCACTGTCATGCAGTTTTTTATCACAATTGCTCTGTAGTACAGCTTGAGGTCAGGAATATTGATTCTACCAGAAATACTTTTATTGTTGAGAATATTTTTCCCAGGTATTTTGTTATTTGAGATTAATTTGCAAATTGCTCTTTCTAAGTCTATGAAGAATTGAGTTAGAATTTTGATGGGGATTCCATTGACTCTGTAGTTTACTTTCTATAAGATGGCCATTTTTACTATAGTAATCCTGCCAATCCATGAGCATGGGAGATCTTTCCTTTTTCTGAGATCTTCTTTGATTTCTTTCTTCAGAGACTTGAAGTTCTTGTCATACAGATCTTTCAATTACTTACTTACACTCATATCAAGGTAATTTATATTATTTATGACTATTGTGAAGGATGTTGTTTCACTTATTTCTTTCTCAGTCTATTTCCACTGATTTGTTTGAGTTAATTTTATATCCATCCACTTTGCTGAAGATGTTTATCAGATTTAGGAGTTCTCTGGTGAAATTTTGGGGTCACTTAAGTATACTCTCACATCATCTGCAAATATAGTATTTTGACTTCTTCCTTTTCATTTTGCATACATTTGACCCCCCTTTGTTGCATAATTGCTCTGGCTAGAACTTCAAGTACTATATTTAATAGATATGGGGAGAGTAGCCAGCCTTATCTAGTCCATGATTTTAGTGGCATTGCTTCAGGTTTCTCTCCATTTATTTTGATATTGGCTACTTGTTTGCTGTATATTGCTTTTATTATGCTTAGGTATGGGCCTTGAATTCCTGATCTTTCCAAGACTTTTATCATGAATGGGTGTTGGATTTTGTCAAATGCTTTCTCAGCATCTAACGAGATGATCATGTGATTTTTGTCTTTGAGATTGTTTATATAGTGGATTATGTTGATGGATTTCTGTATATTAAACCATCCCCGCATCCCTGCTAGGAAGCCTACTTGATCATAATGGATGATCATTTTGATGTGTTCTTGGATTCAGTTTGAGAGAATTTTATTGAGTAATATGCATCAATATTTATAAGGGAAATTGGTGCAGTCATTAATAGTCTCCCAACCAAAAAATGCCCAGGACCAGAAGAGTTTTTGCGGAGTTCTACCATACCTTAAAAGAATTCCTAACACCAATACTCTAAAAAGTATCCCACAAAATAGAACAGATATCACAGTACCCAATTCGTTCTATGGAGCCATCACACACAAAGACGTAACAAAAAAGAGAACTTCAGAGCAATTTCCCTTTTGAATATTAATGCACATTATGATTTTAATTAAAGTATAACTATAATTTTCTCTCCCTTTCATCACTCCATTTTTTTCATACACCATCCTTCTACTTCTTAGCTTGTGTGCCTTCTCATTTTTTAAATTTGATTCCTTTAAAATTATTATTATTATTATTATTATTATTATTATTATTATTATTATTATTATTATTATTATTATTTTAGGCTCCCCCACTCTGTTAGGGGCAGTCTTTTTTTTTAGTTTTTTTTTAATATTTTTTTTTATTACGTATTTTCCTCAATTACATTTCCAATGCTATCCCAAAAGTCCCCCATACCCTCCCCCCCAACTTCCCTACCCACCCATTCCCATTTTTTTTGGCCCTGGCATTCCCCTGTACTGGGGCATATAAAGTTTGCATGTCCAATGGGCCTCTCTTTCCAGTGATATGTGCAAAGATACTTGACTAGAACATGCTATAGCAACTTAGTGTTGTTTATGAGTATTAGGTTACTTTGAGGTTACTTTGTAGAGTTTGCTCTCTCTTTCCACTCAAACTTGGTTTATCAAGCTATGCAGCAAATATCTTTAAATCCTGAGCCAACTCATTGATTGTGATACTTTTTTTTTAAAATAGAAACATGTACATTAAAAGAATTATTTATCCTTGCCTTGTCCCTGATTTTAGTGGGATTGCTTCAAGTATGTCTCCATTTAATTAGATATTGGTTGTTGGTTTGCAGTAAATTGCTTTTATTATGTTTAAGTATATGCCTTTAATTACTGATCTTTCCAATATTTTTAATATGAAGGGGTGTTGTATTTGGTCAAATACTTTTTCTGCATCTAAGGAGATTAACATGTAATGTTTTAAAATTTGTTTATATAGTGGATTATGTAAATGGATTTTCGTGTATTAAATCAACCTTGCATCCCTGGGATGAAGCCTACTTGATCATGGTGAATGATGTTTTTAATGTGTTTTTGGATTCGGTTTGCAAGATTTATATTCAATATTTTTACATTTATATTCATGAACGAGATTGGTCTGAAGTTATCTTTTTGGTTGGGTTCTTGAATGTTTTAGGAATCAGAGTAATTGTGGCTTCATAGAACGAATTAAGTAGTGGCCCTTATGTTTCAATTTTATGGAACTGTTTGAGGAAAATTGGTATCAGGTATTCTTTGAAGGTTTGGTATAATTCTGCACTAAATCCTGTTGTGGTAAATCTCTCCAACCTAATTATGCCCCGTCAATGAAAACACAACACAGTTAATATGAATACATGCTGGTTGCCTAGATTGGGCAGATCTACTGCTAGACTAGTTACACTACCATCTTCCACAGCTTATGAGACCCCTTAGAACTTGAGGTTTCTCCAGGCCATGTGCTTCGACTCTGCTTTTCTTCGTCTTCCTCCTCCTCTCAGTTTTCTCCCTCTTCCATCTTCTCCTTCTCACCTTCTGCTCCAACCTCCCTTTCATCTGCCCAATCATCAGCTCTCCTTTATTTTACAAATTAAGGTGGGAATCAGGTTTACAGGAAATCACCTGAGTGCTGACTCAATCCTTGTTTGCAGCCAATCACAGGAGAATGGAATTATCAAATATAATTAGCGCCAGGGCAATCCACAACAAAATCGGTCTGGCAATGGGCTTTTTTGGTTGGGAGGTTCTTAATGACTTCTATTTCCTGTGCAACATGAGTCTGCTTAGACAGTTCACCTGCTTGTGATTTAAGTTAGGTATGTGGTTTCTCTCTAGCAAACCAGCCATTTCCTCCAGATTTTCCAGTTTTGTTGAGTATAGGCTTTTATAATAGGATCTGCTGATTTTTCGAATTTCCTCCATTTCTGTTGTTATGGCTCCCTTTTCATTTCTGATTTTGTTAATTTGCATACTGTCTCTGGACCCTTTAGTTCATATGGCTAGGGATTTATTTTATTTTATTTTATTTTATTGATTCTCTCAAAGAACCAGCTTCTGGTTTTGTTGATTCGTTGTATTGGTTTTTATTTTGTTTGTTTGTTTGTTTTCATTTGTTGCTTTCTGCCCTGAATTTGACTATTTTCTGCTTTCTATTCATCTTGGGTGAATTTTCTTCTTTTTGTTCTAGAGCTATCAGGTGTGCTATTAAGTTGTTAGTGTAAGATCACTCCAGTTTCTTTATCAGGACAGTTATTGCTATGAACATCCCTCTGAGCACTGTTTTCTTGTGTCCCATAAGTTTGGGTATTATGTGTCAACATTTCATTAAATTCCAGGGAGGCTTTAATTTCTTTCTTTATGTCTTCCCTGACCAAGTTGTTATTGAGTAGAGAATTGTTCAATAATATGTTTGTATGTTACTTGGCATACCTGTATATGGGCTTTCTGTAGTTTTTGATGTTACTGAAGACCAGCCTTAGGCCATTGTGATCTGATAGGATGCATGGTATTATTTCAATCTTCTTTTATCAGTTGAGGGTTGTTTTGTGACCAATCATATGGTCAATTTTGGAGAAGGTACCATAAGGTGCTGAGAAGAAGATATATTATTTTCTTTTAGGGTGAAATGTTCTGTAGATATCTGTTAAATCCATTTGGTCCATAACTTCTGTTAGTATCACTATAAATCTGTTTAGTTTCTGTTTCAGTGACCTCTCCACTTGTGAGAGAGGGATGCTGAAGTCTACCACTTTATTGTATTGGGTTCAATGTGTGTTTTGAGCTTTAGTTAAGTTTTATGAATGTGGGTGCCCTTGCATTTGGGACATAGACGTTCAGAATAGAGACTTACTCTTGGTGGATTTTCTCCTTGATGAATATGAAGTCTCCTCCTTCACCATGCTTGATAACTTTTGGATGAAAGTCTATTTTATTGGATATTACTATCACAACTCCTGCTTGTTTCCTGGGACCATTTGCTTGGAAGACTTTTTTTCCATCCTTTTACTCTGAGATAGTGTGTGTATTTCTTGTTGAAGTGTGTTTCTTGCATGCAGCAAAATAGTGAATCATTTTTGCATATCCAGTCTGTTAGCATTGTCGCTACCGTCTCCTACCAGCAGAAAAGAAGCAAAGAAACCGATGTCCTTCTCAAGGCAATTTATTCAGGAACTTTACAATGTGCAGGAAAAAAAGAATGACCCGACCTCTCTTGGCCATCCCCCTTTATCCCCTCTCGTCCACTCCCAATCACCCCAGTCCATGTAGGCACATTTCATTGGCTCAGGACTACATTCATCACATCATCCGATCTTAGGTCGTGGTGCATCTGTGCAATGCAGCTCAAGGTACGTGGCTATCTTAGGGATATGAGGAAGTCAGGTGCCAGTCATAAGACTTGGCAGCCGTCCCAGGCACCATCTTGGGGCCACGACCACACCTACTCCTCACATCTCCCACTTATTCTTTAAATTGACAGAGAGAATGCCTGTCTTAGGTTGCCCCCTGCAACAATGCTCCTTACCCGTCATCAGGAGACAGACAGCAGTGGTCTGAGCCCTGTCTTAGGTTGGTAACATGTCCAGGGAGTCTTACCTGTCATTGACTACTTCTCTAGCATGCCAAGCCACACTTGAGGAGATTGTCACCTCTCCACAACTGCAAAGGCTTGTATCAACAGAGCTTGAGCCCTACGATGGCGATGTTGCATGTAGCAGATGCACCAAAAGGCTAGGACACTGATGAGCACACAGCACAGTGCCAGTCCACCAATACCGGCCCATTCCTTTAGGTGTGACATAGGGGTGGCAATCAATTTGCAAATCCTTCAGCCATGGATACATCCACCTGAGTGGAATTGATATGGACTATCCCAAAATCTCTTTTGGGTTTAAACAATGTAATCACCGAAGGGGCCTGCATGGGCCATCATAACAATCTAGGCATTCTGGTCACAATAGCTAAAGAAAACATAGAAGCATTCCAATCAACACATACTATAAAAACAACTATCCTCCTTACATTCTACAACATCATCAAAATAACTACCATTATAAACTAAAAATACAAAAGGAGGCCAAACACATACAGGAGTGGCTTTAAAGAATACATTCTTCCCATAAGCAAATTGAATAACAGAAGACTCAAATAATGCAGATCCATTCCAATAAAAGCTAGCATTTCCCCACACCCCCCATCAACATACTCAAAGGAGAAAGATCTGTACAACTCCCAATTTATCCTACATGACAGCCAAACATTAAAGGGATTGCTTGCCCCTCTCTGGGCTGGATTTTGATACATCCAATTAAACCCTAAAAACGTTTGATTATGACCCAGAAACTTAGTATACCCGAGATATAAGAGACAATTTGTAAAACACATGAAACTGAAGAAGAACAAAGACCAAAGTGTGGACACTTTGCCCCGTCTTAGAAATGGAAACAATCACCCATGGAAGGAGTTACAGAGACAAAGTTTGGAGATGAGACAAAAGAATGGACCATCTAGAGACTGCCATATCCAGGGATCCATCCCATAATTAGTCTCCAAACGATGACACCATTGCATACACTAGCAAGCATTTGCTGAAAGGACCCTGATATAGCTGTCTCTTGTGAGACTAGGCCGGGGCCTAGCAAACACAGAAGTGGATGCTCACAGTCAGCTATTGGAAGGATCACAGTCCCCCCAATGGAGGAGCTAGAGAAAGTATTCAAGGAGCTAAAGAGACCTGCAACCCTGTAGGTGCAACAACATTATGAACTAACCAGTACGTCGGAGCTCTTGACTCTAGCTGCATATGTATCAAAAGATGGCCTAGTAGGCCATCACTGGAAAGAGGCCCATTGGACAAGCAAACTTTATATGCCCCAGTACAGGGGAATGCCAGGACCAAAAAGTGGGAATGGGTGGGTAGGGGAGTGGGGGGGAGGGTATGGGGGACTTTTGGGATAGCATTGGAAATGTAATTGAGGAAAATATGTAGAAAAAAAAAAGACTGGTACTAATATAAGGGGAAAAGGTAAAATATTTTTTCACGGCCCACGCAGCTTTTCTGGACTGGCAGCTGGTCCATGGGGGCAGTGAATCTCGAATACCCCTTCAAAAGATCTTCAGTCATCACTGCAGGCAGCATCATCACCCCCAGGAGAAGCTTCATCAGGGCAACTCAATCCATCTTAAACTACCCTTGTCAATCACTCTGGAACCCACAGCGGCTGGCGATGATCCTGTGGAAACACACAAACAGACCCTCTCGCCCAGACCAACTTTAATGCATTGACCATGTTGTAATGTAGTTTTTTTTCCTTTCAAGCATATCATGTTCTTCCCATAGAAATGTTGTTGTAATGGATACCATGGGCAATTATCTGTGAACAATAATGAGAAAAACACCACAGACATATGTAGGTTTGTGGTGTCAGTTATGTAGCTATTAACACTCTTTAATAAAAGGAAGTAGGGAAGACTCATGAGACTGACGCCTGAAACTCCAACTATTACTTGTTCTTACCCACCCAGGAACAAATGATCTTAGCGGATGTTGCAGTATATATAAAGAAAAAGGTTCACTCAACATTAGATTCCACGATGCAGCTTCCATGCAGTCAGATTTCATGATGATGTATGACAGTGATACAGTTGTTTGTGTCTACACTTCTGCAAGTAATACCTCCACCAGTCTCTTTGTAAGTAAGTCTTAAAAACTCAGTAGTTCACCAGATTGATTGTCAGTTGAATTTACTTTAATTTCTTCTGTTATTTTTGCCCTATGTGGAGTAAAAAAGCTGTTTTTAACTAACCAGGAAAAATCAGTGCAACAAATTGGCACCCAATGTGGGTCAGAAAGGAAGCAAGGATGAAGTTTGGAGAAGATATTTTGTGGCCATTTGATGAATATATCAAATCATGACATTGAGGCTGAACTGCAAAATGCTCATGTATCATTGGGGGCAATATTAAAACAGTATCTTTCCCCATGTATTATGATGTTGTGTGCATTCTTGTCATGTCTGTAGTTGTATAGGACTTGTTATAGGTAGTACAGCATGTAACTAAAGTTGAAAAATCAGGAGGTGGTGTATCAGTGTGGAAAGCATCAAGATAACCAACTTTTTCCATATGAAGAAGAGTGAGGTATCTGCTTGATGACTGTGCTCCACCATGTAAGTAAGGGGAAACTGAAAATAGGTGAGAATTAGACAGTGAACCAAAATTCTGAAACTTACTCAAATGGGAAGATATTGACAGCAATTCACCACAGCAGTTGCATGGCTGCTATTATGCGTAATACGATATGCAGCTGAGTCATGCATGCCTGACCAGCAGAAAGTTATTTGTGTATTACAGGAACTGCAAAAGAAAAGGAAATTGCAACTAGAATTCTCCACCTTTTCATCTAATTTGGCAGGTACATAGCATTAAAGAGAGAGGATTAGATGGAGGGATTCACATGTCAATTCTTAAGGGAAATATGAGTTAAATCTGTGCCAAGGAGACGACATTGAGATCTCCAAACTTGGCATATTTTTGAAGAGTCAGAGATAAGAGAAAAGAAAAAGAAGGAGTAGGAGGAACCCTTCAAGTGTGACCCTTAATGAAGGAAAAATATTTTAATAATTTTATATATTTTATTTGTGTTTTGTCAGAAGGAATGTCTGTGTATCACGCATGTGTTTGTTTGGGTCTGTAGAACCTAGAAGAGAACATTGAATGCCCTCAAACTGGAGTTGTAAATGGTTATGAACTACTATGTGGGTGATAGAAATAAAAGTCAGGTCCTCTAGAAGAGTACCAAAATGTTCTGAACTATTGAGACATCTCTTCAGCTCCAGGAAACATCTTTTTGATTAAGGAGCATGTAGCATGCATTCATAATGGCTTAGTAAAGAAAACAATTGATACAAGTGATGGATGGAATACTGTTGTGCTGTGTTTTGTTTTTTCTTGCTAATATTTCACATTATCATCCCCTTACCTGCTGATAGCTGGGATCAACATATGCTACTGGGAATGGATGATATTATGACTTCTGCCTAATATCTATAAACAGTTTTCATTACATGGGCAGTGTACTAGTAATCTCTGAATGCCTCATAAACTTAGAAAATCACCTAAAATTTGTAAACAAACAAACAAACAAAAAACAAAAACAGAATTTAGTAGAACGTATCCTCTGGGGTAAAAGGCACTCCTAGAAACCACTTTTGTATACATCTCATCATGAAAAGCTAGACACAGCAAGCTGAAATGGTGAAAATGTTATATTTTTATCCCTAAGTGCTAAAAGATATTGTACAAAAATACTTATGGTTGTATATGAAAGAATTTTTTCTTTTGATAAGACATATTTTTAAAGCAAAGGCTATAAAGATCATCATGGTTAGTTAAAAATACATAGTATACAAACAACAATCTTTGAGACAATGCTGTCTTTGCTAAAAACAATTAAATTTTGCAAGTTATTTTTTGTTTTGGGTTTGCTTGTTTTTGTTTTTGATGGTTGTGGTGTTTTCTTTGTTTCATTTTTTGTTTGTTTGTTTGTTTTGCTATTATGTCTGAAACCTGTAAATAACAATAGCAGTACTGAAATCTAGTTGGGACAATTAAGCTTTCCCCATGATCTTTAATATATTGAATTTGTTCTATGAGTCTTTAAAAATGTATAAAATGTATTATAAATACTTTCACCACCCATCATTTTAATTTCCCCATAAAAATCCCTTTTACCAAATCTACAAAACCCCTTTCCCATTAGAAAGACAGTCCTCTATGTATAATATTCCTGGTTTCTCTTAAGATCTGTGACCTCAAGGACTTTCATTATATTCTCCCATCTCTCTCTCTCTCTCTTTCATTTTTCCCTCTGGTGTGTATGTGTGTGTGTGTGTGTGTGTGTGTGTGTGTGTCCCACTGAGTTTAAGCAAGGTCCTTTTTATGATCATGTGTTGGGAATTATCCATTAGAGCTTAATAGTCTTACTAGTATGGGTATATAGCTAGAGACTCCCCCTATTTTAGTTATTTCAGTAGCCCTTAGTTCTGTGTGGAGGAGTAGGGTAACACTGAGTTCCTCCCCTACCCATAACTTGTTGGGAACATAGCATGAAGGTCCTTGAGACCACAGATCTCCAGAGAAATCAGGAATGTCAAGCACACAAGAGTGTTTTTCCAGTGGCAAAGATGAAAATCGTGTTTTACCATCCAAAAAGCTGACAATTGGTAGTGATTCTATTTTGCCTGGTAATTCGTGTTATCTGTTAGCCCAGGCCATATCAAGCTCCTATAACAAGGATTTGAGGTAGCTGGTAATATCAATGACTCTTAGAGCCAAATGCTCACCGAACTTCTCACAACCAGAATCAGAGGTGGCTAATATCCCAAATGACATTTGTGCTGTGTGTATGAATGAGACCATGTCAGAAACTTAAGCTAGTAGTACAGGTAACCTATTTCTAGAACATATCTTTATGAAACGAATGACATTACCCTGAGTTGAGTTTCAACATAATTAAGTCTTCTTTTCCACCAGGATTGTATTATACTGGGAATTTTTTTTCCCAAATTGTAAAGGTTAAAACACACTGGGAATAAGTTGCATGCTATTAGACACCCGGAAGTCTAATCCATGTTAACAGAGTCAACCTACACTAGATTTTTATTTTTATCTCTCTGTGGAGTTTGTTTGCATGTATGATAGCATCAGGAAACCCTTAATAACTGATTATTGACAGGGCCAGTCTAGTGCAGGTTTGGAGCATTCACCTTATCAGCTATGAACTCATGATTTCTATGAATATACCATGCACAGAAGATGATATTTTGAATCCCTTCTTCCTAATTTTTGCATTTTTTTGTTCTTTTTACTTACTCTTCCATGCTATTCTAAAAACCATATTATGGATAATGTACACATAAAAGAATAAAGCTAGCACCTTATCTCTCTGGGTGTATAAAATAACAACTCCAAATGCATCATGAATCTCAGCATAATACCTGATGCTCTGAAGCTGCTAGAAGAAAAAATTAGGGCAAATACTTCAACATACAGGCATGGACAAGACTTTCTGAATAGATTTCTGATAGAGCAGAGGTTATGATCAACAATTAATAAATGGGATATTATCAAACTAAAAACCACTTCTCTACAGTAAAGAAAATGGTTAGGCCAAGAAACAATGGTGAGAGAACATCTGATTACTCAAAATGGTAAATAATAAAAAAAGAAACCCTTAAAATCAGAGTCAGGTAAAAAATTAGCAAAGGAACCCCACAGTAAAACCTCAGAAGAAACAATACAAATGGCTATTACAACTGTAAAATAACAACAAAAAATGTTTTTAACAACTTTAAATGTCAGAGAACTGCAGATAAAACCAACTTTCAGATTTCATCTCTTTCATATATGAGTGGCCACCACCAAGAATACAAATGACAGTTAATTTTGGTATACCATTTGGGGAAAACTGGAATTTTTACATATTATTGGTAGGATTGTAAATTAGGCCAGGCAATTTGGAAAACGGTTGAGAGATTACATAAACATCTAGAAATAGAATACTATATGACCCTGTTAACCACTAGGGCTTCTATCCAAAAGAATCTCTTTTCTACCACAGATATACTTGCAAATCCATGTTCACCAATGCTCTATTGAAAATAGCTTGTATATAGAGTCTGTCTAGCAACTGAAAATGTGGTATATACACACAACATAATTTTATTCATCTGTAAAAAAAGAATGAAGCCATAAAATATATAAACAGATAATCATCCGGGGGTGGTGGCGCATGTCTTTAATCCCAGCACTTGGGAGGCAGAGGCAGGCGGATTTCTGAGTACGAGGCCAGCCTGGTCTACAGAGTGAGTTCCAGGACAGCCAGGGCTATACAGAAAAACCTTGTCTCAAAAAACCAAACCAAACCAAACCAAACCAAACAAAAACAACAACAACAAAAAACTGAAAACAAACAAACAAAAAAACCCAACAAGTAAATAGATAATCTTTAAAACAGTTATACTGAGTGAAATCACTCAGGCCCAGAAAAATAAATGTTCTTTCTCATAGATGATTCTAATTATTTAACTATGTAAGTTTAATTTTGTGGAGTACTTGTGGAAGACAAAGAACTAGAAAGAGAATTGATGTGGTACCTCAAGTAAAAGGGGATAGTAGAGTGTTGCTAAAATGGAAGTTAAGAGGGGAAATATTGATGTTTGGATGGCTTAAGCAGGGAAGTAAATAGGAAAAAAAAATTATAAATGAGTGTGCAAATGGGAGAGGGAGGTTAGAGCATAACAAAGTGTATATTTAAAAAAAATGAACTAACCAGTACCTTCAGAGCTCCCAGGGACTAAACCACCAACCAAAGAAAACACATGGTGGGACTCATGGCTCTAGCTGCATATCTAGCAGAGGATGTCCTTCTTGGGCATCAATGGGAGGAGAAGCCCTTCGTCCTGTGAAGGATCAATGTCCCAGTGTAGGGCAATGCCTGGACCAGGAAACAGGAGTGGGTGTGTTGGTAAGCAGGGCAAGTGGGGAGGGGATGGAGGGGGGTGGAGGGGAAACCAGGCAAGGGGATAACATTTGAAATGTAACTAAAGAAAATATCTAATAAAAATTTTTAAAAAGTTTTATTCCAGAAGGTGCTAAATGAGATATTTGAGTTTCTATATATTAATTCAAAATATTTCCATTTTTCTATTTTATTTGATTACTACAGCCATGAAATTATGATGATCTACAAATACAGATTTTATGCCAAGTAAAGAAAAATTCATAATTTTTTTGAAGCTGGAGCAGTGATTTTGTTGACAAGATGCTTGTCATTCAAACTTGAAGGCCTGAGTTCAATCTATAGCACCCATGTAAAAGCCAGGGTTCGTAGCACATCGTAGTCATCCCTGTACTAGTGATACAGAGACAGAAGGATCACTGGGGCTTGTTCATTGAGAATAGCCATACCAATGCTTCCCAGGTACAGTGAGAGATCCTGCCTAGAAAATAAAATAATGTAAGTGGCTGATGACATTGATTAGCAAGTATTCTCACTTGCTACCAAGTCTAAATACCTAAGTTTTTTGTCTTTAGAAGTAATATGGGAGAAGGGAAAAATGACTTGTGAATTGTCCTCATCTTCATACACGTGTAATAGCAATTCAATACACATATTCTGTCTAGCAAGTTAGCTAGCTAGTTCTCTATATCTCTTTCTAGCTCTGTCCTTTCAATCTCTCTCTCTAAATAAATATATGTAAAAACTAAATAAAACTAAATTCAAAATTAGGAAACATAACAAACATTGACCTCTGACAATTAAAACCTCCCTGATAAACATGTATGCATAGACATTCATCCATACAAGACACATATGAATATGTATACATACATACATACATACATACATACATACATACATACATAATGTACATATATACATCAAATCACTGACACAAATTTCTGTCTGAAATGGAATCTAATTTTTTGCTTATTTTCTTGTAGTTATGTTTAAGTGTTCTGAGTGATTTTATACATTGAGGATATTCATTACTTATTGGTATCAACAGCCTAATTTGTCTCATGGACATAGCCTTAAAAATATATAAATCTATTTCATTTTAACACAAAAATATAAACATGTTTACTGAAGTAAAGTAGCTTCTAGATCTTATCCTTATAATTGATCACAAATGAAAATAACCTGTATGTAACTAAGGGACCAATGTACTGTAGAGTGCCTCTTTCTAGACTCTGGGTTAGGCACAGACTACATCCAAACTCCAATTTCCAAACACTACTGGATACAAAGTAAGCCTTTATTAAGTAAGGCAAAGGGACAAGGTGGCTGGATAATCTGAATCAGCCAGAAGCAGCAGCAAATAGCTTTGCGAGTGTTAATTTTAAGAGGGAAGGGGGAGGTCTATGTTAGAATGAGCAGGCATGTGTTGGTAAGTTCTGATTGGTTATTTTAATTCGAGTAGTCAAAATAATGAATTTTGATTGCTACACCTTGAGAGTTCAACTTGATGATCAGCCTCATAAATGATTCAGACTTAACGAAGTGGCCAAATAAATTGATAGAACTTGGTGGCTAAGAGACCCCTATGGAAGAGTTAGGGGAAGGATTGAAGGAGCTGAAGGGAATGGCAACCTCATAGGAAGACCAATAGTATCAACTAACCTGGACCCCTGGGAGTTCCTAGAGACTGAGCCCCCAAAGATAGAACACACATGGGCTGGTACATTGCCTTAGGCATATATGTTCCAGAGGACTATCCTGTGTGGCCTCAGGAGGAGAGGATGCACCTAATCCTGTAGAGACTTGATGATTGAGGGAAGGGGGATGTAGGAGGGGTGTGAGGCAGGGTTCAGGGAGGGGGGATATAGTGAAGAACTCTGGGAACTGAGACAGGGAAGGGGAGCAACATTAGGAATGTAAATAAAATAATTTAAAAATTGTGGTACATCTACACACAAACACACACAAGAACTTGGTGGCTAGCTTTAGGAATATAATCTAATTGTTTAACAATGGAGAGGGACAAGGAAAGGGCAAAACCCTGAAAGCACCATATTTGCCAAGCTCTGCCCTGTGTATGCCATGCTTGGGCCTGCTATAGCCCTTAGGGTAGTGATATCATAACATTCACTTGTACTCTGTATTCTAGAAATTTAAAACTTCTTTCATGTGTGTGTGTGTGTGTGTTTCTATGATTTATCTATAATATATGTACATGCATCCATTTGATGTGTATATCACTTATATTTTTAAAATTAGTAACTTTCTTTTATATTGTACATATGCATGAGCATACAAAGCATGCACTTCCTTCAACAAAATAAGAATGATATAAACACCAAAAATTAACATTTAAAGAAAAATATTCTATTTCTCATTTTATATTGTATATATCATGTTAAAAATTACCCTCCTATCACAGATAAAATAAATCAGTAAAGTCGGTGCTGACAAATTCACTACACAATTCTATTTGACTGAAAATTAAAACTAATAATGGAAAAAAAATCACACCAAGGAATGCAGAAAATATAAAAGTTAAGAAAATCCAGTATGCAAACATCAAATATTAAATTTAACATTCATATAAAAGAGAAGCAAGTATGACATTTGCAGTTGAAATTTACAAATATAACATTATTTTCACAGTGTTGATGTGCACATATAAAGGATTGAGAAATAGCTCCATGCTTAAGAGGTAATACTGACCGTACACAGAAAGTGATTTTGATGCCAAACACTTGGGACAGACAACACACAAGTGCATTTAACTCCAGATCCAGGGTAATCCACTGCCTCTGACTCCACTGGCACCTACATTCACATGCACAACCACACATGCACACTATTAAAAATAACAGATAAATCATATATATATGATTATATTTATAAATCATATATATATATATATATTCACCATTTAACCTTTTGTACTTGTATAGTTCTCTAGTTATTACCCACATGCATATTGAAGAGCAAATATTAATAACATTCTTCTTCATGTATTTCTCACTATTCAAAGCTAAAAATTATTATTCATTAAACAGTTTTTTATTTCTCATCTTTAGTTGATCTTCTGACTTCTGCTTTATTGTTTGTACTTTTATATATTTGGCCTTTTCTGTCTGCTTGTTTCACTTAATACAATAGTTACTTTTTCATCAATATGACTATAATACCTGAGAAACAACTTAATGGAGAAAAGGCTTTTCTTGGTTCACCACTTCTGTTAGTTTCATTTCATCATGGCAGAGTAGGCATGATAGAAATCATGGCTATGGAAACATCTGGCACAGATAGCTCATTCCATATGGCCAAGAAGCAAAAAGTGAAGTCAGAATCAGGGCCTAAGCTCTAACTTCCAAAGGCTTTGGCTTCATGTCCTAAAGACTCTATTGCATCCTACAATAACATCAATAGCTAGGGGGAAAGCACTCAAAACATGAAACAGCAGGTGAAATTTCTGATGTCTATAAAGTCTAATGATTGATCCAAAATTTACTATACACCAAGATTTCAATATACTTCAAAGGGGAATTATATTCCACGGTATATATTACAATTTATTTATTCATACATCAGTAAGTAAAAGTTTGATTTATTTCTCCCTTTGGATGTGATGACAAACGTTTCCATGATAGAGAGTATAGATATAAGCAATCTAGGGTTAGGGAGGTGACCAAGCAAATAAAAATGCCTATTCCTAAACCTGATCATTTGAGTTCAATTCTTAGAACCCCCATGGCAGAGAGATTTAATTTTTTTCAATGGCTATCCTCTGATGTCTTCTGACCAGCACACTGGTGTGGGTTACACACAGAAAATGGAACAAAACAAAACAAAATGTAACAACAAGAACAACAAAAGAAGCATGCTTTATTGTCTTCACTTGTTTCAGTGATTTCACATACATAGCTAGAAAGAAGACTGGTATATCATAAAATACCAATTATGCTTAAATACATGGGAAAAGACACAGTGTATTTTACAGACTATCCAAAGTCTTAACTTTTTCCACATTTTTCTCAAAACTTTTTAATCATAGGCATTATCTCATTGATTGAGTTCACATTTTTTCCATTTATTTCTAATTTATGTACTGAGCTAATCATCATTCCATCACTATAATACAATACCTGAAATAATTAGAGAGGACGATGGTTAGTTTTCGTTTAGAAAATCCAGTATGCAAACATCAAATATTAAATTTAACATTCATATAAAAGAGAAGCAAGTATGACATTTGCAGTTGAAATTTACAAATATAAAATTATTTTCACAGTGTTCCAGTGTATACTTGATTGGCACCATTATTAGTGATTTACTGAAGCAGTTTATCATGAAGTATGTATGTGTGTGTATGTGTGTGTGTGTCTGTGTGTGTGTGTATGTGTGTAAATATTTCATTGGATGATAGCAAAAATGAGCAGAATAGCAGCACCTAGGGTCCCATTATCAACTGTGTGGGTATATCTGCAACAATCCAAGTCCTTCCTGCTGTGTCTTATCTCTCAAGGTACTACAAACTTCTAGTAGTGTCACAGTGAGATACTAGCCTTAAATGTATGCACTTTTGAAAGAAGTTCATAATCCAAGCTATTGAATGAGCCTTCTAAGTAAGCAGAGTGTAATCAAGCTTTTCCTAATTTCAAATTGAGCTAATTGCTTTGTTATTTTTGAGCCTTAGGAGCACACTATGTTTTCCATGTGTTAATTTGTTCCTGCGTGATCAATTGAATATATTTTCTTTTATATTGTGGTGCCTTGCTTATTTTTTCTCCTGTTCTCTCTATACTTCATCAAAGCAAAGGCCTCCTGCTTACTGTGCAAAGGTTCTACCACTAACTTCTATCTACATCCCCATCTTTTTTACACTCCTGAAAGAGTTCCATGACACATTTTCCAATTTTGCAAGGAATCATTTATACATTTTTAAATATTATCTGAACATTTGGTCTTATATTCATTGTCACACATTTTTCTCACATTTTAAAGGAACCCATTTAAGCTCTTACATTTAGGTTTTTCATGGATTTTCAATTATTTTTGAACATAAAATTCTATGTATACTTACAAGGTAGAGTATGGTATTTTAGTACGTGTATATAATGCTTAGTAACTAAATAAATATAATTTATATATTATTACCTCTATCCAACATTTCTATTATATTGTGCTGTATCCTTCAATTTCTTTCTTTTAATATATTATGAAGTATATAGTATATTATTGTTAATCTACATGTGGTTACTCTTTCTTTATTATTATTATTATTATTATATGTGTGTGTTTATATATTCATATATACATGGACTCACATGATTTGGGGATCAGAGTTCACTATGTGGAGTCAGTGCTTTCTTTCCTTCTTTATATAATTTTTAGAGATAGAATTTAATTTTCTAGGTTTGTGCAATAGATAAGTTCATCCACTGATCCATCACATCCATTCATTATTGAGTTAATTTTATATGGTGTGGGGGGTTTAATATGCTTCTCCTAGGGAGTGTCACTATTTGGAGGTGTGGCCCTGTTGGACTAGGTTTAGCCTTGTTGGAGGATGTGTCACCATGATCATGGTCTTTAAGAACCTTCTCCTAACCATGTTGGAGCCAGTCTTTTCCTAGTGGCCTTTAGAAGAAGATGTACAATTTCTCCTGCACCATGCTTGCCTGGATGCTGGCATGTCACTGCCTTGATTATAATGGACTAAAACTCTGAACCCATAAGCCAGCCCCAAATAAATGTTGTTCTTATAAGTGTTGGCTTGGTCATGGAGTCTGCTCACAGCAGTAAAACATTAACGAAGACATATGGTACACGTTAAAAATCTAAATTCATTATATTCCATGTGGATACGTGGATTTCCCAAACTACTGTTTTATTATTATTTGTGTGTGAGAAATGTGTGTGTTATATGTATAAGATACATGTCCTGTGGTAAACATATAGAGGTCAGAGAACAGAATTGTGAAGTCAGTACTTTCCTTTCAGCTTTAAATGTAGGTTCTGCAGATTGAATTTAGGTTACCAGTATTTCACAGAAAAGTACCTTTACCTGGTGATCCATTTTGCTGGCTTCTCAAATCACTTTTATGCAACATTTTACCTTTTCTTGAATTGATCGACCATTTCTTTCTTGAAGAAAAGTCCTTAATTACTAATATGAGAGTTTATATAGTGGTTTCTTGCTTATTTCATTGATATCTGTGAAAGTGTGACATTTTTGTATTGATTTTGTTTGTTTGCTTTTGTTTGTTTGTTTGTTTTATTTATAAATAGGGTTTCACTCTGTAGTGCCAGTTTTTCTTAAACTCCCTATACAGACCACAATGGTCTTGAATTCGCAGTGCTCTGATTCACATGAGTTTGCATAAGAGACATGTGCCATCACATTCTGTGTCAGCTTTCATGCTTACTATAATTCTTCAGTATACTTGTAACTTAGAAAGTTTAATGTCTCAAACTTTGTCTTATTTTTAAATATTTTCTTCTCAGCTATCTGTGATCTATCTTGACTTAGCATTAAAATTTTGGATTGACTCTATTTCTGCAAAATCATTACTGGGATGCTGACAGCAGTTGCATGAAATTTGTATATTGCTTTTGTTACTGTAGAAATCATAACAATATCAAATATTCTGATCCCTAAGAGAAAGATTTTTCTTGATTTATTACATCTTCTTCATTACATCATCTTTATTTCATTCAATTAATCATTATACTTTTTAATGTACTCATCTCTTACCACCACAAACTTATCTTTAAGCATTTTACTGTTTAATGAGACTGTATTTAAAATGCTCTCTTGATTTCCTTATCAATATTGTCATTGTTAGTGTAATGCAGAACATTAATTCCTGTGTATTGTTTTGCATCTTTTAACTCTGCTGAACTCATCTATTAGATACAAAAGATTTTTGTGGGACATTTTAGACTTTCTGCATCTAAAAATGCCTCATCTATAAACGAAAATAATTAATTTTAGTACTCCTTTCCATTTTAAATGCCTGTTTCTTGCCTAATAGTTCTGGACAGAACACCTAATACATAAGGGGGGAGTTTAAAGTAGGTGTCATTGTCTTGTTCTTAAACTCAAAGGAAAGATATCTGTAAATCATTATAATAGTGCATTTTTCATACTGGCTTTGATTGTATTAAGTCATTTTTAAAATACATTTCCATTTTCTTAAATGATTTTACACTGGAAAGTTTTCTTTGTTAGTCTGTTTACCATGCTATAAGTATCTTATAGTCAGCGTTACTATTTATATAAAGTGTAATTTCTCATTAGTTTCTCAGAATCATAAAATGCTCTGAAATTAATTCAGAATTCTCTAGTACCATGATATTCTTCAAACTATTGAGAACAAAAGAAGGCACCCCTAGAAGTCAGAATGAATAGAAGGTTTGGTTATATTATGTCTTAAAAAGACTGTGTAGTACCTACACCACTTGGGCAGAGTGTTATTTCCATGCATAAAAAGCAGATTTTTGTTTTGTCTGTCTGTCTGTCTGTCTGTCTGTCTTTCTGTCTATCATCTATCTATCTATCTATCTATCTATCTATCTATCTATCTATCTATCTATCTACCTATCTATCTAGCTATCATCTATCCTCATTAGAAAATCTTCATACCTAGTCAGTTCTTTGTTTTTATAATGACATGCAGCAGGAGGTCAAGGAGGACAATTGTTGAAGAAATGTATGGAAATGCCTGTAGACATACTGGCCAGGGAACCAAATAGGGTAACTGCAGATCTTCACTACTCCCTCTTCTCAAAATCCAATGGCCCAATCTGACCATCAGCTCTCATGAAGACTACTTGCTGTGGCCTCTCCTAACTCTCTGCCTCTATTCTCAGCAGACATGTAAGATGGTGGTAGAACACTGTGTTTCCTCCCTCTTATGATATGTGAATGTTGTCAGCCTATCTCTGTTCCTAAGTGTCAGCTATCAATATATATAGAAACATATTTCACCTGCAACCCCCAGTGGCCACACCTATTAGTATCACAGAAAATTTTCCTACCAAACTTTACATAAGAACTAAAGGACAGCAGAATGCAAAAATCAAAATATCAACTCAATAAAGACAAGACCAAATATCAGCACCTAGAATTACAATCATTCCCAGAAGCCTGGATGTTAATGTAAAAACTTAATAACAGCCAGGAAAACATGTCCATGTTACAGGCCAAAAACACTACTAGAATAGGCCTTGTGAATTGCTACATAGCTGAAACACAAAACAGGGACCTTACAAAAACCTTTATTAATATGATAGAGTTACTTAAAGAAGAAATGAATAAATCCATTAAGTAAATCTATGAAAGCAAAAACAAGCATGGAGGGAAGTGAATAAAGGGGATCAAATCCTACATCCCATAGAAAGCTAATATCCAATATATACAAAGAACTCAAGAAGTTAGACTCCAGAGAGTCAAATAACCCTATTAAAAATGGGGTACAGAGCTAAACAAAGAATTTTCAACTTAGGAATATCGAATAGTCAAGAGGCACCTAAGGAAATGTTCAACATCCTTAGTCATCAGAGAAATGCCAATAAAAACAACCCTTAGATTCTACCTTACACCAGTCAGAAAGGCTAAGATCAAAAAATCAGGTGATAACAGATGTTGACAAAGATGTGGAGAAATAGGAACACACTTTCATTGTTGGTGCAATTGCAAGATGGTAGGACCACTGTGTAAATTAGTCTGGCTGTTCCTCGGGAAACTGGGTATAGTATTACCTGAGGGCCTAGCTATACCACTGCTTGGCATATATTCAAATGATACTCCAACATATATCAAGGACACATGTTCTATTATGTTCATAGCAAACTCCTTTATAATAGCCAGAAGCTGGAAAAAAACCAGATGTCCTTCAACAGAGGAATGGATACAGAAAATGTGGTACATTACACAATGGAGTACTACTCAGCTATTAAAAACAATGACTTCATGAAATTCTTACGCAAATTGATGGAACTAGAAAATATCATCCCAAGTGAGGTAACCCAATCACAAAAGAACACACATGGTATACACTCACTGCTAAGTGGATATTAACCCAAGATACAATTCACAGACCACATGAAGCTCAAGAAGAAGAAAGACCAAATGTGGGTGCTTCAGTCCTTCTTAGAAAGAGGAACAAAATAATCATGGGAGAAAATATGGAGGCAAAGTGTGGAGCAGCCCACTGTGTACTTTGTTATAAGCTAGCTGATCAAGCCTGTAGATCCACATTAGTAAGTAGCATTCATACATCGTTCCTGTTTTAGTTCCTGCTTGAGCTCTTGCCCAGAATTTTCACAATCGTGGGTTATGAATTGGAAGTCTAAGCCAGTTTCTTTACCCATTTTGGTCATAGTTTTTATCACAGAAACAGGGAGCCTGCTAGAACAGTAGCTCAGACTAGCCTTAAACTCACAGTGAATTTTTCCCATCCCAGTCTCTGGTGTGAAGGGATCACAGACATAGACCTCCATTTCTAGTGTTCTAATACCAAGAAAATAGTGCTTAGAAACTGAGTATTATAATAAATATGAGAATATTATTTTTGAAAATTGGTAGAATAAACACAAAAATGTTATGCAGAATTGACAAAGTATTTTTGGATGAAATTATGAGTCAAGAGATAAACCTAAAATATAAAAAGGCTAACAAATCCAGAGGCTAACAAAGGATATATGATTTGAAAGCAGAAGGGCTATTAGAAAAAGAAACCAGAACTTTGGAGTGAGGTAATAAATTAGAGGAGGTAAGTAAGAGAAGAGGATACACATAAACCCAGTATGAGTAAATATCTCCAAATGAAATGAACTCACCACTTTTTATAAGTCTATTACTTAACAAAAATTTAGATTAATTTTTGTTTTATGTGTGATAGTTTCTAGTGAAAAGACTAATATTCCCAGGTTTTCTTGAGACTAGAAGTGTGGGGTTACTGTAGAAAATGAGCTGAAATCATTTTCTGACCCTATAAAGGATCACGGCCACCTGTTTTTGTTGGAGGAGCATTCTATCAAGTGGGTGCTTTTGCTCATGTGCTCTCATGGCATGGGACATATGGCTTAACCATCCAAGTCATCATGACTTCCACATGATGATGGAAACAGTGACCCAAAATGAACCTTTTCTCCATTAAGCTACTATGGTCAGAGTTTTTATCGCAGGAGTACAACACACAACTGAGACAAAGGCACTAAATATCAAAATCTGATGCTAAATACTAAAACTTTGCTATAAATCATATTATGACAAGTTTGCTGAAAATAAATTGAGTTTCAGTCTCATGCTAGTAGAAAACAAAGTTATGATAAATGAATGAAAAGTAAACCATAATAAAAAATATCAATTAATAAATATAATCAACATAGCTCATAACAGATATGGGTAGTTACTAAAACATACATACATACATAAACACATATATACATACATACATATATACAGAAAAGTACTTATAAAAACTGTAATGATATTAGAAAATGGTTATACCAAATGTAAAAATGTAAATTTAGACTTCAGACCAGATTTCAGATGAACTAGAATACCTCTAGCAGCACTTTCCTGTCACATACACTGATTCTGTAAATCTCATGCCAACTTCCAGGAGCTTGTATTTCTCACTTGAAGAAGAAAGTTTATATCATAAAGGGTATTGTTGGTGAAAGATCTCTGTGGGGATACCCCCACCCAAGTCACAAGATAGTGCACACCCAAAGAATCACGAGAGACCATCTTGCTTCAAACACACGAGGTAGTTTAATGACTGGGTTCTGGGCCGACATGTATCTCCTGCAGGAGACAGAGGTGTCAACCACGAGGCTCAGAAGCTAGGGGTTTTTAATAGGAAAAGAGTGGGGGTAGGGGAAGAATTGGCATGGTTTCACATGATTGGTTCATTTAAACATCAGCAAACTGTATGTGAAGTTCGAGGTAACAGCAGAGCATCTGGTTAACATTTAACCCAGGTCAGAAGGGCGGGAGATAGGGAAGCGCCAGGCCAGTCCGGACATTCTTGTATGTCTTCTCTATCTTTATGGCTAGCCAGTTCCTGGGATGACTTTACAGCCTTTCTTCTTTGCTCTAGGTCCCAAAAGCCCTCCAAACTAGCAAGCCATATGAGTTATGGACCTTGAATTTTAATTTTCTTTCATTGGCCATATTTCCATTTCTCTATCTGTATCCTAATGTCCTGTTTAAGAATCTGAGTGCTTGGCTCAAGGCTCAGAATCCTCTAAAAGAATGCCCAGCCTTATAGTCTTACTGTTACCACTTTAGCATTCCTTCTAGGATTTGCCCAACAGTTACCTAGCAACAGCAAGATAGGGGTCTAATTTGCAATAAAAAGGACCTTTTGTCTCTCTGCTCACTCTGACCCTTTTCTCTCTCTTTCTGGCTTCTTTGTCTCTCTCTCTCTCCTTGCCTCTCCTCACTATGATCCTGATCTCTCTCTCCTCTCTCTCTCTCTCTCTCTCTCTCTCTCTCTCTCTCTCTCTCTCTCTCTCTCTCTCTCTCTCTCTCTCTCTCTCTCTCTCTCTGTGTATGTGTTTGTGTGTGTGTGTATGTGTGTCCTTCTCTTTCTCTGCCTCTACTTCCTTTAAAATTTCCCTTCCCATGCCCCCAAATAAACTTCATTTTATACTAGACTCATCACATTGTCATATTGTTGTATGATTGATTGGGGTGGGGATAATGCCTCAGCATGGGCCAGCTAATGCACCCCCAACCTCAGCATCATAATAAAACACTGTCCCAAAGCAACACATGGCTGTACAGGCACTTTATAAACTTGGTAACTTGTTTGTCATAGTCATAAATATAACAGAAAACCCAATTTTATTACAAAATTAGAAATAGTATTAAGTGATAAAAACATTGGATAAAGATGTATTCACGTTAACATGAACCTAGAAGAGTAAATATAATTAAAAGTCAGCCTCTTTTTTGAATATAAATGCAAGTTCACCACAATTTTCAGCTGTCTTCAGAAAATGATTTGGCAGATTGAAACGCTCATATGTGACTTGTATCATACAGTATATCCAATTACTTCTCATTCTGACATCCATTTCTTTCAATTGTGGCTTGCTACACAGGCTTTTTAAAGTTTGGATTATCTACTTTTGGCACATTTTCTCCATGTAACTGATATTTATCCTGTATTTAAGGCTCTTAGTTCCAAAGAAAATTTCAATTCCCCAAATTCTAGTGATTTGACAAAAGCTAGCATTCCTCAGGAACTTGTGGAGCCAGTTCCCTTCTATCAATGGACTCATTCCTCTTACCATTGCCAAAAGAGAAAATGACTGTCTATGGTATTTATTAGCATAGTACAGTGCATCTAGGCTGGCCTTGTAGCTCCCTCAGTATCACTAGTATCTGGCACAAATTTCAGAGACCTTGTTAGTATGTTCATCTCTTCATACCACTCTCCTATCCTTCTCCAGCTCACAGGCTTCCCGCTGCACAGCTACTCAGTCTTTTTTTTTTTTTTTTTTTTTTTGTAACTTTGCTGTTTTGACTATCCTTCCTCTTTTGCCCACACTCTCTTTGTCTTCATCTTTCATGTACCCCTTCTATCTTTCCCTCTTTCTCTCTCCTCACCTCTTGCTTGGCTCTTAGCCAGGTTCTGTGTGCTGGCAGTATTTAGAATAAGACTTTCACTCTCTGCTCTGGACTGTTTCATGTCTCTGGATGTTCTCTCTTTCATATCTTCAATAAAATCTGTCTGCTTAACCATGTCATGGTCTGGTCATGTTGTCAGTTTACACAGAGGCTAAGTTCACATTTTATCAATTATTCTAAACATTTATTTTTCTGATCTTACACTCATTTTTGTTGACGTTTTGTCTTTTACTGTCTATTTTAATGCTAAGTGTGTGCCACCAGGACCAAAGGGCTACACATAAACCCTGCGACTCATTCCCCAGTTAATTGTGATTGGTGAATAAAGATTCCAACTCCTAATAGCTGGGCAGAAGAGACATAGGTGGGGATCAGCTTTCTTCAACTGGTAAACATGAGGAATAACATCATACAGGAGAGGAGGAGTAGAATCAATCATAGGATAGCTGAGCCATTTTGAGTTAAGGTCAGCCCAGATGGAATAACTTAAGTAGTAAGTAATAACCGGAGTTATCAATAGGAACATACATTCTAACAGTATGGAGGGTGGGCAGCTGTCCATCTATTGTGCTGTTTAAGGATTATTGTAAAAATATAAGGCTGTGTGTATTTTTCGTTAGATATTTTCTTTATTTACATTTCAAATATTATCCCTTTTCCTAGTTTCCCCTCCGAAAGCCCCCTATCCATTCACCCTTCCACCTGCTCACCAACCCACCCACTCCTGCTTCCTGGCCCTGGCCGAGGATATCATCCTGAGTGAGATAACCCAATCACAAAAGAACACACATGATATGCACTCACTGATAAGTGGATATTAACCCAGGAGCTCAGGGTACCAAGATAAAATTTGCAAAACACATAAAATTCAGGAAGAAGGAAGACCAATGTGGTTTTTATTTATTTATTTTTTTTAGCTCGGGAACTCAATAATGAAAGGTGGGGTAAAAACACTGGGCTGAGATTTTTAGTATTTTTTTTACTACACATTTCAACTTTATCATATAGCTGTTGCTATTTTACATGTACATTACTTATTTATTCAAGTAAAATTTAATTCTTAAAATGAAGAAATGGTATGTAATTATTGATACTTTTATTTACTTGGTGTATGTGTGTGTTGTGTTGTGTGTGTGTGTGTGAGAGAGAGAGAGAGAGAGAGAGAGAGAGAGAGAGAGAGAAAGAGAGAGAGAGGAAGGAAGAAAGGAAGGAAGGAAGGAAGGAAGGGAGAGAGAGAGAGAGAGAGAGAGAGAGAGAGAGAGAGAGAGAGAGAGAGAGAAAGAAAGAAAGAAAGAAAGAAAGAAAGAAAGAAAGAAAGAAAGAAAGAAAGAAAGAAAGAAAGAAAGAAAGAAAGTGGAGAAAATCATGTTCAAGTGTATTGCCCGCCGCTTTTGTTCCCCCTGGTAAGAACACACTCAGGGCAACGGGAATCTTCTGCGGCACAAGCTTTATTGCTTACCCCATCAGGAGCCAGTGGAGAAGAGAGCCAGAGAGAGAGAGAGAGATGGCGGAGCCCCCTCCCTTTTATGGAGGACTGTCCTCCGCCTCGGACGTGTCACTCCCTGATTGGCTGCAGCCCATCAGCCAGAGTTGTCATCACGGGAAAGGCAGAGCACATGGGGTGGGAAACTACCCCAGCGCATGTGCAGATGGTTTGTTTACTACTTAGAACACAGGTGTCAGTGCCATCTTATAATGGCGAATGTGAGGACGGCTCCTTACATCTCCCCCTTTTCTTTTATTTAAGAGCAATAGGCCACCCATAATAATGAGAGTGGAGATAGAGGTCAAATCCCCAGTGTGTAAAATAGGGGCTTTACACAAAACCTCCTCCCAGGCTCATCACCCGAAGGGGTTTTGGTCTGCTCCCGTGTCGTTTTTCCTGGGGGAAGGACACTTGGACACTCAACCTTCTTGAAAGATGACATGTCTCCCTAGAATAGGCTCATAAATGCCACAGAGCCCTTCTACTGCAGTGCTTAGCCGTGCAACTCTCTCGGGCTGCTGAAGCACACTCACTCTATCCCGTGCAATGAGACTAGCCTCGTGGGGTGCAAGAGCTGAGTGGCCAGCGACCTATTGCTTAAGCATAGATAACCATATATCAGGGGAAGCACCATGTTCTAGTGCTGCAAGCGCCTGGGAAATAACCACCATGTCTCTCCTAATTTGGGCCTTAAGCTTACAGACCAATCAGAGAAGCAACACTAATCCACAGCAAAGAACAGCTCCAAATAATTCCACCCCCACCCATTCTTTAAAGAAGGAAAATGTTGAAAAGATAGTCCTTAGGTCAGGGACAGGTCCAAGTGCGTGGGGCAAGTCTCAATTTTCAAAGGGTCTGTTCAAATTTAGCCGTCCAATTCTGTATCTCCCAACGCTGCTCTCCCTTTGTTGTTATCGCACTGGACATCACCAAGACGAGGGACATCAGTATTCCCTTGGTCAGTCTGGATTTTTCGGGTGAGTCTTTCTGGTATCCAAAATGGGTTGTCTTCATTCTGTGGAAAAACACAAACAGCTCCCCTGGATCCTATCAAAATAGGATCCGGTCCTTTCCATTTGTTACTTAAAACATCTTTCCATTTAACCATTTCTTTGGGCCTATCTGGCTCTGAACAATGACGTTCAGCCGCTGTATCTTTGTTAATTGTCCAGTGGCTTCACCTGTTCGGGAGAGCACCTTCCAGGCCTTAATAGCCGTGGAGGAAATTTGGGCATAAGCTCCCCAGTGATAATTTGTTTGATCAGCGGTATAAGCTCCCTGACCCGTTAACAGGTCAAAGGTCCAATCTCTCTGCTCTGGAGTCAAAGCAGCAGCATTTGCTCGGGCCTGCGTTTGTGCAGCCTCATGCCATAGAGCTCTCCATTCCATATATTTGCCCACACTGGGGAGAGCCGCTTTTGCAATCATTTGCCAGACGGCAGGAGTTAATGCCTCGCCAGCAAGCCTGCCTAACTGCACCAAGGTGAAATTAGCATTGGCTCCATATTTACGAACCAACTTAGCAAGCTCTTTAACCTGTAAATACTCTACTGGAGCGTGGACATGCCCACCCTCGGCTCCTTCAAAGACTGAAAATGCCTGTTGTATCTTCCTTTGTGCCTCTCTTGAAATGAACGAGTCCGCGCACTGCCTCTCTGCACAGGGCTGACGCACTACGCAGGGAGGGGGCTCGCATAGGGCGGAGGTGCACTATGACCTTGAGGCCAAGCAGCAAGCTGGCCTTTGCCAGCTGCTTTTGGCTTTTTTCTTGACCTATAAGCTCGCATTTCTCTCTCATAACGAGCTGCTCCCTCCTCCAAGTCTGTTTTCTCAGAAGGGCTAATTTTTTCATCTGATTTACAGCTACTAAGAACTGGCTCTTTAAACTCATCTCTTTTCTCCTCTTTCCTTCTAATCTCTCCCCAGGTATTTTTCCCTGACATTAACTTTACTTTTTTCCTTTGTTTTTTTCTCCTCTTTCCTTCTAATCTCTCCCCAGGTATTCTTCCCTGACATTAACTTTTCCTTGGGTTCAAGACCCGTGGAAAGGCCTGTATACTTATTTGGCGCGCCATGTTTCCTCTTTGCTCCTGCTCTCTCTCCCCGCTTTACTTCTGATAGACTGTCTTGAATTTTGTCCAGAATTCTCCACCCTGCCTTAACCACTTGTTGACATGTGAAAAGAAATAAAAGGGCTTTTAACACTAGAGAAAGTTCAAGACCAGACATACCTTGTAAAGCTGTAACGAACGCGCATCCGTTCCCCAGCTGAAGAGTTCTGAACCCACGCCGGATCCTTCTCAACAGTCTGTTTTGTGGGAACACTTCATTACCACAGTTCCCCAGCTGAAGAGTTCTGAATCCACACCGGATCCTTCTCAACAGTCTGTTTTCCGGGAACACTTCATTAACCGCTCCTTCCCCGTGATGTAGTAGCTCCCGGGTTTCGGCACCATTTATTGCCCGCCGCTTTTGTTCCCCCTGGTAAGAACACACTCAGGGCAACCGGAATCTTCTGCGGCACAAGCTTTATTGCTTACCCCATCAGGAGCCAGTGGAGAAGAGAGCCAGAGAGAGAGAGAGAGATGGTGGAGCCCCCTCCCTTTTATGGAGGACTGTCCTCCGCCTCGGACGTGTCACTCCCTGATTGGCTGCAGCCCATCAGCCAGAGTTGTCATCACGGGAAAGGCAGAGCACATGGGGTGGGAAACTACCCCAGCGCATGTGCAGATGGTTTGTTTACTACTTAGAACACAGGTGTCAGTGCCATCTTATAATGGCGAATGTGAGGACGGCTCCTTACACAAGTGGAGGTCAAATCAAATTGTGGGAGTTTGTTTTTGTGAGTGCTAAAGTTATGATTAAAGTTTTAATTACTGTACTTAAGACAACTAAAACACAAAAATGCCTCTAACCAATAAGCTTCACTTGACCAAGTAAGCTCTACTTAACCAAGGATCTGTAACTTCCTGGGATGCTGAAGATGGTTCCTTTAAGCTAACAAGCCACATGTCTTCATTTCTCTAGACAAGTTTGGTGGCCTCAACTGCCCTGTATGTCCTTGATCACATATAGGTAGAGAGACATAGGCAGGAAGTACATCAGAATATGTGGTTATTACCAATTTGACATGGACAGGAAACATGTAGCCCTGTGATTTGTCTTTATGAATACTTAGGAAACATAATTCATGGCCATTCCCTAGGAGCCCTGCGTATGGATCTGGCCATTAACTAATAAATCTTGTTTCAAAGTTGGCTAAAAATTCTGGTTGTGGTCTTACTTTCATCAGGTGAAATTATCATTTTCTCCTTCACCATGTTAGCACTAGTGATTTATTTAGGTTATGTGCCTTGTGATAGAAGTCTTTGTCTACTAAGCCCAGAATACAGAATCTTTGCTTTCATCTACTTTTATCTATCTAGAAAATATTTCTTTACATATCAGATCCTGTAGTAAGAATTTTGATTTTTTTAAAAACACAGATATAACAATGTTTTTCTTAATAATTTTAATAGGTATTTTCCTCATTTACATTTACAATGCTATCCCAAAAGTCCCCCATACCCTCCCCCCCACTCCCCTACCCAAACACTCCCACTTTTTGGCCCTGGCATTCCCTGTACTGGGGCATATAAAGTTTTCAAGTCCAATGGGCCTCTCTTTCCAGTGATGGCTGACTAGGATACCTTTTGATACATATGCAGCTAGAGACACGAGCTCTGGGGTACTGGTTAGTTCATAATGTTGTTCCACCTATAGGGTTGCAGATCCCTTTAGCTCCTTGGGTACTTTCTCTAGCTCCTCCATTGGGGGACCGGCGATCCATCCAATAGCTGACTGTGAGCATCCACTTCTGTGTTTGCTAGGCCCCTGCATAGTCTCACAAGGGACAGCTATATCTGGGTCCTTTCAGCAAAATCTTGCTAGTGTATGCAATGGTGTCAGCGATTGGAAGGTGATTATGGGATGGATCCCCGGATATGGAAGTCTCTAGATGTTCCATCCTTTCATCACAGCATCCTTTCATTACAGTCTCTGTAACTCCTTCCATGGGTGTTTTGTCCCCAATTCAAATAAGGGGCAAAGTGTCCACACTTTGGTCTTCATTCTTCTTGAGTTTCATGCGTTTAGCAAATTGAATCTTATATCTTGGGTATCCTAAGTTTCTGGGCTAATATTCACTTATCAGTGAGTACATATTGTGTGAGTTCCTTTGTGATTCGGTTACCTCACTCAGGATGATGCCTTCCAGGTCCATCCACTTGCCTAGGAATTTCATAAATTCATTCTTTTTAATAGCTGAGTAGTACTCCATTGTGTAAATGTACCACATTTTCTGTAACCATTCCTCTGTTGAGGGGCATCTGCATTCTTTCCAGCTTCTGGCTATTATAAATAAGGCTGCTATGAACATAGTGGAGTATGTATACTTTTTCCGGTTGGAACATCTTCTGGATATATGCCCAGAAGAGGTATTGCAGGATCGTCCTGTAGTACTATGTTCAATTTTCTGAGGAACTGCCAGACTGATTTCCAGAGTGGTTGTACAAGCTTGTAATCCCACCAACAATGGAGGAGTGTTCCTCTTTCTCCACATCCTCACCAGCATCTGCTGTCACCTGAATTTTTTATCTTAGCCATTCTGACTGGTGTGAGGTGGAATCACAGGGTTGTTTTGATTTGCATTTCCCTGATGATTAAGGATGTTGAACATTTTTTCAGGTGCCTCTCTGCCATTCGGTATTCCTCAGGTGAGAATTCTTTGTTTAGCTCTGAGCCCCATTTTTAATGGGGTAATTTGATTTTCTGGAGTCCACCTTCTTGAGTTCTTGATATATATATTGGATATTAGTCCCCTATCTGATTTAGGATAGGTAAAGATCCTTTCCCAATCTGTTGGTGGTCTTTTTGTCTTATTGACGGTGTCTTTTGCCTTGCAGAAGCTTTGCAACTTCATGAAGTCCCATTTATCGATTCTCGATCTTACAGCACAAGACATTGCTGTTCTATTCATAAATTTTTCCCCTGTACCCATATCTTCGAGGCTTTTCCCTACTTTCTCCACTATAAGTTTCAGTGTCTCTGGTTTTATGTGGAGTTCCTTAATCCACTTAGATTTGACCTTAGTACAAGGAGATAGGAATGGATCAGTTCGCATTCTTCTACATGATAACCACTAGTTGTGCCAGCACCATTTGTTGAAAATGCTGTCTTTTTTCCACTGGATGGTTTTTGCTCCCTTGCAAAGATCAACTGACCATAGGTGTGTGGGTTCATCTCTGGGTCTTCAATTCTGTTCCATTATTCTACTTGTCTGTCGCTATACCAGTACTATGCAGTTTTTATCACAATTGCTCAGTAGTACAGCTTTAGGCCAGGCATGGTGATTCCACCGGAGGTTCTTTTTGTACACAAATGATAAACAGGCTGAGAAAGAAATTAGGGAAACAACACCCTTCTCAATAGTCACAAATACTATAAAATACCTAGTTGACTCTAACTAAGGAAGTGAAAGATCTGTATGATAAGCACTTCAAGTCTCTGAAGAAAGAAATTAAAGAAGATCTCAGAAGATGGAACGATCTCCCATGCTCATGGATTGGCAGGATCAATATAGTAAATATGGCTATCTTGCCAAAAGCAATCTACAGATTCAATGCAATCCCCATCAAAATTCCAACTCAGTTCTTCAACAAATTAGAAGCCTATATATAATAGCCAGAAGCTGGAAAGAACCCAGATGCCCCTCAACAGAGGAATGGATACAGAAATTATGGTACATTTATACAATGGAGTACTACTCAGCTATTAAAAAGAATGAATTTATGAAATTCCTAGCCAAATGGATGGACCTGGAGGGCATCATCTTGAGTGAGGTAACACAATCACAAAGGAACTCACACAATATGTATTCACTGATAAGTGGATATTAGCCCAAAACTTAGGATACACAAGATATAAGATACAATTTGCTAAATGCATTAAACTCAAGAAGAATGAAGACCAAAATGTGGACAATATGCCCCTTCTTAGAATTGGGAACAAAACACCCATGGAAGGAGTTACAGAGACAAAGTTTGGAGCTGTGATGAAAGGATGGACCATCTAGAGACTGCCATATCCAGGGATCCATCCCATAATCAGCTTCTAAACGCTGACACCATTGCATACACTAGCAAGATTTTGCTGAAAGGACCCAAATATAGCTGTCTCTTGTGAGACTATGCCGGGGCATAGCAAACACAGGAGTGGATGTTCACAGTCAGCTATTGGATGTATCACAGGGCTGTTATTCCTCCCCTTACTTTTTAAACAAGTTCTCTACATGTAGTTTCAGATGCCCTCAAATTTGTAGTGGTCATTTTTTTCTGCCTTAATATAATCATTGTAGATTTGACACAGACCACCAAGCTAAAAGATTGGTAAATTAGGTTTCTTATTTTTGTTTTGTATTGTTTTTAACAAACAAATTTGACTAGTTTCAGTTCATTGTTAAGGAATGTATGTTACTTAGCTTCCAGTGAGTAGTAATAATCAATGACATTCACATTTTTATCTAAATATATCTTTTGGTTTTAATTCTACAGAAAATAAATTATCCACTGTGGCTTATAAATACTTGATACACACGCACACACTCACACACACACACACACACACACATATATATATACATATATATACATATATATACATATATATATATATATATATTATATGATATATGATATGTGATAGATTGTTGGGGACTCAATTTAATTCTGCTTGTATTATGTTAATCTGGTCCTCAAATTTGCACATGAATCTACACATCAACATGTAATAATCTAAGGGAACCCTGCCCCAGTTGGCTTTGATTGGTAAATAATGTTTCTGGCTGGGAGTCAGAGGCAGGTCTTTTATGATTACAGGGCAAGGGATCAGAAAGGAAGGAAAAGGAGACCACTATGACTGGGAAGGAGGACAGACACCACCCCTGAGAGCTGCAGAAGACAGAGATATAGCTGTCATATAGGTACAGGGGAACAAATTCAAGAGGTCTGCATGTCTGGATCAAGGGCAGCCATAAAGGAACATAGGTTTTAGTAAGTAATAACTTGTGAATATTAAAAGGTGGATCAGAAACTAGGAAGTAGCCCAGCCACTGAGCTGTTAAAGGTATGTAAAAATATAAAGGCTGTGTGTATGCGTCTTTCATTTGGGAACCCAGAATATTGGGGCTGGTAATGAGGTATTCTCACTTACACCACAAGGATTAAATTGGGTAATGATAATTGGGAAATACTATAATACATGATACATGGTACATGATATATGATATATAACATGTGACATACAACCTGTGATATATATATCATGTGATGTATAACATGTGGTAAATGACATATGTGTATATGTATGTATATATGTATATATGTATGTATATATATATGTGTGTGTGTGTGTGTGTGTGTTTGTGTGTGTGTGTGTGTGTGTGTGTGTGTGTGTGTGTGTATGTATATATATATATATACACATAACCCATGTTATATTGTGGGAATGTGTGACCTTAGAGAATATAAGATGACTGCTGAACGACCTTGCTAGAATAGCATGCTGGGGATCTTCCACTAGAAGGTTGTGATGAACACTCACTTCCTAGAATGACCCAGCAAAACGAGGTTTATATTAAATTCCTGACCACAAGGCAGGTGCAGATAATGACCAAGAATGTTTCATTTCCCTCTTCTGGTGACGAAGACCTCAGCTCACCAGGGGCCATCAATGCTGCTTAAGGGAGGTCATGAAAAGACAATTACTTGCCTCTTTGGAAGGGAGAGGCTAACTACCATTTCTTTTTCTTTTTAAAATATTTTTTATTACATATTTTCTTTATTTACATTCCAAATGTTATCCCATTTCCTAGTTTCCTCTCTGAGAATCCCCTATCCCCTCCTCCCTCCCCCTGCTTACCAACACATTCACTCCCATTCCTGGACCTGGCATTCCCCTATACTGGGGCATAGAACCTTCACAGGACCTAGGGCCTCTCCTCCCATTGATGACCAACTAGGCCATCCTCTGCTACGTATACAGCTAGAGCCACAAGTTCCCCCATGTGTTTTATTTGATTTGTGGTTTAATCCCAGCACTTGGGAGGCAGAGGCAGGCAGATTTCTGAGTTCAAGGCCAGCCTGGTCTACAGAGTGAGTTCTAGGACAGCCAGGGCTACGAAGAGAAACTGTCTCAAAAACACCAAAAAGAAAAAAAAAAAAAAGAAAGAAAGAAAGAAAGAACACACACACACACACACACACACAAACCAAAATACAACAACAAAAAAAAAATTACACTACCATTTCTAAAGGGGTGAATGTAAAGGTCAGCCTGGGCCAACAATGGGCTTAAATCAACTCATGTTGTTATCTACCCTTAAACTGTATACAAAAGTGTGTGCCTAGGAGATTTGGGGTCACCTTTGCCCCAATTGCAGGAGGGCCTCGATACACTGGACCAATAAACTGCTTTCTTATTGCATATATCTCTGACTCTGTGTTTCTGTGAGTGAGACATCCTGGACATAAGTCTCATCGGGTCTTACAATATATGATATATAACATGATACATGAAATATAGCATATAATATATATACAATAGATATATGTACATACTTATCATTATTTATTGAAAATAAGGAAAGGATATTGCATGTATCTGAGCATTTTCTATGCTACTCCACAGATCTCTGTGTTATTTCATATGCCAATATAATATTCTCTTCATTACCATAAATACATGTCTTAATATTAGTTCAAATGTAATTAACACTTTATTTTATTTTACAAAATTGTATTAGCTATTCCATCTTGTGTTTTTATATAAATTGAAAGACAAACGTGTTTGTATTTACATTAAATAAACTTTTCTAATAAGAATTGTGTTGGATATAGGTGAATAAATTGGTAAGAGATGATGTTTTTAAAGTATTATGATGGAATACATTGTGCAATCTCTAAGTTTTGTTTTTTGTTTTTTGTTTGTTTTCCGTTATTTTATTTATTTACATTTCAAGTGTTATTCCCTTTTCTGGTTTCCCCTCCAGAAACTCCCTATTCCATTCCCCAATGCCTGCTTCTATGAGGATGCCTCCTCTACCTACCCACTCACTCCTGCCTCACCATTCTAGAATTCTCCTACAATGGGACACTGAGCATTCACAGGACCAAAGACCTCCCCTCTCACTGATGCCAGGTAAGGCCATTCTCTGCTACATATGCAGCTGGAGCCATGGGTATTCTTTGGTTGGTGGTTTAGTCCCTGGGAGCTCTGGGGGTTCTGGTTAGTTGATATTGCTGTTCTTTTTATGGAGTTGCAAACCCCTCAGCTCCTTCATTCCTTCCCCCATTGGGGTCCTCCATTGGGGACCCAGTGCTCAGTCAGATGGTTATCTATGAGCATCCACATCTGTATTGGTCAGGCTATGGCAGAACCTCTCAGGATACAGCTGTATCAGGCTCCCTTGTCAGTGAGCACTTCTTGGCAACCCCAATAGTGTCTGGGTTTGGTGGCTGCATATGGAATGGATCCCCAGGTGGGACAGTCTCTGGGTGGCCTTTCCTTCAGTCTCTGTTCTACTCTTTGACCCAGTATTTCCTTTAGACTAGATAAATTATGGGTTCAAATTTTGAGATGGGTGGGTGGTCCCATCCCTCAACCAGGGGCCTTGTCTAACCTCTGGATATAATCTCTACAGGTTCTCTGTTCCCTTTGTGATCCCTGTTAGGTCATGGGAGCCTCTTGCTTTCCTGGCATCTGGTACTTTTTGGTGGCTACTTCCAGTTCCCCTTCCTCCGTTCCTACACACCTGTGTTCAATTTTCTGACCCTCTGTACATCTCTGCTGTCTCCTCCCATGCCTGATCCTCCCCCACCTTTCCCTTTACCCTGCTTTCTTCCTCCCAAATCCCTCACACTCTCTACTTGCCATGTTTCTTTTCCTTCATTTGCATTTCGAAAGTAGTAGCTGTACTGTGTCTGCAAATGGTTATACTTTTCCCTGCAGGCTTCATTCTTAAAGAACTATAAATATTGTGTATTAATTTAGGTTTCCGAACATTCTCTAATAGTAAAATAAATGTGATTAATTTCATTTTATATACCCTTATTGCCTTGTTAAACTTGCTTATAACCTCGAGAAGAATTCCTACTGGTTGGTTACTGTTTCATATTTAGAATTTCATGTTATCAGAAAGGACTTTTATTTCTTCCTTTTCACTACTCATGCAGCTTTTGTGTTTTTTTTTTTGCCTTATTTTTCTGGGCATAATATTTTATATTATTAGGGTGAACAGAGTCACTATTTTTCTCCTTCAGGGAAAGTATTCGGTCTTTCACCTTTAACAGTCCTGTTAATGATATAGTTTTTTTGGCAGATATTCATATAGATTTGAAAAATCAGGCTCATTTCCTTTTTTTGTAAAGATTTTATTATTGACTAAATTTTTTCTTTGACAAATGTTTACATGTTTGTAGGGCATTTGTAAACAAAAGCTTACTTTGGATAAGGGGATACCATGGTTTTATAAAGAACAAAGTGTAACTTTGTGTTCTTTGCCTTTATAAGTCCCTGATGAATGGGAGTTGGTGCTGCATTAGGAAATCCCATCATTGGTGTAGACCAGAGGGTGTCAATATCTTGTTTGTTTGTTTGTTTGTTTTGTTTTTGTTTCTGTTTTTTGAGACAGGGTTTCTCTGTATAGCCCTGGCTGTTCTGGAACTCACTTTGTAGACCAGGCTGGCCTTGAACTCAGAAATCCACCTGCCTCTGCCTCCAGAGTTCGGGGATTAAAGGTGTGTGCCACCACACACGTCGAGGGTGTCAATATCTTAATAAAAGTTTCTTTGTGTTAAAATACATTACTGGTTAGACTGGTGAATCTCTGAACTACCACAGACATATAACAGAGCTAGAAACTTTCTTTCGGACTATCTATCGTTCTTGGTACAGAAAGGTGCTATGTACACTGCAGGGGATATAAGGCATCAATGGTCTTAGCCAGCTGTGATCCTTATAAATTACAATTTGGGAACTTTTTGTTATGAATAATTGTTAGATTAAACTAGAAGATCCCTCCATGAATTGATGATTATCCAATTTTTGTACTTTAACAGACTGAGAGTGTTACATTAGTTGATATTCTTTAGAAAAATGTTTGAAGTTAACATACATACAATGGATTTCAAGGTGGTATATATCCATATATATGACTCATATTTTGTTTAATTATTTTCATAAGTTAAGTCAGGATTGCATATTTGGAATAAAACTTAATTGGTTATTTTCTAATATAAATATTATTATCACTGTGTTCATTAACTTTAAAAATTGCATATGTTTTTAATTAACATAGAATTTCCTCACTTCCATCCTTCCCTTCCCTTCCCTTCCTCTAGCACCTTGGGAATATCTTCTTTCCACCTCTTTCTATGTCAATATTCAAACTGAGTTGATTATGTTATATTCTATAAAAATAAGGGACTTCACTCCTAGAAGAGGTTAATTCTTGTTATCCTGGTGGTCATTTATTGACTATAGTTATGTCTAATGATGAACTCTAAGAAATTTCCCCCATTCCATGTTAACATGTCTCTTGCTGTTATCATTATTCAGGTCTTGTTCAAGAAGCCATATCTAGGAGAGTAGAATTCTTGTTATTTTGGATCTTATAATTCACCACATATCCACCCTGCAGCCAAATACACACTTCCATGATGTTACCAAAGTACTAGATACAAGAACAATGATGTAGATGTATCTATTGAGTCAGAGCTCCAGAGGAACCATTTATCTCTGCATTGTTTCAGCTGTGATTTTCTGCGATGCTTTCCATTTGCTGTAAAGATGATTTTCTTGGTAAAGGATAGTAACTCTGCTTATCTATGGTTTTAAGTTTAAGATTTAGAATATAGGTAGGAAGTATGCTGTCTTAGTAAAGTAGTGATAGTAGATCCCCTTCTAAGGTCCATGACCTCACTAGCCTGAGAAAATTGGCTAGGTTTTTGGGACCAGGTATAAATTCCTTTATTTTAAGTAGGCCTTAAGTTCAATTAGACAACTGTTGGTTACCGCCAACATGTGAGTACCACTTATTGCACCTCTATGGTTGTTTCAATCCTTACAATCAAGCTAATGAATTACCTTCCTGAATTAGTAAGGAGCAGCATGGCATAGAATAGGCCTTTCTAAATCCTGATGAAATAACATCCTTTTTATAGTTCTGATGCAGTTACTGAATTATATTTATATTATTTTCTTTTTTTTTTTTCTTTTTCTTTTTTTTCTTTTTTTGGTTTTTCGAGACAGGGTTTCTCTGTGTAGCCCTGGTTGTCCTGGCACTCACTTTGTAGACCAGGCTGGCCTCGAACTCAGAAATCCGCCTGCCTCTGCCTCCCGAGTGCTGGGATTAAAGGCGTGCGCCACCACGCCCGGCTTATATTATTTTCTTAATATTTACATATAGCTGATCTTTGATCTATATAAGACAAGTAATGAAAGTATATCTCTTATAAGAATGTAAGAACTATGCAGATATATAAGTATTGTATTTAGATGTAGATTTGAGACAGTGACAAAGGCATACTTTATCATTTTAATCCAATATATAATATAGCATATTGAATAATAATGACAATGCAAAAACATAACACTCATCTCAACCTGATCTCAAAGGATCTCATCTCCGTTTATTCTGGAACTAAATATGAGTGATCATTGACCAGAAATATAGATTTAGGTCTCCCCAAACACCAGGTTCAAATGAGGTAAAAAATGAATATTTTTATAGTAATAACTGAAAGAAAGCAATAACTCAAAGCACTTTCAAATGCATTGATGAGTAGGTAGGGTAAATATGTTACAGCAAAATGGACAGAACTATGCTAAGGACCTTAGATGCTTGCCAACAGAATTCTTAGCTCTGTAATTTGTGGAACCTAGGGTTTTGTTAAATTCACATATTCCAAGAGGGTTTGTTTTGTTGTTGTGGTTTTATAGGTTAGTAGCAAAATGTTAAGTCCCACAGAGAAGGTCAAGTGATGATTATTTAGATTGCTATAGATTGCCTAAGCTAAACTGTAATTAGAATCAAATCTCCAACATTCCAAAGTCCCCACTATCTTTGAAGTTCTAATAAGTTAATCAGCCTTACAAAAGGTTTCAGTTTGAAAATGCAACTCCCTTTTGGGAGCATTCATTTACAATAGATTTACAAAGTAGACTCTCTTCATAGTTATCTAATATTCTAGCTTATAGACACAATTTCACTAATTTTTAAAAATATACTCTATCATTTTAAAATATTAAAATATCTGGGAGAGAAATTTGTGCTTGGCACAAGTATAGTCCCTAAATGTCTACACAGATTCCAAATATTCCTTTCACGTTCTCCTGCCCCATGCTTCCATCTGAAAAGAGCATTGACACTTAAAACAGAATGAGGATCAATAACTAACTCAGACCAAATCATGTCCATGCTAAAAGCCTCCCATTTCTCCATGGCTATAAAAATCATCTACTGATGGTTCCAGAAGATAGACAACTTCATTATATATAAGGGAAATAAGCTGGTGCTGCAGCCCTTAAAATCATGGAACCATCTCACCCATTGCAGGATATGCTTGCATTACAACCCACATCCCCTCTAACCCCACCCCCAACACTCAACTAATTTTATTCTATCGACATCACCTCTTGTCGTACTTCGTTAAGGCCCACCTCCATCCCACTCCTGAGAATTTGGATTTCTGTAGGAATATTAGTGCCAATTGTAAAACCTGTCAAGTATTAGACTCTAGCTCCAGTTATCAAAGCTTCTTTTTTTCTTCCCACCAGGCTAGAGGCTTTCTTCCCCAAACCAACTGGCAACTTGACTTTACCTACCATACTCATAATAAAATGTGTTAGGTACGTCCTGTTCTTAGTGGACACTTTCTCAGGATTGGTGGAGGCATTACCTCACCACCTACAAAATCATTGAGAGAATCTCCAACATCCTGTGGGAGATCATTTTCCACTCTGGAATCCCTACCTTGCCCCAGTTGGACAATGGTTCTGAATTTACCTCCCAGATTTCACAAACCCTATTCAAAGTTTCCAAGATCCCTTGGCATATACATATCCCATATCATTTACAGCACTTAGGAAAAATAGAACAAACTAATGACTCCTTAAAAAAAATCCACCCTCGTCAAACTCTCACAAGAACACCTCGATTGGGCAAAGCTCCTATATCTGGTCCTTTTCAGGATATAGGCTCTCACTGTGCATCCTCTTTCCATCTTTTTGAGTTCAGTATGGATGACTGTTTTGACACCTGGCCATTCACCCAAACCCTTGCCTCTTCTTGATCACCTACTGACCACGGTCATCTGTTATCTCTGCTCCCTCTTATGGAAATTAATGATCACTCTCTACCTTGGCAATATACCAACCTGAGTCTTCAGTAAACATTGGAGATTCAAGAATAAGTTCTCTACCATTCAGATCAATGTCCCTCACTCCATTTCTATAAATAGAAGGATCATTTAAATTTGCAACCTCATTAGCTGCTAAGCTTGAGAGTCTCCTTTATTGGATTCAACTATCCCACCTCAAGCCCTTTACTCCTCCACCTCAAGATAACTTGTCATCTTACATATCAAGCCCAACAGGACCTTAGTTCCTTAAATTTCAGAGGACATCCAGATCAACCACTTTGTATCCTGTTCCAGAAAAATGAGGCTTTACCCTGGCAGTTGTGCCTTATTCTACTGGATTAGACATAGAATTCTTGTTATTTGCCCCCTGTCTGCTTCAGTCCAAGGTACCTCTTACATATGGAAGTTCAACACACTCTGACTTATAACAATCACTCTAAATAGGGTTGTGAAATGACTCCTTAGCAGGCTGTCAGGAGCTAAAGCAAATTCTCATCAGCTGCTCTTCAATTAATGACCTTTTCATCTGCATCCTCTATGATGAGAGACAGAATGCTAATTGTGAAGAGTAAGCAGGTAGATATGGAGGGGACCCATATTTTACTTGGCAATATCATGCTAGATACTCACATCTTCACTCCTATTCTATCCTCTATTGATGAAATGGGTCCTTGTACCTCTATACCATGCTATGTGGGTAAAGTCAAGTTACCAAATTGGAAATGGGTGTTACAAGAACATGCTACCTTTTCTTCATCCTCTGGCATCTGGTGAGAATGATTGAAATGCAGAGAAAATATATCCCAATTACTTAACTCTTAATTATAGGGGAGATATAATAGGTGATTCAACATTTTTCCAAAGCAAAAATCTCTTTAATGTCTATTCTCACTCCTAAATTATAAAAATCTGTCATGTTATTTCCTGCTTCAGACTCTGACTTTAACCTACCACCTCCTTAATGTCACTAAACCTGGGAGCTTCGTGAGTTTCTGGCTATGTATTCCTGCTGGATCTGACTCACAACTGCTGCTTACAGCCTCTCCAATAAACTTGTCTAATAATCTTATCTCACCATTCACTAGTAGCCCTGGGTCTGCTATTGTCCAAACTTCCTATCCTTTCATGCCACCCCCTTTGGCATGGTATACTGCTTTAAGGCAGCCAGGACACTTTTTGTAGAGGCAATAAATTTCTTAGATTGCAACAAACTAACTATTCACAGCCCACTTCAGCCGTAGTGGCCTACCATCCACAATGATTTCTGTGTTGTACTAAAGTCTACCATCATTTACCGGCTAGTTGGCCAAGTGTCTGTGTGCTAGTATTACTCTTCCCCATGTTAGGAGTGATACATGAGAAGAGCCCCTACTGATTCTGGTTGTAGACTCAATAGCTGCCTAACTAATAACAAGTGTGGTTAAAATCGACCCCTACAGATAGAAGGACTGATCATTTTCTTGACTTTGTATCATCAGTTTTCTTCTCAGTTCATCTAGGACCTCCAGTAGGTAGCCCATACAATTTCCTTCAAAGACAAATTGACAACTTAGAAGCAGTGGTTCTCCAAAACTAATGGGTAATACATCTTCCTACAGCTGAGAAAAGTGACCTTTGCCTCTTCTTCCTAAAGGATGATGCTTCCATATTAATCAATCAAGTCTAGTAAAAAACAAAATCTAACAACTTCAAAAATACCTGCCAAAGTTTAAGGAACAACGTGATGCCTCCAGCTCCTGGGCATTTGAGAATCTCATATGGAAGTGGATACTGACTTCCAATTCCCGTCCTTCACATTTTTCCGCTTTTACTAATTGCACACTGTTTTTTTTGTTTTGTTTTTTGGTTTTTTTTGTTTTGTTTTTTTCAATTTCTTATCTACTTGTTTCCAATGACAAATTAAAGAAATGTGATCAATTAATCATATTTTATTATAGGACTATTAAATCCTAGCCACAGAACCAGAGACTTATAACTACCAAATATGTCCTCAAGTCAAAGATCAACATTTACCTCACAGATGTAAACATCCCAGACAGAGGGAATAGAGTATTCTCATTCCTGCTTTATTAGTCACACCATCCTATTTCCCCAAATTTTATAGTAAATAACAGGGAGGAAGCCGGGCATGGTGGTGCACGCCTTTAATCCCAGCACTGGGGAGGCAGAGGCAGGCGGATTTCTGAGTTCGAGGCCAGCCTGGTCTACAAAGTGAGTTCCAGGACAGCCAGGGCTACACAGAGAAACCCTGTCTCGAAAAACCAAAAAAAAAAAAAAAAAAAAAAAAAAAAAAAAAACAGCCACAAAAGAAAAAGCATTTCTGCTGTCACCAGTAGTCATATTTACTTTTTATGCACATCTCCTATACCCCTTTATATAGCCATACCTCTGTATAGCCATGCTATCTTTCTCCTCCATTCTCCTTCAAAGGTGGCCTTTGTGTACCCCTTCCCAATAAATCTCTGAGGTCTGTTGCATGATGTGACTTTGTGGTATGTTTTTGCCCTGTTATACAAAGGTACTCTTCTATCACCCAACCCTAACATAAGACATTTCAGAATGGACCAAATTCATAGTACACATATGCACACACACAATCACATACACACCTCTATCTTATTTATGTTAATTCTATTTTTTCCTATTGTTTTGATGATGAATGAACTCTGTTTTGCATATTAGAATTTTTTAGAATTTCTAAGACTTAGAAATGTGTTTAGAAAAGTGATTCGCTGGCATTGTAGACCCAATCTGTCTCTATGACTGGCAAATTGATTTGCTGAAAAGTGGCATGTCTTTGCTAGAGCAAAGACCCTATAGTATCCTCTCCATTTCTCTTAAAACTGAAATCATATACCTTCTACAGTTTTGTTCACTAGAGGAAACCAACAGCCCCTGCTGAAAAACTTGAAATGCACTGGTCTAAGTGAGATGGAGGTAGGTGAAGGATTATGAGATTGGGAAGACAAGTTTAATCTCTCTCCTTTTACTGAGTAGGTTACAAGAGAACATTTTGATCCTACCCAGTTATCTGGCTCTTTGGCAATGTAAAATTAAATAACTTATGTGAAATATTTCCCCAGACCTTTGGAACTGAGAAAAGTTAGATATCACCTTTGTTTGGGCTCTTTCACTTAATGTATATTTTCTCTTTATCCCTCCATTTCCCCCAGATTTCAAAACCCTTATAATGCCTCTATCATCATGAATTGCTTTTACAAGTAAAGCCTATTTCTTGTGAGATTATATATATATATATATATATATATATAGAGAGAGAGAGAGAGAGAGAGAGAGAGAGACAGAGAGACAGAGAGACAGAGAGAGAGAGAGAGAGAGAGAGAGTAATTTAAGATAACTTCATAAGATATTCACAGTAGTATTTTTTTTTTTTTTACATTCCACATAAAGTTTTATCACGTGAAATTTTTATTCTTTCTCCCAACTGCTGCGGGCCAATCCCAGCAGGGCCTTCTTGATGCAGCAGAAGGTGAAAAGCTTTGGCAGAAGTAACACTTTTTTCTTAGGAGATATAGGGTTAAGACTATTGTCTTACAAAATATTTATGGTTGCTGTATAATAATTAAATATTCACTTATCTAAGTCTAAGTTACTTTGCTACTGTAGCTGATCTGCCTTTGGTGTTCTTCTGAGGCCAGAAACTGCATTCTCTGGCATTTAGCATGTCATCCTAAAACAGCAGGAGATTAAGTAAAGGATTAATTGCTAGAGCACTTTCCCTTTTGTCCAGATGCTTTTATTTTTTTTTTCAGGCTAAGGGGAGGTTTGGAGCAGTAAACTTCTATTGAACCAGGAGAAGAGAATAAAGCTAGCAGAAGGAAAAATTTTACTTAAGGAAATATGCATAAACTCACATAAATTCATATACAGATTCATGCATGCACATTTATATGTGCATTCAAACCAGTTGAGTCCAGGTTGCACACATTCACATAATTACATACTTACACATACAAATTCATAAGTACATACACATTTGGAGCAAAAGAACAAACACCAGTGCAGAAAAATTTCACTCAATCTGGATGAAAATTGAGCTCAAATTTATATTGCACAGAAAAAGAAAAAAACTTCTACTCTTTAATGCTAAATGAATTAAACCCAAGTTTGTAAGGAGACAGGTTTGTTCCTTTTAATAGGACTAAACCTGCCTTGTTATTAAGAAAAGACCTCTTCTGTCCAATAGGAAGGAGAAGCCTGTCTTTGTGTTAGGCTCTCTCTGCAGCTTCTTTATTCCTCTTTACCTCTGCTTTCGGAGTATTGCTCACTTAGTTTTTTGTTACCTATAGTTTCTAAGTGATTCTACTCTGCTTTCTCCTTGTAATCTTGCTCTCTCCTCCTGCTCTGATGTAACAGTAATACTCTTACTCTCAAGGCCTTAAGTTCTTCTTCAGTTCAGTTCTGCCTAAAAAGTTCTCTTGTGTTCTGACAAAAAAGTCATCCTCAGTTTTGTTCTAAAAAGTTTGGTTCAGATCTGTCTGAAAAGTGTTCTTTCTAAAAAGTTCTGTTCAGTTTAGTTCTGATTCCAATTTTTATCCTTTCAGAGTACATGAATACATGGTAATAAGTTCATCACAAGTTTACACAAAAATATTCAAATCATAAATTGAAATAGATTTTTACAACAAAGAATGCTTACATGCATATCCATTAGGAGTAATTATCTAGCTAAATATTCATTGCCTATCACAGCTCCATAGGTTCATCTAGAGTTAAAAAACATAAATAAGTTATTAGTGATTTTTTTATAGATAAACACAGCCAATATTTTATTTTCTGTCCTAGCACCTGTAATAATCATTAGTTCCCCTTTTATGACCTTTAGTTAGTGGTTTTGCACCCTCTTGAAATGTACTCTGCATAGTAGAAAATCTGCTTTCTATCAGAAGCAATTAACTGGGAGACTGGCAGATTTCTCATTGCAGGTTTGACTATCAGAAAAGGCCACAATAGCAATCCTACTACAAAGGAGATTAATAAATTCTGATATAATTTTAGGAATTCTTATCAGATCATCCTTAAGTATTAAGAAGTCATCTATTTGTCTATATAGCATCACTACAAGAGAGTACATCTTCTTAGCTCTTCAGAGATCTGCTCAAAATGGTGGGCTAATATCTAGTGATTGCTATATATGTTTAATAATAACAGGAAAAGCATTAATAGCAGGAATCTTTCCTAAAATGATCTTCTCCTTGGCCTTGTCTATCATTGTTCATAATCTAAGGTGGTCATCTCAGGAAGATCACCTGCTAGTTATTAGCTTGTCCTATGATGTCTCCTGATACAAACCTTTCCTGTTTTGTCTTCAGTATATCCAGACCAAAGTTTCTCCTTCCTTTACTCCTCCTAGTTCCTATACTTTCCACTCTTCCATCCACTCCTCCATCATTTTCTTTCAAAAAAAAAAAAAAAAGAAGAAGAAAAGAAAGAACAGGCATCTCAAAGGATCTCAACAGAATAAATAGCAAGATGCCAGATGCTTAGGCACAAATTCTCATATCAAGGCTGGGTGAGGCAAGCCAATAGGAGGAAAAGTGTCCCATGAGCAAGCAAAATGTTAGAGACACCCCCACTTCCACTGTTAGGAGCCCCACAAAAGCACCAAGCTACCAATCACAGAATATGTGCCAAGGACCTGGTAGAGACCTATGCAATCTCAGTGATTTTTACTTCAGTCTTTGTGAGTGCCTATGATCCCTACTTAGTTAATTCTGTGGACTGAGTTCTCAACTTCTCTAGCTCCTACAATTCTTTCTACTGTTCTTCTGTGGAGTTCTCAAGCTCCATGTTGAAGGATCCAATGGAGACATTCAATTTGGACTCTCTTTCTACATAATGTGTGCCTTCCTAATTTTTTAAAATCACATTTCTCTCTTTCTTTCTTCCTTCCTTCCTTTCTTCCTTCCTTCCTTTCTTTCTTTCTTTCTTTCTTTCTTTCTTTCTTTCTTTCTTTCTTTCTTTCTTTCTTTCTTTCTTTCTTTCTTTCTTTCTTTCTTTCTTTCTTTCTCTCTCTCTCTCTCTCTCTCTCTCTCTCTCTCTCTCTCTCTCTCTCTCTTTCCTTCCTTCCTTCCTTCCTTCCTTCCTTCCTTCCTTCCTTCCTTCCTTCCTTCCTTCCTTCCCTCCTTCTGTTCTTTTGTTCTTTCTTCCTTTCTTTTGTCCTTACTTTCTTCCTTTCTTTCAGGTGCTGGTGAGTGTGTATGTTTCAAAGAATGTAATATGAGCTCCACCTTTTAGCCATGAGAAAATACCTGATATTTCTTGCTCTGTCTTTTAGAGTTAAGTGATAATGTCTGATTTTGATTCAAGGTATATATTGGGTAAGAGACTCATAGTGAATCCATGAGCTTTTATGCAACTCCCCACTCAGTAATTGATCACTCCAAGTATGGCTCTGAGTATCACCTTTATACATGCACAAAAGCAAACATAGTCTTACCATTCCTTGTGGTAAGTGCAAATGACTAGAGCTGTAGAAGTCAGTGAGAGATGACCTGGTATGCCAGCGATACCCTGGAACATGTAGAGACTATTGCCAGATCTGTTGTGATAAGTTAAGTAGGCACATCAGCCATTTTCTCCAGGATTTGGGATGTAAAAATTATCAGTTTGGTATATATCATCTCAGAGTTTTATGTTATGTTTTTAACACTATGTCTTTGAATGTAGGTAATTTGAATGTAAGTTTCTAGAAGGAAGCTAATTCTTTACACAGAATCTTCTGTAACCCTGATTTACCGAGTGGAAACTCATTGTTGGTTGAGAGGTTAGGATGTTGAAAAGCTAGAACTCAAATTGATTTTGACCTCCCTTTTATCCGATTAATAGCTATTTATTGACTCCTCTGGATTAACAGTTTTGTGCTAATTAGGTAAATCATTTGGAATATAAAAAAGAATACTAGTTTTCTATAGGAATGTAAAAATTTAGCTTGCCACTGGCTTCAACCTTTTCAAAAGCTGAGAGCATCATCATAAGATTGGAAAGCATCTGAGTCCTATAATAGATTTTCGCACTTTGATCTAACACACATCTCTGATGAATCCACCAATATATTCAGAAAGTGTCTTGATTTATGACATTTTGCTCTGTTGCTATTAAAGTTTCAAGGAACTGTTTCCACATAGGAATGTGAAATATAGGTATCCTAAATCTCTATTTCCAGACCATGGTAATGCCTATTTGTCTCCAGAATAAACTATCTCTTATTCTTGTTGAGTCAAGTTATATTTTCCTCTTGACAGTATTTAAATATTTATATACCATGTATACATATTCATTTACTACATATCTAAAATCTAGTATATATGCTATATTATTAGTGTGTGTACACATGTAGTTTTGACTTTATATCTATGAGAAATTAGTACAGGATCTTGTAACTTCCTAATAATCACACTTTCAATTAATTATAATGTCAAATACAATGCAAATGCTGTGGAAACAGTTGTTACACTGTATAATTAAATACATAATAACAAGCAAAACATAAGAAATTTACTGGAAAACTTCTTCATATGTGTTTACCATCCACAGTTACAGAAGAGCAAACTAGATTTTTGTTAGTGGATATTGTATTTGAGAAATTTATTGAACATTTTACTTTTCCCAGCCTATTGTCTATTTTGTGCATTGTAATTTAATATTAAACATTATATGGTTTGCAATTAACATTTTTAATATTTTAATCTAAACAACTACTTTAAGATCTAATGTCCTCTAAACTGATAGTAAATGTGTTTTATTCTATATTAAATGTTCAAGATAAAAATAAGCATTTATCTTCTGATAGTATTAGTATTTATTTAATATTCTAGTATTTTAAAATGAATATGTATTAGTATTTCCTGGTATGCATATATATTTACAAAAGATCTTTTCCACATCAGCAAAGTGGTAGGTTGGGTAGTTTGGGTATGTTTACTTCCTGTGAAAATATTTTTAAAAGCATTTCATCCTTATTTGATTTTTTTGGTTCTCCAGAATACATTTAATAAGGTACATAAAATAAGCTAATGCCTAATCAAGAAAAAGCCACTTTAAAATGCTATGAAATGTCATGACATTTTATATTTACCTTGACCCATCATTCATGTCATAATACAGTATAGTTTAGGCAACACAGCAGGAAAAGATAACACAGTCTGTTCAGTGAATGGAAGGTAGAAGTTTCAACTGGTCAACCTCTAAACTACTTAATATTAAATAGTTATAAGTGTCTGTGCCTACTTGATTGGGTAATGCAGCACTGTGAAAATGTGTTCTCACAGTCTATATTGCATACTATCATTATCATGCTTGATGAATTGAATCCTAATTTACTATATAATTTATATTAATAACATTAAACAATCAATAAAGAGAAATAAAAAAGAGTAATATAAGACTACATATGCATGCACTCCTCTTCAAAAAATACATTTCTACCATTATTTTGTGTAATAGTTCACAAAATCCAAAACATGATAACCATCCCTAATTTTTATCTACTGCTGTATAATGAAAGCAAAGACAATTAGTAAGATTTATGATTTTATGGTTCAATTATGACTTCAGTTGAGTAATCCATTTCTGATCTGTAAGGTGTCAGGTCGTATCACAAACTTTAAGGAATCTAATTCCAAAAGGACATTTTACTTTTAGTCCTTAATGTTCCTTACCATGGCTCTTTATGTACTATTTCCTCATCATTTGTAGTCTCATTTGATTAGACTGGGTTTCTAAGAATGGGGCAGTCTCAGTGAAATAATATGTATTATGTGACAATTGGTTTCTAGTGGTATATATTATTCTGTGAGGTCTTAAAGGGTAGACTACTGAACAAAATTTCATCAAGATGTTACTAGTAAAAATGTATTCTGAGGAGATACAAAATTATTTCACTATGTATCACATAACAAGGAAAGCTTAATACAAATTCATGTGCACACACATAAAAGAATAACTTTACTGTACAACATTTAAAATTTTTACTATTAATTATTATTATTATTATTATGGTTGTTGAATATAGGGTTTCTTTGTATATCTCTGGCTGTCCCATGCTGGACTCAAACTCAGAAATTCACCTACCTCTATTCCTCAAATGCTGACATCAAAGCATGTGTTCCCTAACTGCAAAATAATAATAACAATAATAATAAAATAAAAAGCGATTATGGTTTATGCAGCAGATACCACCAAACTTTCTTATATGTGTGGTCACAAAAGCTTTGAAGTAGTTTTTCACATTTCTAGATTGTGAAATTATAGGAAATGCTTGTTAAGTCTATCAAGTACACCTAGTGTAATTTAAAAAGAAAACTAATATAAATTCAAAAACATTCTAAATGTCCAAAAGTGATAAAGGAGCTAAATAAGCCTTGAAATAAGCATAAGTGCAGATGTCTGAAATAATATTTCATATATAAAGTAATTGATTTTTTCACAGCAAAACTAATATTTCAAGGTATATTTGCAGTAAGTGAAACATTATCACAATAATTTTAGAGTATAGCCAGGGAGTTTTTGAAAAACTATGAATACGACCTATGGTAAAAGAGAATACTAAACATTTTTTTTTTGTATTTGTTTTTTTTTATTACATATTTTCCTCAATTATATTTCCAATGCTATTCCAAAAATCCCCCATACCCCCCAACTTCCCTACACACCCAATCCCATTCTTTTGGCCCTGGCATTCCCCTGTATTGGGGCATATAAAGTTTGCAAGTCCAATGGGCCTCTCTTTCCAGTGATGGCCGATTAGGCCATCTTTCGATACATATGCAGCTAGAGACAAGAGCTCCGGGGTACTGGTTAGTTCATCATGTTGTTCCAACTATAGGGTTGCAGATCCCTTTAGCTCCTTGGGTACTTTCTCTAGCTTCCCCATTGGGAGGCCTGTGATCCATCCAATAGCTGACAGTGAGCATCCACTTCTGTGTTTGTTTGTCCCCAGCATAGTTTCACAAGAGAGAGCTATATCTGGGTCCTTTCAGCAAAATCTTGCTAGTGTATGCAATGGTGTCAGGGTTTGGAAGCTGATTATGGGATATATCCCTGGATATGGCAGTCTCTAGATGGTCCATCCTTTCATCACAGCTCCAAACTTTGTCTCTGTAACTCCTTCCATGGGTGTTTTGTTCCCAATTCTAAGAAGGGGCACAGTGTCCACACTTTGATCTTCATTCTTCTTGAGTTTCATGCGTTTAGCAAATTGTATCTTATATCTTGGGTATCCTAAGTTTTGGGCTAATATCCACTTATCAGTGAATACATATTGTGTGAGTTCCTTTGTGATTGTGTTACCTCACTCAAGATGATGCCCTCCAGGTCCATCCATTTGGCTAGGAATTTCATAAATTCATTCTTTTTAATAGCTGAGTAGTACTCCTTTGTGTAAATGTACCATATTTTCTGTATCCATTCCTCTGTTGAGGGGCATCTGGGTTCTTTCCAGCTTCTGACTATTATAAATAAGGCTGCTATGAACATTGTGGAGCATGTGTCCTTCTTACCGGTTTGGACATCTTCTGGATATATACCCAGGATAGGTATTGCTGGATCCTCCAGTAGTACTATGTCCAATTTTATGAGGAACCGCCAGACTGATTTCCAGAGTGGTTGTACAAGCTTGCAATCCCACCAACAATGGAGGAGTGATCCTCTTTCTCTAGATCCTCACCAGCATCTTCTCTCACCTGAACTTTTGATCTTAGCCATTCTGACTGGTGTGAGGTGGAATCTCAGGGTTGTTTTGATTTGCATTTCCCTGATGATTCAGGATGTTGAACATTGTGACTATTGAGAAGGGTGCTTCTCTGCCATTTGGTATTCCTCAGGTGAGAATTCTTTGTTCAGTTCTGAGCCCCATTTTTTAATGGGGTTATTTGATTTTCTGGAGTCCACCTTCTTGAGTTCCTTATATATATTGGATATTAGTCCCTTATCTTATTTAGGATAGGTAAAGATCCTTTCCCAATCTGTTGGTCATCTTTTTGTCTTATTGACGGTGTCTTTTGCCTTGCAGAAGATTTGCAGTTTCATGAGGTCCCACTTGTCAATACTCGATTTTAAAGCATAAGCCATTGCTGTTCTATTCAAGAATTTTTCCCCTGTGCCCATATCTTCAAGGTTTTTCCCCACTTTCTCCTTTATAAGTTTCAGTGTCTCTGGTTTTAGTTGAAGTTCCTAGATCTACGTAGATTTGACCTTAGTACAAGAAGATAGAAATGGATCAATTCGCATTGTTCTACATGATAACAATCAGTTGTGCCAGCACCATTTGTTGAAAATGCTATCTTTCTTCCACTGGATGGTTTTAGCTCCCTTGTTGAAGATCAAGTGACCATAGGTGTGTGGCTTCATTTCTGGGTTTTCAATTCTATTCCATTGGTCTAATTGTCTGTCACTATACCAGAACCATTCAGTTTTTATCACAATTGCTCTGTAGTAAAGCTTTAGGTCAGGCATGGTGATTCCACGAGAGGTTCTTTATCCTTGAGAAGAGTTTTGGCTATCCTAGGTTTTTTGTTATTCCAGATGAATTTTCAGATTGCACTTACTAATTCATTGAAGAATTGAGTTGGAATTTTGATGGGGATTGCATTGAATCTGTAGATTGCTTTTGGCAAGATAGCCATTTAACAATGTTGATCCTGCCAATTCATGAGCATGGGAGATCTTTCTATCTTCTGAGATCTTCTATAATTTCTTTCTTCAGTGACTTGAAGTTTTTATTATACTGATCTTTCACTTCCTTAGTATCGAGTCATGCCAAGATATTTTATATTATTTGTGACTATTGTATACTATTTTGACATTTGAAGGGTGTTGTTTCCCTAATTTCTTTCTCAGCCTGTTTATTCTTTGTGTAGAGAAAGGCCATTGACTTGTTTGATTTAATTTTATATCCAGCTAATTCACCGAGGCTGTTTATCAGGTTTAGGAGTTCTCTGGTGGAATTTTTAGGGTCACTTATATATACTATCATATCATCTGCAAAAAGTGATATTTTGACTTCAACTTTTCCAATTTGTATCCCTTTGATCTCCTTTTGTTGTCGAATTGCTCTGGCTAGGACTTCAAGTACAATGTTGAATAGCTATGGAGAGAGTGGACAGCCTTGTCCAGTCCCTGATTTTAGTGGGATTTCTTCAAGCTTCTCACCATTTACTTTGATGTTGGCTACTGGTTTGCTGTAGATTGCTTTAATCATGTTTAGGTATGGGCCTTGAATTCCTGATCTTTCCAAGACATTTTATCATGAATGGGTGTTGGATCTTGTGAAATGCTTTTTCCGCATCTAACGAGATGATCATGTGGTTTTTTCTTTGAGTTTGTTTATATACTGGATTACATTGATGGATTTCCGTATATATTGAACCATCCCTGCATCCCTGGGATGAAACCTACTTGGTCAGGATGGATGATTGTTTTGATGTATTCTTGGATTCGGTTAGCAAGAACTTTATTGAGGATTTTTGCATCAATATTCATAAGGGATATTGGTCTGAAGTTTTCTATCTTTGTTGGGTCTTTTTGTGGTTTAGGTATCAGAGTAATTGTGGCTTCATAGAATGAGTTTGGTAGAGTACCTTCTGTTTCTATTTTGTGGAATAGTTTGTGAAGAACTGGGATTAGATCATCTTTGAAGGTCTGATAGAACTCTGCACTAAACCCATCTGGTCCTGGGCTTTTTTTAGTTGGGAGACTATTAATGACTGCTTCTATTTCTTTGGGGGATATAGGGCTGTTTAGATCATTAACCTGATCTTGATTCAACTTTGGTACCTGGTATCTGTCTAGAAACTTCTCCATTTCATCCAGGTTTTCAAGTTTCGTTGAGTATAGCCCTTTGTAGAAGGATCTGATGGTGTTTTGGATGTCTTCAGGATCTGTTGTTATGTCTCCTTTTTCATTTCTGCTTTTGTTAATTAGAATGCTTTCCCTGAGCCCTCTAGTGAGTTTGGCTAAGGGTTTATCTATCTTGTTGATTTTCTCAAAGAACCAGCTCCTTGATTATTTGATTCTTTGAATAGTTCTTCTTGTTTCCACTTGGTTGGTTTCGCCCCTGAGTTTGATTATTTCCTGCAGTCTACACCTCTTGGGTGAATTTGCTTCCTTTTGTTCTAGAGCTTTTAGGTGTCTTGTCAAGCTGCTAATGTGTGCTCTCTCTAGTTTCTTTTTGGAGGCACTCAGAGCTATGAGTTTTCCTCTTAGAAATGCTTTCATTGCGTCCCATAAGTTTGGGTAGGTAGTGGCTTCATTCTCATTGAACTCTAAAAAGTCCTTAATTTCTTTCTTTATTCCTTCCTTGACCAAGGTATCATTGAGAAGAGTGTTGTTCAGTTTCCACATGAATGTTGGATTTCTATTATTTATTTTATTATTGAATATCAGCCTTAGTCCATGGTGATCTGATAGGATGCATGAGAGAATTTCCATATTTTTGTATCTGTTGAGGCCTGTTTTCTGACCAATTATGTGGTCAATTTTGGAGAAGGTACAATGAGGTGTTGAGAAGAAGGTATATCCTTTTGTTTTAGGATAGAATGTTCTGTAGATATCTGCCAGATCCATTTGATTCATAACTTCTGTTAGTTTCACTGTGTCTCTGTTTAGTTTCTGTTTCCATGATCTGTCCATTGGTGAAAGTGGTGTCTTGAAGTCTCCCACTATTATTGTGTGAGGTGCAATGTGTTCTTTGAGCTTTACTAAAGTTTCTTTAATGAATGTGGCTGCCTTTGTATTTGGAGCATAGATATTCAGAATTGATAGTTCCTCTTGGAGGATTTTCCCTTTGATGAGTATGAAGTGCCCCTCCCTGTCTTTTTTGATGACTTTGAGTTGGAAGTCAATCTTATCAGATATTATAATGGCTATTCCAGCTTCTTTCTTCATACCATTTGCTTTGAAAATTGTTTTCCAGCCTTTCATTCTGAGGTAGTGTCTATCTTTTTCTCTGAGATGAGTTTCCTATAAGCAGCAAAATGTTGGGTCTTGTTTGTGTAGCCAGTTTGTTAGTCTATGTCTTTTTATTGGGGAGTTGAGTCCATTGATATTAAGAGATATTAAGGAAAAGTAATTGTTCCTTACTGTTAGTTTGTTGTTAAAGTTGGCATTCTGTTCTTGTGGCTGTCTTCTTTTAGGTTTGTTGAGGGATTACCTTCTTGTTTTTTTCTAGGGCGTGGTTCCCGTCCTTGTATTGGTTTTTTTCTGTTATTATCTTTTGAAGGGCTGGATTCGTGGAAAGATAATGTGTGAATTTGGTTTTGTTGTGGAATACTTTGGTTTCTCCATCTATGTTAATTGAGTGTTTGGCTGGGTATAGTACCCTGGGCTGGAATTTGTGTTCTTTTAGTGTCTGTATAACATCTGTCCAGGATCTTCTGGCTTTCATAGTCTCTGGTGAAAAATCTGGTGTAATTCTGATAGGCTTGCCTTTATATGTTACTTGGCCTTTTTCTCTTTCTGCTTTTAGTATTCTATCTTTATTTAGTGCATTTGTTGTTCTGATTATTATGTGTCGGGAGGTATTTCTTTTCTGGTCCAGTCTATTTGGAGTTCTGTAGGCTTCTTGTATATTCATTGGCATCTCTTTCTTTAGATTTGGGAAGTTTTCTTCTATAATTTTGTTGAAGATGTTTGTTGGTCCTTTGAGTTGAAAATCTTCATTCTCATCCACTCCTATTATCTGTAAGTTTGGTCTACTCATTGTGTCCTGGATTTCCTGGATGTTTAGAGTTAGGATCTTTTTGCATTTTCCATTTTCTTTGATTGTTGTGCTGATATTCTCTATGGAATCTTCTGCACCTGAGATTCTCTCTTCCATCTCTTGTATTCTGTTGTTGATGCTCGCATCTATGGTTCCAGATTTCTCTCCTAGGATTTCTATCTCCAGTGTTGCCTCATTTTGAGTTTTCTTTATTGTGTCTACTTCCCTTTTTCGGTCTAGTATGGTTTTGTTCATTTCCATCCCCTGTTTGGATGTTTTTTCCTGTTTTTCTTTAAGGACTTCTACCTGTTTGTTTGTCTTTTCCTGTTTTTCTTTAAGGACTTCTACCTGTTTGATTGTGTTATCCTGTTTTTCTTTAAGGACTTGTAACTCTTTAGCAATGTTCCCCTGTAATTCTTTACGTGAGTTATTAAAGTCCTTCTTGATGTCCTCTACCATCATCATGAGATATGTTTCTAAATCCAGGTCTAGCTTTTCCAGTGTGTTGGGGTCCCCTGGATTGGGCGAAATGGGAGTGCTTGGTTCTGATGATGGTGAGAGGTCTTGGTTTCTGTTAATAAGATTCTTAAGTTTACCTTTCACTATCTGGTAATCTCTGGAGTTAGTTGTTATAGTTGTCTCTGTTTAGAGATTGTTCTTCTGGTGATTCTGATTACCGTCTATCAGCAGACCTGGGAGAAAGGCTCTCTCCTCTGAGTTTCAGTTGTTAGAGCACTCTCTGCTGGCAAGCTCTCCTCTTACAGGGAAGGTGCACAGATATCTGGTGTTTGGACCTCCTCCTGGCTGAAGAAGGCCCAAAACAGGACCTTTCCCAGATGCTGTGTTGCTTTGGCAGGTCACAGAAGCTGTCAGCTTCTGTGGTGCACACTCTCACCTGTGCAGACTAAGTTCCTAAGTTTGGTGGAGTCCCGGAACCAAGATGGCGCTCCCTGCTCCTGAGGTAGAGGCAGAGGGCTTCCCTGCCAGGCGGATTCCTGTCTTCCCCGGCTGGGAGGGTGGCCGGATGTCTGCGGTCCGAACAGGGTGCTGCCTCAGCGGCTCTGTGGCTCCTGCCTGTACCAGAAGCTGTCAGCTTCTGTGGTGCACACTCTCACCTGTGCAGACTAAGTTCCTAAGTCATATTAAACATTTTTTAATGTTCATTAAAAAAACGCTTTCTTTTCTATTGACCATGTATTACTGGGCATGCAGTCTACCCATAAGTGAGCTTTGTTATACCAGGAAGACTCCCATATGGGAAAATTTCCGGGCTTTCTAATTTTGATTTTCTTTTTAAAAATATATTTTTGTTTAATTTTAGTTTTTATACTTCAAGTCCTTTGTCAAAGTTTCAAAGAATAGCTTTGACAACACAGGTAAACCAAGGTAGGCAGGGAGGTGTGGTATCAGTGATTGGTGACACACACACACACACACATATGTGTGTGTGTGTGTGTGTATACATATTCACATATACTTATATACATATATACATGTATACATGTTGCCTTAGTTAGGGTTTTCATTGTTGGGTACAGACACCATGACCAAGAACTCTTATAAAGACAATATTAAATTGGGTCTGGCTTTCAGGTTCAGAGGTTCAGTCCATTATTATCAAAACAGGAGCATGACAGCATCCAGGCTGGCATGGTGTACAAGGAGCTCAGAGTACTAGTTCTTGATCTGAAGGCTGCTAGCAGAATTCTCACTTCCAGGCAGCTAGGATGAGAGTCTTAATGTCCACACCAACAGTGACACATCTACTCCAAAAGGCCATACGTACTCCAACAAGGCCACACCTTCTAATAGTGCCACTCACTGGGCAGAGCATTTACAAACCATCACATATGTATACACATATACATGTACATGCACACACACACACACACACACACACACACACACACACATCCACACGTACATGAATATACATATAAACATACTTGGTATATGGAGCAGACTCCAGCACACTTTATTTCTTTCTTCATTAGCTTATATATCCCAGCAAAATCTTTCAAGGAGATAAAGTTACAGTGTGATTACATTCTATTTTTCTTCCAGTGAATGACTATGAAAAAAAAAAAAAAACAGTATGTTCCCTCAATGATTTTACATGAAAAAAATTACATAATACAGGGAAAGAAAAAAAAATTATTCCCAAGAACCCATGTACATTCATAGCTAAGCAATTTGTTATAGATTAACAAAGTGAGAGCAAGCAAGGTAGTTTTTTTATCCAGTTTCTCCTACTAGCAGACAGTGAATTGGAGTTACAAAGAAAGAATCAATTATTTTATTATTTATCTTTAAAGTAGTCTTATAAGAATCTGAAAAGAATCAGAAATCTAAACTTTTTAAGAAAAACAGTCATATCTATTTTAAATCTTCATAATGTAAATCTACTCATCAGCAATTTTTATTAAATTTATTAAATTAAATTTTATTAAATTATTCCTGCATATCAGGAAGCTGATTGCAAAATTGTATACAAGAAATCAATCATCATCATTACATCCTCAGTGAGAGTCACATCAGCCAGTGCTGCCGTTGTTCTTCTCTGACCTTTAAAAAACCCTACCTTAACTGTGAAGGCTGTGCCTTTCTGAATTTCAAATTGCTCCTTAAGATTTTTATCATTAGAGCAAGTAGCAAAACCATCTTCACCTAGCTTTACTAACAAATTTATTTTTCCAAATGCTTTTTGAGGGTCATGGTCACCGCTGACAATCTGTCTCTAAGTTCTTTTCTAAGGTAATGATTAATTTGCTCCAGTGGCAATGCCTGAAAGAGAGCAGCCATTATTACTGTGAATGACAGATATACTGCTCAGTAACAGAAAGGAGCCCCCTTAGAGATTTCATATAATTCTTAGATTAAGAGGGATGTGAAAGCAGAACAAACCTCAGTGTTAAGTATTTACAGCATAACTGTGTTTTTAATCATATAAAGTCATCATGCTTCTGTTATCTGTTCAGAATTCATTCCCCTGTGAAGGTTTCCATGTCTTACTCTTGGGTTATCAGTTAGATTTTTAAAAATTAACTGGTTCATATATTTAATCAGAATATACATAAAGACTAAGAGATGAAATATGAGGATCTTTCTTTGTCTTCTACAGGTGACAGAGTTTGATTTTTTTTAGAAATAATAAACAGAAAGTGAATTTTAGTCATTTGATTTCACAAATGGAAAAGCCACATGACTGAAGTATATATAATTTTAATTTTGACACTTTGATTTTGATAGATACATGTTAATATACCAAAGTACAAATATCAAATAGGTAATTGTATTTATGAAATTGGTAGCTGAAAGTTGCAGACAATATATATATATATATATATACATTTTTGACTCATCAGTACACGTGCCTTAAAGCCATGAAAGTCAGCCAAGAGGTGTTTTCTCTTTCTTTTCCTTTTATTTTGGCTTTGTTTTGTTGTTAGTTTAATTAATTAATTAATATATTTATGATGCAGTTGTTGCCCCCATCTTGGTTAACCCTTCCACAGTTCCTTATTTCATTCCTCCTCCCCCGTCTCTAAAAGGGTGTCCCCATCCCAAGTCTCCCCAAACCTTGGGGCCTCAAGTGTCTCTAGGGGTTAGGCTTGTCTTCTCTCATTGAGGCCAAACCAGGCAGTCCTCTGCTATATATATATCAAGGCCTCAGAACAATACCTGTATGCTGCCTGGTTGGTGGCTCAGTGTCTGAGATATCTCAGGGGTCCACGTTAGTTTAGATTGCTGGTTTTTCTATGGGGTTACTCTCAGTAGAGTTGGGATCCCTCAATCATTCCACCACAGGGCATGCACGATTTGGGAGGCAGGACTTGGGAAGTTGACTGTAATGAACCCATGCCTTTACCATGCAGGGGATGGGCTATAAGGAACCCCTGGGACACACCTCCAGGGGTGTGGGGAAGTGCGGTATGAGGCACAGGACTGCCAGGGATGACTAGGGTGTCCCCAGGGGCTGTGAAGTGGCCGAGGCCTCCAGGTTCTCAGGCTCTTGAACATCCAGGTACCACTGGGAGAAGTGGAAGAGCTGAGAATAGAGTGGTAGGGAGTGGAGGGGCTTCAGGCTGTATCTAATCAAGGGCCAGGGGGTTGAGAGGTGAGGATCTTGCTGGTCCCACAGGGAGAGTTCTTGGCCTAATGGCATGAAGCTTTGTGGCCATCCTGGCTGGGAGACAGAAAGGTCATCTATGGGAGAGTAGACAGCAGCTCTATTGGTGAAGGCCTTCTCCATGGCTCCCCACAGTGGATCCCAATGAAAATAAGGAGTACATGGTTTTAAGGCATTTATTGTCATGGTGGAAAGTGTATGTGAAAAACAATACCCCACTTCTCATGGTGGACCTTAGATTAAATACCTTTTGCAGAGAGGAATATCTGGGAAGGAAAGTTATTGCCTAGACATGATGTGAGAGTCCAAGAGCTGGCTATGTAGAGCTTCTGGCTGTCTACAGATGTACTGGTGCTAACAATCACTGCTTCCCTACCCAACCAAAACCATATCCTTTCCTTTTCTCTCATTGGAATATAAAAAGGCATATAAAATGACAAATTAAAATGAAATAAAAAGCAAACAACTCAGTGGCAAAAAAAAAAAGAAGAAAAAGTTAAAGATAAAGCTCAAGAAATACATACAGATACCAAGAACACATGCTCACATAAAATTCCTATAGAAACTCAAAACCAAAACCAGAAAACATAATAAACATGCAAACAACCTACAAAATTTAACAAAAAAAAAAAAAAAAAAACGCCCTAACAAAGCATTGTGATAAAAAGAACCTGCAAAATGCCATTGAGTTCATTTTCTATTGACCATCTACTATTGGGCCTTACTTGTGATTTGTGTTCTGAATGATGCTCTATTGCAGAAAACTAGTTTTTCTTTGCGAAGCAATTTCCAATTGGAGAGAACTTTTAGGTTGGGGATAGTGGCATGTGTCTACTTCCCCTTTAAGACCTGGAAAGTCATCAGGCTAAGAACTGTGCGGGTCCTGTACATTCTGCCACAGCCTCTGTGAATTTAATGTATGGATTAATCATTCTATTTTTAGAAGGTCTTATTTCCATGTTGCATTCTATCCCTTCTGGCTCTAAGACTCTTTTATCCTCAAAGCAAAGGGACTTGATGAATATATCTTGTTTAGGATTAAGAGTTCCTGTGTTCTCTGACTCTCTACTCAATCTCTGTTTGTAGTTCTTTGTATTTTCCTCATTTGCTGCAGGAGGAAGCTTCCATGCTGATGGTTGAACAAAGAACTGACTACAGAAGGAGTCATTTTATTGTTATTTTTCAGTTTTATAAATTAATTTTTATTGGATATTTTATGTATTTACATTTCAAATGTTATCCCCTTTCTCAGTTTTCCCTCCTGAAACTCCCTATCCCCACCTTCCCCCTGCTTATATGAGTATTGTCCCCCTCCCACCCACTCACTCCTACTTCACTGCCCTGGCATGCCTCTACATTGGGGAATCAAGCCTACAATCAATAGGACAAAGAGCCTCTCCTCCTATAGATGCCAGACAATGCCATCCTCTGCTACATATGCGGCTGTAGCCATGGGTCCCTCTATGTGTATTCTCTAGTTGGTGGTTTAGTCCCTGAGAGCTCTAGGGGGTCTGGTTGGTTGATATATTTGTTCTCCTTATGGGGTGGTAAATCCTTTCAGCTCTTTCAGTCTCTCTTGAACTCCTCCTTTGGGGTCTCAATATGAGATTGATCCCCAGGTAATGCAGTCTATAGATAGCCTTTCCTTCAGGCTCTGCTCTATACTTTGTCCCAGTAATTTCTTTAGACAGAAGCCATTCTAGGTTAAAAATTTGGAGATGCTTGGGTGGCCCATCCTATAACTGGGGGCCTTGAATAACCTCTGGATATGGTCTCTACAGGTTCTCCCTCCTCTTTGTTGGGTATTTCACCTAATCTTATTCCTGTTGTGTCCTGGGAGCCCCTGGGATATCCCCAGTTACCCATCCCACATTGATACACACCTTTGTTCAAATTCCTGACTCTATCATCCCTGTTTCCTCGTATAAATGATCCTGCTCTTTTTTTTTTCCACCTCCCCCTCCTCTCTTCCTTCCATCACACTTTCTACCTCTTTTGTTTTGTTCCCACTTCTAAGAAGGACTGAAGCATCCAAATTTTTATCTTCTGTCTTCTATGGTCTGTGAATTCTATCTTGGGAATTGCAAGACTTTGGGTTAATATCTACTTATCAATGAGTGCATATCATGTGTGTTCTTTTGTGACTGGGTTACCTCACTCAGGGTGATATGTGTTGAAATTCTATAAAAATAATTACTTCTCACTGACCTTTACATAATAACTACACAGATCCTGAGAGGATTTTAGTCTATAGTACTAACAATGCAAATTCTCTACATGTTTTAACTTGATTCTATGACAATGTCATTTATAAAATACCTTAATAACTTCAAAGAAAGTAGCTGCCATATGTATTACAATAAATAAATAAATAAATAAAAGAGTAAGACTGTCTTCCATGTCCATGTTGAATACGTTTTTGCTATTAGCCAGGGATATTCCAAATAATAAAACTGTTTCACAGTAGGTCACTAAGAAAAGTGAATATGCCAATAATATGAGTGGTTCTTTTTTCTGAATTATGAGATACTTTTAATAATGTAAAAGAATAAAGATGTTATCAATTTAATTTAAGTTTTTGTTATCTAGAAATTAAAATCTCATTCTGTTTTATCATTATATTCTATTTAGTATTCTGATAATTCTGTAGGTTAAATTATTATCACTTATTAAATATCATTTTTAATTTCATTTCTTTTATGCTACAAAACTTCATTAGACTCAATTTCAGTATTCTTGTAGTCTAATTTTAGTATTTTTATGTCAGAGTAAGAATCTTGTCTTTTCAGAAACTAATTAATTTTTCTCTTCCATAGTCATGTTTACATAGTATATTCAATAAAGTAAGATGATTCATTAAGCCTGACTCCTAAAGGTTTCTCTAGTGATTAGATAAGTGTTAACCATTTCTCTTCGTTTTCTGTGGAAGGAACAAGAATGGAGATGTCCTTTAATTTTTTATTTTCTTTAGCATTTCATTACATCTGTATATTTTACTTACTTCGTAAGAGATTTACTTGTGTTTTTTTTTACTAATTCTATGTTTAAATTTCATACTTGTGATTGAAACATACAAGTGAAATTTTAAGATAAAAATGTAAAAATCAACTTTTACATCTTTTTAATATCCTGTACAAAATATATATCATGAAATTCTGGTCTAGAAATGTTTAAGTATTTTTTGATTGGACACAATATGGTATCTTCACACACTGTTCACTTTAATACAAAGAGATAACCACAGTGTGTGTTTATTTTTTATATTTTTGAAATATGTTAATAGATGGCCATTTGCATCTTTCAAATCCCTCTGTTTCTAAAAAGTTCTTGCTGCATATTTTTATGTTTTTGCATTGAAACTCAAAGTTTTTAACCAGGAATGTCCTTATGAAAGTAGGTTTATAACAACCATAGGAGTGTCCTGCAGTTATCAGTGTTTTTGATCATTGATGGGGAAGACTCAACATGTTCTAAAATCTATTAGTTGACTACTTCAGTAAGGATTAAGAGCAGGGTTCTGTGACTCCCTCCAATTTGATGTTGTCTATTAAAAGGCCTATTCTTCTATATGCTCTGTTTTGGCAAATATTATTACATTGAGTTCATGACTAGAATGGGTATATGGCATTTCATCTATCATTCAATATTCTTGCTCTTATGAGTCTAACCGTCATTTTTATTTTACTTACCATCTCATTTTACTTACATGTTACTCTCTCCATCCCCCAAGATAATCTTCTTTCTTCTACAATGTTTCCAGAGTCTTAATGTGAATGACATAAGTGTCTTGTTTAGGGCTAAGCATTCCTCCTTCACCTATTTTTAAGAATTTGTGCAATTACTTGTCCTATATTCACCACCTTATGCTACTAATCTTCTCTGATTAAGGATTGAAAATCCTTTGTCTTTGTGTATAAACATATATATTTAGACAACTTTTAGATGCAATGTCAATTTACCCCCCATCAATAGGTGTTACAGGATAAGTGGTTGGTGATATGAAAAAATAGACTGTCAACCAAAAGTTGATTGAATGAAATGGAGAAGGACACTCAATATTCATCAAAGGAAACATCCACCAAGATGAAGTCTCAATTCTGAACATTTGTGTCCCAAATGCAAGAATATTCACATTCATAAAGAAACATTACTACAGCTCAAATCACACATTAAAACTCACACAATAATATGGTGAGTCTTCAAAAGCCCAATATCACTAATGGACAGGTCATTGAAACAGAATCTAAACAGAGACACAAGGTAACTAACAGAGGTTATGAATCAAATGGATTTAACACATATATTCAAAACATTTCACTCTAAAACAAAAGAATATACTTTCTTCCCAGCACTTCATAGTATGTTTTCGGAAATTGACCATATAATCAGTCACAAAGCAGGCATCAAGAGATAGAAAAAGATTGAAATAACCCCATGCATCCAATCAGATTACCAGGGACTAAGGCTGTGATGGTTTGTATGTGCTTGGCCCAGGAAGTAGCATGATTAGGAGTATCCATATTGGAGTACATGTGCCACAGTGTGTGTGACCTATAAGACTCTCATCCTAGCTGCCTGGAATCCAGTATTCTGTTGGCAGCCTTCAGATGAAGATTTAGAATTCTTAACTCCTCCTGTACCATGCTTGACTGAATGCTGCCATGTTCCCACCTTAATAATCATGCAGTAAACCTCTGAACCTGTAAGTCTACCCCAATTAAATATTGTCCTTATAAGAGTTGCCTTGTTCAAAGTGTCTGTTCTCAGTAGTAAAACCCCAACAAAGACAAAGGCTAAATTTCAATAATGAATAAAAACAACAGAAAGCCTACATGCCCATGGAAACAGAACAACTGTATGCTCAATTATAACTTGGTCAGGAAAGAAATGAAGAAAAAAAATTAAAGACTTTCTAGAATTCAATAAAAGAGAAGATGGCATATTCAAACTTATGGGACATAATTAAAGCACTGCTAAAATGAAAACTCATAGCTCTAAGTGTCCTCATAAAGAAACCTGAGAGATCCTATACACTATCAAGTAAAAAACATACCTGAAATCCCTAGGGAAAAAAATGAAGCAAACATTCCCAAGAGGAGTATACGGCAGGAAAAACCTCATGGCTAAAATCAACCAATTATAAACAAAGAGAACAATACATAGAATTAAAAAAAAAAAAAACAAAGCTTGTACTTTGAGAAAATTAACAAAATATATAAACCCCTAGCCAAACTAATTAAAGCACACAGAGACAGAGTATCCTATTGGACAAAATCAGAAATGAAAAGGGAGACATAACAACAGAAACTGAAGAAATTAAAAAACAAAACAAAACAAAACAAAAACATCTGATCTTAATACTAAAGCCTATGCTCAGCAAAACTGGAAAATGTAGATGAAATGGATGATTTTCTAGAACGATACCACATACCAAATTTAAATAAAGAGCAGCTAAACTATCTAAAAAGTGCCATATCTCCTGAGGAAATAGAAGTCATTAAAAACTTCCCAACCAAAAAAACCTAGGGCCAGATAGCTTTACTGCAGAATTCTACCATACCTTCAAAGATAACAACAAAATTCGAACTATAGAAACAGAACGAACACTACTTAATTCATTTTGTGAAGCCACAATTACTCTGATACCTAATCCATACAAAGACCCAATAAAGAAAGAGAACTTCAGACCAATTTTGCTCTTTACAATTGATGCAAAAATAGTCAATGCTTACAAACCTAATCCAAGAACTTATCAATACCATCCTTCATCACAATCAAGTAGGCTTCATGTCCAACATGCAGTGATAATTCAATATATGAAAACCTATTAATGTAATTCACTATATAAACAAAGTGAAAAAAAAAGACATGATCATCTTATTAGATGCTGAAAAAGTATGTGACAAAATCCAATACAACATAATCGTAAAAGTCTTGGAGAGATCAAGAATTCATGGAACATACCTAAACCTAATAAAAAGAATATACAGCAAACCACCAGCCAATATAAATTAAATGGAGAGGCACTTGAAGCATGCCCCCTAAAATCATGGAAAAGAAAAGGCTGCCCATTCTCTCCAAAACTATTCAACATAGTACTCTAAGTTTTAGCTAGAGAAAAAGGAAATAAAAAAAAAATTGGAAAAGAATAAAATCAAGTTATCACTATTTGGAGATGATATGAAATCATACACATAAGCAACCGCAAAAATTCTACCAGAGAACCTCTACAGCTGATAAACAGCTTCATAAATGTGTCTGGATATAAAATTAACTAAAAAAAATAGCCTCCATCTATAAAATGATAAAGTGGCTGATAAAGAAATTAGGGAAACAACACCACTTATAATATTCACAAATTGTATAAAATATCTAGGTGTAACTCTTCCCAAGCAAGTGTAATATCTGTAGGACAAGAATTTCTAATCCCTGGAAACAAAAAAAAAATTGAAGAAGGCTTCAGAAGATAGAAAAATCTCCCATACTCATGGATTGGTAAGATTAACATAGTAAAAATGGCCATCTTACTAAAAGCAATCTACAGATTCAACCTAATCCCCATCAAGAGTCCAACATAGTTCTTCACAGACATGAAAAGAGAAATTCTCAATGTTATATGGAAAAACAAAAACAAACAAACAAATAAACCCCAGGATAGTGAAAACAATTTTTAACAGTAATAGAACTTCTGGACAAATCACCATCCCTGACTTCAAGCTACATAGTGATAAAATCTGCATGGTATTGGTACAGAGATAGTCATGTTGATCAATGGAATAGAAATGAAGACACAGAAATATAACCACACACTTACAGTCACTTGATCTTTGACAAAGACACCAAAAATATACAATGGAAATATTAAAGCACCTTCAATAAGTGGTGCTGGTCAAACCGGCTGTCCCTCTGTAGAAAATTGAAAATGGACCTCATATTTGTCACCTTGCACAAAGCTGAATGATTCAAGGGACTCAACATAAAACTGGATACACTGAATCAAATAGAAAAGAAATTGGGAAAGAGCCACAAACTCATTGGCACAGTGGGAAAATTCCTAAACAAAACTTCAATGACTCATGCTCTAAGACCAAAAATTGATAAATCGGACCTCATGAAACTGAGAAGCTTTTGTAAGGCATAATACATGAGTGATAGGACAAATTAGCAACTAACAGAATGGGAAACAAATTCACTAACCCCACATCCAATAGAGGGCTTATATCCAAAATAAAGCACTCAAGAAGCTAACCTCTATAAAACCAAATAACCAAATTAAAAAAAATGGGGTACAGAGCTAAACAGAGAATTCTCAGCAAAGAAATCTCAAATGGTCAAGAAGCACTTAAGTAATGTTCAAGGTCCTTGGTGATCAGGGAAATGCATATCAAAAGGGCCCTGAGATTCCACCTAATACCAATAATAATGGCTATGACCAAAAAGTCAGGTGACAGATGTTTCTGGTGAGGATGTGGAGGAAAAAGTACACTCCTCCATTGCTGATGGGATTATAAACTGGTACAACCAGTCTGAAAATCAATCTGGAGGTTCTTCAGAAAATTGGAAATAGATTTACCTAAAAATCCACCTATACCACACTTGGGAATATACCCAAAAGATGCCCCACCATGCACAGAGGCACATATTCTGCTATGTTCACAGTGGCCTTATTTGTGATAGCCAGAAGTTGGAAATAACCCAGATGTCCCACAACAGAAGAATGGAAACAGAAAATGTGGTTCATGTACACAATGGAATAATACTCAGCTATTAATGAGGTCATCATGTGTTTTGAAGGAAAATGTATGGAACTAAAAATTATCATTCTGAGTGAGGTTCCTCATAGTGTGAAGCCAATAATAAATTTATAATAGTCAAAAAGTTCAGAATACTTAATATAAAACCCTCAGAATTTAAGAAGTTTAACAAGCATAAATGCAAAGTGAGGATGCTTCAATCCCATTTAGTAGGGGGAAAGGATATAATGAAGGGAGGCAGAGAGGGTGGGTATTGGACAGTAGAGAGGAAGGATAGGGGAAAGGGGGAAAAAGATCAAGTATGGGGTATGGTGCAGGGGCAGGGGCAGGGGCAGGGGCAGTAGAGAATCCCAGTGGGTCAGCAGAATAAATGGTAATATGCAGCCTCAGAAGGTTCGAGGTGAGGAGACCCTCTAGAAAATGTCAGAGACATGGGAGGTGAAAGACTCTCAGACCTGTATGGGAGTGACCACAGATGAAATGCTCAAGAGTTGGGAGAGGGAACTTGAAGATTCTACCTCCAGTAGATAGATAGGGCTTCAAGAGGTGAGATGATTATACTAAGCCACAGTCAAAATTTCTGACCTAGAAGTATTCCTATCTAAAAGAACTGTAGGAACAAAAAGGGAGAAGAGATTGCAGGAAAGGAAGTCCAGTAACCAGCCCCATTGGGGATCCAGCTCATGAGATTAAGCTCAAGTGGAGTGTTCAAGGGAGGGATGCTATGATGTGCTTCCAGACAGGAGCTAGACAGAGACAGAGGCAGATAATTACACCCAACAAATAGACTGAAGTCAGGAAACCCTGTGGTTGAATTAGAGGAAGGATGGAAGAAGCAGTAGAGGAGGCGACCCTATAGGAAGACCAGAAGTATCAAATAACCTGGACCCCAGGGAGCTCCCAGACACTGAGTCACAAACCAGGCAGCATATATGAGCTGGTCAGAGTCCTCAGACACATATATAGAAGAGGACTGCCTGGTTTAACCACAGTGGGAGATTTGCCTAATCCTTGAGAGACTTGAGGCCTCATGGAGAGGAGGCCTGATTTTAGGGTGTATCCTCTTGGAGACAGGGGAGGAGGAATGGGATAGGGAACTCTGGGTGAGGGAACCAGGAGGGAGTACACTGTGCATTGGCTGGAAATTAATAAATGAGAGGGGGAGGAGCAGGGAGAGGAGCAGGGGGAGGGGCAGGGGTGGGGTAGGGGTAGGGGCAGGGGCAGGGGCAGGGTGAGAAAGACAGACATCTCAAATGCTACCCACCTCTTGGTCCCCCTTCCCAGAATTCTTCTCCCATCTTCTCTCACTTTAGCCTCTGATGGAGTACCACCACTCCATCCCCCTTTCTTGGGGCATAAAGTCTCTACATGATTAGGCATATCCTCTTCCACTAATCCCAGAAAAGGCAATCCTCTGCTACATGTGTGCCAGGGTCCTCAGACCAGCCAGAGTAAGCTCTTTTAGTTGGCTTAGTCTCTGCAAGCTCCCAGCTGTACAGGATAATTGACACTGTTGGTTTCCTAAGGAGTTTCCATCCCCTTCAGTTCCTTCAGCCCTTTTCCTATCTCTTCTATAGGAGTCTCTGAACTCAGTCCAATGGTTGGTTGTAAATATCTGCACCTGTCTAGGACAGCTTCAGTTGGAGCCTCTCAGAGGACAGAAATGTCAGGCTTCTATCTGCAAGCATAACATTAGTAATAATGTCATGGTTTAGTGTTGGCCATTGGATGTATTCCAACTTCAGCTGGTTACTGGTTGGTCTTTCCACAGTCTCTGCTCCATTTTTGCCCCTGCATTTTTTTAGACAGGAACACTTTTGGCTCAAAAATTTGAAACTGGGCTAGTGTCTCCATCCCTCCACTGTGGGCCTTGACTAAGTATTGGATGTTGTCTCTTCAAGTTCCATCACCCCATTCTTAGGCATTTCTTTTAAGGTCGCCCACATTGAGTCCTGGTACCCTCCCACATCCCAAGTCTCTGAAACATTTAGAGGTCTCCCCCACCCCCAGTAACTGCATATTTCCATTCATTATTATTATTATTATTTTTTTTTTTTTTTAGGTTTTTTGAGACAGGGTTTCTCTGTGTAACCCTGGCTGTCCTGGCACTCACTTTGTAGACCAGGCTGGCCTCGAACTCAGAAATTCGCCTGCCTCTGCCTCCCGAGTGCTGGGATTAAAGGCGTGCTCCACCACGCCTGGCTTCCATTCATTCTTTTGGCCCTCTGGATGTCTCTCCTGTTCCTCCCCCACTGTTGTTCCTGCCACCCTTTTCTCATCTCCATCCTCTCTCTCACCCAGGGCCTTATCTCTCAGGTCATCTTGTGATTGTTTTCTTCCCCCTTCTAAGTGGATTTGAAGTATCATCACTTGTGCCTTCCTTTTTAATTAAATTCCTAAAGTCAATGTTGTGTACCATAGATATTCTGTACTAATTTCCACTTTTCAGTGAATACATACTCTGCTTGTCATTTTGGATCTAGCTTACTTCACTCAGGATGATATTTTCTAGTCCTGTACATTTGCCTGAAAAATTCATGATGTCTTTGTTTCTAATAGTGGAACAGTATTCCACTTTTTCATTAGATATATTCTTTTTTTTATTAGGTATTTTCCTCAATTACATTTCCAATGCTATCCAAAAAGTCCCCAATACACTCCCCACACAGTCCCCCACCCACCCACCCCCACCCCTTGGCCCTGGCATTCCCCTGTACTGGGGCATATAATGTTGGCAAGTCCAATGGGCCTCTCTTTCCAGTGATGGCCGACTAGGCCATCTTTTGATACAAATGCACCTAGAGTCAAGAGCTCTGGGGTACTGGTTAGTTCATAATAATGTTCCACCTATGGGGTTGCAGTTCCCTTTAGCTCCTTGGGTACTTTCTCTAGCTCCTCCATTGGGTGCCCTGTGATTCATCCAATAGCTGACTGTGAGCATCCACTTCTGTGTTTGCTAGGCCCCGGCATTGTCTCACAAGAGACAGCTATATCTGGGTCCTTTCAGCAAAATCTTGCTAGTGTATGCAATGGTGTTAGCGTTTGGAAGCTGACTATGGGATGGATCCCTGGATATGGCAGTCTTTAGATGGTCCATCCTTTCTTCACAGCTCCAAACTTTATCTCTGTAACTCTTTCCATGGGTGTTTTGTTCCCAATTCCAAGAAGGAGCACAGTGTCCACACTTTGGTCTTCGTTCTTCTTGAGTTTCATGCGTTTAACAAATTGTATCTTATATCTTGGGTATCCTAAGTTTTTGGGCTAATATCCACTTATCAGTGAGTACATATTGTGTGAGTTCCTTTGTGAATATGTTACCTCACTCAGGATGATGCCCTCCAGATCCATCCATTTGCCTAGGAATTTCATAAATTCATTCCTTTTAATAGCTGAGTAGTACTCATTGTGTAAATGTACCACATTTTCTGTATCCATTCCTCTGTTGAGGGGCATCTGGGTTCTTTCCAGCTTCTGGCTATTATAAATAAGGCTGCTATGAACATAGTGGAGCATGTGTCCTTCTTACCGGTTGGAACATCTTCTGGATATATGCCCAGGAGAGGTATTGCTAGATCGTCTGGTAGTATTATGTCCAATTTTCTGAGGAACCGCCAAACTGATTTCCAGAGTGGTTGTACCAGCTTGCAATCCCACCAACAATGAAGGAGTGTTCCTCTTTCTCCACATCCTTGCCAGCATTTGCTGTCACCTGAATTTTTGATCTTAGCCATTCTGACTGATGTGAGGTGGAATCTCAGGGTTGTTTTGAGTTGCATTTCCCTGATGATTAAGGATGTTGAACATTTTTTCTACCTCAGAATTAAAGGCTGGAAAACAATTTTCCAAGCAAATTGTATGAAGAAACAAGCTGGAGTAGCCATTATAATATCTGATAAGATTGACTTCCAACCCAAAGTCATCAAAAAAGACAAGGAAGGGCACTTCATTCTCATCAAAGGTAAAATCCTCCAAGAGGAACTATCAATTCTGAATATCTATGCTCCAAATACAAAGGCAGCCACATTCATTAAAGATACTTTAGTAAAGCTCAAACCACATATTGCACCTCACATAATAATAGTGGGAGACTTCAACACACCACTTTCACCAATGGACAGATCATGGAAGCAGAAACTAAACAGGGACACAGTGAAACTAACAGAGGTTATGAAACAAATGGATCTGACAGATATCTACAGAACATTTTATCCTAAAACAAAAGGATATACCTTCTTCTCAGCACCTCATGGTACCTTCTCCAAAATTGACCACCTAATTGGTCACAAAACAAGCCTCAACATATACAAAAATATTGAAATTGTCCCATGCATCCTATCAGATCACCATGGACTAAGACTGGTCTTCAATAACAAAATAAATAATAGAAAGCCAACACACACCTGGAAACTAAACAACACTCTTCTCAATGATACCTTGGTCAAGGAAGGAATAATGAAAGAAATTAAGGACTTTCTGGAGTTTAATGAAAATGAAGCCACAACATACCCAAACTTATGGGACACATTGAAAGCATTTCTAAGAGGAAAACTCATAGCTCTGAGTGCCTCCAAAAAGAAACTAGAGATAGCACACATTAGCAGCTTGACAACACACCTAAAAGTTCTAGAACGAAAGGAAGCAAATTCACCCAAGAGGAGTAGATGGCAAGAAATAATCAAACTCAGGGGTGAAATCAACCAAGTGGAAACAAGAAGAACAATTCAAAGAATCAACCAATTGAGGAGCTGGTTCTTTGAGAAAATCAACAAGATAGATAAACCCTTAGCCAGACTCACTAGAGGGCATAGGGAAAGTATTCTAATTAACAAAATCAGAAATGAAAAGGGAGACATAACAACAGACCCTGAAGAAATCCAAAACACCATCAGATCCTTCTACAAAAGGCTATACTCAACAAAACTGGAGAACCTGGATGAAATGGACAAGTTTCTAGACAGATACCAGGTACCAAAGTTAAATCAAGATCAGGTTAATGATCTAAACAGTCCCATATCCCCTAAAGATATATTCTTTATTCACATTTCAAATGTTATCCTCTTTCCTAGTTTCCCCTCCGAAAATGCCCTATCCCTTCCCTACTCCCCCTGCTTCCCAACCCACTCACTCCTGCTTCCTGGCCCTGGCATTCTCCTATACTGGGGCATAGAACCTTCATAGGACCAAGGGCCTCTCCTCCCATTAATGTCCGACTAGGCCATCCTCTGCTATATATGCAGGTAGAGCCATGAGTCCCATCATGTATTCTCTTTGGTTGGTGGTTTAGTCCCAGGGAGCTCTGGAGATACTGGTTAGTACATATTGTTGTTCCTGCTATGGGACTGCAAACCCCTTCATCTCCTTGGGTACTTTCTCTAGCTCCTTCATTGTGGACTCTGTGCTCTGTCCAATGGATGGCTGTGAGCATCTACTTCTGTATTTGTCAGGCACTGGCTGAGATTCTCAAGAGACACATTTTCTGTATCCATTCTTCAGTTGTGGGACATCTTATTTGCCTACAGTTTCTGGCTATCAAGAAGAAGGAAAATCAAAGTGTGGATTTACCATCAAACCTGATGGCCCAAGGTTTGTCCCTAGAATCTACACATTAAAGAAGAGAACCTACATTGTTTCTTCTTAGAATGGGGAACAAAATACCCATGGAAGGAGTTACAAATTCAGAGCTGAGATAGAAGGAAGTACAATCCAGAGACTGCCCCACCAGCGGATTCATCCCATAAAGAACCACCAACCCAAACACTATTGCATATGCTAGCAAGATTTTGATGACAGGACTCTGATATCTCTTGTGAGGCTATGTCAGTTCCTTGCAAATACAGAAGTTGATGCTCACAGTCATCTATTGGATGGAACACAGGGCTCCTAATGAAGGAGCTATAGAAAGTACCCAAGGAGGTAAAGGGGTCTGCAACCCTATAAGTGGAACAACAATATGAACTAACCAGTACCCCCCAGAGCTTATGTCTCTAGTTGCATATGTAGCAGAGGATGGCCTAGTCGGCCATCAATGGGAGGAAAGTTCTCTTGGTCTTGTGTAGATTTTATGCCCCAGTACAGGGGAATGCCAGTGCCAGGAAGCAGGAGTTGATGGGTTGGGGAGCAGAGCAGGGGGAAGGTATAGAAGACTTTCAGAGGAAACTAGGAAAGGGGATAGCATTTGAAAATAAATGAAAGTATCTAAGTAAAACATAAATAAATAAATAAATAAATAAATAAATAAATAAATAAATAAATAAATAAATAAGGCTGTTATGACCATAGTGTAGCATAGTGTAGCATGTGTCCTTGTGGTATTTTGGAGCATCCTTTGGATATATGCCTAGAAGCAGTATAGCTGGGTATTCAGGTAGAATTATTTCTATTTTTTTCCATAATAATTTTCAAAGTGGTTGTATCAGTTTGCAGTCCCACCAGTTATAAAGGAGTGTTCCCTTTTCTCCCCTACCTTTGCCAGCATATTCTGTTACTTGCATTTTCAATCTTAGCCATTCTGATTAGTGGAAAGTAAAATCTCAGAGTTGTTTTGATTTGCATTTCCATGAAGAATAAGTATTTTGAACATTTGTTTAAATGCTTCTCAGCCATTTGATATTCCTCTGTTGAGAATTTTCTGTATAACTCTGTACCCCATTTTTAAATCTGTATATATATTTTTTTGAAATCTAATTTCTTGAGTTCATTATATATTTTAGATATTAGCCCTATGTCAGATGTAGGGTTAGTGAAGATCATTTCCCAATCCTCAGGTTGCCATTTTGTTATATTGACAGTGTGCTTTTCCTTATAGAATATTTTCAGTTTCAAGAGGTCCAATTAATTGTTGATCTTAAAGCCTAAGCCATTTGATTGGTATTCTGCTCAGGGAAATTTCTCCTGTGTCAATGTGTTTCAGGCTATTTCCCACTTTCTCTTCTATTAGATTCAGTGTACCCAATTTATATTGAGTTTCTTCATCCACTTGGGCTTGAGCTTTGAGCAGGGTGATAAACATGGATCAATTTACATTCTTTATATGTAGACCACCAGTTAAACTAGCATGGTTTTTTGAAGATATTTTCCTTTTTTCCACTGTTTGCTTTTGGTTTCTTTGCCAAAGATCAAGTGTCCATAGGTGTGAGGGTTTATTTCTTGGTCTTCAATCATATCCATTGACCAGCCTACCAACCTGTCAATCTCTGTACCAATACCATGAGGTTTTTTGTTTGTTTGTTTGTTTGTTTGTTTGTTTTCTTTTATCACTGTTGCTCTGTAATACAGCTTGAGATCAGGGATCATGATTACTCCTGAAAGTTGTTTGTTATTTAGAATTGTTTTTGTTATCCTGTTTTTTGTTTTGTTTTGTTTTGTTTTTCCATATGAAGTTGAGAATTGCTCTTTCCATGACTGTGAACAATTGTGTTTGGATTTTGATGGAAATTGTATTGACTCTGTAGAGTGCTTTTGGTAAGATGGCCATATTTACTTTGTTAACCCTACTCATGCATGGTCTTTCCATATTCTGAGGTCTTTGATTTCTATCTTCAGTGACTTGCTGATCTTGTCATATAGATCTTTCACTTGCTTGCTTAGAGTTACACCACGATATTTTATATTATTTATGGCTATTGTGAAGGGTGTTGTTTCTCTAATTTCATTCTCAGTGCATTGACAGTTGTATAAAGGAAGGCTTCTTATTTGTTTGAGTTAATTTTATATTCCACCATTTTGCAGAACATGCTTATCAACTGTAGGGTTTCTCTAGTAAAATTTTGGTGGTCCCATAAGTATAGTATCATATCTTTAGCAGATACTAATACCTTGACTTCTTTATTTCCAATTCTTGCCCTTTTGATCTCCTTTGGTCCTGTTTTTGCAATAGCTAGAACTTTAAGTACTATACTGAAATAGGGAGAGAGTATGCAACGTTGTCTTGTCCCTAAGTTTAGTGGAATTGTTTCAAATTTTTCTCCATTTAATTTGATATTGGATGTTGGTTTGCTATACATTGCTTTAATGGTGTTTTGGTATGTGCCATGGTTTACTGATCTCTCAGGATTTTTAACATGGAGCGGTATTGATTTTTTTTCAAAGCTTTTCCAATATCTAATAAGATGATCATGGGATTTTTCTTTTCTTTATATGGTATATTGCATTCATTTATTTTTGTACATTGACCCAAACCTGCATCAATGCCATGAAGCCTACTTGATCTAACACATGATGTGTTTGAGGTGCTCATAGATTTGGTTTGCGAATATTTCATAATTATCTATAAGTTTATAATTAATCAATCTTTACAAACATTAAAGTATGATAGAATTAGAACTATAACTCCTTAAATGTAATTTAAAATTTCTTATAGCCATGTAATCCAAGGATGTTTTCCTCTTTTACTTCATTGTTTAACCCAAGACTGAAACATTGCATTACACAAGGTAATTTCTCATAGCAAAATTGAAAATGTATTAAAGTTTTAAGAGTCTATTTAAGGTCAACCTGTATATACATATATATATATATATATATATATATATATATATATATATATATATATATATATATACACACATATATACATGGCAAAGGATGATTTTCTTCAGATCAAAATTTTTGTGGCATGTTTATGTTCTTCTTTTGTTTATACGGTCAAAACTAATATTCAAAGGTTGATAGTATAGTTGAATATTTTTATAAGTTCATCCCCTAAAAGTTAATATATTATTATTGTCTACTAACTTTAGCAACCACAATGAAATTCTGGACTTGATTTTCTATTTTACATTTTTGCTTAACAAAAAAATTGTATTGCCTTACAACTTAGATGATGGCTCCACTTCAGTGGTTATCATGTGATTTCATCACAAATTATAAGTTTTTCACATTTTCTGAAGATAAACATGTAAATAGAAGCATTCATATGTGTATCTGAAGAATGAAGATAACAATAAACTTAATATTACTTGAAAGTTATAACAACTGTATTTCAGTTTTTATTTTGAAATTTAAGGTATCTAAAACATTCTTTTTTCATATCAACAGAAATAATATATGGTATATTTTTTCTAAATATGTACTGCAGCTTTTACATTATAAAACGATAATTGAAATTTTATCTTCAATTTTGTCAAAGTATGATCATTAAATGACTAACCTTTCTTTCTCTGTCTCTGTTTCTCTGTCTCTGTCTCTCTGTCTCTGTCTGTCTGTCTATCTGTCTGTCTCTCTCTCTCTCTCTCTCTCACACACACACACACACACACATACTTCTAACTTGGTTTTTTTGTTTTATAATTCTGCACATGTCAATACTCCAACAAATGTCATTTTATACAAATAAATAAAATATTTTATGCAAATTTAAGCTGTACTATATTTAAGCCAAATTTAACTGAGTAATTACATCAAATTCAGTCACCAAGCTCAACATAGAACACATGCTCTCTCTCTCTCTCTCTCTCTCTCTCTCTCTCTCTCTCTCTCTCTCTCTCTCTCTCTTTGGTTTTTTGAGACAGGGTTTCTCTGTACAGCCCTGGCTGTCCTGGAACTCACTCTGTAGACCAGGCTGGCTTCGAACTCAGAAATTCTCCTGCCTCTGTTTCCCAAGAGCTGGGATTAAAGGCATGTGCCACCACTAAATGCATGCTCTCTTAAATGACTCTTCTATTGCTCTAAAGAGACATTGTGATCAAGTCAACATAAAAAAAAACAGCATCTATCTTGGGGTTAGCATTATGTTTTAGAAAGTGAGTCTATTACTGTTACTGCTTATAGCAAGGCAACAGGTACATAGGCAGCTACTGGAGCAATACCTGAGATATTGCATCATGATTCTCAAACAGAAGGTAAATAGAGAGCTAGCTAGCTGAGAATTACTGTCTTTTGAAACTGCTGAGCCCACCCTCAGTGATACACTTATTCCAACAGTGCCATACCTCCTCATCCTAACCAAACCATTCCACCAAACCAGAACAAAGAATTCATGTATATGAACTATAAGGATTATTCTTATTCAAACCACCATACATGCAGAACTGATTGCAACTGTAGACAAGCTACAAACTTTCAGAAATTTCACAATTTTCACAAGTAGAAAATGAACTTTTATATACTCTGACAATATATAATTGATGATAAGAATTTATTTTATCTATGCTAATGTTACAGAGACTGTATTTTGATTTCTAAATTTTCATTGAGATATAATACAAACTATTTTAAGTAAAATAAATATTTGGGTTAAAATTTTTTTTGTACATGAGGGCCATCTCTTATATGAGGACCGTGCCTATCTACTGGAGGTGGTCTCTACAGGTTATATATCCCCTTTGTTGGGTATTTTTGAAGATCTAGGGAAAGGACTGAAGGGGCTGAAGGGGATTGCAATCCTATAAAAATAACAGCATCAATTTCCTGGACCACCCAGTCCTCCCAGGGACTAAACCAACAACCAAAGAGTATACATAGAAGGAGCCAGGACTCCAGTTACATATGTAGCAGAGAATGGAATACCAATGGAATTTCTATAAAGTTACATTTTATATATTATGAAAGTTACTCTAAGATTTATATGGAAATGCACAGAATCTATAATAGATGAAGCAATTCAAAGAAAGAAAAAAATCGGAGCATCAACACATTTTAGATTTATGGCTGTCTAGTAAAATGAAATTAGAGTCAAAAGAAACTTTAAGAAACAATGAATATATATTGGCATACTTGTAGTTGAACACACCTCTGACCTGAATATATTCAGTAAACATTTGTAGTCATCAGTGTATGAGTTGCAACACAATGAAGTGATTTGCTAAAATAACTGAATATTTAATTTTTCTCATTTAATCATCAAACAAAGACTTAACCATAAGGTATACTTTCAGACATAGAAATATTTTTCTTATGGAACAAACCATCTGTATTCTACTATGTCTTGGAAGACATAAATTTTGGTGATAATAAGATATTTCACAAATAGAGAATTATGGTTGTCTAAGTAAGACACAGTAGTAATATGGTGATATTACCCAAGCAAACAAGCAGAACACAAAAATTCTAAACCTGTGCTGGTGCTCTTTGTGAAACTGTAGACAAGAAACTGATTTTCTTACATATCAGCATCACATTCTCAATTTTTACTTTTGTTTTTCAAGTTGTGTATAATTGATGTTGTTCTTTGAGACATCATCTTACCATGGACCCCAGCCTGCTCACAAACACTGTATTCTCACCTCAGCAACCTGAGTTCTTGCATTACAAGCACATACCACTACTCCCAGTTAAATTGTATATGATCTTGACCATGTAGTTATAAGCATTTTCTGTTTCATTGGACTACTTACTTTTGAAAATTGATTGATTGATAGTTATCAAACAAATATTGAAAACAATTTAGAAAAGGGTCATGTTTCACAGATTGCAGATTGCAATATGTAGATGCCAGTATGCCAGAGGTACCATGTACACATACACACACACACACACACATGCACACATGCATACACACACACACACACACACACACACACACACACACACACACATACAAAGAAGAAACCAGAAAAAGATGCTGGTTGTAAAATCTCAGATTTGTTGTTTGATATGATACCCATAGCTAAAATTTATTCAGAGAGACAGCTTATTGAGGCAGGTAAAGATTTAATGTATGTGTTCAGAAAAATTGCTTGATGATGAACATACCTTTAAGTACTTACACAAAACAAATCATTTTTGGAAAGGACAAAAATAATGTATATTTATAGGAATAAGGTTGTAACTACAAAGTGTATTATTCAGGTGAAAAAGTATCACTACATAGCAGGTACAGTAAAAGGGAAGAAAGAATCATTTCTTTCTAGTTCAAATACATTGGTCTTTGTCAATTTTTGGTACATGTTTATCTTTTATTTCATAGGGTACTTAAAGAAATTTATAATGCTATGCTATGTGTTTTTATAGGTTTCTCTTTTGTATTATTTTATTTATATGTGCGTGTGTAACAATTGTCATCTATTTAAATATTTTGAGTTGGGTAGGGTGAGAGTGAGTTCAAATTACATTCCTTATGCACTTACATGGAAATTTTCTTATGTATCCCTGTGTAATAGTAAATAAATAAAACATGACAAAAATCTTATACTTTTTGCTTGTATATAGCAAATAGTCATTGGCAATATTTACGACTATGTCAATAAGCTCTTCTGGTCAATTCTCTAGTCTACCTTTGAAAATAATCTGAGGAAGAACATAAAATAGGTTTAAAATGTATTTCATGAAATTTTCTCTAAATTCATTAAATGTGCCCAGTTTGTAAGCTTTTCTACAATCTAGTGATTACATTTTCATAATCTTTTGTATTTGCAATAATGTCAAGACATATCAGCACATATATATATATATATGTATATATATATATATATACATACATACATACATGTACATATATATGTGATTTAAATGTGAATATCCATATGTATATTTATACATATTTAAGTCGAGGTGTTTATTCAAAACTCAGCTTTATAAACATGAAAAACCTTTATATTATATATGATATCCAAGGGAATATTTTTTGAAAGAATAATTTTATTTTCCTCATGTATAAGATACATGAAATGCTTTTATGTATAATGTCATACCTACTAGTTATAAACTGCACGTTTATATATATGACATTTTCAGTATAGAAATAATGTTAGGTCAGAATTTAATGGATGATTTCAGATTGATACCTACTGAAAACCATTTATTTTTATATTGACACTTGACAGAAATATCATTGGTTCACCTAGAGAAAATTTCTTTCCAATGAAACATTTGACCTTTCTTTTCATTTTACACGTATTCTGTTATTTGCAACTTCAATTTGAACCAAAGTATTGAATTCATATCATTTCCTAGGTGAACCAGAGATTTTGTTACAAGTAATTCACAGTCTTTACTTGAGGCAAAGATTTCTGAAGACATCGTTTTGCTTGATTTAGTTCCTTTCAGTATAGCATTTCAGTTTGAAGGGCAAAACTAAACTAGTAAAATATCTGAAAGTCATTATTTTTCAATATCATTTTATAAGCTCTTTAGGACTTATACACCATTTATAAATGCAATGATGTGCCGCAGTAATCATCTGCAGAAAGGATTAGACCTACTCTGAGAGACCTTTATTTGAAGTTTTACTTCCTGTTTCCTTAAGACCTATCAACTAAGTTACTTTTCTGTTTCTGTTCTAAATTGTCCTGAGAACACAATGTAAAGGAATGAGAATTTCTTTTGTCTCACAGTTCTAGGTACAGTGTATCATAGATAGGAACTTAAAGAAGATGTTCAAAGAGTGTCTGAAGTCAGAAAAAAAGAGAGTATTGAATGTTTTTACTCACCTTGTTTTCTCCATTATTTAGTGTAGGACACTGGCCAACAGGAATGGTTCTGCTGAAATTTGTGATGATATTTTTTCCCTCAATGAACCTAATAAAGATAATTCTACAGAAAATAATTTATTCTCTGTAATCCATTAAAATGACCTAGGTGAGTTCAAATGCTGTTCAGTTATCAAAAAATAACCGTCATACCTACAATTATTGAAATTAGACAAATTACAAAGTTAATGGAGACTGGAACAATTACAGCTGAGACTTTACTGTGTACAATTTAAAATAATCCCCAGCCCTTATTTTGATTATTTTGCTTCCTTCATCCTTCTTCAATGTGTTTTATTCTTGTTTTTTTTCTAGAACTTTTAGAGGTAATTTTAAATTGCTGTTATGAGGACTATTATCAATTCTTTATGGAGGCACTTAGTGCTATGAACCTTCCCCAGCACTGCTTTAATTTTGTCACATAAATGTGGGTATGTTGTGCCTTCATTTTCACTGAATTCTAGAAAAGTCTTTAATTTCTTTCCTTATATCTTGTATGACCTAGATATCATTGGGTAGATAGTTGTTCAGTTTCCATGAATGTGTAAGCTTTCTGAAGTTTCTGTTGTTAATGCCCAGCTTTATTCCATTGTTGTCTGATAAGATAAAAGGTGTTATCTCAACCTTCTTGAATCTGTTGAGCCTTTCTTTGTATCCAAATGTAATGAATTCTACAAATTCATTACAAGTTTAAAACAATAAATATTATGTCATACAATAGCATAATATTTTTGTCACATTAAACAGTGTTTTAATAAATATAATAATTAACATTTAGTTACACAAAACTCAAATAGTCAGACCATTCAGAAATGAAATTCAGAGCCCAAGGGACATCAAATGCACAGCTTTATCAAAAGGCAAATCATCTGCCCAGTGTCTTATTAGTTTTGAAATTTTGAACAGATAAATCCCACCAATATTGGATCTTTTTTCCTTGCACCTAACATAAATTGTCCATTACCAATTTATGACCTTTAGTTATCATGCAATGGTTTCACAGCTCCTCAAGAAGGAAAGTTTTCCCTTATATTTTTTTCATGCTTTCTATCTTAGTACAATTAGCCTATGACACATGAAGGTTTATAGAGCCCTAATTACAGCCATCATACTATAGAGTACTTACATTATTTGTATAAATTTAAAAATTCTGTATAATCACTATAGTAATTAAGAAATCATTCATTTGTCTATATAGCATTACTACTAGAGAGTACATTTTCATTGATTTGCAGAAAATTCATCCAATAGGGTGAGCAAATGCCCAAGAATAATTAGACTATTTGAATAATGGAAGGAAAGGCATATAAGCAACAAGAATTAATCTTGAGATGCAATTTTGAAAGCTTTTCAATTCAGAATTATCCATCATATTCCAAGCAAAAACAGCTGTCCATCTCCAGGAAAGTCATCTCTTAGCCTTATCTTCTTCTAGATGGCTCCTGACAGTAGCTTTATTCATCATAGTAGCCAGGAACTGCAAACAACCTAGATGTCCTTCAGCTGAATAATGGAGAAAGAAAATATTATACATCTACACAATGGAATAATATTTAGCTATTAAAAACAAAGATGTCATGCATTTCCCAGGCAAGTTGATGGGAATTGAGACTATCATCCTGAGTAAGATAACCCAGACTCAAAAGGAAATGCATGGTAAGTACTTACTGATAAGTGGATACTAGCCATAAAGTGCAGGATACCCATGCTACATTCCACAGACTCAAAGAAGCTAAACAAGAAGGAAGACCCAAGGAAGGATGCAAGGATGCTTGAATTTCACTTAGAAGGTGGAATAAAAGACTTATGGAGACACTGAGGAAGGGAATATTTTGGGACCAGGAAGGGAATGGAGAACTTTGGGATCAAATATGGGGAGAGACAGGAGAGAGGGCAAGTGGTCTGTTGAGAAGAATGAATGAAAATCTGCATCTGATGAGGTTAGTGGGGGTTAGGGTGTTATTGGGAAGACTCCCAGGCATCCAACTTAGCTGAGAATCATAGAAGTAGGGATATGTAACAGAAGAGGACACCTCATGAAGCCAGGCAGCAAGCATCTAAGCAATAGGAGCACCAACCCACCCACAAAACATTCAACCCAAAATTTATCATGTCTGCAAGAAATGCAAGGATAGGAGATAAAGCAGAGTCTAAGGGAATGGCTAACCAGTAACCAGCCCAACTTGAAAATTCCCACGAGTAAGCACAAATCCCTGACACTATTAATGATACTCTGTTGTATTTGCAGATAGGAACCTAGTATAACTGACTTCTGTGAGAGTATACCTGCCAGCTGACTTAAACAGATAAAGGGACCCACAGCCAAACACCGGACAGAGCTCAGGGAGCTCAGGGACCCTTATAGAAGAGATGGGGGAGGAATTTAAGGCCCTGAAGGGACAGGAACTCCATAGGAATACTGTCAACTAAACTAGATCTGTGGGGGCTCTCCGAGACTTAAACACCAACCAAGGAGCATACATGGGATAGACCTAGCATTGCGCCCCTAACCCCCCGTCCCCGAATAGCAGATGTGCAGCTCAGTCTTCATTTGTATCCTCCAATAACTGGATTGGGGACAATCCCTAAACTGTTGCATGTTTGTGGGATACCCAGGGGGCCCTTTACCTGCTCAGAGGAAAAGGTGAGGGGGCAGTGGAGGGAATGTATGAGGGTATGATCAGGAAGGGGATGGCGATCAGGATGTAAAATAAAGTATTTTCAAAGGTATAAATAAATTAATAAATTAATAAAATAAGTCCTAATAGTCAGCTGGTAAGGGATTATTTCCTTTTTTACAATATATACTGGTGATTTTCAAAGATGAACATGATAACATATTTCATATTTTATTTTGGCTCTTGTTATTGAATCAGATAATTTCATAGAACAAAGCTAAAATTTCCTAATCACGGGTATGTAATATATTGTGTAATACTGTCTTCTTATATTAAGAGGAGAGAAGAGTAATTTGTACTTCTTTAGTAACTGAAAAGGTATTTTTAAGATTACAACATGATGACATATTTATTGATTTCAATGTTGAAATTGTACAATCATTTTTATATCATTTTGTGAATAACAAGAATAAATGCCTCTGAAAATTTATAATTTAGCTTTATTTTAGACTTGAGCCCTTTAGCATATCCTTACATTTTATAGCATATTTTGAACAAGTACTTGTTATACAAATATCACTTTAGTTGGTAATTATTTAAAATATTCTCAATAAAATAATAAAACATATTAATGTTGCATAATTTACCAACAATTTCTTATTAGGTTATTAAATATATAAGGTAGGGAAAATTTATGCATATGTAATAAAACAAGGAGGGCAAAGTTAAAATATATTGCATATTTAATCATTTAATTCAGTGAATAAACCCAGTATATGTGTTTATGTTGAAAAATATTGGATGTTTATTACAGAATTTTAGATTACTTTTCTGTACAAAATATTAGTGGTGTACAGTTATTTGAATTATAATTATTAAGTTCTTATTAATTATGCAAGAACCAGAAAGTAAAGTTGTGTGAGTGTGTGTGTTTTTGATTTTGTCTATGGATTCTTTGTGTTTGTTGAAGAAAGAGCTCAATGTCATTTCTCTCCCTCCACTCCCTAACCCCGTCTCTCCTTCCTTCTTTTAAGCTTTTGAGACATAGTATTTCATTAAACCTGTAGATTGTCAGTTTAGGTAGGATGACTGACTGGCAAGCTCTTGGCTACATCTGTCTCTACACCTTTCCGCAGACTAGGATCACTGAGGTACAGTATAATGCCTGGCACTCATAAGGAGGGCAGTGGGCATCTAAACTTCAGTCCTGTTCTCATTTGAATTCATAGCTTTGTTAAAACACTCTGCCCTAAAGCAACCTGGAGAGGATTTATTTGACTTAACCTTCTAGGCTATAGTCCATCACAAAGAGGTCAGGGAAGGAACTCAAATAGGACACCTAAGAGGATGAGTGCTTACTGGTTTGCCTTTCATTTGACACTGAGCTAGCTTTTTTTTTTTTTATACAACCCAGAACTACTTCCCAAGGATAGAACCACACATAGTGGGCTGGGCCATACCACTTCAATATTTAAAAAAAAAATATTCCTCACAGATAAGGGTTCAGTGTAGTCTCTTTGGAAAACTTTGGTTTCCCAATTAAGATTTCATCATATAACTCTGTGCTATGTCACATATATCTGTTGCTAAGTAGGCTAAGTCTCCATACTTACAAAGCAAATATTTTATTCACTGAGCTTTTTTTCTCATCCACAAAGAAATTTTTATTTATTAAAGGGGCACATATTATGTTTACTAGTTAAATAAAGTTTAGTGATTCAAGCTTCTTTAAATATTGTTCACTATTGTTGCGAATTTTGGAAAGTCAATTCATGGAGTCGCGTTCTTGAACTATAATTTCAAGACAACGTAGAATTTGTTTAACTTTTCTATTTAAAATATTTTAATTTTTCATAATTTTTACATTGTTACTCATCTAGTTGTTATGTCATCTTTATAATAATTTCTTAGATTTATCAAAAAGTTATTGAATATTTTATTAAAATTCAAATATTGTTAAAATTCTATTCAACCAAATGAATCCTTATTTTACATTTGTTCAGTATAATCTTTAAAAATTAAAATAAAATTTAAAAAAATGAGTGGACTCTGGATCCAGAAAAAAAATGCATGGGTGTGCTGAATAAATAGTTAAGAAATACTGCTTGTTGTAAAAAGAGTAAATAAAAACTAACATTGGAAAGAAAGGTGTGAGGATTTACCAGCTAATTTTTATTAAGTTTTTAAAATTTTTCTCCATATGATGTACTTTTATTATATAGTCTTAATTAGTATTCCTTTCTTTACCTTACTCAGTCACTTCCTCTTTCAAATTGTTCTTTTAATTTCATATCTTACAAATGCATTGTATTTTTGAAATGTGAAAATGTGGTATTTTCACTTCTGAGTTTATCCTGTTTTGATTTTCTTGATGAGTTCTTTTTTACTTTAATGAGTTAAATATTTTCAAACTCCATCATTCCACTTTGCATATTTTTATAAAGAGAACTGTATCCTGGTGATCAATCTGATCAGCTGCCTGGGTGGTCTGGTATCATGTACAAACAGATGAGTAGGATGTTACAAATCACTTAAACAGTTTGCCAAAAAGAATTTACCCACAGTGCTCCAATGAATATAATTTATCTAATGAATCACATAGAAATATCCCTGCACAGCTAGAAAATATTAAAATCACTTTGTATCTAAATTAACATTACCATCTCAGTGGTTCTTGAAGACATAATTTGAGCCATTCCTGTTTTCTTTAAATTGTTTATTTTTGTATATAGAATCTTCACATCTGAATGGGCTTTGACCAAATGTGGAAAAAAAAACAAACAAACAAAAAACAGCATTTCAGAGTATTTTTATGTCTTAAAATGATTCTGAACCGTGCTTGTAGGAAACCTCACACTTTCACTACTAAAATACCTTTATAAATGTAAGCTGCAAGATCTTCTTCACAAGTTGTGTTTCTGATGATAAAAGATAGTTGTGTATAGCTCTATATCCAAAGTGAAGAAAAAATACCCCTTTTTTCTTTTCATCACTAAACTTCGAAATGTCTTATGTGTTAATATTGAAACACATATATTCTACTTTTCTCACTTTAGTATGTGACACCTATTTTACCTCTACTAAAATAATGGTTTGAAAGCCAACTTCCTTCTCCGTTTCTGCCTACAGAGCACTTGGCAGTTTTGAAAATATCACTTTTATTAAAACACCCCTTTCTTCAGTTTCCTGAACATTTGGATATGGAGGTTTGTCCTTACACTGTTTTATAGTTAATTTTGGAGTGCTAACGTATATCCACATACGTATAGACAGACAGACAGACAGACACACAGACACACAAAAAGCACATGCGTGTGTGTGTGTGTGTGTGTATACACATATACCCATAGAAAGCAAATCTAAATTTCTGTTGTCCCAGCTTTCTTTGTCTTTCAGATACCTGGAGGCAGAATATGATTATTATGCTCATTTATATTCAGTTCAGAATTTCTAAATCTTTGTCTTTGAAGGTCACATATACTTGTACCTTATTTATTCTTAATTATATGCTAATTTACTTGGCATCAGACAAAACAAATCTTTATTATCCAGTGTTATCACAATTCAAGAAACACATTAATGTTTATGACTTATGATCATTAACAAATTTAATGAGGGTCCATTACATTTACTTTCATATTCCCAAATTTTGAAGAGACATTACTGCTAAACTTTCTATAGGCTGTAACTTGGCAACTCAACAATGGAAACAGAACAGGAAAGTTCCTTCTTTGAAACCAAAACATACCTAATTGTCTTATTTCTTTTTCAGTTCATGCCACTTTGCTCAAGGGTTTTCATGTATTTGAAATAGAGGGTTATATAGAACCTGTACTGCTTGATTGTAAATTTTGTGAAGTTGTTCTGGCTTTATATCTGAAAAATAAATTGAGTCCTTGGAACTTTTAGATGAAAGTATAAAATGTAAGTGACTTCAGTGTCTGAGTCATCAGAGGTAGCTTTACCAAATCAACAAGTATCACTATTTCAGAATTTTGAAAGCTAGAGTGAAATATAATCAACAGGAATATACAAAATTATCCAGTCCATATATAATGCACTTATAGGATATGACTCATGTATTCTTTCTTCAGCAATGGTTTTTATTAATGAAAACATGTTAAGGAAAATACTTAAAATTTTCCTATTCTTTGGTTCAAAATACATGCAACAACAATTGTTTTAAACTACTTGACTAATCTATGAATTAATCAAAGTTCACAAACCTGAAATGAATTTTGTTAACTTTATTGAATTAAGCAATATCTAGCAGGGTTGTACAAACTTGTCATGATGCACCATGACATTGTTATTTACAGTTATTTTAGGCCCCATTCACAATTATAAGATAATTCTTTCCTCTGGACCTAGTTGGAAAATGTAGATCATAAGGGATGAGTTCTGGAAAGCTGTATCTTGCCCAGGTCTCTTCCTGTATTTTCTTCTTGACTTCTGAGAAGTGAAGAGCCATCTCAGCCATGTTTCCAGTGTCACAATACACTGTTTAAATGTATGGGTCTGAGTGACTATAGTTAAAACTTCTGTGAGCCAGATTTTCTTCTCTCTCTCTCTCTCTAACTCTCTCTCTCTCTCTCTCTCTCTCTAACTCTCTCTCTCTCACACACTCTCTCTGTCTCTCTCTCTCTCTGTCTCTCTCTCTGTCTCTCTCTCTCTCTCTCTCTCTCTCTCTCTCTCTCTCTCTCTCTCTCTCTCTCTCTCTCTCTCTCTCTCTGTCTTTCTCTTTTTTCCGAGACAGGGTTTTCTCTGTATAGCCCTGGCTGTCCTGGAACTCAATTTGTAGACCAGACTAACCTCAAACACAGAAATCCGCCTGCCTCTGCCTCCTGAGTGCTGGGATTAAAGGTGTGAGCTGCCACACCCGGCTCAAATTTTCTTCTCTTAATTGATTCAATCATATATATTTGTTACAGCAATTAATACCACTAATTAATCTCATGAATATATAAAAGTTTGCATTGTAGCAGTTAAATTAATTTGAATAAAAGAGCCTCTAATATTAAGCAGCTTTCTAAGTCACATCTATCATATTTTACCCAAGTATTATAAATATTTCTAGTCTACTTAATATATGACTAAATGACATTTTCTAGAATTTACAGTTTTAGTGAGTATAGAAGCAAATTAGTAAAGCTAATTTCCAGGCTGTAAAGCTAAAATTCAGGTTGAATTATCAATGCACTCATCTGGTCTTTTTAGAATATATATATATATATATATATATATATATATATATATATATAATATTTTATTACATCTTTTCCTCAATTACATTTCCAATGCTATCCCAAAAGTCCCCCATACCCTCCCCCCCCACTTCCCTACCCACCCATTCCCAGTTTTTTTTTTTTTTTTGGCCCTGGCTTTCCCCTGTACTGGGGCATATAACATTTGCATGTCCAATGGGCCTCTCTTTCCAGTGATGGCCGACTAGGCCATCTTTTGATACACATGCAACTAGAGTCAAGAGCTCCGGGCTACTGGTTAGTTCATAATGTTGTTCCACCCATAGGGTTGCGGATCCCTTCAGCTCCTTGGGTACTTTCTCCAGCTCCTCCATTGGGGGCCCTGTGATCCATCCACTAGCTGACTGTGAGCATCCACTTCTGTGTTTGCTAGGCCCCGGCATAGTCTCACAAGAGACAGCTATATCTGAGTCCTTTCAGCAAAATCTTGCTAGTGTATGCAATGGTGTCAGCCTTTGGAAGCTGATTATGGGGTGGATCCCTGGATACAGCAGTCTCTAGATGATCCATCCTCTTGTCACAGCTCAAAACTTTGCCTCTGTAACTCCTTTAATGGCTGTTCTGTTCACAATTCTAAGGAGGGGCATGGTGTCCACACTTCAGTCATCATTTTTCTTGAGTTTCATGTGTTTAGCAAACTGTATCTTATATCTTGGGTATCCTAAGTTTTGGGCTAATATTCACTTATCATTGAGTATATATTGTGTGAGTTCCTTTGTAATTGTGTTACCTCACTAAGGATGATGCCCTCCAGGTCCTTCCATTTGGCTAGGAATTTCATAAATTCATTATTTTGAATAGCTGAGTAGTACTCCATTGTGTAAATGTACCACATTTTCTGTATCCATTCCTCTGTTGAGGGGCATCTGGGTTCTTTCCAGCTTCTGGCTATTTTATAAATAAGGCTGCTATGAACATAGTGGAGCATGTGTCCTTCTTACCGGTTGGGACATCATCTGGATATATGCCCAGGAGAGGTATTGCTGGATCCTCCAGTATTACTATGTCCAATTTTCTAAGAAACCGCTAGACTGATTTCCAGAGTGGTTGTACAAGCTTGCAATCCCACCAACAATGGAGGAGTGTTCCTCTTTCTCCACATCCTGGCCAGCATCTGCTGTCACCTGAATTTTTGATCTTAGCCATTCTGACTGGTGTGAGGTAGAATCTCAGGGTTGTTTTGAGTTGCATTTCCCTGATGATTAAGGATATTGCACATTTTTTTAGATGCTTCTCTGCCATTCGGTATTCCTCAGGTGAGAATTCTTTGTCCAGTTCTGAGCCCCATTTTTTAATGGGGTTATTTGATTTTCTGGAGTCCACCTTCTTGAGTTCTTTTTATATATTGGATATTAGTCCCCTATCTGATTTAGGATAGGTAAAGATCCTTTCCCAATCTGTTGGTGGTCTTTTTGTCTTATTGAAAGTGTCTTTTGCCTTTCAGAAGCTTTGCAGTTTCATAAGGTCCCATTTGTCAATTCTTGATCTTACAGCACAAGCCATTGGTGTTCTATTCAGGAATCTTTCCCCTGTGCCCATATCTTCAAGGATTTTTCCCCACTTTCTCCTCTATAAGTTTCAGTGTCTCTGGTTTTATATGAAGTTCCTTTATCCACTTAGATTTGACCTTAGTACAAGGAGATAGGAATGAATCGATTTGCATTCTTCTACATGATAACAACTAGTTGTGCCAGCACCATTTGTTGAAAATGCTGTCTTTCTTCCACTGGATTGTTTTAGCTCCCTTGTCAAAGATCAAGTGACTATAGGTGTGTGGGTTCATCTCTGGGTCTTCAATTCTTTTACATTGTTCTACTTGTCCGTCACTATACCAGTACCATGCAGTTTTTATCACAATTGCTCTGTAGTAAAGCTTTAGGTCAGGCATGGTGATTCCACCAGAGGTTCTTTTATCCTTGAGAAGAGTTTTTGCTATCCTAGGTTTTTTGTTATTCCAGATGAATTTGCAGATTGCTCTTTCTATTTCGTTGAAGAATTGATTTGGAATTTTGATGGGGATTGCATTGAATCTTTAGATTGCTTTTGGCAAGATAGCCATTTTTACAATATTGATCCTACCAATCCATGAGCATGGTAGATCTTTGCATCTTCTGAGATCTTCTTTAAATTCTTTCTTCAGAGACTTGAAGTTTTTATTATACAGATCTTTCACTTCCTTAGTTAGAGTCACGCCAAGATATTTTATATTATTTGTGACTATTGAGAAGGGTGTTGTTTTCCTAATTTCTTTCTCAGCCTGTTTATTCTTTGTGTAGGGAAAGGCCATTGACTTGTTTGAGTTAATTTTATATCCAGCTACTTCACTGAAGCTGTTTTTCAGGTTTAGGAGTTCTCTGATGCAATTTTTAGGGTCACTTATACATACTATCATATCATCTGCAATAAGTGATATTTTGACTTCATCTCTTCTAATTTATATCACCTTGATCTCTTTTGTTGACGAATTGCTCTGGCTAGAACTTCTAGTACAATGTTGAATACATATGGGGAGAGTGGACAGCCTTGTCTAGACCCTGATTTTAGTGGGATTGCTTCAAGCTCCTCACCATTTACTTTGATGTTGGCTACTGGTTTGCTGTAGATTGCTTTTATCATGTTTAGGTATGGGCCTTGAATTCCTGATCTTTCTAAGACTTTTATCATGAATGGGTGTTGGATTTTGTCAAAGGCTTTCTCAGCATCTAAGGAGATGATCATGTGGTTTTGGCCTTTGAGTTTGTTTATATACTCGATTACATTGATGGAGTTCCGTATATTGAACCATCCTTGAATCCCTGGGATGAAACCTACTTGGTCAGGATGGATGACTGTTTTGATATGTTGTTTGATTCGGTTAGCTAGAACTTTATTGAGGATTTTTGCATCGATATTCATAAAGGAAATTGGTCTGAAGTTCACTATCTTTGTTGGGTCTTTTTGTGGTTTAGGTATAAGAGTAATTGTGGCTTCATAGAATGAGTTGGGTAGAGTACCTTCTGTTTCTATTTTGTGGAATAGTTTTTGAAGAACTGGAATTAGATCTTCTTTGAAGGTCTGAAAGAACTCTGTACTAAACCCATCTGGTCCTGGGCTTTTTTTGGTTGGGAGACTATTAATGAGTGCTTCTACTTCTTTAGGGTATATGGGACTATTTAGCTCGTTAACTTGATCCTGATTTAACTTTGGTACCTGGTATCTGTCCAGAAATCTGTCCATTTCATCCAGGTTTTCAAGTTTTGTTGAGTATAGCCTTTTGTAGAAGGATCTGATGGTGTTTTGGATTTCTTCGGGATCTATTGTTATGTCTCCCCTTTCATTTCTGATTTTTTAAATTAGGATGTTGTCCCTGTGCTCTCTAGTGAGTCTAGCTAAGGGTTTATCTATCTTGTTGATTTTCTCAAAGAACCAATTCCTCATTTGGTTAATTCTTTGAATAGTTCTGGTTCCCACTTGGTTGATTTCACCCCTGAGTTTGATTATTTTCTGCCATCTACTCCTCTTGGGTGAATTTTCTTCCTTTTTTTTCTAGAGCTATTAGATGTGTTGTCAAACTGCTAGTGTGTGCTCTCTCTAATTTCTTTTCTGAGGCACTCAGAGCTATGAGTTTCCCTCTTAGCAATGCTTTCATTGTGTCCCATAGGTTTGGGTATGTTGTGGCTTCTTTTTCATTAAACTGTAAAAAGTATTTAATTTCTTTCTTTATTCCATTCTTGACCAAGGTATCATTGAGAAGAGTGTTATTCAGTTTCCACATGACTGTTGGCTTTCCATTATTTATGTTGTTATTGAAGATCAGCCTTAGTCTATAGTGGTCTGATAGGATGCATGAGACAATTTCAATATTTTTGTATCTGTTGAGACCTGTTTTGTGACCAATTATATGGTCCATTTTGTAGAAGGTCCCATGAGGTGCTGAGAAGAAGGAATATCCTTTTCTTTTAGGATAAAATGTTCTGTAGATATCTGTTAAGTCCATTTGTTTGATAACTTCTGTTAGTTTCATTGTGTCCCTTTTCAGTTTCTGTTTCCACGATCTGTCCATTGATGAAAGTGGTGTGTTGAAGTCTCCCGCTATTATTGTGTGAGGTATAATGTGTGCTTTGAACTTTACTAAAGTGTCTTTCATGAATGTGGCTGCCCTTGCATTTGGGGCATAGATATTCAGAATTAAGAGTTCCTCTTGGAGGATTTTAACTTTGATGAGTATGAAGTGTCCCTCCTTGTCTTTTTTGATAACTTTGGGTTGGAAGTCGATTTTATTCAATATCAGAATGGCTACTCCAGCTTGTTTCTTCAGACCAATTTCTTGGAATTTTGTTTTCCAGCCTTTAACTCTGAGGTAGTGTCTGTCTTTTTTCCTGAGATGGGTTTCCTGTAAGCAGCAGAATGTTGGGTCCTGTTTGTGTAGCCAGTCTGTTAGTCTATGTCTTTTTATTGGGGAATTGAGTCCATTGATATTAAGATATATTAAGGAGAAGTAATTGTTGCTTCCTTTTATTTCTGTTTTTAGAGTTGGCATTCTGTTCTTGTGGCAGTCTTCTTTTAGGTTAGTAGAGGGATTACTTTCTTGCTTTTTCTAGGGCGTGATTTCCGTCCTTGTATTCGTTTTTTTCTGTTATTATCCTTTGAAGTGCTGGTTTTGTGGAAAGATAATGTATGAATTTGGTTTTGTCGATACTTTGATTTCTCCATCTATGGTAATTGAGAGTTTGGCTTGGTATAGTAGCCTGGGCTGGCATTTTTTTTTTTCTCTTAGTTTCTGTATAACATCTGCCCAGGCTCTTCTGGCTTTCATAGTCTCTGGTGAAAAGTCTGGTGTAATTCTGATAGGTAGGCCTGTCTTTATATGTTACTTGACCTTTCTCCCTTACTGCTTTTAATATTCTATGTTGTTCTGATTATTATGTGTTGGGAGTAATTTCTTTTCTGGTCCAGTCTATTTGGAGTTCTGTAGGCTTCTTATATGATCATGGGCATCTCTTTCTTTAGGATTGGGAAGTTTTCTATTATTATTTTGTTGAAGATATTTGCTGGCCCTTTAAGTTGAAAATCTTCATTCTCATCATCTCCTATTATCCGTAGGTTTGGTCTTCTCATTGTGTCCTGTATTTCCTGGATGTTTTGAGTTAGGATCCTTTTGCATTTTGTATTTTCTTTGATTGTTGTGCCGATGTTCTTTATGGAATCTTCTGTACCTGAGATTCTCTCTTCCATCTCTTGTATTCTGTTGTTGATGCTTGCATCTATGGTTCTAGATTTCTTTCCTTGGATTTCTATCTCCAGCGTTGCCTAACATTGGGTTTTCTTCCTTGTGTCTACTTCTCTTCTTAGGTCTAGTATGGTTTTGGTCATTTCCATCACCTGTTTGGATGTGTTTTCCTGTTTTTCTTCAAGGACTTCTACCTATTTGGTTGTGTATTCCTGTTTTTCTTTAAGGACCTGTAACTCTTTAGCAGTGCTCTTCTGTATTTCTTTAAGTGAGTTTTGAAAGTCCTTCTCGATGTCCTCTACCATCATCATGAGATATGCTTTTAAATCTGGGTCTAGATTTTCGGTTGTGTTGGTGTGCCCAGGACTAGATGGCGTGGGAGTGCTGCGTTCTGATGATGGTGAGTGGTTTTGATTTCTGTTAGTAGGATTCTTATGTTTGTCTTTCGCCAACTGGTAATCTCTGAAGCTAGCTGTTATAGTTGTCTCTGGTTAGAGATTGTTCCTCAGGTGACTCTGTTATCCTTTATCAGCAGACCTGGGAGGCTGGCTCTCTCCTTGGTTTCAGTGGTCAGAGTATTCTCTGCAGGCAAGCTCTATTCTTGCAGGGAAGCTGCCCAGTTATCTGGTGTTCGAACCTGCCTCCTGGCAGAAATTGTGTTCCAATCACCAGAAGTCTTAGGATCCCGTGGGGAACCCTGTGTGGGTCCTTGCGGGTGTGCGGAGACTCCACTGGCAAGGCACACAGGTGCTCGAGTGGACCAGAAGGGACTTGTGCCCCAGCTCAGACCAGATTGCCTGCTTCCCTAGTTAATGCAGTCTCAGGTTCCGCGCGATTGGATTGGAGCAGACGTTGTGTTCCACTCACCAGAGGTCTTAGGATCCCTTGGGGAATCCTGTGCGGGTCCTTGCGGGTGTCCGGAGATTCCTCTAGCAAGGCACCCCCAGTGCTCGAGTGGACCAGAAGGGACTTGTGCCCCAGCTCAGGCCGGGTTGCCTGCTTCCCGAGTTAATGCAGTCTCAGGTTCCGCGAGATTGGATTGGAGCAGACACTGTGTTCCACTCACCAGAGGTCTTAGGATCCCGTGGGGAATCCTGTGAGGGTCCTTGCGGGTGTCCGGAGACTCCTCTGGCAAGGCACCCCCGGTGCTCAAGTGGACCGGAAGTGACTTGTGCCCCAGCTCTGAACTTTTATATTTTATCACACTAATTTCCATACTTGGTTTTATAGTTCAAATGAATATTTCCTTTATATTTTTAAATAATAGAAACATCTTGATATATGAACATTGAATTTTGAAATAATGGCAGAAAATTACTGATATGTATATCTTTATGTTCAAGAAACCAAAAGTTCAATCTATGTGGAGAGCCGTGAGCAATCGCCATTATAAGATGGTGCCTGCTTCCGCTGTGCCTAACTGGTAAACAAGCAATGTGCACAGGTGCAAGAGTGAATTCGTGCCAAGTCACTGCCCATCCTGGGGCATAGCAATGAGGTGATGGGCAAGCAACAAATCAGGTGCTGACACGCCACTCCAAGGTGTTAAGCAGCACCATTTTCCGGGGTTCAGGGTCTTCCTCCTAATAAAGCAATAAAGCTTTGCTGCAGAAGAATCCAGTTTTCCGAGTGTGTTCTTGCTGGCGAGAAATTAGCTCGGGACAAATGGCGCAGAGAACTCGGGAAAGCCATATCATCGCCAGGTGCAAGGGGACCCTCCTTTCATGGGGCACGTTCAGAACTGCAGGACGAGATAAGCTCTGTAAGGTATGTTCGGTCTTGAACTTTCTCCAGTGTTAGAAGCTTTTTTGTTTGTTTTCCTGGGGATCATTCTTTTTCTTTTGGTTGCATTCTGCTTTCACCGGGGGGAACTGCTGACTGATTCTTAGTCGAGGTCAGGCACAGTTAGATAAAAGAGCATTATGGGAACCTCCCACTCCATGTTGACCACCTTACGATCGGTCTTGAGGCAGTGTGGCCTAAAAATCGCCACTAAGACTATAGAGGGCTTTGTTAAAGAGATAGATCGCATAGCGCTGTGGTATGCGTGCTCAGGGTCATTAACTATCGCCTCCTGGGAGAAACTGAAAGGAGATCTAGTTAGGGAACAGCAGAATGGCAAACTTAAAGCAGGGACCATGCCATTGTGGAAGCTGGTAAGATCGTGCTTAAAAGACGAGGATTGTCAGCAAATGGATGAGGCGGGGCAGAGGGTCCTGGAGGAGGTCCAAGACAGTCTATCAGAGACAGAGCGGGGAGAGAGATTAGGAGTTCAGAGGAAACAAGGTGAACATAAGATAAAAAAAAGCCTTTCCACGGACCTTGAGCCCTAGGAAAAGAGAAACAAGGGAAAGTATGCCCTGGGAGAGCAAAAGGAGAAGGGAGAGAGAAAAAGGAAGAAATATAAAAAGAGAAAAAGAAAAGAAACTAAAATATAAAGATACAAAAGATAATATAAAATATAAAGATACAAAGGATAATATAAAAAATGAAGAACAAAAAATTAAGTCAATTTACCCTCCTCTTGAGGACTTTTACTAAAGAGGCAGCCTTCATCAAAGGCTTAAAGATAGCTCTCAGGGCCACTGTGCCTCCTCTCCCTTCTTTGGCAGTATTCCCAGAAGAAGGAGATAAGGAAGTAGAGTCTGAACATGAGAGAGAGAAAATAAGTTTTAGAAAAGCAATTATCCCCTGTTTAGGACCTTTTAGCAAAAAAAAAAAATAAAATGAAAATAAGCTATTTCAGAGCTCTCCTAGGGACAGAAGGAAAACAGGAGATGTCCTGCTTCCTCTCTGGTTCCTATGGAGATATTCTTAGCTCTGGTTAGGATAACTGTGTCCCTTTGAGACACCAAGTTCTATTCCCTGTCTGTCTATTATCTGGTTTTGGTGCACCAAATTGTCCATATGTCTGTCAATTCATATTTGTTTTTGTTTTGTTGTTTGAATGATTGTTGTTCTGTGTTTCATGTTAAAAAATATAAATGGTTAAAACTTTATCTACTGTTTTTTTTTTTGTTGTTGTTCTGAGTTGATTACCTGGACCTATGGTTAAGGGAAATGCAATTGCTGATTCAGCCACCAGAGATATGGTTTTATGTTTGGCAAACGGACATCACACATATCCCAGCTTTTGGTAAATTACAATATCTACATGTGTCCATCGATACCAGTTCTGGTGTCCTACATGCCTCTCCCTTGACAGGGGAAAAAGCAGTTCATGTCATATCCCACTGCTTAGAGGCTTGGGCTGCATGGTGCAAGCCTCTAGTGCTGAAGACAAACAATGGTCCTGCATATACTTCTTCTAAATTTAGTCAATTTTGCAAACAAATACAAGTGAAATGTATTACTGAATTGCCCTATAATCCACAGGGCCAAGACATTATTGAAAGAGCTCATAGTACTTTGAAACAATATTTACAAAAAACAAAAAGGGGGGATAGAGGCTATGATGCCAAAGATGGCTCTATCCCTTATAATATTTACTCTTAATTTCTTAAAATTGGATAATGCTGGGAAATCACCAGCTGAAAGGCATGGACAATGGCCTCAACCGCCCAATGAAATGGTCAAGTGGAAGAATGTCCTTGATAATAAATGGTATGGCCTGGATCCCATACTAATCAGCTCCAGGGGAGCTATTTGTGTTTTTCCACAGGGTGAAGATAATCCACTTTGGGTTCCAATGTGACTGACAAGGACCGTGAAAGATCAAGATGAATCCTAAGATGATCCTGTTATTCTTACTCCTGATGATTGAGACAGGGATAAGTATACTTTTGTGGGCCATAGTAAGATCATGGCTGGTACCTTTACAGGTACATTCCAATTCTTCTACCTTGCCTTTGTTTTTGGCAACTGAATATTTTTAAAGAAAAAAGATTATCTCTAATTGGGCAGATTCCATTAGCCAAAATAAAGTGAGCTCTGGAGTGTTATTTAATGCTTTAACGCAAGTTGCTCAAGGAGCACAGTCATGCTCAAGTGATGTTGGAAATAATGTAACTTCACCTATAAACATCACCATGATTATGATAAAGGGAAACGCGACTATTCCCAAAAGATCACGATGGCCTGTTGGCAATGCTACTGCTATATGCAGCGTGCCTTGGTGCCATCCGGACCTCACATTTCCTATAGTTTTTTTCACCTTGTCAATAAAATATTTTTCCTCAAAAAAAAAAAAATAGCAAAGGGTTCTGTTTTGTCACCTCCATTGGATTTTGCTGTAATCAATGATAAAGGAGATGCTACAGGAAAAGAAAATATTTGGCCATATTACCAATGGATTCTAGTAATGAGGCAGGTGGCAGGTGCTAGTACCAGTTTGTCAGCCTTTGCACTGCTGACTGGAATCTTTCATGAGATATTGAATGTTTCTGCCACACTTTCCAATATCTCTGCTCATTTAGATAATGTGACATCTAATAGAGTTATCAGAAATATGACTACTTCTTCAGTAGAAGTCTGTGTTAATCCTCCATTTTTCTTTATATTGCCTGAATTTCAAAATAATATAGAATGGTTAGATTGTACAAATGTCACTTGTTTTTTGACACAATGCTAGAATAGAACTAATTTCTTAGCCTTGGTACATTTACCAACCTTTGTCCCTGTTTAGGCAGATCCAGAGAAGTTCCCAATCATGAGTCTTGTTCAGCAAAAGTGAAATTTTGGAATCACAGCTACCATTGTTACTGCCATTGCAGTGACCGTGGCATCAGCGGTTACTGCAGGAATTGCTATGGCCAATCAAGTTAATACTGCTGACACCATAAGTCAGATAGTAGAAAAAACGTCTGAGGCATTGCTTACCCTGCAAAGGGTGGATTCTCATATTGCCTCAGGATTAATGTTAGTGAATTAAAGAGTAGATATTTTACAACATAACATAGAACAGATGATGGATGCCATAAAAATGAGTTGTGTGGCATCAACCCCGCATGTGTGCATTACTTCCATTAGGTATATTAACAATTCTTTCATTAAAAGTACAGATTTATCGAATTATCTGAAGGGGAACTGGTGGCAGGAGTTGGAAAGGTTGCAGACGAAGCTGAAGATACAGATCCTGGACCTTAATGGAACCAGAGTGAAACCAGTGACCCTTGGAGACTTCATCTCTTGGCTTACCTCTGCATTTTCTTACTTTAAGGAATGGGTGGGGGTAGTTTTATTTGGTGCTGCCATCTGCTGTGGTCTTGTGTTCATTCTCTGGTTGGTTTGCAAGCTCAGAGCCCAACAAACACGTGACAAGGTCGTCATTGCTCAAGCACTTGAGGCCATTGAACAAGGGGCCTCCCCCGAAATCTGGTTATCTATGCTCAAGAATTAGTCAGCATTTGAGTTCTTCATTTTTTGGCTGGCCTCTTTTGTAGAGTTCGCCCTAGGTCATTTAGTAGTTACTGTCACATAGTACTGCAGTATCCAGGGACAGGCAAATTTCCTCATGTACAGATCAACCTAAGACACAGGGGGCGGTGGCGATAGGGTTACCCTATGACGGGAAAGGCTGTGACATTAGAGGAACGACCTAAGACAAGAGCCACAGCGGATGGACATAATTGCACAGACCTAGTCCAGCCTCATTTTAATAAAACAAAAAGGGGGAAATGTGGAAAGCCATGAGCAATCGCCATTACAAGATGGTGCCGGCTTCCTCTGTGCCTAACTGGTAAACAAGCAATGTGTGCAGGTGCAAGAGTGAATTCGTGCCAAGTCACTGCCCATCCTGGGGCGTAGCAATGAGGCAATGGGCAAGCAACAAATCAGGTGCTGACACGCCACTCCAAGGTGTATATAAGCAGCACCATTTTCCGGGGTTCGGGGTCTTCCTCCTAATGAAACAATAAAGCTTTGCTGCAGACGAATCCGGTTGTCCGAGTGTGTTCTTGCTGGTGAGAAATTAGCTTGGGACAAATCTACAGGGAAAACAAACATTAGGCCACAGTGCAAATATTTAGCTAAAGCTGTGACAAATAATTAGTGCTATAAAACAATTATCCCATTATAAGATGTTTTGAGACAGGATCAGGTCCTGGATGACCTGGAGCTTTCTATTTAGACTAGACTGATCTTGACCTCATAGAGAACCACCTGCCTCTCAAGTGATTTGTTTAAAGTTGCACACAAGCAAGCCTGACTTGATTTTAAGAATATTTTTAATAACATAAATCCAAAATAGGTAGCAACTGTCACATTATTTTTATAGATTTAAGGAAATCTATGTATTATATGGTATTAACACATCTTTCCTTTACTATAGCATTGTAAAGCCCATGAGCTCTTGTTAGTTTCTTTCTTGAAATTAAATCTAGTCTAATTAGCATGAATCATACATTACTAAGCAACCTTAAATTTCTGTCACTTTTATATTTCATAATGAATAATATCTTTACATAACACACAATTTGTGAGAACTAATCTTACCCTTGAAAATTTGCCTTATTGAATTTCATTCACATGTTCTGTTGTTCAGTTATAAAAGGAAGAAATTAGTGTACTCAGCAAAGATGGTGAACTTTCAGGGATTTATGTACTCTTGATTTATTATTTCTCTTAAGTGTTAAGCTCTGCACTATAACTCACATTATTGCCCGCCGCTTTTGTGTGTCCCCCTGGTAAGAACACGCTCGGGGCAACCGGAATCTTCTGCAGTACAAACTTTATTGCTTACCCCATCAGGAGCCAGTGGAGAAAGGAGCCAGAGAGAGAGAGAGATGGCGGAGCCCCCTCCCTTTTATGGAGGACTGTCCTCCGCCTCGGACGTGTCACTCCCTGATTGGCTGCAGCCCATCAGCCAGAGTTGTCATCACGGGAAAGGCAGAGCACATGGGGTGGGAAACTACCCCAGCGCATGTGCAGATGGTTTGTTTACTACTTAGAACACAGGTGTCAGTGCCATCTTATAATGGCGAATGTGAGGACGGCTCCTTACATCTCCCCCTTTTCTTTTATTTAAGAGCAATAGGCCACCCATAATAATGAGAGTGGAGATAGAGGTCAAATCCCCAGTGTGTAAAATAGGGGCTTTACACAAAACCTCCTCCCAGGCTCATCACCCAAAGGGGTCTTGGTCTGCTCCCGTGTCGTTTTTCCTGGGGGAAGGACACTTGGACACTCAACCTTCTTGAAAGATGACATGTCTCCCTAGAATAGGCTCATAAATGCCACAGAGCCCTTCTACTGCAGTGCTTAGCCGTGCAACTCTCTCGGGCTGCTGAAGCACACTCACTCTATCCCGTGCAATGAGACTAGCCTCGTGGGGTGCAAGAGCTGAGTGGCCAGCGACCTATTGCTTAAGCATAGATAACCATATATCAGGGGAAGCACCATGTTCTAGTGCTGCAAGCGCCTGGGAAATAACCACCATGTCTCTCCTAATTTGGGCCTTAAGCTTACAGACCAATCAGAGAAGCAACACTAATCCACAGCAAAGAACAGCTCCAAATAATTCCACCCCCACCCATTCTTTAAAGAAAGAAAATGTTGAAAAGATAGTCCTTAGGTCAGGGACAGGTCCAAGTGCGTGGGGCAAGTCTCAATTTTTGAAGGGTCTGTTCAAATTTAGCCGTCCAATTCTGTATCTCCCAACGCTGCTCTCCCTTTGTTGTTATCGCACTGGACATCACCAAGACGAGGGACATCAGTATTCCCTTGGTCAGTCTGGATTTTTCGGGTGAGTCTTTCTGGTATCCAAAATGGGTTGTCTTCATTCTGTGGAAAAACACAAACAGCTCCCCTGGATCTTATCAAAATAGGATCCGGGCCTTTCCATTTGTTATTTAAAACATCTTTCCATTTAACCATCTCTTTGGGCCTATCTGGCTCTGAACAATGACGTTCAGCCGCTGTATCTTTGTTAATTGTCCAGTGGCTTCACCTGTTCGGGAGAGCGCCTTCCAGGCCTTAATAGCCGCGGAGGAAATTTGGGCATAAGCTCCCCAGTGATAATTTGTTTGATCAGCGGTATAAGCTCCCTGACCCGTTAACAGGTCAAAGGTCCAATCTCTCTGCTCTGGAGTCAAAGCGGCAGCATTTGCTCGGGCCTGAGTTTGTGCAGCCTCTTGCCATAGTGCTCTCCATTCCATATATTTGCCCATACTGGGGAGAGCGGCTTTTGCAATCATTTGCCAGTCGGCAGGAGTTAGTGCCATGCCAGCAAGCCTGTCTAACTGCACCAAGGTAAAATTAGCATTGGTTCCATATTTACGGACCGATTCAGCAAGCTCTTTAATCTGTGTATACTCTACTGGAGCGTGGACACGCCCACCCTTGGCTCCTTCAAAGACTGAAAATGCCTGTTGTATCTTCCTTTGTGCCTCTCTTGAAATGAACGAGTCCGCGCACTGCCTCTCTGCACAGGGCTGACGCACTTCGCAGGGAGGGGGCTCGCATAGGGCGGAGGTGCACTATGACCTTGAGGCCAAGCAGCAAGCTGGCCTTTGCCAGCTGCTTTTGGCTTTTTTCTTGACCTATAAGCTCGCATTTCTCTCTCATAACGAGCTGCTCCCTCCTCCAAGTCTGTTTTCTCAGAAGGGCTAATTTTTTCATCTGATTTACAGCTACTAAGAACTGGCTCTTTAAACTCATCTCTTTTCTCCTCTTTCCTTCTAATCTCTCCCCAGGTATTTTTCCCTGACATTAACTTTTCTTTTGTCCTTTGTTTTTTCTCCTCTTTCCTTCTAATCTCTCCCCAGGTATTCTTCCCTGACATTAACTTTTCCTTGGGTTCAAGACCCGTGGAAAGGCCTGTATACTTATTTCGCGCGCCATGCTTTCTCTTTTTTCCTGCTCTCTCTCCCCGCTTTACTTCTGATAGACTGTCTTGAATTTCGTTCAGAATTCTCCACCCTGTCTTAACCACTTGTTGACATATGAAAAGAAATAAAAAGGCTTTTAACACTAGAGAAAGTTCAAGACCAGACATACCTTGTAAAGCTGTAACGCGCCGTCCCCCAGCTGATGAGTTCTGAATCTACGTCGGATCCTTCTCAACAGTCTGTTTCCGGGAACACTTCATTAACCACAGTTCCCCAGCTGATGAGTTCTGAACCTACACCGGGTCCTTCTCAACAGTCTGTTTCTGGGAACACTTCATTAACCGCTCCTTCTCCGTGATGCAGTAGCTCCCGGGTTTCGGCACCATTTATTGCCTGCCGCTTTTGTGTGTCCCCCTGGTAAGAACACGCTCGGGGCAACCGGAATCTTCTGCAGTACAAACTTTATTGCTTACCCCATCAGGAGCCAGTGGAGAAAGGAGCCAGAGAGAGAGAGAGATGGCGGAGCCCCCTCCCTTTTATGGAGGACTGTCCTCCGCCTCGGACGTGTCACTCCCTGATTGGCTGCAGCCCATCAGCCAGAGTTGTCATCACGGGAAAGGCAGAGCACATGGGGTGGGAAACTACCCCAGCGCATGTGCAGATGGTTTGTTTACTACTTAGAACACAGGTGTCAGTGCCATCTTATAATGGCGAATGTGAGGACGGCTCCTTACATCACATCTATACCCTATGTCAACGACTTTAACAACAGTTACTTTTGAATTTTCCAGAGATATCTGGGAGTCTACTTGATTGCTTTAGAAATGCTACTATGTCAAAACAAGTTGAGTAGAGTACATAGAGGTAACAATGTAACGAGGAGAGGCCTAAAGCCTCTTACACAAAGCTTTTATGAACCCTCATTATTTCTTGGTTCACTGTGTGCATACTTGAAATACTTCATGAGTATCTACATGGCTGTATCAGTCTTAAATACAGTAACATTGTTAAATGGTATTTTCTGTATAATAACAACTTATGAATAATTAAATATTGACATAAATTTTAATCAATATCTATGCTATACTTTACTTTTCTTAAATTGTACAAATCTTAAAGCAAAAATCTTTCTTTGTGATTTTTGGTGTAAAACTACAAAAGTGCCTTTAAAGTGAAATTATCTGAGATTAGATAAGTCGGTATGTAAGAACATTTCCTGTTATTTCAGAGGACTAGAGTTCTGTTGCCAGCACTCATCTTAAAACCCCCTATAAATCAAGGTGGATCTGATGCCCCTTTCTCAGTACCATGAATATATCATACAAATATAAATATAAATGCACAAATCATGCATACAAAAATTTACTTAAAAAAATTATTCTTACCTGAGAAATGAGAAGAGGTTTATCTAATGAATTGAGCTTTCAACTCAAATATGAATAACAAATACAAATAGTTTTACATCAGGGTGTAGATATGTGCTGAAGTATAAATAGAAAAGAGTTGTGATATATACATATACATATACATATACATATACATATACATATACATATACATATACATATACATATACATATACATATACATATACATATACATATACATATACATATACATATACATATACATATACATATACATATACATATACATATACATATACATATACATGTTACCTTTTATGCCATTAAATATCACTTCTCCATGAGGATTCTTAATGATATGCTGTACCATTGGAGTAGCTAGAAATGAAAGCAGTCTTGATTCTTGAAGAATAGACATTTAATTTATATGAGTTGTGCTTTATGTGCTGGAGGTTAAATATAAGACATTATGACATTATGCATGCCATATAAATGCTCTAAATTTAGATGTATTTTCAATTTCTTAGTTTTATTTCTGTTATTGTGATGAACACCATAGCCAAAAAATATGAAGAGGAAGGAATTTAGTCATGTTACAGTTACCACCCATAGTCTAGAGAAGCCAAGAGAGGAATTAAAGCAAGCACGTATATCAGAAGTCATGAAGGAAAGTTGCTTACTGGCTTGAATCCTTTGGCTTGCTTTATCTTCCTTTCTTGTACAATCTGAGCCAAAATCCACAAGGATGGCATCACCTCGTTTACTGGACACTCCCAAATAATTTAAAAATTTGAGAAATTCACCAAAAACACATCCACAAAACAATCTGATGGAGACAGTTCCTCAGATAAGATTCCTTCTTTCAGGTATATTAAGTTGGAAAATGAAGCTGACTTTGATACCTAGTAATACTTTTATAAAGACAAAGTTTGACTGTATAGTTTAAGCTGGACTTGAACTACTTATGCTTCCTAGTCTAGCCTAGACCTTATAATCCTAGTGATTCAGGGTACATAGATTATAGGCATATGGCACTATGTCTACACATATGCATATTTAATATTTTAAATGTTGTGCTGTTTACTTGTCTGTCGTTCCAAACACATTGCATTTTAAAAATTTTATCCGTATAGACACATACATTAGCAAAATGTTCTCAAGTATATAAGAAAAATACAAACTTCCTAAATGTATATATCAGCAATAAAACAATAATACCCTAGCATAAAATATTATTTGAGGAATAAGACATCTAACATATTAAGAATAGAATTAAAAACTATGTAATTTATAGTCAGATAGTTTGGAGTTAATAATAAAGAAACATTTTCTACCTAAACTAGATTTTTAAAAGTCTGGAATAATGGAATATGCAGTTAGCATAAGCATATATCTTTTTTCTGCCATTAATCTCTGTTCAAAATAGCTTCTGAGCTTGATGAGAGCTACCGCAACTCACCAAGAGATTAGAGATGTCTTTTAAGCCCTCTTATTAAAGAAAAAGAGAGTATTATCTTGGATTTATCAGGTTGGCAGGAAAAACCTTCATATTGAAAAATAGCCAGTGGCAAAGAATTAAATGTCAGTTCTCTTAATCCTCAAATAAAAAAATTCAATATTCATAGTTACTTGCAGAATTTTAAGTCATTCTAATTCAAGAAATACTTTATTAATACTTCAATAATATTAGAACGCTTGGAAAATATCTTTTCAAAATGGATGTATTAGTAAGGCTGAGTCATATGTTAAAACTTAGTATATATAAATTTCATTATTATTTCTATAAAATATAATGAAAATATCAATCAATAAGAGGATACATATATGGAGAGATATTCATTTTGTGCTGGTACATATATTTGTGTCTCAGTGTTTGTGAAAGAACACATGATGTTATTACATACATTTCTTTATATTTTAACATTCTACTATATTTGTCTTTTTGACTCTTCTAAAAACTCTGGTGTGGATGCCATATAGCATCTCTTGGTATAGTGCTACTAGATCCTTGAAGAGTGAATTATTTTTCGGGAAGAGAGTAGAGAACAAGCCATAACTTAAAATTGAAAGCAGCAGTAATTTTCAAAAAATTGGTAATGTACCTTTAATTTCCTATCTACTTAATTTAATGACAACATGCCTATATCATAGGAGTAGAAACTATACTGAAAATAAGAATTAAATTAATGAAATATTTGAAAACTAATGTACAAACATTATATTAATAGACAGAAGATGTAGCTCATTCCCATTTGACTTTAGAAACCTAAGTCACAGCCTTAAAGGCTATAGTAAACTGGTTTCCATTGATAGCTGAATTTAGATTGGGTGTTATTTCTACTGTGAAGAAGGTATAGTAATTTTCAAACAGAAAAGCAGCAAAGCAAGGAACTCTATAGTAGTAGAATACAACTATTTTGACAGTTATATCTTGTAGAGGAAATTATGGCTGAAAATTTTTTCAAGATAGTATGTTGTAATCATTCATTAATGAGTGTTACCCACTAGGTATGTTTGTAGTAAACATTTACAAGTTCTATGTTTTTTTGGTTTTGTTTGTTTGTTTGTTTGTTTGTTTGTTTGTTTTCTTAGCAGCTGTGGTGCTATACAATGAAAACTATCAAATAGCGCTGAAAGATAATTTGTATTAACTGAAGTTAATACTAGCTTTATGCTTTGTTTTAAGTAGATGTTAATGCTTCATAACACATGTAAAATCTTCAGGCCAAACCTTTTTCTTCCTTATTTGAAATTACTCTGATTTTCATATTTATTTTTAATTTTCTTCTATTTTTTTGTAGATTCTACTTTCTATTTCTAAGTTTTTTGATTGCCTCCAAGCATCAGAAAATGTATTGCTTCCCTACAAATGGCCTCCACTTCCCTGAGCATAAAGAGAGAAGAGAATCAGGGCAGAGATGTAAGGATAGGACTAGAAGGAGAGGAGGGAGAGGGACTGCTATCAAGCTGAAATTGAATAAACAAACAAACAAAAAATAGTGGATAAAAAAGATACTGTGCCATAAAAAGAATATCTGTGAATCAGTGATATCTCTTCTATTCTGGAATACACACACACACAAACATGTTCATATTTTTGCTCCTAATCATCATGATTAGGAGCATTATGATAAGTAGTCTCAAAGACACTATTCCATTGAATTGTAAAACTCCCATGATGCACATGAAGAAAAACAAGTTTTCTTAATGAATTGTGGAGGAAATTTTTTTCAAATGTACTTTGAGGTTTCTTAGAAGAATTTGGTTTATAATGTATGTTAACTGCTGCTTTAAAAAGGAAGTTTTAGCCTACCATCCTTTCAGTCTGCACCTACACCAACACACTGGGATGATTGGAATGCTTACCACCACCGTCCTTTCTGGACCCCACAGCCAGCCTGTCTTCTTGAAGGTCTGCCCTAATCAGGGACACAGGATGCCTGCTCTAACCAAAAACAGCAAGCACTGCCTGCCTCCTAGAAGGCCTGTTCTAACCTAGGTCACAAGGCTGTACCTGGTCCCAAGGAGGCCTGTTCTGATCCAAGACAACAAGGGGAGTTACAACAGAGATAACCAGATGGCAAAAGGCAAGTGCAGTAACATAAAAACCAGAAGCCATTATAAATAGGCACTATCAGAATGTAGTTCTTTTACAACAGTAAGCCATGAATACCTTAACATACCTGAAGAGCAAGATTCTGTCGTGGAATCCCAACTCAGGAAGATGATAGAGGCCTTTAAAGAGAACATAAATAGCTCCATTAAAGAAATTTAGGAAAAAAAATGTAAAATCCCTTAAAAAGGAAAAAAAGGGAAGAAAGAGAGAGAGAGAAAGAGAGAGAGAGAGAGAGAGAGAGAGAGCAAGAAAGAAAGAAAAAAGAAAGAAAGAAAAAAAAAGAAAGGAAGAAAGAAAGAAGAAAAAGCAAAAAGAAAGAAAGAAAAAAAGAAAATTCCTTAAAGAGATACAGGAAAATACAATCAAACAGGTGAAGGAATTGAACAAAACATTCCAAGACCTAACAATGGAAATAGAAACAATGAAGAAATCACAACTGGAACCAATCCTGGAGACCAAAAAAAAACTAGGAAAGAGATCAGGAGCTCTGATCTTACAAATACTTTACAAATGCAAGTATTGTCAACAGAATACATGCAATTGAAGAGATAATATCAGGCATAGAAAATACTACAGAAGATATTGACATAATGGTCAAAGAAAATGAAAAGTGTAAAAGTTCCTAACCCAGAACATCCTGAAAATTTGGGACACATTGAAAAAGATCAAATCTAATAATAACAGGAATAGAATTGGGTGACATTTCCCAGTTCAAAGGGCCATCTTCAACATAACTGTACTGGCTAGTTTTGTGTCAACTTGACACAGCTGGAGTTAAAGGAGCTTCAGTTGAGGAAATGCCTCCATGAGATACAACTTTTCTCAATTAGTGATCAAGGGGGAAAGGCCCCTTGTGGGTGGGACATCTCTGGGCTGGTAGTCTTGGGGGAAGCAAGCCAGTAAAATCATCCCTCCATGGCTTCTGCATCAGCTCCCACTTTCTGACCTGCTTGAGTTCCAGTCCTGACTTCCTTGGTGATGAACAGCAGTATGGAAGTATCAATCGAATAAACCCTTTCCTCCCCAACTTGCTTCTTAGTCATGATGTTTGTGAAGGAATAGAAACCCTGACTAAGACAAACTGGTACCAGCATAGTAGGGTATTCCTGTGACAACCTGACCATGTTTTGGGGAGGACTGTGGAAGGACTTTGGAACTTTGGACTGGAAATCTGTTCGTCGTTAAGAGCTCTGTCAGATGTTATGTAGGAGCTTGGAAGATAATGTTGAGAACAGTGGAGAATATGGAGGTCAGGCTTGTGAAATTTCACAGTGAAAATTAAAGACTTCTTTTCAGGACCATTGCTGTTTTGATTGTGAAGATTCTGTAGTTCTGGTTAGCTAGGGCTGAAGAATCAGCTGTGATTAACAAGATACCAGAACTAATAAAGCAAAATCTTTGCATTACTGGGACTATTGATGCTGGTTAGCCAGAGCTAAGAAATTAGTGGTGATTAAGAAGAGACCAGCATCGTTGAGGTGACATTTTCTGGGAAGTGTTTTCTGAAAGCACAAAGAGGCTGTGTTACAGAGATACCCAAGTTTGTACCTTGTGCTGTGGCTGAACTTGGTAATGTGTAAGGGTCACCCAGGTAGTACTGGTTTTGAAGGCATGAAGGGGTCATGCAGAGCAGCTGAGGCTCGGCACTGTGAGAGGCCATGGAAGGCCATTGGTGAAGGTGCAACCTCAGTTGCAATTGACGGCCCAGTATTGAAGGGGTCATGCAGTGTTTTGGAGATGCCAGTACCATGAGATGACCACCAAGAGCAGCAGCAGTGGAGTACAGGCATCTGTAGCCTAGACGATGACATGTGTGTTACAAAGGGCATGGCTGGAGAAGTGACCCAAGCCCTTAGAGGAGCCCAAAAGATCATGAATTGGATCACAGACATTGGACAGTTGGAGAATGATTTTTGCTTTTGATTGTGACTGTGCCCTGATATTTTCCCTCTTGAAGGAAGAAACTATTTAGTGGAGCCCACAGTTAAGAGAATATGTAAAGACTGTGGGACATTTAAAGTTATTTAGATCTTGGAGATGAATAAGAATGTAAGGGTTGAGGCTTACTAGTGATGTGTTTGTGTGTCAAGTTGACAAGAGGTCAATTGTACTGGCTAGTTTTGTGTCAACTTGACACAGCTGGAGTTAAAGGAACTGCAGTTGAGGAAATGCCTCCATGAGATACAACTTTAAGGCTTTTTCTCAATTAGTGATCAAGGGGGAAAGGCCCCTTGTGGGTGGGACCATCTCTAGGCTGGTAGTCTTGGTTCTATAAGAGAGCAGGCTGAGTAAGCCAGGGGAAGCAAGCCAGTAATGAACATCCATCCATGGCTTCAGCATCATCTCCTGCTTCCTGACCTGCTTGAGTTCCAGTCCTGACTTCCTTGGAGATGAACACAGTATGGAAGTGTAAGCCAAATAAACCCTTTCCTCCCCAACTTTCTTCTTGGTCATGATGTTTGTACAGGAATAGAAACCCTGACTAAGACAATAACCTTAGAAGAATTCTTCCCTAACTTAAAGAAAGAAACAGTCATGAACATACAAGAAGAATACAGAACAGACAAAATAGATTGAAAGAGAGTAATCAAGCCATGTAATAATCAAAACATTAAATGTACAGAACATAGAAAGAATATGAAATGTTGTAAGGGAAAAATGCTAAGTAACATATGAAGTCAGGCCTATCCGAAATATACCAGATTTCTCAACAGAGATGCTAAAGCCAGAAGATCCTTGAGAGATGACATGCAGACCTTAAAATATCACAAATGCCAACCTAGACAACTATACCCAGCAAAACTCCCTATCACCATAGATGGAGAAACAAAGACATTCCATGACAAAACCAAATACAAGCAATACCATGCTATAATTCAGCTCTGCAAAGGATACTAGAAGCAAAACTCCAATAGAAGGAGAGTAATTAAACCCAAGAAAACACAAGCAATTAATCATGTCACAAGAAACCAAAAAAAAAAAACAAAAAAAGAATCACACACCCATAAAAACACCACCTAAAACATCAAGAATAACAGGAACTAATAATCATTGGTTTTTAATATCTCTCAACATCAATGAACTAAATTCCCCAATAAAAAGACATAAGCTAACTGCCTGTATTTATAAACAGGATGCAGCATTTTGCTGCATAAAAAAAGAACACCTCATCAATAAAGACAGAGGCTACTTCAGAATAAATGGCAGGAAAACAAAATACACTGAATCTAATAGAGGCAAATGTGGAAAATAAGCTCAAATACATTGGGACAGGGGAAAAGTTCCTGGACAGAACACCAATGGCTCAGGCTACAAGATCAACAATTTTTAAACGGGACTTCATGAAAATACAAAGCTTCTATAAAGCAAAGAACACTGTCAATAGGACAAAGTGGTAACCTATATACAGGTTAGGAAAAGTTGTTCACTAACCCTACATCTGACAGAGGGTTAATGTCCAAAATATATAATGAACTCAAGAAGATAGACTCCAAAGGAAAAAAAATCTCAATTAAATGGGGGTACAGAGTTAAACAGAGAATTCTCAACAGAGAAATCTTGAGTGGCCAAGAAGCACTTGAAACGTTGAACTTCCTTAGTCATCAGAGAAATGCAAATCAAAATGACTCTGAAATTCTACCTTACAGCAGTCAGAATGGTTAAGATAAAAAATTCAAGTGACAACTTGAAGAATCAGCTATACTGCTCCTAAGCATATACCCAAAGGATGCTATACTATACCACAAGGACACATGCTCTACTATGTTCCTAGCAGCCTTATTTGTAACAGCCAGAACCTGGAAACAAACCAGAAGTTTCTCCACTGAAGAATGGATACAGAAAATGTGATTCATTTACAAAATGGAATACTATTCAGCAATTTAAAATGAGGTAATAAATTTTACAGGCAAATGGATGGAACTAGAAAATATTCTGGTTGAGGTAACTCAGACCTAAAAGGACATGCAGGACATGTATTAAATGATACCTGGATATTACCCCAAGAGTACAGAATACCTCCCTATGACCCAACCCATAGACACTAAGATATTGAACAAGAAGGAAGGCCTAAGTTAGGATGCTTCCATCCCACTTAGAAGAGGGAAGAAAATAATCATGGGAGGCAGAGGGAGGGTGGGTGCTGGGTAAGAGAGGCAAGGGGGAGGGGAAATGTGGAATAGTCTGATATGGGTGTAGACAGGACAGAAGCTTAGAAAGCCAGGAAAATAAATGGAAATTTCAGCTGCTTGGGGTAGAGGGAGGCAGATGGGAAAACCTCTAGAATGTCCCAGACACCTGGGATGTGAGAAGCTCCCAGGACTCAGTGGGGGTAACCTTAGCCTAAATGCCCAACATTGGGAAGATGGAACCTGAAGAAACAACCTCCAGTAGGGCCTCCAGTAGAGGGATGGTGACATAAACTCACTCTCAAAATCTTTGACCCAGAATTGTTCCTATCTAAAAGAAAATGCACTCTCATATATGAAAAAGGGAGGGGGAGGACAGACATGGGATGAGGGGTTGGCAGAGTGGTAACCAAGAAGTGGGATTTCGTGGGATACAGGATTGGTGGAAGAGATAACTGGGGAGTGGGATATACTTTGATATGTAAACAAATGAAATGATTAATAATAACAAAAGTAAAAAGAAATGCATTGACAAAAATGGAGCAGAAACTGAAAGAAAGGCCAGCCAGTGACCAGCTTAAATTGGGATTCATCCCATTGGTAGGCACAAACCCTAAATTATTATTGAAATAAATTAATATATAGTGTAGGCCATAACTTGGAACATTTTTGGGCATTGTGGTATGTGTGTGTGTGTGTGTGCTCGCACGCACATGTGGATGCATGTGTGAGTGAGTGTGACTGTAACAATACTAATTGGGATACATTTCTAAGTATTCTTTTAGTTGATACAAAAATGAAAATGTGAAATTTCCTATATGTAAATAATAGATGTATTCAATTTAAAGAAATCATAATATAAATGGTCTTTCTAGTAATTGAGAAGAAACAATTGGTAGACATCACCACAAAGAAATAAATAGCCAGTAATGTCACAGTTAGGACCCTAAGATATGAAATTATGACAGAATATCAAATGCTGTACATTTTCAGTGAAGCAAATTAGGGCAAATCCAGTTGTTAGTGTAAGCTTTGTACTATAGCTCTGTTGACAGCTGGCTGTTTATTTTTGTTCTGGTAAAGAATTACAACACTTGTCCAAGTTCTCCATTATAAAAAGGCTAATTCTTCATGAAACTGTCAATGGTTTAGCACTTCTTGTGCATAATATGTATGTATGTATGTATGTATGTATGTGTGTATATATATATATATATATATATATATACACACACACATCAACAATACATATGTAAAACAATTCAATTTTTTTCAATCATACTGTTGTTAGCTTAGATCTCACATATTTTAATTCTTTTATATATAAAGAGAAAAAAAGAGAATAATAAATACAATTTTAACAAAACCAGAAATTTGTATGGATTGAGATATAATATAAGGGATCATCTATACTGACTCTGGAATTTCTTTAAATATTTCAGGTTCATCTACTTTTCAAACACATGGCTGTGGCAAAATATGGTTTGAAAGTCACCATATTAAAAAAGTAAAGGGAGTTAGGGAAGCAGAAAACCCGGCCTGAGTAGGGGCACAAGCCCCTTCCAGTCCTACCAGCACCGGGGTAGCTAGGGCACAGAGCCGGCTGACACCCTCCAGCTACCCATGACACCCTCCACGGAATCTTAAGACTTCTGGTGAGTAGAACACAGCGTCTGCTCCAATCCAATCCTGTGGGACCTGAGACTGCATTAGTTAGGGAAGCAGAAAACCCGGCCTGAGTAGGGGCACAAGCCCCTTCTGGTCCGACCAGCACTGGGGTAGCAGAGTCGGCTGACACCCACCAGCTACTCACAACACCAGCCACGGGATCTTAAGACTTCAGGTGATCTGGCCACCCTCCCGGTGAGAGGACAGGTCTCTGCCCGGCCAGGGAGCCCTTTGCCTCAGGATCAGCAGGAGTCATCTTGTTTCCGGAACTCCACTGAACCTAGTCTGCACATGTGAGAGTGTGCACCACAGAAGCTTATAGCTTCTGGGACAGGCAGGAGCCAAAGAGCCTCTGAGGCAGCGTCCTTTTCGGGCTCAAGACATCCGGCCACCGTCCCGGCCAGAGGACAGGTGTCCGCCAGGCCCGGGAGCCCTTGGCCTCAGGATCAGCGGGAGCCATCTTGGTTCTGGGACTCCACCAAACTTAGGAACTTAGTCTGCACAGGTGAGAGTGTGCACCACAGAAGCTGTCAGCTTCTGGGACAGGTGTGAGCCACAGAGCTACTGAGGTAGTGCCCTTTTCGGGCCCTAGACATCCGGCCACCGTCCAGGCCAGGGGACAGGTGTCCACCCAGCCCGGTAGGCTTTTGCCTCTAGATTGGCGATAGCCATCTTGGTTCCAGGATTCCACAAAACATAGTTTGCACAGGTGAGAGTGTGCACCATACAAGCTGACAGCTTCTTGACCCGCCAAAGCAACACAGCTTCTGGGAAATGTCCTGTTTTGGGCCTTCATCTTCGGCCAGGAGGAGGTCCAAACACCAGACACCTGTGCACCTTCCCTGTAAGAGGAGAGCTTGCCTGCAGAGAGTGCTCTGACCACTGAAACTCAGAGGAGAGAGCCTATCTCCCAGGTCTGCTGATAGAGGCTAACAGGATCAGCAGAAGAACAATCTCTAAACAGAGACAACTATAACAACTAACTTCAGAGATTACCAGATGGGGAAAGGTAAACGTAATAATCTTGCAAACAGAAACCAAGACCACTCACCATCATCAGAACCCAGCACTCCCACTTTGCCCAGTCCAGGGCACCCCAACACACTGGAAAAGCTAGACACGGATCTAAAATCATATCTCATGATGATGGTAGAGGACATCAAGAAAGACTTTAATAACACACTTAAAGAAATACAGGAGAACACTGCTAAGCAGGTAGAAGACATTGAAGAGGAAGCACAAAAATCCCTTAAAGAATTGCAGGAGAACACTGCTAAACAGGTAGAAGACATTAAAGAGGAAGCACAAAAATCCCTTAAAGAATTGCAGGAAAACCAGACCAAACAGGTGATGGAATTGAAAAATACCATCCAAGACCTAAAAAGGGAAGTAGACACAATAAAGAAAACCCAAATTGAGGCAACACTGGAGATAGAAACCCTAGGAAAGAAATCTAGAACCATAGAAGTGAGCATCAGCAACAGAATACAAGAGATGGAAGAGAGAATCTCAGGTGCAGAAGACTCCATAGAGAACATCAGCACAACAATCAAAGAAAATACAAAATCCAAAAAGATCCTAACTCAAAACATTCAGGAAATCCAGGACACAATAAGAAGACCAAACCTACAGATAATAGGAGTAGATGAGAATGAAGATTTTCAACTCAAAGGACCGGCAAATATCTTCAACAAAATTATAGAAGAAAACTTCCCAAACCTAAAGAAAGAGATGCCCATGAACATACAAGAAGCCTACAGAACTCCAAATAGACAGGACCAGAAAAGAAATTCCTCTCAACACATAATAATCAGAACAACAAATGCACTTAATAAAGATAGAATATTAAAAGCAGTAAGGGAAAAAGGCCAAGTAACATATAAAGGCAAGCCTATCAGAATTAAACCAGATTTTTCACCAGAGACTATGAAAGCCAGAAGGGCCTGGACAGATATTATAAAGAAACTAAGAGACCAAAAATTCCAGCCCAGGCTACTAAACCCATCCAAACTCTCAATTACCATAGATGGAGAAAACAAAGTATTCCACAACAAAACCAAATTCACACAATATCTTTCCAAAAATCCAGCCCTTCAAAGTATAATAAGAGAAAAAAACAAACAAACAAAAACAACAACAACAACAACAAGAACAACAACAAAAAAAATACAATACAAGGACGGAAACGATGTACTAGAAAAAGCAAGAAGGTAATCCCTCAACAAACCTAAAAGAAGACTGCCACAAGAACAGAATGCCAACTCTAACAACAAAAATAAAAGGAAGCAACAACTACTTTTAATTAATATCTCTTAATATCAATGGACTCAACTCCCCAATAAAAAGACATAGACTAACAGACTGGCTACACAAAAAGGACCCAACATTTTGCTGCTGACAGTTAACTCATCTCAGAGAAAAAGATAGACACTACCTCAGAATGAAAGGTTGGAAAACAATTTTCCAAGCAAATGGGAGGAAGAAAAAAGCTGGAGTAGCCATCCTATTATCTAATAAAATCGACTTCCGACCCAAAGTCATCAAAAAAGACAAGGAAGGGCACTTCATACTTATCCAAAGTAAAATCCTCCAAGAGGAACTATCAATTCTGAATAACTATGCTCCAAATACAAGGACAGCTACATTCATTAAAGATACTTTAGTAAAGCTGAAAGCACACATTGCACCTCACACAATAATACTGGGAGACTTCAACATACCACTTTCACCAATGGACAGATCCTGGAAGCAGAAACTAAACAGGGACACAGTGAAACTAACAGAGGTTATGAAACAAATGGATCTGACAAATATCTGCAGAACATTCTATCCTAAAACAAAAGGATATACCTTCTTCCCAGCACCTCACGATACCTTTAGGTCAGGCATTGTGATTCTACCAGAGGTTCTTTTATCCTTGAGAAGAGTTTTTGCTACCCTAGGTTTTTTGTTTTTCCAGATGAATTTTCAGATTCCCCTTTCTAATTCATTGAAGAATTGAGTTGGAATTTTGATGGGGATTACATTGAATAAAATTGACCACATAATTGGTCACAAAACAACCCTCAACATATACAAAAATATTGAAATTGTCCCATGCATCCTATCAGACCACCATGGACTGAAGAAGATCTTCAATAACAAAATAAATAGTAGAAAGCAAAAAAAGAAAAAAGAAAAAAAAAGAAAGCCAACACACACATGGAAACTAAACAACACTCTTCTCAATGATACTTTGGACAAGGAAGGAATAAAGAAAGAAATTAAGGACTTTCTGGAGTTTAATGAAAATGAAGCCACAACATACCCAAACTTATGGGACACAATGAAAGCATTCCTAAGAGGAAAACTCATAGCTCTGAGTGCCTCCAAAAAGAAACTAGAGAGAGCACACACTAGCAGCTTGACAACACACCTAAAAGCTCTAGAACAAAAGGAAGCAAATTTACCCAAGAGGAGTAGATGGCAGGAAATATTCAAACTCAGGGGTAAAATCAACCAAGTAGAAACAAGAAGAACTATTCAAAGAATCAACCAATTGAGGAGCTGTTTCTTTGAGAAAATCAATAAGATAGATAAACCCTTAGCCAGACTCACTAGAGGGCACAGGGAAAGTATTCAAATTAACAAAATCAGAAATGAAAAGGGAGACATAACAACAGATCCTGAAGAAATCCAAAACACCATCAGATCCTTCTACAAAAGGCTATACTCGACAAAACTGGAGAACCTGGATGAAATGGACAAGTTCCTAGACAGATACCAGGTACCAAAGTTAAATCAAGATCGGGTTAATGATCTAAACAGTCCCATATCCCCTAAAGAAGTAGAAGCAGTCATTAATAGTCTCCCAACCAAAAAAAGCCCAGGACCAGATGGGTTTAGTGCAGAGTTCTATCAGACCTTCAAGGAAAATCTAATCCCAGTTCTTCACAAACTATTCCACAAAATAGAAACAGAAGGTACTCTACCCAACTCATTCTATGAAGCCACAATTACTCTGATACCTAAACCACAAAAAGACCCAGCAAAGATAGAGAACTTGAGACCAATTTCCCTTATAAATATCGATGCAAAAATCCTCAATAAAGTTCTTGCTAACCGAATCAAAGAACACATCAAAACAGTCATCGATCCTGACCAAGTAGGTTTCATCCCAGGAATGCAGCAAGGTTCAATATACGGAAATCCATCAACGTAATCCAGTATAAAAACAAACTCAAAGACAAAAACCACATGATCATCTCGTTAGATGCTGAGAAAGCCTTTGACAAAATCCAACACCCATTCATAATAAAAGTCTTGGAAAGATCAGGACTTCAAGGCATATACCTAACTATGATAAAAGCAATCTACAGCAAACCAGAAGCCAACATCTAAGTAAATGGTGAGAGGCTGGAAGAAATCCCACTAAAATCAGGGACTAGACAAGGCTGTCCACACTCTCCCTACCTATTCAACATTGTACTTGAAGTCCTACCCAGAGCAATTAAACAACAAAAGGAGATCAAGGGGATACAAATTGGAAAGGAAGAAGTCAAAATATCACTCTTTGCAGATGATTTGATAGTATATACAAGTGACCCTAAAAATTTAACCAGAGAATTTATAAGCCTGATAAACATCTTCAATGGAGTAACTGGATACAAAATTAACTCAAGCAAGTCAATGGCCTTTCTGTACACAAAGGATAAATAGGCTGAGAAAGAAATTAGGGAAACAACACCCTTCTCAGTAGTCACAAACAATATAAAGTACCTTGGCCTGACTCTAACTAAGGAAGTGAAAGATCTGTATGACAAGAACTTAAAGTCTGAAGAAAGAAATTAAATAAGATCTCAGATGATGGAAAGATCTCCCATGCTAATAGATTGGCAGGATCAACATTGTAAAAATGGCTATCTTGCCAAAAGCAATCTACAGATTAAATGCAATCCCCATCAAAATTCCAACTCAATTCTTCAACGAATTAGAAAGGGCAATCTGCAAATTCATCTGGAACAACAAAAAACCTAGGATAGCAAAAACTCTTCTCTAGGAAAAAAGAAACTCTGGTGGAATCACCATGCTGGACCTAAAGCTGCACTAGAGAGCAATGGGATAAAAACTGCATGGTACTGGTATAACGACAAACAAGTAGACCAACGGAACAGAATTGAAGACCCTGAGATGAACCCACACACCTATGGTCACTTGATCTTCGACAAGGGAGCTGAAACCATCCAGTGGAAAAAAGACAGCAGTTTCAACAAATGGTGCTGGCAAAACTGGTGGTTATTATGTAGAAGAATGCGAATTGATCCATTCCTATCTCCTCATAATAAGGTCAAATCTATGTGGATTAAGGAACTCCACATAAAACCAGAGACACTGAAACTTATAGAGGAGAAAGTAGGGAAAAGCCTCAAAGATATGGCTACGGGGGAAAATTCCTGAATAGAACAGCAAAGGCTTGTGCTGTAAGATTGAGAATCAATAAATGGGACCTCGTAAAGTTGAAAAGCTTCTGCAAGGTAAAAGACAGTGTCAATAAGACAAAAAGACCACCAACAGATTGGGAACGGATCTTTACCTATCCTAAATCAGATAGGGGACTAATATCAAATACATATATATATATATATATATATATATATATATATATATATATAAAACACAAGAAGATGGAATCCAGAAAATCAAATAACCCCATTTAAAAAATGGGGCTCAAAACTGAACAAAGAATTCTCACCTGAGGAATGCCGAATGGCAGAGAAGCACCTGAAAAAATGTTCTACATCCTTAATCATCAGGGAAATGCAACTCAAAACAACCCTGAGATTCCACCTCACACCAGTCAAAATGGCTAAGATCAAAAATTCAGGTGACAACAGATGCTGGTGAGGATGTGGAGAAAGAGGAACACTCCTACATTTTTGGTAGGATTGTAAGCTTGTAAAACCACTCTGGAAATCAGTTTGGTGGTTCCTTAGAAAATTGGACATAATACTACCAGAGGATCCAGCAATACCTCTCCTGGGCATATATCCAGAAGATGTTTCAACTGATAAGAAGGACACATGCTCCACTATGTTCATAGCAGCCTCATTTATAATAGCCAGAAGCTGGAAATAACCCAGATGCCCCTCAACAGAGGAATGGATACAGAAAATGTGGTACATTTACACAATGGAGTACTACTCAGCTATTAAAAGGAATGAATTTATGAAATTCCTAGGCAAATGGATGGAACTGGAGGGCATCATCCTTAGTGAGGTAACACAATTACAAAGGAACTCACACAATATGTACTCACTGATAAGTGGATATTAGCCTAAAAACTTAGGATACCCAAGATATAAGATTCAATTTGTTAAACGCATGAAACTCAAGTAAAACGAAGACCAAAGTGTTGATACTGTGCCCCTTCTTAGAATTGGGAACAAAACACCCATGTAAAGAGTTACAGAGATAAAGTTTGGAGCTATGACGAAAGGATGGACCATCTAAAGACTGCCATATCCAGGGATCCATCCCATAATTAGCTTCCAAATGCTGACACCATTGCATACACTAGCAAGATTTTGCTGAAAGGACCCAGATATAGTTGTCTCTTGTGAGACAATGCCGGGGCCTAGCAAACACTGAAGTGGATGCTCACAGTCAGCTATTGGATGGATCACAGGGCCCCCAGTGCAGGAGCTAGAGAAAGTACCCAAGAGCTCAAGGGATCTTCAACCCTATAGGTGGAACAACATTATGACCTAACCAGTACCCCAGAGTCTTGACTCTAGCTGCATATGTATCAAAAGATGGCCTCGTAGGCCATCACTGGAAAGAGAGGTCCATTGGACTTGTAAACTTTATATGCCCCAGTACAGGGGATGGCCAGGGCCAAAAATTGGGAGTGGGTGGGTAGGGGAGGGGGGGGGAGTGTATTGGGGACTTTTTGGATAGCATTGGAAATGTAAATGTGGAAAATACTTAACTAAAAAAAAAAGTAAAGGGTCCCAGATGGAGGAGTTGGAGAAGGGATTGAAGGAACTGAGGGGATTTTTCAGCCTCATGGGGGAGCAACAGTACCAACCTGCCAGATCCCCCAGAGCTCCCTGGGACTGGACCACCTAACAAATAATACACATGGAGGGACCCATGGCTCTGGCAATATAAGTGGCAGAGAATGGCCTTGTTGGACATCAGTAGGGGGAACGGCCTTTGGTCCTGTGAGCGTTTGATGCCCCAGTATAGGGGAATGCCAGGGCAGGAAGGCTGGAGAGTGTGGGTACGCACCCTCATAGAGGCAGGGGAGGGGGATGGTATAAGGGGATGGTATAAGGGTTTTCCAGAGGGGAGACCTGGAAACATTTGAAATGTAAATGAAGAAAATATCCAATAAAAAATAAAGGGCATCAATGTTTTAAAATTACACATAAATCTTGTTCATATTTCTAACTGAGATAATCTCAAAACTAAGAAAACCTGAAAATTTCGCACGTCAATTATTACAGCTAATTTATTGATTCAACAGCATTGTGAGATATAAAATAACAGTCAAATGGCAGATCTAGTAGCCTCTCTGAATAGCCTGGTATCCCTGATCAGGATACAAGGTACAGATATAATCATAAACCAACATACAAGAAGCCAATAGCCCACATCAAGCTAAATAGAGAGAAACTAAAAGCAATTCCACTAAAATCATGGTCAAATACAGACTGCCTACTTTCTCCTTATCTAGTCAATATAGTAATTGAACTTCTAGTCAGAGTAATTTGACAACAAAAGGAGATCAAGGGGATACAAATCGTAAAGAAAGAAGTCAAAGTATAAATATTTGCAGATGATAAGATAGTATACATAAGAGATCCTACAAATTCTACCAGAGAACTCCTACAGCTGAAAAAATAGCATCAGTAAAATTAATTCGAAGAAATCAGTAGCCCTCCTTCATACAAATGGCAGCCTGGCTGAGAAAGAAATTATGGAAGCAACACCTTTTACAATAGCCACAAATAGAAGTGTGTATGAAAAGAACTTAGTGTCCTTGAATAAAGAAATGGAAGAAGATATCAGAAGATTGAAAGATCTACTAGGCTCATGGCTTGGCAGGATAAACATAATGAAAATGGCCATGTAACCAAAATCAATCTACAGATTCAGTGCAGTCCCCATCAAAATTTCAACAGAATTTGAATAGACCTTAAAAGAGAAATTCTCAACCTCATATCAAAAAATAAATGTCCAGGATAGCCAAAGAAATCCTGAACAGTAAAAGGACTTCAAGAAGAATCACCATTCCTGATGTCAAGCTGCAGTACTGAGTAATAGTGATGAAAACTGCATGCTATTTATACATAAACAGACAAATTGATCAATGGAATTGAATCAAAGACCCAGAAATAAACCCACATATCTATAGACACTTGATTTGATAAAGAAGTCAAAATCATACAATGGAAAAGATAAATCATCTTCATCAAATGGTTCTGGTCTAAGTAGATGTACACATGAGGAAGAATTCAAGTAGATGGATATTTATCACCCTGCAAAAAACTCAGGTCCTAGTAGATCAAGCACCTCAACCTAATACCGGATATACTAAAGCTCATGGAAGAGAAAGTGAGAAAGAACCTCAAAATCATTGGTATAAGGGGAAATTTCCTGAACAGAACACTAATGCCTCAGAATCTATGATCAATAATTGATAAATGGGACCTCATGAAACTTCAAAGCTTCTCCTAGGCTAAGGACACTGCCAATAGGACAACATGACAGCCTACATACTGGGAAAGGATCTTCATTACCCCTATATCTGACAGAGGGCTAATATCCAAATTTTACAAATAACTCAAGAAGTTAAAGACCAACAATGCCCCCCCCCCAAAAAAAAAACAATTAAAAATGGGGCATAGTGCTAAAGAGAGGAATTTTTTTTATGTTTTTAATTGGGTATTTATTTTGTTTACATTTCCAATGCTATCCCAATAGTCCCCCACATGCTCCTCCACCCACTCCCACTTCTTGGCCTTGTCATTCCCCTGTACTGAGGCATATAAAGTTTGCACGACCAATGGGCCTCTCTTTTCACTGATGGCCAACTAGGCCATTTTCTGATTAAAGAGAGGAATCTTGAATGGCTGAGAAGCATTTGAAGAATTGATCAAAGTCCTAAGTCATCATGGAAATGCAAATCAAAACAACTCTGAGATTCCATCTTACATCAGTCAGTATGGCTAAGATAAAAATTTCAAGTTATAGCACATACTGGCAAGTGAAACACTCCTCCTTCATTTCTGGTGGGAGTACAAACTTGTATAACTACTTTGGAAATCAATTTGGCAGTTTTTCAGATAATGGGGAATATCTCTACATCAAGACCTAGCTATACCTCTCCTGGGCATATATCCAAAAGATGCTTCACCATTCTACAAAGACACTTACTCACCTATGTTCATAGCAGTGTTATGGTTCATATACATCATGGGATATTATTCAGCTATTTAAAAGAAGATATCATGAATGTTTCATGCAAATGGATGTATCTTGAGAATATTATTCTGAGTGAGGTAACCTAATTCCAAAAGGACATGCTTGGCATATACTCACTTATAAGTGGATATTAGCCATAAATACAGGATACCCTTGCTAAAACACAAAGTTTCAAAGAAGGTAAAAAAGAAGGAAGTCACAATTGAGGATACTGGAATTTTACTTAGAAGGGGGATAATATAGTCATAAGTACAGATAGAGGGAGGGAACTGGGTAGGAGATGGAGGGGAATGGGGATGTGGTGGTTCAGGATCAGGTGTTGGGAGGGACAGGAGAGATGACCAGATAACCATGAGTATAAATGGAAATCTTCAACTGATGGAGGTAAAGAGGTAGGGGTTATCTCCTGGATGAGGCAGAGTTCTGGGATTAGGGAGGCACCCAACAATCAATGGAAGTATATTTAGTTGTAACTCACAGCGTTGGAGATACAGTACCCAGTCATGAACAGAAATGGAGTGATAAGGATACCAATCCACCCAGAAACCTTTTGACCCAAATGAAGGCATGGGGTCGAAACAGAGCCTGGAAGAATGGCCAGTAAATAACAATTCCGTGGGCAAGCACCAATTCCTGATATTCTTAAAGATACTATATTATATTTACAGACAAGTGCCTAACATGGCTGTCCTCTGAGTCTCCACCTAGCAGCTGACTCAGGCAGATGCAAATTCCACAGCCAAACAGTGAATGGATCTTAGGGACCCTTCTGGAAAATTGGAAGAAATATTGTGTACCCAAAGTGATAAGAACTCTATAGGAAGAGCAACAGAGGCTAATCTGGACCCTTGGGGCTACAAGAGCCTGAACCAGAAATGACATATAGGAACAAGCACTAGGCCTCCCCACACATATGTAGCAAAAGTGCTACTTGGCCCTCATGCGGGTCCAGAACAACTGTAAAGTGGTCTATTCCAAAACATGTTGTCTGTGGGATATGTTCTTCTAGCTGGGCTGCTTTTTCTGGCCTCAGTGGAAAAAATGCTTCTAGCTTCACAGTGACTTGATGTGCCAGAGTGAGTGGATATGGTGGGTACCCCTACCATCTCATAGGAGGGGGTTTGCGGAAAAATTGTGGGAGGGAGTGAGGGGTAGAGGCAGTGAGGGGATCTAAATTGAATAAGTAATATAATAAAAATATAAATATGAAAGAGGTAGGTCTATGATTATACATTAAAAATGATGAATTAACAAACAAAATATAATAATTTCATATAAGTTTCACACAGAACTATAAAATTTAATCGAGGAAATACTGAAGGACTTTTGAACTGAAAGTCAGAAACCATTGCTGAAATATATCAAATAAGTTAAAAAATAATGGCAAGACACTTTGGGTATTAATTGTGCAATATGAAATATCTCTCATAGGTACATGTATAAAAGGCTTGCTTTCCAAATGATGGAGCTGTTTTCTTGTTTGTGAGAAATATAAGGAAGGCCCAGAGAGAGGAATCAGCAGAGTGTTTAAGAGCACTTGCTGTCTGTCTTAGCTAATGTTTCTATTTCTGTGAAGAAACACGATGCCCAAAAGCCAGTTGGAGAGGAAATGATTTATTTGGCTTACACTTCCACATTGGTCACTTCCACTTGGTATTCATCACTGAAGAAAGTCAGAACAAGAATTCAAACAGGGAAGAATCATGCAGGCAAGAGGTGATGAAGACGCAATGGTGGGGTGCTGCTTACTGGAATGCTTTGACTGTCATGGTCATTCTGATTTCTTATAGAATTCAGAACCACAAGCACAAGGATGGTATTACCTATAAAGGGCTGGGCCCTACACCACTGATCACTAATTGTGAAAATGCTTTATAGATAGATATGGAGTTATTTCCTCAATCAAGGCACCTTCTTTTCTGATGACTGCAGTTTGGCTCCTGTTGACACAAAACCAGCCAGTACATTTGACCCCTTGTCAACTTGACACACAAAAGCATCATTATTTACTCACAACCCTGCCTTTCTTATTCACTTCTAAGTTCTCACATTAAAAACATGAGTACAAGCCAGGCAGTGGTGGCACACACCTTTAATCCTAGCACTTGGGAGGCAGAGGCAGGCAGATTTCTGAGTTTGAGGCCAGCCTGGTCTACAAAGTGAGTTCCAGGACAGCCAGGGCTACACAGAGAGACCCTGTCTCGAAAAACAAACAAAACAAAACAAAACAAACAAACAAACCAAAATCATGAGTACATTTAGTCTTTACAAATTCAAGCACATTCAAATTTCAGTCCTTCTAAGATATCCAATCTCTCTAAAAATCCAAAATTCTTTTTAAAAGTTCAAATTCTATTAGTTGTATGCTCCTGTAAAAATAAAATTTAAATTTAATATCTTATTCAAGAGGGAAGAACCAGGTCAGAGTCAGAATCTGAACAATGTAAAACCAAACTTCAACAGGATAAATATAATAATAAGTATATTAAATAAATATATAAATATATTAAAATGTAATAAATAAACGTGGGTATCAATGTCCAATTATATGGGATTCACTCACAATACTCTTAACAATTTCAAAGGGCTCAGGTTACTTCTCTGACTCTTTTCTCTGTGGTATATATACAACTTGTCTTCTAGGCTCTGGATATTTTCACTTTTCCTCTGCTGCTGCTGTTCTTGGTGGTCATTCCATGGTACTGGCATGTCCAAAATGATGGGGTCTTCTGTTAAAACTGGGCTACAGTTCACCAACAGTCTTGCATAGGTTCTTCCTGGTGCAAGCCGCAAATTCATTGACCCCTTCAGTCCTGGGACTTTCAGCAGAAGTGAAAGAAACATTGGGCCTAACTTGAGCATTGGAGACCTAAAGCCCACCCTCTGAGAGACACATATCCTCAAACAAAGGCCACATCTACAATAAGGCTGCACTTTCTAATAGTGTCATTGCTGATGAGCCAAGCATTCAAACAGAGTCTATGGAGACCATTCCTATTGAACCAACAGCATCCTACAAGCTGGCCCACATAGGCTTGTAGTCATAACATAATGCAGAGACAACTTTAGCCCTTCTTCAAAGTGGCCATAATCTAGAACAGTCTTTTTCAACCATATTTAAATGTCCAAAGGTCAAGTCTTTTCTGAGATGTATGTCATCTCTTAAGTGTAATCCCCTAAAATTATAATGAAAAAGCATATCATAAACTTCCAATATAAAATGGCCCAGAATATACACTAACATTCAAAATGTTAGGGAAAGGAGCATAGTGAGGAAATACTAGAACAAAACACAGATGAAATTGAGCTGGGCAATCTACAAAATCTGCATCTCCATTCTTCATGAGTAATGTCAAAGTAGTCTTCAGATCTACTCCTTTCAGCTTTGTTGACTCCAGCACATTTCTTTATCTTGGGCTGGTTCTATTCCCTGTTAGCAGCTTTCCTCCGTAGGTATCCCATTATACTGCTATCCCAATATTTTGGGGACCCCAAGGCTGGAGAGAATTCACCTTCATGTCTTTACCCAATGGCTTGTCTGGGCCTCCATTCAGGGATATCCATGATACATGCCTGGCCTCAGTGGCTTTCCTTAGTATTAGAAGGAAAGTACATAGCTTGAATCTAAAGCCCGAACCATGTGACTGAAGCTGACAAATTCTGGTGCATGCTTAGCCTGGAACATGGCCTGTTCATTCATTTACATCTTCACCAGCATTCTGTTTTCAATGGTTTTCTTTACTTCCTGAGTTTGACTATGCTGGAACTTGCTGTGCAGTTGAGGATGGCCTCAAATTTAAAGACTTGTCCCTGTCGCCGAAGTACTGGGGTTCATGGAGCCATTTCCTCGTTAATGATTCCTCTCTAATGACTATAGCATGTATAAAGTTGACAGAAAATCAGCCAGAACCCTGCCCTTTCAGTGAAGAGCAGTTTAATTTCCAATACCCACTCCAGACGGTTCAAAACATGTGTAATGGTAAGTACAGGTGATTGGATTCTCCTCTCTGACCTCCAAGGGCACTATTTTAATGTGCACATTCCCATACATAGCCACATATTCATACACATAATTTGAAAACAATGATAAATTTTAAAAATGCTAAGTGTTTGAACACACATATCTCTGAAGATATTCAAAAGACTAACCAACATGTTAAAAAGTTATAATTGCTAGACATTTAGGAAATGTAAGTCATAGTAATAATTAAAACCATACTGCTTCCTGTTAGGTTCAGAAGAAATAGTTTTTATACTTTCACCCCTGACTTCTGGCTTTTATAATTATTCATCTTACCTTTCCATGATATTTTCTGATCTGTATGGTAAAGGAGTACTATTTTGGGGTGAGCATTCCACAGACACTTGTGCTCTGCTACTACTGTCCACAGCAGAAATAAATTTCATTGATGAGATCTGAGATATGAACTAATTTATCGGCAAGTATAACTATACAAATTTAGAGGGAATAGTTTTATTCATTTTTCACTGAGGAAATTAAGCCACAGCAGCTGTTATTCCCTGCACAAGACTTGAATAAGATTAAGACAATCAACATTCTAAAATAGATAGGGGTGGTTCAAAAGTTGAACTGGCTGAGGGACTGTTGTCAGTTGCTGGCATTGAGTCAAAGGAGGTTGTCTCTCATAGAGTTGAACTTAAGTCAAACCAGCCATTGGTTGGCTATGCCCACAAGGTTTGTGCCTCCATTGCCCTAGCAGGGTTTTTTGTTTGTTTGTTTGTTTTTTGTTTTTTCCAGGCCAAAAAGATAGTAGATCAAATGTTTTGTTGTTGGGTTGGAATTTTATTTTATTTTTCCTTTAGTAACCTACAGAGTACCTTTCCAATTGAAAGACACTAAAACATGGTGGTGAAGGTTCTATGTAGGCACAAGCTCAACTTCTTCATTATCAGTAAGTTGTTCGGCTGTTTTCTGTAGCAAGAAATCCTTGCTGACTGTTGGTTTGTGCACAGATACTTATTGTCTTGTCTACATCTTGGGTTACTTGGGGACTTCCAGGGCACCCTTTTGACCAACAACTCAATTGAATGAAATCTAGTTCTGGCACTGGAGTTTTGTTTGGTTACAAGTGATAACCAGAAAGGGTTATGTTTCCCTAATTATTTGGAGACTTCATTAAGGTTGCCTCCATATATCATAGTAAATTTCCACTGCATAAGTTTCCATACCAGCCCTCAAATGCCCTTCAATTCTAACTCTCTCTCCCCTCATTTCTTCCCTTAATTTCATCTCCCCTCTACCTTCTAACCTAATACTTCCATTCTTGTACCCATCCACTCACCTTTACCCCAGCTGCAGTATACCCAAAAGAATCTATTCTCTCAATTATTGCTCTATTCTTTTCTTTTAATTTTTTATTAGGTATTTTCCTTATTTACATTTCCAATGCTGTCCCAAAAGTCCCCCATACCCTCTCCCCCACTCCCCTACCCACCCACTCCCACTTCTTGGCCCTGGCATTCCCCTGTACTGAGGCATATAAAGTTTGCATGTCCAATGGGCCTCTCTTTCCACTGATGGCAGGCTAGGCTATCTTCTGATACATATGCAGCTAGAGATATGAGCTCTGGGGGGTACTAGTTAGTTCATATTGTTGTTCTACCTATAGGGTTGCAGACTACTTTAGCTTCTTGGGTACTTTCTCTAGCTCCTCCATTGGGGGCCCTGTGATCCATCCAATAGCTGACTGTGAGCATCCACTTCTGTGTTTGCTAGGCCCCGGCATAGTCTCACAAGAGACAGCTCTATCAGGGTCCTTTCAGCAAAATCTTGCTAGTGTATGCAATGATGTCTACGTTTGGTGGATGATTGTGGGATGGATTCTTTTTTTTTAATATTTTTTATTACATATTTTCCTCAATTACATTTCCAATGCTATCCCAAAAGTCCCCCATACCCCCCCCCACTCCCCTACCCACCCATTCCCACTTTTTGGCCCTGGCATTTCCCTGTACTGGGGCATATAAAGTTTGTGTGTCCAATGGGCATCTCTTTCCAGTGATTCTTAAGAATGTTTTTTTTTTTTCATTTCTTAACAAGCAATATCTACTTTGATCCCACACATAAATTTCTCCCTCTGGAAGCTGCTATAAATTTCACCTAATCTATACTATGTTCTTTTGTTTGTTTTCTTAAAAGCTAATAAAATTATTTTCAAGCTTCTTATGAGTCCATTTCTAAATTATATTATTTTGGGGAATTAGAACCAAAGAAGGGAACCTCAGTTTCCTCAGTAACATCACTACCATGCACAACTAAGTACTGTACAATTTAAAATCAAGGCACATATTTAATTAAATGGTAACTAACCAAATATGTTGCAAAACACCTGGGTTGCTTTATATGTGGACAGACTCTTACCTCAAAAAGTCAGCACACTATATGTCCTTGGCTTGGAAGTACTCCAATTGCAGTTGAGATATTCAATTGGAGACTTTCTCCTATATTCACTCTCTTAGAAAAGACATCTTTCTCCAAGGCATTTTCCATAGAAGATTCTACAAATTGTCCAAAGGGAATGTTGTGTCATCTTTTATTTTAGCCATTTATAAGTACCTGATATTTTAATTTTGTAGCCCTTCTTGTGGTTATTATTGATTTCTTTAGCATTCATGCTTCATGTATGCTCAAAAACCCTTTTCAATTGTATTCTTCACGTCAATCTTACTATGACAAAGAGTGCTCAATATGTATTTGTGATATAAATGAACTATTAGCATTCATGTAGAATTAATTCACAGTGGTGCCTGAAGAATTACCACCAATTACCACTATGTAATAAGATAGAATCAAAGATCATTTGCAAATTATGAATTAAATTCCCAAGGAGGACATGAAAACAAATATGTCTAGTATTTATATTAGCATCAATGAGCCTGAAATTGAATAGAATTATCCTTTAACAGTGAGGACTATATTTACATTTCAGGCAGCAAATTAGTTTCATCAAAGGCAGATGGATATGCCCTATTAAATTAATTTACACATTTAAATCACATCAATTATACTGTTTTGTCTCTATTTAGTTTGTGATTTTTTATTGCTATATCATTTAAATATTTTAAACATAAATCTCTATTTGTTTTATTTCTCATTCTTAAATAACCACATATTGAAAATGTTTCCAAGCTAAATAGCGGGAAAAATATAAGTAAGTCCTATGGTGTATAAAGAATTATTATAAACATTTGTATCACAGTGTGATAAATGTAGAAATTAATAGCAAAGCCTGGAATAATTTTCAAGTAATTGTAAAAAAACTATGAAAAGATTTTAAGACAAACATAGAGCATATATCTAAGTAAAAGGAATTATTGTAAAACATTGTTTAAATAGTGATAGTAGAGTTGTAGGGCAAGAGAGGGGGCTTCAGAATCCCAAAAGATTGAAGGAGGAAAACATAAAAAGGATCCATTAACTCAGAGGATGTCTAATCACAGGCATGAGCTTAAGTTTTAAATAGTAAAAGAGGTGAGGCATGCAGGCAGAGATGTGCATGTTTAAGTAGGCTTCTTCAAAGTGATGTATGGTCTGGTTGATCATTACATTTGTCCAAATTCTGCAAATTCTCTTAAAGAAGTCTTTATTGCCTTAAGGGTGATATAACAAGTTCTCCTTTTACAGGGAAATTACTGATAATTGAATCAGTAGATTGTGACACATCTAATTATGTCAGATCAAGAAACATATTGAGAAGTCATGAGATTTTACTTTGGTAAAGAATGTTAATTTTTGACCTAATGCTCTTTGATATTGTCATTTAAGGGCAGAAGGAGGTTATGTGCATGAAGAACTGGTAATTTTTTGCTTACTTATTATATTCCAAAACCTTGAACCCTATGACTATGGGTTGTTGTTGATGCTGATGCTGCTCTTCCTCCTGCTCCTTTGTTCTTCTTTCTTCTCTTCTACCTCCTATTTCACTTTCATTTTTCTTTCTCATTAGCTTTATTGCTCTTCTAATTGAATACAATATTCCATCGTTTACTGCCTCAAGAGGAAGCTTCTCTGATGATGGTTGAGTAAAACACTGACCTAAAAGTATATTGAACATCATTGGGAGTTAATTTATTGTTTATTTTCATATTATTTTCATAGAACAATGGAATTTTGTTTTCCCCTATTTCTCTGGCCCATCTAGCCTCATGTTCTTGATAATCCAAGCTGTGCCAGGTATATGCTCCATCTTGTAGACTGGACTTCACATAAAATCAGATATGGTTGGTTACTCGCACAAGCTTTGTGCCACCAGTGCAATATCTTCTAAAACATTATTGTAGATTGAAGGTTTATGTTTCTCCTTTGATAGCTTGCTTAGTCACTTCTGGTAAAAAGAAAACTATCTCATAGAGCTGGTGTTGTAGGTAGGCACCAGCTTGACTTCTCTGTATTCAATGAGTTGTGCATAGATGTTTTTTCTTCAGCAATATGATCTTGCCATCAGGTTGTAGTGAGCAACCTATAAGGTTGGCAACATCCGGAATTATTAGGGGATTCCTGTGAAGTTATTAGGGCGGTTCCTTTGGCTAACAACTCAAATATATGTAACCCATTTGGGTTACTGGAATTATATGTATGGAAGCCTCGACTCTATTATGTTTCTGTAATATACTTCAAATGGTACTCAAATTTAGTTCTCTCTCTCTGTGTTTCATTCTTCATCCTCCTTGTTTGATCCTTTCATTCCACTCCTCACATATTTATTGGTGAAAGTAAGGTAGTGAAGTGTCACATTATCATTGTTTAAAGATCGATATGTGGTTTAAGTTGTAGTAGTGTCACTTTTACAAACTTGGGTGCCCTTGTGTTTAGGGAGTAAATGTTAAAAATACAACCATCACAATCATCTTGGTAGATTTTCCCTTTGTTTAATATGTGGTGTCCTTCCCTATCTTCTCTGAGTAGTTTTGAGTTAGGTTTATTTTGTCAGATATTAAAATGGCTATGATAGCTTCCTTTTTACTTCCATTGCCCAGAATATCTTATTCCAATATTTTACCCTGAGATAATGCTTATCCTTGATGCTAAGGTATGTTTCTTGGATGCAGTGGAAGGATAGATCTTGATTTCACATCTAATTAGTTAGTCTGTGCCTTTATATTTTGGAAGTCATACCATTAATGCTGAGAGAAATCAATAACTAATGATGGTTAATTCTAACAGGAGTCAACACTTTTAATGTTTAGTTGTTAGTGGTGGTGATAATGGTTGTCATGTTGTTTGGATTCATGTGGATAGGATAATGGGGTGAGTTAGGGAAGGAAGGATAGAAGAGAAGATCTTCTTGATCTACTGGAGATAGATTCAGAGAAGAAGGGAGGCTCCAACAGATGTTCTGATGCTATACTGGGGATGGGATTGGGGGATTGGATCTAGAGAAAAGAAAGTAAAGGGGAAACTCTGTAGCTAGCATTCCTGCTTCCCTGGCAGGATTGGTCTTTAGGTTATCAGGGATTGCCTGATAGAGTTGAGACTAACATGTAGCAAAGAGTGAATAAGAGAGGGTTTAGGAGAGGATGGTCCTTGGGCTCCACTCAAGATCAGGGCTGAGGCAGCAAGTAGTATTATGCTGCAGAGCTGCCTATGAGTCTGAGGAATGAGGTCTGGAAGAACAGTGAGAAGAGAATATCTGTAGTCAACATACATGACTTACACGTTTCTCTTCTCTGGCAGGATTTTTTTTTAACTCTTTAAAGCATTCCTAGTGGGTAGCAATAGCAAGATCATACAAGACCCAAGTCATGAAATCTTAAATAAAAACCTGAAGAATTTTCTATTAATTATCATTTACTACCTTTGGGTTCAAGAATGTTTTATGTATACTTTCCCTACTTTCCCAGCTCATGTACTGGCCACTTTTTTGTTGTTGTTGTTGTTGTTGGTTTTATAAGACAGGGTTTCTCTTTATACCCCTGGCTGTCCTGGAACTCACTCTGTAGACCAGGCTGGCCTCGAATTTAGAAATCCACCTGCCTTTGCCTCACAAATGCTGGGATTAAAGGCGTGCACCACCACTGCCCAGCTGTACTGACCACTTTTAAGGGAAAACTGAGAGTAAAAGGTGAACAAATAAAATAGTAGGATTAGAAAAATTCAGAATGATCATAATGGTCTGTTTCATTTTATAATGAATTTGATGTAAACTATCCTTCCAGAAATTGTATCAATCTCAAAATCTTTTACTGTAACAAAAATACAAGTTCATTGGTTAGCAATGAAAGACACGTGTGTGAGTTGCTTGTAGAAAAACATAAGAAAGGTTCAGTGGATGCAACCCTATCACATTTGCATCTTTGTTCAAAATTATTCAAAATATACTAATTGCTCATAATTATGCAAATTATATGCATATACAACTCGTAGAAATTGTGAGCAATTACATATTATGAAAATTATACAAATCAGATGAAATTAAGAGAGCTTCACAATGCACCAATGTATCATATCTTAGACGTTTAGAGCCTGCTTGGTTTTTCATGTCTTCTAGTTGCAAATGAGAGCATATATCCAAATAGAGATATATAAACTTTCAAGACCCATCAGCACTTAAAGATAGTCATCTACACCAAAGTTGAAAATAGCAGGGTGGTAAAGGCCATAAGACAATAACTGAAAACTGATGATGCAAAAATGGATAATTGTGATGAGTATGATAACATTTGTTGACAACATCATTTCAAAATCATTGTGATTCCTTCATTGTGGTTTAAAAGGAACCTGATAAATAGAGACTATGCTATTTGGGGAGGTGGGACAATCTCTGGATGGCCTTTCTTTCAGTCTCTGCTCTACACTTTGCCTCCATATTTGCTCCTGTGAGTATTTTGTACTCCTTCTAAGAAGGATAGACGCACTCACATTATGGTCTCTCTACTTATTGAGCTTCATGTGGTCTTTGAACGATATCCTGGTTATTTGGAGCCTTTGGACTAATATCCATTTATCAGTGAGTGTATACCACTTGTGTTCTTTTGTGGTTTAGATACCTCACTCAGGATGATATTTTCTAGTTCTATCCATTTGTCTAAGAATTTCATGAATTCATTGTTTTTAATAACTGAGTCGTGCTCCATTATGTAAATGTACCACATTTTCTGTATCTATTCCTCTGTTGAAGGAAATCTGGATTCTTTCTATCTCCTGAGATCTTCTTTGATATCTTTCTTCAGAGACTTGAAGTTCTTGTCATACTGATATTTCACTTACTTGATTAGATTCACATCAATATATGTAACATTATTTGTGACTATTGTGAAGAGTGTCATTTCCCCAATTTTTCTCAACCTGTTTATTCTTTGAGTAGAGGAAGTCTACTAATTCATTTGAATTTGAAAGGAAGAAGTCAAAATTTCTCTATTTGCAAATGATATGATCATATACTTAAGTGACCCCAAAAATTCCACTAGAGAACTCCTAAAGTTGATAAACAACTTCAGCAAAGTGGCTGAATATTTTTCAATGGATTATTTTAATAGGATTAACCCATCTCAAAATGGACCTCGATAGTGTACCTTAGTTCCACCTAATTATGAACATTTATAAAATTAATAAATGCTGTCATCTCGATAGTCATAAGTAAAAGTTCTAGCATGTCATACCAAGAGATCATGGCCTACAGAGTCAACTAAGCAGGGTTCATAAGGACTCATAGAGACTGAAGTCACAATCATGGAGCCTGCATGGATCTGTTTTATGTCTTCTACTTACATTCTGTGGTTGTTTAGCTTGGGATTTTTGTGAGACTTCTAAAAGTGGATATGGGGATATCTCAGATATTTTTTCCTGCTCTTGTGACCCTAGACCCTTTCTATCTTACTGTTTTGCCTCATCAAACCTTGATATGAGGCTTTTTGCCTTCTTTTTTGCATCTTTTTCTGCCATGTTCAGTTGATAACAAGAGGAGGTCTGTTCTTTTCTGAAGTTAAACAGAGGAAGAGTGGGTCAGTGGGAGAGGAGAAGTGACACAGAGGGATTTGGAGGAAAGGAGGGAGGGAGGGAGGCTGCAGTTAGGAATTATTGTATGAAAGAAGAGTAAATAAAAATAAAAAAATATAGAAACCTGGTTATCAAAAATGCCTTATCTGGTGGACAATATGTTTAGAAGGAAAAAGTTTAGTAAATAAAAGATAAATAAATCTGAGAGAGAAAATTGGATATCTATGGATCTATAGAAGAGATCATAGAATGGGCAGAGCTATCATTACCTGAAAGAAAGTATCAGCCATAAAGGAAAGACCACACAACCAAGTGTATAGGATGACTTATTGTGCAGAGGTTAGTTCACTATTGAATGTCCTAATCTAATGTCTGTGGGGCAATGGGCTATGCACAGACAGACTGGTCTCCAGTTGAGCTGAGGTCTTGAACCCTGGTGGTACCTGATGGGTGGTAATTTACATCTACATGGGACAGAAGATATTCCTTCATGACTCCTGGATCCCTGGCTCCTATAGAAGCTACTACCCCCACAAGAGAAGCATGTGGCTAGTAGTCACATAGACAATGTCCCAAGCTTCTGGCCTTCTGGCTAGACTCCTCCCCACAGTTACCTAGCAAAAGCAAGATAACAACCCCACTATAAGAGGGGCTGTTTGACCCCTCCTCACTCTCTTACACTCTAAGTTTTAACCTTTCTTATTCTCTTTCCTCTTTCCCATCTCCCTTTCTCTCTAAGTGGCCATGGCCTGTCTCTCTCTCTCTCTCTCTCTCTCTCTCTCTCTCTCTCTCTCTCTCTCTCTCTCTCTCTCTCTCTCTCCCTTCTTTCTTCCCCCATGCCTTTCTACAATAAATCTCTAAAACCATAGACTCTATCTGTTCATCAAGGCCTGGACTAAAGACACTCTCCTGCTTGGGGACCACCTAGCATCCCCCCACCCTCTGCCTTCTCTTCCTTTCCCCTCCAGGACAGAGTGTCACCCTAGGGCACCTATTCAGTTCTCAGCTCCTCTGCCATATCCAGCATGGAATGCCAGAGACTGAGAACCTGGTACTGGGGCTGCTGCATGTTTACCCTCCACTGTGTGGGGTCAGTGGCTTCACACAGCCAGATGCCCACCCAGGGCCATGTGGAAAGTGTCCGGCAGTCCTCCAGCATACACCTGCCCAGAGCACTGGAACTATGGCTGAAGGCAGGCTCCCTCCCTCCCCCATCTTCCCCTAAACCCAAGGCCCCACAAATGTCCACACAATAAAATATACCATTTTGTGGTGGTTATAGTGGTGGTGGTGGTGGTAGTGGTAAAAGGTATCTATCTACAGGGTAAGTTTCATGAAGTTCCTTTAAATTTTGATATTACTGAATGTCCAACTGATTACCTACAGATTGAGTTTTAACTGCTAATACAGTACTTTCTCCTTGTCCACATGATACAAGTTATCTGAGAAGAAAGATCCACAATTAAAAAAAATAAATCCGGGGCTGGTGAGATGGCTCAGTGGGTTAGAGCACCCGACTGCTCTTCCGAAGGTCCAGAGTTCAAATCCCAGCAACCACACATGGTGGCTCACAACCATCCGTAATGAGATCTGGCGCCCTCTTCTGGAGTGTCTGAAGACAGCTACAGTGTACTTACATATAATAAATAAATAAATCTAAAAAAAAAAAAAAAAAAAAGAAAAGAAACTGGCTTAATGTTAAAAAAAAAAAAAATCCGTAATATTGGCCTGCAGGCAAGCTTCTTGGGTATTTTTTTTTTTTTAAATTAGTGATACTTTGGTAGGTTCCAAGCCTTGGTGTATGGTGCCATTCCTGGGATAGTGGTCCTGGGATAAATTGTAAAGCAGAAGAACAAGCTGTGGAAAGCAAACCAGTAAGTAGTGTTCCTCCATGGCCTATGCATCCTGTCCCTACCTCTAAGATCCTGCCCTGATTTATTTTTGAGGATTGGGTTGGATGTGGAATTATAAGTGAAATAATCCTTTTCCTCCCCAAACTACTCTTGATTATACTATTTCATTCACAGCAAAAGAAACCCTAACAAAAACAAATACTGCCTTTCAAAAGTTTAAATGAGACTGTTGCTAAAAATGGAGTCTTTGACTTGAGGATGCATTGATATATCTCTGTTAGAATATCTGCTCATCAACCAAAAATGGGGGGAACTTTGTGTGTTCTAATAAAATTCTAGCAGCCACTTAGTTTACATTAGTGGTTCATAGCTATGGCATAGGGAAAGAATGAACTAGTTTATTGCCAGAATCAACTCTGACCTTCATCATTAATCTGATTTACTGCTATTAAATAAGGCTATGAACAAGTTTGTTTGAGCTAACTAATATTGGGTATCAGTATACCTATTTTTCTCATATCTTATGAAACCAATACATTAATTATGGCTTAATTAAAAATATAGCAATCAAGAATATGCATTACTCCCATGCCTATGCACCAATCCTTGACACTATTAATGATACTCTGCTAAATGTGTGCAGATAGGAGGCTAGCAAAGCTGTCCTTTGAGATGTTCTACCCAGAAGCTGACTCAGAGTGATGCAGACACCCATAACCAAACACTGGATAGAGTTTGAGGACTCTTATGGGAGAACAGGAGGTAGTACTGCCAGTGCAGAAGTAGATAGGAACTCCACAGGAAGAGCCATAGTATCAACTATCCTGAACCATTGGGGCTCTGAGAGACTGAAACACGAAACAAAGAACACACATGTGCTAAACTTACACCTCCCTGCACATATGCAGCAGATACACAGCTTGGTCTTCATGTGGGCCCCTAACAACTAGAGTGGGGGATATTGTAAAAACTGTTATCTGAATGTGCCATATGTCCTAGGTGGGCTATCTTGACTGGTTTCAGTGGGAAAGGAAGAGCCTAGCCTTGCAGAGACTTGAAGGGCGATAGACGATACACACGGGGCTCCCCATCCACTCAGAAATAAAGGGGAGAAAGTATGGGGGAAGAGTTTTGGGACAGAGTGGCCAGGAAGGCAGTGAGTGGAATGTGAAGTGAATAAGTAAGAAGAAAAAAGAAAGAGAGAAAGGAAGGAAGGAAGGAAGGAAGGAAGGAAGGAAGGAAGGAAGGAAAGAAGGAAGGAAGGGAGAAAGGATGGAAGAATATTTAAAGAAAAGAATATGCATCTCTTAGGAATAAATGTAAAGCCACAATTGTTGTACATTATGTATTTAGGACTGACAGCTTGGTACCGAATAACCAATTAGAGGGCTCAACCTGGAGAAAAATTTTTCTTCCAGCATTTGTCTATAGCTCTTCATCTAAAGAAGAGCTTTGTAGAAAGGTAACCCAATCACAAAAGAACACACATGATATGCACTCACTGATAAGTGGATATTACCACAGAAGTTCAGAGTACCCAAGATACAATTTGCAAAAGACATGAAATTCAAGAAGAAGGAAGACCAAAGTGTGGATACTTCCATCCTTCTTAGAAGGTGGAACAAAATAACCATGGAAGGAGTTACAGAGATGTGTGGAGCAGACACTGAAGGAATGACCATCTAGTGACTGCCCCACCTGGGGATCCATCCCATATACAACCACCAAACCCAGCCCCTATTTTGGAGGCCAACAAGAGCTTGCTGACAAGAATATATACTGCTGACAAGACATAGCTCTCTCCTGAGAGGCTCTACCAGTGCCTGACAAATACAGACAAGTCCTCAATGAAGGAGCTAGAGAAAGGACTCAAGGAGCTTTCAGCATTTGCAGCCCCATAGGAGGAACAACAATATGAACTAACCAGTACCCCCAGAGCTCCCATAGACTAAACCAACCTAAGAAAACACATGGTGAGACTCATGGCTCCAGATGCATATGGCCTAGTCAGTCATCAATGGGAATAGAGGTCATTGATCCTGTGAAGATTATATGCCCCAGTATACAGGAATGCCCAGGCCAGGAAGTGTGAATGGGTGGGTTGGGGAGGAGGGGAAGGAGGGAGGGAAAACTAGGAAAGAATATAACATTTGAAATGTAAATAAAGAAAATATCTAATAAAAATAAAAGAAAATTTGCCATGGTGGTAGAACTAAATATCTACTTCAAGACCAATGAAACTAGATCCAGATTTTTAAAAATACAAAATGATCAATTCAAAATTAATCAAATATTTTAAATTTATGTTTGAAAATTTTAAACAGCTAGAAGAAAACATAGGAGAAACCCTTTCAAATGTAGACATGAGCCAAGAATTTCTAATAAGAATTCCAACCGAATGAAAATTATACCAAAACAGACAATTTTAATAGAAATAAAAATCTTCTAAATAGCAAATAAATGCAATAACATTTATTTACTTATTTATTTGATCTTTTCTTCATATATAGGTTGGCTACTGTTTGGATACGAGAGATAGTTTATTTTGGAGCCAAAAATATGTAACTGTGTCCTGAGATTTAGGCTTTCCTCAATTCCATGTTAAATCATTGTAACAATTTGATGACATTTCTATTGTATCAGAATAAAGAAAGTCACTAATATAGGCAGTTTTTAAATACACTGGTAAGTACATTATATAGTGAGTTACAGCATAGCTGGGAACTATTAGAGATAAGCCTCAGGTGCTACCTGATAGCCCTCTTAGCTTGTTGGTTAGTAGAAACTAGGCTCTGCTAAGTTAGTACACTTCCAAAAGTTTCTCCTGATAGTAACATGGATGTTAAATCAGATACAGCTGTGGCAAAGAAATGCATTAGAGTGCTAAAGATAGTCTATAATAAATTTTAATTAGCCCCAGACATAAAATATTATAAACTTTCCACAATCTTTAAAGTTCAAATAGGTTAATCAGCCCTGCAGAAGATTCAGTGAAAAGCCAGGGCTTCTTTCCAAGAACTTTCATTCACAACACTCGACAAAGTTAGAAATTATAAATACATCTCTTTTGACATTACAGATGTTTATGAATCAAGCTTAAACTTCCTTGTAAAGGCACTTCAGTTATTCATAAATGCTCTGACTTAGTCAGAGTTTCTATTCCTGCACAAACATCCTGACCAAGAAGCAGTTGGGGAGGAAAGGGTTTATTCAGCTTACACTTCCACAATGCTGTTAATCACCAAAGGAAGTCAGGACTGTAACTCAAAAAGGTCAGGAAGCAGGAGCTGATGCAGAAGCCATGGAGGGATGTTCTTTACTGGCTTGCTTCCCCTGGCTTGCTCAGCCTGCTCTCTTATAGAACCCAAAACTACCAGCCCAGGGATGGTCCCACCCACAAGGGGCCTTTCCCCCTTGATCACTAATTGAAAAAAATATCCCACAGTTGGATCTCATGGAGGCACTTCCCCAACTGAAACTCCTTTCTCTGTGATAACCCCAGCCTGTGTCAAGTTGACACATAAAACCAGCCAGTACATGCTCCTTGAATATTTCCTTGAAGTTTGGAAACAAAATAAAAAATAATGGCGTACAATAATTAAGACATAGTATCGAGGGAGGAATATAAGAGATGGTGGACATGTTAGCATATGTTTATTATGTAAGAACACAAACACTAATAACATACTTTCTACTCAATGAAGTCATAAGACATATAATATAAAGGAAGTTCTGAGAAGTTGAATGTTGTTCCAAAACCCCAGCTACACTTTGTTAGACCACAATTAAAGGCACCACAGCTGAAAATCAACTTTCTAATGTCAGAATGAGAAGATTCTAGAATGTTGAAACAATGCATGAGTTCTTACCTGTCAAAGGCAAGGTTAGTCAAAACATAAAAGCCTCAAGTTTGAATGCTAGACAGAGAAGTACACAAATAGTGATAAATATAAATCTTTTTGGCTTCCTGCCAGGAATCCCACAGCCTCCATTGTCAGAAACACAGGTAGGTTATGTTTGCCTTCCTTGGCTGCCTCCATTAAGGTTACCCTAGGGCTTCCCTAGTCCTGCCAATACTGGTTGCAGACAGGAGCCTAACATGTCTGTCCTCTGAGAGGCTGTAGCAGTGGCTGATGAAAACAGATGCAGATACTCACACCCAAGCATTGGACTGAGGTTAGGGACCCTATGGATGAGTTAGGGGGCTGATTGAAGGAACTGAAGGGGATGTCAAATACGCAGGAAAAATAGCAGTGTCAACTAACCTGAGACCCTGGGAGTTCTCAGAGACTGAGTCACCAACCAAAGTGCTGTGGAATGGCCTCAGTTAGGCCCCCATCCACCCACAGGAGAACTAGGGTTTTCGGACAGGTAGGCAATGGAGTTGGCGATGAAAAGGGGGTGACAAACAGACACGACACAAGGGAGTGTGCTGTATCTGAATGTAATGTTAAATTGAGCATCAAACTTTTTATACAGAAGAAAATAGGGAAGTTAGGTGACACATTGGCAAGGTACAATGAGGTTACTGGATGCTTAATGACTCTTACACAAAACAGAGGAATGCAAACACAAAGACTGTCAGGAACTGGGCAATAAAACAACTGAGACAAAGTCAGCTCTATCTAAGGTCAACCATATTCTTAGAAGCCAGGTGTGAGGTCTTTACACTCCCGGGGCAAGGGCTTTCATGCCCAGTCATGGTTATAATTAGGGAGTTCCACTCTAGCTAACCTCATGAATAATGCAATACTCTAAAACCACAGCCCAATCTACTTCCTAAACCTTTGTAAATTCCTGTATATGGGAGCAACTTGGCTTTTATTCTAAGTGATGGGGGGGGGTGTGTGATTTCTACTAATAAGTAATGTAGTCTGCCATACATAACTATAATAAGAATTCTAAACTTACATTGCTAAGCTTGTCCTGAGATTTCTAACTCTATGTAGTAGATAGTAATGCCTGATTTCTTTCACTATCTCTCTTACAATACTAGAGGCAATTCTGAATGTCACTGAATAGGCAACATTCTTACTGAATTCAAAGCCCATGGTCGGCTCAAGGACTACTTAGGGCATTGGTGAAGGCCAGGAAGCAAAGTTCTATTTTGCTTAGGTATTTGGCAAGTCATTGCTTGCAAGCACCTATACTAAAACAATACTGAAGGAAAGCACACAGATCCACTCACATGGACAAGATTAGAGCATCCATTATATGGGATGCCACGGTTCCAGGAGACTAAGTTTCCATGAACTTTTTGCCTCCGGACAGTGTCCAGGCTTCTGGCCTGTCAACCGTGTCGCTACTGGAGTGAATGTAGGACCAAAGAACATAAGCAGGATTGTCTGATATTTCCAGCACATAGTAGAGAATTGCTTTATCTGGCTTCAGTGGGAGACAATAAGCCTAATCTTGTAGCAACTTGATGCTCCTGGGAGGGTATGCAGGTGGGGAGCACTGTCAGAGGAAAAGGAGAGGAGGGATGGGAGGGAAGAACTTGGGATATGGGACCAACTGGGAAGGGGGCAACATTTGGGTTATAAATATATAAAATAATTAACAATAAAAATAAAGATAATTTTGTTAATGTATGAATTGAAGTCTGCAATTGACAAGGTTGGTGAGATAGGGGGCATCATCAGGACTAGACAGAGACCTGGGATAAGGGAGGTACCCAAAAATCAATGGAGTTATCTGTAGCTGTGAATCATATGTAACCTGAAGAAGCCACCTCCTGTAGCCAGGCAGGAACCCAATTGGAGCAATAAGGATAACAACACACTCACAAAACTTTCTAACCAAATGTCATTCTTTCTATCAGAAATGCAGGGATGGGGGATGGAGCAGAGATTAAGGGAATGACCAGCCAATAACTGGCCCAACCTGAGACCCATCCCAAGGGCAAACACCAATCCCTGATACTATTAATGATACTCTGTTAAACTTATAGATAAGAGTCTATCATGGTTTTCTTTTGAAAGTCTCCACAAAGCAGCTGACTTGGGCAGATGCAGACACCCATAGCCAAACAGTGGATGAAGTGTGGGGAGTCTTATGGAAAAGAAGAGGAAGGATATCAGGTCCTGGAGGGGGTTGGAACTCCACAGAAGACTAACCATGTCAACTAACCTGGACTGTTGGAGCTATCTAAGACTGATCTACCAACCAAAGAACATAGAGGAGCTGGACATAGGTGTCCCTGCACATATGCAGTAAATATGTAGATTGGTCTTTATATGGGTCCCAAACAACTGGAACAGGGGATAATCCAAAATCTATTGCATGTCATGGGATATGTTCTTCTAGATGGGCTTCCTTGTCTGGCCTCAGTGGGAAAGGATGAACCTAGCCTTGCAGAGACTTGAAGTGATAGGGTGGGACTTCAAATCTTTCTGCTTTTGTGTGGTAATGAATTAAAAAGATAATATTCCATAACATTCCCAGGCTCTCTTTGTGAATATTTACTCCAGAATATGTAAATTTTCATAGACACCTAAATTCCAGGTACATATATTTGTATATATATATATGTATATATATATAATACATATATATCTACTCTGTGAAATTGTTCATAGATTAAGATAAACAAGTCCACTCTGGACATTCACACACTGTATACTAAGTTAGGACTGTAGTGTATTTCATTTCAGGAAGCAAATACATATAAGCAGAATCAGGATTTAAGAAGTATGTGAAGATATCATTGTGATCATTATTCTTCATTTCACTAATGGATCCAAAGTGTAAACAAATATTCCTGAAATATACCTTGGGGGTTTGATGTTTGTATTAACTAGAAAAGGTCAGTTTTCAGCTTAGTTTCTCTTCAAACTGATCTCAGCTGTAAATATTGCAATTTCAATCTCAGAAGTTGACATAAAACAAGATAGGTGGAGAATGTTCAATTGTGGCCTTATAGTATACAACAGCATATTTATTTTCATGACAAGTAATACATGAAAGGAAAAAAAGGAAAAAAAAGAAAGAGTCTTATCAATATGAGACTTATATGAACAGTGGCCTCTATCTACCAAAAGGAATTGAACCCACAAAATCTCAACCATGTAGTTGCCTAATCAAGACTTTACAATGATATCAGTTGACACACCAACATAGATGAAGGAACTCTCACTCGTCTCTGATTGGTTCCTTGACCTGACCTACCTTATATAGAAAGGAGAAAGCACCAAGAAGATGGAGGTGCTGACAGTGTTGAAAAATGTAAGCAAACTGGATACTCACATGGGACATCTTCTCTGTGGGGCAGATTTAACAAAATACCCAAAACAATGTGGGCCTTAGCAAAGGACATAAAGGATATTACCTTCCTGAAAATTAACTAAAAAAACAATACCAACTTTCCGGTTAAGATATACACATTGGTACAATAAAGGAACACGTGTTATGAGATCAACCAAATGTTATCTGGTTGATACTGAGGTCTACTCTACAATAGTAATTTAGGTATGGTTTCATAAACACACTGAACATTCCATGGATAAGAAAATCGTAGGTTCCAAAGGGAAATGCATTATTGTTTCATATAGATTGACAGAGGACCAAACTGCATTCTAAATGTGTTCATAGCACTTGAGAAATGCTACTGTCAGTCTCCGATATAACTGCTTACCATAATGAGAATGAGGGATAGCTGAGTTACAGCATTTGTAGCCCTTCTTTTAATATCCAGGGAATGTGATGGCAGGAATGTTTCGACAGATTCAGATAATTGACCACTTGGTTCCTAGTAGGTGTTGCTGTTTGGAAGCAGGTGAAGCTCAATGCCAGGACTTCCTTGGAAATGTCAATCAAAAATATGTCACATATAAATCTTCTCAGCGATAAAAGTGCATTTTTTTCTGGAAGAATTAAAGTAACAGCTGTAGCCTTTGAGAGTCCATACCTTGTCCACCACCACAAATGTTCCAGTTGATTTGCTCTTAAACAAGAAAACCATGGTATGCAATGTTCATATCTTCAGAGCAGATCAGAATACTTTCTGCACATCCCATGGGAAATATTTTTCTGTGTTGAAGCCTATCTGGGTGGAATTGAAGTCCACCACAGGGGTAAAGGACACAGATGCTGGCAGAAAGATCATGATGCACCTGCCCCACACAAAGCTGTATAAGATAAAATACAGTGGTTGCCAATGTTGAACTGAGATAGATTTGTTAACTAAAGTTCACAGAAAAATGCAGCACCTATACTAAATATTCTGCAAATGGTGATTTCACCTCAGGAGGATGAAATGTGTGTTGAACATCAAAATAACCAAATTATGTTGGGCTACCTTTGCCACATTTAACATTTTTTTAAATTTATGACTATCAGGTGAATTTCTTTGGAATGCATGAATAGAACCCTACCTTAATCTTTTAGAGAACAGTTTATGTATGTGCATGTCTCATATGAACATCTGGCACAAATAAAACCTGAAAACTAGATTAAAATTTAATTGAATTAAAATTTAAAACTTCTCTGAAAGTTCTTCTCTATTGTTTTTCAATGAAATTTCACAGTAAAAATGGAACTCACTGAAACAATTGAGAGAATACAGAATGGTTACATGAATAATGAATATAAAAAAAAGAAATAAAAAGGATGGAATGATTACTTCTAGGTATGGTGGAGAGGAAGATTTATTGTAGATGTGAGGAAGAACATATAAAGGACTGCCTCGACCCACAGGGCAGTGAACGAGGACTACGGAACCACCTGGAAGAGAATGGGAGAACAAGAAATGCAAAGAATGGACAGTAAGGCAAAAAAGACTGATCAAGCTGACAAATTTTATTTTTCCCAGGCAGGTTTTATACCCAATAGAAGCAGGATATGGGCAGGGGGGATGACGCAGAATCACTTTGTTTCTGCAGGAATGCACCTGTTCTTAAAAGCAGGATATTGGCTAGGTAAAAAGTTCAGGAGGAGGAACAGAACAGGGAGGGTTGCTAGATACCTGTCCACAAGATCAATAGCTGTTTGTTCTTAACTAGGGGTAGTACTTTCCCACAGAGGTCTCAACTTTTCCCACAGAAATCTCAACTAAGCTAGTACTTTTCCACTAAGGCCTTTGTAAGTAAGCATTTATGGCTGACAAGGCAGTTAACATTCAAACAGGGTCACTCTCAATAAAGGACAGAGAGAGGGAACATCTTGGAGATTCCAGAGTGGCTACTCTGGCAAATTGGACCAGGACATGTGAGGAGAGAAAGAAGGAGAGAAGGGAGAGCAAGAGTTTAGGTGGCCAAGAAATCAGAAAGAAAGAGAAGTAAAAGGCAAAAAAAAAGGCAAAGAGAAAAAAGGAAAGCAAACCAAAGATAAGAATATAAAAGGAAGAAGAGAAGAGAAAAGAAGAGAAGAGAAGAGAAGAGAAAAGAAGAGAGGAGAGGAGAGGAGAGGAGAGGAGAGGAGAGGAGAGGAGAGGAGAGGAGAGGAGAGGAGAGGAGAGGAGAGGAGAGGAGAGGAGAGGAGAGGAGAGGAGAGGAGAGGAGGAGAGGAGAGGAGAGGAAAGAGAAGAGAAGAGAAGAGAAGAGAAGAGAAGAGAAGAGAAGAGAAGAGAAGAGAAGAGAAGAGAAGAGAAGAGAAGAGAAGAGAAGAGAAAAGAAAAGAAGAGAAAAGAAAAGAGAAAAAGGGCTGGCATAGCCAAAGGCTAGATTATATAGGGAAAAACAGCTGGAGAAAGGATGTGTGTGTGGGGGTGGGGGATTTAAAAAGAGGCGATGAATTTGATAGGGAGTAGAGTGACAAAGGAGGGGTTGGAATGAAGGCAGGTGTAGGAGTAAGTACACAAATTACATATGAGATTCCTATTGAGTTGGTCCTCCTAAGTTTAGTTAGACAGCTGTGGGTTTCCCTAAAAATATGAGTTTGCATTATTTTGTCTTTCGGAACATCTTGTCATTCTGGTCATTGTGGTGAGTTACTGGCTTTACAGCTGTGTAGGACTGTTTACAGTTTTATTTTCCTTGAATGCTTTTTTACCACTTGCATAAGATACTATAGGAGCTGGTCCTCAGGGTACGATTTTCCAGATCAGCTACATCTCTGTGCCTCCAAGTCTTGCATACACAGTAATTTTAACATGAGTATGACTTTTAAGTTCAAGAAGGCAACCAATCACAACATCAATTAATCAATAGTCTATATTGTTTAAAAGTGTATATGGCTCATCTCACCAAAATCTTGAAGAGAAGATTGGCAGTAGAAATTTTCATAATTTATGACTGGTTGGAAGGTGTATTATCACCCTAATTTAATGCTCATCTTACCATCAAATGCTAACTCAGTATGTTCTAGGAAATCATGATAGAGGGACTGTCATGGGTTAATAGGGTGGGAGATATTGCACAGGTTATATTTCTCATTTTTCTTTCCATCTCTCTATCCTTCCTTCCCTCCCTCTCTCCTTCCATCTTTCCCTGCTTTCTCCATATTCTCTCTGACTGGGGATTATGATATTCCTCTCAGTTGCTGCTTTAGTGACATACCTACTACCCTACTTCCCACCATGATGAGGGACTAAACCTCTGAAACTATAAGCAAACCACAAATTAAACACTTGCTCTTATAATAGTTGCCTTGGTCATGGTGTCTTCTCACAGGAATAGAATAGTGACTAAGTCAGCCAGTGGACATGAAAAAGATAACTAAGAACCAGTTTGAAAATCTCATCACAATAAGTTAAATAATCTATGAGGAATTGGCAAATTTCTACTCAGTTAGCTATGCCTATTTTATGGAGTAGGGATTTTATATATATATATATATATATAGTGTTTAAAATTCCATCTATATCTATATATCTATATATCTATATATCTATATATCTATATATCTATATATCTATATATCTATATATCTATATATCTATATATCTATATATCTATATATCTATATATCTATATATCTATATATCTATATATCTATATATCTATATATCTATATATCTATATATCTATATATCTATATATCTATATATCTATATATCTATATATCTATATATCTATATATCTATATATCTATATATCTATATATCTATAT